>NC_045638.1:102211927-103430661 GCF_009829145.1 Chiroxiphia lanceolata | reverse complement strand
ACAGTGTCACTCTGGCAAAGCAGATAAGAAGTCTCACCAGTAATTCCTCCAGCCTCAGCAGCATGGACCTCTCCACTTCTTGCTTGCTTTCATCTTTATTGCTGCTGTACATGGCAACTAACCCCTTCATGCAGGCTGATAACAGGCGTCTCCTCCAGGAATGCAGCTCCTCTGAGTTTTCAAGCACTCTGGATATGGCATCTGCCACTGTCCAACTGCAGAGAGACAGTTATTTATTTTTTTGTTCATGTTTAATTTGCTTTTTCTATATGTTAAAAGTGTCTTGCTGCCAAAGCGCAGAGCGACAGATTCTGTGAGGAGAGGATGCTGTTACTGCTCACAAGATTTGCATTCAGGACAACCTGAGCCCTGAGAGGGCAACACACACTGCCCACCTCTCTTCATTCCCTGCTCTTTCAAAAGCAGCAGGAAGCTGGTCCATCAGGTTGCGCAGCCCTTTGCTTTCTAAAGATGGCAACAACTTGGAAAGAATTTGCAGTTTCACAGTAGTCTCACACGACACTTCTGTGTCCTGAATTCCAGCGCAGAGCTCCTTCCACAGAGCTTTCCTCAGGACAGGAGTAACAGCAGAGACAACTGCAGGGAGAACAGAGGTCACAGTTTCCACCACCTACAGGTGTTAAGCAACAACACACTAATCCTAAATCATTTTCTAACCCAGGCCCAGATTATTCAGTTTCTCGGAAATGATGCTACAGGAGCTGCTTATCTGCTACAGAGAAGTGCTAGAGAAAGGCTTAGTTCTTTGCCCATCCTTTACTTTCCTGGGTGCTCACAAGGTCTTTTCACTGCTTGACCTTGTAGGTAGAGCTACAGCTACAGTCAGCTTGTTTCCTTTGCTATTTATATTTCTGGGCAATAGGAGAAATGAAACCAAAGTGATCCCGTTCTTTCAAGATGAATCCTATCTCCTCGTTTTGCTGGTAGAGAATTTAACACTCTTGTCCATCAATGTAATGCTGCTGTGAGTTTGGAAAGGTCTGGACTGCCAGCTTAGGAGGGCATGTAGCAAGCTATAGTTGGAGATTTGTTTTAGAAGAAAATTTTGGATTCTGTAAAAGTTACAGCTCAGATTCTACAAACCCATCTGGCTGGTGTGTTCCATCTGTGCCTAAGCAAAAGGTTTTACTTCCTGTACTAAACCAAGAGAAGCACAAAGACAGATTTTCACACACACCAAGCATAAGGGCTTCAAAAGAGAAATGTGGGCAGCAGTAACTGTAAGAACATTTGGCTTCATTCTAACAGCCAACCCTCAGCACAGCTCTTTACCCTTAGTGCTGCAGAGGTGCTTACAAGAGTCATCAGAGGACAGACACCTCAGTTTTATCACCTCTACTTATTGTGCAGAGGATCCAAGACTCCCAAATCAAACAGAGATCACTGGTTCCTTTACCTGTGGAAGGTCGGGTGAAATCATACTGGTCTCTGCATTGCAAATACACATTAATGAGAGGGAGAAAGCTCTCCATGTGCTTCCTGAGGTACTTCCCAGTGGCACTGCTCAGGCACCAGAGCTCAAACTGCAGCAGGTGAGTCCTGGAGTGCTTGATCAGCATGGACACAATGGCAAGGGAGGTGTGGGAGCACTGGTTGAGGCAGTGAACCTGCACCTCGACACCGACTGCGTGGGCAAGGACTGGCTCATTCTGGAGAGCCTGAAGGAAAACCTTCTCCAAATCTTTGCTGGCTGATGCTGACATCAATACCCCCAAAGCTCTAATGTGCTCTGTGGATAGCAGGAGCTCTCCTTGCTGAGGCTGCCTTTGGTAGCTGTCTGTGAGGAGCTGCACCAAAATCTGTCCATAGAAGCTCAACTGTTTCCCTTTCTTAGGGGATTTTTCAGATTTCTGAGCAGTCAAGCTTGTCTCAGGAAGTCGTAGCATGGTTAAAGTGATGTCCTTCAGCTGAGCTGCACTCATGTATATGTGCAATTCCTCCAGAGCCTGCAGCTGGTGAGACTTCCTGGGAGAGATCTGGCTGCTGTCTTTCCCCACAGCCTGTAGCTCTTTCAAGACACTTTTTGTGATAGCTTCAAAATACTTGGACAACATGTGTCTGTGATCCGTTGTGATGCTCTGAAAGATGGGGGCACCTGTTTTCAGCAGCTGGAGCACACCTGAATTGAGGTGAGCTGACAGGAGTTTCACAGTGACAGGGTTCAAACCAGGCTGAGGAACAGAACGTAGTTCTAAAGCCAGGAACCAACTCTCCAGCACAGGATGTCCGAAAATTAACATGAGTGTATCTTCCAGGGTCTGTGTAACAGATGGTTGTAACAATATCACTGAATGGAAAACTAGAGTTTGAGGCAAAAAAATAAAAGCATTCATCTGTCTATTTTCCACAGTTCGTTAATTACAATTATTGAACAGGAAATTGTCTACTAACTGCCCAGAGGATAAAAATATTAATGAGCTACAAGTACATATATACCATTCTTCCACCATTCAAGCTGTGGGGAGGCAAGCCTCCACTGAGGATTCTCTACATCTCCAGAGGAAATCTGCATATTTTGTCAACACAGTTTGATTCTAATCTCCACAAATTCACAGAACAGATGAAAGAAGGGAAAAAAAATCACTCCTCCAAGAACATAATTTCCATAACCAGGCTTTACAAAGGATTTTCTGCAAAGGTGTCTCTTTCAGGACCTCTCCTGATTGTGTTCCTGACAGCTCAGGAGTGAGACTATGGATGATGCAGCTGGATCAGATTTCCAGACAGTGCTTTGGTAACTGCTGGTCCACATGCTCTATGTTCCTAAGTTCTCCTCTGAGACCTTAACAGCATCTGTGTCATAAGCAAAACTTATGACTGTTTCCCTAGAGAATAAATCAAATCCAAGTTTACTAACAGGTGCCTGTGTATCAAGGGATTTGGTACCTTGCCATTTGAAGACTCCTCTGTGATCAGAGATTCCTCATCCACAAAGAGATCTATCTGATGCTCCTCCTGTTTCTGCTGATGATCCAACTTTATCTGATTGCCCCGGCACAACAAGCTGTTCAGCAGGTCCACATAGAAGTCAACAAGTTGAGGACCAGAAGTTTTACTAAACTGTGAAAACAAAGATACCTTGGAAATTGAGAAAAGAGAAGGATGGGAGCAGAAGGATAATTATCCAACAGGAATGGAAGTTAATTAAGAGCTACTTGGATTACAACATCTTCTGTGAGAAGGAATCACTCCCCTCTGTAGGAATCTGATTCTAGGAAAAGTCTCAGGCTGCCAAATAAATATTTATAGATTTTTATCTATACTGTGACTTCTGGTGTAACATAGGCCAGTGAATTTTACCCTCTAGAAAGGCTTCTTAGCAACACCCAGGAGCTGGATTAAATTCTCAGGTTTATTTGCACTCACACAGATCAGTAAGGTAACCTACACAAAGTAAATCCAAGACTCCTCAACAATCAGAAGAACAGACATTTATTTACAAATTAGGTGCAACTTTGTCTGGTGCTCTGTAGACTCAGTGAGAGCCAAGTACAGGAAAAAGCTGCAGAACTGAATCCTAAGTTTTAACAGCCAGGTCATTTGTACTTTCTGCATTAAAATAAACCAAACAAACCCACAATATTATTATAATATTGCTCTTACACTGCCAAAGCTCTCCACTGTGGATTTCAGGTATAGCAACACATGCTTTACTCCCAGTGAAACCTGTTCAGGTGGGAGCTGGGAAGCCAGGTCTCTCAGTTTTGTCTGGATACCATCTTCCAGTAAGGTATTGCTTCCTCTCTCATAGGCTCTCTTTAGCAAAGTGGCAAACACAGAATCCAGGGCCACAGCAGGTTCTCTGCTTACCTCTTTGTGGGTTTTGAACTGTTTAAAATAGAAAAAAAAGCGTAAGAGGAAAATAATGATGAGTATGAATCAAAGATTTCTTCAGCTACCTTTGCTTTCAAATGAACTTTGAGCTGAAACCTGGTTGAAGCTCCAGGAGCACAAGTCCTGCTACCACAGAGCTGTCCCGAGGGGAATGTGCCCTTGCTCACTGCTGGGCTAACTCAGCCACACCCAGCACAGGGGATCTGTGCATTCCCAACCCACTTCTGCCACTGTGAACTGGTTCCTGAGGCCACATCACACATCAGGCTGTGCTGTGCCTGGTGAGGAGCTGTGTCTCTGTGACTGTGTACAACACCTGAGCCCTAGCATCACCTCCCAACCACCCAGACCTCTTGTGTCCTTAGAGAAAAGCCCTCGAGCAAAATTGTGTCCCAATGTGATCAAAAAGCAATATAGAATTAGCTTAATGTAAATGTACTTTCTGATGGAAATGTAACCTTTATAAACTGTGAGGTTTTATTGGAATATTGGCTCAAGCATTCAGTGACTTCAGGTATTCCATACCACAGGTTCCTGAGATTGCTGGGGTATCCAGAGTTTATAGTACTGGTTAAAGTGGTAGAGCTGAGGGTACTTGGAAACTTTCAAGGACTTCAGATCTTTATCATAGAGCTGGAACATCAAGCAGAGGGCCAAAGGTTCTCTCTGAGAGTGCAGGAGGTCAGTGAAAACAGCAACAAGGTACTCCACTATGTGTGCTCCTAGAAAAACAAAATAAAACCTGACATTTCTATTGACAGAAATAATCTGCATGAACAAAGACACTGGGGCAACCCTCTTTCCCTAGGGCCTGGGCAGCAGGCCCCAGAGCATCATTTAGGGAAGTACTGAATAGGATTAAAAGGTGTTTGTGGTAAGCTAGACAAGTGTTCCTGACCCATCGAGCTACCTGGAAAATCACCCATTCAGCAGTTCTTGCTGAAGTAAATAATCACCCTACTTTCAGATACATGCTCAGTTTGGCCTGTTTCCTTCCAGACAAGCATAAAACTAGTTCTGCCTTCACTGTGTTGTGCTAAACAGGCCTGTATTTTAACATGAAAAAGACCCCAGCCAAGCACCACCTAAGAGAACTGATTTGTACTGGGGGCACACAGCCAGGTTAACATGTGTGAGGTACAGTGGGAGGAGTTTCTTTCAGAACTGGGACTTCTCAGTCCCACCCCAGCTGCTACTCAACAGCCAAATACACACAGAACTTAGCAAGGTGCTGTGGGGTTTGGCAAATCCTGTTCAGAGCCCACCTGAGGCCCCTGTGACTCCAACACTTTCCTCAAGGATGTGGTAGAACTTTGCAACACCACCACCAGAGCTTCATCATCAGAGCTTCATCTCTGAAGAAGTTTTCTTTGGAAAACGCATCCGTTTCCTACTCAACAGTGCAGTCCTTTCTCCCACTGCCTGGTCCCTGTGGAAGAGCTGTCTACAGCTATTGACACCACCTTCCTCTCATATCTGCACACTCTGTGCTTAAAACACTCTGTTACTGAAACAAACTGCTTCCAGACCAAGACTGTCCATGCAAGGAGAGTGTCTCCTGTTTAGGGTCAAGAAAACAGGACAGAAGCACCTCATAGTGCTTCTCTTGAGCAGGAAGCACCATTGATCAATCTCCTTCTGCTTGCAATGAAGATAACAAAATGTCTTGAGGAGTTCACTGGGTAAAAATGATCCCACTTCCACTCCACTGGCAGAGCTGATACATAGAAACAAAAGTCTGTACCTGTTCCATTTTCAGACTGAAGCAACAGTACATTCCTGGCTTCTAACGCAGCAGGGACAACAGCACTGAATGGAAATGTTTGAATAATCATGTCTTCATTTAAAGTGAACTCCATTTCCTCATCTAAGCCATCACTGCCCTCAATCATGACATCCACCATATCCAGGACATCTATTAAGTGAAGAAAAAAGTGTAAGCAGAGGATTCAGACTAACTGGAAAACAACAGAGCGAGAATGCAGCACTCCAAGAACACAGGCACCAAGTCTTGGAATTCTCTGTCCTTGAGGAGTTACCACTTACCGTCAATGTGAGAGATGGGGATGCTGATGTTATCAGAGTCCTGTTTAAACATATTGACCTGGAGCATGCTGGCTTCCTGAACCAGGTCTGCTGCCTTGTCTGTGTAGGGATAGGGGTTTGTCACCAGCTTCAGCAGCACCTGCCAACAAAGGTTAAGAGAGAAAAGTAAGTGCACAGGCTCTTAAGTGTATGGGAACCACACCTTGTTAAGAAAGCCCACGTGCTAGAAGTGGTTGGAAGCTGGGCAAGTTTTAGGAGGACAACTTTTTGTTGGAATCTGCCTGTGGTTCCTGCCATACAGGGTACACTGGGTCTGATGGAAAAGAAATAACCACTGCAACCTGGTACCTGAAGTGCTACCACAGACTAAGTCCCTGGGGAAACTGCATTGAAAAAGAAGCACTTAACATCCTGAAGAGTAAACAGGAAATGTCAACTTTTATAGTAAAAGATTACAATTTACTGAGGCCTGGTAATTTTGGCAGGTAATGCCATTTTAGGAGGAGATAAACACTACGCACGCATACAACAATGCTATAATAACAACTTATCTTTTGGGATTTAATTTTCCTGCAAATCATTTCGCTGTCCTCCCACCAAGACAAGAAAGATGTCAGCCCTGTATAAAGAATGACAAACACTGCTTTTCTTGGAATTCGTTCACTGGTCTTTGACAGATTTCTCAAAAACAGCAACAAAATCCCTGGTTTCCACTAACACTATTCTTGGTATTGTTTATCCAGCTAATTTGGACATTGTTACCCTTTCCAAAAACTGAATCACTGCTTCCTTTTGGTCTTCTTTTGTATTATCCAAGTGTTCCAGCCAAACTGTAAGTTCCTTCCATGTGTACTCAAACACTCCACTGTCACGTAAAACCTGTCCAGAAAACAAAGGGATAGGTGTGTAAAAAAACCCAAAACACCTAAAATACAATACTCCCCAAACCATAGATCTTTTTGTATAGGAATTTCATGTTTTCTCCTTGGAAAGAAAAAAAGAGGAGCAGGTTGATGAACAGAAGTATCTGTAGCTCTCTTTTCAACCCCTTTGTATACAAAGGAACCTATCACAACTCATTTGTTCTACTATTTCTTCTTCTATTTAATCTGTGTACAACACCAACAGCTATAAAAATAACTGCTGCTTACATGAATCTGACAGGATAATTCATCAAAATAAAGAAAAAATGAAGGGAAAAGGATTAATTTTAACATAATTAACTATTTGTGGCAGGGTCTCAAAATAGAAATGCACAGTTCTCATGAAAACCAGCAGGAACAGAATGTGAAATCCAAAAACATGCCTTTGATTATATGGCACTGTGTTGAAAAATAAGCAAAACACACCCATTAACATCTATTCTTAGCAGCCTTTCTGCTGACATAACTGCCCTGACTTCCCTGCCCCTGTATTACCTTCAGCAAAAATGCAATGGACTGAATCTGAAAGAGGACACGAGACTGAATCAGGCAGCCCCCATCCCCATTCAGCAAAAGAATCCAGATACACCACAAAAACAGTACTGGGCAGCTTTTGAGTGAGACATTCATTACTGAGAGACAGAGTTAACCTGAATTTAATCCCCTGCAGGGATCAAGAGCATCGAAAACCTAAACCCCAATTCAACCACTGTAACTTCGGTTCAGTGGACTGAGTATTACAATTGCACCCTGTGACTGAAGCTAAATGCAGAGATTAAATGCACAAAGCTGACAAACTTGTGTGCCACTAATACAGGACTAACTGCAGGAAGAGCCCTGTCCAGGGCCCAGAACAGCTGCTTGGATTTTCTCTTTGCACTTTTTCCTAATTTAGGTCTCTACCCCTACTTAGATAACTAAAATATGTCCTGTTTTAAGAAGATACTGAAAACAACAGCCACTGGTTTCTTTATGGGCTTGTAGTTAATCACACCTCTGAAAAATCATGATTTATTTAAATGTACAGAAGGGGATTTTAATTCAAAAGTACTCCTTGCATCAAAGCTTGTATTGGACTGTAACAAAGACAACTATTTTGCAGGGCCAGAGCAAACTAGCTAAGGCTTTAGGAAGGCTAGATAGATGAAGTACAGATTAAATAAATGAGGACAAGAAATAAATCCCAAAAATCATCTCTTCTTGATCCACATCAAGACCTTTGCAGGCACAAACTACATTCATCTATCACAGTGTCAGAATTCATTTAGCCTAGGGGGGTGAGCAAACATTAAAGACATTTTCTTTAATATTTTATCAACTGTTGCAGCAAAGTCACTTGACAGTATTTACTTCCATAGAATATTTAGCTAACAGGCAGTTATCTGACAGTAAATTCTAAGCACAGTCACAGGAAAGGAGACTCTGTTGGCCACACAACTATGCAGTAAAAGTATCTGCTTTAAGAAAATATTTTACAATTCTGAAATTTCAGACCAGTGGGATATAGTGAATATCCTGATATTTCAGTTCTGATGCTTACCTTGATAATCAGTTTTTTAGTGGAAATTTTCAGATGAGAATGGTTACTTGTAACAAACATTTTCATCAGTAAATAGAAGACTGATTTTTCACCAGACACCTTCTCTGTCTCAGAGATATCCTAAAAGAAAAGTATATTAAAATTCTCCTGTTACAGCAACACTGCACAGGATTATGTTGCACTGAAGCAGATATGTAAGACATTATAGACCTGTCCAAAAATCCCAAGGCCAGAATCGAATGGGATCATTTATACTACTTTGCATTCAGTGAGCCAGGATCATTGTACTCATTTGCACAATGTTTGTTTGGAAAGTAGAAGAAGAGACCAGCAACAGAAACACCAACCAATACAAGGGTCCAAGATAAAACCACCTCCCTCCCCAAACATCTCCTACTGTTATCACAATCCATGGGAGTCTCCGTTCCCCTCAAAGCTTGGCCCACTCCTCTTTCCTCACAAAACAAGCAGGCTCTCGACAGTGTTCTTATTTTACAAGCCTGCAGTAAAAAAGAGAGCTAGGGACCTGAAGGTTTCCAAGAACTATGGAGAGCACTAAAAAATGTTGAAATCTTCCCTGGGAACAGGCAGGATGGCTCCCATCAGCAGCTCATTTCCTTGGTCTGAAACCTCAGGCTTTCCAGACAAGTGGAAACCAGCACTCATGCCCCTCTCCAAAGACATACAGAGCTGAGGGAACCTTGTCCAGTGCTCATCAGAGAAGCAAAAACTGCTCAACTTTCATAAAACCTTTCCAACTCAGAGGGGATTTTTCACTGATGCTAAGACTGCAATTCCTACTTGTTTTACAAAAAGGTCACCTCCTAAAATGACTGGACTGGGACTAGTTTAAAACTAGGCAGTGCCAGATGGAAAGATTTGAGGACAAAAGGCCAAGGAAAAGTAAATTTGCATCAAAGTCTCTTACCTGTACTCTGAACCAGGCAAATTTATTTGCAGGAAGTTCCAAAGCCACTCTCAGTATATGGTGCTGCAGGAGAGGAGGGACCTCTTCACGGAGGCCCTTTTCAGTGACGATACCTGAGATATGAAAGCAATACAACCAACTTCAGTCTGATTCTCCCTGAGATCTCAGGAACACTCATATTTTAGGGTTTCAAACAGTCACTGTGAGACAAGCTGGCAATCCACCAATTTTCACATCATGTGATCCCCAGACACACTGAAACTGTGTTTGGCCCATCCAATGTGGGAATCCAGCCCTCAGAGGTAGAGTGCAACAATTGCCCCCAGCACAAGCCATCACTGCTGCATGGGAATACAAAATCTATCAGTCTCAGCAACCCTGAAAAGCTGTGACCTACAGGAAGTACAAAGGATGGATAAACTGGAAAGCAAAACACAGAATTTAAGTCAACAATAAATCTTAACACTCATGCTATGACAATATTTGCTCCAGATAATAGAACTTTAAACTCGTGTCTCTCCCTACATCACTTTTATCACCTACTCCCAACATCTGCTATGGCATAACCTCAGTTATTCACCTCACAGTTCACAGAGCTGTGCAGACCTTTATAGTGTGATCAAAACCTGACCTGCCCACACCTGACCTGCAGGTAAGTTACATGGGGAGATCAGCTGTACAAAGCTCTAGTGTCCATGTGCTTCTTGTAGTCTGTGCAGGATACTGTGGCCCACATTAGAGACAGGACAATACATTTTAAACAGTCACCACAAAGGCTATCCAATGGTAAGACCAAACAATAAACTCCACCAGCCAATTAAAGAACATATTGCTATGAGGCAGAAAAACATGCTGCATTTGGTGTGCGTGTTTTCATCAAGGTGGGGGGAAGGAGTGACAGAACTCTCACTCTGACATTTGAGAGAACAAAGTCTCATGATTAATTTACACCATCATTTTCTACCATATCACCTCTCTTGAAAATCAATATCGAGGCTCACTACATTTACATTTGTTTGAGAATGACACTTCACTTTCCAACCTATTCAACTTCATTATTTCATACAAACAGACGCACAAAGAGATTTCTGCCTCACAAAAAGGTGTCCTGCCCTTTGTCCGGTTTGAAGTAAGCAGACCAGTAAGTAATAATGGGATAAGTAATAATGGGATAAACAGGGTATGTGATTTGGTGAGTCACCAAGTAGACAAAACAATTAAATACGCTTTGACAGAGGCAGGAAAAACCTCGTGTATGAGACAGTTGATTTAGAGGGGGGTTTTGTTTAAAGCCCCTTTCTCCCTGACAGAGTTTAATTAAGGCATTTACATAACTCCCATCCTTACACATCACAGGCCTGCCTAACACAGAGATAGTTGCTCTAGCTGGGTGGCCTACAAGCTCTGGTGGCCCACAGTCAGCAGTGATGCCCAAACAACCCTCTGCTCTCTCCTCCAGAGTTGTACATGGCTGTATTAATTGTACCACAAGCAGCACTGGAGGACCTTTCTAAATTTGTCAGGCATGATTTGCCCTTAGTGAAGCCACACTGGCTGTCACCAATTACCTCTGTGCTTTCCATGTGCCTTAGCACAGTTTCCAGGAGAACGTGCTCTATGATCTTACCTGGCACAGAAGTGAGACTGACTGGTCTGTAGTTCCCTGGGTCTTCCACTTTCTCCTTTTTAAAAATGGGGGTTATGTGTGCACTTTCCCAGTCACTGGGAAGTTCAGTGGACTACCAATACTTCTCAAAATACTATGGATAGTGGATTAGTCACTTCCTCTGTCAGTTCCTGCAGGACCCACAGATGACTTTCATCAGGTCCCACGGCTTGTGCACACTCAAGTTCCTTAGATGGTCTCAAACCTGATCCTCTTCTACTGTGGGCTCAGGGTCTTCATTCCCCCAGTCCCTGCATTTGCCTTTCCTGACATGGCCAGCAGGGCTGGATCACTCCCCCTTGAAGACTGAGGCACAGAAGTCATTAAGAACCTCAGCCTTCTCCACATCCAGGGTAGCCAGGTCTCCCATTTCCTTCTACAGAGGGCCCACATTATCCCTAGTCTTTCATTAGCAACATATCTATGGAAACCCTTCCTGTTGTCTTTGATATCCCTGCCCAGACTCAATTCTAACTGGGCCTTGGCTTCCCTAACCTTGTCCCCAGCTTCCCCATGCAATTTCCCTATATTCCTCCAAGGCCACCTGTTCTCACTTCCACCTTCTGAAAGTTTCTTTTTTCCCCTCTGACTTTGCTCAATTGCTTCTTCCATGGAGGCCTCCTGGCATTTTTGCCAGATTTCCTCCTCGCCATGATGCATCGCTCCTGAGCTTAGAGGAGGTGATCCCTGGATATCAGCCAGCATTCTTGAGCCCCTCTGCCCTCTAGGGTTCTGTCCCACAGGACTCAACCAAATAGGTCCCTTAAGAAGCCAAATCTCTGTTACAAGAGTTTTAAGAGGACACTGGTGAATTAGGATGTGCTTCTCTACCATCCCAAACTTTCTGTGAACTATGTTGTTAAAAATATTCTTTATCATCACAGTTAATAAGTGTTTGGAAATAGCTTTTTGATGTTGGGATTGTTAACAGAGAAACCTAAGAGTTGAAGGTAAGCCTTTCTCAGAAAGATTAGCATTCAAACCCCATAAAGAATATGGCACAGGAAGAAGAAAACTGTAGCACAGTGTAACAGAGCTGAGTGTAGCAGAGCAGCTATGGAATTTAAGAGGGCAGAGTGCCAGAGCACTGAAGAAACATCAACAATAAATGCCAACACAGTGAAGAAACTAAAATTAGTTACTTTTAGAAAAGAGCTCTTTATCTCCACAGAAGAGCAAACATTCCCTTCTGCTGTGGGTTTTGTGAACAGCCAGAGAAAACAGTGAAGGAAATAGAAATACCCATCACGTACCTTTTAGTAGCTTGCTAAAATCAAAGTTGCTCCGTGCTACCAAGTGGGGTACAACCTTCTGATAAAGGCATATGACCTGAAGGAGTGCAGCTTTCAGAAACAGCGTCTCCGCATCATCTGAACCTGAACAAAGTGTTTCCAGAATTAGCTTCTCCTTCCTTCATAACAAGAGAGCACAGTGTAGCACCTCCATTACCCAGCATGAGAATTACTAACTATATTTCCAGTAGACTTGCCTAGGAAATGATCTACAACCTTCTTAACAAGACGAATCAGAAAAACACTCATGGAATTCCCCACTTTCCTACCCCAGCATTCCTGTGCGAGTACTTTCAAAACCAAATCAGCTTATTCAGTGCTTAAATTGACAGCTGACATTTCTAATTTGGCTCAAAAGTGCTCACACATATAAAACACAATCTCAACGTTTTAGCCCTTGCTGTAAGAATCCCATCAGTCCCACTGCTGTTTTATACAAGGCTGAACAACAGAAAAAAAGTGAAGGCAAGGATATGGTCGCGCCGCCGGTTTCTGGGCACACTACTTTTACCTCATGTCAGGTAAGTTTGGTTGGGGAACTGCAGGAGACAGTACACTATAGTTTGTTGCTAATTTATTATTTCAGTTAAAGGTTTCTTTCTTTCTTTACTTTCCTCCTTTCAAAATAATACCTTCTCAATGTGACCTCTTCGCAAGAGGCAGACAAGTCATCTGTATGAGAGAAACACCAACACCACATAAGGCAGCTGTTTACTTCTTAGGAAAAGCCATCTCGGCAGCTAAATGTTTTTTCAGTTTGTAACATGAGGATGCATAATAGCTACTTGTTATCCAGTCACTAACAAAGTGAAGCAAAGTACATGAAGGGCAGCCAAAACATTTAACACCTACTTTTTTCCTGTTAACTCGGTCTCCCTCAGGGAGCTGTGAAGAACTGGATGGATGCCATGGATAAACTTTGTTTGCCTGAGTCTAAACTCCCATTAGAAAAGAATTCTCTGGTGGTCACAGTGCACATAAAGCTGCAGTGGGTGAGCTGAGAGTAAGTGACACAGCATTAGCACCCCAGTATAAATATAGCATAGAAACTACAGCTACAGTCCTGCAGAAATCAGCTGTTCCACTGGTTTCCAGAGGCACTCAGCCAACCAAGCCTTGGAGGGTCAGTGCTGACAAGTATTCTGCTGCCCAAAGCCACGCACAGGACATCCACTGAAAAACCCTGTGCTCCAGGAAGTCTCTCTATGGAATATGCCCTGTGAAGGACAAAACTGGCTGCAGATTTATCTCCAGCCTACAAATAAAACATCGCAGGCCACAGACAGTACTGAAGCTCCCCATTCCCTGCAATGGGACTATGGAAGCAAGCCCTCCAAGGGAGGGATGCTGGGTTTGTGAGAGGAAAACTGCAGCCTTCACTCCAACCCTCCCTCCCTCTTTCAACACTTTGCATGTTTCTACTCCTGTGTTACAGCAACACAAGGATTTGTGTAGCCACACTAACTAACTGCTTCAAAAAAATGACCTCATGGTAAAAAACCTTGGCCAAACAAAAATCCCTCCAAAAATTATTTTTCAGGCATATCAGTTTTCTTTGCCAGTTTTATTTTGTGGCTGAGAAAATCCTACTAGCACAGAAAGGTCAAAGGCAGGAGGGTGAAGTTCAACAGGAAGAACTCAGCTTCCAGGAAAGGATCCAAGGGTCTTAGTGGGCACCACGTTGAACATGAGCTCGTGATGTGCTGCAGAGAAGGCTACAAGTACCCTGGGCTGCATTAGGCAGAGCACTGGCAGCAGGTCAGGGAGCTGACTCTTCCCCTCCACTCCGCACTGGTGAGGCCACACTGGGAGCACTATGTCCAGTTCTAGGCTCCCCAGAGAGACATGGACACACTGGAGAGAGTCCAGCAAAGGCTCACAAAGATGGCAAAGAGACTGGAACAACTGTCCTACGAGGACAGGCTGGGACAGTTGGGACTGTTCAGCCTGAAGAAAAGGCGGCTCTGGGGCATCTTATTAATGCACATAAACACCTGATGGGAGGGTGCAAAAAGGATGGAACCAGGCTCCTTCCAGTGGTGCCCAGTGGCAGGAACAGAGGTAGTGGGCCCACAGTGAAACACAGGAACACACTGAACATCAGAAAACACTCTTTGACTATGAGGGTGACTGAGCACTGGCACAGGTTGTTCAGAGAGGTTCTGGAATCTCCATCCTTGGAGATACACAAAAGCCGTATGGACCTGGGCAACCAGGTTTAGGCAGAGATGTTGGGCAAGATTTTTTTTAGAGATCCCTTACAACCTCAACCATGCTGTGATGCTGTGACAGCAGAAAGTCTAGTAGCTTAAAGTTCTAGTAGCAATGGCACCCTATTTATTAAACTGTGTTCTTAGGTTGCCCGAAGAACTAAACAAAGACAAGTTGAACGGTGAATGCACAAATGAGATCTGGACTCTGCTCAAGTTACCAACCTTACGTGGGATGAGGGTTTCACAACACCCATTCACACACAGATAAGAAGGGCTGACTACACCTGCTTTGCCTACCATGCTGTTCAGCAACTTCTGCTGTCTCGGTCGTTGTCTTCCCAGCAGAGGTATCACCTTCCCTTTTCTCCTCTGGGCCATCATGGTGTTCTCTCCCTTGCTTCAGAAGGGACTGCCAGACAGCCACAATACTGTTCATGTCTGGTAAAAGCTAAAAGCAAAAAAGGGTAAATTCCAACAGCTCTCCTGCATAAGACAAAGCTCCTGTGATAAAAATATACACAATCAACCAACATGAGGATTTGGTGCTCTTAACAAAGGCTAGAACTGATCTTGTGTGCACAATCAGGAAAAGATCTGAAATCAAACAGTGTACTTTCACTTCTGAAGAACATCAGTACTGGAAAGAACATGTTTTTGAAATAGTTTCCTGTGAAAAAATTTATGGTTGGTCCTTCTTCATCATGGTATATTTTCAACTCAAGTGCTACCTTGTCTAGTAACTTCTGAGTACCTTGACTTGAACCAGGAGGAGAACTTGCTTCCTGCTCTCAGAATTCATCTGCAGCACAACAGCTGTCAATGTTACAAATCTGTCTCACAACAAAATTTTATTTCCATTCCTATCAGCCAGCTGTGCTAGGAAATGGAGGCTACTGCCTCACCAGTTACCAACACCTTTTCATTCACAGCCATTCTCCTCCCCCAGGATACCATCTCCTGGCTCCCAGGCTGCAAACACACGGAGAGAAAATGCAGAGGAGAGCAGTTACCCACTGACTGCAAAAGGACACATGTTAGACCCCAGTTTTCTCTTTCCTTTGTACCTTGCTGATGGCTTCTCTGTACAGCTGCACAAACTCCTGCATCCCTGACAGGGTGTAGATTTCTGACCTTTGCCAGGTTTCCTCAGTCAAACAGTACTCAATGTTCTTCAAGGCTCTTCTCAGCACCATGGACACCAGTGACAGGATGCTGTGCTTCACTGCTGTGCTGGGTAACTGAAAGAAGGAAGTTGAACTAATGACATTTGAGTGATTCCTCTTATGCTTTGCATACGAGCTGTACTTTGATTACATGTTAAAATTTGACAACAAATTATTTCCAAAATCTTGGCTTGCAGGAAAGAATCCACAGGTTTTCAGATTTCCAGCCTAAACGACTAGTGAGCAGTGAAAGGCACCTGAAAGTAATATCAATGGTTTTAATTCATTTTCCAGTGCTTCCCCAAGCCAGATTTATGCTAGGACAGACAATACAAACCACATGTAATTAACCAACTTGAGAAACTTTTTGCATGATCACACACTTAAAACAGCATTAACCGAGACAGAAAAAAACAGTGAAATACTATAGATGCTCTTACATTTAACCCTTGGGTGAACATTATTTTATTGCACACTGCAGGGACTGTTGTTACCATCACCATAGAAAGCAACCTGGGAAGAGGGATAAATTCTGAAGTCTTAAAAGAATTGGAGATCTCTGGTTGAGCCTCATAGATCTGAAATAAAAAAAAACAAACAAAACCACAAAACTATTTAAGCCCCATTGACATAGCCCTGGAGATGACAGCTTCTTCTGGGGAGCATTTTACAGAAGGGTTTTGACTTGTCAAAAGTAAGGGCGACAATAAATGTCCATTTTTAAGCAGAAATGCTACAGAGCATCCTCCAAATCCCTATACAACTACATGAAACTTCTGAATGTAACTTGCATCCCTGCTAAAGGCCATCACTTTTCAACAAACAGATTCCAGGTCCTACTTGCTCATTTTAAGCCAAACAAAGAGTGAGGGGAACACCCAGGCAGGACTGAAGGTTTTTCCAGCTGAGCTTTAATGATGCATCTCAAAAAAAGTGTCATTGATGTGATGTTTCCCACTGCTTCTTATACCAATTCCTTCTTTCCCAGTTTAGTCGAATGTTTATACAGCTTCCTGCTCTGAGTATGGCTTTTTACCATCCTCCACACCCCTACCTTCTTGAGTAACTTCATATTGTCCATCCAAGCAGACTTCATTCTAGGAACGAAGGAATACTGGGTCTCCTTGAAGTATCTATTCAATAAATCTGGGCATACTTTGAGAACATTCACCATGAGATCAGCAACCATGTCATCTTCTGTTGCGGTTTTTAAACCAAGCAGAAAGTGCAGAAGTACCACATTTCCTCCCCTATTGAAGCAAAAAAAAAGTTTAAATAAGAAACCCTTATTTTAACACTTCCTATAGGATGTGAACTCTGCAGCTCCTCTAACTGTTAATTGACGGCAAGACCTCTCACACTCCTGCCATAATTTCTGAATTTATACTCAGAGAAGTAAGAACTGAATTTACCTCCATGTTTTCTGCATGACAAATGGTAATTACTTTGAATTAATACCAGACATTTCAGAGCAGATATGGTAACTAGTGAGGTCTCTCTTGTTCCTAGCACAAAATCCATGTACAATCCCACCTTGTCCGGTGACTTACTTGCCAGAAGTTCCAAGACTTGGATCATAGAACGTTATGCCATGCTTCAGAGAGCAGCAGAGGTCCATTAAGAAATTATGTACAAGTTCCCGTACCATCATTTTTCCCACCTCTTCAGAACCTTGAGTCACCTATAAAAACCAAAAAGGAGTAAAAAAGGCATATAGCATTTGGTATCACAGCAGAAAATTTTCCATCAGTTTCATTCTATGTTTTATGAAGCTCCTTTTACAGAAATTCTAAAAGACAGTTTGGCTTTTGTTCAGATTAAGAAGAGAAACTTCAGGACTTGAAGGTCCCTTCCAACCCAAACCATTCTGTGATTCTGTGATTCCATTAACCTTCTACATCCAGCACAACTGAAGATCCCTATGAATAAGAAGACTCTTGACAACTGTGGCTGGGAAATCTCAAATCATATGACTTACAAAGACTGCATGGAATTGTAAGAACTTAAAATTATTTCAAAACTGAAATGCAGGCTTATGAATGGGGTCAGAGATTTGCACAGTTCCAAGTAGATACCTACTAGAAACAGATCTCCTCCAAAAGGGGTTTACTGGATATCAATACTGGAATGGCATAAGCATCTGGTAATATAAGAGGGCAGACACAAAGGTGAAAAATCGGTAGACAAAACCCAGTGGAAGTCTGTAAGTCTGGCTGGCAACAATTCTGGAAGTTTAGCTCTCATATCAGGGTAGTGTGTACAGTGGGAATGAGGGCAGTGGAAAGAACACTGATCCTGATGTATTCTCCTACAGAGACCCAGCTGTGTCCAGGAAAAGGAATGCAGTCCTTCTACCCAAGAAAGCCATTTCTCCCAGGGTAACATATCTGCACTACAGTCCTGGTAGTCAAGGAGGGGAAACAAACCCTCCTCCTCAAGCAGTGAGAAACAAAAGAAATTTGGGGTTTCTTTTTCAGTAGCCTCAGTAGATTCCTTGAGATGGTTGAGTTGCCATCATCAACCTTCATCCAGGTTCAGAGCAACTGGGAGCTGTTTCAAAACCTGTGCCCTGCAGGAAGGGGGAAAAACAAAAGGCAGCACAAAGACTAACAAAGAAATAAATGACCAGACCTCTAAATCCCCAGGGCTGACATCAGTAATCCCATTCCACCGGTAAAGCGAAGCAATGTGGATCAACACTTCTGCAGTAAAAAAGCGAACCTTCTGGGTTTTGGTGATATTTTTATTTTGAACGACCTGAAAATGATGAGAAAAACTTAACAACTCTTCTGTTTTTTGCAAGTTATCACAAAGTAATGGTAAACTAGCAACAGGTTTCATTCTTCTAATACACACACAGCTGGCTCTCCTCACTAGGGCTGACAAAAGGTTCTGGTTTTGCTTCTGCTTCTGTCAACACTTCTCTCACACTCCTGTTCCACCCTGACTCTACACCAGCCTCTGCAAACCCTGCACATGCCAGCAACAGGTTTCATTCTTCTAATACACACACAGCTGGCTCTCCTCACTAGGGCTGACAAAAGGTTCTGGTTTTGCTTCTGCTTCTGTCAATACTTCTCTCACACTCCTGTTCCACCCTGACTCTACACCAGCCTCTGCAAACCCTGCACATGCCAGACAGAACAGACTTTCAAGTTCAACTAACAAGCACAGAACACCTTTAGAATACTACACCCACAGACTAATATCATCCAAACGTGCTGGTAGAGATGGTAAAGCCTGCTACAAATAAAGTTTGAATGAAAGAGAAAACACAGTGGAGGAAGTTCTCAAAAGTTCTTCTGCTGTGTTTTATTCTTGGCAGTGTTTTAATTCTCATTTTCCTTGCTCAACTGGAGGAGTCATGTAGTGTGTTGGGGCTCACCAATAATGTAACAGCACATGATGTATGATTCCCACACATGAAAAGCTTCATTCAGAAAACAAAGCTTCAAGGAGGTTTATTTTACATTTATTTTACATTTATTCTCCCTTTTTTGCCCTGTTATTGCAATAGCAAAATGAAAGAACATTTTTCTCTTTAATTTGCCAGTTGTGGAAGGCTGAGTATGAGGCAGGTTCTTATGGTTACACTCTAAATTTGAAACTATTTTTCCTTCATTTTCTCAATTGGCCATACAATAGCTTGTGCAACATCGTTACAGTAGTTCAAAACTGAGATTCAAAAATCATAGATACTGGAACTAAAAACATTTCTAAAAACATTTTTATAGAAATAAAATACATCTCAGGTGCAGCTGCCGTTCCTACAGCAGCAACAAGTTGGTGCCTCACAGGGAAGAGGCAGGACCATGCTCAGAAGGTAAGTGACAGAGAACAGGAAAGGCAGCCATGACTAACCCAACTCTCACACCTTTCAGCAATTCCTGCTTTCCAGTTTTCTGTCTCAACCTTGTTATAGCACAAAGGAATTTCTGTCTGCCATGAAAGAATCAAAAAAAACCACCGTCAAAGGGAAGCATTTACCTTTCCAGCAGTATTTTCTGGCAGCAGGTGGAATGTACCCTCTCTTTTTCACAACAAATTCTCTGATTACAAGACTTCCCTTTTCCTCTACTCCACAAAGAAACACCTTTGACCAAACTTATCTCCCATCATCCCAGCAGTAAGCAAGTCCAAAGACCACCTAACCAGGACCATAGGATGTGGCTCCAACAGAGCCCTGCAAGACTGGCAGGGGAACGGTACCACACACCCTTCGACTGCAACCAGACAGCTCCTGGACACCCCTTCATGCCCCAGTCCCTGTACTGACAGCACACAAAATCCTTTTTCTCCTGAAAAGACAAGCGTACATCATTACCTAGCTTAGAGCTAAAAAACCCACTCAAATCTAGCTGACCTCCTGATTTCGGCAGGAAACACATTAATTGAAGGACCAGTCTTACTGGCAGCTGCAACCCACAAAAACATGAGAATCTGTTGGGCACCACACACTGAAGATGAGCTGAAACTAGCATCCAAGCATAAGCTATTGCAATGACTTCCTTTAAAAGAAGGCATTGGAAAAGCAGAACAAGCTTCAGTCCCAAAACAGTAACACGGCCACGCTACCAACCTCCAACAAATACTATCAGTAACAGACATACTTACAAACTTGTAGCTGCAGAACAATGACATCTTAATAAAGAGCTGAACATTTTGTGAGAAATCACTGCAAAACTGTTTCCAGCAGCAAAGAAAACAGAAAACATGAGACAACACAATTTTGAGGGTATATCATACCTTAGTTCTCAGTGTGGAGAGTAGAAGATTTACAGTAGAAACTCTGTCTTCCTTTATTTCAGAGCGAAAAATACCTGGAATGAAATCTAAGAAGACATTTCAAATATTAGGTGAAAATGTGAAAGCTCTTTTCATAAAAAATGCTTCAGAGAATTCATATCCATTTCTCTTCAATGTCATATTATTTACCTTGCAGTCATATTTCAGGATGAACCAATAGGTTGCAAGCAGAGTTCAGAAGGATGATGGGTCCATACCTATAGTGACGAGCAAAGGATGCTGCCAAACCTACTCTCATCCTAACTAGCTAATTTGCCAACTTGCTGATTAACACTTCTTGCTACAGCATCTGTCAACTTCAAATATATTTTCGGTCCCAATGTGCTATGCAGTATTTAAATTTGTGTAAACTGCTATTTACTTGACTTGCAATTGTTTTCCTGAGTGATTCTCAAGCATTTCGAGGTTCCATCTCCAACCACATGCATCATCTTTTGGTTGCCCTGTGCATCCCAAAGTTAGACACCTTCAGTTCCTAGAGAACTTGGGGCTCTGGCAGGGGAAGGAAAGCCAGCTGTGCTGACTGAGTCTAGGTGTGCACTGCCATTCCCTGGCCTGAAAGAATGAACACCTGTCAGGGTAGCAGGAACAAGAGAAATAAATAATTATGACCAGTTCTCAATCCCTCAAGTAGGAGAAATGAACTTCTGCCAGTAATGACTTAATGACATTTTTTGAACAGTATTTTTAGATCCCTTCTGAATTCTTTCATAACCTTACCTAGGGTCACAATTCACATGAGAAAGGAAACTGAAGTACACACAGTCTTTAACACTATTTAAAAAACTTTTAAGGCAACATATCCACTGTTGCTGTCTTATGAGCAAGGCTGCAGGCCATGAAACTTTTTCTGCTTATTGACTCTATGACCTCAAAACATTTACTCTTTTTCAGCTGTGTCACCACAGACTTTCTATTTTTCCAAAGTTTTAGCAGACAGCATATTGTTCTCAAGCAGAAGAGGTACTCATTGGAATACCGAAGAAGTTTAAAGTTTTTCAGGTAATAAGATTAAAAATATATATTTTTCACGTTATTAGTGCTAAGTGGTTCACATTTTTTATTAGATCACATCTATTATCCCCTATAAAAGACTCCACCTTAAAAACACAAAAACAATAAGCAATTACAAAGTACCTTTTAATTCCAGCACCTGTGTCAAGACTGCATTGTCACCAGCAATTAAAAAGGAGAGAGCAAACTGAATATAGGCCATGCGGACGTCAGTTCTCCCCTAGAAATACAAGATACTCTCAGCACAGAGATTGTACTTAACTGCAAAACTAAATACTGCAACTGTTGATTATCCTAAGAAGTACTATAAACACATAAATTCAGCAATTATAAACATAATAGCCACACACATACATTTATTTGCAATATATCCACAGTATATTTAGCTAGAAAGCTTCTTGCATTAGCAGATCACTTTAACATAAGAAGGAAAGTGTACTATTTCACGGACTTTTCAATTCTCAATATGTAAGACAGGCCATAAATTAATAGAAAAATCATATATGAACAGTAGTTTCATGCCAAACCTTGCACACGCTGCATCACTGAGCACCCTCACTTCTGCACCGCTCAGTCAGTTGTCAAAACGCCCTTAAGTAAAGGGGCTGATATGTTATAAAACTACAAATTCAGGTACAGTGGAAGCCTTTGTCTGTAAAAGCATACAAACACAGAGTACCTGAAGGGTTTGGGTTGGCAGGGAACTTAGAAATCACCTCATTCCACCCCCTGCCACGGGCAGGGAGACCTTCCACTAGACCACATTGCTCCAAGCCCCATCCAACTTGGCCTTGAACACTTCCAGGGATGGGGCAGCCACAGTTTCTCTGGGCAACCAGGGCTTCACAATTCTCACAGGAAAGGATTCCTTCTCAATATCTAATTTAAATCTACTCTCTTTCAATTAAAAATAGTTACCTGTCATCCTATCACTACATTCCATGATAGAGTCTCTCCCTGATTTATCGTTTTTTTAAACTTAACGTGCATGTAAATTTGCCTGAAAGAAGGTACTGAGTAGGCAAAACATAACGTGGCAGGGACTCATGAAAGGGTTGAAAGAAGAAATGAGTGAATGGTGAAAAGAGCGAAAGAAATAAGATTTTGCTGTAAGGTTTGGGCCTGATATTTTTGTATTAAAAACTCACCTCCGATAGCCAGTTGTGACATAATTTCACTGAAAGCCATGCATGAGTTAAGACCTTTAATCTGGTTTTGGACACTTTTTGCCTCATACGTTACTTGCATATCTAATAAGCTTGTGCTCAAAAGTGCAAACCCAAGCATTTAAAAGTAAGGGGTGGAGGTACTCCTGCAGGTAACTTCTGCAGTAAGGTCAAAAACCATGGAATCTCATAGTCCCAAAATTATAAAAGGTGGTTCCAGGAAAAAGAGATGTGTTTGGTTTTTTTTCCTTTCTACTTGATTGCTTATATTAAAATACTCTGATTTGTCACCACAGATGGCACAAACCCAACACAAATGTACACATTCACTCTAGAAGTCATCCTAATATCCAGAAAATAATACTGGATTTATTATACACTTATATTTCGAATGACACATAAATATTCTTCTTCTAAAACACTGCTTTGGGTCAATCCTGACTATTTTTAGCAAATGGAGAAGAAACAAGAAATAGTTTCCTCTGAAAAAAGAAGAGTAACCTTTTCTACTCACTTGCATATTCTCCTTAAGGATTTCCAGCAAGAGATTATTTAAAACTCTTGCCTATGTTTTCAAAAGCAGTTCCTCTGTGCTAGTACTGGGCATTATCCCATGGCACACAGCATCTTAATTTACCTTATTAGATCTTTTTTTCAGCAGTCCAGGCAGATATTTGTTATTGAAATCAAAATGGCTATACACATCCCTTGCTGAATCCGGGCCCTGGGCCACCATTGCCGACAGCAGCGTGAGGCACCCTCGGCTCAGCCTAAAAAAAAAAATGCAGAGGAAAATCTGCAGGTTATTTCCAGGATGATGAAATCAAGAGATTAAAACAGAAGAGAAGTTACACCAACCAAAATCATTTTTTTGGGCAGTGATAATGGCAACCAGGAAGGAGGGGAGAGGAAAGAAGGCAGAAGGGAATGCCTATTTACATTCTTTCCAAAAATTAAGCTATAATCTGAGGTGGATATTCCCTCTATAAAGTAGGTTAAAAGAAAGAAAGTACCAAAATTAAAAACTTGAAGATGTCCGTGCTCATTGCAGGGGAGTTGGACTAGATGACCCTTAAAGGTCCCTTCTAAACCAAACTTTTCTATGAACTCCCAAACTCACAGGAGTTTGCAATTTATTTCAGTGGGAATGACCAGGCCACTGGGTACAAGTCTGCAGACCTCCATCACTTGAACAGTCACAACCCATAAAGGGGTTTGGAATCTGTCCATCATGTTTCTGTCATGGACAATCTGTAGAAAAGCCACACAACTGAAACAGAGATCCCATCTAGACATACCACCACAAAAATTAAATCAATCTGCACATCAAAGAGGTAGCACAGAAAATGCAGAGCATACACCATTCAGCAACCTGCACCCTCCTCTGTGCAGGTTCTAGGATTGTTCCAGAAGCTGGAACCTTTAAATGCTTAATGAGAAGAGCAGATCTTGCATAGTTTTAAAATTTATTTACAGTACACCTCTCCACCCATATTTCAGATTCTATGTACAGCTAAAATGCTGCAATGAGATCAAATGAGCAGTGCAGGAAGCTGTGTCTGTGAATTGAAAATCAGAGAATGCTTTTCCAAATCTGGCCTGCCCAAAGACCAAAAGATAAGTCCTTGGCCTTGGACAAGCTATTTTCACTCTCTATTTTTTTCTCTCCCTTCTCCTTCCTCCCAGGTTTGTATTAAAACGTCTCTGACACTTACAACTTCTTCTGCCCTGTCCACTGGGCATGAGAAATTGTTGTTTAGACTGGAAGAGATAACACAGGAATACTTCAAATGACCTAAGATGACTTTAGATTTAACAGACAGGAAATGTTACAGAGCAAAAGCCAGTCTGAGAGAAAAATAATTCTATTATAAACATGGAAATCTGACTCCAAAAACATAGAAAAATAAACCACTCATTAGCAGCTCTTTTTGCCATCACAAGACAGACTGTTCAGCCTCTGTGAACCACAATAAAGCCTGTTCCCCCCAGGATATTTCACCCCACAAACCAAGTAGCATTAAAATAAAAGGACTCAGGATGTCCATGTCTACCTGCTTCAGCTTTCACTGGGACAGGCCCAACCAATGAAAACTTTAGCCTCAGAGAAGCATCCTATAGCATCAGACCATGTGTTGTATCAGAGCTTCCACCGTGCAAAGACTTCCACAGGCAATTATTTTATGACATGTGGAACAGGATCATTAAATAAAGGTGGGTGATTAGCAGTAAGTCAAGCTGAATTTTGCAACATCTTGTACATAAGTGCAAGATCCAGACAGTCCCTCAGGGTCAACAAAGAGAGATTCTCCACAACAGCACTGAGAAGACTTACCTGTGATTTTCGGAATACAAAGCAGCATAGACCAGTTTCATGTACGAATGAATCAACTTTTTGACAATGTTCATTCCCACAACAGAAAAATGGGAGAGGTCACTGGCTGTCCTCAGTAAAATGGCTTCTAGAGCTTGAAAGATTAACAGCATCTGCAGGATAAAGAAGTATGTTAATATCTGCCAATATCAGGCATGACTTGAAATTACTATCTGAGCAAACATTAATAACCACCATTAATAAAAAGAGTAATCCCACTGCATGAGGAAAGCTTCCACATATGAAGGTGACATTAACTTCTGAATTCTCTTCCAAATTTAGAATTCCTCTTTGAAAAGATTAGTTCTGAGAACACAAAGCTTCGAGGAACCAATGTTTTAAGAGACAACTGCCAGGAAGTGCACAACAGAGCGATGAAACATGCTGGAGAAAACCATCCGAGCTGCTCCAGTCTTGCAACTAAATCCTTCTAGAAGAATCCAGAGTCCACACAGCATTGTGACTGTGCTGACTACATACATTAGCCCTGATTAGTAAAAGGATCTTGAGGAAAGCGTGTCACTGAACACGACACAGGTTGTCATTACACAGACAAAAATAATAATCTAAGGCAAAGATCAACAACTGATGGTTAAAAAGAACACCAATTCTATGTTGTAAGCAGATTTAAGTTAGCAATGCTGCCCCAGCATTCACAGTGAAGAGAGTTATTTGATTCTTTGTTTATTTGCCATATTCTGACGAGGAAAAATTGTGTCCAGCTGAGAGGAGAAAAATGAGGTCAACTTTACCAGTGGCTTCCCAGAAATAGTGATGTATCAGGGAGATGTCTAGATATCCGAAAACAATTACTTTCACTGGACTACTTTTGTTATGCTTTCTTAACTGCTTCTGTTGATCCCCTTATTTCACAAAAGGTCTTTTGATAACGTTTAAAGAACCTTAACAGCTTGATTTGGACAAGACTATTTGGTTGTGCATATCATTAAATTCAGGAACATCTTGGAACTGAAAACGGTATTTTCCACTTGATAAGTGTTTCTGCCACTTTCAGACTTTCAGAAAAAAGACAAACCAAAACCACACTAAACTATAAGAGTTTTACTTACACCACAAATCGTTTATCCACAGAACTACAGAATATCCTGAGCTTGAAGAGACCTACAAGGATCATCCAGTCTAACCCCTGGCCCTGCACAGGACACCCCAACAACCCCACCCTGTCTCCTGAGAGCGCTGTCCAAACGCTCCTTGATCTCTGGGCAGGTTTGGGGCCGTGACCACTGCCCGGGGGACCTTCTCTTGATTCCTCTCCAGGGTGGGACGCAGCTGCCAGCCACTAAACTGCAAAACCCCCCCGCCCAGCTTACTTCGCTTTCAGGCCTCCTTTCTCCGTCCAGAAGCTTGAATATCTCAGCGCATTCCATGGAGATTTTCACGTATCCCTCCACGACATCGTACACCTCGGCCGACGGCAGCGTCTTGGCCACGGACACGAAGGTCTCCAGCCCTGCAGAGCCGGAGCGTCACCCGGGGAGCCACCGCCACGCGTGGGACCCGCTCTGGGCCGGCACGTGTCCGCGGTACCCCCACCGTCACCACCGCCACCGTCACTGACATCCCCGCCAGCTCCCTCGGGCACCGCTGCAGCCCCGAGGAGCCGCTCCCGCCCGCCTTCCCCCGCCCCTGCAGACCCCGCTCACCGCTGGCGGCGGCCGCGGGGTCCCGCAGCAGCGCCTTGAAGCGGGCACCATTGAACTCATCGTCCCGCTGGTCACAGGCGCGCTTGGCCGCAGGCGGGCCGGCCACGGGCTGCCCGCTCCGCTTCCCCGCCATGCGGTCCCGTAGCCCGGCCAGCGCCGCCCCGGAACCGCCGCCGGCCCCCAGGAAGGGGCGGGCGGAGAGCGGGCCGGGGGCGGTGCGGGCCGCGCTGTCCCGCCCTCAGGCGGAGGGGATCGGCGGCTGCTGCCGCCCGGCCCGGCCGAGCCCCTCTGGGCAGGGACTGTCAGAACAGTCAGTGCCCAAGGTGGCAAAAAGAGTTAAAAATAGTTACCCAGGAGTGGTCTGGGTTGGGAGGGACCTTAAAGCTCATCCAGTTCCACCCCCCTGCCGTGGGTAGGGACGCCTTCCACTAGACCAGGTTGTTCCGAGTAATCATGGCTGGGCTTCGCTAATGAAGATTTAGGAAGGCTCTATCCACGTTTGTTACAAGCACGCTGGTGGCTAATGAGGCCAATATGAGATAGACATATCCGATTGCAAAAGGCACACCAGAAAAACTCCTTAGGTGATCTATTCAGCAAGACACGATTCTTTCTGCGTTGTCTTTTCTCCCCGAGGGTGATCCTGCGTGCGTTCTCAAAGGAAACGGCAGCGTTATAGATGGTGTGTCTCCAGGCCTCCCGATTGGAGGCCAGAGTAGACCAGTTATGATGATCAGTATGGCCAAGGCTGAGATGTTGTTTCGGGGAGTCCTTGTATCTTTTCTTCGGGGCTCCTCTCTTGCGGCAGCCAGTGCCAAGTTCACCATAAAGCAAGATCTTAGGGAGGCGGTGATCATTCATCCTTGAGACGTGCCCTGCCCAGCACAGCTGTGTTCTCAGCAACATGGATGGCCTCGATGCTTGTTACTGCTGCTTGTTCTAGAACAGATGTATTGGTCACATAATCTGACCAGTGGATGTTTAGGATTGTTCCCACCGTGATCCAGAAGAGGGCAACATTCACAGACACTCTAAGATTTAGGAGTAAAAAATGCTTTCATGTCGATGGAGGATGCTGTGATATTTTGAGAACAGGTGGTGGAGTATGAAGGTGAAGTTAGAGGGCACAAAAGGGTTAAATAAAAGGAGTACATGAGACTGGAGGGGAAAAAAGGAAATGCGAAAATTTGAATTGCTAGATATTAGGTAAAAGGGCTTTTTAAAAGTAACTTAGTAGAACATGGCTAGAAAGCTGCGAGGTACATCATGCTGTGCCAGTAATTCCTATTGCCAGAAATACTTAAACTCAACACATTCCAACTACTTTTCTGCTTGTTAAGATGGCAGTGCCATCTTTGGAATTCACCATAGTATAGCACATTCTGCATAAAGGCATAGAATGTTCAGTTCTTCCCTATAACATTATTGGTGGGTTGTTCTTCATGATGGGAATCCTTCGTTTCAACCTTACAGTTTTCTCGAAACTTAATTGAAGGTAAGCAGATATACAAGCACATTTGCAATTCCAAAAATTGGGAGGCATATAATCTGGAAAGTATATAACATTTTCAGGAGGGAGTTTCTTTGGTTTTGAGGACATGAAAAGGAACACTAGAGCTCATAGAACTGAAAAAAAAACCCTTTGATTTAGCATAGCTTCCAAAGGCTTGAAGTAGCCATATTGAGATTTTCAGGGTAAAAGTCCTAGCTGTCACAAACCTGACAGCTACCATCACCCCATCTTTCATAGGAGATCTAGTATAAAAAAAAATACTGCAAGAAGCTAGTGAAAATTATTTTAGTTTCAACTTGAAGCTCAATTCAAGTTGAATTCAAGTCTCCCCTTGCTGCCTCAGTAGCTGTTAGAGGCTTTAATTAGGATGCGGAGGGTTGGTTTCACTGTTGGTTTCACTTCAAGATAGGTTACTTACGTGTTCTGCTGTTGCGCATTTGGAAACCTATCTCCTTTTCTTTCTCTTTTTCTATTATATCTATGACAATTTTCCTCCTCCAGGTCTGTTTTTTGGCAAGCTGCATTTGTGGAGACCAAGACTGAGACATCAGTCTCAAAGTTCATCTGCTCTGTTGTGCCTACATGTTCAACAGATGTAAGCAGTGGATGAGTCAAGTAGTAACTCCTGAGCTGCCCAGTTTTCAGTAAATTGAAGTATACTTGTATGATTCTTGCCAGATGAACATATAATCATATTCATTTCTGAAATGCCTTTCCATGCCTTTGCATACCTAACTTGAGAGACCTTGAGTCCTGACTTTTTCAAGGCTCCTGGAAAAGCCACCACTTTTTCAGTGCGTTGACATTGATTCTGTGGCTTTAAAAAGCTGCTGGCTTAAATGTCAAGCACACAATCATTACTCGTTTTGGAAAATCTTAGCTTTAATACATATTCAAGGGGAGACAGTGACAACAACCAGTCAAAGGCAGGCTCATAAATCCATAATAAGGCACTTAAACAAACAGACTGATTTCCAAGACTGTGGTCCACCCAGCAACTCTGTCCTAATGTCCTTCCTAAGCTGAGAAGCAAGGCACAAAGCCTTTTTGGGGAAGAGTCATATCAGGAAGTGATGAGAGATTCCTTTAAGAGGGCACGAGCAGCAAAGCCAGGACTTTTTTCTTGGTATACTTCTTCTTCCGCCACCTTAGGTCTTGTTTTCTCTTGTTTCCAGAGGTAAGCTCTGTGAGATGGGACATGCCTCTTACTTCGTGTCTATACAAGTGCCAGGTGCACTGCTAGAAAAATAATCTGTGTACAGGAGAAGTGCCAGCACAACTGGCAGCGTTCAGGAGGATGAGGAGCAGGGACCTTTCTGCTGCGTGTGGTGAGGAAACCGGAGTGAGATTTCATTCAGAATGAAACATGAGGAGATTGGTTTTAAAAGCTTCATGGGTTACATCCTACTTCTTTTTTGTGAAGTGGTTGGGGTCTCTATGACATCAGTATTAGTTTGGCCAAGAAGCAGCTCATGGCCACAAACCTCAGTACTTGTTAGCTAACTTTGCTCTCTCTGAAGCAAGTCAAAAAATGGCAGAAAACAGCAAATATTTCCCCTCCTTCTAAACTTGCTGGTTGAAGTACTGTACTCTGTATTCACTCAAACTTCTACTTGGATGCATGAGAATGTTTCCTCACTGTGGGTTAGAGAATTGGTCCTCTCAAGTTCAAATTACTGCACACTTGAACATCTTGTTAGGACTTAAAATCTGTAGCACCCTGTGAGAACTTACAGCATCCAAAACACATTTAGAATTAGAAAAAATACGAGAGGCCTCTCTACCCCTATTTTCATTCTTGTATCCATAGAAATAGAGGTTGAATTGTGAAAAATGTGCTATGTTATTTTAAATAATTGCTATTTAGTGATTATTGTAAAGCATGTGCTTTGTTTTAACTGGTCTGACACTGATTTCCATAGAAACAGAGAGAGGATAGCAGTTTCAACTGTCTTGTAGATTCTGTCTGTGTCAGAATGCTGGAATATAAAATGTTTAAAAATGTGGAAAAATCCTGGGATTCTGTACTTAGATTTAGGTTTTTTGTTTACCCACAAAAGCCAAACAGAAGATTAGCAAGCTTCTTGCAAATTTTATTCTGGGAGAAGAGAATGAAAGTTACTTATGTCATCTCCCCCAAAAATATTGGGGAGAAAAGGGGAAGAAAAGGCAGTAGGAGGTATAATGGGGAGAAGTATATATATGTGTGTGTGTGTAAAAGTATTTCTATGATTATATAATTCTGACAACTTTTGTTACTGTGCTATAGATCTTGTGATTTTTTTTCACTAATAGAAGATTTTAGTCCACCTAACTCTAACTTTTATTATTTCACATTGTTTACTTCCTAACTGACAGCACTCATTTTATTGGAATTTCCATACACTAAGCCATGATATGAGTTTCAAATTGGAAGTTTGGCTGAAGTTCAGGGAAAAATGAATAGTATGGAGCGGGGGGAATTAAGTGCTCAGATTTTGGCTTTGCTCTTGCAAAGCTTTCATGCAACAAACGCAATTCCTGCATTTTTGACACTGTGAAATGGTTTCTTTTCAGCCCAAGTTCAAAAGAGAGAAACTGTGTGAAGCAGACGTGATATCTAGCCTGGATTCTAACTTAGGGACTTTCATATGATTTTTTTCTTTGGGGGAAAAAAAAAAACGGAATCTAACTCCTGTTGCTAATGAAGAAATGCCAAGGCTGAGAGATTCTACATGCTGAACATGTCTGGATTAGTTATATTGTCTTCCAACTGCTGAGCACTGCCAGCTTGTAGAAGGTGCTTTCAAGGCTATGGCAGAGAGACACATTCTGCACATCAGGATAAATACTTTCTCCCTTCCTGCTTTGTTTTTTACATGGCCATCTCTAACTTTACTATTTAAGCACTACCCATAGCAGGGAATAGCAGGAATTACCAAAAATATTACAGACTTTAGGTTAATGCCAAATAGCAAAGTAGCCCCCATTCAGAGGGAGATATATATGTATAGATATAGATACATATACACATACATATATATATATATATATATAAATGTCAATACCATTTTACTGAAATTCCTGTCAGCCACAGTGTCTATAAGTTGCTTTCCTCCACAGGAAGGCTTCCCTAAAAGGCAGGTATGTACACACAGGAACACTCAGCTGCCTCACTGCTTCACCTCCCTGGAGGTTACCTACATTTTGAACCTCTCCCAGTTCAATCATTCCACTTGGAAACTGCCTTTGCCTTTGGGTTATACCTGCACAGTGCCAAATGCATACCAGGCTCATTCTTGCACCATGGGATGGTCCTTTCCTTATAGCACCACCGGGCTAGAAGAAGCAATTCACTGGGAAGAGAAGATTCACAAGTTTTCATTAGGCAACAGTCCTGATGGATCTAAAGCCTTTCAAGCAGGAGTACAGGATATTTCCCAGTGATTTTTGACGTTTTATATATTCTTCTGCATTGATTGTGTACTTTTCACAGATCCATTGTGTACTCAGAGTCACTCACAGTGGACTGAGTTGCCATCATTGACATCTACATTCCAGAGATTAATGAGCAATTCCAAGAACCTGAAATTATGGTAGACATGAAGTTATGGCAAGTAGGAAGTTGGGGTAGACAGATAAGTTCACCCTAATCATCTAAACATCTTTCTAGAATCTCCAGGTATGGCCCCCCGATGCTTTCTTCAGTGGGGTAAAAATCTATGCTAGTTATTCCCCTGGCGTTCATTTCTGCCTTCGATGGGACTGACCTGAGACAGCAAGCACAGGAAGCATCAGACTGAATGACCAGGTATGAAAAGACCAAGGGGCAAAATGAGAGGAGGAGCTGGAGACTCCTGCAAGTCTCCTTCCAATACCACAGTTGGAAGGCAGAGGGTAACGGGTTCAGTTCAGAGGCAAACACTGTCCTTATCTGAAGCAGCCAGGAGGTAAAGCCTCACCTGGCAGAGCTACTGTTCCCTCTTCCCATCTGTGTTTGCAGTTGCAGATGCTTCAGAGCCGTTTTATGCCGTTATTTTCGCACCTTTGATCCCATTTATCTGAGTTCAGTAAAGCTTGATGGAATGTCCCTGACCTCAGACAGGTTCATGTGAAACCTGGTTTGCTTTTATCTGCCCAAGGAAGCATAACTGTGTTACCCAGTTGTTTTTCTGTGTGTGAAGAGGTAGAGGGTGAGGAACAAAAGTGGATTCAGATTCAAACATGAAGATCAAGTTGGTCAAAGTTCAGTGTAACCTCCAGAAAGAGGCGCCAGTTTGGAAATTCAAATCTGGATGTGATCCAACTTCAGTTGGAACAGGAGGAGAGGAACGGATTTAACAGAATTAGTTTGGTTCCATCATCTCTCACCCACTCACTCATTTTTTTGGTTTTTTTTTTTTTTTTCAGGAGAAAGGTGTGTGAACATGCATGGCAGGATGTAAACAGCTGGGTGCTCTTGTCTACTAGTTTTATACCCCACCACAGCCCCAGGGTAGAAGATGTTTTCATGACCCATTGCCAGTGCTGGTTCTAGGCTCCCCTTTCTGAGGGCATCTCTTACAGGAACTGGGAAATGAGTGTCCTGATTTATTCCCTTTAGTCTCTCATACCTTTAAAAGCAGCTCCAAATTATATTTGGAGGTGGCTTAGCAGGTTGTCATGACAATTTGTTTGAACTTCCCACTGGTTTACTTTCCACTCTCACAAAAGATTTCAGGGAACAACTTGAACTCTCTCAAAGTAATTTCAAGATGTTTTCTCACTTTGCAGTGAAAACTTTAAGCCAAGCCTACACGCTTAGGAGTCAGCTACACTGAACAACTCAAGTCGTAAAGCTACTGGCTGTGATAAGGTGGTGTCGGGCAACAACGTGAGGAGAAGAAACTGAGAAAGGGGAAGTTCTTTTGCAACATGGAAGAGGCAGTGGCTGTTTGCTCACTGAAATCCCTCGTGCAGAGATCCTGCAAGGCATAGTTATCAGCTGGGTTCCCCCGGAGACAGGTGAGCCAAGGTGTCAGGGCGGGAGCTGGGCTGGAGCAGCAAACCTGGCAGGGTCTGGCATGAGGGGAGACGAGGTCTGAAGCAGGGAAGGTGCGCTGCGGGACGCAGCGAGTGACGGAGAGCACTTTGCACCTGTCTTGGGAAAAATACAAGCAGGGAAATATCACGAGTCGGGCTGTGTGTGTAAGTCTGTGACAGTCGTCCAGCCGAATGGGGGGGGGGGAGAAGGCGAAATCGAGCCGCTGGGCCAGGAGGGAGGCGCCGGGACCGCGAACTGCCCGGAGAGGGGTGGGGAGAGCCGGGAGAGGGCGGGCGAGGTGCCCCGGGTCTGAGTCAGCCCGGCCGCACGATGCGCGCTCAGGGCAGTGCCAGGCGCGGCACCGCCGGGATCCCGCGTCCCTTCCCCGCCGCCCCCGCGTCCCGGCCGGACCCGCTCCCGCGGGCAGGGCCGCTCCGCCCTCGCCATCCTCCTCCTCCTCCTCCTCCTTCTCCTCCTCCTCCCGCGGGTCGGGGCAGCCCCGAGGGCTCCCGGCGGGCCGGGGGGGCCGCGCCGCCAGCCAGGACCGGCCCCCGCCATGTGAGTCTGCGGGGCTGCCCCCCCGCCCCGCGCCGCCCGCTCCCGCACCATGAGGTACGGGGGTGCGGGGCAGCTCCCACGCCGCGCTCAGGTAGAGCCCGGGCGGCTCCTCCGCCTCCTCTCCTGCCTGGTCCTCGTGTGCGGCGCGGAGGTCGCGGCGCTCGCCGACTTCTCAGGTACGGGGCGGGCACCGACCGGGGGCTGCGGGGCGCCGAGGGGCTGGGCGGGGGTCGGGCACCCCCCAGGCAGGGGGCTGGCAGGGGCTGTCAGCCCCCCGCATGCACCGAGGCGTCCCGCCGTACCCCACCATCCCGGACAGGGGCCGCTGGATCCTACGCTCCCCGCCCGGAGCGGCGCCAGGAGCTGCGTATTCCCGGCGGGCTCCGTGCTCCGTATTCCTTCTCTCGGGCCGTGTCCCGGGCCTGCACCCCGGGGAGAGCGTGGGTCGGATGTGCTGTGAAGGAGGGCAGGGTGCAGGAGAGGGTTAAGGGCTTCCAGGGGGTCCAGGTGGGAAGGGACGCGAGGAGCTAAGCTGCCGCTGCGCCGTGGGAACGCTGCGCGTGGATCGGCCAGGGCCTGACGAAAAGTGCGTGGAAGTCCCTGGAAAGGTTCCCACTTTCTCCTGGAGACTTGAAGTCGGGCCCTGAGGGAGCCGTCCTGAACTCCGATAGCGAACAAGTGCTGCGCTTCTCTCTGCTGGGGGAGAAGCCTCGTAGCGCTACGATGAGAGGAGTCCCTTGCCAGGGAGTAGAGGCGCCAGTTGTCACCCAGAAATCCCAGCCGTGACCCCTGCGAGGCTGCTGCATCAGTGCAAATTGAAATGACTGCAGAAACTGGGAAAATTTATTCCCACTGGGACAAAGAAGCAATCTCTGTTTTTTGTTTGACAAAACCGCACTATTGTACCTTTCCTAGTGCCTAGGACCATCCCACTGCTGTTAGAAAGTTATTTAGGAGAGCTGTTTCTCTCCTTTCTGTATGTCATAGTGAGCACAGCATATTCCTGGAAGTTGGAAGCTTAAGGAACTGCCTCTCGGGCAGAAAGCAAATCTTACCCTTAGTGAACAGAGCAGAACTTCCCAAAAGCCAGTTGAGTGCACCGGAAAAAAGTTGGTATATATTTAACAGACAAAATTTGTTGTTGTGCATATTAATATAGTTCTTGTTATTACAGTTCAAAATGCTGGTGAGGGTTCTGTAAAAACTATTTTCTCAGCAATAGGAAAATACAGTTTGTCATTTTATTATTGTGTCCAGCACCATAAGCCTGAACATTTCTAAGCAAGCAGCCACTGAATATAAAGACCAGAGTTACATCCTTGATAAGTTACATTTCTTATATTAGATTCCTTTCACATAAAAGGCTTTTAAATTCTTGCTGTCTCCTTCTTTGGTGTTTTTCTTTGCTGATTTGTAGATGTTAGTTTTGGAAGCACATGGTGGTTCTCCACAAGAACATAAAATAAATGTTCAAATTCTCCCTTTCAAATAGCTACTGAGTTAAAAAATATCCCTTTATCTAGGACAGTTCCCCTCACAAAAGTCCATTCACTTTTCAAATGAAGTTATTTAGATAAGGTTATCCAAGATGCATTTCAGAAGTACAACTGTATTCAGTATTCATTGTGCACTTAACTTTCCAAATAGGTAGAATGACCAGAGAAAAAACCTCTGGCTCACCCCAGAGAGATGTCATGCAGACATTTCAGCAAATAAGATGTAGTAAAGAAAATCAGATTCCAGAATTCTTTCCAGACTAGTAAGTTCCCAGGCCTGAACACATTCTGCTCACATTTTACTTTTAACATGGAGATCTAACCCAGAAGGACAGAAAAGATCAAAATGTTACTGGAACCTTTTAAAAAAAAAGGTATCCAGAGCACATGGAGAAGTTTTTAGCTGCTTCAGAAGGAGGTGCTGTGGACCAGGAGCTGCCAGAGGTGAGATGACACCCTTCAGTGCCATCCCCAAGCTGTTTAATGCCTTTTAAAGAGTTACAAGCTGTGTAACAGCAGCTTCAAGATGAGCTTCTAGAGTTGATTTTCTTTATTTGCTCCCTCCTGTGGCAGGAACAGTGACATGATTCTCCTAAACGCTGTTGAATGTACATAGACACAAATCTGCCCTGCTTAAAGAGCAGAGCCTTGCACCTGGGCAGTATCCTGAGGGATGAGGAGTGGGAAGCTTCTCTTACTGTACCCAACCACCTACTCTTTCCCTGTCCTAGAAAGGGTCAGGTCTAACCCTGCCCTTCCAAGGCCAAAGCTTCCAGGAGGCAGGCTACAAGTTTCCACCAGCAGCCCATGTCAGAGCAAAAGGAACAGTGACCTGCTCCTTCAGTGTGTTCTGTGGGATTGGATCTGATCCTGGGAATTTAGTAGTGTGCAGAGAATTGGAAGGCCAGTTGCTTCACCTTTTCCTCCTTTTCACAGACTTTAGGTTTTCATACTCAAATTACCAGCTACACACTTCTTTTGGGTGATTGCATTTTCTGCTTTGTGTGTTTTCAGCATCGGGTCTCTCCCCCAGCAGCCCAAACTCTGTTCCTCTCTCCCCCTCTCTCCACCCCAGCTTCCCAGAATCCCTTCCCAGACTGCTGCCTGCTTCCAACACCTGTATGTGTCATCTCTGTTGTTCTCTTTATGAAAGTGTTAAATTGTGCCAGCAGTTCTAACCTGCCCAGAGCCTGTTTGTTCATCACCAGACCCAGCTGCTTGCTTGGAACAACCCAAAGATGCTCCCTCTTGGGATCTGTTCAATGTTCTGGAAAGGGGAGCAGGGAACAGTGTGTGTCAATACTGAAGGGTTGTTTTTATTACGGGGTTTTTTATGTTTGACTTGTATTTGTGGTCTGTATCTCTTCCAGGATGTAGAGCAATGTGTTCTCATTCTCATCTGTCCAGCTTTTAACTATGAAAAAAAATTTCTTGGTGGATTTTTTTTTTTTTAAAGAGGCATTTCTTCATGGTGCAATAACATTTTGTGATCAGTATGTGAATTAGTATTTTCTAGGGAAGATAAGTGTTCTAAAACAAGACACCAGCAGCAGTTCAAAATCCAGCCCTGTGAGAATGACTCAGTAGTTTCTCCTTCTAATGGCAGGAAATATTGAAAGTACAATTGATGCACACCATACTTAAAGATCTGCATAATCTATGATTCTCTAGCAGTTTGGTGGCAGCAATTAACGAATTTAAAAGTCGGACTTGATGATCTTGCAGGTTTTTTCCAACCCTAATGATTCTATGATTCTATATTTATTAATTCAGTTGGTTACTGAAAGTGGAGATGTGCTCTGAGGTCTGCAGTCCTCTATGTGATTAATTTTTAAGTGTGGAGTCCAAGCATTTGTGCACAAATTTGAAACTGAAGGCTGAAGGTTTGGAAGAAGAGATATGTAATCCGCAGTTCTTTCCTTAGGTCTTCATGCATATTGGTGTGATCCTACACCTAGAGAATTCTCTTCCCCTCATGCTTGCTCTTCAAAACACATCTTTTCACCAAAATATTTATTTATTTTCCTACTTGACCAAGCTCTGTCTTCCCATTGCTTTTCTCAGTGATCACTTGCAGCTTTCACATTTCAAGATCAGGTCCCAGTCCAGGAGGCTGAAGACTGCTGTGAATTTTGCTAGTTCTGCAGTCTCTGGGAACTAAAATTCTGAATACTCTGGGCTCCCAGGAGACTGTCACAAGAGTAATTTTTCAAGAAATCAAGGCATCATGACAGCCATTTCCTCACAACTCTTTTATGTTCAAGGACTGGTTCCCAAAATAGGCAAAAATAAGGAGCTGGCAAAACCAGGAAACTTATATACTGTACTTCTACTTCACTTACATCTGTGTCCTGGTGCTCTAGAAAGTCCAGCTGCTGAGGGAGAGGTGGCTTGACTGGGGTCGGTGGCATTTTGAGTGTCTTCCCAACAGCAGGAATCAGTGCTTGCTCTCTCTCATCCCCTGCCCTCCCTGCTGGCAGGGGGAAAAGGCCTTTCCTACCACTGCTCCTTCTCCCACCTTTTCCCCATCTGCTGCCAAAGTGAACTGACCTCTTATCCATCTGGGAACACACTCCTTCTCCCTGGTAACACTGAGGAACCCCCATTCCCCTTTTTTGATGCCACTTCCTTGTCTTTCTTTTCTCCATGCTCCTTTAAGGTCAGGCTCAGGCTTGACCTGCACTCACTCACCACTCAATCTCCCTTTCCTTACCTGAGTCCCAGCCAGGTTTTCTGGGCAGCTTTCAAGAAATGTGGCTGTAACTGAAGATCAAAAATGAAGTAACTGTGTGATTGCATAACTGGGCTGAAGAGTGACTTTCTGGATGTGAACAGAAAAAGCGCCACTGCTTAGGCAGAACCTTTTAATCTCTATCCACTGGTGTCAACTTTTCTGTCTTTTCTTCCAGAACAGTTCACACAGAATTGGACATCAGTTTAACTCCATAAACTTGATCTTCTGACCGAACCGTAGAAAACAATTGGATCTAATGAAAAAGCAAACCAGTTCACCCAAGAAACAAAATCTGATCCTGTGACCTTTCTGCATTAAAAGTTTCCATTAAGTTTTGTGGCTTTCACCCATACCAAATTTGCCCCCAGGCAAAAGGAAAGCAAACAAATGCCTCTAACAAATGCTTTGTTTGTAGTAAGGTGGCAGGATCAATCAGGACCAACCACAATGATGCAGAGGTTTTCTTGCTGGTTTTGTGTTGGTCAGATAAAATCCTGTATAAATTTTCTTGAGTCCGTTCTGTTGACTCACCGTGGCAATTGGAGCATGTCCTTCAGGATATTTAAAGAAGTGCTAAAAGGAGTGATGCAATGATGCATCTTCTTAATACTGCCTTGTAAAAGTCAGGCAAAAGTGTTGGTTGCTTTTTTAAAGGAAAACATTTCATTTTAGAAACATGTTTCATTTCAGTAATATGGCAGTTAAACCTCGAAGTCTGGTTTAAAGCTTTTCCTAGTGGAGTGGGTTTGGATCTGGGATTTGTTCTGTGAAACAAAGATGTATGTCAGAAGTGAGATTTTAGTTGAGATCTTGGTGCTGAGATCCAAGGTTTTGCTTCTGTCCCTGCAGTTCTCACTGCTTTCCTGAGGAAGTGTAACTTATGAAATCACATTTTAGATGTGCTAATATTTTTTTGTTAAATCCACTGATGAGATTTAATTATCCTTGTTAGAGAAGTAAAAGCTTTGGTCCCATTAAGTTCCTACACATTTTGTGAGTCTAAGCAGCTGGGCCTTACTTCCATCCCTAAGGAAGGATATTGCTTCACAAGCTCTCCTAAAATGAATTTTAGTGTGATGCTCCTGCTCCTACAACAGATGTCGGGAAATTCAGATGTGAGACACAAACCTATGGGAAACTTGAGTTCCTGAGCTTCACTGCTCAGGGACCAGCATGTTTGGGTCTGTCATTCAGATTCTCACACCTTTGGGGCAGTTCACCCTGTGCAGATTGCTGGCACCTGACACATCATATGCCATTTTATTTCAAAATGAATAGCAGGGACTAGTTCCCCCCTGCCTTCCTACTCCATCTGCTGCCGATGCCCTTCCCAGTGAGACAGAGCTTCCAAACAGTCTCAGCTTTATTAGAGAAAGGGGTTACAGACTTGTTTCAAATAAATACTCAGCTTTTGTTGGAAGTGTCCCCAGACAGAGAAGGCACTGTCTGACCAGTCACCACTTATCAGAATTCTGTCATCTGCCAGCCATAATCTACAATTAAAATTGAAATATTTTGATATATTACCAAACACAGAGAAAATAGTGTCTTAAGGGAGCTGCAGAGCAGGAGGAGGCGTGGTTGCGCCTTATGTGTTCAGCACTGGTGAGTCATTTCATCTGAATTACTAGGCATTTTAGGAGTTTTGCTTCAAAGGCCTATTGTGTGGCTTCTGGCAACAAATTAAATACCAGTGAGGTTTGACTCTTAATTTAGAATTAATTTTTAAAAATCACTCATGATATAACGTCTAGTTGAAAGCCTATGGCCACTGGAAGGATTCCCACAGGTTTCACTGGGCTTTTGATGAGGGTCTCAACCCACAAATACTTGTTTCTTTTTCTTCATAGTGTTTCATCTGGGAAGACAAGCATTATTTTTTCAGAATAATTTTGCAATTTTTGACTCTTCTTCAGGCTAAAAGTGAGTTGGGGTCAAAAAAATGTTGTTATAAAGAAAATCATCAGGTGATGAGGGTGCACTGGGGTGCATTTTTGCTTTTCTAGCTTGGACTCGCTGTACTGTAAAGCCATCATAGCACTGCAGATCCGTGATCTTATTTTTTGAGTGTCAAATATAAACGAGAATACAAGAAATGCAGAGTTTGAGTCTGAGTTCTGTTTGCGAAACAAAACCTGCATTTTGTTTTCTGAGCTGGCAGTGAACAGCTCCCCTCAGCCTTCTTGGGGAACTTGAACATGGAGGTTCACATTCATAAATCCAAGTTTTCAGAGAAATATTTTCTGCTAGTCCCTGAGGTTCTCCTACTTGCAGTCTTTGGGAATATTGTAACTTCTCTGTCTCTTGAGCATAACGATTCTCTCATTCTGTCTCCAGAAGCAATTGCCCACTGAGCTTTCTCTCGTTATTTCTTGTTAACAGTACTAGAAGAGGTTACTGTCTCCAGCCAAAAGAAGGAATTTTGGCAAGGGCAGGAAAGAGCCTCACAGCCTCCCTTAATAACATTGTCCCTCTTGGTCAGCATCTTTAGATAGGAGGGAGAAAATCTTCCTTTTCTACTGTAGTTCCATATTAGGTCCCAGGACAAGCGTTTGCCCCTCTGATTTCATGGAATAACTGACCATAGTGTGGAGTTTACTACAGACCCAAATCTTTGGGGATCCAGAGAGACAAAAGGGAAAAGGAAATAAAAAGTAAGTGAGAAAAGAGAAGTGCATAGGGATCTCTCCAATTTCCTTAGAAAGCCATTGGGATGCAACAACAGTAAGCATAGCTCCTGGGAGACAGCTCAAGGGAATATGAAAGTGTAGATCTGAAGGGAAGAGAAGGCTTGTGGAAGGGTCTGAGAGGCTGAGAATGGGCATGTGGACTGTGAGTGCAGGATTCATGGGTTTTCCCACTCCACAGAAGTTTAATTCACATAACTGCATGTCTGAGCTGAGTGACACAGAGAGGAAGAGGTTGTGTGGTTCCTGGAGAAACAATGATCAAAAAGTTACAGAAGGTCTATTCTTTCTGTAGGACGTTTCCGTTTCGTTTTTCCAGACAGAGCTCATGGCTTGGTTCCTTGTGTGTGCTGCTACTCACTGACTAAACCTTGTTCAAACTAGACCTTGAACGTGTTCTTACGCTGAATTATCTGCTGATTACCTGATCCTTTCTCTGGCCTAAGTGGAACCAAGCTCTTGCTTAATTTGACCCTCAGATTTAATCGACACCGAGAGTTGTGTTCAGTAAGATGGTTATGATCCATGTTATGATCCATGAGCTATAACTATGGGGGGGAAAAAAAAAAAAGCAATCTTAGGAAAGCTTTCATGTTGATAAAGCATGGAAAGCATAGAAATCCTGACTGATACCTTCATCACTGATGCCTGCTTTGATTGCCGGACTATCCCAAAAGCATTTTCACTACTAACTTAAGTATTTTCTTAATCCTTCATCTGTCACTAAGGCCAGCGGAAACAAGTTGCTCCATTGGCAGCAGGCCTGTGGCTCTCCAGCTGCCAGTTGACTTTCAGTATTAATCATTTAGACTGAGTTGAAAGTGGCAGTTCTTACTCTGACCTGGCAGCTCAGGCTTCAATTTTCATGAAACTTGTAGGAACGTTATTTCTCTGAGCCCTGCGTGCTTCAGGCTCGAAACTGGCCATTGAGCTTAAAAGTCGTTGAGTTGAATAAGGGAATGGCAGATGGACGGAAGTCATGATCTCATAAGCTTCATGTCTTTTAGAACTGGGCAACTGAAAACTCAAGGACTGATTCTAAGAAAAGCAACAGCTTTGGATGCTCTGAAACCAAAGTAGTCATTTGGAAATGGAAGGGGCTTTCATGGTCAGTAGCTTATCAGTGAAACTAGATTATCACTAATTTTTTCGAGTAAACATCTATCCTCACATCAAAAAAGGTTTCGATAATAGAAAAAATACAGTGATTATACAAAAAATATTTTCCTTGCATGACAAACGAACTTTTCATGCCATCTCCTGCAGTACAACTGAAAGGATGAAGTTAGTAGGATGGTGGTCTCCAGCAAAGGGTACGAGGGTTGAGAAGAATAGTGGAAAAAGGCACACTGAAAAAAACAAGCCATGGAGGGAAATTAAATCAAATGAGTGACTATGCAGGAAAAGCATTTATTAAGCAGGTATGTGGATCTGCTGAGTAAAGCTGTTGTGCTACTTTGAGTAGAATAAGCAGTGCTTCTGCCCAAGTGTATTTCTTACTGATAAAAGACTGTGAGATCAGGTGTGGCTAGAATGACTCAAACAGGATGTTTACAACGTACTTAGATACAAAAGAATAAAATGATGAGGCAAGAAACAGCATTGTGAATTTTATAAACAGTGTCTTTCGTGGGTAACATTTTGCCCTCCATCACAATTACAAAAAAAGAGCTGCCACAGAAAGAACTGTGACTAATTTGGCTAATTCTGGAAGAAAGGATTAAGCTTGGATTCTGCACTGGTGTTTTGAGCCTCAGTACAAAGTTACAATGAGTGAGTAGTCTGGGTTAGGCAAACAGTTGCGTGGGATGATACCTTCTGGCCTTCAAATCAATGGGATCTTTTTGTTGCCCATTGCTTCAGGCTTAACTTCTGAGCCAGTCTGTAACGTCTTGTACATGATTTTGTATGCAGAGCACCCCATACGTCACTTATGAATGTGTCTTGGATTAATGGGAAAGTTCCTACTGGAGCTTTCACACAGTTATTATTGGGACACTGCAGTATTGCCAAGTTTTTCTAATTTAGACAATTCTCACAGTAGTGGATTTTTTTGTATAAAGTTTCATATTGTTTTAAAGAGTGAAATTTATTATTTTTGAAAAATAGAAAGAGGAGCTCTATTGTCCTCCTCGTTGCAGATAACATGTGAGAAAGTGACTGCTGCAGCTGAACACCACCTCCCTCTCCATCACCCAACAACCCAGAAAACAATGAGGAAAATAAACAACATTAAGTCATCTAAGGATTTTTTTATATGGTCTGCTTAAGATTCTGTTTGCTCAGGGAAGAAACCCCGTAACTCATAAGTGTTCTGATTTCTCAGTCCCAAATATTGATGAAATAAACACAAAATGAGATGACATGATGCTAGCTCAGGAGGAGCCACAGCACTCTCAATGCCCTCACTCTTGATCATCGTGGCTGGTATTAATTGTAGGGATAAGACCATATTTTCCCCCTCACCTGACGTTGTTTGGCTGACCTTGTTTTCTCAGGGAAAATGTGTTTCTTTGCAGAATTCAGTAAGCAATATAGGGATGCTCATGGTGTCAAGGAGATGAAGCTCCTACCAGAGTGACTACAAGGCATTGCTGCCCAGGGAAGGAGGGAAAGTAGCTTGGGAATGGCTCCCTCCGGTTGAAGCAGCGCTCTGGGACGAGGTGAGAGGCAGCAGCTGCTGAGAAAATTTCATTCCCTCACTGAGGGCAGGGCAGGCAGTGCCCTGTTTTGTGCAGAGGGCTAGCATGAGGAGAGCAGGGAAGAGCAAGAGGAAATCACGATTTTTAGAGTGGGAATTCTTCCTCAGCATGGGCTGTGAGCTGCGAAGGGCTACTCCACCCATATCTGCGTGGTCTGTGTGCGTAGTAATAAAAAATGCAGGTTTACGTGGTCTGCCATGTGAGACGAGCGATTTAGATACTCATACGTCACCAGTCCTCTTATCAGAGAACATTAAGTTTCAGCAATTTCCATTACTATTTTTATCCATTATTGTGTGCAAACACACGAGGATTTTAATAACAGCAGAGTCATGTCTGCTTGGAAGGCCAGAGAGCTTGATGTCTTATTTTCACCAGTCCATCTAATGCTGATTTTAGGAGTGGATCGTAGTGCTCCAATGGAATCAGGGCAAGTTTTTTATAAAGACTTTTTTTTTTTTTTTTAAGATTGAATAGTTGCAATTGTTGGAGAAAGGTGCTTAGATACTGGATTAGGAATTTGCAGGATCAAAGTAGCAGTTAAGATGCCAGGGAACTCATCCAAATCACAGCATAGCTGATATTCTTTAGGGAATACTGCACTGTTTTTTATACGGCACTCTTGGTTCCAAGTAACTTGAAACCTGAAGAATTGAAATGATTACAAATATCGGGCTGTATCTTTGAAGGTGTTGAATGCCCACAACTCACGTGGGGCTGAATGCTCTGACACTGAGGCCCTTTATGCCACGATGGTGATGCCAAAGGTGTTCAGCAGCAACAAAGGCCACTGGAGGCCCCTTTGCAGCATTAGGCTGTGGCAAAGTCGCTTGGGTGCAATTGGGCACTTGGCCCATTTTCCTGGCAACACTCAGCACCTCCCAGGAGCAGGCTGGCAGAGGAGTGGCTCTGGCAGGGAACTTCAATTATTTGTGATCTCAATTACACAGAAAATGTAGGGGATGGATTTGGTTGTGGGTTTGGATTTTTTTTTTTTAACCTATGAGTGGCCATGGGGATTGTGGCTTGGCCATGGTCTCCTTGAGATCCAGACTGCAAATACAGGGCATGACATTTTTTGTGCCCTGGTTCCAGTGCCAGTGCTCAGACTGAGGTCAGTGAGGTGGGGAACTCACGTACAGCTCTGCTGCACTAGAAGGTGCATCTACATGATTCCTGTGTAGATCAGGAACAGCAAAGGCAGTAGTGGAGCAGGCTTCTCCTTTCTCCAGACTTAGTAACTGATAGGGGAGCTGATTTTCCTTATCTAGTTGCACAGTCAGAGCTGGAAAAAATGCCAGAAAACTGAAATGTTTGACCTGTCCCTGGAAGTGTTCAAGGACAGGTGGATGGTGCTTGAAGCAACCCAGTGGAAGGTGTCCCTGCCCATGGCAGAACGTTGGAACTGGGTGATTTATAAGGTCCCTTCCAATCCAAACTGTTCCACAATTCTATGTTTCATATCTTTTGCTTAGAGTTCTTAAGTTTCTATTTAAAAAGCTTTTTTAAAAATTGCTTGTCTTTGGGGAAAGGTTTATAAAGGGCAGAAGTGTGGAAATTAAATGGCACGAGCAAACTCCTTTTCAATATTTTCTTTGAGAAAACTAATTTTTGTTTTAATGATAAACCTCTCCCCCATGATTCAGCCACCAAAACAAGAAAATGTGTGTGGGGCGGTTTCTCCATTATTCTTAAGAGTGAAACACAACTGCCTAGAAATCCAGAAGTGCAGAGCATCCTTTTAAGATGTAAGGTGTAAGGAGTACCTTTAGCCAGCTGGAATGCAGGAGCCTGGCCCACAAAACCAAGTAATACCCCTTCTGACCTCGGCAGACACACCTAAGACTGAGCACAGCCATGACTGGCAAGGGCCCGAGGCCAGGGATTGTCCATGACAACACATCCTGCTGCTGCTGGAGTGCTGGGAGGGCTGTGACTCATGGCCACACAACCCCACGTGTCCTGGCCCTGACCTTTACGAGCACGAAAGGTTGACCCATTCACAGAACCGTGTGGCTGCAGGCCAGGTGTATAACCTTGACTACAGTGCCCTTTCCGGAGACTGATTGTGGTTTTCTTTTTGTCGGGCGAGCTTGTGGTTTCCTGTACTAGTTGTAACAGCTGAATATTTTCTAGGTTACCTAACCAAGCTCCTGCAGAACCACACAGCCTATGCCTGCGATGGGGAGCACCTGAGCCTGCACTGTCCTCGGCACTCAACCATCAGTGTTCAGTCAGCATTTTACGGGCAAGACTCCCATATGTGCAACACTCAGGAGCCTCAAACAAAGATGGCAGAACCGAGAAACTGTGTGGCACCCACCTCTTTGCAGGTACCCCACGTTGTAAAGGTTCTTAATGTTTCCATGCAAGTGTTCGCAACGTTGAATGAAATGACAGCGTACCTATGTCAGTTTACCATCAAAAGTGTTACAGCTGAAAGGATTTGTCTGGTCAGGAGGATATTACCATAGGATTGTGAGAGCTTTGTAGATTGCCTTGGAAACCCCCTTCTCAAAGTTCCCTAAAATAGTTCCTTTCCAATCAAGGGCGTCATGACTGAGTTGACCAACCTTAATCTATCACACAGGCCCTCCTTGTCCCCAGGAGAGAATACAGCCATTGGACAGAGCTGGGTTACAAATCCACAGAATAAAATGGTATTCTGGTTGGCATCTGGCTTGTTCCATGCCTTTCTTTCCTCACTGAAAAGGCACAGTAAAAGCTAAACAGCAAATCCTAAGTATTTCTGCAGATATCTGCATTTCTGTGAATACCTGATCTGTATCAGCAATATCTTATGGTTTGTTTGCTGGGCCTGCTTAAGAATAGCTTAAAATCATTTATACTTCACCAATTATTACTTTCCACTGTGGAGACTTTCATAACATGACTTAGAAGGTCTGACTTATCACTGCTTCATCACAGTGAAAAATGCCCAGTGTTGGGCCAAATTCAGCAAAACCTTGCAAAAATGAGTAATCAGTGGATTCTGAACATGTTCTGTTGGTGAAACTGCTGCAGATGGTCTACAGAAGCTTCTGTGAACATTTGAATCTTTGATGAGTATTTCCAACATTTGTGCCTGTAGCAGACACATTCCTTCTTGACAACAGGGAGTGTCTGTTCCCACCCCTAGCTGGTTGAAGAGTTCTATAGAGTGGTTTGGCAGTAATATCCTTTCTCCAGAATCAGTATTAAGGCAGTTTTACAAGTGCCTATAATGTACTGCAATTTCTAAAGACATTCCAAATATTACCTACAGGCCACATGAAAGTACCTCTCCCCACCAAAAACAGTAGGCCAGATGCATCCTTGGTGTCATTTTACTGACCACAGCAAAGCAACACCAATGATTATTTTGGGCTTGTGAGGTCTCCATGGGCAGTTTTTTTCCATGAATATAAAAAACACAGCATGGGATAACTGTTGTATAAACTATCATCATCATTCAGGCACTGTCACTGATCAAAGGCATGAAAGCATTTTGGTGAGGCCAAGAACGTGAGAGACACTCTGCATCTCAGGGAGTTCCTGTTCTGTCAAGGAGAAGAGACACATCTTGTAAACTGATTTCTTAGAAAAGAGCACCAGTGATCTCACCCCTCCTCCTCTTCCCTTTGGAAGCCAATCTGCAGTCTCACAGTGGGGTGTGATGCTGCCCTGCAGCCAGGAGGAAGCACAACAGGCACGTTTTACATCGGCCTCCTATTAGAGGGATCCCTGCAGAGCTGGATCCATCTCCAGATATTAACGGCCTGGTGCTATTTTGAGTGTCATTGTTTGTTTTTGTGTCTGCGTGCTTGTGCACAGCAACAGGACAGAAAATGCTGCTGCTGTTTGCATTAAACAGGAGAAAATACAAACAGATGCACAGGAGGTGATTCAGATCAGGTGCAAACAGAAGGTGACTCAGTAGGGGACAGCTCTCCACTTGCTAAAGATGTAACTATTTCACTGGTCCCTTCCAGAACCATCCCAAATAAGGAGGAGTTATTTGTTTGACTTGCAATTCTATAAAAGAAGAATTGACTTACAAAATTAAGCCTGCTGTGCTTTCCCTTCCCTTTTAAACTCTAATTTAGAGTGCATTAATGCTCAAAAAGTGTTGGATGCAAGTCCTTTCCTTCTATCAATGCGAGTGTTACAGGATCACTGCAATGTACTGCTAATGTGTGTCATTGCTGCTGGGAGGGATGGCTTCCAGGGATGACAGCAGACATCCAGCCACTGCCAACTCTCTCAGCCTGGAAACAGGAATGCAGCTTCTGCTATCACAGTGGTAAATTTGTGATTTGACCTCTTGGTATGACTGAGACCACTTCTGATGAGAAACAACGCAGAAACTCCCATAGATTTTATGGGACTACCTATAACTATCAGGGAGTGCTGTCTTACAGTTAGTCCTGTTAAGGGTGGGGTGACCTGAGGATAACACTCTCCTTGTCACAGCCTGCTGTGATTTTAATCAAAAACCTGGGCACAACACCACAGACTATCCAAAAATGGTGTCAGAAAAGCCCTCTCTAAACTGAGCTTTGAAGGTAAGAATTTCCTGAGTACACTGCCGCATTTAAACTGGGGTTTTTTAGGTGCTTTGGCTTGTGACTGTGTTAAAAACTGGACACAGACTCACTTTGGGCAATGTCTTCCTATTTTCTGCAGCTTCAGTTCCAAACCCACTGTTGAAGTGGGAGCACCAGTGTGAGCAGTAGGAGTACTCAGACCTTCTGCAGGACTTGGAGAGGGCCCACATGGCCCTTTGTGCTGACCTGTTTGTTGTCCTTCTCTGTTGCCACTCCCAGGGGAAGCAGCACAGAGAGAACCAGGATATATTGCTGGGCCAATAAATTTGGAATAAATATGGCCTTAGAACAACAGTGTTAAAACACCCCCACAAAACAAGACATGGAGGCTGAGGATAAACAGGCACATCTGTGCTTTGCAATCAAACTAATTCTGAAATTTGCTCAAGTGGCAAGTCAAGCAAATATCTGATCATGTGTGTAACTGCAAGCAAATGTCTCTTAAGCAGGAGGTCAAACACATGGCTTAAACATAGGGTTGTGCTTCAGTGTCCCTCAGCACACCAAGTCATTAGTTAGAACTCTCTCAAGTGAAGGTTATTACAGAGCATGATCAGGTACACATACGTAGATCGATACGAAATGGTTAAAAAGACCTCTTTTTGAGTTGCCAGGCTTCACCTGGACATTGCACTCCCATAAATGTGCTCAGGAGCGTATGTCTCAGGCACATTCAGGGAAAAAGCTGGGGGGTCAGTGTGTTCCCTCTTTCTCTCGGCTCTGCACCACCAAGGCTGTGGTGGCACTCAGGGAAATTTGGCTGACTCCCCTGGGGGCAGAGGGAAAAGTAACAACAGTAAATTGGTAACATCCTAATTTGCCGTGAGCATTGCTGTGGTGAATGTGATCCCATAAACTTGGCCATGACTCTAAGTCCAGTAGAGATATGGCCTAGGTCCAGTGATACAGATGTTTCTTGCATGTTTATAGCCAAAAAGTTGTGATTTCTCTCCTGTATAGAACAAAGCGCAACTAAGTGTTCTCATTGCTGTGTAGCTTCATACCTTGTTTTCAAGCCTATCCTTTTTGCCCATTGTTCTAGAAAGTACTGGATGAATGCCAAAACCTGAGATCCTGCCAACTCCTTGTCAATAGTCGGGTTTTTGGGCCTGATCTCTGTCCAGGAACCACTAAATTCCTCCTTGTCTCCTTTAAATGCAAACCTAGTAAGTAATCGACATCAGGCAAATGTGTTTTTCTGTGTCTTTTGTTGCTTGTTTTGGTTAAAATGCCACTGCACGAGGCTTTGCATAAATCTCTGTGGAGCTTTGGGGCTCTTGGATTGATAGCAAATTGTTCTTTTCTACTTTACCTTAGCTCTCACTGCATTTGCAGTTTCAGGGTGCTTGCTGCCAGTGTCATGACCAGTGTAGTTTGGTAGGACCACCTGTCAGACATCAGACTAGAAAGGAAAAATGTTTTGAAAACTATTTTTAGAGAAATAGCAATGATAATGTCATATTAGAAAGACAGAGATGAACAGCAAAACCAGATGCTGGGGCTAAGGATCCAAATGATGCAGAAGATATCACAGTGAGGAATATGCAAAAATACTTAAGGAGCTGGGACCAAAGCTTTCAAAGATTCAAAAATGCCTCCCACTTAACGGAATAATGGCCAGAGGATAGATGTGCTGACTTTGTTACAGGGTATGTTGTAGAATCACCTGTGATCTGTGCAGGTATTTGACGTTTATGTGTCAAGGGACAAATCCTGCCTCAGAAAGAGTCTGCTTTGTAAACATGAGAAAGTGGAAGAATGATTGAGAGGTTTCATTTATTGGTGGTTTTTATTGTTTTTCTTGTTGCTATTGTATATGAGAACAAGCCCCAGTAGCCTGAGGGCTCACCTTTTTTGGCAGCTAATCCCCAGCGTGGCTGAAATGGGTCCCAAAGAAAACAGCTGAAGGATGATTTATGGGTAGATTCACCAGCCAACTCAGAAACACTATCCCACAACCACAGGAGAGCACTAAAGGGATTTTCTTTAACCAGGGCATTAGGACAGACACCACTGGTGGAACAGGATTAGGTGGCAGGCAAACTGAAGGGCCAATGCATGCAGGGTGTGGAAGTCAGAGCAGAGAGACAAGAGGCAGATGTTACATTTGGCAAAACTCTGACACAAGAACTCCCAGGGGGATACACTGGGCCAACCATTAGCGGAAAAAAGTGCCTGACATTTAAAATTTTCATGATCTGTTTTAATATATCAATAGTTTAATTTTTTTACATATTCCAATTAGTGCATTATTAATAGTAGATGGATTTGGATATCATAGCTGCGTCTGTATCATTAGAAATCTCTTTTTACTAATCAGAAGTGAATTGGGAACCTGTTTGTTACTTTCAGAAGCTGCTTAATATTTTTCCCCATTGGAAATGAGCTTCTTTGATTACATAGTGCTTTCTGTGGTCTGAATTTTACAAATGCTGGTAAAAAATGCATTTAAGAGCAAGTGCTGCCCTCAAGATTGAGAAATAATCCAATTCCAGTGCAAACTACATGATTCGTCATGACAGGAAATTTATATTTGTAGGTAAGATACCAATATTGTTAGGCTTGGCAGTGGAAAACTTCCTTGCTCAGGAAATCACTTGAGTATAACGTGTATATTTTGCAGCCTCCTTCCCTTCAAGTGGGCACTTCAGCAATTGCCTAAATACCTCTGGTTTTCATCTATTTAGAATTATTTTTGCTCTATGTCTGCAGAGATCTCTGTTGAAATCTTGCCCTGTCTGATACCACTTGGGAGTTTGTTGTCTGTACTTCCAGAGCCCCTCCAGCACAGCCACAGAACACAGCTTTAGCCTGTCAGCCCTTGGGCAGAGCCCCTGGTTTTTGGCATGATTTTTATGGGTGGTATGGCAGGTGCTTCTGCAGAAGTGACAATCTGCAGCAGGTCATGTATTTTTTAAAAATAACTCTTTTTTAGACTTAAACTTGTGGCTGTTGATGAGCTTGAATGGAAGAAACTGGATTGTTACCAATTGTTTTATCTGTTCTATTCTGGATGAAACAATAATTTTTTTTTTAATTAATAGATAGGTTTTTCTCTCTACAGTTCCAACACTCACACTCCACTCACGGGGACATCATTCGCTAAAAATAAGGTTTCCATTTTCTCTTGCTCAGTCAGGGACCTCCTTTTCCTGTTTTCACATTTTTGAGGACAAAAAAAATAGGAGGAGAAAAAGCTCTTCTCCCTGGCCTTATCTGCTGTAAAAAGGTTTGCCACCACAGTTAGACCAGGAAGATTCGAGCAGGTAAAATACCACAGGGAGAGCAGCTGCTTAGGCCAGCAAGAGCTTCCCTGGCCAGATACAGTTTTAGCTGGTGCTCCAGGAGGGATCAGCCATTCTGACTGGGAGATGAGCTCACTGACTTCCCCACCTCTGTGCTGAGAGGGCTGCCCATGTGGCTGTGCCAGCTGAGCAGGGGAGAGGGGGTGTTTTTCTCAGGCTCCTGATTCACATTGCTTTGTCAGCAAAACTTTCCAATGAGCCCGTGCTGGATAGTGAAGCTCAGGCAAACCCCCTGACCTTGGTGAAGCCCTGCAAATACAACTGGGAGCAGTGCCTGGCTCAGGATGGGGAGCCCTTTCCCATGCCTTTATCCTCCCATTCTCTGTCCCTCACCCGCTGCTGTCACCGAGCGGTGCCAGCCGTGCCCATGATTGATGAGTGCTCAGGGCAGCCAAGGTGGGCGTAGAGCAACAGTGTCCTGGGGAGACACGAAAGGGAAGGATGAGGTTTCTCCTGTGGAGCAGGGGTGGAAAGCAAGCCAGGAAATCAGGCAGGAAGGGGGGAGGCTGCTCTACTGGGAGAGCAGATTGGCAAAATTAATTTTTTTTATTCAATTCAAAAAGGAGCCAAAGGCTCTGGATAATCACATGGGAGCATTCAGTTGGAGGAAGTGCTCTGCTATTGACTCTTGTCTCTGCTGTACTGGTGCCACATGCCACTTGCAACAGCAGTTGCAGAAAAGCTGGTTTCTGTCACGCTGCTATTTACTATTAACAGCCCAGCTGAATAAATTGCCTCATGTTACCTTATTGCTGTTTGCTTCTACTTTAGCTGAATACAAAACCAAATCAGCATGTGAGAACCAGGAACTGAAACTCCACTGCCAGGAATCCAAGTTCCTTATCATCTACTCGGCCACCTATGGCAGATGGGCCCAGGAGGAGAGCGCCTGCTCGGCAGAGGCGGAGCACATCCCCCCCTTTGGTATGTTTGTACACTGCTCATAGACCTTCTCCAAGCAGGTGCACAGAGAAGAGGGGAAACAGATGGGGAGAAAGCTCCAGGTGCAAGAGCAATGGCGTTTTGAAAGGGTCAGTGATGGAAATGTGAGAGAGATTATTTCTGAAACACAAAAGAATTGCCCAGCATGAGTGAGGAACATAGAGGAAGAAATGCAGCAAAGTAATAAATTTTCATGTAGTTAATCAGTCCTTAGTATGATTAATGTCAAAAACTAGTTCTGTTGCCTGTCTTGAACTTAGGTGACATGCACTAAATATCAGCTCTTTGCCTCTCTTCTTCCTCCAGTTTCTAATAACAATCAGGCAACCCTAACACCAGGTTTTACTGCTCCCTTCTTCTCTGATCCCTTTTTCTACCAGATCTTCCATGCCTTAGCTGCAGACTGCAAGGAGAGGACCCATAGGGCAGGGTTCATTGCTTAGATGCTACTGTATCACTGAAGTCCAAGGCTGTGGTGGTATACCAGGAAATTAAATGTGCCTGGGACTTCTCTTTGGCACCAAGTCCAGCAGGCAGGAATGTCCTATGCACACGGTACTGAACTGACTAATATGTTCAGTGGTTGACACTGAAGGCATGAAGGTAAATTTTGATGCCAGCACAAGGTGTGTGTGCTGTTCAAATGCCTTAGTACCAGACAGGGAAGGGCTTGTATGACTGATGCCAACCTGTGCAAAGGCTGAGAATTGCTCCGAAGAAACATACTACAAGTGTAATCTATGAGAAGCTTCTCTGAACATCAAGAAGAGATCAATAATTAATCTTAAAAGCCCTTTGTCTGCAAGCCAATGTTTCTATTTAGTTACATAGATACTATTAAAAATGCATTGGCTGAAAATCGTGATCTGTTCTTAGGCAAGGATCTATTTAATATTGCCAGGTCTGTATTTCACACCTTGTGTGGGCCTTCACACAGACTTAGTTCTGCCTGTCTGTTCTGTGGCAGAAACATTTTAGCAGGTCTTTGACAGACCCACACATCCTTAATCATGGCAGTGTATGATACAAGGCAGGGCAGAGATGGCTCAGCTTATCGAGAAAGGCTTGGGTTCATACTTATGTCTTGCACTTCAGTCACCTCTAAAAATCACTTGCCTCTAATGTCAGCACTTACAGTTCACAGACCAGAATTCTGCCAACCCTTCTTACTGGATAAAGTTTCCCAGGATAAATAGAGAAAGAATTTGCAACAGCAACAAGCTTTGCTGTGGCCCCTGTGTACAAGCACTTCTGGAGCAATGCCCTGGCTGGTGCCGGTTTTGTGTTCTATAAAGCAACCCATGACACTGGTAATAGGAGAGAGCATAAAACCTGAGACAAACACAAAGTAGATCTACAGAAGGTAGATCCTTGTATAGATTTTCCAGGTGCTTGGCCTCTTCCTGCACAGTACCAGTGACTCTCTGCAGGCAGTAGAATTTCCAAGAGCACCTGTGCAGCATGGGAGTTCACATTCAGTTATCACAAAAGACTTGGCACTTAGGACCCAGATCCAATTGACTCCAGATCTGTCTGTCTCGAGCTTAAATCTTATGTGGTTATTTAAGCACCTACTGATGTGAGTGGGTGCATGATTAGACTTCTGAAATGCCTGTCTACCTTTCTCTCAGGGAAAGCAATGGTAATTTGAATGTCAGCATGATTGTAATGACTTGAGACAATTTGAAAACGTACTTTAGCTGCTTTTCCTTCCTGAATCAGAGCCCACTTACTTGTTTATGTTTGCACCAAAAGCTAAATTGGCTCCAGCACGCATTCGTTGTTGTTTCTGCCCACATTTGTGCTTCTCAGCCTAAAGGCAGTGCTTGAGCCTTTCCAGTTCTTTCACTGCGTCACAGAGAAACTGTGAGGCAGTTTTTTTACACCGTGCAGAAGAGTTTTGTTTTAGGACGTTGTAGGTCCTAATGCCAGGCATAGGAAGTCTCTGTTGAGCTCAAGTTTTGCATCTCTCCACACCTGCTATGGTCCTGCCAGGGGTACTGGGTATTGAATTAATTAGATACTACTCTAGATCTTGTTTACCTGATGTTGTTACATGTGATAAGCAGTGACAAACAGCAGCTTTGGGCTGGCACAGATGTGTTCTGAACCATCACTTTTCCGTGAGCCACCAGTCAAATCAACTGACAGATTTTCAGAGCTTTGCTTCAAAGGGAACACAAGAAAACATAAAATTTCTTTAGCCTAAAGGCTCTTCTCCATGTAGGAAATAGAGTGTATAAATCCATCTCTGCTACGGGCCTTGCAGCACCTGTTCTGACCCTCAGTTTTACATTTAACATGACTCCTTACTTGTGCAATGGGTTTTCTGAACCAGTTCAGTAGTGAAAAACAGCTTCTGCAGCTGTCCAAATGCCTTGCACTTATAAGACTGTACAGAATTTCCAGAGAGCAACTTCCCTGTTTTACTGAGATTATCAAAAACTTTACAAGAAAATTCTGGGTGCGGTTTTGTAGCAGATGGTTCTGCTTTGATGAATCTCTTGTGCACAGCACCAAAGCAGGAAAACATAGCAATTTGTTCCTGTGTGAGCTGTTGCCTTTTCAGACCCATTATCTATTTTATATTTGTACTAACATGTGCATGAGGAAAGAGAAAATGTATTGGCCAGAAGAAGTTAAAGGATTGCGCCAGAACAGGTTACCATAGAGAGCACAAGGAAGATTCAGGTCAACAAACACCTCTCAAATAATAAATTACTCCTGTTAATACATGAAAATACTTGACAGTAGGCTCCAGTGGATCATCTCCAGCTGCAACTTGCAAGTAGAACACTGCAATATCTGTCCCAGAAATTTCACCTGGATATGCACTGGCTGGTCAGATGTGTATCCCTTCCAGCACAAGTGACCAGCACAGCCCTCTCTTCTACCTGGTCCCACTTTTGGGAGGCCGGGAGGGGAGGTGGAGAATTCACACACTCTCATCACAGCTTGCACCATGGCATGACATACCCTAGGGCTGGGTTTTGTCCTAATCCCCTCTTTCCAGTGGGATTCAGCTAAGAGGAAGGGATGTTAGCAAGACAAACAAGGGGGATTTTCAAAATCCTGCAGGTTCTTTCTAGTTCATAGGTGTCATAATTTTTTTACATAACAGGTTTCTGTGATGCTGTGATTTTTTGTAATATTTTTTTAAATTTATTTTGTATCAGTACTGTGGACAATTTAAAGGGCCTTTCATCTCTTATTCACTGACAGTGATTGAAAAGCTTTTGATTTCTGTTCTCTCTTCCTAATGTGAGCCAGTCCTTTGGGAAAGTCTCCTGAGAGCAGAAATAACTGCAGTGAAGGCACAAGTGGCTGTAGGCAGATCTGGGAATGTTTACACACTGCCTTGGCACTTTGGGTGTGGGAGACAGCAGTCAAATCAATTTTGTGAATGTAAAAGTAAGGATAAAATAGTTTATTTCCACTACAACAAACCTGAAGTCGGCTCTCTCTGTGTGCACACATCAGATATGAAAAGGTCCTTGTCTGTGTCAGCCTGAGGAAACTGGGAAGCTAGGTAGGTGTTTGGGGCCCCAAAAGGTGCCAGCAGGAGCCATTACATCCCTTGGCCCCAACAAATCTTGTCAAGACAAAACTTCCTTAAAAGATGTGTTCAGAGCAGTGGCAGGATGAGGAGTGATTGTTTGAAGGGAAGAAGAGACCAGCCACCATTTTTAGAGTCCAAGTAACTTTCTGCTGAGATGAACAGGGAAGGTCAGATTTGGCTGTTGGAAGGTGCTTGAAGCAGTCTAAGGTGCACATCACTTCATCCATTAATTCAGGGATTTCCTGTGTCTAGTTTTTTATAGCTCAGATTTTTTAACTGTTTGGAAAAAACACACTTGGCCCTCAAGTTTAAAACAAGCCCATGAACTCCTGCCTGTGCACATGCAGGAGCAGGGAATTTGGTTCCTGCTGTTCCCAGAAAGTGGGGAGCTCCACCTGTCCCTTGCCCTTGATGTTGGTGGGATGGATCCCTTACTCTGCACATGCATGTGCAAGGAGGAGAGAAAAATCAGGTTTGGGGTTTTTTGTACAAAATACTGACTGAGTTCTGAACTTGAAGCTGCTTGTAAATCAAACCAGGCAACGGGGTAATCTCCTGCAGGCTTCCAGGGCCTCAGGACAGGCACTGCAGGGAGAGGGAGAAAGGGTGCAGCTGTTCAGGAAGTCTCGGTGCTGGATTCACTTCCAGGGAATGACCTGTACTATCAGTAAGTAGGATTTTTGGCACATCATCCTGCCTCGTTTACTGACAATACTTGGAATATAAAGGTATCAGCGACACTTTTCCTAAGTGGTGCTAACTATATTGTGTGTTTCTGCTGGAATCAGCGGTTCAAATGGCCCTTTTCTGATGCATGGCCCTGTGTGCCATGCTCTTGCATAAATTACCATAGTATTATGGTAACTTTCTTTAGGAGTCTGCAGCTGTAGCTTGCTCCAAACTCCACAGCTTTGCCTTGTCAGTTCTTATCCTGAGAGCTGATATTTGGGCTCCACAAAGCACAAGCCATCCTGATTTGGAGGTGTGAAATCTTTGCTTTCAGTTGATTTTAAAAGCAAGCTCCTTATTCTTCTAGGGGTGGGCACAGCCCAGGACACATAAATCAGCATAAGGAGCAGTTGAGGATGAAAGCAAGGAGCAGCTGGGCTTCAGTGTCAGGGTGACAAATTGTGGAGGGTTTTTTATTTTGTGTGCCCTGGTCCTTCACCAGCCTGTTACTTGTTATGTCATGTGGATCCACATTTGAGACACATCCCCTCCCCTCCCAGTCCCAGTGCTCACCCTGTGCATTGTGATGTGGGAGAACAGGGCAGCTGGAAATGTTTGGAGAGGGTGGGACAGGATGCTGTTGCCAGAGCTTGGCACAAGATGCTCCACCACCTATCTGCAGGTCTTGTGTGGCAGGGTGGAAAGAAAGGGAGGGGAAGCTCCTCCTGTCTGAATTTAGAAAAGCTTTAAGAAACCAGAAGACAAATTGCTTCTCATTAAAACCTGCATGATTTATAGCGTGTCATTTGCATGCCAAAACTTTCCCAAACAAAGCTAATTAGGGAGCTGAAAGAGCCTTTCCTCCAGAAACAAGGCTTTTCTACTCCAACTGTTAAATAGCTGCAGTCAGATTGGATGGTTTATTACTGCACTAAGAACCTCATCCTGACACCCGTGCCATCCATAGCGGTTTCTGGTACAAAAGATCCACCAACAGGCTCGGCAACTTTGGGAGAGGGATGTGAGGAATGGAGCGTTTTCCCAGCCACACGTTGCTGCCCTGTCCACCACTGGATGCCACCAGCCTTTTTAGCATGCTGGGAATGTGCCTTTCAAGAGGCAGTTTATTGTAAATGGATGGTACCAGTTTAACAAGCCCCACAGGCACGTGCAGCTCAAGCAGCTCTTGGACAGCCAGAAAGAAGCCACTCTGCGTATATATGTTCATCTCCCCACTGCTGCTTTCTTTGGGGCTGTTCTGTGGGACTCCTTTACTCAAGATGCAGCACTGAATGAGTCCTCTCCTCATTCAGCCACTGGAATAAGGTGTTTGACTAGGAGGATAAGTTATTCAAGTCATTCCCATCATAGCTGCTGGGAGAGCTAGCGGGAAGGCAGCAAGGATGCTCATAAACCAGATAGAAAAAAAAAAAGAACATTTTTTGACTGAATCACTAAAAACCAAAATATTTTTGGAATGCAGGAAGTTGTTAAATAGGTTTTTTTTATGTTGTAGGACTTACCAGGTAACTCGTGTGGTGTCCTGCAAAAGCAAACCAGCCGTGCAACCAGTTTGCATTTACTCACCTGTGACACCAGGCAATCCCTGGGAGGTTCTCCAAAAATGGGCCTGCCAAGAGCCTGCAGGCACATGACAACTGGCTCCCCAGGTAGAGGAGCCAAATCCAACATGGATAGAGAAGATAAGAAGCTATTAACTCCCAGAGAAACAAGAGCAAACATCTACCAAAGGCAAAATGAAACATGTACTTGCCATATCACTGAATTTGTAGAAAACCATCAGCACAGCAGCCTCCTGTTTTTGTAAGGCACGAAGAGTAGCTCCCAGGGCAGGAAATTCTGTAGAAAACATAATTCAGTTTGCTGTTGTGCTCCCAATCCATTCATCTATGAATCACCCGATAATTGTTCCTGATACTCTCCTGTTGTTTTTGCACTTGCCAAAGTAAGCTACTGGCTGCCTAAAATGTCCACGCAAATATATCCTTACTCATCTGAAATCACCAGGGAGGGGAGCTAAAACTGCTGAGTTACTTAATCAGAACTGCCCAGTCCTTTAGGTCAGCCTTTCTTGCCTTCCCAGCAACCTCTTGGGACACACAGGCATTGGGATTTTAGGTCTCTGAGAAGCCAAATGAAGAGTTGCTCTCTGAAAGATCCATGTCCAAAGTACCCTGCGAGGCCTTTGTCAGACGGATCATTCCAGTATCTCCTGATGGCTCTGCTCAGGTATATGACTTATTTAGTGTTGGTGTCAGGGGATTAACTCTAAAAATCACAAATCTGCACCATTTTCACACATTAAATGTCAATTTTCTTTGTCAAGAACTCAATCTCAAACCTCCACTTCTTTTCAGATTTGGGGAACCTCTGGAGTGCTTTTGCAAACACTGTCCTTCCTCTAAAGAGGCACAAATGAGCTTCAGCATTTGGAAGGTGACCAGATGCCATCCTCTATTAGAGAAAGAGGGACTGTTTTAATGTCCAGAGAACTTTATTTTCAGACCTTCAGAGTGCCCTTGCCTCAGAAGCCTGGAGTGAGACATACCTGTCATGCACAGAAAGCCACAAAATGCCTGTGGTGATGCTGACTGAAAGCAGCAGCTTCAGAAAAATTACTTGCTCCAGACTTGTAATTTCTGCATCCTTTCTGTTTAGAAACCAAACTAAAGGGGCATTTATGCTTTGTGGCTTGGAGTTTAGCACATGTTGATACCAGGAATTTAATCACATTTAGAGACGTTCTTTTTTTTTTTTTTAAACAGAGTGTAACTCACACATCTTCCCACTCAAATGATTTCAGTTTCAGTGCAAAATCCATTTTTGGCTGCCACATGTTTCCCTGGCTAAATATTGAGCCCATTCTGACCTCTTCATAATAAATCAAAATCCACTTTTAATACCTCAAACTTCCCTGTAGCCTGAGCTATTGTGACACAAAAATTGATCTCACCTGACTTGAACTGAAACTAGGCATCCAGTTGACTCATCTCAATAACCCAGAGGCCAAGAGAAAGACTTGCAAACAGCATTTCATCTCCCTTGATTTGCACACCTGTCTTGAGATGGAATAGATGGACTGCTCTTTGGATGTGCTTAGTTCTTCAAAGATATCATAAAGGGAACACAGACACCTTACACTGGGCATCCCTTTGGAGCTTGACATGACTCTTACTACGCCTGGAAGTCAACATGGGAGAGTTACCTTGCTGCAAGTTCACATTTTCATTGCAGCTGACTTCCCTGCATGGATGGATCTTAACATTTAACTCTGAAATCCTGCTTGGACAAACTTATGCCCGAGATCAGATTTGTATCTCTAGTCATGCATCCAGCAGCTCTCATTTCAGATAACAGCAGTGTTTTGTATTTATTGTATGTATTTTTCTTTCAGACTGTTTGTCTTACACAGCGCTGGAGGTTTTATCAAAGAGGTGTTCTGGGAAGCAGAGATGCAAAATCATTGTCAGTAGCCAGGATTTTGGAAGCCCATGCCTTCCTGGAGTGACAAAATCCCTCACTGTCAGCTATGCATGTGGTAAGAGCAAAGGCACCATAATTTTTAAAGCCTCATTCTGCTTGCAAAGCAAAACTATGACAAACACACATCTGGACACTGAGCCTTCCTAAATCTCCCCTTCCCTTTCATATAGGAAGTTTGTGACACAGCCATACAAGAACCACCAAAATATGTGAACAACCCCATAGGAAGAGCTGTATCTAATGAAAACTCAGACATTAAGGGTTTTATCCCTACATAAAATGCAGTTGACAATAAAATATAAAGTAGATATTTAGGTTTTTTTGAGAAATACTATCAAAATTACAATTCAACAGAATTCAACAGAATTCACCTGCAACAGAGCTGGGAAAAATAACCTGGCATTGTCTGGCATTTGTGCAGGTAAAGCAGTTCAGCATAATTGAAGGACTATGCACAAGCCGAGTCCTGAAACCTGATTCACGTGAGCACACCTACAGCTTCTCCCTTGCACAGGGAACTAAAGGTTCATGAAGAGTAAGGGCTTGAGGTTATACATCTGTTGCAGGACTAGAGCCTATTTCAGCTCATTCCTTGGACAAGAGGAACAAATTCCATATTGTTTGCTATAGACTAATATATTTTCATAAGGGAAGAGTAGAATTCCTTTCAATTCTTCAATAGGAGCAGCTCCACAGGGACATACCAGAGTCCTTTAGGTGCATGTCTAGTGAGTAGTAGTCAAAGGGCATGGGTTTTTAGGAACAGCAGTGTAGGACTGATGGCCAGATCACCATGAACCTGAAGATCAGAGGAAAATGAGCCTCAGCTGCTTTCTTGCTGGCATGGGAGATTTTCAGTCTGCCTGTGAGTTGGTTGTGAGAGGCAGTGCAGTAATTCAGCTTTCTGTTGTTGGAGAGGGCACTAATACGTTATATTATTGTGCAGTTCCCTTCATGAATGGGTTAACAGAATTCTCTTTAATTAGCGTGAGGATAATTACAACAAGTTGTTCCTTCTTGCACGTCTGTGCACCAGAAAAGCAGAGCGAGTTTGTTTGCACTGGAGTTGTGCATTTTTTTATTTAGGGAAGTGGTTTTGCAAAACACATGCGTAATAAATAGTGTTCTTGTGTGTTGCTGGCACATTTGGGAGTTTTTCTTCTGCCAGATCCTACTGAGCTGTGCAATCTGAAGCACTAGCCAATGATCTGCAGGTCTGATTATTTCACATATCATCTAATGAACATGGGAAGAGTTTGGGCATATTCCAGAATGACATTTTACATTCCTTCTCCTCACTGGAAGATCCCTGCTAACCTGATGCTTCCCAAGATAATGCCAATAGGCCTCCCCCTGAAGTGACAGGAGCACAGCAGAGCAGACCACAGGCTGTGCCACACTTGAAAGTGTTTCCATCATGGTCAGGAACATGAAAAAAATCGTAACTCCCCACCACAGCGGTCAGGAGCTGTTTAGGCCTGGTGTGTCTGGCTGCAGTTTATTTTCGCAGTTAATTCCTGACAGCAAAAGCATCACAGGAGCTGGGTGGTGCTGGTTTCTCACAGCCTCAGTGTCCCCCGATGACCTGCTCAGCAGCATCTCCTGTCTGCCCGAGGTGGCATTCCTGGCTCTTGCTGAGACTGGGCTTCAGGGTCATGGAATGCTCTCTCAGGGCTCCTGATTTTCCGCGGTGCATCCACGCTCCCCAGATGCCACAGTGTGTCTGTGGGCTGCCTTTGGTGACTGACTCCCACTCTACCTGACAAAGTACTGCTGTTGTAGTACTGATGTGATTATCCTGATTAAAATTCCAGTTCTGGTACCAGCTACTCCATTCAGCAACCTGGTGCAGCCTATCCGAGTTAAAAGTCCTCATAATGAAATGGAGCAACGCAAGCAGCTGGGAGCTTTTTTTGTTCATGCTGTTTTGAATTAAACATTTCCCTACAACAAATGTTTGAACAGCACAGGGGGTAAGGAGCAAGCAAAGCCCTGGGAAGTTCCCCCTGGGATGGGAGCAGGAGAAACATCAGCACAGGTAAAGGAGTCCCAGGCTATGTGATGGGAGCTTTGGGTCCCGCATCTGCACTGGAATGGTGCATCCTCCCAGGAGGTTGTTCCCAACACAGGCACTTACTTGTTCAGAACATCCAGAGTGCAGGCTGAAAACAATCCATCCTGCTCCCTGTCTGCCCCACACACCGAGGAGAGTGTTCTGCTGCTGGAAAACAGCAAAGAATTATGATGAGGGACAAGCAAAAATAGAAATGAGCTCATTCTCCCCTATCTCTGTTGGCCTTCCACTGCAAACAGGAGCTAAGAGTCCCAAAAATATTCCTTCATGAGGAAAGGAAGCAGCTCTGACTTTGAGCCCATACAGAAAGAAAAGTTCTGCTTAGAAAAAAAATCCTATTCTTAGTTGTTTTCCAAACGAAAACTATGATAAGTTGCAAACTTCAGTCTCCTCTGTGCCATTTAACTCTCTCAACACTATTTATTGGCAAATGTTTCTATGTGGGATAGAGGTGAGGTTCATACTTGAAATTTCTTCCTTTTTTCTCCCCCTTCACATCAGTCTGAAAATCAATCAATCAGTCTTCACACAGTACAGGAACAGGTGCCAAGATCTGTGTGTCTGAAGGGCCCATTCACCCATCACAGAATATATGAACCCTCGATGTCTGCACAGTGCACCCGCCTTTAGCTCTTTTAATTACTTTAAGAAGACTGCGAACACTTATCAAGCGAATAAATTAATGAAGTGAGAAGGATGCAGCCCACTCCCACCTAGCTCATCTATTCCCATCCTCCCCACCTTCCATCCCAGAGGCTTTGCAGAGGACATCACGCAAGACTTTAAACATTTATCTCAGAATGACAGTGAATTATCCTCATCCAAACCCAGTATCTAGATGCAACTTAGCATCTGACTCTAGCGCGCTTTAGCCTGAATTTATAGGCCAATTTTGTCTCCTATCCAGGGTTGGCACGCCCCTTGAGAGTTTGAAAACAAGGGGGGTGGTGCCTGGGCTGTACACAGTAATTAACTGGGGAGAGGGTTCCTAAAACTAACAGTACACAATTTGTCTTTTGTCTTTGCAGTTCCTAAATTTATCCTCATGGCTGTCAACCCCGGGGTCCCTGATAACGAGTCTTCCATAAAACAGAATGATGGTACGTACCATCACAGACACAGGGTTTGCTGCTTCCCTTTGTCTTTGATTGCCATTTTCCCACTGCAGAGCTTCATCTGAGGCACGAGGTAGTGGAAACCCTGCTGAAACAGCTGCTCATTCCCTTGGAGGGCAGCGGGACAGGCTGGGAGTGGGATGCGGGCACAGCTCTGCAGCCACAGCAACACTGTGAGAGGAGTGACCTGCCCAGCCTGCCCACAACCAGCATTTCTGGGAAGAGTAAAAGTGAGACTGAAGTTGTTTCACAGGGTGAATAATCTTTTAAGAGTTATGCCAACACCTGCTCTTCTTGAAGGCCACAGAGTTAAGGAGGTGGCTCATGTGTGCACTGTCCTCAGTAACGCAGCGCACAGCAGTCCTTGGGCTGGCAAGTCCACTGGAAAGCTGTGAAGCTTCAGGAACTAAAATTATTTCAGAAACCCCAATAGGAATAGGCACAAGGGGTTTCAGTTGGTAGTGGATTCTTTTAAATGAATTTGCCATTTTCTAAATGTTCAGTATTTTCAACGCTTTGTTAATTATACTTTATTTCTATATTTACTTAATTTACCAACCGTTGTTTGGTTTAATATTGTGCAAGGCTCCTGCAGCATGGCCCAGGCCTGCCTGTGTTCTGGGTGGACTCATTGGCTGAAAAGTTATTGGGTGAATAACAGTTTAGTAGCTTCACTGAATTTGCTTTACCTCCTTGTGTCACAGGTGTTGACTTTGATCCAAAGGAATCAAGACTTCCAAAGAAAGATGGAATTATTCTTAGCTCTGACTACCTGGCTACATTTGCATACATCAGAGGTAGGAAAATGAGGCTGAGACTGTTTGGTGCACATTTTGGGAAAAGGGAGGATCACCTCCGAAGGTTATAACTAGTAATCCCAGTTTATGGTAACGATATTATTAGAATATAATCAATCTTGTGGATGGGAAAATTACAGCATAATTGGTATTTATGGAATATTTCCCATCTTGAAGGATCCAAACTCTTTTAGAGACTGCAGCCAAGATATATTTTAATGAATATTTTCAATGGGGACTGTCGGTTGTTCAGTAGTTCTAAAAACCTGGCCCTGACCTGTGAGCAGCACTGGAGACATGCATGTTTGGGAATGTTGGGTTGTACACATACAGGGATCATCAAGGAGCAGTGATGGTAAGGCCTGTTTTGGCAGGATGCCTGGAAAAAACAAAAAGGGCATGCAGAATTCTGGTAGCTGGTTAGGAACACCAGTGAGCTGCTCATAAAGAGATGGGATTTGTTGTTATTTTGTAATGTTATTATCAGGCTGGGATTTTTGCCCAGCAAAAGAAGAGGCAGAGATGGCAGTGAGTGCAGGGAGGTTTGAGTGCCTGACAGGAAAAGCTTCCCCTCAGCCCTGATTATGGCTATTCCCACCATTATGGCTATGGAATGCTGCAGAAATGGCAGCTGGGGTTGGTAGCCAGGCCTTGGCAGGGTTTGTAAAGTGTTTAAGCCCTGGCTTTCTGCCTGCAGATCACCTCGAAAGAGCTGCTCTCCTGTTTGTGTCCAGCATTTGTGTGGGGTTAATCCTCACACTGTGTGCCTTGGTGATATGCTGGTGGTGCCCAAGTGACATCCGGAAATTACACAGGAAGGAGGAGCAGTTGGTGCCAGAGAGTGCCAGAGTGTACGAGAGCAGTGAACAGGAGGAGGAGGAGAATTCCCTTTTGGACACCCAGGATGAGATAGATGGACTTTACAGACCTTCTTACTCAGGATATAATTTGGCAGAGGCGGCGGAACTGGCAGAAAGGATCGAGCGCAGGGAGCAGATCATACAAGAAATCTGGATGAACAGTGGTGTGGATATGACACCTCCTAGAAATATGAATACATTTTATATTAATGAACAATAAATGGCTTATTTTGGATGATGCCCTAGCTCTTTTTTTTTTTTTTTTGAAAAAGAAATGTACCTTCTGTGAAGGAACATTTGTATCCATGTAATTATTTGTAAAATAAGATGAAATACATGCAATAAACTGAGAGTTTCATACCCTTGACTGTCTGTAAATACTTCTTTGAAAAACACTTTCATAGCTTTAATTCATGTTATGGATTACTTTTCACTGTAATTTGGGATCAACTGCCACATGCAGGTTAAGGAATATTAAAAAAGGTGGAAAAAAACATCACATGGAGAAATACTTTCTGTGTTAGATGGCACTTGTAACCAGTTAGGGTGTTGCAGCTCATAAGTTACATCAAAACTTGCTCTATTGATGAGAAATATGAGTATTATTACTGGCATGTGCAGGACAAAGCAAAACTAAACACAAGTTCCTGAAGCTTTTCTGCCATTTCCTTAACTCAACCTTTCCCTAATAAACCCTATTCCTCTGGTAACAGTGATTCTGATTACAAGGGGGTTAAGTTCTGCTTCCTGTCTTTAAAATGTCTCCAATATTTTAGCTGCAGCCCATAGGGAATTTACTGAACAAAAGGAGGAAAAATGTCACTTCCTGTTGGGAATACTTCATGGGTTCATTCTGCTTCCCTGCTCAGACACTGCACATCTAGGTAGAGCCAAGCAGTATGAAACACTTGGAAAGAAAAGAGTTGACATGACTTGTCATTTCCTACTGATACAAAGTCAAATTAAGCCTGAGAAAACTTTAAAGGAGGAAGGGGACTCGCTCAGATGACTAAGGCACAAGCCCGTGCTCAGCTGGAAAAATCTCAGCAGCAATTAGCATCCTATCAGAGGAAGGAAGAAAGGCTGAGGAGAGGACTGAGGTCACTCAGAGCACTGCGAAACTGCAGGAGAGGCAGGCACAGCCCAGGATTCTGGCTGCATTCCTGCTGGGACTGCTCTCCCCTTCCCCACAGAAAGTCATTGTAGCCTGTGCTATGGCACAGTATCGATAAACAGATTTTTGTCTGGAGAACCCCATGCCTTGGTCCTGAGGGTGAAGAAGGTGGGTTTGCCTTTGCCTGGCCCTGTGGGGAGGTGTAGGACAGCTCTGGGCAAGAGCTGGCTCCTTCCTCCTGACTCATGGGGCAGGTGCCACCCACTTCCCAGTCAGACAGAAAGAGACTGATCAACAATTCCCCCTGCTGACAGATCGTACTGGTCAAAAAAACCCTATCCTCTTCCTTTTACTCATCCAACTGGATTGTGGAGAGTGGGCTGGGCTCCACAACAGGAGGCACACAGTGAAAGATTCCTGCAGGTGCCTCCTTCCCAATGTGGAGCATTCCACAGTCTCTGGGAATCTGTTTTGAATTAAAAAAAAAAAGTGCTTAGTAATGCATACCTGTTTAAATGGATCCTCAGACATGGTGACAAAACCTATCAGAAGTCCAGCACCAGGAGCAACTCAGTAGGGTAGGGAAAGCAGCTTTTGCTCCAGGCTGGGAGGTCAAGCTTCACTTTGGATTTGTTCCCTTGACTGAACTATTTATAGTCTGAATTTGGGTTGCTATTTTATTCTTTCTGCATAAACTTTCCAAGTCTAACTGGGGAAAGCTATCAATTAGTGGTTCACCTCATTCCCAAATGTTCACTGTTCACAGCAATCTGAAAGTCAGAGTGAAGACAAACATGGAAAAGCCTGAGAAACAAGTTATTTCAATCTTTCTGAAAAAACACCCTCTGCAAAAAAAGCATCCAGTAGAGAAACTAGAGAATTAAGGAGGAATGTACTTACCTGCCCCAAGCCCTGAAAAATCCAGCAGAAGTGCCATAGCTGGAATCCATTTCCTTTAGAGGTATCTTTTGGGAGGGTGCCATGGGGCAGCAGCAGCGCTATGGGGAAGGCACTCAGGGCTGGATGGAGTTACAGCAGTAAAATCCCTGCAACTTCCCAGAAGAGCAGCCTAAGGAGAAAATACTGCAGAGGAGAGCTGGTGGCTTTATGGACTATTTGGTTCGTGCCACACACATGGCTGTGGGAATAACATGCCTTTGGAAATGACATGAAATGACACCAACACCTAAACTTGCTGGAAGGCAACATGCAATGTTGGCATGGCTGTTCAACTCCCCACTCCTGCCTTGAAAATACCCTGAGTTTGTCACCAGGAATCCCTGGGTGAGGTTGCAGGAAGCAGTAAATAAATCCTTCCGAATCCTGGGTGAAAGCAGAGCCTGGGACAACCTGGGAAAGCAAAACTGAAAAGGAGAAAAGGAGTGAAACTAGGTCTGGAAACCACTTCCATTCATTAGGATGGTGATATGGCCACAGAACAAACATTTTAGCAACATTCCACTCTGCATGTCCTTTGACAAAGAATGGGTTTTCCCTCTGGAAGGGCACAGCTGCTCTCAAACTTCCAGAAATAAACAGTTTAAAAGAAAATATGCAAATTCTGTGTGGTGTTTCTGTCTCATCATCTCAAAATCCCTGGATAGTTAAAATACCTATAGGCTTTCCCAGGTTCCTGTAGTCTTTAATCTTTTTGCAGTGAGTTCATTCAGTTTCAGCCATAATAAATGAATCCAGCAGATCCACAAATACTGTGGTAAAAACTCAGATCTTACAGAAAGTTTTCTCAGCTAAAGAAGAAAACAGCACCCATTACAGCAGAGAACATCAGTCAAAGGCGTGCAGAATAAAATGGATTTTCCTATGTCTGCTTTGCCCTCACTTTTAGAAAGGAGATGAGAATATTGTAAGCTCCATAATCAAAGGTCCTGTTCAAACATCCCCCCTCTCAGAATCCTCTGTCCAATGGTAATTTTAAAGTCTCTTTTTCCCTGACAGAGTAACTCTCAACAAGTCTTGGACAGATAACCAGACTTCTTGACTCCTTCCATTATTTCACTCTGCCTCCTCTGCTATGAAATATTTTCCTGGTATCAAGGACAATAAATTCAGTGGCCAAAAGCCAGCAATGACATCAGTTATTTAAAGGGCTGGGAGCCCCCAGAACAAACTCCTCAAACAATGCTAATCGAAGATGAAAGCTCTGCTGGTGAGAGGGATTCAGCTGGATATTTTCAAGCATTCACTGTAACTGATTCAAAACACCTGGGAAGCTCCCTGCCGAGGCCACAAAGCTCAAGGCAGTTATGAACAAGTAACTTAAAAAAGATACTTTCAAATGAGGAGGAGCAGACAAAGAAGTAATCCTGCTAAGGAATTGTTCTGGGGTGCAGAAATTCCAATAAACAAGCACCACTGGCTAAGGTCATGTTGCAAGCCCCAGCCCTGGTGCAGATCTCCACCTTGGAGAGCATATGGACAGTCCATCTTTTGGGAATCTCCCTCCCAGGTTGGCAGGACAAAACCCACATGTCCTCAGCCAGCTCCTTAAACACAGATGAGATTTTAGGGAGGGGAATTGTTCTCACAAGCAGAGTTGTAACTCCCTTTAACTCCCGCCCGTACACAAAAAGTGCCAGGCTGCCTCACAACCTGCTTTAAAAGCTCATAAACAGCATTACATTTTTTTCTGGCTGCCAAAAGGATGTAAATATTTTAGGAAGTTGCTGGGAAAGAGAAAAACAAATGTGTAACAACCCTAAGTCATTAATCTACAAAGTCATTTGGGTTATTTATTGAAGCACTTCCATATAGTTGTCCAAACAAAAGAATTACTCAAGGCAGAACCTGTTTTGAACAGACAGCATTCATACAAATCCAATCCCCATGGAACCACTATGGAGAGCACAACAGGGAGAGGGGAGAGGGTTTGAATCTGTGGAAATCTCCTTAAAAGCCACAGCAACACTTCCAGCAATGCGGGCAGGACTGACCAGGAGCTGGACCAGGTGACCAACAACCTTTATAACAAACTGTGATTTTCTGGTGATTTCACTGAGTGTTCCCCATCCCAGTTATGGATCACAAACATCCACCAAACCACTGGGGGGTTACAATGCCAATGACATTAAGAATTAAGTATTTCCAGATTTTCTTCACCCTCTGATGAGGACAAAGGAGCACAATAGGAAAAAAAGCTTTCAGCTATGGGAATGGTTAAAAATCCCCAGAGCTGTACAGGGCAAGTTTTCCAACTTCGAAAAATCCCACATGCAGATTTTTTTTTTTTTTTTGTATAACACCATGTTACTGGAAAGTTGAGGTTCAACAAAAACTACCAGACACCAAACATTCGTAAGAGTAAAAAAAAAAATAAAATCAATGATTGAAGTAAACCCACCATTAATAGTTCACTGAATGGCATTAATTATCTTTTCTGCATCCAATCTTCCAGCTGTGAGTTCAGCCAACACTTGAGAGTTTTAACTTGATCTGTGTCTCTGACCACAGTAATACAGAAAATGATTATTTTTTACTTCTATCTTAGAGATCATGTCCTATTAAACATGGTTTTATTTATCCAATCTACTTGCAAATGACACTTGTTTTTGTATATAGATTTCTGTCAGCCTTTATATACCAGCAATGAAAACTAAACCAAATGAATGAAAATTATGCATTCCACAAGGATTTTTGTGTTATTTGTCTTTATACAAAAATACTTCCTTTAAAAAATTGTTAAGAGGTTAACTCAATCAAAAAAATGATAGTTTGGAATTAGCTATGTTGAAATTTGAATGAGCACATAAAAATCATTAACTCTCCCTGCATTAGCCTGGGAAAACTGATTTCTCATAAAATAAATTTCCTGTTACAGGGCATACCACCTAATAGTAATGCAAGAATAAGAAGAAACTATAAAGACCACTCCAAACAACACCAAACATTCCAGTGCATATTTACTAGATCTATTATCTGGGCAATTGATTAACATTTCAATATTCAAATTACAAGTTTCTAATAAAATACAAAACTTCAAGAGAATTGGTTTGATTCTTTGCAGAGACAAATGCTGCTGGAGTTACAGAGAAATGTCAACTTTTATTGAACACCCAAGGCTACAGAAGTGACAATTTCAGCTTCTGACAGAAGAACCTACTGCACACAATCCTCTCTGCAAACAAGAGTATTGATCAAACAGCTTAAGAAGGGGTTTGCAGAGCTTCATCTTGGACCCCATTTGATGTCTTTTACACCATGAAATTGCCTTTTCAAAGCATGGTTGTCTGCCCACTCAGCGTTTAGAAATGAGTCGTTGTCATCCTCCTCCAGTTTCTGTAAACAGAGAGGAGAGGAAGGCAGTGAGGGACACAGCCCAGGCTCCAACAGCTCTGAAGCACCAAAGAGACACTCACCTTCAGCTCTTCCTGCTTTCTGTAGTAATACAGCATCATCTCTTTTTGCTCTTCATGACTAATCACAGGCTCACGCCCTGGAGCTCCTTGTCCTTTCTGGAAGGGAAATGGTAGATGCTACTGTTGGTGGCATTTGTGATACAAAGTAGAAGCTGCAAAGACAGCAAAACCTTCAAAAGATAGCAAAAAGCTATACAAAGATAGCAAAAACCTTCCTTCAGACAACAGGATTTCTCAAATTTAATAAGGTCCCTCAGGACAGAAGAACAAATGCTGCTGCATTCATAGAATCACAGAATGGTCTGGGTTGGAAGGGACCTTGAAGATGATTTAATTCCAACCCCCTGCCGTGGGCAGGGACACCTTTCACTAGATCAGGTTGCTCCAAGCCCTGTCCAACATGGCCTTGGACACTTCCAGGGATGGGACAGCCACAGCTTCTCTGGACAACCTGTGCCAGGGCCTCACCACCCTCGCAGGGAAGTGAAGGTTGTTTTTTCAAGTGAGGGTTACTTTTTCATCTCAGCATCTGAATCATGCTGTCAATTCTGTGGACATCAGTGGAAGATGCAAACAGGATTGAGTCTAGTTTACTTAAACTTCCACTTTAAAAGACACAATAAATCTGTTTTAAGGTCATTCTAGATATCTCAGGATAGGCCCATCTATCTTTAGCTCCCCTACTAATACAGACTCAGGATGGCATAACACTTGGTAAAGCAGAGAAGGAAGGGAGTTACAAAATCCTACAAATAAAAGAAAATTTATTTTCCAGGTAATTGTCCTCTTGGAAGAAATGATGCACAGAGAAGAAAACAGATGGTAACAGCTACTGTCAGCAATAGCAAGCAGAGCAGCTTCCATGGAGAAGGCTAATTATCTCTAGAACAAAAAGTGTCCAAGATAGTTTATGCAGAGAGAAACCCTTGCACTACTCCACATCCTCTGAAGAGGTTCATCAACTAATTAAACGGGCAACTTCCCTGGGAGCCTACACCTCAGTGGCTGTTAAGCTGCCACACCGTTTTTCAGTCACCCTGAGAGGAAAGAGAAAGAAATTCTGGTCTTCTAAATGACAGACACATAAATCACCTGACTTATCTCCAAGGGATGCACTGCAGACACCTGTAGGTGACAAGATTTGCTATAAAACTTTTCAATTTTTATTTCATCTATTTTTAAATACCTCTTCGTTGTACTTCACAAAAGTGCTATGGAGCAAGTAATTATAGCAGTTACAGGATGTAACTGACAGGCAAAGGAATTACTAAAGAAAAATTTGGAATATAATAAATTCAAACCTTAAAATAGATATGTCTTAAAATAGATATATGTTTTAAGACACTCAAGCCAGGACTAATATAATCCATTTTAGACACCTATGGACAATTCTCTTCCACAGAGTACAGACAGCCAAAGGTGAAGAACTTGTACAGACATCTCCTAGCAATACTCACTTTTTGGATCTTGACAATGATGGTTGTTTTCTCATTTTTTCCTACATAGTCAGACAGCAACTTTGTTTCTTGCAACTCCTTTCCTGCCCACCATAACTGTGCTTCTGATTCTTTTATAACTTCAAGTCCAGCCTGTGACATACAAACAAGGTGAAGTGTTAGGGGTGTTGTTTCTTGCTCTATTTGTTTCTTGCTTTTTTTCTCCTCATGCTCATCTCTGGCATTCATTCATATTCCATTCAATCTTGATCTCATGTGAATACTTTGGGCAATCAGCTCTCTATACTGGAGGTGATAAGCTATTTAAAATGAGATCCAGACTTACCTGAGTGCTGAGTATGCAACATTTGAAATAAACTCCAATAATTTTATTTCTAGTTAAGCTATTGGTGTGTTTTTAAATAAACTGTGAGACTAAAATATTAAACAAAATTTGTCATGCAAGTGAAAACAACCTTCATTGATAAGATGGAGAAGAGCATAGCACAAGTTTAACCCAGGGACTACATAGAATGGGAATACATTACTGCGTACGTGAGTTCCTGACAAGTCTTCTTTATCTTCAAACTCCATCCTAATTGGATCGTGTGGAGGCAATCCCATTGGATACACAATCATCACAGCCCCTCGGAGCTGCTCCAATGCATCTTTCACCATCTCCATATTAATACACACGTTGGCCTGAACTTGTTTCTGAAATACAGACAGGGATCATTGGCAATTTAAGCAAACCTGCAGAAGACTTTGCTTTGTAGCCAGTTCAAAGTTTCAGAGGTGGGATATCTGAGCAGAGCTAATGGGCTGCATAAAGATACCAGAAGTGCAAATTTCCTTGTTGGAATACAGACTTTGGAGAACATCACTCCCCTTTGGCCCCTCTGTTTAGCCTGCTTACATGGGGTGGGGAAGGAAACAAAAATAGGAGATCTCCACTAAATTGTGCAGGAGGCATTTAGCACCAAATGCCTGTGTGACCACAGAAATCAGACAGAGAGGCTTCGGTTCCAAGCACTTGTGATTCATGAATGTGATTCAAACCAGCAGAATTCAAGTGAGGGATAGAGAAGGGGCCCAAAACTTGAAAGAAAAAATAGAGCACATATGAGCAGAAGCATAAAGCTTGGCATATTCATAGAATCAATCATAGAATTGACTGGGTTGGAAAAGACCTCCGAGATCATCAAGTCCAACCCTTGATCCAACACTGCTGGGGTTACCAGACCATGGCACCAAGCGCCACATCCAGTCTCATCTTAAAAACCTCCAGGGACAGTGATTCCACCACCTCCCTGGGCAGCCCATTCCAATGTCTGATTACTCTCTCTGTAAGAAATTTCTTCCTTAAATGCAACCTAAATCTCCCCTGGCACAGTTTGATCAAACACTTGAGGTCATTCCAAACCCTACCAGAAGGCATAAAGGAGAAACATAAGACATCTGGAAGAGAAGAAATAAAGCTTTTCTCTATGGATTTAACAGTTTCAGTATTTTAAATAATAAGGTACGAGAATGTTGCCTCCTTGTGGACATTCTTGATCTGCTTAACTAGCCTGTAAAACTTAAAATGCACATTTCTTCATTTTCATCATTATAAAGTGATGTACATAACAAACCACTTCCAGAACTATCTTTAATTTCATTCAACAAGGAAATTTTATAATAAATATTACTTAATTTGTGTTTCAAAGTCATACAAGTGCTGACACACAACATGGAACATTACAGATTTGGCAAAGCGAAGCTGAATACCTGAAAGCACCATCCCACAAGGGCCTCACACTTGTCTTTGAACACACTCACTGGGACTGAGCATGAGTCCAAGTGCTTGTCAAACCAAGGCCTAATCCCTGCCCCATCCCTGGGCCAGGCTGGATGAGGCTTGGAGCAACCAGGTCTAGTGAAAGTGTCCCTGCCTGTGGCAGAGGGGTTGGAACTGCATGAGCTTTAAGGTCCCTTCCAACCCAAACCATTCTGTCATAATCTAAGAGATTAGAACACATTTTTTAATTAAGTATATATATAACACAAAAGGTTGTGTTGACTCCAGGAAGAGCACAGAACCCAGTTAATTTTTCACCAGAAAGCATGACAAGTATTCACCCAAAGAACACATCAATAGCAAATTGTTGGGAAACCCTGAGTGCGATTTAAGCATTCCACGTGGGCTCGGCTGCCAGCATTCACTTGGAGTTTAGGATCTGATTCCTTAACCTGTTGAACCAGCTTGCCAAAAGCCACGAAGGAAATGATTAACAGAGATTGTCAGTTTTTATTAGACTATTCACATCACTACATGGTATTTCTCAAGAGCTGGCAGCCCTTGCACTGAAAGAAGTCTGGTTTTATTTAAGCTGCCCAACCCCACAACACTTCTTAAGAAAGCCCCACATACCACTTGAGGAAATTTACCTTAGAGATTAGTGCCTTGGCTTCCTCTATTGTCTTCTTTATAACCTGCTGCATTTTTTCATTTGGAGCTGAAAATAAGAGACACATATTTCATGGTCCACACTTACTGTAAAGAAACTAAGCACATAACCTGTCCAGAATCCACTGTGAGCAAATGAAATAGTGTTGAATCACAAAGCAGGAGAGACACTCCTAAGCTGCAGCCTATTTACGAGTTGGATTGTCCATTCCCGTATTTCTCACTAACTTACAAGACAAAACAGTATTTCTCATGGGACAGCCAAACTTACTTTTCCCCAAAGACACGTGACCGGTATTTGCCCCATCCTCAAGTGTTCCAGGCCAGGTTGGATAGGGCTTGGAGCAATCTGTTCTAGTGGAAGGTGTCCCTGCCCATGGCAGAGGATGAAACTGGATGAGCTTTAAGGTCCCTTCCAACCCAAACCATTCTGTGATTTCACAATTCTGTGACTTGAAACTTCATTTGGGACAAAGATACTGAGTAGAAAGCAAAAACCATAATCCCATACCCTCCACAACATAAAACAAGGCCCTTTCCCTGCTGGACTACTGGGAACCACACTGGCAGATGTGCTTATACTGGGCACAACAGCTCACAGTGTTCTGACTTTTTTTCTAATTAAAATCTCAATCTAACAGCAAAGGCAGTTTTGCAAATACTCTGTTCATTTCACATCACATCACACTTATCTATTTTAATTGCTATAAAAAGCCTGTCCTCAAACACAAAAATCCAATCAAAGCATACTCATTCCCATCTTATTTTCCACTTAGGTGCTTGATGGCATTTAGTTTGGCCCACATATCCACACTGTTCAATATTTTGAATTTGTCAACATTATAAAAGCTGCCCTCTGACTAACAAACACATGTTCAGTGAGTGTGAGTCCCAGTCAATGAGAAAAAAGGAGAAATATTAGAAAAACAACCTGTTGATATATCTTGGAGCCTCTGGAGAAAACCAGTTCTCAAGTGTACATTTACAAATGAGGAAAGTAAATTACAATGGACACTCCAACTTGCTCCTGGTGATTGTTTGTGTGCTGAAGAGATATGCTGCTCTGTAGGCTTTTAAATCAGTATTACCTCAGGCCCTAACCCAAGACAGAACTCCTGGGTATGTAACTGATACTTTGGCTATTCAGGTCCAGAATTAGGAGTTTGCTATAGATGGTCTGGGTCTGCAGGGAAAGAAACAAATCTTTACACTTGACTTACCGTGCCCATTTCTCCGTCCCATTTCGTCCTTCCTGAAGATGCTCCCACCGCTTGGGACACACTTCTCTGCCCACTCATCCTTTAACTTCAACTCTCCGATTTGCTCATCTGTCAGTCCTTGCATGTTGTAAGGCAAGGAAATACCATGCTCTGCCAGCTCTTCCATCTCTTTTGAGTGTTTGGAGAACAAGATTAAAAGTCTTTGTTATTACAGACCATTTGCAAAAGCCTTTCACATGATGTGCGTGCAGGCAAACCTTAACCCCAGCCTTCAGTTTAAACAGCTAAGTACAGGGAATAAATATTAAGGGATATAAAGACACATAGATAGATACAGATGCTGTAGGTATGTCAAAATTCATACATTTCCCATACACGTACAACAATATAACAAATACACGTGCAGGGATTCAAGCCTCGATGGTACCTGCTGGCCACAACACTTTTCTTTTTGGCATTTCCCTAATCAGCTTTAGCTGGTTTGTTTTTTTGTTTTTTTTTCAGTTTCAGAGCAGGCTCAGTAAGGCCTCAGACATGCCACAAACCCAGTGGCTGGAGCACAGCAGGTGAGGCTGGGCTGCACCCCTCAGGTCAGGCTCACCTGAGGGGAATCTCAGCTCTGGCAGCCCCGCAGGGGGCAGGAAATATTTTTTAAAACTACCTCAGAACTAAACTCAGCACCAATTCAGACACATCAGCCACTCCATCACATGGCAGGGGATGCTTTGCACCAAGCACGTGGTAGGGAACAGTGTCATTCACCTGTAAAGGGACACTGCTGGTCACAAAGGAGTCCTTTCCACTGCCAAAATGGGAACTTTGGACATGGAGTGACAGGACAAGGAGGAATAGCTTTAAGCTGAAGGGGAGTAGATTTAGATGAGATATGAGGAAGAAATTCTTCCCTGTGAGGGTGGGGAGGCCCTGGCACAAGCTGCCCAGAGAAGCTGTAGCTGCCCTATCCCAGGAAATGTTCAAGGCCAGGCTGGACGGGGCTTGGAGCAACCTGGTCTAGTGGGAGGTGTCTCTGCCCGTGGCAGAGCGTGGAACTGGACGTTTAAGTCCCTTCCAGCCCCTGATTTAAGCAGCCACTACAGGCTCATGTAGCGGGTCCGTTTCCAGCCCTGTGCAGTGCCCGCACTAAAATCCCAAGGCCGGGAATTCCCATGCTGTTTCGGTGGGCGGTCACCGCCCTGCTGAGGGAGGAGGAGGCGCGTTCCCGCTGCCCAGCCGGTGCCCGGGCGCCGTTCCCGGGCGGTACCTGAGCACAGGCGCTGCACCTTCAGCCGCCCGTTGTGGATGCGGGCGACAAGCGGCGCCAGCTCGGCCAGGCGGACGCTGCCCGGCGCCTCCAGCAGGAATTGGCTCTCGCCGCCGCGCTTCACGTGCAGCCGCACCATGGCCGGGCCCGGCGGAGCCCCTCAGCAACGGAGCCGCGTCCCTGGATACCAGCGAGGAGGAGCCAACGCGGGGTGACAGCCGCGCCCAGCGCACCGGGACGCGCTGAGGGCACGGCGGGGCCGCTCCCGGGGCCGCCCCTGCTGTCACCGGGACCCTCGGGATCCGCCGGGATCCACCGGGACCCTCCGGATCCGCCGGGACCCTCCGGAGCTGCCTCAACGGCGGCGCTTCCGCTTCCGGCCCTCCCGGGAAGCCACCGGGGCGCCCCTTAAAGGGCCCGCGCGCCCCGGCCGGCGGTCCCAGGGCCGGCCCCGGGGCACCGAGAGAGAACGAGCACCCGGACCAAGGGGCAGGAATCTTCGCTTTATGGACACCTGGGTGTCCCCGGGGAGGGGGATACAGCCACGGACAGGTGTGCGGGAGGACCGGGAACAGCGCCCAGGGACACTGGGGGAGCGCGTCACATCACACTTCAATCCTTCCTGTTTTCAGGGCTTCTGCTGCTGGTCATTGCTCCCATCCAACAACACACGTCACGGCGTTACTATAGCTTACCTATATATATATATGTGTATATATATATATTTGTATATATATATATATATTTGTGTGTGCATATATATATATATATATAATTTGTGTGTATATATATATATATATATATATATATTTATAGACATACTGGAATTCCGCAGCATTCCCAGTGGTCCCTGCAGGTGCTGCTCCAGTCCCACAGCCCTGTGAAGTGCAGAGGTGCCTAACACCAGGTACAGTTCAGACAGTAGTTTTTAATCACTGCAGTTAGATATTCGACAACATATTTATCACGTGACTCCCACCAGCAAAAAGTTTCCCCCCAAAATTGGCTTGCCAATGTAGGAATATACCAAAACACTGATCACACAGATGTTTATAGCAACAGCGTAAAACAAGGTAACTCACACACCGAAGCACAAACGGTACCACTGCTGTTCCAAATGTACAAGTTGAGGGACCTGAACAGAAAAAAGCGCCATATAAAACTCACTATCACTGCTCTACACAGCTGCAGCTCTTGGTTAACCAGGGACTGCTCAAAGGAACAATGCATTATTTTATAGATCATGTCTTGATAGCACTGGAGAGTTTAAAAAGCGCACTGCCCTGGAGTATTTTGCTACTGTAAATACAATGTTAGTGTGTTGTTTCACTCCCTGGCTGGTAAGACTGTAATTGTCTGCAACTGGTAAAGACTGCTTTGCATCTCAAAACCCAAGGGGAATCTTTTTCAAGAGGTTGAGGGAAAACTTTTTCTATATGTTGTTTCTAATTTCTGGAAAAAAAAATACAGTTAAAATAGTAATGAATAAATAGATGATATGGAACAATTATTCTGAATTAAGTGCTAGTGAGTGTATGTCACAATAGGATTTAATAGCTGAAATGTACTGACACAGAAAATTAGTTGAATATATTAATATGCCAAGTTTTGTTTGTATTTTGAAAGTCAACTACTTTCTTTGTGCCTCAAATTCAAATATAAGCCTTACAAATATCCATAGCCTCTGTTATAAATTAAAACAACTTCTAAACAATACTTTTCAACATTCAAATCTCAATAAACTTTGGCAGCTCTTTGGTAAATACTTATAAATACAATTAACAAAACAGTCAAAAGGGAGGGGGGAGGCTACCAGCAGGGAGCCTCTTTCTGTGGAATTCCACAAGGGGGACCAGAAATGAGAGAGCTCCCTAAGCAAAATCTATGTCCAGGATTGGTAGATTTTAATGAGATCAGTAGCTCATTCTTCTTCTCTTTTTCTGTCTCTTCAAATACTATTACATCAGGATTTTAATAAATTTCAGACAATTTTTTGTGCTCTACCATATATACACATTCAAAATTTATACACAAGCAATAGTGGCTGTTTATGAGTAGAGTTAAGTTTCAGTGCATTTAACACTTAATTATTGCACACAGAATAATCTCAAATACCCAATTATTCTACTGGATAAATGTAGCAACAAATACAACCTGTTGTATCTTTGAACAACTATCTTTCTGTAAAATCATGAGTTGGTGACACCTGGGGTGCTGAGGAGGCGAAGGGATCTGCAGGGGACCTGTTGCTGGTTGCTCTGGATGGTACAGGGGGTGCAGGGGGTCTCCTTGCTGGCATTGCACAGAAGCAATCAGTAGAGCTTTTATTCCAGTCATCACCAAAGTTAAAGTCTGAACCAAGGAAAGTCTTTTGTTCAGTGCCCAGCAAACCTGGAGATCCAGCTGACTTCCTGGAGCCGAGTCTCTGAAAGTCCGGGACACTTGTAGATGGCTTTAGCTTCAGATTGAAGTTCTCGTCCTCATCAAATGTCACCCACCCCTTGGGCTGCACATTTTCTGCCTTGAGAGATTTACTTGGCAAGCAAAACGTGTTTTCAGCTGCACCCACAGAAAATAGAGGCTTGGCTGTGTTACAGCTGGGGCGGGGCAGGGAAGGGAAAGGATGGGAAACTGCAGGTCCTTCCCATACCTGTGAGGTTATTCCGGACCCTTGCGTTTCCATCCTAAACGGGTTCCCAGCATTAGGAGTCCTTTCAGTGAATGGATTTGCGCAGTTCAGCCCAGTAACAAATGGATTTGGAGAGGTGCGCTTATGTTCCTGGGATGAGTGGAAGGTTGGAACAGGAGGCATTGCTGGCATGCAGTTTATAGTATTCAAATTATCAGCGTTTCTTTGTGCTGCTGAAGGCAAAGGTGTCAACTCCTGGCTTAAGGTTGGAGCGGGTGATGTTCGGACACATGTCTGCATCTGGGACATGAGCAGCTGGAATGACAGGTCTTCAAAAGGGTCACTGCTGAGCTGGGAGTCGGGGTTGTACGTCCAGTTGGGTTTCAGCTGCAAAGGAAACAACATGCTCAGTAATGCTGTGGCTGATTCCAGGTTATTCCTGACCCCGCCCTTTCTCACTCTTCCAGCTGAAACTTCAACACAATTCAGCTGTAACTAGAAAGGAAACAACAACCCTGAATCCCTTCTCTGAGAAAAAGCCAATGAGTTGTTAAACACCACATTGGTGGTAAACGCAGCTGGAATCGACTTCCTACAGGTCGGAATTCCAGTGAAAGGCACCAAGTCCAGGTGAATGTTGGATAAGAAAATCTTTGGGAAATGCTACTGTATTCTAAACAAGCGATAACCCAGCACAGCTACAAAACAAAGACCTCCAGGTTACATTGTTTGTCACACCGATGTTACAAGCAGTATTTAAGCATCACAATGGAAGGAAACATTAGTGTCATTAGTATGTGCATGTCAGACATTTCTAGGCAGACACAGGCATCCGTAGGCATTCCAGTGCTTCCTGGCATGGGAAGGGACTGGTTTCATATTTTAAAATGGCCAGTTATCCTTGTTTAGTATAATACTGAATGGAGAAGACAGAGTTTTCTCCACAGAACTTCTCAGCTTTTAAAAACAAACATATTTCTGGTTTTTTACATCTCTTCAAACAACAGTGCAACTTTTTTACCTTGTAAGAACTGTCCAAAAAGGTGGAGCATCTACTTTTTCAGTCAGCATACTGACAAAACAGGGTTTGGAGCTTCCTCTTTTTTAATAAATTGATCTTAAGTTAAAACAGCTCCTGAGAATTCAAATTTCACAAAAAAGTTTGTCATTTTAACACATCCCCTTAATATACCCAAAGAGTTTGGGTATTTAGCTTGAAAATTCTGTTAACTAGTGTTTTGTTGAACTAGGGTGTGAGCTAAAACACAGTATTACTACAGCCTGACCTCCATCTTTATCCATCTTGGGTTCACTGCATTTATTGTGCATAGTTTGAAGTGTGTCTCCACACATCCACTACCTAAGCAGCTCCACAAAATTAGTCCACAGCCTTTAGAGATTCTAGGGAATAATAATAATAATATTGCAAGTTTTCCCCAGTGTATGCAGCATAACAATTTATTTTAAAAAAATTTCAGTTGTAGCTTGAATGGGGTGTATATATAGTCAGTGTTCTGCAGAATAATATTAAACCAAAGGCACTGAGTAACTGAGGAGAAAATGTGAAAAATGGAACTGCAGAAAGAACACAAATCAAATGCAGCTGGGCACCAGCTGGTTAAGTCCTGCAGTCATTTGAAGTGCAAGATCCCAAAGAAACTATGAATCCCAATTGCTCTTTATTGTAAGTAAAAATTTGCTCTGAATAATTCTGGAACCAAATGCCTTTAAAATTGTAACAAACCATTTATTTTACTTTGGGTAGTAGTAAGTTCTCCGTTCTTCGAAAAATGTGAAATATAGGGTTTACTTTGAAAAAAATTTTGCACTTAAGAGAATACTTAATGCCAACACTGATCTTTTTTTCCCCAAATAGACTGAAACCAGGAGATTCGGCAGTGATTAAGCAACATAGGTGAGGGTCCAATTGTTTCATAAAAGATGATGAAGCAAAATATTTGCTCTGGCACTAATAAATGCAGTCTCACTTTTAAATGCATTATGAAAGGGAAAAGCAAACTATGGTATGACAGTCAATCCATGAATGCAGACGGGTGGTTTTTAACATGGATGGGACCGCAGATGTATGAAAACAAGATTCATACATCTTTTCTGCTTGAGTAGATGGAGACCACGTACAAGATTGGTAAATAGTCAGATACCTGTTACCCTGACGGTTGCTCCTGCTTGTGAAAGAGAAACAGACATCAAAGGAAAGAAAGTTAGGAAGAAAATCCAAGTAACAAAGCAACCTCATGTTAAAAATACTTTCACAAATTTTCACAAAGCCATTTTTTGAGCTATGAATACAAACTGCAAGTATTTATTATACACTAAATTCTGAATTTCTGTTGTATTCTACTGCAAGCTCCACCATTATGAATCAAAAAATCAACTCAAGCCCATTCTAAGTTTTTTCCATACAGAGACTCACTGTGCAGCTGACTGAGCTACTTTTTGGAGATGGACTGTAAGAATTTGAGCGTTGATGGTCTAATTCTAACCATCTATTAACAGGAAAAGCCCCATAACTCTCATTCTAGGTACTGTGCTGGGACAACCACTCACTTGTAGTAACAGTTTTTCAAGCTCAAAACCCATAAGGCTTCTCATTCTACTGAAAACTAAAATCTCCTTACTTTACAATAAATAACATCTATTTAAAATAACTAACTCTCTCTTTTAATATACTGCTTGGTAATCTATAGAATCCTGAATATTCACACTGTATAAAAGCAATTATTTCTGTAAGAGAGATTCAGGTTCTTCAATATCACAATCAAGATTTACATAGAAGGATGGGCTTGGAATCCACTACCTCTCAAAAGGCTTTCTATTTATTTAAAAAACTTTCCTCAGAAACTTCTGTATTTTTTAGCCTAAGTTTCCAAAATGAAAAAACAGTTAACAGGCAGACAGAGAGGTTCAGCAGAAAGAAAGGTAAAGCATTTAAAGATTTTTTAAAATTTGAATGCAAAATCAACTCACCAAGGACTGAATTTAGCTGCTTTGCTATGGTACAAAATAGGCATTAACTAACTGCTGTAGCAAAAGAGGTCTTCAGGTGTAGCCATAAGCAAAAATCTGAGCAGCACTGAAAACCTGATTCTGCATTTTTAAGCAGTAGGAAGAAACTATGGCTTTCTGTAGAAAAAGTTGGTGTTTTTTTATAACATTCTAAATCGTCCCACAGAACAGAATGTTAATGTTACTGGATGAAATTTTCACACTACTTTGATATGTTTCTATATTTTAACTGACACTGGGGAATGGGGAAGAATCTGGTTTTGTTAAGTATTTATCAGTATTATCTTTCACCAATGAATGATCATCAATATAAAGCACCACATCATGCAATGACTTTATTCAAAACCTGTTAGCTACTTACTAATCTTACTTGCTACTTATGTCATTCAAGCGTCATTATAAAATTAAATTTCTTAGACTATTTTTCCACAAAAAGTTGCCAGATGACAACATAATTTTAAGAATGAGATCTCCTTAAGTTGTAAGACTGTCACAAGAAACCCTAAGTTAAATGTTTAGTATTAGTTATTCACGGACAATACTAAATATTTAGTATTTAGTTATTCACGGACAATACATAAGCCATTATTACCCTACTAGAACCTGACGATCTCTGAATCCACTTTTTTGACCTTTATTTTCATTTATGTGTTTGCTTTAAGAGTTTCTTACAAGTCTGCAGCATTCATAACAAGCTGTGTTAATTTATGTAATAAAAAAAAATGTATTTCCAAAGTGTTTCTACTTACTTGCTGCTGGGATGGAGCAGGTTCAGAAGGCAAACTGTGAGAGGATCGGCTACGAGGAGGCGGCTGTGGGGGTTCCAGGCTTTGTGGGGCACTTGCCTGAGATGGATGTGATGCCACAGGAATCAGGGGCTCCTGCATCCTTAGCACGGGAGTGCTGGGCTGAGCAGGGCCAGCAGCCTGAGGCTTTAGTGGTTCAGGAAGCAACGGTGAGCCTAAAAGTACATTTGGAGTGATTTTCGTTGTAAAGAATTGTAACAGAAGTCCTAAGGATGGCATGATGAGGACAAATGGCTGTGGAAGCACCAGAGAGAACTGCAGGTGGCTCTAAGAAGAGCAAGTGTTCATGGCAACAAGACTGGAAATCATCAGAAGCTCAGCAGATCTCGATTACAAATTATTATTATAGTTTAAACTGAAAGAGCAAGTTTAGATTGGATATTGAGAGGAAATTCTTCTGTGTGAGGGTGGTGAGGCCCTGGCACAGGTTACTCAGAGGAGCTGTGGCTGCCCCATCCCTGGAAGTGTCCAAGGCCAGGTTGGATAGGGCTTGGAGGAACCTGTTCTAATGGAAGGTGTCCCTGCCCATGGCAGGGGGGTGGAACTGGATGAGCTTTAAGGTTCCTTCCAACCTAAACCATTCTGTGATTCTATACAAAACAGAGAACTAGAAGCCATGTCATTCCTAAATGTACTTCAGTAGTATTGAACAAGTATTTTGGAAGTCACTATTATAAAATGTATATTTTAATATTAATGTAGGGTTTTTGTTAAACTGTGAATTTAGGAAGTGGCTTTAAGAGTCAAACAAATTGTATTCCAGATCTTACAATTACAGAACTACCAATCTAGAGAATGTCCAGTGATCAACATGAAGGGACACATCACCATGCCCAGACAAAAACACTGCACTCTGATCATAGCTTCTCCTGATACCAGGAAATCCACGGGTCAAGATCTCAGGTGATCTTGAGATTATTATCTGGTGAGGGTTTACAGTACTTGTGGATGATTAACAGAAACTGCCAAGTGTTACTACATTCAAGAATCTTAATTTCTAGTGAAAAGTGGAGACATCTATTGGAAAGCAATGCATTCAAACCAGAGACTGTATCTCTTGACTGAATTGTGACATTTATATTTAACTTACAAAGGAAACTTACCCCGTGGTGGTTCAGCTGGTTTGGTCTGAGTTTCAGGTACTGGTCTCCCCCCCGAGGAACGGACATGGCTTTGTGGGGCACTGATAACTCCAGCTCGAGGAGGAACAGTCTGACATAAGGGGTGAAAAGAAAGTATTTTAGCTCTACTTTGGATCTGTAGTCATCTACTGCTAAATGATTTGGGATAATCAGGACTCTGTGAAAAATAAATGATTTGATAACAGCTGCTGAACTAACATTCTATGTCCGTGTAAAAGCAAAGAATATATTCAAAATACAATGAGGGTTCAATTCAAAGCAAAAAATTTTTACAACTGTTTTCAGCTTTATATAAATATTTACCTGTGCACCAATACATAGAAGCAGTTATTATTTTGCTAGTATTAATAAGATAATTTACCTAAGTCTGTGAATTGCTCTAAGCAACACAACCAACAACAGCAGCTACTTTGTTCCTCAACAAACAGTACTGATAAAACATACACTCTGCCTCATTTGAAGTCTGGAGAGAAGTAGGAAGTTATTCTAGATTACAGCTGAAATGAGTGAATTACAAACACCACATTGAAACCTGGATACAAGGCACTGGAATAAAAATGCCCAGACTCCAGGGGAAAAAAAGAGGCAAGTATCATGTTTTTTCAGATCTTCTATTACATTTGTTTGTTTGTTTTGTTGGGGTTTAGGGGGTTTTGTTTGTTTGTTTGTTTTGCTTGAGGATTTTTTTCTGTCTTGATAATATGAACAAAAATTCTTGCACTTATGCCAGTTCCAAGACACTGGTGAAGTCTCTTTTGTACACCAGATTTTCTTATTTGCTGTGTATACCAGGTTTTCTTTATCCAAATTTTAGAAGAAGATGCTTTATATTTCTGGGAAAATAACAAAAAAGAGCCAAGATCATGAATAATGTCTTTGAGAAAAAAATGAATTAGTACAATATTACTTCAATGGACTACTGCAAACAGTAGTTGTAATACTGGAATATGCTGCAAAGTTTAGAGAATTATCAGCAAACAACCCCATTTCTTAGTAATTCTTTAATGATAAGCCAAACACAAAGGCTCCTACATGCTGCTGTTAATAAAAATAAGGCAGATGTTTTCCATCTCTTGAGTTCTTGCTAGAGGTGAAGCATTTGAGCACCCATAAATCCTTATTTCCCTTCCTTCAGTTCAGTTCCATAAATAAAGGAATGAAACACAGAACTAATATTTGTTGTACTAGTTGAATGTTTCCTTTTTACATTAAGACCTTTATCAAAATTAATTTTTTAAAACAAGGTACAAAATCCCATAAGACATCAAATAATCATAATATATCAACTGCCCGGGTAATCCATTAATGGCTGCAAGGAATTAACTGGTGTCAGGATTTACATTTCAGCATAAAAGATAATACATTTTATCATACAAAATCAGCAAGGACATATAATACAAAGAGTAACTTTGCAGTTATTTGAAAGGAGATGTGTATTATTTGGGAGCCTGTTACATAATTGTAAAGAGTGCAAAACAATCAAGTCACTTCCAGTATATATATATATATTCTGGAGTATTTTTAGTCAACAGACAAGAATTGCTGAGGGAATTAACTTATAGAAGCTGTAAACTGACCAGCCAATTTTGCAAATTTGTCACATCTGTTATGACTTACAGAAATGTTGACCTAACAAACAGCATAAACTTAGGAGGAGAACTATTGTAAGACAGAATACCTACCGGTCTGGTCATGCCTGCTGAAGGTGGAGGGTGACTACGAACTGCAACAGATATTAGAGATTGTTGACTTAGAACATATTTCAAAATCAACTTGTCTCTTTATTATAATTAGTACAAAGCATGTAAATGTATTACCTAAGTTATCTTTTCTTTGTGTTCCAGGACTTTTTTGTGCTTTGAAGCATGGAAAAAAAATTAGATTATCTGTGTTAGATAAGCCACAAATGGGTATTAGATGGCAATGTTACATTACCACTAATGAGAATGGGAGCAAAGAGAGACCATTGATTTTTTAAAAAGTTGTTACATATCACAGTCTATCCATCAGCTGTCACTATAACACACTCCTATCCCATGCCACACATGGAATAATTTGACCCTTTTAATTACAAATGAAGTCAAATTACCTCCTGTTCATTGCAAGGTAAAGATGCCCACCTGTACAGGTGCCCCGTGTTCTCAATCATGCTAGAAGTTGTTTTGTTTTGTGGTATATTCTACAGATGTTCTAACAGCAGTCTTTAAAACAAAAAGAGCTGATGTAACATAGTTCCTGGCCCTTCTCTCTAAGATAAATCTCTTAGACCACCAGCCTCACTGTGGCCATGCTGATGCTAATGACAACCTTGTCACTATAATGCAGCATCCAAGTTGGGAAGTGCAAGAGATGAAAAAATTACCTTTAGCTCAGACAAGTGCACAGTTTTTAACAGGCCAAGAGGTTTGAGATTCTGGCTTGTGTTTCTGTGGCTTATTTCCCAGGAAGGCAAAACCACCATGCCAGTGACAGTAAGTGGAAGGAACACTCTGGTGCATAAGACAGCTTCTGCGTGTCAGATAACCTCAGAACCACTGGAATGGGTTTTTAGGCACAGCTCTCAGTGATGCAACTCCCACCTGGACTAAGCTGGTGCCAGTTTACCCTCCTTGGGGCAGGAGGATGGAGTGGATAGTCACCAAAAGGTCCCTTCCAACCTTGACTATTCTATGCATAGGGTGATTTTGCCAATTTATAAAAATAAACCAGCAATATGGCCAAAGTTAATTGTAGAATACAGGAGGACATCCTGACTGTGACTGTATTAGGACTTGTATTGCCATACCTGTATTTGTTGCAAAGAACAAATTCCTGTGGTGCTAAGAAGAAACCCAAAGCCCTGACTGTGCTGGCATGGCTACAGCATGACCCATCCAGCACTGTTCATACATACTCTAGTTAGAATGTGCAAGAGAAATGCTTCTCATAACTGTACATCACACACAGTTAGCTATCACTGTGCTCTTTAGAAAGAGACAAAATATTAAATTGTAGACTAAATAGTTTAAATGGAATTTTCTCTCTCCAAAATACATGAACATATGTAGTTATTTATGAAAAGTCAGGCTCCCAAAATTCCAGGTTTAGTTTCAGGGATAGCAGTCACTCTAGTGACCAGTCAGCACCAGCTTCCTCTCAGAGTCAGTCTGGAAAGCATTCTTGATTAGGACACACTAAGTTTTCACTTCATTTTTCATAAATGCCTTCTATAACAATTCCCACCATCACCAAAAACCAGGAAGCAACTTGGCTGTCTGAAAACTATGTTAAATAAAAGAAGAAAGATTCCATGTGATACATACTTTCATGAAACTACCTTTACTATCACAAGGGCAATGGTATTAATCAGGTACTAAATTAGAATTCTGTTTCTAAAATACAAAAATTGTTATGTTACCTTCTACTTCTCTCCTAGCTACCCCAGGACTGGGAGGAGCTCCAAGACCTTTTCAGAGAAAGAAGAGAAGCTGTACATTGCATAAGAAAAGCAGCAGATTGAGAAAGCAAAACCAGAAAGAACACCGCCACAAGAGCTGTACACAACTTAACACTGGCCTAGCTGGATTACAGTCACTTGTAGGAGATAATTGTTTGTAGCAGCATGGGGAACCAGACTGGTGTGAATTATAATTCAACAAGTATGCTCATGTTTAGTAACATCCATTGTTTTAATTCCATATAAGAGTTGAAAGAGGATTTCATTGCTTCAAAATATTCACTCTCCACAAATTTTTGTAAATTTGGTATGATCTTATATGTTGGTGTTGAACCTCTCCTAAAGGAGAGCATGTGCCTGCGCTCAAACACTGGGGAGTTAACAGGTACATCAAACACACTCTGCAACATGTCATTTAGAATACTAAATAGTCTGTTTCTGTCACACTCCATCTGAGTAAGCAACTCGATGGAAGAAATGTTTCCCACTTTGTATAATGTATCCTACAGAACTGTATCATTATCTCCAAGCAGCACTGTGTACTCGGGAGAGCTGCATCACCTGGTGTTACAGTTCACATTGAGAGAAAGCAGGCTTTCAATCATGCATAACCATGCCGAGTTGTTCTATTTCTGCAACGTCATCGAGCGTATACTGGGTCTCTAAAATTGTATGGTAAAAACATGGCATGGCATAGACAGTATGCAAGGAGAAATCCTGAAGGAAAGAGTAACTGGTATCTGGCAACTCTGGAGTGGCTCAAGTCCAGAGAAAGAAAAGGAGCCAGTGCTCAGGAAGCCTACCTGAAAATCAAATTCTGCCTTAGTGCTGACACAGCCTCCTGCTTTCTCATCGTGTGTCAATGTGTGGGATCTGCTCAGAGCTCTCTGTGATCTGTGAATTCTGTCAGATATGGGTGGAGGTGTCACTCGGAGTGGGCAGAGTGAAGGCTGCAGATGAGGCTGGAATGTGATTGTCTCCAGAGATACCAGATCTAGGGTTTGGCTGAACATCTGGTTCAAAGACATGACATCCCAGCATATGTTATCTGCTGTGGGTGAGTTCCAGGCTCTGCCAATTCCCATTAGATTTCCACCCAAATGTTCCTGACCGTGAAGTTCTCTGTGAGAGAAGCAGCAGTGAAGGAGCACGGGGGGAAATTGCCCAAGAACATTCCACTGCTTGCAGGTCATAGTTCTGCCCTTTTCCCACGCAGCCCAGAGAAACCCCTGGGGAGAACAGAAAGTGGGAAAGACAATGGGAAGCCCACCTGCCACTGGAGGAGTATCAAGGGAGGTGGAGAGCAGCCCAGCAGAGTGCAGGACACTCCTCTGAACCTTTGCTAGTTACAGAGACATAAAGCTGAATGTTCATCTCAGATGGCCATGGACACAAGGAAACCTCTCTCTTCAACAGCAGGGAACTAGTTTGTTCATTCCACAGATCTCCTGAACCTTCCCTTCCCACAGCTCAGCTCACATTTTGAATAGGCATTGTCAGCATGGTTTTGTTAAGCATATCTTGTTTTATGCAGGATGATGACTAAAGCCAGTGCACCAGACAGAGGAAGGTTGCTGGGCACCAGGATTTTAGAAGGTTTTGTAAATTTAAAAATATTCAGTACCTGGAAGTGAAAGTGCATAAAGGGCAAAATACCTGAAATTTCACTTGCTAGTAACACTCTTCAACAGTGATAAAGCGAAATTATGGTGCTGGGATCACAATAGGCAGTATAGGAATATTTTAATCTTATGCACAGTGAAAAATGTACATCTGAACCTGAAACACATTTGTGGGTCTCATTTTAAACTGACTGTTGTCTGTCTGGAGCTTGACATCTCTACTGCAGTTTGACATAGGACTTTCCAAGAAAAGATATCACGTAGTTGTTTTACATAGTATTTTAAGGAAAGGGGTTCGATTTACACAGAAACAGCCTGTAACTTATGCCCTGACATCCTTCAGACAAACACTTCATGTTTTTCAAAGATGACATTTAATGGAAAATAATGTAACCCTGACTTCCAATAAAGTAAAACGTGCATATATATATGTGTGTTTATACATACATATGAAATCCAGGCCCCTTGCCTGCATTTGGACAGTGCATTTACTGTTGTAGCATTAAGGCTTCTTGTTTTCTCCATCACTCAACATTTCTTCTTCAGCAAGAAGAAAGGTGCTTTTCCCATCTTTAAACAAAAAAAGCTTTTTCAAACTGACTGCCATATCCTGATTAACCCCAGCAATCTGGACTCTGCTCTGCAAAATGAACCCCAAAGCTACAGGTGAAAAATAAAGATGTGGAATGGTTCTTGCAGGGCTAAGTTTAACGAGGGACTATAAATAGCAGAGTAATCTAATCAGTACTTGCTGCTTGAGTGCAAGTGTTTTCACAGCTTAACATACTTGCATTTCTTTTAATGCCAACTGTATTACTGTATTCTCTAGGTTCATTTTATTTATTTGGAGGATAATCACAGTGAAAATGTAATGCATTTCACCCAAATTATTGCATACACTGAAAATACTGTGTACTCTCTTAATCTTAAGCCCATTTTAACAGTTTAAACCAATGGTAACTGCAACAATCAGGAAAAATCTGACTAGTACTATTAAAGAAAAAAACCCAGCCGCAAATGTTATTTTTTAACTTAATTGACACTTAGCAGCCTTTATAATTTTTAATGTTCTGTAAGAATTTAATCTGTAATGTATTAAAAACGTCTTGGGTAAACAGTGTGACATTTTAATTTTTAACTATGAACAACTGAGAGCTTGCAGTTCAGTGAAAATTTTTTTTATTACCCTATGAAAAGTCTGCACTTTGTTAAGCCTTGGCAATGAGTGCAGAGCCTCATTTCCTTAAATGTCAAATATGACCAAATTCTAAAACATTTTGATGTCCAAATCCTCCTCTCATCTTCAAAGCACACTGAGCTATTAGAAAAAATGTTATGGGCGTTGAAGGGAGTAAAGCACTTGGCAAAAAAAGGTCAAAACACGAAGGGGAGAAGTAACATTTAAAACGCACAACATGTTAAAGACGTGATCAATGTCCCTTTGCATGTGCTACAGAAGCCTACAACCAAAGTTTCATCCACTTAAACAGTACACAGGGTTATTTTCACAGGGCTTTAGGAGCCTTTCTTCTAGGGAAGAGAAATAGGTGCCCTTTCCCCAAGCAGAGTAACCCACTAGGACACTTATTCTGGTTCTAGCCCTGTGCTGAGCTCAGGTACCGTTGAAAAGCAAAGTATTATGTCTTATACATGTACACCATGAGTGGAAAATGAAGAGGATAGAAAAGGTGAAGAACTTTAAGTCAGAATAATATATGAAAAAGAAATATACTACAATCTCAAATGACTGCATAAAAGGCAAGTTTTATGCAAGTTACAATTCTTTATGGAAAGCTGTGCTGGGAAAGAGGATAAAAAAAGGAGACTAGTCTTGGCACAATTGAGACAGACTAGGCAAACAGGATTGTGTCAGTGCACATAAAGCTGTACAGGACTGAAGTGCAATGAATTATATCTCACCTATGTTGAGTGTGATGTATAAACTATTTCCTAAAACTTCTGCATTTTAACTCATTTGAATTATTATCCCTTTGGCATAAAACCCTACTCCCCTCCATAGTATTTAGGAGCCACATACATTTTTGCCTGACATCAGAGTAAGTTGGTTGATATTTATAGACTATGTAAACCAGTTTATTTATTTTCCGAGATTGCTCAAAACTTTTGAATCATTTTCTCAAAAAAACTTCTTTCCTACCAACTGAGGGGTATTTCAGAGAAGTATTTCAGAGCCATGAACAATTTTCCCCCTGTCCCATGTATTGAGCTGATTTAAGTCCAAGCAGGACAGGTCAATGTGTGACAAGGACTTAGGGGAGAATTATGTCAGGATTTTGTTATTTTGCAAAGGCCTGCAGCTCTCCTTCAAAGTAACAAGATAAACTCCTTTTCTAAGTTTGTGTTTCTGAAATACACAGTAATTGCAGGAACTATGGAGGACATTTCATGTCTCTAAGGAAGGGCTTAAGAGCACATTCCAGACTTGGAAGCAGAAAGTAAACTACCCATATATCAGTGTTCAGCATGGAGACAAATACAACTCCATGATTTGGAGATCTCTGTTAATTGGAGAAACTGAGCCAGATCAGCAGTAGCTTCAATTTAAACAATTAATTAATGGATAATTACTGCAAGTAGCTACAATTACAAGCCATTTAATTATGCTCCTTGACATAGCTTGTGAGGAAAAAAGCTCTCCTTTCTACAACTACAGACAAGTTCCAGCTTCCACAGAAAAGTTAGCTGGGTGTATTCCAACCAGGACAAAGTAATAAAAACCTGGGACAGCTTTAATCTCCGACTATAATGTACCAGCTTCTGGACAAATATTATTTCACTAAAAAGTCAGATATAATTCAGAGATGGGGACAAACCCCAAGACAGAAATTATATTGACATTCAAGAGTTATCTATTTCTGTGACATTAAGAATGACTCATTTTTATACCTTTTGGAAATCATCACGTTAAGTATTGTCACAACAGATCACCACAGCAGTTTTGCTACGCAGTCATATTGGAAAACAATTAAAATCATTACCTCCAAATTCTTTTCTAGCAGGTGCAGGACTCCTACCGCCTGACAGTATTTTAGAAATGAATGCAGCAATAATGAAAAATATCAGTACAGTAGGAGGGAAGAGAAAGAATGAGAAAGTTAAAAATTACAAGGGTCAGCTGTTATTAACTATGTTGCCCATATGCTTCTGAACATCCAGTTTCTTGTAGTGCTCAATTGTTCACCTTTTCAGATGATCCAAATGAAGTCTACATTAAAAATGTGGACATGATAAAATGCATACATATAGATGCCAAAATTAAAGAAATATAAATCAATGAATGCACGAGATTATTTATATTTAAAAATGAAGATGCTATAAAAAATGAAGATGTTGACTAAACATTGCTGTAGGAAGCCCACATTTTTAAAACTGTGAAAATAAGTTTATAAAAAACTTAATTCACTAATAATATTTAAATGGTGTTGAAAAATGCTGTTATTTCCCATGCTGTTATTGCTATTAAATGTACCAACTAAACATTTTAGGCCCAAACTTTCAAGTTCATCTCACAGACTTGAAACAAAAGATTCCTGAGCACCTGGCACAGGTCCCCACACTACCTGAGGGTGGAGGTGGCCTCTGGGGTGGAGCAGGACGCGGAGGAGGAGCAACAGGACGAGGGGGTGGAGGACGCTTCGGCTCCAGGCTCTGAGGAGGCTCTTTCTGCTGGGCAGCAGCCTGAAATTCAGCTGAAAGATGTGACAGAAAACAATGCAAAAATTAATCCCTGTCAGTCCCCAGCGCTGGAAATAACGATTCAGAAGTTTCTGTGACAGGTTAAAAAAAAAGAAAGGAAAAAAAAAAGAAAGGAAAAAAAAAATCAATGATGAAAAGAAGATCTGCTAAACCAAGATTTTTGTCTCATGTGTTTTAATAAGTTTATGCTTTTCATGAAATCCTCAACATTCTTACAAAGTGAAGCATTCCCAGTTTCAATTTTGACCCTTACCCATGAGCTGAGTGGTCCGGAAAAAAAATGCTACAAAGAGAACCCTGAGGGCATTTGAGCAGTCTTTGTAAAAGTTACTCTAAATTACATTGAAACAAAGTCTTTTAGAAGCCATTCCAAATACCATAATTGTGTTCACTTTGTCAATAAAAAAAGGTTGTGTCTCAAAGGAAGTTTTCTATTATACACCCAATTTACAAAAGTACTGATTACAATTTACATCTCAGAGCTGACAGGAGTACAGATTGAAAGGAAAGAGTGTGCCTGGAGTGAACCAGGACTCCGTGGACAGGCTGGAACAGAACTTTCATACAGCAGTGCCTGAGGCAGCGGAGCAATGTGATCAATACACACCGTGTGTGGAAACAGGAGGTCCAGGAGTTTTTCCTGGGGCTCGGCTGGGCCTCACTGGGAGCGTGGGTCCATCTGACAGTGTGGGAGACTGGCAGGGACTGGAACGTGGGGAAGAGCTGGGGGAGGTTCCAAGCCCTGAGCTCGAAGTTGGCTGTAGATGCTGAGGAAGGATTTCTTCTACTTCAGCACTGTAGTCATCAATGTCCCCTGAATAACAAATTCCCCAATAAAGAAAAGGGGATCAACATTTAAATTTACTTATTTTAAAAAAGTGGAAGAATTATAAACTGATTCTGGGCATGGGATTTTATGCAAAAAAGTCCTAAATTTCAAAGGAATTAGCTCAACAACCTAAGTAAGCTTCTTATATCATAAAATTACATACAAAGGATGTATGTGCATTCAAACCAGTTTAAAATGCTTCAAATGCACAATATATACTACAGGTACATGTTAAAGCTTTATATAACAGCATGGCAACTGTAATGTTGGTTAACTAAGAAACAATCAGTTTTACAAAGAAGACCTTTGCAAAAATTATTCCCTTGCTTTGCAATACATGGCAAGCTTCATTTTTTCTCCAGAAGGCTGAGCAGGGGATTCCAAGATATCTGCTGTTTGTAACAGCTTCTGCTTGAAAAAAGTACAATGGTGTTTAAAAAAAAAGGCTCAATGTGGATGTGCCTTTGAAGAGTAAACTGTCAATTTAGAATGTTTTATGCTGCTATTCAAAATGCCTAAACCAGACAACTACCCCATCAATAACTCCAGTAAGACCATAACAATCCTTTCCTCCCTAACTTCTAGGTTTCTCTACCATCAAAATGAGGAATGGTTTATCTCAACAAACCTTCCATATCATAATCTGCAGTAACCTCAGCATCTTCACAAAGCAAAGTGGAGCTTGTTGATGAAGGCAGCCCAATATTAATCTTTTCCAGATTCATTTCATCTTCCAAACTTTTGATCCAATCTGGGTTTTTCAAATTTATGTTTATAATCCGTCCTTGCAGCTGAATTGCAAAAAACCGTATGCACAAAACAGAAATTAAGAGTAAAGACATTAAAACCCAGCATTCTACATTTAAAAATTTAAAAAATAACTACTGAAAATATCACAAATAAGGTTACCATGATTTCTGGGACTAAACAATGGCACTGACATGTCACCAAAATAATTATGCTTCTCACTTCATTTTGGTAATTAACTACATTTATGTAGTTTAAACTGTTAATTAGAACTATTTAACATTTTTCTATAGAAAAACTAACAACTTGTCTCAAGATTTCCCTTTTCAGTTCATCAGAAAGCTTCTGGGTTTTTTTAACATTTTTCAGTGATTGCAGTACAGAAGTGCTGAATTTTTAATAAACTGCAGGCTATAAATACGTTAAACTTGTTCATTCTAAAAAATCCCCAATAAAAATTCTGCTTTTTAAATCTTAAAGAGAACCCCAAACCCCTCATTTGATAAAGATGCCTCTCAGTATGGGAACTCCATTTTTCTAACAGTCCTTCTCCTAAAAATAAATTAAGAGTGATACTTCTCTCATTTGGCTTTTGAAACTCAACATAATGCTATGTGGCTACTAAAAGAAAAAAAAAAAAAAGGCGATGCAACAGACTGGTATGGAATGGAAAAAACTTCTAAGAATTAAAGACAAACAAACAAAACCCTCAACCCACTCAAGTAGTCCCTAAAATGCTGGAACTTCTCTTGATATATGAAAATTCAGTAATTTTTACATTACCTCAATACCATTCAAATTCATAACATTTAAAGCAGAGCTTCCTTCCAAAAACGTTACCCACATCTTGTCTTCCACAAACCTGCAAAGTTCATTGGAAACAATAACTAAACAAAATACCACTACGCTTAATAGTTCAATTGACAGCTTAGTGAAAAGGCAACATGCACAGGGATCCTCTCATTTTCAGTTCATTTAAAACTACTGACCTAATTTTAGAGTACAACTTTTGTATAAAACTACATGATGCTCTATAGCAAAAATAAAAGAGTATCTGGAAAAAATGTCTGAAAACTGAGACACTTACAGGTATGTAAAACTAATTGTAAAGACACTGAAGTTGAAATCTAAATGTTAAAAATGAAGCAGACCATAATTGGAATGCTCGCTAAGAAAGCAACTTTATTCAGGAAATAGGTGAGAACAATTTTGGACTTGCTTCAGATAGGACAAGGGGGAATGGCTTCCCACTGACAGAGGGCACTGCTAGATGGGCTATTGAGAAGCAATTCTTGGCTGTGAGGGTGGTGAGGCCCTGGCACTGGTTGCCCAGAGATGCTGTGGCTGCCCCATCCCTGGAAGTATCCAAGGCCAGGTTGGATGGGGGTTGGAGCAACCTGGTCTAGTGAAAGGTGTCCCTGCCCATGGCAGGGAGTGGAACAAGATGAGCTTTAAGGTCCCTCCCAACTCAAACCAGTCTGTGATTCTATGAATAGAGATTAAAAGTAAAAAGGTTTTTTTAACCTTATAAGTATAACTTCGCCATAGCTTGCAAATTTTTGAAGAAGATCATCAATCAAGTTATCATCAAAATAGTTTTCTTCTGCTGAAGAACTTCTGATGGAGACCATCACAGTCCCATCAGGTGGGCCTTGCATTGCAATCACCTCCTTATACACTTTTTGTCTCTCTTCTGCTTCAATTTCAAATATGTCGATGTCAATCAATGCAACAACAGGCCTTGGAAAAAAACACACAAGAAAAGCCTGTTAGCAGTGTATCTGAGCAACAAAATATACAACACAAGTATTAAATCTTAGGAAGTAATGTATAAAATAAAACTGAAACCTATGATCGGATGTTTTCAGCTCTGCTCTTCCGTAGTGCAACAAAGTGCCAGGATTCCATGTATAGGGGACATTAGTGTCAGTGTGAAAACTTGCATTCAGGAGATCCAGGTCTTCAGCTACACTCAGCAATGAAAACAAAAGAGGAAAAACAAGGTGATTGCAAGAATGTGCTTTAAAAATAAGCTTTTGTAAAAAGAAAAAAAAAAGCATAGAAAGTAAACCCAAACCGAGTGTTTTACAGAAAAAAAACTCCAGAAGTTCCTTTTGCACTACTGAAATGTCAGTAACTGGGATCTGAGTCTTGACCCTCTGTTCAGCATCACTGCCTTTATTGAAGATGCTGTTTTAAGTGTTGTCTCTTACCAAGCCCAGAATCACTGGCACTGTGAATGTCACTAAATGGATTCTCTAAGCCAGTTAAAAGAGTATTTTAAACAATTGAAAGAAACACTAAAACCTGATCGGTCAAAGGGCCATTTTCTCCTCCTCCAAAGGATCCGATCCGTCCACGCTGGTGTGCGACACTTCTCACTGGTGTCGTAGTCATCAGAGAACAGATCATACTTGTAGGTAGGAGCAAAATTTATCTTCCCTTCCAAAAATCCCCTAAAAATCTGCAAGAGACAAAGCTGTTACATGTCATGCCAGAAGACAGAAACAGATGGGAAACAGCTTGAAACCAATCCGAATTCTCTATTCTAACAGTGAAACCCTGTGTAGACGTCTCAAAATAAAAATAAAAAAAGTCATTTGGCTATATGAATCCTTCTCCACATTTTATCTGCTGAAAACATTCTACATTTGCCACTACGACTAAATAGTGACCCAGACAATCATCAATAAACAGAAGTGTGTCAACATTTATATCTTTAAACCCAGGGTTACGAGCAACCTACTGTTCAGTGTGACCTCACTGGAGGTCACCCAGAGCACACACCACTTTAATTAGGTGCTTAGTTGTTCCTGTGTCAGCAAAAGTTGGGAATTAAGGTTTATATTTTATGTACCAAGCATTCCTGCAGATTCACAGAATTGCAGACTGGTTTGGGTTGGAAGCGACCTTAAAGATCATCTGGTTCCAACCCCTTGCCATGGGCAGGGATGCCATTCACTACATCAGGCTGCTCAGGGTCCCATCTAACCTGGCCTTGAACACTTCCAGGGAAAAGCTGACACAAGATGCCTCACCAGAAATTAGGAGTTAAAAAAAAAAGGAAAAAAAAAAAGTCATTAATATATTCAATATGAACTGAAATACTAGAGATAATATCACCATTTCTTCTCAAGCGAATAGGAAAACAGAATAAAAAGAGGTAGTATGTGACATTATCTGCCACATATTTAGAGATAGTGTCACTGAAAGGAATCAAAAACTCCCTCAGGGAGGCTTCTGCAACACAGAAACACACAACCAGCTGACACAAGACACAAGGAGTGCCCTCAAGTGTTTAAGCTGGACACAAGCTAAAACCTTAGTTAACTTAACAAGTTCCATTCTTGGGTTCAATCTCATACGGCTTAGTTTTACTCCACTTCAGAAATCTGTAAATTATAAATCTGACTTGGATCTTACAATCAAATCTGCATCAAGTGACAGGCTGGCTGCTTTTCTTGTTGGAAATACAACTTGAAATCCAGCCAATTTAAAAGTCTATGTCAGAACGTCAGAAGTTCCACAACTTCTGAGACAATTTGTTTGCCTTCAATAATTATTTCTTAACCTACTTATATTTTTCCTTTCACTGCTACATCCTGCCTCCTAAGAAACCCTACAAATCTAAAAGCAGAAGCTTTCCTCAGACTTTGTTATTCCCTGTTTTCTTTGTGAATAAAAAGGCACCATTTGGACTACTGCTTTTTCTAGCAGTAACAGCATCAGATCTATTACTGCAGCAGCTTAAGTAAAGAGTAACATTAGCAGAACTTCTACAAATACATTTTTTTAAGTAGTTGCACCTGATAAAATGAAAAATATTATAATTAGCAAACCCAGTGCTGAGGATACAGATTTACAGAATCACCACAGAGAACTGCTAAAGCCAAAGAGGAAAATGAAGTATTCTGAAGTATTGGTAACATTTCAAGATACCTGTCCAGAATTTTTCTGATTGATAAGTTGGTCTCCTGCTATGAGGGGATCCCAGTTCTGTTGTCGTATCAGCTCCTTCACCTCCTCATTGGGCATATCTATTCGATAATTGAAGTCACCACACCAGAAAATATAGTCATGGGAAAAGAGCATCCTTCCCTGGAAAGCAGAAGCACACAAGGAAGATAAAAGCAACCAGGTGACAAATTTACTACTTCTTGGTGCAGAAGTTCAGTTTTCATCTGTAAAATACATGTAATTTCCAGTTGATGAGAATAACTGAAATACATCTCAGTGTTTGGTATGGTTAGAACAACACAGCCAGGATATGGTGTTCACATATACAGAACACAAGAGAAGGGTTTCTGTTTCTAAAGAAGCATGAATCATCTGTATTGCATTCTAAAATTTTTCATCTTCCTACTCCTGTTTCAGAAGTCAGCTCCAAGGCAATGACTGCTGCCTCTGTCACAAAACCAAAACACTCCCCTGGGATTTTGTGGCACAATCTCCTGACAAACTGCAAATCAAGGGCTTTATTATTCAGATTTAATTGAAGACTTTTCAGTTACATCCAGTTTTCATAGCTAGGGAGAGACATAAGGGCTCTGTTACATTAAGCGAAGCCGAAGGTCTGAAGTGAGAACTTTTACTTCCCCCTTTGTTTTGATTTTTCCACTGCCTATAAATTAATCCAAGCAGATGCAGATTAAAAAGCACATTTAGGAAACTGATGGATGCATTACTTTCAAGGAAAACTGAAACATGACCATTGGGATAAATTTAGAAATCAAAAAACCTCTAAAACTGCACAGTGCCATACAGACTAACAAAGGACAATTTGACTACAAAATTTAAAACATCTTTAAGTCTCAAGGAAGCACTTTGTTGCACTGATAAACATTTTAAGTATTTTCTTGGTAATCCAAGTAATTTGATAATCCTTTATGAGAACATGGCATGGAATTGTTAGCAAAAATCATTCCCTTGTACCGAAAACAGTGCTGTTTCCTACGGATTTTTTTCTCATAGCTGATTAACTCCAGTGCCTACAAAAGTTCTACCACATGTCAGGGATCTAAAAGGCCTCTTTCCCATGCTAAATCCTTGATTCCTAATGCAAGTGAACTTGTGCTTCATCATCTCTCTCAGGCATTGCACTGGAAAGGTCTATTCTTTATGCAGTCTCCTATTTTAATAAAAGTTATGGGAACTTAATTATCTCTGAGACCTCTAACCCAAGGAAATCTGATCTTCACAGGAATCTGGGGAGGGGGAAAATTACAAATGGAGCTTTTGGATGACACTGCTGGAGCCCCAGGCATTTTACTTCTCATTCATTGTGGAATTTGAACACTTTCTTACCATTGGAAAACCAAGTTTGCGAGAAATTTCTACGAAGTCTTCGTTTCTCTCTTTAACCTGGGACTGCCCTGCAGCAAAGTGGCTGCAGACAAAGCAGAGGCTGGAGGTGTGGAACAGCATCCGAATGGCCACAGCACCTTTGTTCCCAGTGGCTCCTCCCATGCCTGTTTTCACAGTATCAACAGCAACATCCCTGAAAGAGTGAAACAACTTTCAAAAACACGGTACATGCATGTCTGAGTATGACTGTGGGCTGGGAAAAGAACATTCTCATATCGTTCTTTCAGCCATGGGGCTGGTTTTAAAAAATGCCAGCAGCTACTGAACAGGTAACAGGATAAAAGTTCAGCTTTTCAAGCTTTCTTGGTGACTCACAAGGCATTTAAAAGCTAAGATAGAAGAATTTAACTACTTCCCCAGAAGATGGAACAACTCCTTCAGAGCCCCACATGCTCCTGGGTACATTTGTGTGTTATCCTGCAACACAAGGCGAGCTGGAGGTGACCCAGTCTGGGGACAGCTGTGCCCACTGACCTGATAAAAGGGGCGTGCTGGGGCCTGATGAACACGAAGAGGCAGACACCCACCAGCTGCTCAGAGGCCAGGAGCACGTACTTGTAATCTCTTGAGATAGTCTTCTGCAGCTCAGCAGCCCAGAGTTTCTGGTTGGTTGTGCTAAGCAGTGAGATGAAAAATGCCAGTTTTAAAATAAATCAAATTAAGCAGGTTTTGAACTGTTGATTGAGTTGAATAAACTTCATCCAACGATCTCAACTAACTCTTGGGGCAGTAAGCCAAAGCCAAGTTGGGAACGGTGCTCAAATGTCTCCCAGCAGAGAGACGGGCTCTAGACTGTCATGACATCATCATTCAAATTCCGCCTCTACAAATGCTGCTTCACTTTTTCCAACACCACAGACAACATTATCTTTCCCGTATTTCTGAACCTAGATTACAGGAGCAAAACCTAAGAATTTTCCCAGGGAGTTACTTCCCAGCCTACAGCTCGGTCAATACTGGAAAAAAGTTGTCCATGGACTGAGATCCAGAAGAAACCTGCTTGAAGGCATAAGAGATCCTGGTTTTTAGAGCTAGCATTGGATATAAATGAAAAATATCAGGCCTGGAAACAGCATTAAGTAGACACAGTGTGAAATCAAAGGATGACAAGCTGCTACTTGGTACTCAAGACAAAAGCCCATGCAAAAGTTACAGCATTATAGGCTTTAGGTGCTCTTCCCAAGGAGTTAGAGCTTGCCTAACACCAGTAAACAAGCAATGCAGGCAGAGAAAACAATGGGCAAAGGGAACATGGCCCTAGGACTACACACACATTTATCACTGGTATCACCCACCACTGGGAAAAATGTATTTCCATAACCCACTCTGCAAGAGGTGAAAAATCCAAACTCCACAATAACACATCATGTAATTAATGGAATGGCAGTGAAAACTGACAGGATGAAAGGAAGCCTTGCTTTATCCAGATCACAACCTGGTGCAAGACACTATATAATGACACATGTTTTTGGAAAGATTTTCACAGGATTTGCCATTCCCCAGCAGTACAAGAACACCAGAGCTAAATTAAACACAGGAAAAAGCTGAGGAGCTGCTGGAGGTGCAATCCAAAATATAGTCAAGTGCTGATTATTTGGATCCGTGAGATTACATTATACATGATCTAAGTGATCACAGCTTTGCTAGGGAAAGCTGAGATGAAGTCTGCAATCTTGGCACAGAAATCGGGAGAGAGAACCAGAATACAGTAAAAAACTAATCCAGACTAATCCAAACCAGCACAAAACGGGAGAAAACAAAATTTTAAATAACATTTTACTCAAAAAACATGCTTATCGACCAAACTAGTCCTGTATGGATTGTAACACCCACCTGGCATTCACAATGTTTCCTGCATTTAACTCCACCATTTCTTCAAACCCAATGGCAAATATGTCCACAGGCTTGTTTTTGCGATCTGCAGGGAAACATGAAAATACCTATTTGTCCTTTCTAATTAACTGAAGAAGAAAGATGTCATATATATATATATTAATTACTTAGGAAGAAATTCTTTCCTGTGAGGTTGATGAGATCCCTGCACAGATTGCCCAGAGAAGCTGTGGCTGCCCCATCCCTGGAAGTCTCCAAGGTCAGGTTGGATGGGGCTTGGAGCATCGTGGTCTAGTGGAAGGTGTCCCTGCCCATGGCAGGGGGTGAGACTGGATGGTGGTTCATGTCCCTTCTAACCCAAGACATTCTATGCTTCTGTGACATCTATTTTAATATTCACGATCTAATTAGGAAAATCAGAGTTTTCAGGGAAAAAAAGACAGGATAAAAACGCTACCTTGGAATTCATGGATCCCAGCTAACTTTGGTGCATCCAGCAGCCAGTCAGTGAGGGTCTGATTTCTGAAGGCAATACTCCGGAACTGCTTCCCCCCGTTAACGTTCCACGTCCCAACACACACTCGGATCTTTTTCGGTTTTGCATACTTATAAAAGTTCTCACACATGCTCTTCAGCACTTTTACAGATGCTGCAAAAACATTTGAAAAGACGTTGTTTTTATACAGAATGTTTCTTCAGAAAACTTGGCAATGAGATCTTTCCCATATACATGCACAGACATAGAGAAAGTTAAGCTGTTGAAGGAGGAGGAAAGTAGCTTTCCCAGAGGAAAATGTCCCTTACAGACATTCCTGGTCTGGGTAGGACATTGACTGATTGAAAAACAGCAGCAATTTGTTCAAAATAATATGTAGATAAATAATACATGAAGGAAACATAATTTTCATATTTTATAAATATCTGTCATTCTTTCACCTTATCTGTGATTCTCTAGGGAAACCACTATTTTTCATACATACCAACATCATTTTCACAGATTACATTTATGAAATCCAATTTCTATTACAGAACCAACTTGCAGATATATTCGTTTCTGGAAGTGTAGAGTATGCCTATGTAAGCCACAAATCTGAATTACTTTTTATGTCAGTTGAATTCCTAAAGTTCTGCTTTAGTGAGGAAGGTAGGCTGGGATTCAAAACAATTAAATTCATTTCTCTGTCCCATCAGCCTTTCCCTGTGCCTTGTTTTTATCTGCCAGACGGGAGAGAGAGGAACAATATATGTGTAAAGGACATTGTGAGAAATACAGAAACGAAGCAGCTGATTCAATGGTCAGGTAAATTAATATCGTTTAGGTAAAATACCTGTTTTGAATGCTCTCATTGTTATGAGATTCCGAGAGAATCATATAAACAATATTAGATGGAATTCTTCCCTTCACTTGTTGCTGTCTTGCAAAATAGTCGGTTACTGGGCACAATATTTTCATTAAAATCCCCTAAATAAGATGATTAGTGAGCTGCTGCTGTCTTTTCAGTTATTCTTTTTAAGTTTGCCACCTTAAAATTTGCTACGGAATCTTGGCTACCTGGGTAAAACAAAAATCACGGATTCTCTAGCTCTCATGGGTTTGAAACAAACTGGAAACAAGAGAAGAAAATATTATATTGTATTTGTTGGCTGTGAGCTCTTTCCCTGCTGAACAAACCATATATCCATAGAAGAGTAATCATAGAGAAAAGACAGTGAACTGGTTGGTGTCTCTTGGGGGTACTACAAGCAGATCATGCTTGGGATCATGCTTCCCTCATCATAATCCAGGGAAATGAAGCCTAGAAAACAACAAGGAGCCAACAGAACACTTGACAACTTCAGGTGAGAGCCAGATACTGCGTCTACTTCTGACTGGGCCTACACACGAGGTGCAAGCCAACTTGCAAGCCAACAAGCCCAGCACATGCCTGAAGAGCTGCCAAGGGTCAAGGACAGGAGCAACCCAGGAACTGACCACTGAGGGGAAACCAATCTCAGCAGTGTTGTAGCCACAACACATCCAAGTACCCAAAGAACACAAACAGCATCACAGGCAGCTCTGAAGGTTTGCACAGAGTAGCCTTTGTAGTACTCTGAGAAAGTTTTAGTATCAGAATTTTGACTTATTATTCTGTCCAGTTTCTTCTTTTTCTTTTGAAAATTTAGCACTTTTCAGCTTTATTTTAAATATTTACTCCAAATCATTCAGAGCTGCTACCCAGCAGCTTCTAAGAAAAGCTGCAAAATTGAATTTAACTCCTGACACTGTCATGAAGCCCTAACATGAAGAGCCTTACCACATTAGAGTCTAACGTTAGGAGGGAACTGACAACATGCTTATTACAAACAGGCAATTCTTATATTTAAACTAGCAAGCTTTCTAAATTGTAAAATGGCACTTTTTATAAATTAGCATAAATAATTTTTTTTTAAATCATCTGTTTTCCCAAATACTGAGTGAACCAGTTGCTTCTCAGAACTCCTGAGCCTCCTGCAAGTACGATTTTCCCACACATTTCTAGCTATTTATCTTTTCAGAAAAATTGTGCCTCACTCTGTCAAAAATCCAATCAATTACATTTTCTGTTATTTTGCAGGAAAAATAACTGCTGCTCTTACTAGGCAAACAGACATTTGGAAATCAGTTCTACAAAGGGAATGCCAATTTAATATTCTGTGGGAGATATTCTGTGCAATTGAACTTGATGGAATTACAACATCCAAATTCCTGTAGTAATGTTTGAATATATGCAATCTGTATCCAGGTGAAATCTTGAAATGCTAAAAAATAGTTGACTTGTATGACTCTTCCTGAGTTATAAGCTAGAAGGTAACACCATCAATGACAATGTCACTGGTTATTTCAATAAAAACTTTTAACACTGACAAAATGCCAGTGAATCACATAATTTCAGGTGTATATTACCCATGACTCGGATTTCATTCTTGAGGTACTCACTAAGAGTTAAGTAGATAGAGTAAAACACATATAGAAAAAGCAAAGTTGACAAGTGTAAAGGTCATTTTAATTTCCTCAAAATTATGCAGTAAAATCTCCATATAGGAGAATTAGGAATATTTTATTTTACATAATAGTTTCTGGGAACAAGGAGATGATGAAGTGTTACACAGCTGACATGAACTTGCAGCTCTTCCTTCAAAATATGGAATATGTATGTGATAAACCGAGAAAATGATTCGGGCTAATTAAGAGAAAGCAGTGTAAGGTCAATATGACCTGGAGAGAGAAAAGAAAAACAAATCGTAAAACTTAATTGGGCCCCTATAAAGAGATAAAACAAGTTACCTCCCTTTTACCTTGTGTAGGATTTATAATGAGAGAATTTTGTTTAGTTAGCTAGATAATAGCACTTTTCTTAAAATGTATAACTTTGTATAGATAACAAGCAAACATCTGCTGAATGTCTGATTTAACAATATATTATGGATGCTTATAGATAACATTCTTGTTAAGAAATATCTGTTGAGTGTATGACCTAACAATGTGTAATGTTTATACTCATGTACCTAACAATGTGTAATGTTTATACTTATGTATAATGAATATTCATGTAGTAGCTGGAAATAAATGTAGAACAACTGTCTTCTTTGGGGGTGACAGGCGTTGGGAGTTGTTGAACCCCTTCCCTGATCACCCAGCGCTGAATTTGCTTTTATCATATAATAAACATTGATTGGAAATTGCCCGACTGGGTTTATATTTCTCACAATGTATATATCCTATCTCCCCTAATGAAGCAGCTTCAGGCAAACAGCTTAAGTAACATCAAAAAGGAGAATCTCCACTAAGAATCAGAAAATTCAGAATTTCTGAATCCTCCATATTTTAAGCTCAACACTGGGGACATTGGTCAGGATATTACTGGCATGTCTATAAGTAGGAGATGAAGAGTTACCTAAAAAGTTCCCTCCTCAAGCTTTGCCTTCACTGAGAGTTTAACCTCAAGAGATGCTCAAACATTTTCCCTTTGTGTCACCTGCAGAGGTGATTAAATCTCAGGGAGTTTGACTGGACTTCTGCTCCACAAAACACAAGTGCCAGCAAGTTATTTCAAATCCTTCCAGCGCAGCATTAACCTTTGCTGGGAGATAGTACAAAATCAGCCTGTCTCCTGCAAGAACACAAGCAGGTGGAGCATTCTGACAGCAAATAAGATGGAGTTACAAATTGTATTGAAGAAGCTCCCAAAGCAGATAAAAAGGCAAATTCCTCTACATTTGCAAAAAACAAAACCCAAAGAATTGGTTGCCTCATTTCAAACTCACACCCAAGCACACTGCAGCATTTTTCACCTCTTGTATTCTCACTTTTCTTGGATTAAAGGATGTTGGGGCACAGGACTGCACAGATGCAAACACTACCAGGAAACTATGAGCCCACAACCAAATATTACACAGACATGAGAAAGAAGTCAGAGAAGAAAAACAGCTGGTCAGGTATTGACAGTTTAATTTACTATACTCTACCTGATTGTAATGATTGCTCTGAAACTACGGGTGCAGCAAGAAGAAAACAAGAAAAGATTAGTCAAATAAGTTATTGCTTTTTAGAATTTTCCAGCAATAGGTGAGAGAACATGCTGTAACACACAATTTATCATACATAACCATTTGCATCAGTTAAAGCACATCTTTTATGCTGCAAAATCTACAAAGTTTCAAAACAGGATTAACAAATTCTCTTTTCTTGCTTTATTAAGAATGGATTTACACATGATGAAGTACCCTGCTAGTTAATTTGCCACCTAGCAGTGAACGCAGACACATACTGTTCAGTGAAAAGGGATTAATGCTCCTCAGCTGCCAGGAGCTGCAAATATGGAAAGGACAGCTTGCATTCCCAGAGAAAGTGAGAAGAAATGAAAACAACTTTCAACTAATGTTGAGGTGAGGCCAATTTAGCAGGTTTCAGATACAAGGCAAGTTACAATAACATGAAACCTTGTGCTAAAGAAATGGGAGAAAAACACCCTTTCAGGTTCCACATTGGATGAAGACGTGGGCCCACAAGATGAAGACTACAATTGGGCAAGGATTTTTGTCTTGTGCCAGAGATTTGCACCAAAGCTTTGACACACTTTTCCTCATTCTAGGTTGAGAAGTGTCCAGGAGAATGAAAAAAAAATTAGAAGGAAAATTTTAGAATGTTATTAATCCCTAAAACCTTGCAACAACCCACCATTTAGAACACATGGGATCTTGGAAAGAAGACTCAACTATGAGCTCCTCTGTGTTTTATATCCCACGAGAGTGTTCTGACCACAGCCCTACACCTGACTCACTACTTCCTTGCCCATCAGACCTACAGAAGGATGGGACTGACTGTAGTCCTGGGGACCATGGAGGCTACACACCTTTTTGGGGATGCAGGATTCTGGTTCAGCTCCCTGTTCTGAGGAGGGGAACCCCTTTCCTGGAACCAGAACCCCAAGTCCCACATGGCTGCTCTGCACAAGCAGAATTTCTTGTGGATCTCTCTCTGATTTTGACATAGAATTTCACCCACAAATAACACACAGGTAAAGAAATTACTGCAGCATGCTAGTTTGGCACTATTAGTAAAGCAGAAGTAACTTTCATTGTTTAATAAGCCAAGAGAACATAAAACAGCATTTATACTTCCAATAGTGCTTTGAAAACAAACTCCATACAGCTTTCTTACACCAAATAGTTACGAGACAGATTAAAATCCTGAAAGACACATACCGCGTAAACTGCTGGTGGTTAAGAGAGCCCGTGCTTTATCTGCTAAATCACTATTTAGGGTATTTCCCAATAACAAAACATCAATGGCCTCCTGCTTGGAGCTATCAAAAAAGTTATTTTGGATCGTTCTGGTCACAGAACGAGCACCATCCTTCAGCTTTCCAGCCTGTTAGGGAGGAACATGTATAAAATATTTTATGTTGGACACTGCTCACAATAACATTGGCAATATTCAGTAGCATCTATGCAAACTGTGTTAATGATTTTAAAGCCTAAGGCAATTTCCTTCTTTAAGTGTTAAATAAAGTTTCCTGAGCCTACTCTACCACGTGTGCTGTCCCCCCCACCCCCAAATGCTAAACAACACAGTAATACCTTCAAGGCACATCTAACAAGCAGATTTAAAAGAAATTAAATAAAATACTGCAGGGAGGGGAATAATTTTTTTTCCTAAACCTTAGGTCTTCAAAAATTAATTTCATATTGTGTCACATATAGACCATAATAGGGATTTTGGGCTTTTCCCCAAATAGTGAGAGATGAGCATTTGAGTCCAAATGCCACGATACATGAATATATATGTATATGCACATATACATGTTCAGAATTCACATTCTGAAATATCCATGTTAAAAACAGAAATAGCTTCAATTTATTAAGACCCTGTAACTTTTGAAAATAACATGCAAGTCTCATGCAGTATCCCAGAAGGAACACAGACACAAATCAATGGCTACAGGCATTGTTCATGAAGGCCTCTTAAATTCGTAAGGAAAAAAGACAAAAGCTTAAAAAACTACCCCAGGATTTAGTTGTACAAATTGTACTAGACAACAAGGAAGAAACTACTCTTTTTGCAAGGCTAAGTAGAAGTAAATTGGCACCATGAGTTTTGGCAGACAATGTGGATGAGGTGTAGGGCTCACACTATTGCAGTAGGATTTTGATGGGATGTGCTCCTTTCCTGGCAGACAACGTACAACTTATGATCCAAAAGCACACTCACCGTTCATAAATCAGGCAATTAATTGAAAGGAACCCAGAGAAAGCAAAAGAAAGAGCAGGTAAGGAGTTAGATGTAACGAGTATTGTAATACTTTAAAAGGGACTGGTTTTCAGAATAGAAATGTATATTAACACATTTAAGGTCAAAACAATTTTTCTCCTATCTTTAATTTTCATATTTTTCCTTCTAAGTACTCTTGGACTTTGAAGAATCAAACTGACGAGTAAGAAATGGAAGAATTTCAAGCATCAAACTTTTCATTTGAAAAATGAGAATACAACTAAAAATCTACATTTTAAAATAGATTATCAGAGTACTCAAGAGCATATTGAGAAACCTGGTCAGGTTTCATTGAAACTAGAGCAAGTATCATATGGCTTTGCAAGCATTAAAGATCCTCTTTAAACAGATGGGACTTGTGTCAGGGATGCTGTGTTTGATTTAGGAGATGTGATACTAATTACAGTTGTCCCAGAGCAGGGATCCAGTGTTATTCCGAAGACAGCAGAGTATATGGACTGTCATGGTTTAACCCCAAGCTGAAACCAGGACATCTACTCTACTACTCTGCATTTTAAACATTAAAAATGGACATGGAAATACAGTAAGTGCATTTTCCAAAGTAGAAAATTTAAGTAGCCACGTGAACAGCAGAAAACCGTTAATTTAGGAAAACAATTAAGGAGGGTTGGATGGGAAAGTCAAGAAAAGGGGAGAAACTCCATAAAATACTTACTGCAGTTTTCCTGATAGTCTGGGTGACATTTTTGCAAGAAAATAAAACTAAACATCTTTAACCAAATTCCACTCTACAGTAAAATACAAGCAATTCCCAAAATGATGAAGTCCTGCATGCACCAGTCAAGGGTTGAATAAGCAAAAAGTTTATTCCACTTATTTTGTTTTTATGTATCTTACTGTGGGACCTCCCACATGTGCAGAAAAGGGCCCTGGAATGGTCTGAACAAATGAGTGATGGAAAAACCAAAACAGGTGACTAAGAGTACAAGGGATAACACAGAATGAGGAGCAGCACATTCTTTGACAATAAGAATGGTGTGAAAAGACATTTTTGAAGGAACTAAGGGCAAAAACTGCTATGGTTCAACATTTGTTTGTCGTGATAGGTATCACCTGGTAAGAGAAAGAATTATGGAAACAAAAAAAGGCAACATTGTGAGAAGAAAAATAAAAGACAGTGTTAGAAAATGTGAACAACTCAGGCATCAATCAAGACAAAACAAGCTGAAAAGAAACCAAGCATTACACTGTCATGGAGTAGGGAACTGTTAACACAACGATAGAAAGCAGGGTAGAAACTGAATTTGGGGTTTTTTTCAGTAATTGCAAAACTAAAAAGAAATAGCTGGAGGCACATGCAAACAAAAACCACCCAGCTGCAACCTACTACCAACACTTAAACACTAAAAGCATGAACAACAACGTCCAGTTGAACACATCAGAAAATAAAGGATAAATAGTGAATGGAACTGAAACAACAGCAGGAGAGGTAGAGAGAGAAAAGTGAAAATATTCAAAGAAACCAAAGCTGATTTGAATATACATTTTTCTGAACTATGATCTAAAGAAATGGAAGATTTGAGCCTTATCCTATCACACAGAACAGTGTTGTCTGGGAGGCAGAAGTATGGCTGGAAAGGGACCTACTGGAACAAAATCCGGTTATCAACACAACCAATAGTTTTATGTTAATTGTTTTGGTTCGTTAGGTTTTTGGGGGATTTTTTTTTAGGATTACCAAAAGAAAGGGCACATTTTTAAAAAGAAAATCTCATCGTTGCTATATTAATGACAGAATTTATTAAGACCCATACTGAACACTGTTAAAACATTTGAGAAAATGTACTTTACCTTCGCTTTTCCTTCAAGGGCTCCAGTTCCAGCATAAATTTTACTGACAGAATCACCATTCACAGACCACATGGATCGGAAAACTTCCTGAAAGCGAGTAACTAACTGAGGCTTCTCAGCTAATCCTAATACCTCCAGCTGTTTTGTTAGCATCTGCAACAGTTGAACACAACATTTGTAAAAGGAAAAATCTTTAAAATAGATTGTATTTATTGAAAGGTACATTGTATTTTTCAGCACATATGCATAAAAAAAACTCAAATCCTTGGTTTATATTTATCATTCTGAACAAACTGACACCATGTCATGCTTGGAAGGCTGCATCATACATGTAACTTAGCACCAGCACTTTGTTTTCTTTTAAAGATAGGTAGTAACATAGGAAAATAATTATGTGGTTGATTTGTAAATATTTTCATCTAAAAATTCATCAAACTAAATAAAAAAATCTATCTTCAAGAGCTTTTAAAAATCTTCAAAACCTTGAGGCGTCCAACGGCAAGAAAAAGGAGCCTAAAACAATGAACACAGAATGACAAAGGCAAAATTCTGAAGGTTGGTCAGGAAATTAACAAAAGATACAAAAGGAAACTTGCACACAAAATTAAGAAGACATAAACAAGAAAAGAAGCTTCAGAAATTGGGTGCTTGCTCTTACAATTTTAGGTGGTCATCCAGAGCTCAACACTTGTTATTTGAAGTATCTACCATGCTAAATAAAGTAAGAATTCATGTATCTCATTTAAACAGAATATTAAATTTAGGTAAGCAGCTCTTCAGGTTTTACCATTTCCCTTCTTATTAATCAGCTTTATACTTTTAGCTCTCATATTTTAGCTGAAATCATAATTAAACCATAATTTAGTTCTCGTCACTTAAAAATTTGGCACACCCAGTCTGAAAAAAAAAAAGGTTACATTAATCCAGTTCTTAAAAGGCAAGAAAGGAAAAAACAGAGCTGCAAAGCTAAGTTTTGACATATAAGTGCTGTACACATTAAGAGTGGATAAAGATTTGTTCTTATTCCACAGAAGACCCTTGTGTTAATGCAGCAACAAAGCACTACATATTCTAGAATAGGATATGTTTGTTCTACAAACAGTTCTCACAGAAGTTCCTCTTACAGATGGTAAAACAAGAGCATTTTAATTATATAAAATTCAGAGAACAAGATTTTCCTTATTTTGACCTTACAGCACCCATGATTGTTCATTTTTAAACATGCTGAGGATCTCTAGAAGTCAGAACAAGCAATATATCACACTATAAACCCAACTGCCATCTGGGAAACATGTTAATTCACTTTTCTTAGGGAAGTTAACACTGCTCTTACAGCTTAAGTGCCACAGAAGCAACAGCTGGACGTGGTTTTCCTACCTCTAAGCCAAGGAAAGCCTGGACGCTGTTTGTTCTATCCAGACAGTCCAGGCAGTTGGTTCTGACAGTACCACTCTGGGATCTGTGCCAAGGACAATGGGAGACAGAGAGAGAAAACAACTGAAATAACTCATTTAACACATTATCTCCTCAACAAAGACAGGGACATGAAGACCTGAATCAGGACAATAAATCAGGGTATTGTTAGTTCGTGCCTGGAATAGAAGGTGAGCTCCCAAGAGCAGCACTGCTCACTGTACACAACATTTTCTGCAAATAACATTTCTGCTTCAGTTTTTTGCAATCCTCCTTGCTTGCTTGGTTAAAGTGTTATGCACGATTAGGTTTCCCTTTCCAATAATTCAGCTAACATACTTCCCAAGAATCTCAGAGGGAAATAATTTTTGTTAAAACAAAAATGAGAAAAATATAGAGAGACACTTCTTGGTTCTGTTTAAATAAACTAAAAGTAAGAAGAATTTGTGGTAAAACTAAAGCCAATTTCAATCACTCATTACTTTCTCTTTCCTCCCCAATTAAAAATGAAAAATAAGCCTTTCCCCCCAAAACCACGAGGGAGATTTGAGGCCCTCAGGCCCTCAGAACTGCTCTGCTTTCTTTGGGAGAAGACCAGTAATTCCTGCTGGAAAGCTCTTAAAAGGATTATGTCAGGCAACATCCATGCTTGTTTGGCCAGGAGTACAAAATTCCTACGACTCTCCCAATGCCACCCACTTATTCCTTACTTCTGTCATTCTCACTACACACTTCGCCCAATGAAGTCAGTAAGGTTTCAGCACATTGGCTTGGAGATCTAACCATAAACCAGACAAAGTTTGGAAGAACTCTCTCCAGGATTTTTTTTTTTTGCATTACTATCTCCACATTTGACCTGAAATACAAAAAAAGCCTGACATTCCCCAAAGGAGATGGTCCATGAACTCACAAACATTAGTACTGTGTCTTTCATTAATGCAATTTTTGAAGTCATTACAAGCCACGGCCTATTTGGCTTTTAGCCTGTTGTCAGTCTTTTTGATGTGTGATTATTTGAATCTCCATCCCAATCCAAAGTGTCACACCGCTTTGAAAGCTTTTTGGAGTACAGTCAGTGACATTTTGAGCAGCAGATGGGGACTTGAGCACCCTCCAACTCAATCTAATCCTATTAAGGCCTACTAAACCCTGTCCTTGGGGGATTTAATCTCACAGCCAGGCCAGAGCACAGAGTAGCACTGGAACTCTCTTCTCCTCTCCCACTGCACGATGTGCAATTGCCTCATCACTCAGCAACTCTCTTTCTCAGGGAGAACCTCATGTGGAAAGGAGAAGAGCAGGAATGCTGCCTGTTTCCAGCCCTACTCCCCTTCTGTTGAGACAAGCACGGTCTTTGCTCCAGGAATAAGGACAGAAGTATAGAGCAGGACAGAAATCAGGCATCTCACTCCCTCTTTGAGAGAAAGGAACCACTCAAATGGGGAACCCAGGTGCAAACAGATTCAGAAAAGGACTGCACTGAACACGAACTTTTACAGCACACAGAAAATGGTGCGTTCCGTCACTGAGGGAAATACAGAGAACGTTATACTGGAACACGGAAAAACATTCATTCTTTAATCTGGTAAGAAAAATGACAATTGACCATTTTGACTAAATCATGAGGTCAAAGGCCTGAAATTAATTCTTGTCCCTTCACAGAGATCTTCTACGAAGATTTTTAGAGCATACTCAGAATGCGAAAAAATTTTAATGGGAGTAAAATAGGTGACTCATAATTCAGCTGTTAAGCATCATCTTGGACACAATAAAAACCACCATAACAGAAGTTACTTTTTTTCCCTTAATTTTTGTCTTTTATCTTCTTGCTAAGGGGTGAAATCCACCCCAGCAACACAATTTGAGGAAATATATAGAAGTTATACACACAAACCTTTTCACTTCCTTTCCATCAAAATAAAAAAATCCACACTCCAAGAACTTCTGGACTTGAGGTTTAAGCACACTGTGCAGTTTTTCTGCCTTTCCACCTTTAACCATCTGATGATAGTCGAAGTTCACCATTTTGATATCAGCTGAATGTTCAGATGCTTTCAAATGGCTCTGGTATTGTAAAAAGAGAATAAAAACTTATAAATATACCAGTATCTGAACATAGAGTAGTAGGAGCTAAACAAGAGGCTAAAAATGTTTTAAAGGCTGTTTTATTAGTCATCTTGTCTATTACATGCTTTCTCTTAGGTAAAACTTCCCCTAATATTCAATGAAAAATCCTGAAGTGCTCACACAGTGTTTGTTGGCAAAGCGTTGGGCACCTGGGAACGCTGCTGTCTCCTGCCAGGAGAGCTGGATGCAGCAAATATCCCACTGAATGCCCTAAGTTATTCTACCACTACAGTACAAAGGGAATAGGAAAAAGGGAGAGGGAAATAACAGATGGCTATTGACATGTTCTCTGGCTTCAGACAGAACTCCTCAAACTGTCAGTATTTACGGACTGTACCATGACAGTTATTTTTAACCCAACCAGTGGGAATTAATGGAAGTGGTCACTTATAGTTAACATCTTCTGAAAAAACATTTCCTTTTAATCATGAAGCAGCTTTCATGTTTAAATTGATAATTAATTTGTGATTTTTAAAAAATGTTAAGGAACAGATCCATTAATTCCAAGAGAAATATATTTGAAAGGAACATCACAGTATTAAATATCATAAAGTATAATTTTATAGTGTAAAAAAATTTACATTTTTAAACAAATATGAAAATTACTGAAAATTCCTCAACGTTATGTTGCTGTTATAATTTTTCAGCACAGTAACCAATCTGAACAGAATCAAGCACAAATTGTACAGAGAGCTCTTAATTTATTTCACATTATGTATCTTAAGCAGCACTGTTATGATAAATCAAATTTGAACTCCCAGTGGTAGTTGCTCCAGAGCACAGCATTCCTGGTTTGGTTTTCAAAGGCTGTATAAAAGCTTCATTGCAAACCAGCAAACTCCAAGGATATGCACAGTGAGAGAACTGTCACACTCACCTGAAAAGCTTTGCTGAGCATGTGCTCCCCTTCTTTTGCCCCAAGTAAATTTACAATAATTTGCTTGCCATATAAATTTTTAAGAGTTTGGAAATGCCTGTTAACAGAAGAAAAATTCCAGAGTCATCTTCTGGCATGCAGAAAATGAACAGGAACACCTGCAACACCGACTGAGATGCTGCAAAATATTTCATTATAAATTTAATTCACACTTTCCAACAAAGCACTCGAAGGCGTAAGCGATCCTCAGTGAGTTCCTCATTTTGCTGAATCCCACATTTTTATAGACAAAGCCTCCTGTTTGAAATAATACATCCCATGTCTGTGATGCAGCATTTATCAGAGATCTGTAGTGCGTTACCAAAAATATAAGATGTTCTTTCACCTGTCAAAAGCTGGTGCATTCGCCTCGAAACCCCGTGACATTCTGACACGATGGGACCCCACCTATGACATGAAAATTACATTAAATTATTTGTCTTGGTTTGAGTAAAAGGCATGTAAATGTTTCATCAGTTCTATTACAAAATGCTGATACGTCTGAAGAACCTGGAGTCCCTGTGAGGTATGAGCTCTTTTTAACTTTTCCTGTAAAAATTGTGTCACAGCAGTAGCTGCTGAATCAGTTCCTCTTTCTAGAAAACTTGGATGAAATTATATTACAGTAACTCTTGATCCTTATTGACTTCTTGAAAAGACTTCTCCTCAAGAACAATTCAGAAGAAAACAGCCTCTTTGGATGCCCTTAGACAACCTAATTAAAACAGGAAAACCTGAGAACTTCAAAGAGAAAACACCTAAAGAGTAACGGACATTCAAAATGTGTGCAGAGCAGCATTCAGAGACTTGAGAGAAGCGGGCTGAGTGAGTCACACCACAGCATCAACTCGCTCCCAAAGAATCACCTCATCCTGAAAGGGAACTGTGCAGAAGAACCCAAAGGCTACTGTATTCGTGTATTTTTAAACATGTTAGGAATTACTTTTATAATTAAATGTATCTCCTGTTTACCTGCAGGCCTGGTTGTTCCCAAAATAAGGGAACAGATCCTCGAATCTGTATGAAAGATGACACAGAGTCATCTAAATATATCACCTGTTAAGGAAAAAAAAAAAAGCATAGTGTTAATAGTGATCACAGTGTAATCTTTTAGATTTCTTAGCTTTAACTAAACATGGAGTAAATAAAATATTTTTACATATTACATATTCCACTAAAAGAAGCTAAAACATTTATTGTGTTCCCTAGGCTTTTCTCTCTGCCCCTCTGAATAATTCCTAAGAGAAATGGTGGCACTCTCATGCTCCCTCGCAGGATCATAATTCACACAATGTGTTGGGAAATACAGCGGGCTTTTATTATTTGGGCCTGAGTAACTCCTGTGCCACGAGTAAGAGGTTTTAAACAACTCAGTAAGACTTTCAGCTCAGGAGGCTCAAGGGAAGCACAGCCACCCACAGCAGTTCAGCTCATGGATAACAGCTTCTTAAGCTACTGCAACCCAGGCTCCTGTGTGCCCTTACCCTAAGCTACACTAAAAACTAAGATCATTGAATTATGTAACCTACTTAGACGCCTTATTTAGCACCAAAGGAACTATTCCAATATCTGTTGGTTACCGGCTTGACTTGTGATCTGTCGATTTAGAGTAAAAATCACACCACACACGTGCTAACACTGGCTTTGTCAGCCAAGCAATGTGCACTGGAGCTTAACATACCTGCTCTGTTTCAACAAAATTAGCAACGTGACCATCATCATTTGTTCCCCGGACGTTAAATCTGGTGCCAGCCCGTTCACAGCTTAGTCGTGAAATGAGACAAGCCTTTGCCTGCTTGTGAGCTGCATAAATTGTCCTTATCTCCACTCCTCCACACATGAGACGTAGCAGCCAGTCATCACAGTTCACACCATAGTGCTTCAGATGTAAATGCAGCGACTGGTTCCTATCAGGGACAAAATAATCATGAAATAACTGGGAGGAAATAAAATCCAGATCAAACTGTTAAGCCCGCTACTAACTCCTTACATTTTACACCTACTACCACAAATAAGAAATGGAAAGTAAACATGCTATAGTTTTGTGATATAGCTCTATTTTAAATATACCTGAAATAGCAAAGTTTACATGAGAACAGCTTAAACATTTGCACAATAAGAATATGGAGTGAAGCTATGAATTTTACTGACCTTAAAAAATAACCCTTATAGTCCCTGTTCATCACTCAGTAAAAACCAACACTCAAAGTTTGTTTACACTTCTCTGCTCAGCCTTGCTTTGAGAAGCCAAACATTATAGACTCTGGAAAAAGCAAGCCAGAATTCCAATGACAGGGTTACTTTTTGTGGTGGATAAAGCACCATTCAGTTTCACGTCACCACAAAATAAAGCTAGAGGAAAAATTCTTGTCAATATACATTGATTATTTCCACTATATGTCATCATATCACATCACTTCCCAGACAGGCTTCCAGGAATACATACACAGCCACTTGATTCTCAAATTTCTGTAAATATAAATTTCAGGGTTAAGTGTTGAGAGACACTGCAGAGACAAACAGCAAGGTTCCTACAAGTCCTATAAACCTACATCAAGGGAGTAGTGTTTCTGAAGACCTGAGCTTATTTTCTGTCTTAATACACATATTTTGTCTTATACTTCACTCTGATCAGATTCCTCCACCTGACTGAAACAGTGGCAAAGAGTAAAGAAGCATTGGTTCATATGCCAGAGTTGGTTTGGTGTCTCATATTTTGGACCAAAGAGGGGGGAGGATGTAGCTTTTCAGGTGTTCTAACAGGATGCTGCCAAGTCTTCAGTGCCCTTTCAAGGTTCATGGACACAGACCATTTTTAACAAAAGCTGAAGAGAAGGGAGCAGAATTTCTGCCATGACCATGTGTGTATTTCCAGCATTATTCAAGCTGCTTATCGGCAGGAAAAGCAGCATTCCTTTTACTAAAAATCCTCTGTGTGAAAACCTATACTTTATTCAAAAGTACCCAGTAAAAGGATAGCAAGTTCAGCAGCCAAGCAAAGTGCACTTTGTAGCAGAGCCTACCTGCTGTGTCAACAAAATCAGCAATATCAGTGTGCTGTGAAATAAAACTTTTGAAGTGCTTTCATACGTTGGAAACCCACTCGGAAACTATATATAAACACCATGCCATTTTAGAATCCAGAATGCTCAAAAATAGGATCTTTTTTCATTTAAGGTTTCATTACCACATTTGTTTAAAAAAGCTGACACACTTGATGAAGAATTATGAGGAACTAAAGCTGAAACACAACATCACGACAACTGTTAAGATCAAAGTATAATATCAGCAGTGAAAATCTGTGTCTTCCCATTAAGAAACTCCAAGTGGCCATGGAAACATCCTATCATTAGTAACATACTTATGCCCTTAGAGTTAAGGTAATGCTATTCTATCTCACCAAGATTTGCGGGAAAAAGGTGTACCTGTGAGAGCTGGGAAAGACAAGGATAAAAACTTCTGTAGAAGGATTCATTACTCTAATGCCTGCTGAAACAACTACGAACTCACCAGAAAAACCTGTTGTCAGTGGTGTGCTCCTGCATGCTGCGGTGAGCACTGAGGCTCAGGTCTAGACTGACACCAGTAGCAGACCAGGCAAAATAGAAGTTTCCTGAGTTCAAGACTTTGCGCACTTCCGAAATACGATCCTCGTCTGTCGGGTCAACTCGCAGTGACACAAACTCCGTGGAAGTGACTCGGAACACCTCGGAGTCCTGAATCTTTCCCACAGACATGCACCCTGTGACTAGAACCAGGTAATGTAACAGTGTGTCTCCTGTAAAACAAGAAAAGGCACAGGTAAGAGAATGGGTCTCAGTGGAGTGGGGTGTGGTTGCATTTACATGCTCAAAGGCACACAGACAACCCATTTGCCTGAAAAAAGTACAAAAAGAACCAATACCAAGAACATGTTCCCAAGTTCTACAGAAGAGAAGGAAATACAAACAAGTGAAACTATGCTGCAAAGAACAAGGATTGCGAAAAGGGAAGTTATTTTTGTCCCCTCCCTCATTTCTGGGAGTGCTCCAAAGTTGTAAGTTACTCCACCAAATACAAAAAGCAAAACAAACAAATAGAAACAAACGAGCCCAGTTCCTGTTACAAAGATTCAGTTTTACAGGAGCAGCATAGCTTTCTTTCCCAAATGAAAAACTGAAGTTTTACATATTTGACTCACCAAGGTTTAATCTTAGCACACCCAAGAGTCCATATGCATCCATGACTTTGGAGTAGGTATTCTTGATTGTGTCTTTTTCTGCAGAAGCTGTGGAGAGAAAACATAAGATATGATGATGTAAAAGCCCCTACACTGTGACAGGGAGAAGGAGCCACTCCAAAACGAAAATCCAAGGGATTACAAAAGCAGAGCTTACGTGACACTTCTGGAAAGAAATCAAAATGTATGACCATATGGCACTTCATAATGGAAAAGGAAGATCTCATGACAAAGTACAATCATGCTATGTTTTTAAGCAAATTGTAAAAACTCCAAGTGATATTAAAGGAGAATGTTGGCATTTTTTTACAGCATCATCTCTTAATATAAAAAGAATCTACAACACAGGCAATTAAGATCCATGAGAATGCCCTCCTCTCAGGCACATGGTGTGACTCTTGGTGATGATTCCTGTGCAGGGCTGAGGGCTGGAGTCAATAAGCCTTCTGAGTCTCTTCCATATCATATTCTGTGATTCTGTCATTCCATAAATGCTGCTTTTTTCATTAAAAAATTATCTTTTTTCTCCAACTATTAAAACCCTGATGTGGCAGCATTATCTCCAAAGAACTAAACAAGATTATCCAAAGTGCATTTTAACTTTTTTTAGATATACTCCAAGAAAAGCAAAACTCTGGTAGGTCCACAAAAAAATGGTGATTAAAAGAAATATCTCAGATTAAGAAAACACAGTTTTCACAGTTAGTTTTGAAAAAACACCCTGTAATATTTTAGAAGAAATTAAAGTACATCTGCCATTACTCACCCTGAAGTTAATGTAACACTTTAGCCCTTTAATCAGCACTCAAAAAGCTAGGCCCACAAGCTTGGCAGCAGAGCCAGGTGAGAGATGCTGCAAAGCAGCAGGATCCAGCTTTGGCAGTGGATCTACAGGGATCAAGATTTCTGGGTCACCAATGACCAGCACTGTCTCCTTCTCAGAAATTATCTGCTTTTCACTTTGACACTAAAAAAGTCAGAATTTGACCTAAAGAGCCAATCAAAGTGCCTACTGCCCTGGCTTTGTGCTATGCCCTCTCTCACATTAGCTATATGTTATTTAGAATAAAAAAAGCTGTATTTTATCTAGAATTGCTCTTCCTAATGACTATTCCCTAAGCTCAGCATAGCCCTGCCTGTGCACAAGCCTATCCCTTCTGTTCAAATATCTGCCAGTTCTCTTAATCAAAGTGAATCAGAAAATCCAATAGAGATGAAACAATTATTTAACTGCAGTTTGAAATCTAACCCTATTCAATGTTTTATTACATGGATTTTTAAGAAGTTTCTTCACCTATTTGCACTGACACCCTGTATTCCTGTAATACAGATGCTAAAGATAAGAGAGTTACAGCAGCATGAGGATTTGTTTCCAAAATCCTCTCCCAGAATAAGTGTTAAGAACCTGCAGCCAATCTAAACACATTTTGTCAGCATCATCAAATCATGTTTTTCTTAACCAGAAGACCACCAGGCTGGAAAGAACTTCTAAACTTCAAAAGCTGGTTCTTTCAAACTGTTTTTCAGCAAGGGTTTAGTGATATCAATGTACTCTTCTAGAAAACTCAGCTTTGGTAACCAGAGAGCTGCCACATTCTTCCTCCACATTTCAAATTGTTAATGTAAGATGAGGTTTAGTTTCAAACTTCTTGCAGGATTTTTCTTAAAGGTGCCTGCCAGTATTAAATGACATTTCAGAACAATGGCCTTCCTGTCTAGGATGGATTTATTCTCTTTTTCCATTGCAGAGAATGCCGGTTATCCTTGCTAAGCCTTAATAAGTAAATTAAGTAACATGCGCTTTGCAAACTCAGAACAACTAAAAAAGGCCACCTCAACAAAGCACCAAAGAGTTGCAAAAACAAATAAATGGAAATAGAAAAACTTACTGTGACCAGTCAATTATTATTTTCTTAACAAAGGGCCCAAGGACCAACCAAAAGCATTTCCCATGATGTTTTTCAGTGACATTGGACTTAATTCAGTGTGCATTCAGCAAAGCTTTTCCACAGCAACCATACAAGTATTTCTATCTGGCATTGCCTGCACTTTTCCCTTTTTTCTTTTAAGGCCAAAATTCACATGGGAAAACGTGAAATGGGTTCCCCTTCATCCATCTTGCCCTGGCCCCTGCTTGCCCACCCCCAGGCTCCTGCTTTTGGGGCAATGCACAACAAGGAACTTCCCACCATCAGGAGTGTTACAACATCAAGAAAAAGCATTTGAGATTTCTGAAAACCAAGATGAAATCAGGAAGAAGACACAGCTCCACCACACTCCTCCCCATCCTCTTCCATTTGAACTGGGACAGCCTCCCAAGGGACCCTGCACAGCTGCCTCAATAGACCAAAGTCTGGTCTCCAGAAGCCCAAGGCAGTTCTACTGACCCTCTCCTTACTTGTCCAAGAATTGAAAACTCTTTATCTTTTCACAATTGTTATTTAGCAATACCAAAAAACCAAAACAAACCAACACTGATCTCCACAAAATCACAACACTTTTGATGTGGTTTTCAAGTCAAATTGCAATGCATTCTTGTAGAAATCCAGCAAGCCCCATTTGCAGTGTCACAGAAAAAGAGAAAAATAATTTCAAGTCAATATTTATTAAAAATTAACAAGTCACAGTATTTTTAAATGTGCATTGTTATAATCACACCTTACAAATCACGGACTCATTAAAGGTAACTAATTCAATTATTTTAAAGGCAATATGTCAGCCCTCCCAGTCTTACACAAATGGAACCTCATCAACAATCCTGTCTTTAGGATAACTTGGTTCAACATGTATTCTGCTTAATTCCTGATTAGAAATTAGTTTTGCAATTTTAATGACTATAAAGCCCAGATCACATTAAAAGTTACCATGTAGGCTTTCTATATTTATGTTCTCGGTGAGTTCACAGACTGCCATGACCACACATGTTCAGTTAGTGGCTACAACCTCCATCTAGAATATAAGACTGAGCTGGGAACAAAGACACAATATGCAGTTCCTTCAGGCACAAGACTCCTCATTTACATTAGACAAGAAAAAGTTCATGCTACAGTCACTTCAAAAAGTTTAAAATCTAAAAAACTTACGAACTATTCTTACATAGTTTAATTTTGTGCTTTAAGACTGAAGTTTTCAAGTTTTTTCAAATTAGGATGGTTAAACTTTCACGATTTAAATTAAAGCTAACACTTGAATATTACCACATAGGTGACATTAAAATCAGAGTGGAGTCACCACTTTCATTTATAAATTAACCATCTGAAGAACCATTTCATTACTTTTGCTACACCTCTTTTATCGACATGTTGCTGGTACTGGGTCAGCTCAAGATACTGCAGTCTGAGGGGATCCTGCCAACTTGCTTCTCAAGGCCTGGTAAAAGCACTTGGATTTAAATGTGTGGGAGAATTTTTGTTTCAAGAAGTGTTACGAGTAGCAGTGCTAACCATGAACACCAGACGCCTGCTGCACACAGGTTACTACAGCTCTTCTCCAGCCCCACAGAAAGCTCGGGGTGGGCACAGTGCCTCCTCCTGCTCACACCTGTCCTGCTCTCAACTCTACCACAGGACTGGAGTCCAAGGATGTGCACGATGCTCCTGCTCTCTCCACTCAGTGTTTTCCCAGATGACAGAACATTCTCCTTTATGCCTGGCAGGCGACAGGAGTAAAGGCAGCTTCCCACTCCTTTTGGGATGACTCATCAGCAGGGACAGGGAGAGAGAACACACTCCTACCCAGTCAATGAAATCTTTACAGGTAATATCTTATTAAGAGTCCTACTTCAAGGAATAAACATACTGTCTATTTCATATGGCAAATTAGAAAAATAGATCTATGACATCCTCCCACTCAATTCTAAACAAATCAGCAGTGAGGGTGCTGACATTTAAACCCAAGTGCTCTCACCAGGCCTTGAGAAACAAACTGGGCACGATCCCCCTCAGACTGCAGTACCTCAGGCTAAGGATACAGTACTAGGAGTGTGTGGATAAAAGAGGGGTTGAATGTAGAAAGGCACGTAAAGTATTGCCCAACTGTTTTGGCCACAGCTGATCCACACAGGGCACTTCGAGCAGAAGCGTGGCTTGGGCTGCTCCCACATTAAGACAATAATTACACAACCACCTCTGAACTATCCACCTCAATCCTCTTCCTGGCTTCCCTCTCACTTTGTTGACTGGAACAACAGCACATAGAGCACTCACTGAAAATCACCCATCATCTGAGCTGTGCAGCATCTCATACCCAGGCCTAACTAAATCCTCTGAATCATCATCTTGCAGTGCCTCACTGAGTGCACAGCGGATGAAGGTTAACGCAGTTATCCTTCCCTCAGCAAAATGACAGATGTGCTTCCTTTGAGATGACATTTAAAGGATCAGTAAGCTTTCAGTCCTTTCTCTTAGCCCATTTCAAAGCCAAATTTCTATACGTGGATATTCCAGGAGGTACAGTTCACTAAGGCCCTCAGAACTGAGACACAGAATCAGTTTCAATGGCAAACTGCATTTCACTAGGTTGTGCACATATTATACATTCTACATACTGGTAATAACTATGGTCAGGTATAAGGCTGACCACTTTATTTAATTTCCAGTATTTATTAAAATATTTGCAAAAGTGCCTTACAGTTTGAGATCAGTATTGTCAATTTTTTGTAGTTTAAAAAGGGTTGGCACCATCAGCAAAACCCACAAGTTTTTAGCAGTTTAAAGTGATGCTGTTATGGATTTAAATTGATATATGCTTGATTGGACTATTTTTCTGTCTATTCACACAGATTTTACAAACATACAGGAAATCTTCCCCAAGGAGCAGTTTCTCATTACTTTGTCTTTTATTTGTGCCAATAGCTGGAAGTTTGGTTACAGACTGGAATCTTCTGGCTGGGTTCTGTGGCACGGCAAGAGAGATGGAGAAGTAGCAATTTATAAATCTTTCCTGAGCACTAATAATTGTACTCATTTAAATAAGTATTAAAAAGAAATGATACCAGACAGGAACAGTAAACAGAAAAAGAAGAAAAAAAAAAATCCTGAGCTGAGGAACTCCTGAGCTTTTTCTGCTGTCAGTTTAAGATTGTCATCTTCCAACCACTAGCAAAAGTTTCAGTACCTAAAGAATTTAGGGAATTAAACACAAATTAAACAGAGAGAATTAAAGCAAAATGCCACTGCTAAGTATTCACTGGGAGACTGTGCCCATGTACCAGACAGAAAAAAAGTAAGCAGCTTCCTGATTAAGGTTACTGAAAACAATATTCAGAGTAACTACTTCCAGCTGAATATGAACGTTTGCTATGCTGTAACCTACCAATTAGAATTTCAAGGACAACATTTTACAGATTAATAACATCCTATCACTAAGTACAGAACAAAAGAGGAAAGAGGATTTCAAGCTTCCTTCAGGTCCTGCTTTCTCGATTTGGTAACAAACTGAGGCACAGAAGAGTACAGGACCTTGGAAATCATTTTTAATTTTTGGGGAAGAAAGTTTATCCAGGTGCCTGCAGTGTATCCCAGCATAAAAAGCAACTGACTTACTGCCCTTTTTGAGCATAACTTCCAGGAATAAATAATTTTTCATGCACTGGCCCTTAGGCAGCTTAAGCATGCTCCCCAGTTACTAAATACATGCTAAAATAACATTTTCCACAAATCTTCAAAGCACTTTAGTGCTTGCACTAACCCTGTTCAGTGGCTTTATGGCTGGACACTTACTCCCAATCCACACCACACAATGCCTTGCCTTGCCAATATATTCTTAAATATATAGTAAGAAGAAACTGTATCAGAAAAAAAAAAGAATCTAATTACAAAACCAGGAGAAAAGCACCCCTTGTTCTTCACCTAGACCATCATACAGTCACAGCTACCACGCCAATCACTGCCAGGCCTCTAACAGGCACTGGCTAAAGAGAAAACTACCTCCATGGTATGAAAGCTTTCTACAAAAGAGTCAAAACCAAGCTTAGAAACCCTGTGCAACCAAGTGCTCTGACTTCCTGAAGAATTCTAACCAAACGATATTTTAAAACTCTATGTATAGGCTTCATGGTTCTCATCTGCACTTCTCAGTATCCTCCAAAAAAAAAGGGGGGAGGGGGAAGAATTTAAGGGAAATATTTCATACATTTATCACTTAAAACATGTAAAAATAACTTTGCAATGCAAGACACCTTGCTCCAAATATTACTCATTTTATTACAAGACAAATCAATACAGAGTCTCAAGATGGGTTAAAAACACAGGGACAAAATAAAGCTAAAAGTAAAAAAAAAATCAAAAATTATATAAAATGAGATCAAAACAAACTACAATGATGTAACATTTAAGAATATAGAATTTTTTATTATGAAATACATCACAGAGAATTAGCTTGTCAATGATTTATCACATATTCAAAAGAAAGTTGTTCAGAAGCAAAGGAATAAGCAGATGTTGTCGGAAGCAATTAGACGAAAATTTAGTGGACATGAAAATATACATGCATGATGAAATGCAATTAACTGTGTTAAACTCTCAACAGGTGAAGGTAAGAAAATGTCTCTCTTTCTTTTCCCACTTAAATCACAACCCTCTCCATTAGCAAATAGGAAAACAGAACAGTTGCTTCTTTATATTCCACAAATAAACAGCTTACACCACGTCAAGTCTGCCACCTTTCTACACTGTAGTTATCAAAACAGATGGACTTACAGAGCACAGCCACAGCTCCGGATTCAAACATGAGACATTCCTCTCTGTTCCTAGTTTCCACGATCACACTGAAGGGAAGCGGATCCAGCTTGTGATAGACACGGTATCCTTTACTGAAAGCCATTTTGCCCCGATCACAGGCAGCCCTGTCCAACACAAGATGATGACTGTTAGTGAAACCTCCCCATGCTTCCAGATACCTCCTGCAAAGCAGGTCTGACCCACATCGTTCCTGGGGATTTTATGTGTTTATCCAACAACAACAAAAAGACCTGCTCCCTCTTTCTACCTCATGAGACTTATTTTATCTCATGTTCCAAAACAAATGTAAGGATTATCTGAAGACGACATAACAATGTTTCAAAACCAGACTTACTCAGAGAAACACCTTAACATTTTTTAAAAGCTTCTTGGAGACAATGAGAATTTCATAGAATTCCAGACTGGTTTGGGTTGGAAGGGACATTAAAACTCACCCAGTTCCACCCCCTGCCATAGGCAGGGATACCTTCCACTAGACCAGGTTGCTCCAAGCCCTGTCCATCTGGCCCTGAACTCTTCCAGGGATGGAGCAGCCACAGCTTCTCTGGGCAATCTGGGCCAGGACCTCACCCCCCTCACAGGGAAGAGTCTCTTCCCAACATCTAATCTAAACCTACTCTCACTCACTTTAAATCAATTTTTTTCTCCACTCTCTTTGAGTTTAAAGCAATTTCTTTCACAATACCTAGTAAATAGGATTTCTTCTTAGGGAAAAAAAAAGAAGAAAAATAAGCTTTTCCTGATACCACCAATATGGAAGGAAGAGTGGCAACTATGCTAATGATAAACTAATGCCTAAAGCAGAGGGGTAGAAGTCTGGGCAGGCCTCAATTTTTCGTATCTATTTTACTAATTCAGACCTTATACAGAAAGATGATATATTTTAAACACTGAAGCCGCCAAGACATCTTAAAAGATTTTACGGAAACGCTAACCTATTTTTGTTTTGTTGTTTGTTGTTTGGTTGGGGTTTTTTTCCTTTTTTCACTGAAAGCAGGGTTTGGTTTGAATTTAAACCCTGCCCTGCAGCGGCTGAAACATTGCAGTACCACAGCAGTGACGCTGCCCGTCAGCCGCGGGGGTGAGACCTTAAAAATAATAATAATTTAAAAAGCAGACACCCCACGCAGCAAGAAACTAAACAAACGCGAGAGCAGCGTGATTCTTAAGGGCTGAAGGTCGGGAAGCACACAGCGAAGGAGGACTGCTCCCGAACGGCAGAAGCGGGGGTTGGTGCCCTCCCTTCCCGGCCGCTCCATGACCTCCAGGGCGGACACGCACCTCCCGGCTTGGGGCCACCAGCCTCCCCGCTCCGGGCCGGCACATCCCCGGGTACATCCCCGGGTACATCCCCGGCGCGGCGCGGGCAGCGCCTGCTCCATCTTGCCTGGCACCGGCGGCGCCCCCGCCCGAGCCCCCCCGCGGTCTCCCGAGGCCCCCCCCCCGGTGCCCAGTCCTGGCCCCAGCCCGCGGCCGCAGCGGTGCCGCCCCGCTCACCGTCGGCCGCCGCCCGCCCGCCCCGCCCGGTGCCGCGGAGCCGGCGGGAGCCGCTTCCTCCCGGCCCCGCGTCCCTTCCGCACTGCGCAGCCCGCCCCGGAAGGCGGGGGGCGGGCACGGCGCGGAGGGGCGGGTGTGGGGCTGCGCTGTGGCACGGCAGTGTGGTCATCGCGGTGGGCCTTCGGTTCTGCCGAGTGCTCCTTGCGAGGAGCAAAACCCGAGGGGCAGGCTCGGGAGCGGCCCTCGGGGCTGGGACGCGGCGCTGTGTGAAGAGCGCCGGGCATAGGGCTGTGAGGGCGGGTGCTCCGGGTCGGGTGGGAGCACGGAAAGCCACCTAAAGCCGGCCCCTTCCCGGCAGCAGGAATGGAACCACGGAAATGTCCTGAGCTTGAAGGATGATCCACAGGGATCATCGCAGTCCGACTGCTGGCCCTGCACAGGACACTCCAGCATTCCCACTGTCACTGAAAATAGTCGGGAAGAATTGAAACCCTCCAGCACTACCTTTTAAGTGTTGGTGAGCCAGGCATTACTTTATTCTGGCCAGAAATAAGTAGCGAATCATTCCAGCTACCTCTGACCCTTTCAAGACTTTTCAAGTATTTATACATTTTAGCAAATAAATTAATGTTCATTGGTTCTAAGTTACACGATTCTCTTCATTTAATTAGTATTCTATTCTTCATTGACTAATTTTGATCCTCTTATTATTTTCCTTAGAGAGTCTACAACTTTCCGGCCGTAATGTCTTTGTTATTGCCCTCTGAATCTGCTGGTTACTCCAACTCGTCTTTGAAGGACCATAAATTTAAGATCCCAGGTGTTCAATCCTCATCTCCCTCAAGCTTTGTTTATTGAAGCTTGTTAGTGTTTCAATAGCTTCAATCCAGAGAAACTCAAAGCTTTTGGTGATTTAAAGATCGAATCGACAAGAGTCTGTACGAGGAAAAGAACCTAGCTACCTGCTACCATTAATTAAAATTTTGGGAAAGTTCCAACAATTCACTCCTTTGGAAGTGATCTTAACTATTCCTTTTAAGATTATTTCCACTTGACTTCACTGAGTATTTAGCAAGACTTAAGACACTAAAATACAATAATAATTATTAATAATTTCCAACACAAGCAATCTCTGGATGTATTAAATTTTGGAGCACAGATTCAAATTTCGAAGTTGGCCTCCTGAAAGTGGATGACAGTGCTTTTCCTTGTGAAGGAAAGCACCTACGCCAGTGTTGGTGGTGCAGATGAGAGGTTGCCCAGGGAAGGTAAAGGGAAGGAACAGCTTTCTCTCCTGACACCTTTAGGTGCCCAGATCTTATTGGCTCCACATTGAACTTGCATCCCTTGTATTGCACCACACACCCTGGAGCTCTGCCCTTTCCTTCTCAGCTCTCTATACCATCGTAGTCTTTCACTATCACAGAGCCTAGCTTCAAAACTGAAAATATCCAGCAGCTGCTCCCACACAAAAGGTCCTGGAACAAAAGCTGGCCTTCACCTTCCCCTTGCAGCCTGTACACTACAGCAAACACCCTGGTTCCCTCTACTTTCCCTCTCAGCTATAGACACCATCACATTCTCTCAAAGAGCCTAAAACTAAACCAAAAAGTTTCCATCTACATCTTGCACAGAAAAATGTGCCAGGACAGGAGCAGTTGCTGGACCACCTTACTCCTCACAACCTAACACTGGGGCTCTACACTTTTCTTCCCAGCTAGAAGTGCCATCTCATTCCTTACAGTCTCACAAATGCCCCTCCAAATCTGAGTCATCAAGCTGCTGCTCCCAAAAATAAGGTTCTAGAATAAAAGGACAGTGAAAAATTATGGCAGCACATTTATTTACGCAAAGAAAGCACTTGGCACTCGTGTTATTGGTGCAGATGAGAGGCTGCCCAGGGGATGTAAAGACCAGCTTTTTGTCCTGGCATCTCCAGTGGGGGGGCAACCCCCTGACATACTCTATTTGCAGGTGCCATCCAAATTTTGGATGTGGGCTCCTGAAACAGAGTAATACTATGGGTGCAGCCAGATCCCCCCTCATAGATCTGTCCTGCACCATCACCAGGGCCAGCACTGGAGGACAAAAACAGGTCAGGGACCTCCAAAACCCTGCAACCCCCAAAAATGCACTCAAGGGGCTCCAAACCTCCCCACATCTTCCATAAAATCCCTCTCCAACCCCCAATCTCTCCCATGTACCCCCCATCTCTCTTGTCCCTTTCCCCAGCCTCCCCCAACCCTCCTGCTCAGGATACACCCAAACCCCTCTGTACCCCTGAAGTACCCTCACAGACCCACTCCAAAGCCTCTATGCCCCCAGATCCCCTCTCAGGACCCCCAAACCCCTTTGTGTTCCCCAAATTCCCTCTCACGACCACCCTAAATCCCTCGATGCCTCTCAAATCCTTTCTCAGGACACCCCAAACTCCTTGGTTAGGAGGTACCTGACACCTGCCCCCCCCAAGTCTAATGGGGTTGGGGGCCCTGGGCCTTATATGGGTGCCTGACACCCCCCCAGGGGATATGAGGGTCATATATATTTTATATAGGGGGTCATATATAATTTATATAATCTCATCCCTATGGGGCAACCCTGGGTCCCCTAGGGGGATTGAAGGGTGTCTTTCTGAGGGCCCCACATCCCTATAGGGTGCCCCATACACCCCTCCCCAATGCTTTGTTAATGACTCCTCGTTATAAAATAACTAGAGCAAAATCCACAGTGATGGGGGCATGGCTCCTGCCTGTCTGTCACAGTAGGGAGATAGGGGTTGGGGACCCTGAAATACCCTCTGGGACCCCTCAGGTGCCTCCCAGACCTTTCTGTACCTCCTAAACTGTGAACTGGGACCCTCTGGGACCACAATCCCAGGTCTGGGGTGACATCATGGAGACATCATGGTGACATTGCCCTCCAGTAGTGTTGGCACATGTTGGTGATGATCCTGAAAAACTGGGGTAAATTTGACTATGTGACTCCTGGTGACCCCATGACCTGGGAGATTCTACAATCGCAGATAGCCTCATTAGGAACTGACAGTGGGGGAAAACAACCAGAAAATGGGTCTGTAGAATACAACACAATTTTACAGTCATTTTGTAGGAGGCAGGAAAAAATGGGATGCAGTCCCTGAGGGAGATTTTTTGCTTTAAAAACTAACTGGGATGTAAAGAAAAATGGGGTCATGCTGCAGGAATCCCAAAAGAATGCAGAGTGTGAGTAAAACCAGGATGGCAACTTGTCATCCCAACTGGGGGCACATTCAGGCTCTTGTGTCCTAGCAGAGTCCCGTGAGGAATGGACACAGCTTAGAAAAGGCTCAGGAAGGAGGAGTTAGGAAAACAGAAGGGTTAGATCAAAAGAGGCAGGAATTATAGCAGGAATTGGGCTGGACTGAAGGGGACCTCTATTTTATGTAAAATGCGCAATTCCCTATTCCTGAGGAATTGCAGGTGCACAATCTGCTCCAGGGGCTTTCAAATAATGGGAGGACAGAAAGTGCTGGGCTACAGCTGGGAGCAGCAACAGGTGGAATTGCTGCTCCTGCCTCAGGTATAGTGGAAGAGACTCCAGGGGTGGCAGGGTGTGGTCAGCCAGGGATCTCAATTCAGCCCAGCCATGCCAAATGCTTTGGTATTTAAGCAGCCAAACCCAAGGGATGGAGCTGATGCAGGGCTGGGTGACAGCCTTGAGCTGGGCTTACTGCAGGCACTGGCCACACCACAGATGCAGTGGAGGACTGGGAGGATTTGGGATTCTTTGGAGTCTTCTTTGGGACTTCTTGGACATGAGGGATGGGCTGGATGGAGTGATGAGTTTATGCTCATGTCCACACAGTTGTACAGGTCACTGGGATCTGGTTAAAACTCCAGTTACCCTCGTGTTCAGGAATGAAGGGTCTGAGGGATTGTATTTCCCTGTGGGTTTCCAGGACACCAGGAATAAAGAGGAAATGTGGTGCCAGACTGTGTGTTTGCTCCTCTTAAAGCAGCATTGTGTTTTCACCCTGAAATTTGGGGTAGTTTTGTTTGTTTAGGGGTTTTTTTTCCCAGTTGAATCAGGCCTTCCATGAACAGCTCATGTTGTCCTACACAACTGTTTTGGTTGTGGGTATAGGAAGACATTCCCCCTGGAAGTGACCAAGCAACTCATTAGGACAATGCCCTATTTGCAAATCTATCGGTGGGGGGCTGAGAGGGGCCAGGCAATGTTGAAACCAGTCTGGCTTCAAGCCCAAATTAACATCTTTTCAAAATGATGGAAACTGTTTTTATCAAAATGTCCGAGGTGCCACATGCTTTCCCTAGCAAGAGCTCAGAGTCAGCCCTGTGTGAAATGGTTTAGTGCCACTGATCCCTCAAGCGCACCAGTGCATTTGCACCCAAACATGCCCAAAGTGCCAAGTGCTGACAGGAGGCAAATACAGAGGGTGCACAGGAGGAGTTTGCACTGAACCTGTAATCCCAGACCTGGGGCTGTGTTTTATACATCCCAGGAGATTCTGCCTCATTCAAACACTGTTCGAAGCTCAGCATCCCTCCTGCTCCCTTGGACTTGTTGCTCCCTTTGTTGCTCTTCCCCAATATTATTATGATTATTGTTGTAAGTAACTCCTCCTTTTCTTCACAGAGATGGTGCTTTAGGAAAGACTTTCCGGCCTGGGGAAGGTGCTTTTGGCTCCCACCACATTCCCAATCCCCAAGATCAGCAGGACCTGTGCTGTCCCCAGCAGGTCAGGCAGAGGTGCCTTTCCTTCCTTACCTGCTACAGTTTGGCTTTTCGAGGGGTCTCTGGTGGTCTGAGAGAGAAGTTCATGGAGGAACCCACTGTACTCATCCCACTCTGCACTGCATGTTCTTCTCAGGTAGATGTACACTGAAGCACTTTCAGTCTGGCAGAGTCCAGTGTCCACTACAGCTCCTGTAGAGTAAAACAGGCCAAGGCAAAAACAGTTACTGGATTAGCCCTTCTCTTTGCAGCCTTTCAACTACACACTACACCCTGGGGCTCTGCTCTTTCCTTTTCACGTAGATGGACTCTCACCTTCTCTTGCACTATCGCACATCTGACTTGCTAACCCTAAGGAGTCCAGCAGCTGAGCCCATGCCTGTTCTTTCCCTGTGCAGTGCAATGTGGGGTGTGTACGGTTTAAAGGCTGCAAGGGGGAAGTGACTGTCACTTAATTAGGAGTGCCTAGAAGTTTGCAATTAGGGGGTAGGTCAGCGAAAGCTTTCTCTCTCGGCACACTTCTCTTTTTTGTGTTGTATCTGGAAACTGCTCAGTTTTGATCGAGGCTGTAAGATTGAGAGTTTGGATGGTAGGAATAGGTGAGAAGTGTCTTTGGTTTCTGGGAAAGAGTAAAATCAGCTGTGAGTTTTCCTTCTTGGACATTTGGCATGGGCTCAGCTGCTGGACTCTTTATGGTTAGCAAGTGAGATCTGTGAGAGTGGAAGAGAAGGTGAGAGTCCATCTATGGGAAAAGGAAAGTACCTAGACCTATTGTCTTAGTTTAACGAGACAAAAATATTTGCTAAGAAGGGCAAGATAGGAGAAAAACCAAGCTCCTCCTTCTGAGTAACTATAACTTCGAAATTAAGAGCTCCAGTCAAAAAGGTGTGGGAAATAACAGCTCTTTAGTAAAGAATACACATATATATACGTATAGGTAACACCACAAAACAAGCAGCAGTCCCGTAACCAAACTCCCACCCAAAACAAGGAGCCGCTTTTCGCCCCTCGGCGCAGTCACAGCCGCGCCCAGCAGGGGGCGCTGCCGGGCCCGGGAGGTGCCGGTTTTTGGGGAACGAGGGAGCGGTTCCCACTTCCAGCCGAGCCCACGCGGCAAAGGGCGGATCTCAGCCGCGGCAGCTGGGCTGGGACCCCAGGGCGAGCCCCCCACAGGGACTATGTGGCTGTATGGCAGAGTGGGGGCGGCGGAAGCCCCTCCGCAGGCAGCGCCAGCCCCGGGCAGTCCGCGCCGCGCCCGGGGCTCGGGAGGCGGCAGCCGGCGAGGGACGGAGGTGCCGGTCCGTCCAGGGAAAAGCGGGGAGAGCGGGGGACGAATGGGAGCTCCTTTGGTCCTCAGCAGCTCTGAGGAGGCGTCCAGGCAGTGGGCAGAGGCGAAACCGGGACCTCCTTCGGGGCTCGAAGAAGCCAAAAATGACCTGGCCGAAAAAAAAAAAAGTAAATCCGAAGACCCTCTCTCCGCACCCCAGAGGAAAATAAAGCGCAGTCCCCTAAAAAACCCCACATCTCTCCCGAAGCCATTATAAACTGAATCCAGGTGGGATTGCAGGGATTGACCCCAGGTAAAGGTTTGATCCTCCGTGTTCATTAAAGATGTTGAAATATTTCTGCTGGGATTCAGTTAGGATTCCTAAGATCAGGAATCATACTGCTTCTGGTATGTTTAAGGAGACAAGAAGGGAGAACACTCCCAAGCGAAGATAAACTCACCCACTGACCCCGAAATAAAGGGATATTCGCTTTAAAAATTAAAGGATATTTCTATAAAAGGGTATTTTGCTGATGGAGAAGGTTTTTCAGTGAGCCTTCTGATCCCAACACTTCTCTGGTGTGGTAGGAACTGGATTCTTATCTTTAAACCTGTGAAGATTTGTTTTATTCTGAATCATCATATTATCAGGGACAGAAACCCATATTCCATATTTTCATTCCAGGAAATGCTCACACCGGCTTGTGGATGGGGGTCACCTCCCCTGACCAGCTGCGAGGTCTCTTTCGCTTTGAATAAGGTTTGGCTATGGATGTGGCAAGCTTCAAAATCCTGCCCTAATTATTGCCACACTCATTAATAACCTGTGACGACCTCTGGCAGCCTCCAGGTAGATCCAAACGGCAGGGGCCAGCGGGAGGAGCGGGAAACGGGGGAGCTCCGGCGTCCCCGCCGAACCAGCAGGAGCCGGCGGTTGCGGTCCCGGCGTGGAAGGAACGGGGCCGGGCAAAGCCGGCCCGGGTAGGGCGCCGGGAAGCCCGCAGGTGCTCGGGCGAGCAGAGCCGGCGAGAGCTCCCGCAACCAGCCCGCAGCTGAGAGAGGCAAAGGGCGTAAATGGCTGCGCTTTTATTCCTCCAGTTCTCACGCGGTTCCCGCAGGAGCTCGGTTCCAGGGGTCCCCCCTGCACCGCCCCGTCCACTCGGGACCGGCACCCCCGGGCACGGCGCGGCGCATCCCCGTCCCCAGGCGGTTGCTTGGGTTTGGGGGGGGTGTGTCTGCTGAGCCCCGCCTTGCGGTTCTGTAGGCAAGAGCCCCCTCATGGTGGCATAGAAAAAATACAAGAGAATTTAAACTGTAACAGCTGGTGTTGGTGACTGTGACAGACCTGAATAATTAGAGGTTAATGGGGAATTATTCAGTGCACCAGAAGTGAGAGAGAAAATCAGCTTGATCAGACCCCATAGGGGTGGTTTATTGGAAGTGCCAATAAGGAATAACAGGAATTGCCACAGCCCCCATCTCCCGGCTTGGTCCCACCTGCCCACACTGCTGCCCCTGGGAAGCGCTGCTCTTCCCAGCTGGAAAACCTAGAAACATTTCTTTTCTTACTTCCTAAAACTCCTCTCTGGAAACTTCTACTCTCCCATAATTCTCTTCAAACAGCGTCGTTTCTCCTTCTGTCTCTCCAGAAGTGGCATTGCTGCTCCTTGGCGTTTCCACAATTAATATAATTGATGCTGAGCCTCTCTGGGATGGTGAGAGGGTCCAGAGTGGGGTCAGGCCAGGGCTGGACTGAGATCAGGCCAGGGCTGGCCGTAGCAGCACTGCTGCGCGCTGCAGCTGCTCGTAGGACACGAACATGACCACATTCCAGGAGCCCAACCGCAGGAAGGATGGGATGAAGCTGTGCCGGGAAAAGCAACACTGGAGAGGATGTACCAGGGACATCCCCCTCCCCAAAGCCCCGCTCGTGGGTTGGGATATCTGGAGTTCAGTGCCGCGTGGCCACATGGCCATCGTGGCGAGTTTGTGGGTATTCAGTGGGGTGTTCTCAACTCACCCCTTGTAGAGGCCAGCGAGGCCATCCTGCTTGAGCAGAGCCAGGAGGCAGCTCAGGGCATTCTGGTACTGCCCAGGGCTGGCGTTCATGTACCGTGTCTTCACCACATCTACTGGTGATGCCACCACCGTGGCGCAGAACCCAGCGCCAAAGGCAGCCACGAAGTGGCATGGAACGTTGTCTAAAGGCAGGGAGGAGACAGGGTTGGATGTTGTGGGGACAGGGAAGGCCCTGCCCATGTCCCCCCTCATGGGATGTTGTCTAAAGGCAGGGAAGAGCCAAGGGTTGGATGTTGTTGGGACAGAGATGGCGCCTGGCTGCATCCCCCCTCATGTCATTGAGGATGTTGTGAGGACAAGGATAGCGTCTGGCCGCATTCCCCTGTCACGGGATGTTGTCTAAACATGGAGAAGAGCCAAGGGTTGGATGTTGTTGGGACAGAGAGGGCCCTGGCCACGTCATCCCTCACAGGATGTTGTCTAAAGGCAGGGAAGAGCTGAGGTTGGATGTTGTAGGGACAGGGAAGGCCCCCCATTCCATTCTCACCTGCCATGAGCCCTGTCCGCAGCAGCACATCCTTGAGGAGGTCGTAGGTGACAAGCTCCCCGCAGTTGATGATGGCATTGCGGGCAATGTTGGGCAGTGTTCCTGGGTAGCAGAGGGGAGGCATTGGGAATAGGGATCACAGCTCCTCCTGGAGCACCCTGGGCAGGTGCCCCAGCCCTGCTGTCCCCTTCCTCATCCCCATTTCCATTCCCATCCAATCCCTTCCCATCCCTTTCCCTCGTACCTCTCCAGAGCCCGCGGACCCCTTCCTCCCTGGCGATGGTGCGATAGGCATCCACAGTGCCACTGTACTGGCGGGCCCTGTCCAGCAGTGCCCCGTTGGCTTGGAACCGGACCTTGACCACATCGGTGGGCTGAGCACAGGCCACAGCCACGGCCCCCGTGGTGCAGCCTGCCAGGAGCCGCGCAGCCAGGCCTGTGTCTGGAGAGGGCAGGTGCTGGGATCCCCGGCCCTGTGAGAACCCCCAACCCCGTGGGGACCCCAGGGCAAGGGGGACCCTGGGCTGTGTGGGAACCCTGGACCTGCAGGGATCCTCAGCCCTGTGGGCACCCTGGGCTATGGGGGGACCCTGGGGCAAGTGGGGACCCCAGCGCTTCACCAAGGGTCATCTTGGGGGTTTGTGCCCCTCCAAGTGGATTGCTCACCCCAGGGTGGGCTGTGCCCCTCCAGGGTAGGGTTGAGCATTGGGATGGGGGGGTGCAGGGATGTCCGGACCACCTGAACACTCACTCTCGGCACCCTTGGGGGTGTAGAGCTGCTTCACGGAGTCATAGAGCCCAATGCGGATGGAGGCGAAGCTCATCTGGCGCTGCAGCCCGGCTGCCAACCCTCTGTACAGGCTGCGGGGTCCCTCCGTCTTCACCATGGTGCTCAGTGTCCCCAAAACACCCCGGTACTCCACGGAGCTGGTGGCCTGGGGGATCCTCACCTCGCCCTGGATCTGCAGGATGCCCACCGTGTCACCGCGCCTTCTGTTCCCCTCTAAACACCACCAGCTCTGGGGTGGAGCTGGCATGGGGAGTCCCACTGTTGCAGGTTGTTCCCTCTGCCTGTGGGATTTTGGGGGGCCCGGCGGGTCATACCTGCAGGCGGACTTTGGCAGTGTCCAGGGGGAAGGTGCAGAGGTCAGCGATGCATCCGGCCATCCCCGCGCTGACGAACTTCACGGCGGTGGTTGGGGGCACCTCGGGGGGCTTCAGACCCACCATGGTGGCAGAGGGGCTGGAGGGAGGGGAGGGGTTTGTGGAGGATCTGGGATGCTGCGACAGATGGGGCTTCACACGGGTTTGGTGATGATGTGCCAGGGTGGTTTCTGCTGGCTTGGGACAACCCCAAACCCCATATCCGGCCCTGTTTCCTCGCTTGCATCCCCGGGGAAGTTGAGGCACGGGGCTTCCTTGCTCAGCATGGGATTCACTCATTCCCACCCTCCCCTATCCCGCCCCAGCCATAATGGGGGTTGCTCACTGAGAGCTTCTCCCGTGTTCCCCCCATGGCCTCACCGTAGGGACCTCGGCACCGCTTCTTGGCTCCTGCCTTGCTCAGGCAGCACCCTGAGAGCCGACTCCTTGGCCCCACCCTTATATAGCACTCAGGATGACATTCCAGCAGCCGATCAGATCGGGTGACAGGGAAACAGTTCCCCCTGTGGCATTTGAGCTGATGGGAGTGGGGTCACCTGGTACCCATGACAGGGTTGTTGTTTCAACCCTCTGCCCACACCAAGGGCTCAGGCATGGGAAGCAGGGATCCTGCCCAAAACCCCAGCACCCATTGGAGCAATGCTGTGGGGAAGCACCCAGCAATGTCCAGGTGGCCACTGGGACTGCAGGGACTGGGGAGGAATGTCAGGTTTTAACCTAAAAGTGCTCTAGGAAGAATGAGATGTAGAAAACACTTGCCCAAAAAAAACCACCACCCTCCCAACACCCTTCAGAGTGTGGCTGGGCACTGTGGCTGAGGCTTCCGGGGAGGACAAGGCTCCAGACAAGAGGCTGGAGGCCAAGGTGGAGTGCAGAAATGCCCCTTTAACTCCAGTTTTAAAAACTTCAAGAGTTTAACCCTTGGTGTTCCTCAGCACCACACTCACAAAGCCCAAAGGGATGGGCCACATCCCTCTGGATGTGCCAGGAACCTCCATGCTCACACCTGAGCTTGCCTCGCATAAGAGGGACTTTGAGTGGTCCTCCATCCCATGGGCTCCAGGAAAAAGCTGCCTGGCACTGACACCCTTTTCCAGTTGGCTCCTGCCTTATTTTCCTGCCCGTCTGCGCTGCTGACCTAAACCCAAGAGGAAGGTGCTGTTTATCTCATGCCCGAGGGGTCAACACTTGTCACCTCCTCTGTGACAGTGTTCCCAGCCCAGCTGGCATCTTGCCTGGGTTTTTTTTGGGAATGCAACTGAGAAAGCAGCCTGCACATCACTCCTGTCCCTGCAGGGGACACTGAGTATGTTTACCTCCCATCCCGACCTGACCCGGCAAGAGCAGGAGGGAAAGGGGCCGGGATCACAGGCAAGTTGTGCCAGCAGTGAATTTAGGGACACATTTAGGGTGTCCCCTGGGAAAAACAACACTACAGAGGGAGGAGGAAATGGGGCTGCTGATCCTTTGGCTCCTTTAAATCCTGAATTCCATGTATGATTTGAAAAGCAGCTTGAATTGGGAGCAACTTGTCCCATGCAGCTGTGCTGCACAGTGATACTGAGTTCCTTGGCAAAGCAGTGACCTTTCCATGTGTTCCCAGCCAGCACAGCTTCCAGCAGCATTTCTCCACCCTGGAAGCTTGTGGAAGAAGGAGTCCTATTCCCTTTTGAGGGGGACACTTTGCACTAGCTGACAAGAAACCAGGGGAATTTTATTGAAACACAAACACTAGAAAGAGAGCAGTACAAAAATAACTGAGCTCTGCTGGCATCAAAGTCTGTTCTCCAAAAGGTGCAGGACATAAAAATATACAAAAATAATTTAGGATAAAAAAATCTCATCTTTCTAGTCCCCCCCCTTTTGTACACCCAGCAGTGTTTTACAGTGCCCTTGGCCTGTGTTCACACAAGGACTTTGGGCATCTCTAGAAACTGCAAATTGTGCTGCCCACCAGCTATTTTTGAAAGGGTGATTTCACAGGAATACATCCCAAAATTAGACTACATGGAGAGGTCATGGGTCACCCACAGGGGTGCATCTCTTCGGGGACCTGCCCCTGCAAGACACATGGTCTTGCAGCTCCCTGTGGGTGATCAAAGGCTTTAAGCCCCTCTAATTAGGGGATGCCAATTAACCAACCAATTAGGCAAAGTAAAAGCAGAGCCTGAAAGCTGTGGCTTTCACCTCCCCTCTACTGGAGGACCCAGAGGTTGGGATCGGGAAGCTCCGCTGTGGATGGTCTCTCATGAATGCTATTCCTTCTTGGAGAGCTGAGCTGAGAAGATCCTGGCAATTCTTTGGGCTTCCTCTTCTGAGAGGTTGGGCGTGGGCTTGGGATGATTTGGCCTTCGGTACGGGATCCCCCCTGGCACTGCTCCACTCCTTCTCTCCTGTGGAGAGAAGAGATCAGGTGTGAGAACTCTGCCAGCATCTGGATTTGGGTTGTGGCAAACCACAGGGAAACCAGTTGGATACACAGGAAAAACCACCACAATGAGAAAGGTCTCAACCCTTAACTCTGACTTTGTGAAATTCCATCCTCAGCCAAACTCTCCCTCTGTGAAGCCAAAGGAATGACACTGGTGTAGTCACTGGGATCTGACTCTCTGTGTTTTGGCTTTCAATTATTTATTTCATTTCTTTAATTTGCAGAACCCTAAAGACAAAACCCCCTTGCAGTGGAGAGGCAATGCTCTGGCACAAGAAATCCAAGCTGGCTGACAGGATAAGGCAGCGAATGGGTTTAAACTAAAAGAGGAGAGATTTAGATATTGGAGAGTGATTCTTCCCTGTGAGGGTGGTGAGGCCCTGGCACAGGTTGCCCAGAGAAGCTGTGGCTGCCCCATCCCTGGAAGTGTCCAAGGCCAGGTTGGACAGGGCTTGGAGCAACCTGGTCTAACGGAAGGTGTATCTGCCCATGGCAGAGGGGTGGAATGAGATGAGCTTTGAGGTCCTTTCCAACCCAAACATATGATTCCAGGACAAATGGGATGGGCCAGTTTAATGGACTGATTAAACAATGGAGTCTGCTTCACCATTTTAAGCATGGAGCTAAAAAGCCTTGATGTCACAGCTGGGCTGCTGCAGGAGCTGAGCTACTTGCCAAAGCTCCAGGAGGCAAGCCAGCAGAGGCAGGTAGATGAGCAAAAAAAGATAAAAACTTGTTACAATCAAGATCATGGCCAGGAGTTACTCTCCCAAATAAGGTATGCCAGGCAGATCTTGTTTGGAGACTGGAGAACAAGCCAATGGACACTCAGGGCCCATCTTGGTACCAGGTGATCTTTGCTGGGATACTGGTGAACTGGCCAGTGGGCATCCAGGGGCTACCATGGGGAGGGTATTTAGGGCCATGCCCGGGGCCTGCTGGGGGGCTGTTTGAGGACTGCTGTGGGAGCTGCTGCCACTCTGTTACTCTGCCAGTTCAGCTCCTTCCTAGGAGGCTACAAGGTAACTAGGGAAGAAGCCCAGCAGAGATCTACCAGCTTGCAAGCCAGTGGCACTTCATGGTGGTGGTAACTCCTGTCCCCTGTGCTTTTAACAGTTACCCTTAGCTTCTCCTACTTTTCTGTTTTCCTTCTTTCTCTCTGCGCTTTTATGTTACAAAATAAAGTTGAATTATCGTTTTGGGATCCAGCATCTGGCCTCGTTTGTGCCTTAATCTCGCTTACAGGAATGGTTTAGAACCTGGTTCCCCTCTGCATCTAAGTGGATCAGAACAGCCGGGCTCAGCTGAAGGGATCCCAAAGGAGCATCCCCCAAGAGGAAAACCCCTGGATTAAGCAGTGTCACCTCCTCTGTGGTTTGTTGGCAGCCTCCCAGAAGCCTGGCTTTGTCCTGGATGTTCCTGTAGCACTAAAGACAGGTAATTTCAGCTACAAAGAAACTCATGTTTCTCCCCAGCAAGAGCCGGCTCATGCACATAAAGCACTGAGAAAGCCATGATCTGGCTCTGGGAGCCTTTAGAGGATGAAGCTGTGGGGCCAGGAAAGGCTCCTGGAAAGCTGATCCACCAGTCTGGCCTTTCACCTACATCACTGCTTCTCTGAGTCCCAGGAAAGGTCTTTTGAGGTGACCAGCTCCCTCCCAAGAGGGAGGGACTAGGATTCTGTTTCAGTGAGCTCCTCTCTGATGTTTAGAGGTAAATGGCTTTTTTAGGAACAAGCGAGTCCTTGTGTTTGGTTAACTGTACATTACAGGCTCAAGTGACAGTGTGCAGATAAATATACTTTAAAACACTTCCCATTTTATCACACTGAAATAACATACATGGATAATTAGGAGAATCTTTGCTTTGTTCTTGTTTCTTCTTAACAATTCTCCAGGATGATTTTCCTAAAACAAAATGTTAGGAGCCAAGAGAGGTTAAATGCAGACCTGGCAACAGTGGAAGCTTAAAAAACAGCAGAGAGAGCTGCTCTCTGTAGAAAGCACCTCTCTTCGATAGCGCAGGACTGTCCAGAGAAGACCAAGTCAGTAGCTCATTCTTCCCACACTGTTTTCTGCCTATGTGTCCACAAACAGCCAAAACATCAGGAGCAGCTGGAGAGGGGCAGTAACCAGACTCAGTGCTGATCCTGGAGTTCATCACTATGCAGCTCTCTAGAAAATTCCCCAAATCTGCTAATTAACCCTGTTTCAGAGGTGCATGAAACTGCACTTCCCACCTCTCACAGTTCCCCTTTTCCATGTGCCACACATGTTGTCGTGCTCAGCCAGGGATGGAGAGCCAGCACCTCTCGTTTTGAAAGTGAGGAATACAATCCCAGACTTGTTTGAATTGGAAGGGACCTTAAAGATCACCTTGTTCCAACCCCCTGCCATGGGCAGGGACACCTTCCACTAGACCAGGTTGCTCCAACCTGGCCTTGAACACTTCCAGGAACGGAAACCACGACACAGGAGCATGTGTTTGATGCTATTTGACCTCACCGAGATGAAGGAGAGCAGTTTGTTTGCTCCCGAAGTCAGTAAACAAGGTGTGCTCAAAAAACATGTCACGAACACGTTGTTTCAGATAGAAGTGGCTAAAATAGACCTCCTCCCATTTTCAAACCTCTGTTCCAATGTGCAGGATGCAGAGGTGTTAGGATGTGTGTATCTATCCCAAGGATGTTCCTAAAAATGAACTTCCAGCTGCGGGAAAGGTTTAGCAGCTCTCCTTGCTGCTTTTCTACATGTACAGGCATGAATCAAAGTGAGAGAGGTTTAAAAGCACTGTTAACACTCCCAGCTCACACAGATAACCAGAGTCATGGATTATGCAATTGCTGAGGTTGGAAAAGATGCAAAAGATCATCGAGTCCAGCCATTCCCCAGCATTGCCAAAGCCACCACTAACCCATGTCCCCAAGTGCCACATCCACATGGGACTCCAGCCTGTGCCAGTGCTGGACAACACTTTTAGGGAAAGAATTTTCCCAATATCCAACCTAAACCTACCCTGGCACAACTTGAGGCCATTTCCCTTGTTCCTTGGGAGCAAAGCCCAACCCCCACCTGGCTCCATCCTCCTGTCAGAGAGCTGGAAAAGAGCAAGAAAGTTCCCTCTCAGTGTCCTTTTCTCCAGGCTGAATTCCCCCCAGTTCCCCTGCTCCCGGTGCTCCAGACTCTTCCCCAGCTCCATTGCTCTTTTTTTGGACATCAAACCTCCCTTTTGATCCATCAACCAGGCAGTTTCTACTCATCAGTTTTCACCTCCTGCATGTTTTCCAGAGCACACATCCAAAATGTTGTGTTTACACCATTCCTCACCCCAGGAAAAGGCTCATCCAGACTCCAACCTGAGCACACACAGAGCCCATCCCAGGATTCTCCCTCTCTCTCTCTCTCAGACTTCAAGTGTCTGGTGCTCAGGCAGGAAGCTCCCATATTCCATTGGGAAAGGGATTGTGCACTGAGGATCACACTTCACTTTTCTTTTTATAGGAATGGCAGTGACACTGACACCAGCTGAGGATTATCCAGGGACTGGATTAAAGCAAACAGATCCATGAGCATTTTATAGGTCATGGAGAGGGTTGGGTTTGGAGCCAGGGAATATTTCAGGACTGTGGCTCAGCAGGTTTGCTGGTGGTTTTGTTTGTGCCCAGGGATGAAGGAGAGCAAACAGATGTGTGTTAACAGGCTACAACCTCCCCTGGGAGTTGCATCTATTCCTGCTTTCCACGCAGGAAATCAAGTAGACCCAGCAGATCAAGAAGACACAACACAACCAAAAAAGGATGTTTCAGCTGTTGCTGCCGTCGACATTTTTAGAACATATAAAACCTGTTATTGTGAATTTGCTCAAGGCTGTGTCTAATTCCCACTGAAGGTAAATCTATCTATACACAAATAAGAATTTTTCTAAGTAAAACTGGGTTTTTTATCCTTTTGGAATATTCCTAGAGGTGAGGGGGGAAAGAAATAAAAAATATTTGGAGTGGGACTTTTGACAAGGGCTTGGAGTGAAAGGACAAGAGGGGATGGCTTCCTCCTGCCACAGGGCAGGGTTAGATGGGATATTGGGAAGAAATTCTTCCTGAGGGTGGTGAAGCACTGGCACAGGTTGCTCAGAGAAGCTGTGGCTGCCCCATCCCCAGAAGTGTTCAAGGCTGGACAGGGCTTGGAGCAACCTGTTCTAGTGGAAGTTGTCCCTGCCCATGGCAGGGGTGTGAGACTGGACGAGCTTTAAGGTCCCTTCCAAACCACTCTGGGATTCCATGAATCTTTTTCAGGCTGTTTGTTGATCACTCCCAGATAAGATGATGCATTGATTTCCCTCTGTATGACCTACAAAACAAACACTCTAAGGAACCTTTATGTCACTGGAAACAGTGTCCTTGACAAATCAGAACAGAATAAGGCAGGATCTAATATCTCTGAACTCATGGAACCCTGTGGTTTAACACTAATACCAGTTTCACTCGAATTCCCTCTCTGGGCAGTTATGAGCTGAGTGGCTGGAAATACAGCCCTGAAAATGATTAATAATTAGGTAGAGTACTAGCAAGGCACTATTTGGATATAGCTAATCTCAAACTAGCCTCATTCCAGGATTAGCTGCAGCACTTGTAGGGTCTGCTGAGACAGGACTCTGTTGTGCCTCGTGCTCCATCAAACACCCTGTGTGAAGAACATTTGCTGCTGCCAATGGTAAAACAGAGTTCACCAAAACTGCTTTCTCATAGTTTTCATTCTAACTGGCCTTGGGAACATCAGTTTCTAAACCTGGGCTGTTTGGTTTCTGCACAGTTCAGCCAACACTGAGCGTGACAGCATGGCTGCAATCCGAGCTGTTCTCTGAAGATCACCAGATTCCTCTCGCTCACGTGGCAGCTGGCAAACATCTCTCCTGGCTTTTCCAGTGCTCCTGCCACCCCTTTCTGGCTTGTCTGACTCCCTACTTTCCCAGTCTTCCCTCACAGAGTGGTGAAGCAGTGGTGAGGTGGGATGGCTGGCAGCATTTTGAGACAAAAACGCTGTCTCAGCTCCTGCTGTGAGGACGTGGGGACCTCAGGAGGTGCTGCAGCAGCTCAGGCCTCAGCCTGGATCTGTGACCACCTTCCAGGGATCCGAGTTTTGCAGAGCCTCATGAAACCCAGATTTTTTTTTTTACTTCTTTTCTCCATCAGACTCGGGCTTCCAGTTCTTGAGGTCCTTCTCTTCCACATGCTGCTCTGAGAGGGGGCATGAGGATGGATTTTAAAAATGAGAGAGTTAATAAACTTTTCTATAAAATCATAGACTCAATGAATGTTTTGGGTTGGAAGTGACCTTAAAGCTCATGTTGTTCCAACCCCCCTGTCATAGGCAGGGACACCTCCCACTAGACCAGGTTACTCCAAGGCCCATCCAACCTGGCCTTGAAAGCTTCCAGGGCTGGGGCAGCCACAGCTTCTCTGGGAAACCTGTGCCAGGGCCTCACCACCCTGACAGCAAAGAATTTCCTCCTAATATGTAACCTAAATCTCTTCTAGTCTAAAACTGTTCCCCCTTATCCCATCACTATCTCCGTGTGTAAGAAGTCGCTTTCCCTCTTTTTTATGAAAAGTACTGAAAATAAGATTAATATGTAGATCTCAAAATGACTGAGCCACAAACCTCTTGCAGTAAATAAATATTTATGCACATAAAAAAGTGAACCTCAGCAAAACATAGCTTTGCTGCAGGAGGAACAATCACACCAGTTATTCTGCTATTCCCTGTGTTGCAGAACAGTTACTTGATGCCTCTCCAGGAAAGCCTCTCCTGCTGCAAATTCCCTCATTTCATCCTGATGAGCACAGACAACACACCTATGAACACTGAACATTAAAAATGATCCTGACAGAGAGAAAAGGGATCAGGAAGATTCTCCTTGACATGATTTGCAAGCCACCACCTCTAAGCCAAGCGCTGGCAGGTAAAAGAAGAGAGAAGTACTTCTGTTCCTGCTTTAAGGAATGGACTTAAGTTTGACAGTGAAGGAAATGGCATCCCATACTTACTTTCAGAACTGTGGAAGGATGAGAAGAAGTGCTGAGCAGTCTCATGGAGGCTTCCATCTCCTGGGGTGGGAGGAAGAAGTTCGGAACAATGACAGGATCAGATCTGAGCAGAGCTGTTAAGGAACAACCTTTGGCAGCAAGTAGTTGCACACAGCTCCAGATGTGCAATAAGGTTGTTAATGGATCCCAGACAGTGAATCTCATTCATTTAAATCAATATTCTATTGTTCTGAATGCTTGGTTCTCTCACAGAGCATGGAACACCAACCTGATTTACAGCAATACCTCACAAATCTGTAGAGCATTTCATCCTGCAAAAATTCCAAGATTGCTTAGTGGAACTGAGTGCAAGATTTGGGCTTTGTGCAAGAAACGTTGGGAAGTATCTTAAAAGCAAAATAAACCACATTTCTTTTCACACAGAAGAAACACAAGAACTCTTTTACATGGAGAAAAACAACATGGGGAAAAATGCAAGAAGACACATTGGAATTACCCAAAATGAAGATCACAAAATATACTGGTTAAAAGCTTCAAGAGAGTTATCACTACATTGTGTGAAACACAAGTAACAGGGTCTTCATTTTCCAGGGAAGAGCTCCACATAGTAAATTCCTCTTTCCTGAGGCCAGGGACAGTCTAAGTAAGCAGGAAGACAAGCTCTGGGAATGCAAGGAGCGTTTAAGGAAAGAGTAAAAAGGATACAAAGTGATTTTTGGTTTGATGGAGTTTTCTGACCCTTCCAGTGGGTCTTCACTGGCGTCATCAGGAAAACTCTCACTGTTTCTTTCTGAGCCAGCTTGGGCTGATACACTCCTAACACAATTCTCATCAGAACCACTTCCTTCCTTGTCACGATGCTCTTCATTTAAAACCTCTGCATTTTCCTCCTCCTCTCTCCCTCTGGTTTTTGGATTGATCAAATCCATGTCTCCTGGGAATGGCAGTAACTCCTTGGAGCCTGCACGGACCTCGACATTCTTCTTTCTGGGTTCAGAGTTAAATGCTCTGTCCCAGAGGCTCTGTCCAGCAGGTTGAAGAGGCTCCTTCTCTGCTGTTTCCATGCTGCTGTTAAAGTTTTGGAAGCCTTCCATTGCTTCCCAAGGACTCTTGCCATTCCCACCAGCATGGGGGCTCATGGATGGCCTCAGGGTGGTGAGCTCGCTCTGGTTGTCCCCTTGCAGGATGCTGGTGCTGCTGTTTTCCCTTTGGAAACAACCCACATCCATGGAGTGCTGATCTCCAGGCCTGGAGTCCACAGAATGCTGCTCAGCCCCCTGCCCAGTTTCAGAGATCACACTGGACCAGGGACTCATCCTGTCTGTTACAGTTGTTATTTCATTGAGAGTTTGTGGCTCTATAACATCTTCCTCATATTCCTCTTCACTGTGTGGCTGGATGTCAAAAGCACCTTCATTGTCCTGGATATAATCCACTGGATGCTCATCTTCAGGGACAATGGGGTCTAGGAGTTTGTGCAACATGTGTCTCTCAAACACAGGTCTCTCAGAATTGCACGGCTGCTGTGGATCACTGGAAATTCTGGGGGGGTCCAAGTCCAAGCGGCCTCGATGGACTTCAAGTCTGGCTCCTTCCTCCTTCCAGCTGGATGCATCCACAGCACCTGGCTTCCTGCTGCTGTCTGGATGCACATTAGAAGCTTCTTTGCTATTTTTAGTTATGGTCTGTAAGTCTGGTTAACAAAAAACAGCATCAGTGAATGCATGGAGTAACAATTCAGCTTACAATTGATTTATTTTGGCTTTCTCCAGATAATACCAATGAAAAAGGCAAAATACTGGCTCCGGGGAGACTTTAGAGCCCCTTCCAGTGCCTAAAGGGGCTCCAAGAGAGCTGGAGAGGGACTTTGGACAAGGGCATGGAGTGACAGGGCAAGGGGGAATGCCTTCCCATTGTCAGAGGGCAGGGTTAGATGGGATATTGGGAAGAAATTCTTGGCTGTGAGGGTGGTGAGGCCCTGGCACAGGTTGCCCAGAGAAGCTGTGGCTGCCCCATCCCTGGAAGTGTTCAAGGCCAGGTTGGATGGGCCCTAGAGCAACCTGGTCTAGTGGGAGGTGTCCCTGCCTATGGCAGAGGGTGGAAGAACTGGATCATCTTTAAGTTCCCTTCCAACCCAAACCTTCTGTGATTCTATAATTCTATGATTCTATTGGTGTTTTGGAGTGGTTAAATCCAGTTTGGACAGTTCACAGCACATGAGAAGGAAAAAGAAATAATCTAGACAGGAAAGGTGGACAGGATAATCTTTCCACCTTTCCATTCCACAGGTTCCCCAGTTTTATGCACACAGTTGTTACTGATATTTTCCATCTTCCAGTCGAATTTCCCAACTTGGATCAAATGATAGACAATTGTTAATGAAATATTTGTAACACAGGAATTCATTGTTGCTCAGCTGTGGTGGTAAAATTGTCAGGGCTGCAAACAACAGGGCTGTGTTTCCTAACACAGACCCTGGAAAAGGGGATTGGAATTAACTAAATCTATGCAATCCTGAGAATCTCTAGGGATTTTACAAATTCCTTAAAAAGCCACAATCATGGTTTTTTTGGTTCCTAGTGAGCAAATCCTATTCATAGCTTGCAGTGTTAGGTAAAATGGGAAACAATTACGAGGCAAGTCCTGCTCCAAGGGAATGGTGGAGGACATTTGGGAAAGGAGAGGAAGAGTCTGAGGCAGATTGTAGAGAAGAGCACGTAAAGAAGCAGAAAAACAATTACTAAGGATAAGAAGGAAAATAAAAAGAGCAAAACTTGGAGAATAAAGAGAAAAAAAAATAAAAGAAAAGTTTAAGGTGGTGATACAAGAACAGCAAATCCTGGCATAAAAGGGATGTTCCCTTTAACTCCATCTCTTGGAAGGGCTGCTTCCCTGTAGGGAGCCACTGGCAGAAAAAGCATGGAGTAACTTTTCCACTGGCAGCAACTGTAGCTCTGAGCTACAGTTTATTCTCTATTCTGATAAATTATTTTAAAAGCATCAGCTTTTAAATTGATTTCCATGTCATTTTGCTACTCGCAGCAACAACTTACCATTGATTAGACTGCTGACCTGAGACATCAACTGACTGGATTTTTCCAAAAGATGGCATCCTTTGGGATCCACTTCTCTGCTCATGGAGCCATGATGGTCCCTCTCCTGCTCCTCATGGCTTGGTTTGGATGTGTTGCCGTAACTGAAGTCAGGAAAAGACCTGGTCAGCTTCTGGCTGAAGTATCTTTGAACCTCATCCAGCTCACTCAAGTTTTTTCTGGAAGCAGTGGTAAGAAATTTGGTAAGAATGGGATAAAAAAGCCTGTGGCAAATGGGTTTTAATTGTATCTTTCTAGTCAACAGCATGTAAATATGCAAATACAAGATTAAAGGTTATTGAAAAATAGATCAGTAGGTAAATGTTGAGATTGCTCTAAGTAAGAGGATAACACTCATGAACAAATCCTGAATTAGCCATGAAACTTGGGCTGGAAGTTAAAAAAAGAGCTAGTTTTAAACTTATTTAATCAAAGCAGTTGGATTTGAGATGACCTTCCAACAAGTCATAAAGTCAAGAATATTAATTGATTTTGTGTCTGAGCTTGATAAAAATCTGAGGATTCCTACCTGCATAAGATCCAAGGATTTTAAGATATATTGCTTGTGGTAGCAGGGGAAGAGATCAAACACATCAGAAAGTCTCTTTCAGTCCTACAGACTTTAATATTCTTCTGAATTTATACCTGATTTAAACCTAGAATATAGTCAGGAGAAAAGTGCTTCTAGCAAATAGAAATGCATCCTGTTGGGAAAGGATAACCTGCTCCACACACCATAACAATGCTTACAGGTTATCCTTGTAAACCAGTTCAGTGGACTGTTGGCTTCACGGCACGTGTTGCATGACAGGACAGATAAATCCAGGCACTCTCTCCTGATTTGGAAACACTGCTAATGCTGTTTCACTCCAGTCCTTCGAAATTGGATCCTTCACTTCCAAGCTCTGCTCTGCAAACCCAAGGCTTGGCATTCCCTTGTAACTTTACCTGAGGGCAGTGAGGAGACCGGCACGCGATGACGGTGATGCCGAGTCCAGCCTTGCTGCCCGACGCGTGTTCCCCTCCTGCTGCAGGGATTCATGGAACCTGCGCACATTCTGCATGTGCTCTTCATGACGAGGTGTGTGTGTTCCAGGCGTACTAATCCTGCTAAAAACAGCCCTGTGTTTAGCACCAAAAACCAGGTTGAAATCTCTAATTGTGAAGAGTCTGCCAACTAAGAATATCCAGTGTCTTGAAATCCTTTAAAGAGCCACAAATTAATTCTTTCAAATGTCTATGGGAATGGCATTTACACCAAAATCAAGTTAATGGTGTGGCCGGGAATTTTCCATGCTCGCTGACAACTCCCACGCTAGCTCAGATCCCATAATGGTGGAACCATGATCCCTCTAAACTTCAAAGATACATGTGGGAAAAGGATCATCTCTGTAGGTTAATTAAACAAATCATGAATTAAAACACTCTCTCACTAGTTAAATACATTTGGTGCTTGTTTTAAGGAATAGAAAGCAAGAATTACTGCAGGATATCTGACAGCCTTACTCCTGGAATATGTAATACTACAGCATTTTACCAGCTATCATTAACTGGTCATAGGCAGAATTTATGGCAAAATAAAGGGGATATATCAGGAATATTCTCTCTTAACTTATTAAAAATAAAAGCAAAGACAGACTCAATCAGAGCCTGGAAGAAGAACCTGTCAGTTTTAGCAATGGCATCATGTAAATCCTAATTTACAAGGGTGTAAATGAAAATATCAGCGAGAAGAAAAAGAACATCTGGGTTGTGTCGAAAGGAACCTGTCCCAGAATTGCAATCTCCTGTGCTGCCCTCTCACTGGGAAGGGGAATTTCCTCTAGTTTTTAAGAGCAAGACCTTTGACAGGGTTTGCCTTTTTCATCTGAGCCCTGAAAATAATCAAGAAGGTGGATGGTCTGTGGACTCACCACTCTTGGGTAGGAACACTCACTTCCTTTGACAAGTAATTCAGCATCTGCTTGGAAAAGTTTGCAGCATTACCAGGAAATGGTAGAAAGCTTGCCTTCCCCTAGAATGAAGAGGAACACTGTACATGAGTCTTCCACAGCAGGAAAATAAGAAAATTAAAAGTATTATCTTGCTGAACTAACAAAACCTCACATTTTCTAAATAGCTTTAAATTTGCAGTGGATTTTCCAGCACTAGGCCAAAGTACCATTTCACAACACTCTCATTTCAGACACTTCCGTTAATTCCTCCCATGTATCAAAGAGGAAACTGATGAAGAGTAGGATAGAGGCTCCATTACATGTGTATAACACACCCCAGTGTATCTGGAAAGTCCAGAGAATAAAGAAAAACCCAGAAGAAATGACAAATCTTCCAGAAAAACAGATTCCTGCCAAATTAGAAATGAAAGGCTGAATTTATTTTATGGTATGTTTTGCCCATCAGCTGCCACCCAAAGCAGCAAACAGAACAGGACAATACCAGGCTCCCAGACATCCAAACCCACACTATTTAGATTACTACCCTAAAAAAAATTCCAAACAGAGTGAAGCTACTGGAAACGTCCATGACGTGGTTTGAGCGCTGTACCTAGTGTTGGTGTGCAGCTCCCATGGAAACAAGGAGCAGAATTCCTAAGGAATTAAGTGTTTCTGATACCTTTACACAGACAGGCCCATGAGAGTGCTGTGAATTCGCTCAGAAACCTGGAGACTCGGTGCTAATTAGGAGGAATCTGATTAAATATCAGAGGGGAGGAAATGGAAGCACGTACAGAAGAACTTTCCGGCTGGGTTCGGGCCCTGGCCTGTCTTTCTTCTTTGAGATTATTTATGTTTTGGAGAGGTGAAATGGCTACTTTGATCTGTCCTCGGCACTGCCCACCGAAATCTGTGATGTTGTACCACCCACACACAAGCTGGAAGCCGGAAAGGAGAGGGGAAAGGTCCACGGATGCAAATCCAATCACTCGCTCCGTCTCTGGAGAAGAAGGATATAAAACACATATTCATTGAAATGAAGCATTTTCAGGAATGCTGAAACACAGTCAGCTATACAGCCCTTATATTATGTCTTGGAAATAGACCCAATTTCCAGAACAACCAATCCTATCCAAGAAGAGGATGTTATTTGGTTATCTTATTTAAATAAAAATGTCCCTGCAGAACCAGTGAAAGCCCAGGGAAGGGAGAGGGATTGGCAGGAGTATCACTGTAAACACACATTACTCTGGCTAATACAGAGGAAGGCTGAGGAGGTTTATTTTGGAAGCAAAAATCAGACAGCTGAACTTTAATATTAAAAAAAAGAAATAAAAGTATTTCGTTACAACTGGTTATGCTTCAACCCACTGCAGAGACAACAAACAGCATGTCTGAAGAAACAGACAGTGAAGAACAGAGTAAAGAGTTTCTTTGACAGAAAGAACACAGTAAAGAATTTCCTTCAGTAGGAAAATCCAACCTCTAAAGTGCTGTCAAAATAAGACCTGAAAGAATACAAAGAAACCAAACCTTGTAAGATGATTAATGGGGAGAAGGAGGATGCCAAGGGCCAGGAAATCAGTAGGTACTTATCTCTAGCATTCTTCTTGTGCAAGGTAAAAATGTCATCACAATTCTAGTCTTTGATTTATTTAATTTATTTTCCTTGAATTAAATACAAGTAACCCAAGGAAAGGGATGCAGAGAAGACACTCCTCTCAATACTGTACCACAAACTTTACCTGCTTTGTGCCACACTTTGAAGACCAAGGTTTGCTGTGGATCCAGCAGAAGCTCTTTGGATAATCTGTTAAAACCAAAAATCATAATATTTTATGCAAAACAGGAAAAAGAAGGAGTACAGTAAAATGCCTCTGGAGTTTCAATGCCACTGTATCTACCCAGTTTCTTTCTGGACTGATAGGGGCAGGAACAAAACAAACCCCAAAATTATTGAGCCCTCAAAGCATAACTATATTTACTTGGTTTGGGTTTCTGCTTATTTCCCTCTCCTCACTCTTGCTGCATATTTAAAAGACGGGACAATAAAACCATGAAGGAACAGAAATATGCTTATTTCATGACTCAACAACACAGTGACAGCAAAGTACTAAGGTCATGGTTGAAAGCTGTAATGTTTGAGGTTCATTCCTGGAAATAAAATAAACCCAAACTGAAAATTGAACTGTCAAATTGCAGAATAGTTTTTAAGTTGTTTGAATCAATTCAGGTATTAGAAATGCCGGAAGAGCCACTAGATTGGAAACACAGGTTTATTACTGAATATTCCTGAATATGCATGACTTGATCTGCTGGGGTCTAGAGGAAGGTGTCCCTGCCCATGGCAGGGGGTGGAACTGGATGAGTTTTAAGGTCCCTTCCAACCCAAACCTGTGATTCCATGACATGTCCTTTTCACACTTGGCCTGGCTCTCAGATCCAGGGTGTTTCTCTGGGAGTTCCCATTTCTTACCTGGCTTGTTCCTGGAAGTCCCAGACTGGTGAGTCTGTATTTTCTACTACTGGAGTAGTTATCGGAGCATCTGCACCAGCAACAGCAAATGATACACAGCTACTGGGGGCTGTTACTTCCCGTTCTGTCAAAGGACTTCCTAAAATTACACAGAATTAAATACAAATTTGTTATCAATAGTAATAATAAAAAAATCTAAAGACAGTTCAGCAATTAAAACCAGACAATCAGCAAAGAAATCCACCATCTAGAAAATACTTCTTTTCATTGGTGGAGCTGAAAGCCCTTTATGTTTACAATGGGAGCAAATATTACATGAACATTTCTAGAGCAGAAGCTGGAATATTCAAGGGAGAAATGGAAAAACCATTTGCCCAAAATCATCTGAGAGGTCAGAGGCAAAGCTAGGAATAAAATCCAGGTCCACAGGACCCTATCCACTGCTTGAGCTACTCTCCGACCTGAGCCACCTGTTTGACAGTAATAAGGAATAAAGTTTCTTCTTGAAACCAGCTTATATTTGTTTCAGTGTATCCATTGCCTCTCAATTAGTTACTTCCAAAAATCCCCTAAAATGTAAATTAAAAGCAGAAATATTGCAGTGTTTCTGCAATATTCAGAAGAAACCTCCTTTATCTCATCAGAAACTTAGCAGTAGCAAACAATGTCACATCAGTTTCCCAAAGACTATGAATTCCAGAAGATTCTACAATCATTACAAAAAAATCCATCTGCAGGGCTCAGAATCTTTTGGAATTACACACACTTAAATCATGGTTTATATTTGACCTTTAGTTGTGTTCTAAGGGGCAAAAAGCTGAATTTTCAATTCATATCATACTTTCATCCATGCCATATTCATGGCATATCACCTGGAGTGTGAAACAGTGGATCTTAACAGAGATGTTTCCAGCAAACTCACCTAGGATTGGTTCCTTACTCCTATTTGTATTTTGGCCCAAGGTGAAGGCCAGAGCCCCTGATGTGTTTGAAAGGGTTTAACCCATCTTGAACAAAGAGATTCCTTTACAGACCAGGGAAAAGGCTCCATAAACCCGTGAATTCCCCAGCTACTGCATATCAAAACCCAAACATCCCCTGCCAGGAAGGAACATTTTAATATACTCAGCCTAAATTTCAAAGCAAAGAGCAAAGATAGGAGAGTCTCAGGTTTAGTTATTCGGGTAAGGTTTAACTTCAGAATTCAGCTGTCATCTGTAACAGGGAACATAGTGTTACTTATATTTTGTATTGTATTCATGGAGACAGGCTGAATAGCTTAATCTCCTGCTTTTCCTGTACTTACACAGTGATTGGGGCTGCAAGTTCCAAATTTTGCTGCAGTATGAACATAGGAAAAAAAAAAGAAAGAAAAAGAAAAAGGAAAGAAAAAAGAAAATAAAAAAGGGGGATGGTGATATTACCTTTTAAACTTAGATGCATTGCTCTTTCTACAAGGATATTGACAGCAACTGTGTTTTCCAGAAACATCACATCTTCTTCCTGTGGTTTGCCATTGGTGATTCCTGGACTTACAATATCCAGCTGCTGATTTTCAGGGACCTGCTGGCTCAGATCAGGGGGTTTCCCTGTGCCTTCATCCTCACTGCTGCTGCATTCCTGGGCACAGGGAACTCCACTGGGCAGAGCAGCAGGAGTGGGAGCGAGGCCGACGTGGACACGCACAGCAGCTCCTGCCAGGTCTGCAGCGTTGCATCTGAACAACGGATACACCCCTGCAGGAGAATCCACAACCAACCAGCTGAACAAGCCAAAGGAAAAGCAGGAGCTTGGGAAACAGCTGGTATAGTTCACTACAGCAAAGACCTCATAGCAGCCCAGCAAAAGGAATTTTGATTTTCAGTGTCATTTCTATGCGAGCTGTCAGAACAATCAGCTTGGAAAGGTTAAAATCCATGACCAATCCCCCAAATTAGGTAAACCTTTGTTTTCCCCCTCGCAGTTAAGGTTACTGTTTTAAAGCACATCAACTTCCTGAGAGCCCTGGGAATAGTGACTCTGCATAACTGTATATACACCTATGCAGAATACAACACATACCCAGAATAAAAACTTGTTTTAACTCTTGTACCTTCTCCCTTTCCTGAGTGTATTTAAAAGAAGAGCCAATGACCTGTCCACAAATCTACCTGGTGGAAGGTGGGTACCATAAAGCCATAAACTAAAACACAAGTTCCACCTCAACATGAGGAAGAACTTCTTTCCATGGAGGGTGGCAGAGCTATGGAACAGCTGCCCAGGGAGGGCATGGAGTCTCCCTTTCTGGAGACAATCCAAGCCCACCTTGGTTCCTATGTCACCTGCTTAGGTGACCCTGCCTTGGCAGGGGGGTTGGACTGGATGATCTCCAGAGGTCCCTTCCAACCCTGACTATTCTGGGATTCTATGCAGGACAAAGCAAAGCTGTAAACATTTTGCTTAAAGTGACTAGAGAAGGAACCAAATTAAATCACCAATAAAGAGGAATGAACATGACCCTGCTTCAGGAACTCACCACTAACACTTAGTGTTCTCCTTGATCTCTCTGCCAACGCTGCGAGGTCGACATAGGCAGATCCAATCAGACGATCTGTATCAAGTGGTCTTTCCACCTCATCTTCTTTGCCATATGCCCACCACACCTGGATTTCTAATTTCTCCTCCCTGAAGAACCACAGCAGCCCTTGGCTCCTTCTGAGCGTCACCTTGTTTGGCTTCTTAAAGTTCACTGTGACATTCTCTGCGTCGCTGCTCAATTTTGGCCGCCTAAGGCAAGTCCACATGGCTTCCTGGTTGTACAGCTTATATCTGAGGTAGCAAAAAGTGCTTTTATCGAGGTGTGTCTGGCCTGCCAGCAGCACACAGTGGAGTGGCAGCCACACTCTTGGGGTGGAGATGGTCACAGTCACTGGGTTGGCACTCTGCTCCCAGTCTTTGCTCTCCTCTGTGCTGTCTTCATGGATCTCCTCACTGCTCCACCCCAGGAGTTTAGCAGTTTCCAAAACACGCTCTCTGTCACCCCAATGAGCAAAGGTAACAGAAAGTTCCAGCCCCCCCACAATGGCCTGTGTGATGTTTGTGCAGTGTGGAGGCATCGGATTGTTGGAGAGGGTCACTGGGAACCAGCCTGAAATACCTTCGGGAGGAAAGATCACCATTAGACCCATCCTACCCTTTGGAAAATGTCAGTGAAGAATTGTCACCTCTCTGGCCACCAGTCAAGGACCAGAACTTGAGGTGTTTATTTCTCATTTGGAATTTATGAAATAATTCCTAATCTGAAAAAGCAGCAAACTATTATACTTCAGAAAATTTCAGTAGTTCCAATCCCAAAGGTATTCTCATTTATTTCCTTCTATCTTCCCATTAAAAATAACCCCAAAATTTCATGTTGGAGAAAATGAGAACTATACTGATCTTAAAGCAGAAATAACCAGGGCAATAATGAAAACATCATTACTACAAGACAAAATAATCCCAAACTAACACTAGATAGAGGAGATCATGAGCGGAAAGGTATGTGAATAATTTTTTCACAGATATTTCACAGAATGTTCTGAGCTGGAAGGGACCCACAGGGATCATTGAGATATTTTAGACCTTATTTAGAAAAAACAACCAAACGAGTTAATTCTACTGTTTTCTTATTATCTAACACCTTTGTTTCCAGCTTTGACATCTGAAAAGCAATCACTGATGCTCCACTAAACACTACAACTCTTAGACTTTCCATCTTAAAGGTAGAAAATAAACAAAATAAACAAGCTAAATAATAGCCTAAGGATTGTAGGTGCTCGTTTTAGCTGAGATGTGGTTAAATTTCTTCACAGTAGCCTCAGATTATTCCTTCAGCTACTATTCATCCTGCATCCTGAAAAAAGATCTTCAAACAACCTTTATATGAGTTTTCTAGTGAACACATGGTCTGAAAGAACTTTGGTCTAAAAAAAACCCAGACAAACCACAAAATGGGTTTGATTTCATTTCATTCCAAAAATGGGAATGAAATTTGTTTTAAGAAATTCCAACAGCATTTGCACAGAATGTCAGCAGTGCAATGCTGCTGCATTACCCGATCTTCTTGTCAGCAGGTCTCTGGTTGGAATTGTGACTGTCCCAAGGAGATAATCTCTCGATGCCCGATCAGCCAGTCTGTCAGTGCCTGGAAAAGAAATGATTTTGTAAATACACCACACTGGAACTCAAGATTTAGTACCTCCTTTCAAAGAAAAGCTCTGTTGTCTCAACAGCAAATAGCTCAGCTGTCATCTGGAAAACACTTTTAATCCTTTTAAATGCATTATCTCTTCATCTAAGAAATGATCTTGATCACCAGGAGTCTTAAAAACTCTTTGCACCAGGGGAACAGTCTCTCCCAAAGCCAGTTCAGATAATTACTTCTAGTAGCACAGAACAGGCCCTGGGAACATTCAAATTCAGGTTGTCAAAGTGGTGGTTGGCCCTGCTCATTGCAGGGGTTTGGGCCAGATGGTTTTCGGAAGTTCCAACCCAAACTATTCTATGATTTTATGACTATTCTGTTTTCTATACTAAAAATTAAGGGTATTTCTGCAACAGCATTCAGTCCTTGTTACCACTTGTACTCCTCACCTGACTTGGTGTTCTGATGGTAGATAGAGAAGATGATGCTGCCAGACTGCAGGAGTTCCCCCAGACTAGAGGATTCTCCACTGCTTTTCTGAATGATGAGGCCGCAAAGAAACTCTATATGATGCTCAAACTCTGGGCAGAAAGTACAAGCCACGGCTTGTGTGTTTTGTGTCTCTGCCTCAGGCAGGAAGGAGAGGAGCACAGAGACATAAGAATTCACTCCCACACCTGCATAGTACTGGACTGCGGGGTTCTTTTGTGCAACAGCTCTTCATTTAACATGCAAAAAAAAAGAAAAAGAAAAGAATAAATAGAATTAATATAATGTACAAGGAATCTAGGAGTCAACACAATTAAAGCAAAGGTTTTAAGGCCTCACGGTGACAAGATGAGACACAACAGTGAATGTCTAAAGTCCAAATAGATGTGGGTTCTGGTTGCATATTATTTGTCATCTTTTTTTTTCATCTGAACAAACTAGGAACAGACAGGAAATGGGAAGAGGAACTATCGCCAGGTCCATCACTGGTGGCTGTCCTCTTACCTGTGTAAGTGGTTGAGAAATTACTCAGCACCCTTAGAAATACACTGTACTCTAGAATAACTTCCCAAAGAACCTGCTCCCTGCTCCAGAAAGGAGCCAAAGGCCAAGCCAAATTATTTTTACAGACTAGCAAAAGGAGGGGAAATCTGCAGATGGAATCATTTAAAAGTAAAGCAGACTCAGATATTACTGAGGTCATACACCTGAAGGATGAAGAGTCTGAGGTCATTTCCATCACTTCCCTGACTTTGGCAGGGATCCTCATCTTACAGGGTCTACTTGAATTAAGATGGATCAGGAGCTCAGCAATACTGAGAAAGGGTCAGAACATTGCTCTGGAAGGAAAGAAGCCACCCTTCTCTTATGGAATTGACTCTAGTGTTGGCTTTTCTCTAATTCTTGAAAATCACATATTGGAACTAAATCCAGGTGATCCTATGCGCTTTGAGCAGCAGCCTTATGGTGGAAAGGAACACGTTTCATTTACCAGTTAGTTTACTGAGGTTCTCACAGTGAAATGCAAGAAAACAGCTAACTTTCAAATACCATCAGTAACACTAAGATCCAATGTCCAAATAGGTATTGTCTTATATCAATTTTATATCAGCCTATGATGTAGAAAAATGTGGAAATGTAGGAAATTGTGCCCTTCCAATCTTCATCCCTCACTGGACAAATGCTACCACACTGTACTGCAGCTTCAGTGGCCAAAATAACCACTGATGGACTTTATAAAGGTAATTTTCCTTCAGAGCAGAACCCACTCTGAATCTTGATCTCTGCAGACGGAAAGCTGTTCACTTACAATTTGTTCCAATCTCATGCCTCAGCCTACTGCCTTCAGATAAAGCTGTTTTAAGTGAAAAATGGTCGTTTTTGAATGAGGCTTTACCTGGCTGCTGCTTGCAAACCTGCTGCTCTGTGTATGTGTACAGAAAGTGAAACAGCTTGAGCAGTTATTCCTGCTTTTTTCATGGATCGTTGGTATCTCACACTCACATCAAGCAAACCTGGATTAAATGGAAGAAAGGAAGGAAAAAAGTAATCAGTTTTTAATACAGTTACATCCAATACAATCAATATTTAGCTATACCTCTTAATACAAGCCCTCATATTTGCACTCACTATCAGAGCTTTAAAATACCCTCCTCAAGCATTTCAACACAACTTTTTATAGCACTGCAGTGATAAAATCTTCCAAGAGATGTTGGAATGAACAGATGTTCTGCTGCTGCATGTGACTCACCTATTACAAAGTAACTGTGGCACAGTGACCTCACCTGTCTGGTCCCAGCTCGTTTTACAGCCCTTTTTTCTAAGAAGCTGTCTCATAATTCCTTGTGGCCTTCCCAGAGTTGATGTTTGTGTTATTTGAAAAAGCCACGAAAGAACTTAGAGATGTCTCTGCTCACACCATAAACAGCCCTTCTTCAGATCTCCTTTTCCCCACCTTACATAGGAAGTTTCACTATAGGCTGCAGCTTATTTGTCAGGAAAGCACTTTGATACAATTTTTTGGGAATTTGAGGGTTGCCCACGCTTAATCCCTGATTTTTCACTCATTATGGCAACAGTGAAAAGCTGGAAGGAAAAGCACTCCTGGTTGGCTTCACTTGCCAACAAAAATACATACTTTTATTTGCCTTGGAAGCAAATAGACTTTATTTTTACACACAGAATCAGAGAATTGGTTAGGTTGGAAAAGACCCATAAGATCAGGGAGTCCAGCTGTTCCCCCAGCACTGCCAAGGCCACCACTAACCTATGTCACCAAGTGCCACATCCATATGGCTGTTAAATCCCTCCAGGGATGGGGACTCCACCACTGCTCTCAGCAGGACAATTCTTTTGGGGAAGAAATTTTCCCTAATATCCAACCTAAACCTCCTCTGGCACAACTTGAGGCTGTTTCCTCTCATCCTGTCCCTTGTTTCCTGGGAGCAGAGCCTGACCAACACCTGGCTCCACCCTCCCGTCAGGGAGTTGGAGAGCGTGAAAGGGTCCCTTCTGAGCCTCCTTTTCTCCAGGTTGAGCCTCCCTCAGCCACTCCTGGTGCTCCAGACCACTCCCCAGCTCTGTTCCCTCCTCTGGACACGCTCCAGCCCCTCAATGTTCTTCTTGCCATGAGGGGCCCAGAACTGCCTCCAGGACTGGAGGTGCCTCAGCAGTGCCCAGCACAGGGGCACCACGTGTCCTTGGCCTCTTGCCCACCTGGACACACCTGGGCTCATGTTCAGCTGCTGTCACCAGCACTCCCATGTCTTCTTCCAGCTTTCCAGCCACTCTTAGCACTGCATGGAGTTGTCGTGAGCCAAGTGCAAGATGATCTGTCCCATGACCTTCTCCAGCACTGAGGTCAGGCTCACAGGCCTATAATTCCCTGGAACCTCCTTCCAGCCCTTCTTGTAGATGGGTGTTACTTTTGCCAACTTCCAGTCAGCTTGGGCCTGCCCAATATTCCTGCTGCACAGTGAAATCAAGCTCCTCCTGTTTGCTTCCTTCACAGGTGTAGAAGCACTTCAGCTGGGCTGTTGATCTCGACATCCTTTTTGTGGGAGAAGCTCTAATTCTTATGTGACCCTGCTCATGCACTTCTGTGGTTCCTAATACATCCATTACATCCATATCCCTTGTGTGTTTGCACCCACATGGATCTTCATTTCCTGCTTCTCCTGAGGCAGCACAATGAAGGACTTTACTAACACACACTGCCCTAGGCTTCTCTACTAAGCCTGGTTTTACCACATGAAGTGAAAACCCAAAGGCTTCCTTACCTGAAGACCGTGGATGAAATTCCTCTGAGGTATCAGTCCGGGGGACCAATGGAAGATTAAAAGTCTGTACCCCTATTTCTTCCCGATGCTGCATAGTTACCATGGCACAGAGCCGTGACAAAGGCAGGGTCCCTTTTGCCACCAGCTGGTCTCTGACATTTGGGTAATAATACCTGAGAAGACACAAAGATGCAGCATCAACATTTCTCTCACAACTGCACAGAAATCAACTTTAATTTGTGTGTCTTCAAACCCTGACTAGTCTCTCGATAGCTAAAATCTCAAGGAAATGATTTTTCACAGGAATAAGAATCAGTAAGTGCTTAACTTAATGCTATGAAAGTAATCAAATAATTTCATATGAAAGTAAGTAATGAATAATAATGAAAGGGAGTAGATAATGTTACAAATATATTTTTCACTGGGTCTAACAGGTCAACAAGCAGAAATTCCACTAAAAAATTGGCATCCCAAAGAAAAACTAGAGAAGGATCTGGCAGCAAATAGTCTCCACTCTCAATTTCCATCAATAAATGAAAATGCCTCTTGAAGAACAGATTTGTGGTGTCAATTTGTGAGTGTAAAAAGTTACTCCAGATTTTTTCTTACTGTGTTACATGCCTTCAGATTAATCCTAAAGCGAGTTTTGGCACTTTATCTAATGGACAACTTGCAGTAATTCTCAAGTGACTTTGCAAACTTTAAAAAGCTTGACTTGTTTACTACAGAATGAACAGATTATTGTGTTTTTCTAAAGCTATTTGTCTTCATGGCTTCTGCTTCCTGCTACTGATACTTAGCTTTGGTTGCCAAAGAAACAATTTGAACTTACAAAACATTTTATAGGATTTCTTTTATAGGATTTCTTTTGTAGTAGGAAAATAATCAAACCCAATACAATGAAATTATACTGTCAGGGTGCTATTAAGTAAAATGTAGATGTGTCAAGCCTTTAAACACTAATTTTAAATTGTTGTGCTGACAAAAAACTGGAAGAAAGCAAACTAAGAACATGCACTTTCTAAAAAATTGTAAAAAGAACAGAGTAATTAGCACTTTTGAGGAGGAAAAAAGGCTTACAGGTTGGAAATGCAGATATTTATCACCAAATGTTCATGACCTTTTAATTTTTTTCAGTTCTTATTAAGTAATACTGTGCAATATCCATTCCACAGCTTTTGACTACATCTCTACCTGTATTGCTGTGCCATCTACAAAGAATAGGATGTTATTCTGTACCTGCACCAGACTTCAAACTGGATTCCTCCTCCAGCCACTCCTGGGGCCATAAATACACTGACCAGGAGCCTCTGGACTGGGACATCAGCAGGAACCACCAGGGAATGATGATGCTCATCATTAAAGATGGGATCAGGGACACACAAAGTGGTTGCTGTTCGAAATGGCTTCAATTTGATGCCTAAAAAAGAAGCAGTGTTAGTTAAAAATGGTGGCATTTAGGGGTTTCAAACTTTTCCTACTTGAAATTCTTCAGGAGGAAGAACCCAAGCAATCCATGCCGCACCACGATCCTGTGAACCACAGGCTGGAAACTACTGCTAAATGTGGCTGAAAGCTGACAAATTCCACAGGATTTCCTATGGAACAATGCTACTGACTGTCATTTTTCAGTGGGATTACATGTTAGTGATCCAAAGCCCTCAAATCAACCCTACGTTCTTTTCTACAACTGCAATTATTTAAACACCCTTTTAGAATCTGAAAAATGGTGGGTTTAGATGGGATATAGGGAAGAAATTCTTCCCTGTGAAGGTGGGGAGGCCCTGGCACAGGTTGCCCAGAGAAGCTGTGGCTGCCCCACCCCTGGAAGTGATCAGTGCTAGATTGGAGTAACCTGCTCTAGTGGAAGGTGTCCCTCCCCATGGCAAGGGGGGTGGAATTGGTTGATCTTTACATTGCCTTCCAACCCAAACCATTCCATGACAATCCTAATGATCTAAACCAAGCAAGTCTTCTCTTGGTATATCCATGAAAACCATAGAATCACTAAGGTTGAAAAAACCCACTAAGGTCATCAAGTCCAGCCACTAACTCAGCACTGCCAAGGCCATCACTAAATCATGTCTTCAAGTGCCACACTCATGTTTTTAAACATTTCCAGGGATGTTGACTCCACCACTGCCCCGAGCTTTTAATTTGGTGAGACAGCCCAAGTACAGCTTACAAGGAAATGAAGTGCTGGCTGCATGAATGCTCAGAAAAACACACCCCCTCTTCCTTAGGCAGAGAGAACATGACTAAACAATATTTAATTAAAGCAACGCAATAAGGAGGAACTACAGACCAAATTTACCATCCTCATGCAATCCAGAGCCTTGCAGTGCAGCACAACCAGCCTCCTGAACCGGGAAATGGTACTGGACGTAGCAGTCGGCCTCTCCCCAGACCGTGGACTGCAAGGGAGTGAGTCCTTTCACACTCTCCACATGGATCTCAAACACATGTTCCATCAGGTCTTCCCCTTCTGGGTCTGTCTGCTAACAAAACAAACGGAATCCACATGGAAAGGATGATCCTCTAGGAAAACTGGGAACATTTCAACAGGCTGCCCAGGGAAGTGGTTGAGTCATCCCTGCAGGGATTTAAAAGATGTGTAGATGTGGCACTTGGGGATATGGGTTAGTGGTGGCCTTGGTAATGCTGGGGGATGGTTGGACTTGATGATTTTAGAGGGCTTTTCCAACCTAAATAATTATGCATGATGAGAATCTAAGAAGCCTGAGATGGGGGACAGAGCCATTATCTGCCATTTTCCTCCTCAGGGTCACAGAAACATTGAAAGCCTGAAATTTTTTTTCCTGCAAAACCCAAAACTTAGCACGTAAAAGTTTTTACACATCCAACTCAAAGGTAGTGGCAAAACCTCCACAATGAGGCTGTGAGAATTAAGATTTTCTAAAATTTGTTGTTGTTTTTTTTTTTTTACTGCACTTGTATAGACAGAAGCAGTGGATATGCAAGGAAACAAAAAGGGCAATAATGTCAAGACTGGTGAGAGACAGTTGATAAGAAAAGAGTATAAACAATATAATTCTGTGTGGAATGTGATCATTTATGACAAAACAGCTTCAAATAGAGATTGGGGGTCACTCATTTGTTAATGAACCTACTGGTAAAACCCTTTTCACACGTCCCTAACAGCAAGAATGGGGATTTACTGAACAATTAATAAAAAGGGATTTACTGAACAATAAATACCGTTGTGGGTTTTGTAGGAGGAGGATCCAGAGAGTGGGAAGGACGTTGTGAGACAGAAGGTACCACTCCTTCTCCATTCTTTAGCCTTTGCAGTGCCACTATTTGATCAGCTGATCCCATTGCCAAGATGACTCTGAGGCTTCCACTTGTGCTGCCAGTAAAAACATCAACCACAGGCATGTAACTGTCCACAGCAACCACTGGGTACTGAGCCTGGAGGAGCAGGTGGGAAATCTTTGGGTCTCTACAAAGGATTAAAACAGAAACAGAACAAAAAAATAAAAAGAGCCATTTGAGTTGGAACAGGATCACATGAAGCTCATCTTAGATGGGATTTTCAACGCCGTTAAAATCCAATCTATCTCCATTCCTCCCAAATTTGTTTCACACAGTACAGATCTGTGAGCTGCTGACTGAAAAATGTTATTTTCAGCAATGAAAAAGCACAACTTTCCGAAAACTAACACAGCCTCACCTATGAGCCAGCCTAGAGATCCATGATCAGATGGGAGAAGACTTCCATTTGTTAACGGGAGTAGCTATATTATACTTTTATGAGGCAGTTACGTGCCTTTATGGATGGACTTGGGCCATATGAAAAGAAAGAAGAGGAACTGTCCTCCCAGAAAAAAATCCCCTAGAAAAAAATGTAAAAATCTCTAATAACACACTGAAGATATTCAAGGTCGGGTTGGATGGAGCTTGGAGCAACCCAGTCTAGTGGAAGGCGTCCCTGCCCATGGCAAGGGATGGAACTGGATGAGCCTTAAGGTCCCTTCCAACCCAAACCACTCTGGGATTGTAAGATATACACAAGTAAAATACAGTGGATTACTGAAAAAATTACACAAATGACATAGTAATAACTAACAAAGTGGTGTCCAGGCAGTTCCAGCATCATCTGATTTACACCCACCACTAAATTTGATCAAAATAAAAGGAATTAATCCTTTGTATCAGGAAGAATCTCTTCTGTCCAGTATTTCCATTAATTTAAACTGTGTTAAGCAGGTATATTTATTGACTGAACAAGAAGCCAAAAGATTAAACCCAAAAAGAACAAAGAACTTCTGGACAAGGACAGTGTAACTTACTCATACAGTGCTCACTATAGGAAGTTTACCAGGGTACAAATGCCTTTTGCTATAAAAAGTATCATTAAGAACCCTCCCACACAACCCTCAGACAACATCCATGACTTCCTTCCCTCAGTATCAGTGAGGATATTTCCCAACACAATAAAATATGGAAAAAAAAAAAAGATGTTTACTTGAACGAGATGTAAAACTGATGCAGAGGAAGTTTCACTAATCCCAGCAGTCTGTCACAGCCAGTGCTTCCCAGCTTGTTCCAGGCTTCAATAATCATGACATTGTCTTTCAGCCTCTCCAAACGTTTGGAACTCAGTGGAAAAGGCATCACCTGGAAGGGTTTAACACAGAATTAGCATTCAGAATAAAATGGAAAATATTGGCTAAGTCAGGAGCATTCTGGTAACACTACATTATTCCAGTCTACAGAATTGTGCTTTTCAAAGGTGGAAATTAAAAATCAAATGTGTGTTTGCCTAATGAAATACAGAAAACTGGTAGCCTTGGAAAAGAGCTAGCCAGGAAAATAAATAATGGAATGGTTTGGGTTGGAAGGGACCTAAAAGGTCATCTAGTTCCACCCCCATGGCAGGGACACCTTCCACTAGACCACTAGTTTGGTGCTCCAAACCCTGTCTGACCTGGCCTTGGACACTTACAGGAATGGAATATCCAATTTAGATAAATTTTATCACAACATCATGTGTAATGTTAAAAAACTTTGCTTTACCTTCAAATGCTTGTTTACTAAACAACACATAAATCATTTCACACAACTGTTTCAGATGTGTTTTGCTCTGTTTTTACATTTCTTTCAGCTGAAGAGTCTCACAAATCGCTATCGTTAAAACAAATGTGTTTGAGCATCTTGACTTTTCCAAAGGAAAATATCAATAACAATTACAAAGTCATAACACTACTGAATGCCTGAAATTCTGCTGGTTGCTGGGGGACAGCTCTGGCTCATGTTAGGCCAGTAAGCCACTGATATGTTCACTGAGAAGAAAAAGAACACAATGCGACACACACAAAAATTCTACATCTCCATATTAGGATGTCACCATCAACATGTTTTCTTTCTGAAATAAAAAAAAAAGAAGTCAATTTTTTTCATTTTTAACCTAAACTTTTCTGACTGTTTCTCCTTCATACTTCAAAAGCCTCATTTATTATTCAGATGATTCAAGGAACTGCATTTCAAACTGCAACCCAGTCAAAACAATACTGAAAATACTTTCTGATATATTAAACAGAGTCCAGCAGACATATTCCTACATACATAAAAGTAATTTATCTATGAAATGTGTTTGTCAGTGTGGAATCATCAGTGTGAAATGGAAAATGTGTGACTTGCCTGACAAAAATTGAAGGCAGGTTGTGTTGAGCCCCACATGACAGCGGATCTCGTTGCCCCCTCAGTGCTGAGCAGTTTGCAGTTTAAATACACATTGCAAGAACTGGGGAGCCCCTTGTCTCCAGCAACAAAATCCTTCCCATCAGGCACCATCAGCAGCACGTGCAGCAATAACCCATCTCCCTCAGATGGGGTTATCTGAGTCAGCACATCCTGGGCCACGACTTTCCTGCTGCCCACTCCTCCCTTCTGGGAATCTTCAGAGCTTGTTCTCAAGCAGTGAGGGCCTTCTGCATTTGCACTCATCCTGTTGGACTCCTGGAATTCCAGCTGGGGACCTCTCACAGCATGAGTTAGGACTGGATGCCCAGCAGGAGCTGACCTGGCAGCTGTGCAGGTGAAGTCCTTGTTGTCGGCTGCAAGCTCTAAGAATCCCTGCAAGGTAAGGCCAAGTGGGCTGGTCAGGTGTGCCCCATCCCAAAGCAAGGGACTGCAACAGAAAATATATCTCATGCTTTGCTCAAGAGCTGTGTTGTCTCACCCTAAGGCATGTGCTGGTTACAAGCTACAGATGTCACTGCAAAATAAACGTGTGGTTTTATTAAATAAAGCCCAAACCAGAGTTCAAAACCACACAATTACAGATGATTCAGAGAATGGTTTGGGTTGGAAGGGACCTTAAAGCTCACTCAGTTCCACCCCCTGCCATGGGCAGGGACACCTTCTGCTAGACCAGGTACCTCCAAGCTCTGTTCAATGCGGCCTTGAACACTTCCAGGGATGGGGCAGCCACAGCTTCCCTGGGTAATCAGTGCCAGGGCCTCCCCACCCTCACAGGAAAGAATTCCTTCCTAATATCCAATCTAAACCTACTCTATTTCAATTTGAAACCATTCCCCCTTGCCCTGTCACTCCAGGCCCTTGTAAATAGTCTCTCTCCACATTTCCTTCAGGTACTGGAAGGTCACAATTAGGTCACCCCAAAGCCTTCTCCTTTCCAGTATGAACAATCTCAGTTCTCTCAGCCTTTCCTCACAGGAGGTGCTCCATCCCTCTAATCATCTTGGTGACCCTTCTCTGAATAAAGTAAAAAAATTAAACCAATCCCAAGCCCAAAGCTGGCTGAAAATGAACCCCTACCCAGCCAAGGTAAAAAGTACTGTGACAAAGTATCACAGCTGTCACTTGCTCCACTTTGCTACAGCACATGCTACTTGAGAAAAATTAGGAAAAATAAGTGTTTCTAAATGTTTTCTCTCACTGCTCTTTCACTTTTATGTTGCCTGCTGATTTTAGCTATTTGCAAGTGTTAATTGCTACAGAGCAGCATAGATTTGCTGGATGCATTCAGGTGACAAGGCAGCAAGGAGAGGAATAAACTGAAGTCCAGAAGATAAAGTAACAGAATAAAGAAAAGCATTTGAGCCACAAAATGACCAAATAAGGAAAACAAAATAATCAGGTATTTCACTGTGCACCTGCAACCCAGGAGACAGGGCAACCAGAATCAGTTTTCTTGAAGTATTAACTTCCCCTTCACTAAGTTCTTGCATTGAACTTTGGTTCATTAATTCCCTACAACATCTTCTTCCGCTTTTCATCTCTCACACCCTGTTGCACTCTATTCTCTCCCTGAATAAACACACCATTTCTCCTCTCTGCCTTAAACACTTCCCACACCTAACCATACTTTCTTAAGCCTTCAGCTGCTAATCTAGAGAGCTCTTTGTCTTCAGAACTGGCAAATCTGCTGTGCAGGAGTTTTAATCCTTCTCAATAAGGAGCTGAGCAGAAACTTTGGCTGGAGAAAATAACTCCTGAAGTGACAAGGTGGTACCAAGGACAGGGAACAACAGGCTCCACACCAGCTCCTGCCACATGTGAAGCAGAAGGCAAAGCTCCCAGTCCTGTATATGTGTCCCTCAAAATTTGCCTGTGGAGTGGTTTCTGTATCCAAACCCCACCTTATTGACAACATCCTTAAACATGCAGGAGGTTCAAAATATTTCTCCAAACCCTCAAGGAATAAAAAAAGTTCATATTATCTTGTATTGGTCTAACAAACCTCCATATCCAAGACCCAGCAAATTAAAACAAAGAGAGAAAACACAGAGGAGGAAAAAAAGGACTGTGCAGCCAAAATTAGTAGTAAGAGGTTGTTTAACAAACTCGAGATGGTAAAACACATACCGTAAGTGGTCCAACTTGTGGGTGATCTCCCTCTTTTTCCACAGGTATTTCCCAGCTGACACTGAGCAGCTCAGCCTGGATGACCCTGCGGAGCTGAAGCACTGCTGAGCCAATGGCCACGGGCTGAGGACAGGCAAAGAATGCATTTTGTAAGATTTGTCAGGTTTAAAGAACTTTTGTGTAACAAAAGCTTTCTGAGAAGCCATGGGCAGCCACACAGACTCCTCACTCCTATAACATTAATAGTACCAACAGGCATTTGGAAAATTTCCCCTAGTTCCAATTACTAGAACAACAGTAAGACAATTTCTCCCAGAATCTACTGTAAAGAATTCCAGATTAAGGCAAAAAATTACCATCCCAAATCCTAGTAACTGAGCAAAATTTCCATACTTAAAGATGCAATTTATTCACCTGTTAAAAGAAAAGCACATATCCTTAGTGCTGATTAAAATGCAACACAAGCTGAGTTAACCCCTCTCCCCTCTTCATCATAGGTAGATGATTATAAAAATAATCTTAGTGAACAGAAATGCACTTTTTCCTCCCAAATGCACAAGTTACATCAGTTTTTCACAGCTCATGTTATTCCTCTTAACCTGGGCAGGGTAAAGATATAAACTGTATCCAGAGGAACTCATTTTATGTTGCTAAATGAGCTGTGTTCTCACTGAAGAACAATGTTTATAATTGATCCAATGTTTTTAAAAAGAAGAGATCAGTTTTAAAGATGAGGGAAGGACAATTTTTTTTTTTGCCTGTTGGTTTCGAACTCAGAAAATCCTTGAATGGAGTGACAAAGAGTGACAAGCCTGGAATGGGCTTCCCCAGGAAAGTGGTCACTTCCAAGCCAGACAGAGCTCAAGGAGTGTTTGGACAACACTTTCAGGCACAGGGTGGGATTTTGGAGTCCAGGATTTCGACTTAGATCCTAGTGGTCCCTTCCCACTCAGGATATTCTGGAAATCTGTGATGATAGAACAGCAATCAGTTCAACTTATATTATCTGCACATAATGGCACTTGCCTTCTTAATATCTGCTTGTCTGCATTAAGTGTGTGTGGGAAATCAAAATGCCAGGAATTCTTTGTTTTTCAAGACATAAAGTAGAAACAACAACTAATCAATACCTTTTTCTGGGTGCTTTTCCTCATGTAGATTTTAAAAGCAAGGTCAGAGTCCCACCAGTGCTCTATCATTGTTCCACCAAAACGGACAGGGAACACGGACCGCTGTTGGAATTTCACCCCTGGAAGATAGGAGCAACAAATATTCCAAATTAACTGAATATAAATAAACTCCCCCATGGAGATCACTCTGTTACACACACAACCATTTAATTTTGCATAATTTATTAATACCAAGGTCAAAGTAAACTGTTCTTCATTTTCCAAGGCCCGAAAAGGAGGACAAAATTAAGATTATAATTAAGATTATAACAGCATTTAAAGGCTGCAGTTGACACCAAGTCTCTGTCATCTGTATACAATAAGTCTTGCCCTTTTTTCAGTGGGAGAACTCTGTATCATTTTGAGTTATATAGTTCAAAGTATTCATTGAGAGAGTCAAAGCTGAGCTTCAGGAGAAAAGGAACATCTGCAAGAAAATATGGAATGAAAATCTGCAAAAAGAGTACAAGAAGCACAGTAACAGTGTTCAAGTACTATTTTCACTTGGTCACAATGGATAAAGAAGTATTCTTGTCATGACAAAAACGCAGATTAGACATCAGGAAACTTTCTCAATACAGCTTGTCTGGGATGGTTCTGGAATTTTTCTATTGGGCATCTTTAATAAGCGAGATAAACAGCTCTCAGGAAGGATAATGCAGTGGATTGTCTTGATGTCTTCTCCAAATTATTTTCAGCACAATCTGTTTTTCTAGGCTCCAAAGAGCTGGACTCTACACAAGGCAAAGGGCAGGAGGATGGATGAGCTCGAGGTTCAGAAGAAACAGATGTTTTGTCTGGCCACAAATGGAGAATATACAAGAGAACTCAGAATCTCTCAAGTGCCACTCAGAAAGATGCAAAGTCAATGAATGGCCATATTGGAGAGGCATTTGAAAGTCACTCTGGAATTCCAGTTTGTGGGAAGACAGCATTGCTTCTAAAGCATTCTCTGCTCAGGGGAAAGAGACAGGAATTGTTTTTGGAGATACAAACACTGGTGACCCTCAGAAAAGTGAGATGTCTGATTTGAGCACAGGACTCAGGATCCCTTGGATCCAACAGATTATCTGAGCTCTTGGGGATTTATATGACATCATCTGGAAAACTATTTATTTGAGGTATAAGCATCTCTGATATTTCTAAAAGTAATTTATCTTCCTCTTACTATGGCAGAAAGGATATTTGCTTTATGTTGAAATGAAGGAATGGGATTATTGACTTGCTGTTCTTTCTCTAAGAAAAAATAATTCAAAAATCACTTGGGTTCCCTCTCTCTGAGAGGACCATTCCACCACCTGCAGCACAGCAACTCTACACTAATCATACTCTACACTAATCATATTAATCATGACTTTCACACAGCAAAAGAAATAGAAAACACAACTAAATAATTTCTCAGAGATGAAAGAGCCAACAAAACTAAATATAAGGGGGAAAAATAATGCCCTTACCATCATCTATGATTTTACTCGAAGCTACTCGAATTACTTCTGTTTTTATGGAGACCTGTCCCTTATCATCCTTGGAGACTCCCATGGGAAAGTGGTACTCCACAAAGAAAGTGCTGTGAATAAAAAAATGAATGGATGATCACAATCCATCAAAAATCAGATTAAAAAAATAATTTAAATAATAAAATCCATCAAAGATCTATTAAAAAATGTGTGCAATAAAAGTGAACACAGCAGGCAAGTTCCATGTTCACACTGCCACTCTTTTTTTAGGATAACTGAACCACCTATTTTCTGAATTTTTTCCACATTACAGGTTCTCCACCAATACAACCTCTTGTTTTCAATGTACATTTGGACCTCCCCAAAACGTCTGGGAAAGCACAGCCTGAAGTGAGGCCACATCAGAATAAATTAGTCACAATTTCCTGAGAGAAGTAGAGAAATAGGAAGACCTCAGAAGCCTGGAGAACTCAGGGAAGCTGGACAACTCAACAAATCTCAAGGAAAACTACCTTAAAGGCACAGGAAACAAGTTCGGAAGACACAATCCCTCTTACCACTTATTAACAGATGCAGGTCGTGGAGGTTTTCCCATTAAATCTTTCTTCCTCTGGTAAATCTGGATGCTCTTAAGAGGGATTTTCAGTCTGTCAATGATGACTCTGGCCAGGTGTATTTGCTGCAGAAATGCCAACCTGTCTGAATCCAAGAATGTGACGTGAGCTGCTTCCCTGTGATCTTCTGGAGGAGCAGTGGGAGAGCAGCTGGAGAGAGGAAAATGAGACTCAGGATACAGAAACATCTTTAACATGGTCACGTGAAGGGAAAACTGTAGCTTGGAGGGATGTTATTTTAAAAATGTATGTTTCAAATGCATTTTTACAACAAATTTGGTACTCTCTGTAACAGAAATGTTACAATACCCGGGGTACATAACTGAAAAAAATCAACCCAGAAAGTGCATGTTCCACACTGTTGATTTGGAAAAACCTTATGTTAACTCTTCAAAATGGAAAGCTTTATTCAATGTCATGTACAAAACCAGGGAGATGACACAGTCATACACAAGAAAAAGTCTCTGCTGCAGAGGAACACCACCAGGATTTTAGTCATAATTTAGAATCTCAGTTGTGTAATTTGTAAGACATGTAAATGGTTTTGTGCTCGTATCTCTGGAGATATGAAGTTGACCTGACTGTAAAAATAGCAGTATTTGCAAGAAAAAAATTCAAAAATAATTGTTCGGAGCTGAATTATTAAAAAAATGAACCATAACACCTTAATACTAATTGTATTATATAAATGAAGCTTGATTTTTAAGGACACTTTTATTGGTTCTGTCATGCAAAAAAGGGAATACAATCAGATCAGAACAGAACAGAGGTCAGAACAGAAGGCACTAATGTAACTATTTACCTGGGTTTAATTTCTGTCACATCCTGATCAAAGGCATTAAAATCTTTCTGTGGATTTGCTGGATTAGCTTTCCTGACAGTTTCTGTCTTCAATGCTTTGTTTGAGGATTTAACATCATCATCACTGAGGGAATCACTTAAACTGGAATCAGATTTCTGAAACAGAAATAAGGCACATAAATAAGAAGTTAATTAGCATCGTCTGGAGAGATATATAATAGTCATGATACATATGTTAAAAAGAAAACCAACTTGAGGACTGCTTAACTTGAAACAATTGAAATGGTATCAAAATTTTTCAGCAGTTTAAAAAAAAAAGTCTGCCTGGACAATTCTTCCTGAGCAATTTCCAAACTCGGTGCTTGACTCTGTAGTCTTGATAGTATTCTTTTAAAAATGTTAATTTTAAGCAAAGTACTCATGTACTCACAAGCCTTTGTATGATACCTAATGTTTATCCAGACTTAAAATCCTGAAATCTGTTGAATTTTTGATTATGCAAACTTCTGGTTTTCTTCCCATCAGGGAATGTACATTTTCCTTTGGATCTCCACTTACAGGAGTTGTGTAAAAAAGTCTCTCCAGCAGACTCTGGTCATAATGGGGATCCCCCAGTTCACTGTCATACACCTCACTCCCAAGAGAGAGGGAATCCCAAAGGGATCCTGTGCGATCCCACAAATGCCCCGGAGAGAAATCAGCACTGTGGGTAAAAGAGAGAGAAACAGAGCTTAGTTTTCCAGTTCTGGAGATATTTTTTAAGGAATCTGGACAATACTGCCTCTTTTATACCAGATGGAGCCAGTCTGTAACCCAACCTGAAGGGTTATCCCATAGTAACATCTCTGGATCCAACAGGAAAAAACTGTGTGTGAACTGCAGGTTGGAAGAGATCCCTGGAGATCATGTAGTCCAACCCCTGCTCAAAGGGAAATGATGCAAATAAAAATCATCCCGTTGGATTTTGAGTATCTCCCAAGCTGCAGGTTCCACAATCTCTGTGGGTAACTGATTCCAGCCCTTGGTGACTGTCATAATAAAATATATCTATTAGTATCTAATTTATTAATCTAATTTTTATCCTTAACTGCTTTATAATTTTTGGTTTAAGGTATCAGTAATACTTGAGGACAGTTTATTTAAACTAAAAAAAACCAAACAGACTATATCTGAGTAGGTAAATCCAAGTATTTTTAGGACGTGGTTGGAACAAATTGGGGTTTGTTTGGTTTAAAGGGTTTTCTCTGTGCTGTGAGTTCGAAATCATTTTATGATCTGCAAATGCTCCAGTGTTATCCAGTGATAAACCAGAGGGAAAAAAAAAGTGCAGGACACAAGATACATGAACTGAAATTCCGAATATCTGACCCAGAAACTGTGTTGTTGAGGATGCTTCATGCCCCTGATTTGGGCACAATGGAAGCATCATTTATTCTGCTGCTACACAAAATGAGAGAAAAATGTTACTTTAATATTTGGAGGAAGTTGAAAAATAATTATTGGTTCTCTGTAGTTTTAATTTACTGTTTCTTCTTCAAAGAAATGTTGTATTTGTTTTATATACTTAGTAACATTTTAGGATACAACAGTAACAACTATTAAAAAAATTTAGTTTTATCAAAGATTTTGATTAATTTTTCTTCTAAATCAACATGACTTGAAGCTTTCCAGGCTGTCCTGCATTAAAGCTGAGGCATAAAACACCTCCATCACTTGCACATTGGTTACATTCCCAAAAATGTGGAGAACTTGAGGAGTCAAGACACATTTTTTAGTATAAAATGGTCAAAAGAGGACAACTTTGCAGTAATAACCCCCAGTGCATCACACTCACCTGCCCAGCAGTAACTGGATTGCTCTTTCTTCAGAGTTTAGATCAAATTGCTGCTCTGAAACTTCAGATTCAAAGTGATGGAAATCTTCAGGAGGGGGCACCAAACTGGACTTCAAGCCTTTGGGGCTCCTGGATAACAGTGATGGAAGCACAGAGGGTAAAAGGAAAAATAAAGATATTAAACAGTAAAAAGAATTCAAGATCAACCCATTAATCCATTAATTGGTCTATCAATTTTTCCTGCAGAGCCCAAAATCATCTACTTTAAACAAATAGTATTAGTTTGAGCAGAAATAATTTAAATTGTGTTTGCAACAGCATCACTGACTGCCAAAGATAATGACATTACTCTCTGGTTATCACAAAACAACAGGAAATATTTGTATTTTTCCAGAAATAAAACAAGGAAATTAAGTTTTTCCTATTTAAAAAAAAATGCATTTGTTTTAATACTTTTAAATATCATTGAACTGAGAATATTTATTAAGTCTAATGCTAAACAAAGGTGGAGTTAGAAGTTGAAAAGGCACCAACACTTTTTTTTCCCAATCTGCTAAGAAAATTCTTGTGGAAGAAGATAATGACTAATAATTTTGAGAACAGTTATATATAGATGCAAATTTTCACGGGAATGTTGACATCAGGAGACACAAATTAGAATATATAACAAAACATATAAAAATAATATATACTATTTATATATATTATTTTACATAATTGTATAGTTTATTATTTTGTAGTATTATTATTATGTATTATTTTATAATATATAGACTAAAATATATAATGAGTATCCTAATTTACCTATTTGAAAACCTGTTCTTTGTGATGAAGTAACCATTTCACTTGCAATTCCTTACACTACTCTTATTCTTTACCAACACTTAATATTTCCTTATCAATTTCCTCATCATTAATATTTCCTTATCAATATTTAATATTTCTTATCAATATTTCCTTATCAACTAAATACAAATATACCACAAAACAAAATTAAAATCAATTACTTAAATCAAGGCTTACTACTTCAAGACTAAAATAAATTCACAAAATTTAGGTTTTATTCACAGGTAGAATTTAATTTTCCATTTGAATGAGAATCCTAAAACACATCCCATGAATATGGGTATTTCAAGTTTTCCTGGTAAGGCCTCAAAATGTATAGTTTGGAACTTAAATCTCACTTCCCCCATTCCAAGCTCACTTTGTTGATGCTTTAAAATCCTCCCTCTCCATAAATGGAGCCACTTTATTCAGTTCAATCTCCATGTCAGGGCTGGATTTCATTGCAGAGACAACCATGGCATCCCGGAGTTTCCTGCCCTGATCCAGGAGAGCTGGGAAACAAGCAGAAAGATTTACTGTTCAGCATCCAAATGTGATTGAAAAGCAACATGTAAACACAATAAATGTGTCGATGACAGTCAAGAAACTTCTGTTTTCTGCTGTTATAAAAAGATCTTAACACACTGGGGACTAAACATATACACCAAAAACCAGCTCAGTGAGAGTGATCCTGCATCAGTTTCCCACTCAGAGCTGTAAAAACAACTCACCCACACACACCAAGTCGGGCATTGGAAAGGCATTATTAGGATATAGAAGCAAAACTAATTTAGGGAAGAGTAGTTTGTCACCTCATGTTGTCTGATTTTAGGTTTTTTCTGTGAACATGAAGTTCAAAACACAGCATATATGGAAATGTGTCCTACTCTGATGCTCACTTCAATCCAGTCCAGGCAGCCTGTGGTCTAAAAATGATGGAAATAGTTTTCCACCTGAAAATGCCAACAGAATAGGAACCCTCCCAAGACCCCCCTGAACAGGAGCAGCAGTTCTGACAGTCACTTCAAAAGACATCTCAAAGACTAAAAGAGCCTGTGAAGCTGAGCTTCCTTTTCTTTTACTCCTTCAGGCCCAGGAATCTTGCTGGGCCACCGTGTTTTCCCTGAGCTGGATACTGCAGTCACCTTCCAACAAGACTAAATCAGCAGTTTTTAAGTAAAGTAAAAAATACAAAAATTATCTTCGACATAATATAGTGAGAGGGTGCGAAAAGGATCCCTTTTCCTTCAGAAAATCTCAGCTCTGGAGAAGCACTGGAAACATTATCAAGAGCTGTTTGTTGTGAACCTCAAAGACAAAGCCAGTTGCACACAAACCTGACAGCAGGTCTTTTGTAGCTGGGTTGTTCATGGAGAGCATCCGTGTGTTCATTCCAGTATTGGTGCTGGGGGGAAACAACAGGGAAGGATTTGAAGGATTCATTTTCCATGGCTCATCTGGTAAACTCCCAGGGTGATAAGAAGCAGGAGAAGTGTCCTTAATGTTTTCAGAGTTCTCTTGGAAGAGTAAATGGTCCTTTCCTCTACTAAAAAATGAAATGTTACTTCAGTAACAACTCAAGTGGATGGGTAAAGAGATTCCAAACTCTTCAAATGTTCCAAAAAGAAATGTGATGTTATGTTCATGAGTCCTCATCTGCCACTTAGACCATGAGAGGCCCAATTCAAGCTGCAAGTAAAAGACTTACATCTTTTTAGAAGATCTTTTTACAGGAGCATGTCGTGAAAGGACAAGGGGGAATGGATTCAAACTGACAGAGACTAGGTTTAGATTAGATATTAGGAGACAATTCTTCCCTGTGAGGGTGGGAAGGCCCTGGCACAGGTTGCCCAGAGAAGCTGTGGCTGCCCCATCCCTGGAAATGTTCCAGGCCAGTTTGGACAGGGCTTGGAGCAACCTGGTCTAGTGGAAGGTGCCCCTGTCCATGGCAGGGGAGTGGAACTGGATGATCTTTAAGGTCCATTCCAACCCAAACCATTCTGTGACTTGTTGCACCTCTTGTATGAACCAGCATGGCTTGAACTAAGTCAACATAGGATGCAAATTTCTGCCAGATGACAAACTGCCCCTGTAAGCTCAGAAACCTTCAACACTCTGGATTTCATGCAACATACACGTTCAAAAAGATTAAGCATTCCATAACTCACAATTTTTTTATTACAAAAAAATTGGGAGTGAACTGCAAAATAAACCAGAACTTTGTCATGGTAGCAAAAAAAAAAAAAGAGTACCTGGGGCTTGTGGCTTTGCTGTTGTCAACAGACTCTGGGTCAGCAACAGCCACCTGTGTGTGCCTGGGCTGCTGGGATGGAGCAGTAAGCTGGGACTTGCTGCTTCCCTGAGCAGGAGTAGGGTCCAAACTTCCCTCTGTGGTGGTGCTGGTGTCGTACACTTCTGGCAGAGGTTCTAGAACCAGCGAGACCTGAAAGACAGAAGGTGAAAATATTACTTTGTTCTTTTCTTAGCTAAGTGCAGAACATACTGTATTCAACTTTACTTGTCGTGCCATGAGAAACTGTTGCTCTTCCACATGAAGTAATATCTATATTTTGCATAACTCTGACATGATTTACAAGTACTTGTTTCCCACTCCATGTTTTCCAATCTCAGAAAATTATCTTTCAGCATCAATTCTCTTGAGCAAGGGCTGCAGGACAGAACTTCCCTCATTCCATATTTCAAAATCTCCTACAATTCCAGCCCAGTGAAGTGTTAGAATTGAGGATCCATTTTTAAATCCACCTGCAAAAACTCACTCTCAGCGTACAGATGACATTTTCTTTATCAAGCTGAACGACCACACATCCCTCTAAACAAAACAGAGTCAAACCCACCAACACTTATTTTTCACTTGCTACCTTAGCTCAGAAATGCCTTGGACAGAGATTAGGTCTGCAGTGCGCCATGTACAGCTTGATCCTGGCACTTGATTGTACACATCATTTATAATAACATAACTTATAACAAAGAGCACAGACATTAGGACTACCTGCAGCTCTCCAAGTTTAGCAGATGTTGGTGATACCAAGGGGAAAGACCCTTTGATGGGGTGGCTGGGAGAGAGCTGGGACAGTTTGGTGATCTGCACTTTGCCAATGGGGAGGTGGTCAAGCTTAGTCAGGACCTCCAGGACAAGCACACCCATATCTGTGAAAATTAGGAACAGTTTCAGGTCAGCCTCATGGCCACAGTTAACACTTTTTGATTAAAATGACAGAGATGTCAGAGATTGTTATGTTTTATATGGAAATGGTAATAATGAGACATCAGGGAAAGAAGAGTCACTACAGATATTATTACTGCTATGTGATAAATAAACACAAGATTACCAGTAAAAGAATTGACATAACAAGGGGGAATGGCTTCCCACTACCAGAGGGCAGGGTTACATGGGATACTGGGAAGGAATTCTTCCCTGTGAGGGTGGGGAGGCCCTGGTATAGGTTGTCCAGAGAAGCTGTCCCATCCCTGGAAGTGTCCAAGGCCAGGCTGGATGGAACTTGGAGCTACACGGTCTAGTGTACGGCAGGGGGTGGACCTGGATGAGCTTTACAGTCCCTCCCAGTCTGGGATTCTGAGTAGCAACAGCCAGCACAGGTTTTACAGACAGACCCTGGACATCAGGCTTGCATTAATTTCCTGCCTATCTTTCACTAAATTAAGCACTTTAATAACCTTACAAGCTCAGCTGAGTACCTCTCTATTTTCCAAGCCTTTTAGACACTGAAATGCCTGTATGTATAATACCAAAACCCCAGAATCACAGAACAGCTGGGGTTGGAAAAGACCTCTGGAGACTACCGAGTCCACCCTGTGACCGATCCCCACCTCGTGAACCAGGGCAGAGCACTGGGTACCACGTCCAGTCGTTCCTTGAACACCTCTTGGGTTGGGGCTCCCCCACCTCCCTAGGCAGCCTCTTCCAATGTTTAACAACCGTTTCCATGAGGAAATTCCTTCTGATGTCCAACCTGATCCTCCCCTGGCGCAGCCTAAGCCTATGTCCTCTTGTTCTAACCTACTCCTAATAAACTCCTCGGCTTTAGCGGCTCTCCCACGCGAAATGTCCCTACCTGCCAAGTACGCAGCGAACTGCCGGGGCCCGCAGCGCACCGGGAAGCGGGCGGTGGTTCTCCCGGCGGGACGCCCGGGCCGGGAAGCGGGCTGGAACAAGGTGCCGCCGGAGGTTTCCCCCCACCACCTCAGGCGGACGACGACGGGCGGTTTAGGGGCCGCCCAGACCACCCTGGACACGGTGCAGCGGAGGAAGCAGCGCGGCGGGCCCTGGACGAGCGGCGGGAGGCTGGTGGTGGCGGGGGGGGCGCCGGGACCTGTGGGGACAGGCGGCGTCAGCGGCCACCCTAATTCCCATGCCGCTTTCCGCCCCATCCCACCGCCCTTTCATCCGTCCAGGATCCCTCCAAACCTTCCCTCCGCCCTCCCATCCCCTTCCACACCTTCCCTCCGCCGCATCCCGCCCGCGCCTCCCGCCCGGCAACGGCCGCCCCGATGGGGGACTACAGCTCCCGTCATGCACCGCGCCCCCATAGAGACCAGCGGAGCCACGGACTACACTTCCCAGGACACCACGGGACCACATCTCGTCCCCGCCCGCCGAGCGCCGCTGCCGCACCTCGGAGAACTACAGCTCCCGTCATGCCCCGCAGAGCACTGCGGCTCTGCGGACTACATTTCCCATGGTGCCACGGGGCCTCCGCCACCTCCCGTCCGGCAACTCCGCTCTCCCATGCCTCCCCTGTCACACCCCAGAACCCTTCCGTCCTTCTATCCCGCTCCACACCTCTCTTCCGCCGGGGCCCAGATTGCCCGCTCGTTCCCCACCCCCATGCCGCATCCCTCCCCACAACTGCCGCCATGGCGGTAGACTACAACTCCCGTCATGCACCGCGCTCCATAGAACGCGACAGAGACGCGGACTACATCTCCCATGATGCCACGCGGATGTTTCCCGTGGTGCCGCGCGGCGGCGCTGTCGAGGGAGGCCGCTTCCGGCGGGGCGGAGCGGGCGGGGGCGTCTCGGGGGGTTCCGGTGTATCCCGGTATTCCCGGTGTGTCCCTCGCCGTCATGTCGGCCTTGGAGAAGCAGCTGCACCTGGGCCGCCTCTCGCCGCGGCCCCCGTTGCCCGGCGGCGGCGGCCAGTCGGGCTCCAAGATGCGCATGGGGTAGGCGGGGGAAGGGCGAGGGCGGCCGAAGGGGCCGGGGGGGGGGGTTTGGAGGGGAGGGTTATAGCAGAGGGGGAGCTCTGGAGGCAGGGGCGGTCGTTTTGGGGGGTCTGGAGGGAGGAGGATTCATTTTGGGGGGTGTGGAGGGAGGGGTGTTCGTATTTGGGGGGTGTGCACGGAGGTGGTGCTTATGGGGGGGTCTGGAGGGAGGGGCGCTCGGATTGAGGAGTCGGGGGGGGGCTCGGATTGGGGGGTCTGGAAGGAGGGATGCTTGGTTTTGAGGGGTCTGGAGGGAGCGCGGCTTGTGTTGGGGGAGTCCGGAGGGGGGGCTCGTATTCGAAGGGTGTGGAGGGAGGAGTGTTTGTGTTTGTGGGGTCTGGAGGCACGTATTGGGGGTCAGGAGAGAGGGGTGCTCGTTATTTGGGGTGTCTGGAGAGAGGGGTGGTCATTATTGGAGGGTCTGGAGGGAGGGGGGCTCATACTTGCAGGGCCTGGAGGGACGGATTGGGGGGTGTGGAGGGAGGGGTGCTTGTTTTTGGGGTGTCTGCAGGGAGGGGTGGTCTTATTGGGAGAGGTGCTCATTATTTGGAGGGGGTGGCTCGTTTTGGGGGATATGGAAGGAGGGGTGGTCAGTATTTGGGCGTCTGGAAGAAGGGCTGCTCATACTGGGTGTAGAGGGAGAGGTGGTCGTTTTGGGGAGGTCTGGAGGCAGAGGGGGGGGTCTGGAGGAAGGGGTGGCCCTGCTTCCCAGTGCTCCAGGAGAAGCAGCACCCGGATCAGGCTTCTCCAGCACTGCCTGAAGTATCCTCAGGGCTGAGGGGAGGTGACAGGTCCCGGGATTGCTCTCCAGCCCTTTTTTCCAAATCTGTTTGCCATCAGTTTTGGGAGGGAGTGCCAAGAACCTTTTCCATCTGGTACCTCAGAGCGTGGCTGGGGGAAGAGAGGTGTTTTGGAATTCTTGGGAATGGGATTCCTAAGTCGGAGTTGGACTTTGATGATCCTTGTGGTGGGTCCCTTTTTCCAGCTCAGGGTGTTCCATGATTCTGTGAAATGGGATTTCTCAGCAGCAGGTATCCCTGTGAAGTAGGTGAGCTCTACCAAGGGACTTGAATCCCTGCTCCAGGTGATGGAAAATCTGGGGTACTCTCAAATCTTTCAAGCAGGAGTTGAGAGCACATTTTGGGAGCTATGGGAGAAGTTTGACTTAAGAATGTGGATGGCAAGTAGAAAGGATAGAATGGGCAAGAACAACCCTTATTCCCTGAGTCAGGGGGAGAAAATGGGTTGCAAATGGGATACTTTTGAAGGGAATTTCATAATTCCACCTCCAAAGGTTGTGATGTGAGGAGAAAAACAGGATCTTGCAGCAGGTTGGTTTGAAGGGAGGGGGGTTCCAGGTGCAGAGGGAAGCAAAGGAAGCTGGCAGGGATGGTGCAGATTGAAAACATGGAGGTTTTAACTAATTTAATTAATGAGAAAAACTGAGATTTTGTTAAATCTGGAGAAAATGTGTTTTCAGGGATGTGAGAGTATGGAATTTGAGGTCTGCCTTGTGACAGAGACTAGGGGTTGGTGCTCTGGTCCTCTCCACCTCAGGACCTCTGCACGATTCCTACTCCATTAGGAGGCTAAAAATATCCTACAATTCCCCTAGGAAACCTGCTTTGATGCAGGAAATCAGATAACTAAAAGAAATAATGGGAATTATTGGAAGTATGGAAATAAACTGTTGGGGTATTTATGGATGGGAGAGGATCATTTTTCTCTCCTTTAAAGCAGAGTTTAAAAAGGTTGGTACACATCTCATTATTTTTGGATTTCCATCCGTATTTTTGGATATCCATTGGTTATATTTGGATGGATGGAATGCAGTTGGTGTTGTTAGGACATGAATTAATGCTGCCAAATCTTCATCAAACACTGCTTTATTTTAATATGAATTATTTTAAAGGTAAGCTTCACCCAAGTGTTTACTGGCAAGGCCTTTAGTTAAGCAAAAAAGTTATGTTTTAGGATTAATTTAGAAATTAGAAAATAAGTGAGCTTGAATGACTTTCTCTCTTTCAGGACTGTTGTCTGCTCTCCTGTGGCTCTTGGTTACCTGAATTAAGAGTTTCCTTATGAGATGTGGGGTTGTGAACAAGCCACTAAACTCCAAATTCCCCATTTCGTGTCATGGAGAGGCTTGGATTTCACAGTGGTGTGTTGAAGGTTACATGAACATGCAAAGTTAGATTCAGTGTTAAATATATTGTTTAATTTTACTGGCTCTGTTCAGAAAAGATTTCACCAAGCAAAGTCTGCCAAGCACAATTTTCCTGGTTTAGATGAAGAAATTAGATTTTTAATTCTTCCTCTTGTTTTGTCCTGTTTAACTCATCCTTCACAGCTATTTTGTGTATTTTTTAATGTGCTTTATACAGTTTTCATGCACTGTAAACTTTGTCAACACCCCATCCAGCCCTTGTGATAGTTTTTGTTAGAAAAACTGACAAATGTAATGGCATTTAGGTTACTGACTTAAAGAAGTGCTGTCAAATCAACCCCCCCATATATTTGTTGCTTCATTTGCTCATTGCAGGTAAACAAACAACTTGTAACGGGCATTTCCAGGGGTTTTTCAAAGGATTTTATAAATACTTGTGTGTTTTGGTTTTTTTTTTTCTATTTAGAGATATTTATGCTCATTAGTAGCAATCCCATATATTAATTTATACAATTCTTCCTGTCTTGCTGCACTTCAGAGGATTTTTAAACACTGTTAGGGAATTATGAAGGAAAGTTTGTTTTCTGTTGTCCTATAAACCTCTTTTTTCCCTTTCAAATACTTCCTGAGAGCACTGATATGAAACCTGTTGTTGTGGTTAAGGATCAAGAATTTCCCTCGAATTCTTCCCCTTGGAAGCAGCAGGGAACAGTCCATAATAATGTTGTGTTGTGTGGCACAGTTGTATTTTTTGTTTCCAAGTAAATCCCTTTATGGTGGACATTCCTGGTTGCACACCCAACATGGAATGGCCTCATCCAGAGAGGCCTGTGGCTTGTATGGAAAGGAGACAAGAAAAAGTGGGATAGAGTTTAGCTTAGGCTGAGTTTATCCTTACAAGGTTCAGTTCAGTACAAACCAGTACTGCACAATGGGATAAAACAGCTGCAGAAGGTGCCCAGAATGTGTTTTGTAATTCCAGCTTAATGTGCTGGAGTTTAAGGATCATTCCAGAAAAATTATTCTGTCTCACCCATTTCTGGTTTGGTTTGCTGGATCCTTTAAAAAGCACTAATTAGTTTTGTCAGTTCAAATATTTGGTCAGCAAAATGTTGCTTCAGCATAGGAAGGTGCAAACCCACAGCTGCTGTTTAATGGGTTCGCTTCTAATTTTGAATTTTGAGTGTGTGTTGTGCTAAAAAAAGCAGCTCTAGATAAATTCAAAATCAAAGATACTCATTCTTTTCTCGGGAGAAATGTTTTCCACCCCCTGTGGTCACTTGGGATTTTGCAGAAAACTCCACATTTATTCTGCCCTTTGAGGGGGTTCAGTGTTAAATCTGAGGTTATTTTATGTTTCAGCATTGCTTGGAGGTATTTTCTTTTGAATCATGTATTTGCATCAGAGGTGACAATAGTGTTTAATTCCCGACTCCTCTTCACTTTCTGCTCCAATTCCCTTGCAAACACAGGAATTCTTGTTAATTTTTTTCCCTCAGATATTCCACGTTTGTCACACAACTATTAACGTTTCCCCTGGAGGTGTTAACTCTTGTTGAAGCTGCTAAATCCATCAGTAGGGCGAGTTCCTGAGGGAGGGCTCAGCTTCGATTTCATGGATTCCTCTTGCAATTCCTGAGCTACTCTCTGTGGATCTGTTGTGGTATTACCATCTGCCTGCCTTTTGCATGGATATTTTAGCTTTGGATCTCTGCTGTCAGAAATGGAAGGAGACACAAAAATGCTCATCCTCGGAAGTGCTCAAGGCCAGGTTGGACAAGGTTTGGACTAGTGGAAGGTAGGGATGACAGGGGGTTGGAATGGGATGGGCTTTAAGGTCCCTCCCAGCCTAAATCAGTCTGGGATTCTCTGAAAAGCTGGATCTATTCCCAGGGAGTGGTTAGATGTGGAAAATGGAGAAGCATCGCAGGTTTATTCTGTGGTCCAGGGATTGTGTATCAGTGCTTCCAGGAAATGGGAAACCTTTTTTTCCAGGAGAAGGAGCTACTCCAGGCCAGCCTGAGAGGCTTGAGACTGAGACCAAGTTCTCCAGGTTCTCTCAAATCATCTGCTTGGGAAAACAAGCTAAAAATCCCCTTCAATCCAAGCAGCTTCTGAGTTAATTTAATTTACCTATCTCTGTAAAGCTTCTAGCTCTATACCTTGTATTCCAGTCTGGATTATTTCTATACTTCTCTGGATCCTCTTCCAGTTATACCTTTAATTTATCGATCCAGCTGCAGGTTTTGGTGATTTTGGTTAGTGCTGTGCTTCATATTCCCTGTGGCAGCCTCGAGTGCTTGAAAATCTGCATTTAACGGGAGAAACTCTGGGGTTTGGTGTTTGTGGCAGATCCTGAGCCCGTCGCCATCTGTGAGGTATTTTGTGTCGTTGCAGCTTGGTCTTGTGGCCTTGGTGTACAACAGCAAAAAAGTTCATTTCTTGCTTTTTATTATCATTAATTTTGATGCTAAATATCCCAAATTTGTGCTACTGAAGAGTCGTATGATTTCATACATCTCCCACATATTATGGATTCCCTGGCTGTCCATCCTGTAACCCTTCTTCCAGAAAAATTCATTAATTTGTCATACAGCCAAAACTCTTCGTGGCATAATTAGGAGCTTCCCCATGTCCTACCTCCCCTATGGATAAGAGAATTCCCTTAAAATTTCTGCTATCACGATGCAGGTGGTGAGTTACCAGGGAGTTCCTGCCGTTTACCAGGTTTATGGATTACATTGGAAGGGGTGTAACAACATGATATTTTCTAATCACCTGGAATTCCTCAGGAAAATCAAACTTAAATCCAGCTGTAACATGCTGTGGAAAAGTCTGGCTGCATTTGAAATGCTGCATTTTAAAAGGGTAGTGGAATTTATTTCTTACCTATTCAAAAACAGGACAGGGGAATTCGTCCAAGCTATGAGAAGTTCTCTCCATCTCCAGAAAGAACCAGAATGCTATGGAGAGAGAGAGAGCACATGATCAGAGCTGGGATGGCTTCCAGGGAAAAATTAAGGTTTGAATGTGATATTTGTTTCTTGATCAGAGTATGAGATTAAGCTGAGGAAGTAAAAGAGATTAATATTTTCTGGATTTACGTAGGTGACACCCCATTTTATTTAATTGAAATTTGACAAGAAGTCTGGAAACCCACAGGAGGGAATTTGGTCCTGGAATTCAGGGGGCAGCGGGTTTATGTTTCATACTCTAGAGATACAAGGGGAAGTAGGAGTTCTCTTTCTACAAAATCCAAAAGCTGCTTTACCTGTTATGTTCTATTTCCTTAGGAAACCGTGGATTCAGGAGAAATTTCCTTCCACAGGCATTTTTCTGCTGGGAAGGTCTTTCACCCCTCACGCCCATGCTGGATTTTAATATTCTGTGCTGCCTGGTTTCTTCCCCCAGATGAGTTGAAGTGCAAAAACACAGTTAAAATGGTGCAGTTACTCATCCTGGGCTCGAATGCAGCCTAATTATTCCACTTCCAAAATTAAGCCCTACTCTTTTAGCCTTCCTGAGTAAATACCAGCCCGAGAACCAGATTTTGCATCAACTGAGTCATCAGGAAAATTCTGATTGCGGAGCTTTTTGTTGGAAATGGGGATACAAGGAGAGGGCACAGCTGCACCTCTTGAAAAATAAATTGTTTTTTTCAACTGGGCACCTTTTGAGAGTTGGTTTATGGGATGTCCACAGGCCTAATGATAATTTAGGGGGATTGCATTCCATGGGGTGCTGGATATGCCCTGGCATTAGTACTGCAGGAGCAGCTCATTTAAGGGGTAATTTGTTGCAGTGCTTTGTGATGTAACCACCAAAAAACTGCAGCAGAAATTATTGCAAAGAGGAGATGGGGAATAACGACTGTAATTCACAATTTGGAAATGTTTTCTTGGGAAAGCCAGGGGGGTTTTTGCTGCCTTTGTTCAGTTATTGTTCCCTGAGCATATGGAAGAAGACACCAGGTTATATAAAAAGGCCAAAGGTAATTAATTCCTAGACGTGAAGGGGCCACAGGTAGTAGCATTGATGTCCTAGTTTTTTGTCACTCCAAGTCCACCATCCTGGTGTGGAAATACTCCACCAGCACAGTTGCACAGTTTTGTTATTGTGATCCTTAATTTAAAATAGTTTTTAAAAATCCTACCTTTTAAATTTTTTTTTTTTTATTATTTTAATAAATATAGCCTCGCTGTGTTTTACCTGCATTGCTGGACTTGAAAGCATCCTTCCTACTGAGGTATTTTTAGGATAGGATATTGTCAGATTCCCAGGACATTACGTGTAGAGCTCTAAGGACATGGAAGACAGCATTTTGAGGAGTGTTTATTGCATTTTGTGATGACGTTGTTCCCATGGTCCTTATTCTTAACTGAGGCAGGATAGGCATGGAAGCACAAAATGAATTAATTTAATTGTTCTCTCTCTTCCCTTCACATTCCTGATGTTGCTTTACCTCCCATTTTAAATACTTTTATTGTCAGATTTTTAACTGTCGCAATAAATTTCACAACACTTGAGCTGTAATTAAAACTCGCTGCTGTGAAATTAAACCTGGTGGATGGATTTTGTTTATTCTGCTTCCAACAATGTTTTTAATTTATAAATTAAATTTAAAAAAATAATTTATAAATTAAATTTATAAATTACTTTAATTTATACCACACTCTTCAATTCTAGCCTTTGGAACAGGTTGACTTTCTATTTGAATGTTACTTCTTCCAAAAATTAGAGGGGATTTCTAGGAATATTATAATCTGTGCCAGATAGTAGGTGGTAAATTAGTAACCTTCAGTAAATATCTGACACTGCTTTTCAATACTGTGGGTCAAGGTGACTTCTGAGAGCAACATATTCTTTTTTTTTAAATTATTATTCATGGACTGAGTCATAAATTTGGGATGGCTTCCTGTGTTCCAGGCTCTGGAGTACTCCCAGCCACGTGAGTGTCAGGTTTGCCTCAAGGCCAGAGCAAAATTACAAAGTATTTAATGCAAAGTATTATAAATACAAAGTATTTAATGACTTTTGACTCTGTTTTGAAGCACCTGCAAACTGGCAGGTTGTACTGGGATGATATCTCCGTATTCTGTGGTCCTTTTATTTTCCCTTGGCTTACTGTAGTCTAAATCACCATTTTCCAGTTTTTCTTGGAATTACTTGATGAGGAAAATACTCTTCTCTCTGTTTCCACGAGTTCTCCTCAATAGCAGTAACAATTAGGGGAAAAAAGGAAGGATTTCCTCACTGACCATAAAATCCTTAATATTGTTGTTATGTGGGAATTTCACTTCCAGTCCTGAACTGTTGCATAACACTAGCATGTTCTCTTCAGTGGATGGAGGGAAGCCTGGATGCCAATTTCAGAAGAACATTTTAAAAATAACTCCTTTCTTAGGGATTTTTTTTGTCTTGCAGCCCTGGAAGAAAGAGGGATTTTTCACCAGTGCTTTGGAGCCAGTACTTTGAATCTATGGAGGATGTTGTGGTGGAAAATGACACTGGCAAGGATATATCCTTTTATTTGGCAGATTTAACTTGTCATAATCTCAGTGACTGGGGTGGTATCACATGTTTATTGGGGTTCTCTTCAGCTTTTTCATGTATTTCTTCTCATCTTCCATTATGTCCCTTGCAGGGTTCCTTATCAATAACTAGAACTATCCCTTTTAAGCTCTTCCTAGCAAGGCCATTGTTTCTTTAGTAATCATTAATTCAAAAGGAGCATTTCCACCAGCTCAATACCATTTTTTGCAGGCAAACACTCAGCAGGTTCCCATAATTCAAACCCTATCAGGATCAAAGCTGTTTATTGATTTTTATTAACAGCTTCAGCAGTACAACAGGTCAACCTCAACATCAACACTCAGATGTTGATAAATACTTCCAAATTTTTGGCTGAGGTGGTGATGCCATCAGAGTCTTCTGGCAGTGCCAGCCAGGTTTTTTTTTGCAGTTGTTTCTTCTCCAAGATTAGGGAAACCAAACTTTCAGGCTATTTCTCTCCAAATACCAATTTAGTAATAATCCTATAATTCCAGTAGCATATGATGCTTTGCAATGAGAGAATTCTCTCTCCTTGTTGTTTTGCCTCAGCTTGTCATTGTGGATTTGTCCAGCTGATCCCACGAATTCTTCATGCCCTAGCCCTGGAAGTGTTCCAGACCAGGTTGGATGGGGCATGGAGCAACCTGGTCTAGTGGAAGGGGTCCCTGCCCATGGCAGGGGGTGGGACTGGGTGTGCTGTAAGGTCCCTTCCAACCCAAACCATTCTGTGGTTCCATAGTGATTCATGATGTGCACCTTGTCTGCGTTTAATATGCAGTCCCCTGAGGCCCCCAGTATGAAATAAAAGCATAATAGATCTCTTTGAATAGGTTGTGCACATAAACATCCCAAATTTAAGCGAATCTTAGTTGTTTGGGATCTTTTTCTGCTCCCTTTAGAGAAGCTTCAGCTTCATATGAAAGGTTGTGGGCAGATGTGAACTGTGGAAGCAGCTGAATTAATGGGTGGGCTGGTGCCCTCTGCTCTGCCCCAGTGACCTGTTAGAGTAATTTGGGGTGAGAGGAACCTTAAACTCATCCTGTTCCACCCCCTGTCATGTGCAGGGACACCTCCCACTAGACCAGGTTGCTCCAAGCTCCATCCAACCTGGCCTGGAACACTTCCAGGGATGGGACAGCCACAGCTTCTCTGGACAACCTGTGCAAGGGCCTCCCCACCCTCACAGGGAAGAATTTCTTCCCAATATCCCATCTAGCGGTGCCCTCTGGCAGTGGGAAGCCATTCTCCCTTGCCCTGTCCCGCCAGGTCCTTGTCCAAAGTCCCTCTCCAGCTGCCTTGGAGCCCCTTTAGGCACTGGAAGGGATTCTAAGGTCTCCCTGGAGCCTTCTCTTCTCCAGGCTGAACACCCCCAACTCTCCCAGCCTGTCTCCAGAGCAGAGAGGTTCCAGTCCCTGTGGTTTAGTGGCTTTCTAATTTTCTCTCAGTTGTTCAATTCACTGTTGTGCACAGGGGGAAAGGGTGGGGCAGGAGATGTGGGAATTATGGGGAGGAGAAAAACTGGGCAGCTGGAAAACGACTCTTGAAGCTTAAATTCAGTTACCTTTTGTCCGGGTAATGCTTGAACAAAATCAGGGGCAGAAATGAGTACACAAGGGTGGAAATAAAACACTGTTGGGTATTGCAGGCTCCAAATCCAAGTGACTTCGAGTAACTCTCTGGAATGCCCTTAACTGTTCATACACTTTTCGAATTTACAAAAGTGGGTTAGAGGGGCCTGTCCTGCTGCTGTTACACGGTGGAGGCCACTCTGCCCTGTCCTGGGCTGTGTTTACTGTAAGTAAAGCTGCTGCTTGAGAGAAATAAATGTGTGTGGAAATGTAGCCGTGTGAGTGTGGATTCAGCTCTGGGAAACACAGGAAAACAATATTATTAAAGATAATAACAATATTATCTTTGCGTGGTTGAGGTCCTGCTGAGAAACCTCATTTGCTGCTCAAGCCACTCTGAAACACAGACTGAAACTCTATGAAACAGAAACTGAGGTGGTGCCAGCCAGGAGTGGCTGTGGGGACTGACCAAGCCAGAATTCCTCCATCCCACCCATTCCCTTTGAAAAATGAAGTTAAGGAAGAAAACTGAAGACTTCAAATAAAGTAAAGTCACTTGCAGCGTGGGATGTTTATTTAGGACCTTTTTAATCCAGCAACTCTTTGAGTTCTCTGGTGTCCTTAATAAATAATAGGATGACTTCCATGGAATTGTGACACCTCCATGTTTTCCCTGTGCCTTTGTTCCCATTTAATACTTTTTAGCACTTTAATGGTGACTTCCTCATTTCAATCTTTGCTTAAAGGCTGCCAAGAATAGCCATTTTACAGGATTCACTAGCAACTGCTCTTAAATTCCCAACAGGATTGTTGAGTAATCCTAATGAAACCATCTTATATGATGGGACACACCAGAAAAATGCTTTTCCAACTGGACTGTAATTTTGATGTCTGTAATATTTGTTAGTTTTAGCACCTGCTACAAAATTATGTCTTTTGTGCATTTTGGAATGAATTTGTCCCAAGCAATCAAGTGTTAAATGTTTGGGATGAACCAGAGCTTATAAAAATGAACTCAAACCCCTCCTTCAAAATAAAAATAACACAATTTGAGAAGCAGTGAGGGTAACCATCCATAAATGAAATAACCTGCAGGAGCAGTGTGTTTCTCATTTCTCTTGCTTATTGAGCAGGGAACGTCTTGAGTGACGAGTCTGGACTTCTCATGGCCAAAATACTCCAGTTTGGATAAAACTCAGGGCACTGGAAATCCTTCCACTTTCTCACATCACACCAATGATCCTCTTTCCTTACTGCCTACTAACAGTCATCTGATTTTTAGCAGCAGACCTCTGTTAAATTATTGCTATGGTGCATAAGCACCTTGCAGATGGCAGTTTTGCAGTGTCTTTAGGGGCTGGAAAATATTAATTTCTGGATTCTGTGGGGTTTGGAAGAGCAACTGCTACAGCCGTTTAGGAGTTGAATAACTGAAAAATCAAAATAAGAGGGCTGAGTAGCTTTTGGCATTTATGTAGGTGGTTCTATTAAGAATTCCTCAGCAAATTTTCCTGTTCCTGCAGGGCTGTTATTTAAATAATCAATGATTGCTTAACACAGAGGTCTTCCTGTCAACAAAGAATGCCACTTAATCTCTATGATACCTGAAATAACTTAGTTGCATTGATCTGCCAGGGACAAATAGAGCCATAGTTGTGTTGCAGCCCTACTTTACCTTAAAAAAAGTTATTCACTTGTTCCCCCCGACCTCTTTGGACTAATCAGTTTTTATACATTTCAGCCTGTAAAACTCTATTGTTGGAGAGCAAATTGAACGTGTGCTGCAAAGCAGCTGCTTCATCGTCATGTCAGCCATGTAGCTGGGAGTTCATTCTGTACCAGCTGGGGCTTGGAGAGGGAGGGAATTCCTTCGGTGTCCATAATCCCACTGCTGTTTCAGTTTTCAGAAGTGCTGCAGAGCTTGAATTCATGATTTGGTGAATGTCTGTAGTGTTTGATGCACAGGGAAATAAATGTCCTCGTTAGCAGTGGCAAGGATGGAGCTTTTGGTTTATTAAGGGTCATTTTATGGAATATTCTTGCTTGCTGTCTGTAACACCTTATCCAATCCAGGTTCAGCCGCTTTGTTGGCGATGAAGGGTTTTTAGGGAATGCTTGATGTTGCTAATTGCACTCTCTCTGTCCCTCCTTGCAGTCTGCAATCATTAACAGGATCCAGTGTAGGATCGTGGCTTTGGATCTCCGAGGCCATGGTGAGTCAAATAAATAAACCTGGGATCACATCAGTGTGTTATACTCTATGGTTTTTTTAAAGATGTAGTGAATTCCTCGCAAAAATTACTAAGAAAGCATATTAAGGCACCCCAATTTTTATTCAAAAGCAGGGATGGAAAAGTGGCTTCTGCCAGGAGCTGAGACTCCCTGAACTTCTGTGCAAGGCACTGGTGGGTTTGTTCCTTCCACCACCCCCCTCCTTTGTATTTCCATGACCTTTAGGTAATCTTTACTATGAGAAATAAGGGCTGTTATTTAATTTTAAGATACACTGCAAATACAGCACAGTTATGGGCAGTATTTCCAACCCGTAGTGCAATAACTGTTCCTATTAATTCTGTGTTTCTTAATTATTCATGTGCACTGCTGTAGGCTCACTGTTAGTATCTGTGCCAAAAAGCTTTGTACAGTCCCTGCTCTAAGTCCTGAGAGGGCCTGAATGTTTTCAACTGAAGTGAATTTAACTTGGGGTTGTTTGTTTTTTTTTTCTAGGAGAAACGAAAGTTAGGAATCCTGAGGATCTGTCTGCAGAGACTATGTCCAAGTAAGGAAGTTTACGCTCATTTCTCTTTTCACAAACCTCTTATTTTCTTTGATTGAACAATAAACTACTTGAAGACATAAAACATTCATTCAAAGAGCTGGGAGATTTCACTTCATGTGACTCTGGTAGTTGTCCCTTCTTTTTCTTCCTTTTCAGGACAGTTTGAAATTTTTTGAAATTATATCTTTGCCAGCTGAGTCAGATTCCAAACTGGAGTAATTCTCTGGGTTCCCTCAGTTTGTAAACTCAGTGGCTCCACATCAGTGAGCATTTTAAACCTACAACACTTGCTAGAGAGTTTGTAATGGCAGGGGAATGCTTTCCTTGGAGATCTCTGGGAAGATTTTAGCCTGAAATCACCAGTTTGGCTCTCCCTCAGGTCCTGGAGCGAGCATTCAGAGTGGGGCCACCTTGGACTTGTGGCACCCCCAAAGTCTGGGCCACAGACTGAGGTTTTTCAAGCATAGAGAGGGTTGTTTTTTTCAACTACCATGACCTGCTTTGGTATGCAAATCCTGCTCTTGACAAAGCTGTAAGAAAAGCAAATACCCACTGTAAAGCACATTATGCTCTGCCCATGTTTAGTACAAAGAGACTCTTTGCTATGACTACAGTTAAATCACGAAGGATTTTGTAACCTTCCCATGGACAAATCCACTTGGTTTGTTGTGGGGAGGCCATGTGTGAAATGGATTCTGACTTCCATTGTGTACCTTATTCCTGCTGCTTATGCCTTGTCAGGCCCTGGTGTGTTACTGTCCTGAGGACATGCGGGATGAAATAATTAGAATGTTTTAGAACTGGAGCAGCACCACTGTGTGGGGAAAACAAGTCCCTTTTGTTTTCAACCTTTCCTCCTCTTAGCAATGAGCTTGAAAGTTAATCTTAAGTATCTTTTAAGTAGGAGCCTTAAATTAGTGCTGGCTTTATGCTTATTCTTTTAAATCAAATCCTCAAGCAATTTTCTCTAGTGGAGCAAACAAGCTAGTCAAGCTATTTTTTTCCCTTCTTTTCTGTTTTCAGTACTGCTCAGTGCTCAGGTTCCTCAGAATGGTTGTAGTCAAGAAAGAAACTGGGATGTCTTTAAACTACAGTGCTCTTCAGTAAATTTCAACCCTTAGCTCTGCTGCTGCTTTGGGGGTTGAGGATCACATCATCCAGCTTTCCCATCCTGTGAAAATGTCAGGAAGTCACAACTTCAGTTTAAGAAGGTTCCTTATGGAAAAGACGGGGAAATTGCCCCTTGCCTTATGATATCTGTGCTTGTAGAAAGTCAGTCTTTTTGCTCATGCCCAATGTTGTTCACCTTTGCCTTGGTTAGTTGGGCTAAGTTATTTTCTCCCTTTAATTCCAAACAGTTCTTCTTTCAGAACAATGAATTTCTTGCTTTGTGCTTCCATGCAAGAGGATTTGACAGCTTTTTCTCACCTTTTATTTAACATTCTCACCAGCAAATGTCAACCTAAAGTGATTTCCTTGGGGAATCACAAAATTTTTATTGGGAGGAACCTTAAAGCTCATTTCCTCCTGGGTAGGAACACCTTCCAGTAGAGTGGGTTGCTCAAGTATCTTTTAAATGGGTGTCTTTTAAATGGGTACCTTCTAAATGAGAACTTTCTTTTAATAAAAATGGAAATGACATGGATGTTCAGGAAAGCGTTGGCTTCAAGGATTTCCTTCACTGATACCGAGATGAAGCAGTGACAGGAGAAAAAACTTATTCCCTGTGGGTTAAAAGACAAGTTTGAAGCCGGAAATCTCTCTTGGATCGGTACTTTCTCCTCATGTAGAGGTGGAGATGCCAACCACGGTTTGCTCTCCCTCTGGCAGAGACGTTGGGAATGTGGTGGAAGCTCTGTATGGGGACCTTCCCCCCCCCATCATGCTGATCGGGCACAGCATGGGGGGGGCCATCGCGGTGCACACCGCCGTCGCGAACCTGGTGCCGAGTCTGCTGGGGCTGTGCATGATCGATGTCGTGGAAGGTGAGTGTGGGTTCCCTCAGATGGCCTTCCACCCCTTTGGGTGGGCTTCCCCCTTCCGCTTTTTCCTTTAGCCCCAAATCCCCCGGATACCAAAAGTTTTGCCCAGTTTTTAAACCAGTTCCATCCTCCTAAATATCCTGCCCCCACAAAAATCTTTCCTGTGTAACCCTCCTTCTCCTTTTCCCTTGCTTGCTTTTTTCCTGCTAATTACTTTCTTTTTAGTGGGGAAAAGGGTGGCTTTTTCTATAATGCCTGGTGCTAATTAATGTTTCCTTCTTATTTACAATCTGAATGTCCTACCTTTTCAAATACTAATTTCCCACTAACGACCATTGGCTTAGGAATACTGTACTTTCCTTAACAACATTAAATCCCCCGAGCTCTGAAGGCGTTGCAGCCAGCTATGTAAAAGGGATATGGCAATGATTTCATCAGATGCCACAAAACTGAAATACTTGCTTTCAGGAACAGCCATGGATGCATTGAACAGCATGCAGAACTTCCTGAGAAGTCGCCCCAAAACATTCAAGTCACTTGAAAATGCCATTGAGTGGAGGTAAGGGATGGATTAGTCTCTAAAATCACTTGTCTTCCCTGTTTCCCCACCAGCACTTTTCCCACGTGAATTTTAAATTGACAGTTACAGTGACGAACAAGGGGGGGTGTTTGAAGTTGACTTTTAGCACAAACCACTCCAAATTTCTTCTGACAACAGGGTTTGGGAATGGTTTGGGGAAATCTTGAACTGTGCAGGGATTTTGCTGCTGTTTCTGGGCCTGCTGGTTCCTGAATCTCTTCAGTAAATATTTCTCTCTTATTATTTTTTTCTAGTGTAAAAAGTGGACAAATAAGAAATCTCGAATCTGCCAGAGTTTCTATGGTCGGTCAAGTCAAACAGTAGGTTGCTTTTGGTTTATTTTATTTATTTTTTTTTAGAGCTCTTAAAGTCATCTAGTCTGTTTTGCAATATTTGCTACATGAGTGCACTTGAAAAGGAAAATTTCTTAGAGCAAAACCCCCAAAGATTTAAAAGAAATCCACTGTGTTTTAAAAAGTTTAACTGTTGTGTGTTCCTTGATTTTCATGCCTTTCTGCACATGTTAAGAAATAAGTGTTATCTGAGGAGTGATCTGAGGTGGGTTTGGGGATGAATCAGAGTAACCTGCTCTGGCACTTGAATCCTTTATGTACTGAAGCCTTTACAAATGTCTCACACTCCATAAGAAAAGCTTAAGTTGATTTTTTGACCACTTCTACCTCGTCTAAGGAGCAGTTGGCATTTCTGTTTGCACGAGATACATGTGCTGCACATTCACGCAATCCCAGTCTTTCATCCGCAGCTTCTTCTAAACTTGAGGGGTTTTTTTTTCGGTACCTGAGAAATTCCTGAACACTTTAAATTGAATTCTGGGTGTTTTTTTTTGGTTTGGAGTTTTTTTTTCTTTTGGCAAGGAGTTAGTTCTGGTTTATTTTCACAGATGTGAAGGGGCTGCCAGTCCTGAATGTCCTAAAGCCATAGTGGAGGGAATTATTGAAGAGGAGGAGGAGGAGGAGGAAGAGGATGAGGAAGGGGGAGGCTCTGTCAACAAAAGGAAGAAAGAAGATGACACAGAGGTAGGGAGTTTCTTGCTGTATTTTCACTTTCCCATGCAAGAGTAGTCATCAGTAATTATCCAGATCATTCTGATTTAAAAAGGAGCAACTCCAGGGATGGAAAACTCCAAGTCTGAACGTTCAAACAATTTGTGAGCTATTTATGTTAGAAAAAAAATAGCAAATTGATTACCCTGAGTCGCTCAGCCTTGTCTTGAAGGCTCTTCTGCTCTTGGTGTAGCTCTTGCTGACTTTTTTGTTACCTACTCGTGTAGTTGGACTCTGATTTGGAAAGAAATTTGGAGGAGGGAGGGTCATCCCCTGGACGTGTGTGATCCACCAGAGGGAGCCAGTATTTTTTATATATATCTCTGTATACGTGCACTTCCGAGTGGCTCCCTAAGTTCATTTTCTTCCTGCTGTTTTCCTGATCAGTAATGCAGAGCTCTCTCTCCTCTCTGCAGACAAAGAAGGAACATTTATACACGTGGCGGATTGAACTGGCTAAAACAGAAAAGTACTGGGACGGCTGGTTCAGGGGTTTATCCAACCTCTTCCTGAGCTGTCCCACTCCAAAGCTTTTGCTTTTAGCTGGTACGTGTCTCTCCCAGTCCTGTTTAGGTGTTCAGTGATGTCCCACTTGTATTTTAGAGAATAGGGTCAACATTTGGCTGCTGTGTTTCTCTGGGAACAGCAAACCTGCCTCTTCTGTGTTGGCTTTTCCATGTCTTTTGAAATCATTCATTCATGGCTGAGCTTCGCGAACGAAGATTTGGGAAGGCTCTATCCACATTTGCTGCAGGCACGCTGGTGGCTTATGAGGCCAATACGTGACAGACATATCCGATTGCAAAAGGCGCAGCAGAAAGACTCCTTAGGTGGTGTATTCTGCAAGACACGGTTCTTTCTGCATTGCCTTTTTTCCTTGAGAGTGACCCTGCGTGAGTTCTCAAAGGAGACAGCTGTGTTATAGATGCTGTGTCTCCAGGCCTCCCGATTGGAGGCCAGAGTAGACCAGTTATGGTGATCAATATGGCCAAGGCTGAGATGTTGTTTCAGGGAGTCCTTGTATCTTTTCTTCGGGGCTCCTCTCATGCGGCAGCCAGTGGCAAGTTCACCATAGAGCAGGATCTTAGGGAGGCGGTGGTCCTTCATCCTTGAGACGTGCCCTGCCCAGCGCAGCTGTGTTCTCAGTAACATGGCCTCAATACTTGTGACTGCTGCTTGTTCTAGTACAGATGTATTGGTCACATAATCTGACCAGTGGATGTTAAGGATTGTACGGAGGCAGCACTGATGGAAGTGTTCTAGGAGACGCAGGTGGTGGCGGTAGATGTCTTTTGAAATATTGTGGTGTGATTTGAAGTTCTCAACTGAAAATCAAATACAGCTTAGGCCCTTTTGTACCTTAGTAGGAAGTAAAGTGTGTAACCAAGATAAATCTCCTTGAAGTTGTAGAGAGGATGTGCTCTTGCATTTTTTGGCTGTGTTTCTTTCCTGTCACTTCTGGTCTCAAGGTGCAGCAGTGAAATGTCCTCATGGTGGGTGGCAGATTTGTTTATTTTGTGTTTTTCAAGCTAATGTCCTTTCAAAATGCAGTCGTGTTCTCTCTGGCTTTTCTCCAATACATCTGTTTATTTGATTGTAGGTGTTGACAGGCTGGATAAAGATCTGACCATTGGGCAGATGCAAGGTAAATATTTATTTACTCCAGCCTTACTGTAATGCTCTTTTTAGAGGACAGCTTGTTGCTATGGGTACAGTCTATATGCAAACAAATGTGCATTAAAGAATTAGCCCATCCCAAAGTGTTCTCTAACTCTTACCCTCGAGGAAAGGTGGGGAAGTTCAGGAGTAAGAGGCTGAATTAGAAGTTGTGAAGGACTGTTGCCATGGGTTTTGTTCAGTCCAGTGTTCAGTGTTCCAGCAGTGGAGCGCCCACATTTCTCTTGGATCACATGGTCTGTGAGAGCTTCTTTCTAGTCCATTTTTCCCCCCTTTCTAGCTACATTCCTAATGTTCCTATGTAGAACACCTGCAACCATCTAAAATTGTCCCATCTCCTGGTATTTCTGGCAGACATCAGACCAAGATTAAGCATCTTCATTAATGTTTTGGGATTTTGGCTGGTTTTTTAACCCATCCCAGCTTTCCAGAGCAACCAGTACTGGAAAATAGTATTGGATAGCAGGGTAAATGTTGCCATAAGGTAGATTTATAACAGTTTCAACTCTGAAAGGAGTTGCATTGAGAGGCTCTGAGAAGTTTAGCTTTATTTTAACTTGTGGGAACCTACTCTAGTTACACCTGGGGAATGTGAATTATGCAGCTGATCCATGTATTCTTTGGAGACCATCTCCTGTTTGTGTTGTACAGTTTACCCAGACTTCCACGCCATCCCTCGTCCCTCTTTGCAGATGCCTTTAGTGAGATTTCTTGGTAAAGAATGTGAGATCCATGTGCTGACTCTTGATCCACAGGGAAGTTCCAGATGCAGGTCCTCCCACAGTGTGGCCACGCAGTCCATGAAGATGCTCCCGACAAGGTGAGCCCCACCATGGGATTGAAGCTGCATTGTTGTCCCAGCTTAAATGCAAATGGGATCTGTTCTTTACCATGCAGCAGAGATTATACTTCAGGGGTGGTTTTTTTTGGCACCGCAACTGGCTTTTCACAAGCAGCTTGGATTTTGAAGCTGGCTGGAAAGCCTGGGTTAAGATGTTACATGCTGGGTTGGGGATGTACCTAATCCTTCCCAGTGTGGATTTCTCATTCCTGCCTTTCCTCATGCGGTTCCCCACTACCCCTTGCACCAAGCTGCAGCTTTAGGGGTTGGTCTGTGTTTTGTTGAATTGAGTGGCTCACATTTTCCAAATGGAAACCAAATGTTCCTGAAACAGCTTTCAGACTGACAGAGCAGTGCTCCTTCTGGGCACTGCTGGAATTAGTGTCCAGATAGAAGCAGGAATGTGGTTGGGAGCACGTCTGTTTTAAAGCTCTGACGGCTGTGAGTGTAAAACTCAGCCTTTCTGTGCTTCATTTTACAGTCTGAAATAGGTATTTTTATCTAAATATACTGATGGGGTATTGAGAAGAAATGCTTCCCTGTGAGGGTGGGGAGGCCCTGGCACAAGTTGCCCAGAGAAGCTGTGGCTGCTCCATCCCTGGAAGTGTTCCAGGCCAGGTTGGATGGGGCTTGGAGCAATGTGGCCTGGTGGAAGGTGTCCCTGCCTATGGAACTGGATGAGCTTTAAGGTCCTTTCCAACCCAAACCATTCCAGTATTGCTACTGTCAGGCTATCGTCTTACTTTGCTCTTTATAGGAATAACTTGAACGGTGATTTTACCAGACCTTGTTTTAAGAATTACTGAAAAGGGTGGAGAAAAAGTTTGCTCACTTCTTGGTTGCGAGATCAGTGTCAGAGTCAAACTGGAAGCATTTACATACATATATATATATGTATATATGCATATATATGGTGTATATATATATAAGCATATATATATATAAGCATGCAGAACTCTTGTTTTAAAGAAGCAAACTTGACTCAGCAAGAGAACCCCAAGGGCATGAACTGTTGTTGGGAATGCTGCAGGTTTGGAAAATTGCCTGAATTTCTTGTTCTCTTTGTTCCCCTTTAAATCCTGCCTGATCTTTTTTCCCCTTTCCTCAGGTTGCTGAAGCTGTTGCAACATTTCTGATCCGTCACAGGTTTACAGAGCCCATCGGAGGATTCCAGTGGTAAGGATTCATGAAAGCTGGAGCTGTGCTGTCTTTGAGCAGAACTTTTGCTCCTGCTACCAGTTTGGCTCTCAAGGTGGGAGGTTGGAATTTTGGCATAATGCTAAAAACCACAGATAAACAAACAGCTCTGAGTCACAGCCATTAATGCATTTGATGTTTATGTGTTCCCTCTGAGTTTCTCATGTGCTAATTTCTTATGTCCCCTCCCCCTTGGAGAGGAGGAGCGAAGCTGATTCCTTCCTTTATAACCTTCCAGGGAAGCAAAATGACAAATTTTATGGCATTTAGCTTAAATAATATTTTATTTAAGTAATCAAAGCCTTGCAAACAACTTCCATCACACTTCTTTGGCTAAGAAATACTGATGAAATGAGGCAGGTAAAGCCGTGTGCTTCACATTCCAGACTTTCTATACTTATCCCATGTGTTTTCCTATTAAAATGAACTATGGAAGCCAGGCCTCTGTGATCAGCAGTGAGAGGAGGGTGTGACTGATAAGGTTGAGTGGAAAAACTCCCAAAGTCTTAGTTAAACCTCACAGAAAGTGTTTTAGGATCATACTTCAGGTGAGTGGTACAATCAGCCTGTTTCTTAAAGCAATGCTGAAAAGTCTTCCTGCTTTTAGCTAAGAATTCCTCAACAAAAGCTGAAAGCCCCAAAATGTGTGACACTGGACTGGCAATGCTAAAGAGTTATTGCTGCATGACCTCTTCCTTTTTTTCCCCCTTTTTCCTGTGCCCTTGGGGATGAAACAGTAGAAATGCAGGACTGGGAGTTGCATATTTTAAGTTCAATGAAAGAATATAGTGTAGGTTGATGGGAGAGAGGGAGAAGACCAAAGGACTTTGCAGCTAAATTTAGGGTATTGCAGAATCTGCAGAGAATACTTGTATTTTAATATGGGATATTTCTTCCACTCTCTTTTTTTTCCTCCTAGTGTGTTTCCTGCTTGTTAATATCCTGGTGTTCTCCAGCACTGATTCCTGTTGTAAATAAACTGCACCAGAGGCCACTGTGATGTATCCATATGCTCTCATCTCCCAGTCCAGCAGCAGTGGGAAGTTGGTGTGAGATTCATCCCATAGAACTAGTTCTCCAGTCTAAATTCTTAGGGACTTCCTTGCTGGGAAGCAGCTTGTACTGAAGACCATGAAAAGCTCTTCATACCCTTGGGAGTGGGATCCTCCTCTCTGCTGCCACAAGGAAAGACCTCCTGGAATCCCAAGTAGTCGATCAGACCAATCTCCATCAATTCTCAGGCTTTCTCGGACCCAACTGCAGAAGGGCCATGGACAGTCCAGATCCACCAAAGGCATTGCAGCACAGCCAAAGCTTCGGAATTTTTCTGTGGAGTCATCTTGGAAGTGCCCCTTAGATTTGGGTTTTATATATACACGTTTTTCTTTCCCCTAAAGCAGATGAGGAATTGGCTTTGTTGAGAGCTCAGGTTCATCTCACCAACACCAGCTTAGGGTTAAGGTGTGGGAAGAGCCTAGAGGACACTTTCCTGGGAAAAGTTGAATGAGACTGTAACTCAAAAAGGTGAGGAGGAGCCATGAGCTCTGTTTCAGTCCTGCAGTTTTCTTAGTACTTGTTTCAAGTCCTTTCTGTGAAGAATAGCCTGGATAACTCCATCTACTGCAGACACATCCCAAGAAGGGGACTCTGGGCCTGTGCTAATGGGGAAGACCCAAGAGCAGCAGGAACAACATGGCCAACAGGCTGTTTTCTGCCCCTGGCACGTGTTTGTGCTTCCCTTCTTGTAGCTGCAATTAAGCATTGCTCAGCATCATGGAATGGCTGTAGGTGAACCCTGGAAGAGCTTGGAGTCAGTCCTGCTGATGTGGATGCAGAGGTGAGGCAGCTGCTCCCCCGGGAACTGGAGGAAGGACCTTCTTTCCATTGTCACTTCCTGGATCATTTTGCTGCCTGCCCTCCAGAATTCTATATACACAGAGAGCTTTTCTTCAGGGATAAATTATCCCTAGACAGAATCACGTGTGAGTGTAAGAGCAGACGTGTTTTGGAGCAGTTTTCCTCAATATTTTCCCAGTGGATATCTGAAATCCCTTTTTTCCTGCCTGATGTCCGTAACTCTTTGCTGCTGTAGGATGATTTTTGTGATTTGGGAGCTGTCATTTGCATCCATGTGTATATCCCATGACAAGAGCCATCAGGAATTCTTGGCATTTGAGAGAGGTGCAGGTGGGGCAAAGGGTTTAACTTTGAGCCTGGTGGAAATCCACTCATCTCTGATTCACTGGGCACAGCGGTCCTGGCCTTGCTTCTGACACATCAGGGTGGGAAGTGCCTGGATTGGGGACAGGAAAAGCTCATTCCAGAGAGCTCTCCTCCCTCCTGGCACTTTGGCCATCAGGTGATTAAAGGGAATTACTGGTTCCCAGCATTTCCCTCTGTAAGTCACCATGTGAATTACTGCATTAATTTCCTGTGGCCTTGATGTCCACCCTGTTCCTTATGGATTCAATGGATCTTCAATAATTGAGATGCAAAATAATACCTTCCCGAGACATATCCTGAAAATTGGCAAAATTCTCCTTTCCAGGCGACTCCTTTGTTCAAATTGTTAGGTATTAAATAATACAGTGTCTGTATCCAGAGTCTCACTTCCTCGGATAATTAAGCCTGTGGTCATAATCCTGAATGATCCTGGTGAATTCACATTCCTCCTTTGTAAGTAACTTGGAGAATCCAAGGGATTCCTCGTGTTATCTGTTTCATTTATGAGATCTGAAAAATAAATCCCAACCACACAGACCGCTCCGTGGAAAGCAGATCAGTTCTGTATTCTCTACAGGCACCACTGGAAAAGGTATGACTTTTGGAATGACTGTTGATGAGGCCTATGTAGCCCATGGGGCCTGTGCGGCCTTTGAAGCCCATGGGGCATATGGGGTCTGTGGGGCCTGTGTAACCTATGGGGCCCGTGTGGTCCATAGGGCCTGTGAGGCCTTTGAAGTCTGTGGGGCATATGTAGTCTAGGGGGCCTATATGGCCCTATGGGGCATGTGAGGCCTTTGGGCCTCTAGGGTCTGTGGGGCCTTTGTGGCCTCTGGGGCTTTAGGATTCTGTTTTGTTATTTAACATTTGAGAGGTGAGTGAAAAGAAAATAAATGTTTCAACAGCCTACTTAATGGTATGTCCCTCTGTGCTGAGCTCCCAGCCCTGCCTTGCCTGGAATAAGTGGGAATAGTTCAGGGACTGGTGCTGGATTTAAAAAAACAAAAAAAAAAAAAAAAGGAATTCCAGGGACAGCAGCAGTGTGGGAGTGGGTGGAGGGGAAATTCCTTTTGGTTCAGTCAAGCCATGTACATTTTTGAGACTGTACTTTTGCCTGAGAAGTATTAATGCTCCTGCTGCAGTTTCCAGGGAGCTCCAGGATAAATGGGATTTGGATGAGGGATAGCACAGGCTGTGAGAAAAGGGACTGCACAGAGAAGGCATATTCTGTTCAGCTCATGAAAAACAGGGGCACAGAGTGAATTGCCCCCTAACTCCCAGCTTTTCACTGTGTTTTTCCTGCAGCCTTTGGATTATTTAGAAATCACAGTTGCTTTTGTTCCAGTTATTGGATTGAAGATCAGTAGAAACTTTCCCAGTGGAAGATCCCAAGGCTTGGCAGCAGCATGAGATGCAGTTTGGGAGGCTGGTTTGTCACAGGCTTTGCTTTAATTTAATAAATTAAATAAATAAATGAAAAAATGAGGCCTAGGACGGGTTTTACCACATTATACACACCAGAAAAAGCCATCAGTGACTGAGTGGAGCACTGGGATTGTTGGAAAAAGATTATTTCCTCTATTGCTAATGCACGCGGTCTTGCTTTGAATAAACCAACCCTTGAACATGGAATGAAAACTCAGACCTGGGGTTTTCCAGATGGAATTCTCCCCTCAGGCTGTGACGGCATTTGCAAAGGTAATACTTTATAGATAAAGTTGTTATTTTTCCCTTTTTTGGCCACAGAAAGGCCTGGAAAACCTGAGGAAGCCCATTCCAACTGGAGCCGTGCATTGAAAAATTCCCCCCAGGAGGGTGGATTAGATATTAGGAAAAAGTTAATTTACAATTGAGGCTCTGGCCCTGGTTTTCCAGAGAGGTTGTAGATTCCCCATCCCTGGAAGTGTTCAAGGCCAGGTTGGGCGACGCTTGGAGCAATGTGGTCTAGTGGGAGAGAGTTGGAATTGGATGAGCTTTATGGTTGCTCCCAACCCAAATTACTCTGGTTCTGTAACTTTGGCACTGACATTTATCCTGACATTTATCCTCCCTTCCACTATTCCCTTTTCTCTTGGGAGCAGAAAGGCCTGGGAAAAGAGCCTGGCAACCAGTGATTCACTGGTTTGAACTGGTGCTCCATGCTCTTGGAAATCCAGACATGAATCTTCAGCTGAGGTCAAAAAATTGAGTTTATAGGTTGTCCCTTCCAAGAAATCCTGGCCCTGGTGCATCTACTACCCATCTCACAGCCTGGAAGTGCCCTTTGTGTTGCCCAATCTTGCATCCCTTGGTTGTGTCATCCGTAGTGACCCATCTGACGGCACCGTGTCTGTAAGGCATCCCAAAACAGCGGGATAGGGATAGGTATTTGATCCAAGCTTTGCTGTCGGATGCTTGGTCAGCTGTGGCTGAGCATTCCCAGTCTGGCAGGGTGACCTTTTTTAACCACGTGCTGCTATTTCCAGATGGAAAATGTGTGTGTATGTGTGTGTGTGTGTGCGCGTGCGTGTTGTGAGTTCTCCAGAGACCGCGCGCCATGTCCTGTGTCAGCCACATCCTGTTCCTGTCTTGTTCCGTGTCCATTTCCCTCGCCTACAAATAAAGCATTTGTGAAAAGCCTGGAGTAGGAATTCCTGCTTTCCCTTCAGCTGTGGTACTTGGGCTCTTCGGAGCAGCCAGTGGAGGAAAGGTGTTGATCCAGCTGTTCCTGTGCCATCCCCAAGCCTTGGGTTTTTCTGGTGACTCATGGAAGCCTCTTGTCATCCAAAACGCTCCTCCATCCCTTCCCTGCGCTGTAGTGTGGGGGAAAATGGGGAATTTAGCACCAGCTTTTGCTTTTCCCACTCCTTTCCATGACCAACTCCCATGTGTACAGAAACATCTGGAAGTAATAAACCATGGCCCTCGGGCTGCTGAGTAACGTGTGCTCTGTCCAACCATCTCTGAGTCCTGGCATGGTTGTTCCTGTTTGAAAAAGCAGGAATTTGAGGAAGTTGGAAATCTTCCAGGCTGTTTCACACTCAGGCAGGTTAACAGACCCCCAAAGGGCTCCTGGAGCCCTTCCCCGTGCTCCAGCTCCTGCTGTCCTGCCTGAACACTGCTTGCAGCTCCCCTCCACCCCTGTGTGCCTATGGAAGGGTTAATCCAGGGCTGCATAAAGCAGCCAAGGAGTGATAAATGCACATTTTTTAACTGAAAGTGAGCAGGATAGCCCTTGGGAGAGTTCTGCCTGCTGTTTCCTTCCACCTTAATAATTTTTGTCCTTTTTTCTTCCAGCTAGGAAAGAGCCTGAGAGGTGACGTGGTTGCCTCGACCCCCGTGGGGAGCCGGGGGGGATCCCAGAGGAATTGAATCTCATCCAATGTTCCTAGATGAGGCTGGATGGACACAGAGTTTCTGTGTCAATGGTGTCCTCCACCTCAACCCTCACTTCATCCGGGTTGTTTCCCCTGGGAAGTGCCTTAGGGGGATCAGCTGGGGGCTCCTACCCGATCTCCAGGCGCTGCTGGAGATCCCGGCTGCCTCCTTTTGGCCTTCCAGTCACTGAGGAGCTGTGGTCGCGCTGGAGAAAGGGAATGTGTCTGCGGGCAGGCGGGGGGCCAGGAGGGGTGGAAGGAGCTGCCATCTCCCTGAGACTGAATTTTGGCATCCTAAAACATGGATGGGAACACGGGGATTGAGGTTTTGGCACCCCAAAACAGAGCTGAGATCCCTGAGACTTGATTCTGGCATCCCAAAACACAGATGGGAGCCCCAGGGTTAGGGTTTGTCATCCCGAAACAGAGCTGGGATCCCTGAGACTGGATTTTGACATTCCAAAACAGCTCTGGGAGCCCCAAGATTAGGTTGTCACCCCCAAAGAGACTCCATTTTAGTGCCCTTTGACTTTATTTCCACACGATTTGGTTGTGGCTGAGCAAGTGACAGCCCCTCAGATTACCTCCCACTATACTTCCACCCCCTTCCCTCCCTCCCTCTCACTCCAGCCTTGGCAACATGCTGTGCTGGGATGGTTTTGCCACATCCACGATCCCACGATGGCTCAGTCCCCTGGGTCAGCACCACATGGCCGCCGAAACTCCTGCCCGTGCTCATGGATCCACTTATTCGCCACTGGAAGGGTCAAGGACACAGATCCTGGTCTGTCCCTGTCCCTCCGCACCCTTCTCCAACTCTGTGCTGATATTGGAGATCTTTTTCCCCGTTATCCAGGATTTTTGTGTGTTCCCTGCCCATCCAGCCCTGTGTCACCCCAGGGTGACACCCAGCAGTGTCTCTCACCCCACTTGTCCCCAGCCAGGACAGGGCAGCCGGCGTGGAGAGTGTCACCATCACCATTCCCGTTCTTCCGCAGGTTCCACCAGAAAAGAGCGGCATTCTGAGGAGCAGAGACTGGATTTTGGCACCCTAAAGCAGAGCTGGGATCCCTGAGACTGGATTTTGGCATCCCAAAACACAGGTGAGAGCTCCAGGGTTAGGATTTGGCACCCCAAAGCAGAGCTGGGAACTGCAGGATTTGACACCCCTCAAAAAGAGCCAGAGCCCAGGGCTGAGTATTGACACCTCAAAACAGGGCTGGGATCACTGAGATTGGGGTTTGGTGCCCCAAGATAGATCAGGGAGCCTTGGGATTGAGGTTTGTCACCCCAAGACAAAGCTGGGAGCTGTGGGATCAGGGTTTGACTGCCCACAAAGAGAGCCAGGAGCCCCAGGGCTGGATTTTGGCACCCCAAAACAGGGCTGGGATCCCTGGGGTTGGGGTTTGGCACCCCAAAACATTGCTGGCATCTCTGAAAATGGATTTTGACATCCCAAAACATCCCAGTGCTGGGAGTTCCAGGGTTAGTGTTTGGCACCCCAAAACAGAGCTAGGATCCCAGAGAATGGATTTTGGCATCCTAAAACACAGATGGGAGATCTGGGGTTGAGGTCTGTCACCCCAAAACAGGGCTGGGAGCCCCGGGGATTGGGGTTTGGCATCAGAGCAGGCTTGAGCACAATTCCCTGTAAGAGCTGACATCCAGGAAGCAGCATCCCCCCTTCCCTCCTCCTGGGGGTTCAGTGGGTCCCCCTCACCTTGACCACAGGCACGCTGAAGTTGGCATAGATGAAGGCGGTGGAGCCCCCAGCCTCCACTGCACTCAGCTGGAAAAGGAGCAAAAACAGGAGCCATGGTTGTCCCTCTTCCCAAGATCTAGCTGCTCTGTACAAGGAAGGCGAGGCACAACTCCTCCCTCAGCCCACAACTGCATTTCCCTTGCTTTGCCGCAGCACGAGCTCCAAAATAGTGCCCAAGCATTGGCGTTTAACACCCCACTGCAGCATCTGAGGGCTGCCCTTGCCCATCTCGTGCCCCGTTCACTCTGAAAACCCTACTGAGACTGCATCAGGGCCATGTCTCCAGGTGTGGGAATGAGGGAGGACTCACATAGATCATGACTGTGGCGATCCTGTTGCCCGACTTCATTCTGTAAAGGGGGCTCTTCCTGGACTGCTCCAAGAGTGAGGAGGTGGGAACGGTCAGTCCAGTGCTGATGCAGCTCAGCCCAGAAGCACCTCATGCCCCAAAAGTTCCAAGCAGCTCCCCCTCCCTGGGAAATCCCTCCCTCTCCCTTCTTTTCTCTCCCTCCTTCCTTCCCTCTTCCCTCACCTCCTTCCTCCCTCCCCTGCCTTCCCAGGCACCCACCCAGGGATCATCATCCTGGGACCACCCACCCTGCCAGGGTCCATCTCCAGGAGCATCTGAAGGACCACCCCAGGGTTCACCTCCAGGAACCACCCCATGGTCCACCTTCAGGAACATCTGAGGAATCACCCCAAAGACCACCCTCAGGGTCCATCTCCGGGAACATGAGGGACCACTCCAGAGCCCACCCTATGGACCACCTCCAGGAACATCCCAGAGGCCACCCCAGCAGCACTCCAAAGAGCACCCCAAGAGCACCACAGGAACATCACCCCACAGCCCACCCGCGGTTCACCCAGGCAGCTCCCTGACCGTGGCATGGTCGAAGTGTGGCTCATAGTGGCCTCCCAGCCCATAGTTGACCACTTGCAGGTACTCGGCGTAGGGTGGCCGCAGGTCCAGGCCGGTGATGGCAGCGATGCGCCGATCCAAGGCCCTCACCACAGGGTCAGCTGTGTCCTTCAGCCACGCACTGCGGGACCACCCCACCTTCAGCCCCCTGAATTCAGGCTGGGCTTAACCCTTGTAGCACTGCTGGAGGCACCAGGCCTGCCCAGCGTGGCTTCACTGCCACCTTGGTGGTGGCCACGGTGGTCCCACTGGCTGGAGGACAAGGCGGGGGGTGGCTCCCACCTCTGGCTTATCCGGTACTCGGCTTTCTGCTGCTTCTCCCCAGAGGCGACCACGGATCTCTGCAGCTGGAGGACAAATGGTGGAGGGTTGCTGCACATGGCGACCCTCACACCAAGCAGAGACCCCAGTCAGGATCGAGGCTGGTGCCTACCAGCTGGCTGCCAAACATCCCCACCCCACGGTGTCCTACAGATTCAACACAGTTGGGTGTCACCAAGGGAAGTGGTTTAGGTGCATGTGTGAACTTGGTTTCTCCCAAAAAATCTTTTGTAGGGCTTATCAACCCAAGGGTCTCATAGAATCACAGACTGGTTTGGGTTGGAAGGGACCTTAAAGATCATCCAGTTCCACCCCCCCTCCATGGGCAGGGACACCTTCCACGAGACCACGTTGCCCAAGCCCTGTCCAGGCTGGACTTGCAGGAGAAGGCTTTGACTGAGCTTTGCCTTAAAACCCCTCCTATCTCTGCATTCAGCTCTCGGGACACCCTCCTCCAGGGAAGAGACATCCCTGGGGATAGGGACAGCTCACCCAGGGCCCTGCCAACCCCTTGATGGTCTCAGCCTCAGCATCACTGATGAAATCATGGTACAGTGCCACATAGGGTCGGATGCGGACCATCTCCTTCTTGGCAGGCTGGAGGAGGAGGTAGGGACTGCTGTTGGTCTCATAGGAGCAGCCAAGGTGCAGGAGCCGCTCTGGGGCCGGCTGGGAAGAAAGAGGACGAAGGAGGGCATAAGGGGTGGGGGACACAGTGGTTGGGGGGTGACCATGGCACCCCCTGCTATCCCCACCTGCCCCCTGGGGCGCTGGCACAGCTCCTCGTAGGCGTCCCGGCTCTGCAGGCGGGTGCTGTTGGGGCGTCTCAGGGGTCTGGCGCTCACCCCCGTCCCCATCTCCAGCAGCTTCTCATACTTGGCCACGTTCTTTGTCACCCTTTGGTTACTGGGATCTGCCGGAGAGGTGGTGTCACCCAAAATACCATGTCCCCATCACCCCCCTTCCCTGGGGAATTGCCCCACGTAGGGGTGAGAAATGGGGTGAAGGAGGCTGTTGCCACACAGAGCTGATGGGGACATCCCAAAACCTCTCCCGTCATCCTTCTGCAGCCAAGGTTGTCCCACATACCGTAGTGGAGAAACTCCTTGGAGAGGCTCAAGGCATGGGAGATGTTTCCAGCCTGGATGGGGGAGTGGAGAGGCCATCAGCATCCCCTGTCTGTGGTTTGGCTCTATGGACACTGTGGAGATGGGGAGGGGGCTCGTGGCTGTACCATGAAGTAGGAGAAGGCGAGATGGTCCAGAGCATCCTCCAGGCTGCTCCGGTCCTCCGGGTTCCAGCTGCCATAGGAGAGGCGGAAGAGGCTGACAGCCTCCTCCAGCCACGTGATGGAGTGGTAATAGTCACCTGTGTCATAGGCTACCTGTGAGGCAACACATCACCTGGACCTGCCAGCTGGGCCATCCTGCCCTGCATCCCATCCCCTTCCCATCCCCTCCCATCCCGTCCCCTTCTCTACCATCCTACCACATCCCCACCCTCATCCCATCCTGACCCATCCCATCTCCTTCTTATCCCATCCTATCCCCATCACCATCCTCATCCCAATCTCAACCCTATCTCCTTCCACCATGTCCCTACCCTGCCTTATCCTGTCCCATCCCTTTCTATCCCATCCTCATGCCATTCTATCCCATCCCATTGCACCCACCCATTCTGTCCCATTACATCCTGTCGCTTTCCTATTCCCATCTCCATCCCCATTCCCTCCCATATCATCCCTTCCTTTCCTGTCCCATCTCCACCCATCCTGGTTATCTCCATCTCCCTTTCCATCTCAATCTCCATCCCCATCTGCACCTGCACCTCCATCTCATCCCATGCGAAAAAACGCCATGTCCATCCCTATGGAAGCAATGTCCTGGGCTGGAAAAGCTTTGTGGGGGCTGATGGGGCTTGCACTCACCTTTCCCACATGGAAGCAGTCATCAGCGGAGAGGGAGACGCGCCGGCCTGGGCTGTAGAGGGGCGGGTGGTCGGTGCCAGATCGCTGGAAGACACCGTTGGCCAAGCCCTTGACACTGAGGGCGTAGACGTCCTGCAGCCGCATCAGTGCCCGGGCTGCCCCGTCCAGGTCCTCGGCTCCAGGCAGCTCCTGCTCCACCTCCCTGAGACCGGCATGGAGTGCTGCAGGGTGGGAATGAGGTGCCGGGGGGGATAATTAATGAGGTTTTGGAGAGTAATCGCCTTCTCAATCCCTAGGGACCCCATATCCATCCATTCCCCTTCTTATCCATTTATTGTGGTCCTTCACATGTTCCATCCCTTCATCCATTCCCGGCTCCTCCATCCATTCTTCTGCTTCTCCACCTGCTCTCCTCCTCCATCCATTCCCTTGCTCCTCCACCCATTCCCTTGCTCCTCCACATGTTCCTTTCCCTCATCCATTCCCTGGGTTCTCCATCCATTCTGCTCCTCCACCCATTTTCCTGCTTCTCCATCCACTCCCTGGCTCCATTCTCCTGTTCCTCCACGTATTGACCCTTCTTCTCCTTTCATTCTCCTGCTCTTCCACATTCCGCTCCTCCACCCGTTCACCTCTTCTCCATCCATTCATTCCCCTGCTCCTCCTTCCTTTCCCCACCACTATCTGGCTCTGCCAGGTGACAGAGGGGACATGTGGCCATACCCTGGGCATTCCCAGTGGCCTCGTCGCTGTAGATGATGTTGAGCCAGTCAGAGTGGAGGCGCTTGATGAGGCTGAAGGCCAGCAAGGGATTGTCCACCGAGGCCTCGGGGTCCTGGTGCAGCACCTGGACCTTCTCATAGAACCTACAAGGCACCCACTGGGTGACACCTTGATGCTCCTCAGTGGTGACACCCCCGGGGTGGGGGCTGAGTCCCCCCATCCTTGGGCAGCTTTGCCTCAGCGTCCACTTTTGGGCCAAGCCAGAGCTGAGGGATTGTCCGCCCCCATCCCTGCTGGGTGTGTGGGATGGACAGTGCCTTGAGGATGCTGTGAGTCACGTCCCCAGGGGTGGGGAGGCCATGTCCCAGTCCAGTGGCACAGCTTGGGAGCCCACAGGCAGTGTCCGGTCTGAGCTCCCCACCCTCTTAATTAGGGGCACACCCAAAAATCGGGTGCTGCGGGAAGGTGTAGGTGGATTAACCCCCCTCATTGCCAGGGTATCACCCACCCTTGGGGCTGGGTGGGCAGGATGGGAGGGGATGCTGCGGGTGCCCCCACGCGTGACCGCGGCGGGGTGGGGGGTCTCCAGTACCTGCGGAGGCGGCGGAGGCGGGCGTTCTCCTCCCGCAGGTAGGACCGGAGCCGGCGGAGCAGGCGGCGCTCGGCGCCCAGCGCTCCTCGCACGCTCAGCATCGCCGAGAAGGTTTCGGCCGGGGCGGGGGGCGGCAGCAGCGCCAGCAGCGCCCCCAGTACCCCCAGTGCTCCAAGCACCCCCAGTTCTCCAAGTGTCCCCAGTACCTCCAGCACCCCCAGCGCCCCCAACCCCAGCAGTGCCCTCAGTGCTCCAGGTACCTCCAGTGCCAACAGCACCCAAAGAACCCCCAGTACACCCAGCGCTCCCAGTACCTCCGGTATTCCCAGCGCTCCCCGTCCCAGCAGCGCCCCCAGCACTCCCAGTGTCACCAGTGCCCCCAGCTCCCGCGCCCGCATCCGGCCGCCGCCGCCGCCGGGGGAAAGGGGGGGAAGGGGCGGAGAGGCCCCGCCTTTATGGGGGAAAAGGGGGGTAGAGGGGTGGGGGTTTCTCGGATCCGCCACGCTGGCTGGGGAGGGGCGGGGTGGTGCTGGTCCCCCTCCTGCCTGTCCTTGTCCCCATCCCATCCCGCTCCCATCCTGCCCGTCTCTGTCCCTATCCTACTTGTCCCTCTCTTGTCTCTGTCCTGCCCCAGCCTAATCCTGCCTGTCCCTATTCCCTGCTGGTCCCATCCTGCCCTGTCCTCAGCTTCATCCTGCCTGTCCTGCTCCTGTCTGTCCCCATTTTGTCCCCTGTCCCCATCTCATTCTGTTCCACTGTCTGCCCTTATCCTGCCTGTCCCTGTCCCTACTCCATCTTGCCCCCATCCTGCCTACCCCTGCCTTGCACTCATCCTTCCTGTCCCCCGCCTTTTGTCTGTCCCCAAACTGTTCTGGACTCATCCTGTCTGTTGCTGTCCTCTGTTCCCATCCCATCCTATCCCCATCTTCCCTGTCCCCACTCTGCCCTGTCCTCAACTGGACTGGCCCACTCCTATCCCTCCCCACCCCATTCTGTCCCCATCCCATTCCTGTCCCCTTCCTATGTGTCCTCTGCTACCTGACCCCACTCTGTCCTGTCATAATCCCGTCTTGTCCCCATCCCATTCTGTCCTGTCCCTATTCATCCTGATGCAGTGGGGTGAGGGTGGCAGGTTGGGAACATCCCACTGCATTCCCAATCAATATGTGGACACTCCACCATGGAAAAACCCTTTTAGGAGAAAACCCTGTTGGAGCAGGTGCTCAGGTGCCCCGTCTGTGGGGACAGCACCATAATGGCACCCCAAAATACCCCCAGCCCCTGGAACCCCAGAGCCTCCCAGGGAAAATGGGCCAGAACTGGCTGAATTCCCAAAAGCAGGGCCAAGAGAAGATGGGAAATGTGGGTTTCCCAGGGTGCCTGTGCTGAGGGGCTATGAGGGGCCAGCCCTGTTCTCCACCATGGGGGGACGGGTGCAAAGACACGATGGGTGCAGGACTTTTCCCAGTTTTCTTCCCCAATATTGGTTGCATTTCACCTGCTTTGGGAGGACTTTATTTGCAAGTACCAGGGGACTGTGACGTTGCTGTCACCGTCAGGATGCCACAACCTATTCCTATGGAGCAGAATAAAAAAATCCCCACAAGACTGGAGTTCTTTTTCCTATGAGAATACAGGCCCAAAGCAGGCAAGTGGAAGAAAACAGGATTAAAAAAATAGGAATTCTCTCTGCCACATGAGGGGGACACAGGAACTGGAAACATTTTTAACTTAAACGAAGACCTTAGGGGACTTCTTCCTCAGGGAACCAGCTGCTCTCAGTGGCACTTTTTTGCTGCTAGCAGGTGAAAAACGCTGATTTTTGGAGCAGCAGCAGCATTTTGGGTGCTGTGCCAGCACCCCTTGGCCAACCTGCAGCAGATCGTCCACCACCACCACCTGACTGGGTGATTAAAAAGCAATAATTAAATATAAAATTAAACAAAAGCTACATGATGCTGAGCCTCTGGAGCATCCAAAACATGCTGGTGAGGTCTGGACCAGGATGCCAGCAGTCAGGAGTGACCCCCTTGAGTAAAACAGGCCTGTTTCAGGAAGCCTTGAGGTTCTGGTCAGAGGAGTCCAGGGTGAAGAGGCAGAAGACGATTTCCTCACAGGCACTGGCAGTGCCGCACTCGAACAAGCAGCCGAAAATCCTGCCGGGACACACGGCCAGGTCGGAATACCCGGCAGGCCCCGCGTGCAGCACCCACGGGCGCCGCCAGCCCGCCCCATCCAGCGGCGACGGGTTCACATAGACACCCAAATCCCGCCGGTGGCGCCGGCTGGTGGGGTGGGAGTAGAGCAGCCACGTGGGCGCCCCGGCGGTGCCGGCAGGCGCGGTAAAGCTCACTACGCTGCCCTGGCAGCCGTGCGGTGGCTCGGCCAGCGCCGGGCACCGTGTCGGGCGCTGGAAGCGCAGCCCGCGGTCGGTGCTGAGTGCCACGGCCCGGCAGCCGCGCGGCGCGCGGGCGCTGCAGTACAGCAGGGGCGGGTGGGGGCCGCGGATTTCGGCTACCTGGCACTCGCCCGTGCGCTCGCCAGCGAGCAGGGCGCCCTTGTGCCAGCGGCGCCCGCCGTCATCGCTGTAGAAGACGAGAGAGTGTTGGCGGGTGGAGCAGGGCAGCCGCGCGGCCCCGCAGAGGTGCCCGTGCATGTAGTAGGTGTACGCCGGCACCACGAGCCGCCCCGAATCCAGCTGTATGCCGTGGCCTGGCCCCACAGCAAAGGTGGCCCAGCGGGACAGGTCGGCGCCAACGGCCTCGTCCGTCACGTCCCGCAGCGGGGCCCAGCTGCGGCCGCCATCGGCACTCGTGGCGAAGCAGAGGCGCGCGGCGCTGCACCCCCTCCAGATCTGGTGCTGCTCCGTCTTCCCCTGCTCCACGCAGATGCAGAAGAGGAAGATGGTGCCGCTCCTGGCATCGAAGAGTGGACACGGGTTCATGGTGCGGCGGCCGGGCAGTGCCAGCGCCGACAGCTCCTCCACCGGACCCCACTGCCGGCAAGGAGGGAAACAGGGCTCAACCGTGGGGTGTGCCAGTGTCGCTGCACCCTGGAACCACCCGCCGTCACTCCCAGGGATGTGGACCCAGGTTGTTCCTGCAGCACTGGGTGGATTTTACCTTGACCGAGGAGCCGTGCTGGCAGCCCCGACGCAGCACCAGGTACTTGGCGTCCTCGTCCCGGGCTGAGGAGCGTTTCTCGGCAAAGGCCAGGAAGGATTCATCCGGGGGAATGTAGAGCAGAGCTGGGATGCGGTAGGTGACCCCACTTCCCTGTCGGAACAGCGTCTCCAGAGGGGAGACAAGTAGGGATTCCGATGGTGGTGGCAGTGGGGGGCTCTCCCTGCCATCCCCCTGGTGCTGGAAGGGTGGGAATGCCAGGTGTAAACAGTTAAACGCCGGGAAAAGCCCTCATGTCCCCCTGTATGGAGGGGTAGGGATGAGCACTCACCTTGAGGCAGGTGGTGGCCTGGAACATAGTGGCTCCTGCTGGGGCCTGAGAGGTGTAGGAGAGGGGGGCTGAGAGCGGAGCCCCTTGGAGGGGTCACACCCCACTCTCCTGCCTGTCTGTGGTGTCTCCGTGTCCCTCTGTTCCCCAGTGCTGCACAGGGGAACTATTTTGCCCCCAAGCCCACCCCCACACCATTTCCAAGGGGTCTGTACCCCCTGCGCCCCCCCAGTACTCCCAAGCCTCCAACTCCTTCAGCTCCCCCAGTGTCCCCAGGTCAGAGCCCCCATGCCCATGCATTCCCCTGCCCCAATCCCCCCATGCACCCCCTCCCACCTGGATCTCACCCTGCACCCCCCATGTCCCTGCAACTCCCCATACACCCCACAGCACAAATCCCCCACACCCCAGAAAGCACTGACCCCCCAGTGACAGACACCCCCGCTGTGCATCCCCCTGCACCCCACATGTCCTGATCCCCCCTCCACCCCTCATGCACCGATGCACCCCTCATCCACCTCCAATACCCAGGCCCTCCCCCTTGAACTCCCATGGCCCGACTCCCCTATACACCCACCCCGCACCCTCAAACCCTGATTCCCCTACATCTCACATGCAACGACCCTGCCATCCCTGACTCCCCTACACCCTGCATGCACCAGTCCTGCCCACTGCCTTTCCCAGACCCCCCTGTCCAGCCCCCTGCACATCCAAACACCTGTCCTCCCTGCACTCCATATACACCGATCCCCCCATACTCCCCCTCATCCCGGACCCGCCGTACACCCCCTGCCCCCCAAACCCCTGACTCCCCTACACCCCGCATGTACTGACTCCCCACGACTCCCCCATCCCCTCCGTGCCCCGACACGCCGCATTCCCACATTCCCGCATCCCTCCGCAGACCCCGCTCCTCCAACCACCGTCTCCGCCGCGCCGGGGCCGCCCCGCTCCGCCTCTTCCTGCAGCTCCCGGAGCGGGGGGGAACCGGATCAGGCGGTCGGAGAGGCCAAGGAAATGGGCGGGGATCCAAGTGTCGGGATACCAGAGCCTGGTCCTGGTGCCAGAGGGCCAATACCTGTGCAGGTGTGAGCAGGTGATGTGCTCAGCCGCCTGCAGAGGAGGGGGAAAGGTGGAATTTCAGGAGGATATTGACTGCTGGCGCTGCTCCCGAGGAGACTCTCCTCCCAACAGGCAGGAGGGGACCCCAGAGCGGGATGGAGGTTTGGGGTGCCCCTGCCGGCCGACCTCACCGTCCCAAGTGTCCCTGTGGAAGAGGTGTGGAGAGTGAGGGCCAGGAAAGCGATGAAGGACCATCGGGGGGTTCCCTGGGGTGAGTCAGCCAACCCCACCGAGCTCTGTAAGGGATAAAAAGGGGAATCGTCCACTCCCGAGGGAAATGGGAGGGCCTGATAAGCCGACTGGACCCACCACCCCACAAGGAATTCTGCTGCCTCCCTGGGGCCCGGGTAAGGGACACTAGTAGGAAACTCCCTGGTCTTTACCGCCCTCTCTTACCTGCCGCTGGTTGTCCAGGGAACTTACGCTGGAACTCGGGGGGAAAAAGAGTGGAAGGAGGGCAGGAAACCTGGAGGGGACCACAAGGATAGTATGAGGTGATGTAGGGAGAAAGTGATAAGGGCCAAACCCAAACTGGAACTTAATTTGGCCACTGAGGTGAAAGACAACAAAAAAAGTTTCTATAAATAAATAAATAGGCAGCAAAAGGATGGCCAAGGAGAGTCTCCATACTGAGCTGGATGTGGAGGGCAGCTGTGTCAGGGAATGAGGAAAAGGCTGAGGGACTTAATGCCTTCTTTGCCTCAGTCTTTAATACTAAAATTTCAGGATATGCAGCTCCCAGAGCTGAAGTCAGTGATGGGGAGCTGAGTGAAGCCCTCGTAATCCAGGAGGGAATGATTCTGTGAACTGGGATTCCCTCTCTGGCCTCCACCTCCCCTGAAACACCCCAGAGATGCTCCAGGACACATTTGATGTCTGTTCTTCCCTTTTATTGAAAAAAAAAACCCAAAAAATCTTTTAAAAAATGCCAGCTTATAGAAGGGACACGCAGGACAGGAGATGCCACAAGGAAACAGCGGGACAGACGGACAGACACAGCTTGGAAAACCTCTTTTACACCTTTTTGAAAAGCTTTGTGGCCAAACACACAGAAGTAGCATATTTTATTCCCTCCCTCCCCCAACACATAAAAGGTTTTTATATAAAACAATCCTCTATCCCCACTTAGATAAATACAAAAATAAAGAAAACTTGTTTGCCAGGGGACGGTTGTTTCACAGAAGAGTTTTGTCCTGAATTCCTAACACAGAAGGGAAAGGTGGGATTAGTAAAATGCCCCTCGGCCATGGAGCCATGTGATAAAGCACTGCCAGGTACAGCGGAGGAAGCTGGGGCGGCATCAGTGACGTGTCTCCCCTCACAGGGGTCCCCAAAATCCAACTTCAGGGTCTGCCCTGCAGGCACACAGCCCAAGCTTAGCCACGAGCTTCAAGAAATCTTGGATCCAAGATTAAAAATCCAAAAATGGAATAGGATTTCAGGACAAAAACAGAGGCCATGATTCGCTTTCTTTGCCATTTGACTTTATTGGTGTTAACTCAGCACGTTCCCGGGGAGGTGAGCGGTGTCTGACATCATTTGGTTTTCCTCTCCAGGGCCAGACTATCGTGGAGCTTGGACACCTCTGGCTCGTAGGCTTCCATGACTAATGTCCCGTTGTTATCGAAGAACTTTGCGATGGATTTGGTGAACTCGGCTTCCCTCTGCTGCTTGGTTTTCCCGCTGATGAACGTCAGCTTCAGGGTGTACTTGTCATCAAACCTGCAGGGAGAGCAGAGAGGTCTCAGAGCAGGATCCCAGCTGGAATCAGCTGAGGAGAAAGAAATCCTCCTCTTATTTAAGGGGAAAATCCTCCCAGACTGGAGTCCCCACCTGGGCACCCACAGCTACAATTAACACAATTTTATGTTCTGTGATTAAATCACGGGGATTAAAGAGAAGCAAAACCCATTTGCAGCAGAAAAGCACTCGGCACCGTTTCTAGACCAGGACATGGATTTTTGATAGAGATTTGTAGGTTTGAAAATGAAAGGGAGTATTTAGGGTGGTGCTCTGGAGTGATAGGGATGGAAATGGTGCCTTCTGGCTAAGCCTGGGATGTTGGAACAAAGGATACCGTTTGAGGCTGGAGGAGAGTTGCCAAACATCGTCGGGGTCCATCCCCGCCGGGTCTTTCCTGTGAGCCACGAGGAAAATACTCTTCTCCTTGTATGAGGTGTAGATGGTCAGGATTCCCATCATCACAAAATATGTGCAGAGAAAGTTAAGGAAATCAGGGAGTTGCAAGGACAGGCAGAGAAGTCACTCGGATCCCCTCAGACAGGTTGTTTAACCACCTCTTGTGACACTCCATTCTCATGCTTGGCTGATGCCTCATTAGCATGAGAAATTAATAATAAATTCTTAACTTTAATAATAACAAAATTAATTTATTTTTAACTCCTTGGAAGCGTCCAAGGTCAGGTTGGACAGGGCTTGGAACAACCTGCTCTAGACAAAAATGTCCCAGCCCATGGCAGGGGTTGGAGTTGGATGGTCTTTAAGGTCCCTTTCAACCCAAACCAGTCTGAGATTCTCTAACATTTGCTGGGAGATAGTGGGAAAACCTGAGACTGAATGAGCCACAGAAAGAATCACTGTGAGTTCCTCCTAAGCACAGACCAAGCAATTAATCTTTCTCATTTTTGGAATTAAATAATTTCAAGTGCTGCAAGACCCAGTGTTTGTGCTGAAAGCCAACCAGAACAGCCTGGAACAACGAAATGCCTTAGAATAATGGAACTGTTTAGGTTGGAAAAGGCCTCTAAGACTACTTAAGTCCAACTGTTCCCCCAACCCTGCCAAGGCCACCACTAACCCTTCACCTTGTTGAACCTCCCAGAGTACCCTCAGCCCATGGATTCAGCCTGTCCAGATCCCTCTGAAGAGGTGCCACAAGAATTCCCTCTGTTCCACTTTTCCCTCTCAGTATCTGACTTGTGGTATTAGGGAAGAAAAGACATGTTTGTAACCTCACTATGGATGGAATAAGAGAATGATTTGCCCTGAGGTCACCCAAATGTGGGTGCATCACACCCAGACAGGCAGGAATTTTCCCATCACATGAAAAACTGTCTGATTATCAGCTGACCTCGGGACGAAAAATTCCCATAGGCCTGAAAATGGGAGAGACAAGGGTTTTCTTCATGAGGAAAATCAAACCCTTTTGGTAGACGTGAGACAACATTTGTAAAGGATATGAGACAACACAAAAGGCAAGGACGGGTTTGGATTCAGGAAAAGGGTGCAGGTAATCCCAAATCAGAGCAACAATTGCAAAGAGACAAGAGATTGTGCAGATGAGGAGGCGGCCGTCAATCAAACGGAAATTTTCCACATATTTGTACTTTTCCAGGAGAACCTGTGGGAGAAAATGGGTGGCTGAGTTTATTTTGTGCTTTCCATGAATCTGACAAACTGTTTCTGGGAAAGGTTTAGACGAAACAACCTCCATGAGACGGGTAAACTGAGCAGAAAGTTCATGGAGAATTAATGTCAGGCATCCTGATAATTTGCTGATTAACACTGGGAATTAAGCACAATCCATGGGAATCACAAGAGATGCTACAGGCCCGGCAGGGATAGGGGCACAATCAACCCCAAAAAAGTAGAAAAGAAAGTAAGAGAGTTTTCCAAGAAGGAAAAAATCAGCAGTGGCAGAAGGTACCTTTTTGGCAGAGTCATCCAGGGAATTTTTCACAGCCGAACCGTCCCATTTGTCAATTTTTACTGGCTTGTCATCGATCTTCCACTGCAAAGGAAACCATAGGGAGTGAGGAGAATTTCATCGTGGTGCCCTTGTTTCTGTCCTGAACATAAAGACAGGAGCCAAAACAGAGAGCAGCTGCCTGTTTGGGAAAACCTCAGTGGAGACAGAGGGAATCTGGGACCCAAAAGCCCCCTCAGCACCACCGAACCTGTTCCCCGTGCAGGTTCCAGCTCATTCATCTTGTCACAGGTTTGAAGGGGCTTTCTACATCAGGTTTACTCTGTATTTGCTTCTACATTTGCTGCCATCCCCAGATTGTGACTGAATTCCTGCCTTTGAATGTATTCCTGCTGTTACAAATGGACTCTTCGATGACAGGAGGAAAATTCCAAGAACCCCCAACTATCCCGTGTACAAGGGAAGAACTAAAAGGCACAAACAAGAAATGAAGTTTCGGTCAAACCATCCTCCAGAATGAAACCAAAAGCTTCTGTTGCTCTTCCATATTCAGGTCTTCCTTGGAAATAGGTCCCTGCCCGATAACAATTCCCAGATAAAACAGCTCAGCTTTTCCAAGGGTTCACCTTCCCCTGAATTATATTATTTTTTCAGCCCTGTGTATTTTAAGTCATTCCTTATTTCAGCTGAGTGACTGGAGATGGAATTTAGCTTCCAGTAGAGCAACCCTTAATTTCCCTCATCTTATTTCCTGCTCCTACAGCTTCTGAGTTGGATTATTAACTCCCAGTCCAAAGAGCTCCTTTCCCTTCTCTGGAAGGAATAAAACCACTTTAAAATATGATGTAAAACTCCATCTACTTCCCAAAAAGTTCAATTATACTCCACTCTCTGCAGGTAGGAATTATCAGGCACACAGTGTATCCTGTGTGTATCCATGACGTTTATGAGGCACAAAAGCAGAAGGATTTAAAAATTATGGAGAACTGGGACAGAGTTCAGTGTAAGGTACAAAATATTTTAGGTTTTCTTTTTTTGAAGCATTTTCTTGTAGGGTTAATTAGCACACATGGTAATTAGAAATGCCATGAAAGAATAGGAAAGAATTCTTTCAATTATTTATTTTTCCTTATAAAAGCACCTACAACAGTGGAATTGCCAAAGTTTAAAGTATCAAGGGGGTGTAAAAAAAATATTTTTTTCCTAAGCAATGAATTGGAAGTCTTTTGACTAACACCACCAACACCCAACCCCTCTTTCCTTATCCCACAGAGAAATCAAAATGCTTCCAAGAAACCCATCCGGACTTGACCTCACTGCTCCCAGTTATCCAGTGTGAGGACTTTGGAAAGGAGCTCCAAAGGCTTCCAAATTAAAACTCAGACTTTGGTTCCAGCCTGATGGAGAAAAGAAGAAACCAACCAGTTCAAAACACAGGTTTTTTTTAAGTTTGGGTGTCTTTTGACACAAACTTAACTTTTTTTCCCCAAGGATTATTCCTTGTGCTGCTTTACATTCCATTCAGTTTTAGCCTGGGTACCTGGCTTGGCTCTTTAAATATTCCACCAGAGTTTCCAGTACACTTTCGGAATTACAAAGATCAATAATCAAGTCATGAAGTAAAAACAGGTTTGTTGCTACTGTAAGAGGAGCACCAGTGTAAAAACTCTTAACAGGGAACAGCATTTCTGTGTCTAATCCTTGTTTTCTACGACAAGAATGAAAAGAAACGAACCCCTCCTTTCTAAAATCAGGAATTTTTCAGACTGGGACCCAAGAGGCTGGAAGGGCCTCAGTGGATGATGCACTTCTGGGGCACAGAAGGCAGCTGGTGTTCAGGAAGTAGTCTGAGTCCTGAACACAGCTCTTGGTGTTGTGGTTAAATGAGTATTAATTAGATTAATTCAATGTGCTTTAAATAGGAGAAATCCCGAGGGGTTTCCCGAGGAGGACTGTGGCCACACCATCCTGAATTCTGTGTCTGCGCACGCTTAGGTGGCCCTGGATGAGCAAGGAATGCTCAGGAATAGCTTCCCAGTTAGCACAAAGTCTTCAAGGACATGAGAAAGATGAAAAAAAAATGGAATAGTTAAACCACAAATCTCCCTAAATTCACCCTGATTTAACTTTTCAGGGAAGCACAGAGAGGTAAACAAGCAACATGTCCTAATGCTTCAAAGCCTCGCTGGTCATCAGTTATTTCCCTGCTAGGGAAAAACTGGAACAGATTATGGACTTAAGGCCACAATTCTTCAGGTGATTCCTCACCAATGGATACAAGAGTTCACAGAAATGACCAGAGTTCCCTCAGGCAGAGAGAGGAAATGAAGGCACACAGGGAAAGGGAGGAACATTCCCAAGCATGTGTGTTCTTGGGGTAGAAACTCCTCAGTGGTTTCTCCCTAGAGGATTCAGTGTATTTCCCTTCCCAATGACTCCTGTTTTTTACCCCTCAGCATCCACAGAACACAGCAGGAAGAACAGGACTGCCTTGGGAGCAGGGTGTTTCCATGAGTTCCGGAAGTTTAACCACAAATGGAGAACTGAGCACGTTTGCAAAGACAATGCCCTAAAAACACTCACTTAACAGCTTAAATCTACTGTGCCAAAGGAAAACCATGGAATTCTTAGGGATATGAGGAAAACATCATCTCAAACAGGTGCAGGAAAACTATACACTTTAGGAATGATGAATATATCACTGAAAATCCCAGTGTTTCCAACTGCAAGTGCCTGTGTTTTAGAGTTCAGTAGAAGTTGCCAAGTCCACCCCTCTGGAGATACCTCCACAGATACAGACACAACCAATTCCATCTCCTTGGGAAGCACAAAAAGAGCCTCTAGGTCTTTAATTCCAGCTGCCAGGCTGCCAAAGATCCCCAGAAGCTGGGACACAACACCTGGACACTGAGTTGAGACCAAAGCTAATCCAAAACCAAGGTACTTTACACTACTGGGATGAGATTGGGACTGTCAGCTCTGCTCCCCTCGACATCTCAGACAATCGTGGAATACCCTGAGCTGGAAGAGACCTACAAGGATCACCAAGTCCAACTCCTGGGCCTGGGGATGCTCAAAGATGAGGATGCTCAGGGATGGGGGGCTGCCCAGGATGAGGGAATGCCCAGGATGAAGATGCTCAGGATGAGGGGGTGGATGCCCAGGGACAAGGTGGGGAGATAGGAAGGAAGGAAGGGTGGGATGCTCAGGAATGAGGGGGGTTGACGCTCAGAAATGAAGGATGGATGCTCAGGGATGAGGGGGGATACTCGGGGTGAGGGAGGGATACTCAGGATGAGGAGGGGGTGCTTAAGGATGAGGACGTTCAGGGATGAGGAGGGGGAATGCCCAGGACTGAAGGATGGATGCCCAGGAATGAGGCGGGGATGCCCAGGGGTGAAGGATGGATGCCCAGGGATGAGGCGGGGATGCCCAGGGGTGAAGGATGGATGCCTAAGGATAAGGGGGGATGCCCAGGGATGAAGGATGGATGCCCAGGGATGAGGCAGGGATGCCCAGGGGTGAAGGAGGGATGCTGAGGGATGAAGGGAGGGATGCACCAGGGGTAAGGAGAGGATGCCTAGGGATGAAGGCTGGATGCCCAGGGCTGGCGGGGGGATGCCCAGGGGCCCGGCCGGGGCAGGGGGACGGTCGGGGCGGGCCCAGGAGCCCCGCCCGCGGTACCTTGTCCAGGAGCCCGTTCCGGCCGCTTTTGGCCGCCATCTTCTCACTGCCTCCGCCCCCGTCCCGTCCGCGACACCTGGGCGCTCCTGATTGGCCGCGCGGAAGGAAGTCCCGCCCCATCCCTCGCGCGCGCCGCGATGCACACTGGGAAATGTAGTCCGTTCCTCGGTCATTCCTGTAGAGGTCGGGGTGTTCAAATAACGGAATGGTTTGGTTGGGAAGGAACTTAAATCCCATCCAGTTCTATGGGCAGGGACACTAGAGCAGGTTGCTCCAAGCCCTGTTCAACCCCAAAAGAGCTGTCCACAGTCCCCATCCCTGGAAGGATTTAACAGCCGTGTGGATGTGGCACTTGGGGACATGGGTTAGCTGTGGCCTTGGCAGTGCTGGGGGAATTGGATGACCTTGAAGATTTTTTCCAACCCTAACTATTCCATGATCTTCAACAGATCTGTTGTGTGGCCAAGCCACAGGATGCTGTTTATCCATCGTTAATTAGACCCTTCATGTGGAGCTGCCATGCCGAGGAGTCCTCCGTTTTCCACTGCTGGAGAGGAGATGCTGAGCTGGATATCCACTTGGACTGATCCAATTTAGCTGCTTCAATGTATCAATTTTCCATTAAAGGAATGACAACATCCTGGCGGATGCATCTTCCTGCAGTGACAGCAAATGATGGGGTTTCACCTGTCCCTGCTCCAGCCTGTTATTAATGAGCCTCTTTGTACCTGCAGCTCTGCTCAGGAAGGTTTCCATATCCAGAGGTTTTGTCTCTGGGAGACCCTTATCTGTCAGACCCAAGTGTCTCCATGGGCCTCTCCCATTTTTGCTGGAGAGGGAGAACCTGGCAGGGATGGCTCCGGATTTGGGGGCTGGCAGCTGCTTCTATCAGCTGGTGCGGAGCAGACTTTCAAATGAAGTCCCAAATCTTTGTGATTCACTTGGCTGCTTCCCTATTTAGTCTCCCTGGAATTGTGAATGGGACTGAGTGGAAGCAAACAGCCTCCTGCCAAACCTGGGAATTCAGCTCCAGCCCCAGGCATTTGCTGATCTCCAGGTCACACCTGAGAAATGGCTGTTGCTCTCCTCAATTTCCCTTCTCTGCCCCAGATCCATCCTTTGTTCCCAGCGCAGCAGCACTGGGAAAGGCTGTGGATCAGCTCCCTCAGTTTAATATGGGATTTTGTGATTCACATGCCCCTCTGTGGGGTTTGGGGACAGCACAGACTTTCTAGCATTCCTCTAGTTCTCCCAGTGCTCCCAGCTGGAGGTGGGAATTTGTTCTGGCTCGTCCTGGCTTTAACAAGACATTCCCGGAGGAAATCACACATTGTGAGAGGAGAGAGAGTGGGAGAGGTTTAGGCACAAGTCCCTGAGCACCCTCTGGCAGCAATACTGGCCACTTCAGCAAGACAGCATGGAGCTGGAAACCAAGAAAGGACAGCTTGAATGTGTCCTGCTGCAGATGACAGGTATCCAGACAGGATGAGTGCTATAAAAGGTATGGGACAAGGGTCAGTAATACATTTAAACTCTAAGAGGAGAGATTTAAATTAGATATTGGGAAGGAATTCTTCCCTGTGACAGTGGTAAGGCACTGGCACAGGTTGCCCACAGAAGCTGTGACTGCCCCATCCCTAGAAGTGTTCATAGCCAGGTTGGACAGGGCTTGGAGCACCTGGTTTAGTGGAAGGTGTCCCATGGCAGGGGCATGGAGCAGATGATCGTTAAGGTCCCTCCCAACACAAACCAGCCTGTGATTCCATGATGAAGGTGAGGCTGAGTGTGCCCCCACTGTGGCAGCCTCCTGGATGTCCGTGAAGGGAGGACAAAGACTGAACGCCCTCATCCCAGCACAAGGCTGGACCCTGATGCTGTGGCTACAGAGGGGCAAATAGCACACAGTTACTGCTGGGGTCCCTTGGATTCACAGCTGGATTAACCCCACCTCAAACCCAGCTGTTGGGAGATCAGCCTTGGAGTAAAAGTGAGTTTGCCCCGACATGAAGTAGGACTTGGATATCTTCCATGTTTTATCTCCATCCCAGCTCCAATGGTGGTTCCATCTGGAACTGCCAGTGCAAGCAGAACCCGATACTTCCGAGTGCTCTTTTCCCTGCACTGGCTGGGGAAGAGGGGCAAGAAATTAAGGCACATTTTGCAGCTAATAGTAATAACCCAGCACATCTACCTTTCCTTTGGAATTACTCAGGATCGCTGGTGCCTTTACTTTTGGGGCTCCCATGTTTCATGTGTGTTCCAGGATAGAATTGGATCCCTGTCATGTGGGGATGGAAGAGAGCTGAGCCATCCAAGGAACCATCCCATCACTCCGCTCACAACCCTGGCCTCCTAAAGAGGGAATCCAGCCCCAGGGCAGGTCTGGAGGAGGGAGGAGCAATTCCACGTGGTGTACGAGATCCCACCTGTAACCATCAGCAAGCAGATGGCCAAGCCATTTTCCCCCTCCTGAGGTAAGAAAATCCAGTAGGAAAACTGAATTGGAAAATCCAACCTTTTCCTGGAAAATCTGGGACAAGATTCATCTCAGGTTATCAGGGACTAACTTCCAGCTTGGAAGCATCAAAACAGCCACAAAGCTGCAGGGACAGCACATGAAAATCATGGCTGCTTGCTGCTGGGCTCCTCAATTCCTGGAAAATAAAAGTGTGCTCATCCATCCCTGCCCAAAAACTGGTATCAGAGTGGCTGGGACAAGTGATGGGAAGCAATGGAGGATGCTCACTGCCCACTAGCTGCTTCCCTACATGAAAAACAGGTCGTTATACCCACTTACACCATTTTTATCCCCCTGCAAACCATAACAGGAAAAATTCCTTCCCCAGAAGGGTTGTCTAGCCCTGGCACAGGCTGTCCAGGGCAGTAGTGAGTCCCTATCCTTAGGGGAATTTAAAAGCTGTGTGGATGTGACACTTGGCGACATGGTTTACTGGTGGGACTGGCAGTGCTGGGGGAACAGCTGGACTGGATGATCTTGAAGGGCTCTTCCAACCTAAATGATTCTCTCTGATTACTCAATAACCTCGCCCGTTTGGCACAAGCAGCAGTAGCATCCTGCTTGTCTCCAAGCACAGCAACTTTGGCAGAAACAGGGATTTCACTGTCAGAACCTGGTTTTATTCTGTTTGAACCTCGGCCTCTGCCCTGCAGTCTCTCCAAGTCCTGGTTGCTGTTAAAACGTACAACATTATTTGTACACATTTGCTATTTGTTGGCGTGTTTCTGGTTTGTGACAGTTGTTTCACAAGCAGGATTTACTCTGTTTCAAACAAACAGAAGCCACAACATGAGGGATTGCCTGCGTGTCATTCCACTCACACATTTCACACATGCAAGTCAACGGTCCTTCGGTGCCTTTTGAAAACATTCAGGTGGTTCAGCTGAGACCCAAAATGACCGTGAAAGTCTTGTCACCAGCCCAGTGCTCTGCTGGCGAGCTGAGAATGCGAAAGCACAATTGGAATTTTTCCACAAATGGAAAAGCACAATATAAAGCATTATTGGAAAAAAAAAAAAAAAAGTGTAGCGACATCTAGGTTTGTTTTGAACAGTTTGACAGCAAATCCCAATCCGTGCCCAGCTGAGGGTTTTCCCATTTGCATAGTGAAGAGCTAATTCTAGAGCAGATGAGTTGCAGCGTTTTCCAGACATGGGGAGGGGGAAAGTTTGTGTCAGGTGTGTGGATCATCCCAGTTTCCGTGCTGTGCTTCTACCCAGCTCCCATCCATGATGTTCATCGTGGACAGTGGTTAGTTTTGCCCTCAGGTGTGAAATGGTCCAGGTTTTCCTGAAATGCTTCCCCTAATGCACAGGACAAGCTCTTCGTCAGGCTTTTGCTGGACAGCTGGGAGACAGGACGGGGCTGTCGGAGGGTCTCTCCCCTCGGAGCATTGCTAAAGGCTTGGTTTTTAAAATCAGTGAGAGTCTTTAAGGCTTCAACCTCCCCCTTTACTTTCATTGAGAAAATACTTGTTCAAGCTACACTTCCTGACTACTGTGCACTGCAGGTACAAGAGCATTGGAAGAGAAATACTGACAATATAGAACATCATCATACAATCACCTGGTATGATCCCTTTTGGCACTTTTCCTTCATTTATCTGATCTTATTGGCTCCAAACACGGACCTTTCTGTGCGGCTTTTCCCGGGCAAATTGCTCCAGAGCGTTAGAAAACAACTTTCCGGAGTCAGTGGCATCTTTGGCAGACACAAGTCATGGAACCAACCCCAGCTTCACATTCTGGGAGGATGCTCCCACAGAGGATGCCTTCACCCCAGAGGGAAGGCTGAGGGTTAGAAAGGACTTTCCTAAAGTGTGAATAAATACTTGGTTTCATCTCAGGCCTCTGCACATCTTGCAAGAGGTATTTTCCTCCTCAGCTGGCTGAATTTCTGGCAAAGGTAGTGCCATTCCTGACCTTTTTATGGGAGAGGCTGGGAACTCCTGCTCTTTTGAGTGTAATTATTTACAATTTTTGTTTCCTTTGTGCAAGCTTACACAGGCTTTGAGAGTGTTAAATTAATAAAACATTCATCCTGCTTCACATTGCCGCAACCCTTCCACGATTGTGATTCCACATATAAAGGTCTCCTTAAATGTGGATGCCACAGCCTGTGCGTGATGCTTGGGGAGTTGGGATCTCTGTTCTGGGGGGAGCCGGGGGAACGAGGGGTCCCATGGAGCTTTTTTTGGCTGGGGACAAACTCCAGCTGAGGCATGCCTCCCTGCCCAGCTCAGATTTGGAAAGAGGAGATTAACGCACAAACCCCCAAAATATTTATAAAATCTTTTCAAAAGGAGATATTTAAGACACTGTCCTGGTGCATTGGGCTGTGAAATCTGTTTTAAGAGGGGAAAGAAAAGATACATTCAGCATGTAAATCTAGCTTTTTTTGTGGTGTGGCAGCCCAGGCCTGGCTGAACCCACACAAGAAGTGCCACGAGAAAGAAGGAAACTTTAAGGAAGTCTGACTGGGGCTCCAGGGATTAACCGTGGAAAAATAATTCTAAATCTAAATGCACTTGGGAAGTGCATACTTTAGCTCAAAATGTTGGGAGAAACCACATGGATTGTGAGTTAAAGCTGTGGCTTTCCCTCCTGAACTCCAAGGGCAGATCCAGGCCATCGCTCCTTCTCTCCACGCTGCTCTTCCAGGTCTGGCCAAGGCTCTAATTCCTCAATTTCCTTCTAATTCACAGCTGGAAAGAGGAGCAGCACTCAGTTTGGGGCAAAAGCGCCTGATTCAAGCAACACCTCCCAAGGCTCTGAGAGGGCCTGGAATGCTGGGAAGACAGAGCAGGCCAGGTCTCACCAGTCCTGGGGACAACTTTACCCATCCAGTAGTTTGGGTGGCAAGGAGATCCAGAGATACAGATATATATTATGGAATCATTGCTATAAGATTTCTCCAAACAAAAGTGTCAAATCTTTTGAAATATAGTATTTAAAATATATAAATTTTATCCATTAAAATATAAGATTTCTTTTTTTTTGTCCTTTTTTTCTTTTTTTTTGAAAAAATCCAGTTCAATTAGGGAAAAAAAAACCTGCCAGGGTCCTTGCAGTGAAAAAGAAAACCAGTTCCTGTTTTCTTTTTAACCGTTTTAAGATGGAGGAAGAAAATTCAACCGTTTTTAGATAGAGGAAATTGGGCAACGAATGTTCTTTTAGATCAGATCTGTTTGTTTTAGTGCACTGGGTGTCCTCCCTTCACACCATCCATGGAGAAGCTTGCCCCAGCACTGTGCTCATCCCCAAAAATATCTGGCATATGGGTGGGCTGGTGGGGAACGCCACAGCTCCGCCCTGGACAAAGATCCTTGTGGGCTCCGAGGATCCCAGTGAATACTCTGCAAGGCAGCTTTCAAGGATCGAGGTGGAACAGTGTTGTTTGAGCTCCATTACTGGAAATAATCCACAGAGTTAATGGATGGATAAGTGTTACAAACACTCAAAGGGTGGGAGGCCACATTTGGGCAGAGAACACACGCTCCACCAAGCCCAGGCTCTGGGCCAGCTCTGCCGCAGGCCCAATTTTATGCCTGGAAGTGGGAATTTTTAGTGCATTGCTCACCTGAGCTTTTTTAGTGGTTTGGACCTGGAGCCAGGGAGCTCAGAGCAGGGGAAGTCCTCTGGAAGGCTGGTCTCCCATCCCAGCTCCAAAGTCAACCATTGGGTGCCTGGATGTGTCAGACCCCTCAGGATGCCTCCTCTGGGACATGTAAGAACAGGTCTTAGAGAGAGAGCTCTTAACCAAGCAAGATCCTGAGGGTACGTGTCAACAGGGAGAACGTCCTTCACAAAATCACCCAGCCGGCATTTCCCTTCCTTCAGTGTTAGAGGGAAGAACAGGAAACCCTCCTGGCTTGGAAGAGGCAGGGACTAAGAGAAAAGCTCTCTGGATCCCAGCGCCCAGTGCTCCACCCAAGCTCTCTGCCCTGTCACTAACATGGAATTACAAGTCCCTATAAGGCTTTTTGGTAAAATCCTTATGTTAGGTCTCTTTTTTTAACTGTATTTGGTTTTTTACTTCAAGAAAGTGACGTATGGTCTGTACTGCTGGTGCAGACAGTGAGATACATTCATTTTTCAGTACTCCAGGGGGCTCTGTTTGGGATTTCCTTGGAGAAATACAGAACAGGCTCCCTCCCCAGCAGCCCTCAAGTCATCTGACATGGATAAGGCCTGACTCCACAGTCTGAGGGAGAAAATCGGGCAGGCAGAGAGAAGAAGACTGTAAGACAGAACAAACCTAATTTCTATGAGCAGAGCTCAGATTTCCCTTGGCAAGGGATGGACGAGGTCCTTACCTCGTACCCCATGTTCACAACCCTCCAGGCTGGGGAACCCCCGTGCACGTGGAGGCCTTGCAGTGTATTCACAGGGACAACAATGCCTTCAGACCAACGGACAAGAAAGGATTTTCTCTCCTCATTCTCTCCTGGTTTTTTTTTTCAAATCTGAAAGGACTCTGGCTTCTCTCTGAACTGGACCTACGAACGCCTTACCACTGGAACGAGAAAACAATGGTGTGGGTGGAAGTAGGGCAAAAAATAGTTCTCCTATAAGACAATCTGATAAACCTCATCGTCCTCTAGAAAGGCAGCATGGCCCACCAGTGCTACTTGGCTCCCAGAGTGCTCTTGGAGCGCAGCAGGTACCGATCCACTCGGACTTTCCGCCTGTCCACTGTCCTGTTCTCGCTGTCGAAAATCCGCTGGAGGTGCAGGGCCAACCTCCTGTCCTCCTCCTCCTGCTGGAGCTTCTGCTCCCTCTCCCGCACCTCTGGAGGCACCTCCCCTGCTGCGTGCCTCAGTCTCTTGACGGAGCCGTTGTGCTCCAAGTGCTTTGTTTTGCAGCATCTCTTCCGGCCCCGCCTCAGGAGCGGCGGCTGTTCCGTGATGATGTTCCCGACGGAATTGCAGGTGCTGTTCTGCACGTTCATCAACTTGCTGTTGTTCAGGTATTTCAGCTGCTTTTTCGCCGGTGCCTTGGCAGGGACTCCGAGTGTGCTGCTGTCAGGCAGCGTCGTGCCAACGCCCACGCTCAGCATTTTTGGGCCAAGACTAAGACAGGATTTGTCCATGAGTTTTAGGTCAGGGCCTTCAGACACTCGTGTGTTCAAGGAGGTTACATTTGATCTCACATCTACTTCGGCAGCACTGTCATCTCTTGTTAAGGCCTGTGAACCCCTGTTCTTCTCGCTCCCTCTTCCCAGCTTCATTTCACTGATGGAAGGGAAGGAATCCAGCTTGGGGTGAGGCTCTCCCATTGCGTCAGGTGGAAGGCGGTCATCCTGCACTTGTGGCTGCTCTTTAGTGCAAGTGCTGGAGTTGGTGATGTCAGGAACCGTAACATCTTCCACAGGCTCTGCAGCCAGGGATGTGAGGGTCGCTTTAGAGAGAGTCTTTTTGATCTGACGCTCCTGAAATATCTGCTCCCATTTTTTCAGTATTCTTGGACTGGCCTCGTAGGTGGTTGGCTTCTGCAGGCTCCGGTTCAGGTTCCTCGGCGTGGATTTGATGATGAGAGGGCTCAGGACTCTGCCGTCGGGAAGCCTCTTTGGAGGAGTACACGGGGAGCAGACAATGGGCTTGAAGTGGTTGAGCTCTTCAGAGATGCTGTCGTTGCTCTCTGGGCTGATGGATCGCTCTGGCTTGTGCAGGGCCGAGAGGGACGACACGGCGGTGAGGACCAGGCGCTTCTCTGCCGTCAGGTCTGGGGCCGAGAGGCAGCGGTTGTTCTGGGTGGACGACAGGACCCCGACCAGCGGTGTCGACGTGCCAGTCACGGGCAGCACCTGAAAGGCAACGCAGAGCACCCGGGATATTGGTCACGGAGCAGAAGGACAAGAATGTGAGAGGAAAACAGGAGAACCTGAGGTTACTGTGCTCTCTGGACACAGCACCTTCCATGGTCAATATGGGACATGAGCAGGATGCACCAGACCCAGCCTGATTTGGGTCTCAAATTTATGTCAGTGCAAGAGCTGTTCTGGCTGCAAGTGGCAACCTCTCCAATGGCAAAATCACAAGACAGTTCGGGTTGGAAGGGACCTTAAAGATCATCTTGCTCAAACCAGGTTGGATGGGGCTTGGAGCACCTAGAAGGCGACCCTGCCCATGCCAGGGGGTGGAACTGGATGAGCTTTAAAAGGCCCCATCCAACCCAAACCATTCTACGATCCTAAGAATCTCTTCCCATAGCACGGAAGTGCCAAAGAACATATTCTGTCGTCAGGAAAACTTTTGCTAGTTTAAACAGCTTTAGAGAGAAAGGGAAAGGAAGAAAGGATTATTTTCCTAAAATTTTATACGATTTTTCTTTCACTGGCTGCAGATTCAGCCTTGAAAAGAAAATGAATCACAAAACAAAAGGCTGATTACAATCCTTCCAATTAGCCTCCAAGAGCTCTGCCACCTCTCTGCTTTTTTGCTTAGCAACCCATCAGGTTTTTACTAGGAAGTGACTGGCCCCATGGCAATAACACAGTACCACAAACCCCATGTTTTATATCTCCAGACTACTGGTGCTGTGTAACGTCAGATAAGAACATTTACATACCACAACCTGTTCCCAGATGCTGCCTGTACCTTTGTTTTGTTGGCTGGGGCTGATCTCTGCCTGCTCTTGGATCTCTCCTGAATGGTGTCGTTGCAGCTTCGACTCCTCTCCAGCTTGGCAGTTAAATTCCTGAAAAGCAGATGGGTGGAAACAGGACTGTTCATGGCCTTAGGGACAATCAGCTCAACAACCCTGGCAGCTGTTGGGAGAGACATCAACCTTGGCAGCACCTGACTGTAAGAGATACCTCCTACGCCCTCTGGGAAAGGGATCCAGGAATCTTGGATTGTGTTAATAGGTTCCCTACTAAATACATGGACACCTCCACCCATGGCTCATAATTAACTGAGGTCAGAGCTAATGACAAAGCTGTGGAAACCCCTTTGCTTCTCATGTGGAGACACACTTGGTTACTCAGCTGCTTCCACTGGGTCAAGCAACAGCTTTCCAGGGAAAAAGCCGTCTCGGGCTGATGGTCTCTCTTCATGTCTGTGCTGGAGAATGATCTAGCACTCCTGAGTTCATCCCACAGGATTCTGATTCCTGACTAATGATTTAAATCTACAGGCAATGATTTTTCTGCTTCATGGGATGAACATTAACTTCCTTGATCCCCTGGATTTTATAACAGGTAGGAAGTAAGCAGATGGACACCATGTCCTAACAGTGAGTCTGCTCTAAAATTCCAGAAAAAAAACATCACTTATTTTGGATTGAAACAACCATTTGAATTAAAGCATCTCAGGTGTGTTGTTAGAACAAGTTGAAAGAACATCTTTAAGGGACACTGAATAAAGTCTCAGCATCTTACCCTGAAAAGAAAGCAAAGGAGGTCTTGGAAACAAAAGCTGACCGGTGTGTTTGCTTGCCCTGGAATGGTTCTTCATTCTCTGAATCCGAGAGACGTTCAGGAAACTGAAGTCAATCAAGGAAGAGTTAACTGACATGTACAACAAAGAGAATAACTTGGAAAATAAAGCTCTTTCTTGCAAAGGTGTTAAAGATCCCCAAAGCCCTCATTTCCGATTGTACCAAGAGGACATAAAGCATAAATAATGCAAAAATAAGCACACAGCTCCTATGTATAGTCATTGAATAAAATTAATTTACTGATCAAGAAAATGTGGGAAAATCCTACAATTAAATTACTACAGGCTGTTCATTACTCAGTCTCCACAGATCAGCCCATCAAACTGAAATTTTAAGAGCATTTCCTACAGAGCCTCCCAACTGAAATGGGAAACAGGTAAGACTCAGCCTGAAGAATGTGTTGAACTTCAGAATCGTGTAGAAGATTCATGGGGAAATGTTCATGGAAAGGCACAAGGATCGTCCCAAAGCAGAGATTTGTTGTGTTTGGAAGAGTCATGTGTTGGTGGGTAAAAAGGGGCACAGAAACCTCTGGAAGAACATCTGCAGTCATCAACATGGATCTTTATAATCTGTTAGCTCACAGCCTTCAGGGGCTATAAAGGGTCAATCAAATAACTCTGGAAAGACAAAGGATGAAAGCTCTGGATATGTGGATAGGAAGGAGAAGCACAAGCTTACTTACACACTCTTGGTTCACTTTCAGCACGACAGATTCGTCCTTTTTCTGCTGTTCCTCTGTTTTTCTCTTCCCTACATCCATGTCATCTACAACGAACTTGTGAATCAGCTCCTCAGACGCCTTTTCTTCTTGCAGTTTTTCTTCTCTCAGCTGGAAACAATGAAAAAAGAGATATTTATAATGTTTGAAGTCCTCCACACAAATTGGCAAGACCAAGAGTCTGGTCACAGCATTAAATTTTGTGCCTTCATTTCCCTACTCTAGGGCACAGCCACTGTCTCTCTCTCATAATACTGTGAAGATTGGTTTGTTTCTACAACACATTTGTGTTTTCGACACAAAGATTAGGGATTTTATCTTCTTTTTAAAAAAACAAAGGCACTTTGACAGAGGCCATGAATAGTCTACATATATCTGTAAATAGAACAGATCCTCCCTCCTTCCTCTGTCCAGCCTCTGTGGATAAGTTACCCTTGTCTGGGACAAGCAGCTGGACCTTTGACTGTCACATCCTCATTACACAGATGAACCACAGCACAAGGAATTCAAATCCTTGTGTTTGTCCTCATATTTGAGCGTGGGCATCTCAGGTGCTTCAGAAGCTGCTGTGTTACGTTGCCCTCTACTCATAAAGGGAACAACTTGCAAAAACTCCTTATTCTTCGCTTTTTCTTCTCTGCTGAAGGATGGAAAAATCCCAAAATCATGGACATGTGGACAACAAAGAAAACAGAGTTCTTGAGTCATTACGTGAAAAGCACATCATGATTTTCAAGCTGGAAAAGACCTGAATCCTACTGAATTCGAGCTCCCAGAGATGAGGTAGGAGGAACGAGGTAGGCAGAAACCAGGAAAAAACTCCACTGTTTGGCTGATTGTGGGTGTTCAGCAAATGTCTTCAAAGACTGATTTGACTTCCTGCTTGGAGTTGTTTGAAGATGTGTCTTTAAATTCCTTATCTATTAATAATCTCAAGCAATAACTACAACACAGTGTCTGATTAACATGGATTGTGGCCACACGACGAGACATGAGGAATAGTCTGGTGTAAATCAACAGTATTTCTGCTCTTTAAGGAGCCTTTCTTGAAGTATCTGAAAAATTATCATAAAGATGACTTTTTCTGGCCAGCTGAAATACTACCCAACACTTGTGTCCCTTTCCTACTTCTCACCTCAAAGAAAACCATATGGAAATCCTCACTTTTTTGGCTAAATTATAAAATTATACTAAATTCCTAAATTTAAAGCTACAAACATATGTAATATCATACAGAAATATTTAAAGATTTTGGGCAAATACATTATGTGAGGTGCCAGCACAAGCTTTGCTGATGGTGACCAGTCAAAAAGACAACAACAGGATCCTAATCAAGGGACACAAAAAAGAATTTAGGCCCAGAATTCAGGCTGTGCACAAAAAAACCTCTAATGATAAAATCTGTATGAATTTAAAAAAAAATAAAAATTAAGTAGCCTTGTGTAAACTATCTCCCAGAGAATTTTTTTTACAAATGCTAGCACATACAAATGTGCTGGGACATGAGGATGAGAAACTGAAACAATGTGGTGTGAAACATCTACCCTGGGAGGAAGTTATCCAAGTAGCATCACTGGAATACTGGATGGAGGACCATCAGCTTAGTTAGCAGCACAATTACCAGAAAATGCATTTTAACTTGTTTGTAGCTGTTTTGGGTACTGGAACTGCAGGGGAAAAATGCTGTACAAGTGATAATTTTCTGCGTAAGAAACAGCCATTTTAGGACCATCATTCCTGATATTAATATTTATTTCCAAAAGTTTGGCAAATGCACACTTGGTATCTTCACTCCACAGACGGTCAGATTTAGAAAACAAGTCGCATCTGGAATGAGTAAAAACGTTTTGAAATGCTCCTCTCCCTTTCTCAGGAAAGCCAGCCTGGGTTATCCCCATTCCACAGGCAGGGGGAGCTGAGATGAGAGCTTGTGCTTCCAGCCACAGAGGCAATCCCAATCAGGAAAAGCTTAGATTCCCGGACCTGAGTTCTCTTCCTGCCTAATTCAGAAGTTCAGAGACACCAAGAAACCCCGACAACAGTCACAATTTTGCCTCTATAACTCTCTGACTGGATGTTGGAGCCAGGTCAGTCTGTTCTCCCACAGAACCAGTGACAGGATGAGAGGAAACAGCCTCAAGTTGCACCACGGGGGGCTTAGATTGGAATAAGGAAATGAATAAGGAAACAGTGACTGCAGCATCAGTTGTGATTTTATCAGTAAAATTTCACTGCCATTTCCTCTTAGATGACGATTCAGAGAATCTCTCCCCCCACAGCTCTTCCAGCTGAGTTTCATAAAGTTTAAGTTGGCATGGGAAAGAAACCCATCTCCCATCTGGCAAGAAGCAGAAAAGGCCAGGCAGGAGGCTGAACAGGAATGAGACAAAAGCAGGCCCAAAATGCCAGAAAGTAGTTAAAATATTTCTTTGTGACTGGTGGGGAAGGCAGAGGTGTTGGCACTGAACTGCACACAGTACCTTTTTGCAGTGCTCCTATAAAAGGTTCATAGATCATGGGAGAAAAGATGCTTTAATCCTTCTGGAAGATCCAGATATGCCTCACAGAATCCCAGAATGGTTTGGGTTGGAAAGGACTTTAAAGACCACCCAGTTCCACCCCCTGCCATGGGCAGGGACACCTTCCACTAGACCAGGTTGCTCCAAACCCCATCCAACCCGGTCTTGAACACTTCCAGGGATGGGGCAGCCAAAGCTGCTCTGGGCAACCTGTGCCAGGGCCTCACCACCCTCACAGGAAGAAATTTCTTCCCAATATCCTATCTAATCCTGCTCTCTGGTGGTGGGAAGCCATTCCCCCTTGTCTTGTCACTAATTCCTGATGAAAAGTCCCTCTACAGCTTCCTTGAAGGCATTGCAAGGGAACTTTAGATTACCTGTTAATACCTATACAAAAACCCCTTATTTCTTCATCTTTAAGCCAAAGATGCCCTGAGTCAACTTATCTTAAAGATTACAGTGAAAAGTACAGTGATGCACATTTAAATTACTTAATTAATTAGATTTTTATAGCAGTAAGATTCCTGTGCACTTAAAGTCTGACACTGTTGCCCAGACCCAACTGCTCCTCAGCAAAGTGTCTCATTATTGCTGAAAATGCCACAGGTCCCTCAACTTTGCACACAAAGTTTCCTTCCCTTCCTGCCAAGTCACCTGGATGGGAGAAGAGTCTGCAATTCTTAATATCAGCTAATGGAACAGTCAGCCAAAGTTACCCTAAAAACCTGCAGTGACATTTCCCATCAGTGCCACTGCTAATTCCACATGAGTGGAAGCAGGAGGGAAGCCCCTTCCACACTTTTTAACTGTCTCCTCACACAGATGCATTTCTTAAACTAGTTATTTACCTTAAATATCACCTAAACAGTATATTCCTACTCAGACAAGGCTGTTTTTCTAATTCAGCTTCCCAGCCCTTTCTACCCTTGTTGATATTTTCAAGTGAAAACCCAAAGAAAATTCAACAATGAAAAACCCCCTGGGTTCCTTTTCCCCAGCAGGTAGAATAATCAATGAGGGGTTGGACCCATCTCAAGGGAAAACACATCACAGAGATCAAAAATCCCTTTTTAAATGGAGAAAATATTTTCACAGACTTTAACTGCACACCAGTTGGAAAGCTTTTCTTCCCTTATCATTTTTTTGACCTTTAAATGACATTTTTTCCTTGCCTAAAAATAAACAGAAAGCTCTGGTTTGGGATAGTTTGTTTCTGAGGAGAAGGATGTTATTGCAGGAGATATCTTATGTTGCAAAAGTGTTTATGGAATTACATCCACAACCAGTTGCTCCAAGGAAGGTACATTTCCATGTTCTGGAAGACAGACTAAGACAGCAAAATTTGGTTTCTAAATGCTCAATTACAGCCATTTCCTGAAGTGGCTGAACAGCATAAAGGGAATAAATGACTTTTGTTACAGAGCAGGAATAAAGAGCCCTTCAGGTTTCTCTACAGGATGGCATTCTTGCAGGAAATCCAAGTTCTCCTGGAAGAAAATACAAAATTACCCAGAATACTGACCTTCCTTAGCTGGCTTTCATATTCTTCTCGGAGTTCCCCTGGTTTGCTTAATTTAATGGGTGCTCTGAATATAAAATCTGGAAAGAGAAGGGAAAAAAAGAAAGGAAACACCTTTTAGTGTAGGATAATGGTGTTGGCCATTATTTCCCTGAAAGTGTGAGATCTCCATGGGCTGCACAAGAGGTTCTGCAGCACTTTTTCCAACTCCAGATGTTTATATTCCACCACTGCTATCAAAGTGCTGTTTAACATGCAGGAATATCAGGAGGAGGGTGGCCAAGCAATCCCACTTTGCACTTCCAGAGTTTCCTTGGAGACTCTCAAGAGTCCTTGACAAGCAGTTAAGCAATCAGAGGAGTATTGGGATGATGTAAACACAGGGGTGAAGTAACAGCCTGGTGATATCACAGGGAATCTGGGTCTTAGGAATAAACTCAGGCTTTAAGCACGGGGAGTAAGTCCCAGAAATAAATCCAGGCTTTCAGCACAGGGAACCTGAAGCCTAGGAATAAACTCAGGCTTTAAGCTCCTACTCCCAGACACCCAAGGCACACAGGCTGACAGCTGCTGCACAACACCCTCAATTCACATTCCTGCCCTTCTTCCATTGACATCAATGCATCAGGAATGCTCCCTATTTTCTGGATAAACAGTGTTTTTTCCCCTCCACACCCCCTTCCAGTTGTCTGCAGTGTTGTCCCACTGATCTGGAGTAAGCACAGCTTTTTTTCCACTTGCAATTCATTCCCCGAGGTCAATATTTCACTCTGTCTGGCAGGAATTCCCCATCCTGCTCCCGCTTCCTCCCTTCCCCCTCGGGAATTCAGGAACCAAAAGCCTACTGGCACAGGGTTATAGTTTAACCTCGTGGAGTCTGTTATTCCCAAAGGACTCCCTTCCTTCTATCGGCCACAAAGCTCCCTCCCACTTCTGTGCAGTGCAAGTCTGGGCAAGTTGCACTACAGTTGGAGGAGCCTGGATGGAAAAGGGAACAACAGGAATAAAACAAGCCCTGGACAACAATCCTGGCTCAATCTGTATCAGTATTCCAGGCAGGGTGCAGGACAGCCCATCATTCCAATGTGCTATGGTCAGGATGGCACAGGTACGAGCACGGAGGAAACATAAGGGGTATTTTCTTCTTCCATTAAAGGAAGAAGGTTTATATCCATTAAAGGATATAAACCAGCAGCTCCATCACGATTTCAGAAATTCACAGAAACATTTAGGTTGGAAAAGACCTCCAAGAATCCAATTTGTGACTGATCCCCACCTTGTCAACCAGACTACAGCACTGAGTGCCACATCCAGTCGTTCCTTGGACACCTCCAGGGATGGGGCTCCATCACCTCCCTGGGCAGCCCCTTCCAGTGAAAAACCCTTTCCATGAAAAACTCCTGATGTCCAATCTGAACCTCCGCTGGTGCAGCTCGAGGCTGTGTCCTCTCCTCCTGTCACTTTTTCCCCGACTCCCACCTGGCTCCACCCTCCTGTCAGGGAGCTGGGAGAGAGCAAAAAGGTCCCCCCTGACCCTCCTTTTCTCCAGGCTGAGACCCCCCAGCTGCCTCAGCTGCTCCTCACAGGACTTCCTTTATTTAGGAAGCGTTTTTACTTGGCCCAAAATGAAAGGTTCACAGCGGGAGGAGTGAATCAAACACCCAGTGACCTGCTGCCGACTCTCCTGCTGGGCATCCTCCCTGGGGACAGGTCACAGCCCTGGTGCCCACACATGCCATTTAAACACTGACTAAATCCTCTTTTCACTTGTCCTGCTTTCCACTGGTTTGCTTTTATCTTACAGAAGAGTCCTGTAACTTGAGTTCCTCCCAGTAAGGGTGAGCTCAAACTCTGCAGCCTCTGGAGATGGGAATGCTGAACAAATCACAGAGTATTTCTTTAATATCTCCTTCAGAAAGGAGAAAAATAATCTCATGCAAGCAAATATCAAGCACATAGATTATAAGGTGCTTTTTTTAAAATAAAAAAGCTGCTATTCCCTCTTCCTTGTACACCAGGCTTGTTTTTAAAGGAAAACTTCCCAAATGTCTAAACATGTGGGATAAAAATCCCAAGCAGAGGTAGTGCTGGGAAGGCCAGGCTGCATTCCTTGCTCCTGCCATGCTGGAAACCTTCCACTGGTTTCCCCAAATGTTTTTCCAATTGTGTCCTTGAGCAGTTCCAGTTCTTTGTGAACTTTATCAAGCTGAATTTCCACTGGAATGGTCCTGAAGGCAACTAACTCCCCTGAGGAATCTAACTCCCCTGCAGCAAACTTCAATCACTCCTCAATGTTTAAAGCTTGTCTCAGACCTTGTCTGCAGAGCTAAAAAGGTGGATTTTTTTCCCCTTCAGGGAAACATACAACTGGAAAGAGGAGCCATGTCAACTGTCTCATTGCTCACATGGGTTCAGCAAGCCAAGGCAGAAGAGATTTTAAATACTGGGATAACAGTTATGTTGGGATAAAGTTGTGCTGGTTTAGCTCAAGGGAGGCAATTTCATCCATAGTCTTTATGCACCAACTTGAATATTTTATAGTTGGGTCCAACTCTGTAGAAGAGACAGAATCAAAAATGTATGCATCGCTATATATCTGCATTCCACAGAATTCCAGAATGGGTCAGGTTGGAAGGGACCACAGTAGCTCATCTGTGGCTCAAGATTAAGTGATCTTGAGAGGAAACGGTTTCTGAAGGGCTGCTGGGAAGGCTGGCACTGGGATGCTCCTTCCAAGCCGAGGTAAGAGCACCAAAACAGGATCAGACCTGGCATCCTGCTCTTTTATCCTGGCAGACAAGAGTTTCATCCTATTGTGTTCAGCCTTCGAAAAAACAATTGATTTCTGCACTATTTGAGAGGACAACAGATTTTCTAATTATTTAATGCTGGTTTTCTTTATGAGAGGCATCTGACAGCCTAAATCCCCTCTGACTCCATCCTTTCCAGGTTGGAAGTGTGCCTTACACACTGTCTCCGTGGAGCTGCACTCCTGACCAGCACATTTTATATTTACTGCCAAAAGATCCAGAAACCTCCATCTGGCAAGTTCAGCACCATGGGTTGGATAAAAGTAAAGCTGAACTCGACTCAGAGCCTTGTCTGTCATTCAGAGGCTCCTGAGTTTTGCCAATCTGATGTCATTCGGCAAGTCAAAGCTGTGCCATGAGCAGGAGCGAATCTCCTCACCCCCAGCTCCCAAGGAAACTTTCAGCAGACTTTGTAGCTTCTTTCTCCCCTTTACTCCTGGCAGGGATAAAAAAACCCCTTGAGGTTTTCACTGTTTTCCCTTTTAACTCCCAGCAGTCAGTGTTTACACTTGCAGCTGAAGGTGAAATTTTAAAATGTTTTCAAAATGCAAACCAAGAACTTTTGTGAGTACAGAGAGGTTTGGAAACAGTTTTCCAAGAGAAGTAGTTTAACTAAATGATATGAAGACATGCCAATAGCTGAGATAAAGCTTTCCAATAGATTTGCATAGAATTATGGAATGGTTTGGATTGAGAGGGACTTAAAGCCCATCCAGTTCCACCCCCTGCCATGGGCAGGGACACCTTCCACTAGACCATGCTGCTCCAAACCTGGCCTTCTTCCAGGGATGGGGCACCCACAGCTTCTCTGGGCAATCCGTGCCCAGGGCCTCACCACCCTCATAGGGAAGAATTCTTTCCCAATATCCCATCTAATCCTCCCCTCTGGTAGTGTGAAGCCATTCCCCCTTGTCCTGGCACTCCAGGCCCTTGCCCGAAGTCCCTCTCCAGTCCTCTTGGAGCCCCTTCGGCTCTGGAAGGGGCTCTAAGGTCTCAATGGAACCAGTATTTTGTTGTTTTAATTGGGAAGAACATTTAAAAAACATTTAGAAGCACAGTGAGAAAAAAAACCCCTACTGTAGGTATAAGCACTATTCAGATGGAGGCACAACTAGCTGGACAATTATTTTCCAGGAGTTAATGATCCACTGCCATGGCAGGACAGGCTCTCACACTGGCCACTGGGTCAGGTCCTAATCACTCTCTTCATTAACAGCTTGAATGGTAGATTAAAAAAAGAAGTGGTGTTGGCTTTAATCAGTTTGATATAGGGGGCAAATCACTGCTTTTCCCAAGGCAGGGAAAAGCTTCATCAGGATTACCACTTCCAAACACTGTGGCCTTGAGATAAAACACAACTGGTGACAGGCTATAGAACAACAGAAACAACAGGAAATTAAGGAATCACCAGGAAACGCTCCAGAACTACACTGGTCTGGGCTAGTGGGGAAAGAGAGAAACCACAGCCAAAAAAAGACTGTGAGGAAGGAGGGGGAAGTCATGTTAAAAGTTTGGCAAAAACACCCTTCTATGAGCATCAGTTATTAATTGTTGTGCAGAAAAGAAACAAAAGAAATCAGCTGCCTTTGTAATAAGGGAGATTTTGATTAGACGTTAAGGAAAGTTTTCCAAGTGTTCAGAGGCTGAAGCAAAGGTGGGATCCCATCCTGCTGTCTGGGTATGGATGAGAGATTTGGGATGTCTGTGAGGAATGGTTTGGGTACACCCAGTCCTACCTCAACACAGGGAGCAGAACTTCCCTGTCCCTCCCAAAAACACCTAGGGGTCTGTTGTATAACCAGTCATTTATCACAGCCCTTCAGTACTTAGAGGAAGCTTGTAAAAAAAGGAGAGTGACTTTCTACATGGGCAGATGGAATATCTGGAGTTGGAAGGGACCCACATGGATCATCACTAAGTGACAGGAGAAGGGGGGGATAGTTTCCAACTGCCAGAAGGCAGGGTTAGATGGGATATTGGGAAGAAATTCCTCCCTGTGAGGGTGATGAGGCCCTGGCACAGGTTGCTCAGAGAAGCTGTGGGTGCCCTATCCCTGGAAGTTTTCAAGGCCAGGTTGGACAGGGCTTGGAGCAAGCTGGGCTAGTGGAAGGTGTCCCTGCCCATGGCAGGGGGTGGAACTGGATGTGCTTTGAGGTCCCTTCTAACCCAAACCATCTAGATTGATTTATGATGATTTATTCTCTCGCTCCTAGATCACTTTCATTTTAGGAATCTAAAGCTCTTCACCATCTCATCAAGCCCTTTCCTTGGAAAACTGCATTTCTGTTTCGCAGTTCACATGACAACATTTGTTCTTCAGCAATTTTCCAAGATCTCTGACATCATCTATAATCTGAGATGGTCATGTCAGAGTTGACAGACAAAAACCTATCAGTGCAGATGGGTATCTGATCCTGAAGTTTGGCCTTGTACCTGCTGAGAAGACACAGCCACGATCTCATCTGTTTGTCCTTCTTCACAAGACTCTTTTCTTTTTTTCTTGATTAATAAGATACTCCATCTTCCTTGGAAGTGGCCTCAAGTTGTGCCAGGGAAGCTTAGGTTGGATACTGGGCAAAATTTCTTCACTGAAAGGGTGGTCAGTCATTGGAACAGACTGTGGGCACTGGTGGAGTCCCCAGCCCCGGAGGGATTTAAAAGCTGTGTGGATGTGGCACTTGGGGACATGGGTTAGTGGTGGCCTTGGCAGTGCTGGGGGAACGGGGCACTAAATGGTCTTGGAGGGCTTTTCCAACCTAAACGATTCTCTGACTCTATGAAATGTGAATGTACTTATTTTCTTACAAATCAGGCTGAGCACTTCCCTGCAAACATGTTCTGTTCCTTCTCCTTGGCCTGCTGAATCCTCACACACATGGTCTCCAAGTCTCCCATCTGCTGCTCCTCTCTGCCTTCCAAGACCTTCAACAAGCAACTGTTTTAATATAAGCTTAATCAGTGCTTCATAACAGAATTCACAGAATAATTCAGGTTGGCAAAGACCCCTGGGCATGCAACCCTTCTGCTCAAGCAGGGTCACCAGGAGCAGGCTGGCCAGGTCCATGTCCAGTTTTGACAATCTCCAAGGATGGAAACTTCACCTGGCAATCTTGTGCTGGTCCTTGGTCACCCATTTTTTCTTATGGTCTTGTTGTGTTTCAGTTTGTGCCCACTGCCTCCTGTCCTGTCACTGGGCACCACTAGGATGAGCTGGGCTCTGTAGGTCTTTCTCTCAGGGACCTACATACATTGATATATAAATTATATACATTGATCAGGTCATGGTGATCAGGAGAGGTTCGTGAGGCCTGGAAGAAAGCAAATGTCACACCTCCCTTCAAACAGGGCCAGGAGGAGGAATGACAGGGACAGCCCCATTTTGATCCCCAGGAAAAAACTATTCCAGACAAGGTGGGAAGTGGTGCTGGATGCATGGAAAGGAAGGCAGGCTTAACCAATATCTTCTATAATATGATGGCTGGCTCAGAGGATGAGTGGAGAAGGTGGGAAGTGGTGCTGGATGCATGGAAAGGAAGGCAGGCTTAACCAATATCTTCTATAATATGATGGCTGGCTCAGAGGATGAGTGGAGAGCAGCAGTGGTGTTTATACTGATCCGTGAAGGGCCAAATGACTGGATTATATGGCATATAAGGGAAGGCTGAGAGATCTGGGACTGTTCACCCTGGAGAAGGCTCAGAGGGATCTCACCAATGTGTTTAAATGACAAGTGGAGAAGATAGAGCCAGGTTCTTCTCCGTGGTAACAGAACAGGAGGAAATGGGCACAAATTAAAATAAAAGAAGTTCACTGAACATAGAAAAATCACTTTTTTACTGTCAGGGTGGTCAAGCACTGGTACAGGTTGTCCAGGGAGGTCACAGAGTCTCTTGGGGATGGTACTAACCCACCTGGACATGTTCCTGGTGACCCTGCTTTGAGCAGGGCTTGGCTCTCCCTACCAGGCTCAGCTACGCTGGGATCCTCCGATCAGCCTCACTAACGCCAGGATAAACCACTTCGACTGCTCTCTCCCTGCAAGCAGGAGGTCCCTGTTTCCAATGGATCATCTGCCTTTGATTCCCACACTATGAGCACAACTTAGAGCACAAGAAAATGACAACCAAGACAATTAACTCTGTGCCTTACTGCAAAACAGAATCATGGAATGGTTTGGACTGGAAAGGACCATAAAGCTCATCATGTTCCAATCCAGTGCCATGGGCAGGGAAGCCTTCCACTAAACCACGTTGCTCCTTGAACACTTCCACAGATGGGGCAGCCACAGCTTCTCTGGGCAACCTGTGCCAGGCCTCACCACCCTCACAGAGAAGCATTTCAGCCCAGTATCTCATCTAACCCTGTCCTCTGGCAGTGGGAAGCCATTCCCCTTTATCCTACCCAAAATCCAGGACAAGCAGAGAATTAAAACTAATTCCTCTTAAAAAAAACCCCAACCAAGACACTGCACAAGCATTCCTGCAGCATAACTGGATACTCTCATCCAAGCCTGCCTGGACCAAGCTAAGTCCATTTAAGCAGGACTGACAGCACTGCCTTGGAGCAGAGATTGACTTGGGGAGTTCCCAGAGGAACCACTCCCACCCCTTTGGCGCAGCTCCCTCTGGGCAGCCCGGCTGTTCATTGATTCTGCAAATCCTTCCAGGCAAAGGCTCCTTAAATCTCTTCCAGGTTAGCAGGGTTAGTTCAAACCACCAATTTAAGCTGTTTAAGCTCGTCCTGCCAATTCTTCCCGCAGCCAATTAGAGGATGCTGACACAAGCATGAACTGGGAGACCAGGAACACGCTCCGGGTCCAGCTAAAAGGATGTTTATCCGTAACTTAAATCCTTGTCTGTTCCAGAGAGTTCCCCCCAGCACTGCTCCTGGGTGGCCGATCTCTGCATCACCTCCCCAACCAAGAGATCCTGGCGCATTCTGAGAGCTCACAGCAGCAAGGTGGGCATCTCCAGCAGCTCCCACTGGGAAAGAGCAACACCGACGGCTCAGACGAGGATTTTGAAGGAAACGCAGGGAGCAGCTTTCCAGGAGTTGAGGAAGGCAGCTGGCTTTGGAGGCAGGAAGGAAACGCGTGACAAGAAGCCAGGAACTCAGGAACTCAGGATTATTTTATGCCAACAAGGGAGCAGGCGCATCCTTCCAGGGTGAGGGGACCCGATGGGTACTTGGAGTGCAGAGCTGCTGATCTGGGCCCGGTGAAGTGGGGAAACATCCCCTCGTCCGGGCATCCCTTCCAGGGATGACGCCATCCATCCACTCCATCTCCTGACGCCACAGAGGAGGGGTGGGCTCAGCCCCGCCGCCCCCTCACCGATCGCTCCCGCAGGACTCCAGGCGGGGGGGCAGAAGGGGGGCGGCTGAGCCCCCACAAACTCATCGCACCTCCTGCGTTTGGCCCCGCAGGACTCGGCGGGGGAGGGAACGACACCTTGAGCCCCTCCAAACTCATCGCCCCCCCGCCCCCGGCACTGGCCACGCCCCATGGGGGTCTGGGCCCCGACAGGGCACGGCCCCGCAGGACTCGGGGGAGCTGATCCCTGGCAAAACTCATCACTCCTCCTGCTCGACTCCGCCGGATTCGTGTCTGAGCCCCCGCAAACTCATCGCACCTCCCACATTTGGCTCCGCTGGACTCGGGGCGGGCCTGAGCCCCCAGGAACTCATCGCACCTCCCGCCCCGTCCCGTACTGGCCACTCCCCCCTCGGGGCTGAGCCTCCGCAAACTCATCACACCTCCCGTGTCTGGATTCCCCCCCCCCGCCCGTCTGAGCCCCGCAAACTCGTCGCACTTCTCGCGTGTGGCGCCGCCTCCCTCGGTCCGAGCCCCCGCACACTCATCGCACGCCCCGCGCGTGGCCGCGCCCCGGGGGCTGAGCCCCCGCGCACTCATCGCGCCCCAGGCCACGCCCCCGGCCCCCCGCGCCCTCCCGCCCCGGCGATGGGGGGGCGCAGGTGCCGCCGCCGCACCTTGGTCCGGCGGCCGCTGCTCCCCGCCTCCTCCTCCGGCCGCCGTGGTGGCTGCGGGCTCGGCCTGCTGCCGCCGGGCCCGTGTGGAGAGGCGGCTGCGGCAGAGCGGGCAGCACAGGCCCGGGCCCTGCAGGCAGCGCTGGGAGCAGGCGAGGCAGAGCGAGTGGCGGCAAGGCGGCGTCACCGTCACCGCCTCCGCCAGCGCCTGCCGGCACACCGGGCACTCCGCCACCGCCAGCACCACCCCGTCCTGCTCCTCCTCGGCCGCGGGCCGCCCCCGCCGCCGCCGCCCCCGCAGCGCGGCCCGGCCGCCAGCGCCCGCCGCCGCCGCCGCCATCTTCCCACACTTTGAAGGGCCGCGGCGGCCACGCCTACCCCGCATAATTCATGAGGGGGCGCGCGCCGCCATTCATATTAATAAGCGCGGCGCTCGCGCGTCCCGCCTCCGCACAGACCACTCCTTCTCGATGAATATTCATGAAGCGCGATTTATAGTGAGGGTCCGCCGCTCTACTCCTGTAGCCGCTGTTCCGGTCCCGCTGCGGCTCCCTCAGGGAGCTGTGCCCGGTGTGAGGGGCTTCTCGGCGGGACAGGGGCAACCCGACGGGAGAGGGGGTCACGCTTGAGGGGCCGTGGCCCTTGGAGGATGCCGCTATCCCCTCCACGAACCCGGGGAGGTTGCAAAACAAATGCGGCATAGAGGGGCTGTGGCTCCAGAGCAGGATGGACAGGGATGCGGGGGCAGTGAACAGCCAGGCAACGGTTTGAAAAACAAGAGAGCGAGACGTGGGCATGAGAAAGGGGTGCTGGGATGGCTCGGTTTGTCCAGTGAAGCCCAGCTCCAACCCTGTGGGATTGTCAGCTGCCTTGGGAGCAGGTTACTTGGATCTGTCTCCCGTTTTCTGCCTCTTCTTCTGGGCATGGTTTGCAGAGGGATGCTCTTCCAGCAGGGAAGGGATGAGGAGAGATCCTGTGGCATCCAAATGCTCATGCTTTTCCCGGGAACAACCTCTCTGCTCTGTTAGACAGGGGACTAAACAGACCATCTGGTTATTAAAGGTAAATCGTGGAGTCACAGACTGCTTTGGGTTGGAAGGGACCTTAAAGATCATCCAGTTCTACCTCCTCTAGACACCTTCCACTAGACCAGCTTTCACCAAGCCCCCTCCAGCCTGGCCTTGGACACTTCCAGGGATGGGGCAGCAACAGCTTCTCTGGGCAACCTGTGCCTCCCCACCCTCACAGGGAAGAGTTTCTTCCCAATATCCCATCTAACCCTGCCCTCTGGCAGTGGGAAGCCATTACCCCTTTTCCAAAGTCTTTCTCCAGCTCTCTTGGAGCCTCTTTAGGCACTGGAAGGGGCTCTAAGGTCTCCCCGGAGCCTTCTCTTCTCCAGGCTGAACACCCCCAGCTCTTCCAGCCTGCCTCCAAAGCAGAGGGGCTCCAGCCCTCGGAGCATCTTCATGACCTCCTCTGGACTCACTCTGGCAGCTCCACATCCTTCTGGTGCTGGGAATGTCCTCTGAGCTGTGCTGGCATTTGAGATATTATCTTCTACTTATCATAGAGATATACAATAGAAACAAACACTTGTTCAGGTGGGACAGCAGGTAAGAGCCAACATCCCAGTGGGACCAATAAATCCCAGGCTTAAATTTCAACAGGAGAAAGTTAGGTAAAAGAGTGAGGTAATAAAAGGTCGGGACTGAGGTAGAGAATTTTTAATGAAGTTAAACCTGGAAAGGAGGGAAGCGGGGTGGGAAGATGTCTTTAAGATTTGTTTTACTCCTCATTGACCTACTCTGATTTGACTGATAATAAATTCAATAATATCCCCAAGTCGAGGCCATGCTGCCCATGATAGTAACAGGTGAGTGATCTCTCCCTGTCCTTATCCCAACCCAGGCGTCCTTTGGTATATTTTCTCTCCTCTGTTCAGCCAAGGAGGGCAGTGATGGAGCAGCTTTGGTGGGTACCCAGAGTCCAGCCAGAGTTAAACCAAATAGAAGGTGACTCAGAGCAAACCAGAGGAGGCAAAGCCTCTGCACTCGTTGCTATGGAAATCTCTTTTGCTTTTCATCTCTTTACTGGGACACTGAACCAATCTGTGTTTTTTTCATCATATTTTTGCACCTCTCTAATGAAGTGTCTCAGCTACATTGGGTTGGCAGTAGAAAAAGTGTTGCTGCAGGGACAGAGGTGAAGCTGTAAGCCTTTGACCCACAGTTGGAGAGAGGAAGGGAAGATCCATGCCCAAGAAACAGCCTCTAACTAACAGCCTCTAACTAACAGCAAGTGCCCGGAACTTGCTGCTGGACAGAGTCAGACAGAATGTGTTATTCCTTAGGATCAGGAGGGGATCTGGGCCCTGAGGAGCCCTCAGGGAGGGACAGAGAACATTGGAAGAGGAGACAGTTCCCTACCAAAGCTACTTGTAGGACAAGCAGCTGTGCAGGGCTTTAGGGCTCTGCAGATGTTCAAGTGACCGCAGCTTTGGAAAGGGATCTCTGCCAGATGTTCTCCCAAATTACTTCTGCACATCCAGCCCACCCTGGACAGAACTTGGTTTCTGTGTGTCCAATTTGTCTTCCAAGCAAATGCCTGCAAGGGGCAACAGTTTTACACCGAGAAGGCAGGGTTAGATGGGATATTGGGAAGAAATTCCTCCCTGTGAGGGTGGGGAGGCCCTGGCACAAGTTACCCAGAGAAGCTGTGACTGCCCCATCCCTGGAAGTGTTGAACATCACTTTTGACTGGGTTTGGAGCAATGTGGTTTTGTGGAAGGTGTACCTCCTCATTACAGAGGGTGGAAGAGGATGGTTTCCCTTCCAGTCTGTGGTTCTCCGATTCGGGATGTGTGGAACTCAGCGTTGGCCTGCAGAGGGAATCCTAATCCCGTGCAAGGCTCCAGCCTCAAATCCTGCCACCTCCTGCTAAAACCTCAGCCTTCCTCAGCCTGCCAGGGAACGTTTCTCTGCTCTGCTCTCCTGAGGAGCTGGCAGGGTTTTGCCACCACCGTTTCTCTTCATGATCCTGCCAGTCATGATGTTGGCCTTAGACAGATGCCTACATATGGTGCAAGTGGGATGTGTCCCAGAGGAGTCAGGAAATACAGACAGACCCGTGGCATGTGTTGCCCCATTTTTCCTATCTCTCCTTCCCCCTTGCTTTGTCCAGCCCTTCCTCACCTCTCTCTCTTATTTGGTTGCTGATCTCTGCCCCTGGAGGAGAATCTCGTACTCATTGCCCTCTCTCTATCACTGGTTTGCCCTGATTATTTGGATTGGATTTATTATTTGTTTAGATTTTACTATTTATTTGGATTTGTGCTTGGCAACATGCACAGAATCTAAAAAAATGACCCAATTTCCCATTCCAGGTAGGACTACATGGTTCCATTGCTAAATTATTATTTTAAGCCTCATCAGTCATTGACTGCCTTAAGCACCCCCAAAAGTGCAGCTTTAGAGCTCTTGAAAGTCCACCAGCACTCAGATTGATGGGAAAACAACCCCTGCCTGCAGTGCTTATGGCTGTTTTATGGGAAAAGACATTCCCAGATGCAACTGAGAGCTGGCATGTGCCCTCAGAGGGTTTCACTGGACCCTGCTGCGACTCCACAAAGCCCTTGGGAACACACTTTGTATCCAAGGTGCTGGAACAAAGGTTGTTGCCTCCAGCATGGGTCCTGCAGGTCGTTAGGTCACTGTGGGATGATAAATGTAAAGGCTGCTCCTCCTTTCCCCCAAAGCACAAGTCAGAACCTGGAGACGTGGGGTGATGTCCTCTGACACCTCTGCAGCTTGAAGAGGGCTGTGAGACATGAGAAAGCTCCTGGGCAAGCCTGAGTTTCACACATGGTCTATTGGGAAAAGCAATCTCTGGGGCTGCTCCATGGTGAACGGGAGAGGTGAGAAGTAGAGAAATCAGGATGGGAGTAGGGAATCAGGTGCTGGATAAAGCGATGTTTTTTATAGAATTGTAGCAACATGAGGAGGTGGTGATTACCTGCAGGAAATGTGACTCCTTGCAGCTCCAGGAGACACTCAGTGCTGACTTCTGGCTTGGAGGCACATCTCCTGCCATCACTGAGTCAAAACCAGGTTCTGGGAATAGGTGACCGGCTGCAAAGGTGGCTGCAAGGAGCCCAGAGAGGAGTTCAAGGGTTACACTATCACTCATAGGAAAGAGTGAGCTCCTCTCTCGTGGTTTCACTGCTGTGAATTACAGCGTTGCTCTACCACTGTCTTAATGCACGAGAAGGAACAGCATAAAAAAGGCCAAGGCTCAGCCTGAAGGATGATTGTCAGCTCTCCTCTTCCCACTTGAATCAGAGCTGTGAGAGGAGCTCTTTGGGCATCGTGCAGGGAGGCAAGATTGACTCTGCAGCCCAAAGAGATGGTTTAGAATCATAGACTGGTTTGGGGTGGAAGAGACCTTAAAGCTCATCTCGTTCCACTCCCCTGCCATGGACAGGAACACCTTCCACTAGACCAGCTTTCACCAAGCCCCCTCCAACCTGGCCTTGAGCACTTCCAGGGATGGGGCAGCAACAGCTTCTCTGGGCAACCTGTGCCTCCCCACCCTCACAGGGAAGAATTTCTTCCCAATATCCCATCTAACCCTGCCCTCTGGCAGTGGGAAGCCATTACCCCTTTTCCAAAGTCCTTCTCCAGCTCTCTTGAAGTGCCCCTTTAGGCACTGGAAGAGGCTCTAAGGTCTTCCTGGAGCCTTCTCTTCTCCAGGCTGAACACCCCCAGCTCTTCCAGCCTGCCTCCAGAACAGAGGGGCTCCAGCCCTTGGAGCATCTTCATAATCTCCTCTGGACTCACTCCAGCATCTCCATGTTCTTCTGCTGTTGGCCCCCTGACCTCAAGGCAGCTCTGCAGGTAGGGTCTCACCTGAGCGGGCAGGGGGGCAGAATCCCCCCCTCCCCTGCTGCCCACGCTGTGGGATCAGTCCAGGGCATAGGGGTTTCTGGGTGCCAGGGCATACGGTTGGGTCACACTTTCCTTGAGGAGAGCAGTGGGAGGGTGGGATAAAGTGCACTGAGATAAGGTGGTGTGGGAAAGCAGATGGAAGGGATCAGTCAGGGCTGTTTGAGCTCTGCAGCAAGACTTGGGCTGGACAGTGTTGGTGGCACATCTTCTGCCTCTTGGGAGCCTTGAAGATGTGACTCCTGTCCTCCTGGGAGTCTGGAGAGGAACCAGGAGATTTTGCCCTCTCTGCAGAAATGGCAAGGACAAGCTTTGAAATCCCCAGGTTAGGAGAGGAAACTCATGAGGCTTCAGGCATGGGATGGGATTTTGTGAAGGTGGGGCATAAAGAAAATATGAATTTTGCTTGATTTAGCTGTACCCTGAGGAATATGGCAGAGAGGCATAATCCCATTTAATGCCCATATCCAACTCCACTGACTCTACTTGGACATCTGGCAATCTGATGTGGGATGCATTGACTCCTCCTCAAATGCGTAGTAAGGATAAAGGACATGGTCACTGGTCATAAGGAATACGAGAGGGAGACTGTGGAATCACAGTAGGAATCTCATCTCTGCTTTGGGTAACCCCAACCCTCCTGCTGGCCACATCCCCATGAGGCTGTGATGGTTTTGGTCAGTGGTTAAAAATAAAAGCAGAATAGGGGGTTGTTTTCCCCTCATGATGAAAGGAGGATGGGGCCAACTTGGATTACATGGCTGGCAGAGGGTCAGTGGGGTGGGCTGGCTCTGGGGCATGAGCAGGGACTGTGGTTTTCACTGCAGGATCATGGATAATGCATCCTGGGTAGCAGCTGCCTGATCAGCATCCCAGCTTGTACCAGCACTGGTGTGGCAGTAGGACCAGGGCAGTGACTGTGAGGCACCTCCAGTCCTGGGGGCTATTTTGGACCCCTCAATCCAAGAAGCATATTGAGGGGCTGGAGTGTGTCCAGAGAAGGAAACAGAGCTGGGGAAGGGTCTGGAGCATCAGGAGTGGCTGAGGGAACTGGGGCGGGGGGCTCAGCCTGGAGAAAAGGAGGATCAGAGGGGACCATTTTGCTCTCTCTAACTCCCTGACAGGAGGTGGAACCAGGTGGGTATCAGGCTCTGCTCCCAGAGAACAAGGGACAGGACAGGAGGAAATGGCCTCAAGTTGTGCCAGGGGAGGCTTCGGTCGGATATTGGGAAAATTCCCTCCTCGGAAGGCTTGTCCAGCCCTGGCCCAGTCTGGAGTCCCCAACCCTGGAGGGATTTAAAAGCTGTGTGGGTGTGGCACTTGGGGATATGGGTTAATGGTGACCTTGGCAGTGCTGGGTAAACAGTTCGACTCCATGATCTTAGACATCTTTTCCAGCCTTAACAATTCCATGATTCTGTAATCAGGACTTACTCCTGCCTTCCCTGGGATGAGCATCCTTCATGATTGGGCAGAAGAAACCCACATCAGGCTACAGGTTTTAGCAGCCTGACATCAAGTGATGCAGCAGCTCCTCAATTCCTGGGACAGGACTCACTCCTGCAGCAGGATTTCTTTAGTCCAGTTTCCATCATCTCAAGGTCCTGCAGGTTTCCACCTCTGTTACCTGCAGCTGACAGCCCTCACATGTGTGTTTCTCCTGGCCCACATCGGATCAAATGTCAGGGATGCAGGGCTACAGACTTCCAAGGATAGGTCCAGTGTGCAGCCAGCTCCTCCAGCCTGCAGCCTTGTCAGCTCATGATCTTGCCACAGGGCTCTCAAGGTGGGGGGTGTTTTTGGAGCCCATGCTGTTTACTCAGTAGTTTGTAGGAGAATCTCAGTTTTCAGTCTCTCTCTCTCTCAAAAAAAAAAAAGAAAAAAAAGAATTGTCTCATCTTCTCAATTGCCCAGAAAACATGAAGTGAGGTTGACCTAAAGACTCAGGAAGTAGAAGGCAAATAAAAAAGACCCAGGTTTTATTATTTGCAGGCCAATGCCATGGGTTTTGGAGCCTGATTCTAGGATTGATGTTGGCACTATTGAACTGTCAGACAGATTCCTTTGCAGATGAAGATAAAGCGCCTGGGTTTTGCCAAAGCGTGAATGTATTCTTTATGAGACCCAACAGAGATGTAACACAGCACCTTGCTCCGGACAAGGCTGGCCTTTATTTCCTGGGTCTGCACTTAGGACAGGCCTGAACTTTCTCATAAGTTTTAGCCCTGATGCGGGGCCAGTATCTACAGTCCTGAATTCAGCTGTTGCTGTAGCAGCAGAGGCGCAAAATAACTTCATTGACTTGGGCTTCGTGTCCCCATTTTTCTAAGCACTTTCATAACTTGCCCACAGACCTGTGCTACAAATGGGCTTTTCAAGTCTGCCCTGTGCAAGGGAAAAGCTGGGAAAGAAGGTGCTGGCTGTTCCTGGTGGGAAATGGGAGGAGCCTGCTGTTTACCCAAACCCCTTTAATATCTTTATCGAGGCGTGAGGAAAAAATAGAGGGGCATTGCCAGCAAAACTTACGGGGAGCTGGAAATGAGCGGAGCAGTGAAATAAGGGAAGCTGTGGTAGGCGGTGAGGGCTTTCAGCTCTGGAGTCCCTGACAGAAGAAGGATGTGGAGCTGCTGGGGCAAGTCCAGAGGAGGCCACGGATATGCTCCGAGGGCTGGAACCCCTCTGCTCTGGAGACAGGCTGGGAGAGCTGTTAGTGTTCAATCTGAAGAAGAGAAAGCTCCAGGGAGACCTTAGAGCCTCTTCCAGTGCCTAAAGGGGCACTTCAAGAGAGCTGGAGAGGGACTTCGGACAAGGGCCTGGAGGGAGAGGACAAGGGGGAATGTCATCTCACTGCCAGAGGGCAGGGTTAGATTGGACATAGGGAAGAAATTCTTCCCTGTGAGAAGAACTCCCATTTCTGGTTGGCCCTGAAATGCAACAGGGGTGGCACTGCTTGTGCTTTCTGTAGAGGACCAGTGCCAGACGATGTGTAGAGAGAAAATAACAAAGCTTGTGATTCAAAGAGTTATTAAAATAGGTTTCTTATTACCAAGATTTTCCTCAGGAACAGGCACCTGCAAACATGGTTTGGAAAATAGGGATGTTTTTGGCACCTGGGATAGGGCTAGAGACAGACAGAAATAAGAGGTGGATGGAAAGAAGAGGTTTTGCTGCAGAAATTCCCCTTGATTGCTTTCACGTCTGTGACAAATGGGGCTTGTGGTTGGTGTGAGCAGGATAAGGGGCTTGGGGAGACCTTGGATCTCTTGGAGGACTGGTGGCTTAGTGCCATTCTCAAGTGGGATGGCACTGGGCACAAAGATCTCATAGCCTGAAAAGCCCAGTTCCGAGCTTGAATTAATGGAAGGAAATAAATAACTTTGCTGATGGAGGAGATCTCCAGTCACCGAAGGGATCACAGGTGGTGACAGTCTCTCCCTGGCCAGTGGTGTGAGGAAGCCGAAGGAGATGAGGGGAAGAGGCATGAAACCATTTGCAAAGGAGAAGCCCAGGGCTCCTGCAAGGTCTGAGACCTCCACCCAAGCCTTCCCAATGGTGGAACCTGGGCATGAAGGCATTCAGTGCTGCATTAAAGCCTGTATTTTATGTGCTAATGAAGTGTCTTGCTCTGACCACTCCTGGAAGTGCAAGCTGTGAAAGTGGAGCAGGACAATGGGGTAAAAAACCATACAAAATCTGGGCTTGGGAGTCTAAGGAAGCTGCAGGAATCCATTTCCACGATGAACTGGTGGCCCTGGCTTATTCTGGGCAAGCGAAGCAGCACTGCCGAGTGGACACAGCTACTCAGGGAAGATCTGGTGCTGTCCAACCTCTCTGTAAGGATTCTGGGGAGCAGAAGGCTGAGCCCCACAGACAGGGAGAGAAGGGCTGGCAGCCAGACCTGGACCACTTTGTGCAGGATCTGGGGAGCAGCAGTAACAGGAGCAAAGTGTTATAGAGGCCAGGTGGCTTCTCCAGGGGTGACTGTGTGACCAGTGGCTTTCCAGCCAATGGCATTTCATTCCCAACACGCAGAGATGAAGGGCAGCTGAGATGGGAGCACTTTCCACACCGCTGGGATGGTGGGAGAAGGATTTGGGATTGTGGCTTGGGATCGAGGGTGAGGGGGTTGCTGCAGGCTGGTCGTTTAAGCGGCTTTATGCAGCCGGAGGAATGTCAAACAGCTGGTGGGGAGAGATCTCGACTGCTTTGTCTCGCTGAAACCTCTGCCCCTTGTGCGCTGCCTCTGCTGCCCCAGGAGAGAAGGAGCTCGTCCATGGCACTAGAAAGGGAACTGGGTTTTACTGGGAAGGGATTCATGGCACTGGGGGACCTCGGTGGTGAAGCAGAACCCTGGAAAGGAATACTGCACCTCGGATTTAGGCTTTGCCTCATTCGGAGCGTGGGATGCTCAGGGCTGTGCCCGGGGTGGGGCAGATGCGTCTGCACGGGCTCAAACCCCGCGTGGGGGTTTTAAACCTCTCCCGGGGGCGTTCGAGCATCTCAGAACCGAGTGTCCAGGTGGGTTTGACAGGGAGAAGAAGCGCAGCCCCTTGTGTGTGTGTGGGGGGTGATTTATCCCATTAGCGTCACCTCTTGGCTCGTAGCTCCCCAGGACGGGGTCCAGCCCAACGGGTCCTTCCAGCTCCCCGGCCGGGCTGCAGGGAGGTAGGGGTTAACCCTGCGGCTCCCGCACTACTCCCCGCCCGCTCTCCCTCCGCCCTCCCGCCGCCGAGGAATTTCCTAAAACACCCCCCAAAAAAGTGGGAATATAATAATAATTTATTAAAAAAAAAAAAAAGACCAATAAAACCCAAACAACACAGAACCCACCCTGCGGATCCCCCCACCCTATCTCCGCCTTTAATACCAACAAACAAACTCGGCTCTCCCTAAAGGAGGCGCCTTTGATCGGAGCGAGACGAGCCCCGCCGGGCACGGGCACCGGCACCACCGGCAACCCCGGACACCGGCACCGGCACCGCGGCACCTCCGGGAACGGACAGCCCCAGGAACCGGCACCCCCGACACCGCGACACCGGCACCGCAGCACCCCCGGCATCGATATCCCCTGGGACCGGCACCCCCGGGCACCGATAGTCCCGAACACCGATATCTCGGCACACCCGGGCACCCACACTCCTGCCATCGGCACCACAACACTCCCGGCTCCGACAGCCCCGGCACCGGCATCTCGGTACCTCCGAGCGTCGCACACCGGCATCGAGACCTCGGCACCGTCGGGCACCGACCGTGAGAGCAAAGCCCCCGGCACAGATACCGAGACATCACCGCGCATCGCACTGGGAGCAGCATCGGGATATCGGGCAGCGCACCTCGGCACCGGGACCGACGCCGATCGCCGGGCTGCGATGCTTCCCGGGGAGGGTCCCTTCGTCTTCCTCCTCCGGTGCCTGTTGCTCCTCTTCGCCTCCGAGAGTCGAGCCCGGGCTCGTAAGTGTCCCCCTCTCCCCTCCTGGCTGCTCCGCGTCCCGCCGTGCCTCAGTTTCCCCGTTTCTTCAGTCTCCAAGAAGGTGTAGGGGTGCTTTGCGGGCATGGCTGGGGACAGGGGGAGGCTCCAGACCATGGCAGGTGTTGGATGGACTTCCATGTCGGGGATGCCCCAGGTTTTCCATCCAGCACTGGATGGACCTCCATGGTGGGGATGTCCCAGGTTTTCCATCCGGCACTGTTGAGGACATGGCTGTGTCCCCCTCTACCTGCTGCTGTCCCCAGCTGCTTTGAGGGGTTGTATAGCGCCGAACACACCCCTGCGTGCTGATGAGGCGGCTGGGGGGCTCCGTGGGCTGGCAGGGATGTGCTGAAGTGCTGGGACCCCCCCTTCCATGGGCTAGAAATGTTGCAGGGCAGGGGGTTGTTTTGCAGCCCTTCCCCTACCCAGATCCCACCCTCCACGGGTGCATCTCCCCTCCGAGAGTGGATGAAGACAGGGGCAATTTGGGGAAATTACCTCCCCAAAAACAAAGCTGGGGGCTTTTCTCCAGGTCCATCCCTTGTCCATCTCCATGTCCATCCCTTGTCCATGTCCATATCCATCCCTTGTTCTCTCTCACTCCTGCTCCCACCTGGCTGAGTGGGGCAGACAAAAGTTTGGGATGGGGAAGGGAAGGGAGGTTCAGCACTTGTACAAAAAAGCTGGAAGGACTTGGCCGGAGCTGTTTAGGAGCTTGGAGGGTACTGGAGCTTTAACTGGGGCCAGGAGGTGGGTTTGGCTTGGGCAAAGCACTGGGACCCCACCAGTGGGTGCTGAGCACTCCCGCAACATCGCAAAGCCACTGAAGCTGAGAGCAAAGTGGAGCAGGACTTGTGTCCCTACATTTATTCTCCCTTTTAATCTCCCGGAATCCCAGCGGAGTCAGTCGGTGGCTGTGTCAGGGTGATTTACAACCTGCCCGCTGCCAGCAGTGCATTAGGCAAATAAGCGTCCTCCTGGAGCGCTGTGAGCACTGGATTGCTCATCCCGGCGGGAAGGGGGGGGGGAGGGGGAAGGGAGGGAAGGCAGGGGCATGGATGGGGCTGTGCAGAGTCCTGGAGAGCAAAATCTGGATGAATTTGGCGCTTTTGCTTTCCTGGGCTCATCGAAGCCACCAGACCCAGACGACAGCATCTGTTTCTTGCACAAGGGATGTGGGTCTGACTCCCTGCCCCTGCCAGGGCTGTTGTGGTACCCAGATTAGGAGGAGGATGGAGACATCTTCCAAAGATGAAACAGGTATTACGTGATGTTTTCATTCTTTGGAGATACCTACTGGTGGTAGCAGAGCCTCTAAATTGTGCATAAATCATGATGAGTGGGGGCAGAAAGGGTTTGTCTGCTTTGGGAGGAAGTGTTGGGGTCCATTTGCAGAACTTGTAATGGTAATAAAGAGCTGGGAACTTTGGGGTAGAAGCAGGACTGGAGCAGGGAGATCCAGGATCACCCACTCCCAAGCTCTGCAGCACTTTTGCTTTCCTGCAAGGCACAGGCACCAGGTACCCCATGGCTGAGGGCAGGGTGGTTTTGGTGACAAGATCCTAATCAAATTGTGGTCTTTGGTCCACCATCCACCTCTACAGCCTCAGATTTTTCTCAAGGCCGAGTGCTCAGGGAGAATGAAGACAGGAATAAACTAATTATGAGCAGGCTCATCAGTCAAGGGACTTACAGTGTCGTGGCTAAAAATAGGTGAGAAGCAGAAATGCTCAGGCTTGAAGGCAAGTCAGAAAAGAAGAATTTGCCCACAGAAAGAGGCTATTTTAGGGGATTTGTGCTCCCAGATGAAAAAAAACTATCAGAGGCACAGGTTACTGGGCCAAATGTGCTGCTTTCTGAGTAATTCAGGGGCAATAGTTGAACGCAACCATATTTTGGCTGGAGGCATTTAAACACCAGCATCTCTGGAGAGCACGGGGCAGTGGTTTTTCCCAGGAGCTTGGAAGTTGCTGTTTCATTTCTTTTTAATGTGCTGGAGAAAAGGGGGTTCATGGGATCCCTCTGTCCTACAAGTGCTGAGGGACTGGGTGGTCCAAGGTGGGAAGGACCAGGATGAAAAGCAAATGCTACCACTACCATGGAAAGGGGGATGTGAGGGCTGCACAACCTGCTCTAGACAACTGAACATTCTCTTGGGAATTTGGGCTCCGTCTGCTGCTCCAGAGCCCATGGGGATTCTCTAGGTGTGGGACTTTGCTTGGGTTCTCCACCCTGGGGAGCTCAAAGATGCTTCATGAGGCTGCATTTTTTGGACCTACAGAGTTTTCCAGGCTTCCAAAGTCCTGAGTAGGTATTCCCAACCCAGAACTGAGTGAGGCGAGTGTGTGAGAAGCGATCTAGAGATGTGAGCGGAGTCTCTGGGATGCCACATGTCAAGGGCCTAGTGTGTTTTAACCAGTCCCCTCTCAGCTAAGTTGCATTTTAAGCCCTTCATAAATACAGGGCTGTCAGAGGAGCGCCTGGACTCTGTGTACCAGACAGTGCCTTTTACACTTTATTTATGGCCGCTCTTAAAACTTGCAAACTGGTTTGCATAAACTTCCCCCCCCCCCCCGGCTGGCACGGTGCTGACTGGCAGGTGTGTGACCTCCAAAAGAGCTGCTGGGCTGCGAGCCCGGTTCAGACCTTCCCTGATCGGATAGAGCTCCAGGGGTGCCATCTGGGATGTAGGAATGCCCCCTCCCATCCCTGCCCCAGCCATGGGATGAAAAAGGAGAAGCCCTGTGAAGTGTTTCAATAACGTCCTTGTGGAACCAGCTTGGCACCTGGAGTGAAGGTCCCTGCTTGGGCAACTGAGGCACGGGACTGGTGGAGGCTTCCTGTACTGGATGAGCAAACTGGGATGAGCATTTTCCATGCTTTGAGGTCTTTCAGGTGCATCAGCTGCTCTCTAGCCTGCAGCAGGGACTCACCTCTGGAGACTCCCAGTGTCCTGGAGCATAGAGGAGTTCCAATGTTAGTCAGGACTGACTGACAGAGACCCAGCTTGTCTGGAGCCAAGGTTAGGAGATGTGGTCAAATTCTAGTGGAAGGTGTCCCTGTCCGTGGCAGGGGTTTGGAACCAGATGATCTTTGAGGTTCCTTCCAACCCAAACCACTCTGTGATTCTGTGATTCTTTATCTGGGAGTGTTCTGATCAACACTGGCCAATTTGATGGTCCAACAAGGAGGTTGTGAGATCTTGCTCATCTCCCCTCATTTCATGGATTCTCACTGGGTCTAGAGCAGGTCAAGAAGATGTGGGTTGGTATCTCACTGGTGGCTGATGTATGAAGCTGTTGAGATACATCTTGAAAAAACATTCTGTTCTCATGGTGTGAGAGATGTCAGCAGTTACTGGATGCAGCACAGGATGGGTTTCTCCTCACCATTCACTCTGTCACCCTGGATTGGTGTCTCTAAAGCATCTTGTGAAGGTGCTCCAGTGGATTCAGACTGTCTTAGACCTTCTGTGACAGCCTTTTGTGGGGTTTCAATCTCCTAGTGGCTGGAAAGCTTCCCACAATACATATCCTAAATCTTCCAGGCTTTTCCCAAGCTGGTTGCTTTTTCTTGTCTCTGCCATGACCAGAGATCACCCTTTTTTTTCTTAACAGCCCTATCTTGCCTCTTCCCATTGTACTTCCCATCTCATATTACATTCCTCCTTACCATCCAGGATGCAATTAAGGCTAATTAATTTCAATTAACGATAACCAAAGCAAACCAGGGCCTGGGTATAGCCTCAAGCATTTCCCAAGGGTGTCCAGACTCTGCTATGGGTCTTGGCTGGTGCCAACTTGGGCTTTGCCAAATGCCTGGAGACAGCAGGGCTGAGGTGGCTCCAGCAGGTAAGTATGGACATGAGCAGGACCAGGCCAGTGGCTGGGGTATTCCATGATTTGGATGTAACCAGGTGGTCCCCAATCAAGAAAGCACTGGAACCACGGCAGAAAGCAGCTGTTGGATGGGAAGGAAGGGAGAACCTCCCTCCTTCAGGATGTCCCTAGCAGAGCCCTTTGGGGTGGGCAAGGCGGAGCAGCTGCCCCGTGGAGGAGTCACTCTCCAGAGCACCTCCCACCCTCCCTCTGGGCATGAGGCCACAGGTCTTGCTGCTGGGCAGCAGAGGAATCATTGTCACGGCCTTTCAGGGTTTTTTTTTCTGGTCTGTAGAACCCATAATGGAAATCTGAAGACCAGGATCTTGTACTGGGGCTTCTTGTATTTGAGAAGAAACTGGTTAGATGGCACCTGCTCTCGGTGGTTTTTGCAGTGGGGAACTTGCCCCTTTTCACCCTCTGCTTCTGCTTCCAGGTCTCATAGGGCTACTTCTAAGCATGGAGCTTCTAGTTTGCAGTCAGCAAGCTCTGATTGTGTCTCCAAGGTGGTATGGACCAGACTGGACAGGTTCTTGATAAGGAAAACAAGATTTTCATGGCTTCACCTGGATTTTTGGTGCTGCAAAGCACTCCACAGCTATCGAGCCCTCTCTGGAAATGAGGAGTAAACCCACATGACTTTTCTGAGCATGCTCTTGCTGAAGACTCAATAAATAAAATGACTCTGAACAGCAATGGGAGCAATTCACTGCCACAAATGGCTTTTCACTCCAAGTGAATTGGGAGGATATCCAAAGTTTGAACTCTGAAAATGAAATTATTAGCCTGGCATGGGAAAAAACGATCCAGAGCCTCCAGGTCTTAAGCCTCCTCCTTCCTTCCTTCCATCCATCCATCTGTCCATCCATCCATCCATCCATCCATCCATCCATCCATCCCCAGCTTGCTTTTACCCAAAATTGCCAGTGGCTTTTGCCAAATAGCTGCCAAATGCTGACAAGTGTCTCCTGCTGCCCAGTGCTGCCAGTCGGCTTTAATTTTACCAGCAGCCCCTTTGCAGACATGAATCAGGCTGCTTTCGAGGGCTGGACCCAAACCAGGGCTCCACTGGTGATTAAATGTTTGCACAGAGCAGCCAACTGGCAGGAGAGACTGCAAAGCAAAGCGGGGCCACCGCACGTGGAGGCAACTCGATTTCTTCACTCTCAGTGTAATTCATGAAGATGCTGCAAGCAGGGAAAAATGAAGTCATTTTCTCACCCTTTTGCAAAACTATTTTTGTGGATTTTTTTTTCCTCTCTCTCTTGGGTTTCTGTATTTCCAGCTGCATGCTCACCAGTTTTGTGTAGTATGCTGTAAGCTCGTGTCCTGCGTGTCCAGGAGTAGGGGTTTGCCGGCTTGTCAAGGGGTTTGGAGCAAGATATGTGGATGATGTAAAGTTCTGAGTAGGGAAAAGGAAGGAAAATACCTCTGCCTGTCCCTCTGATGACATGCACTCCAAATTATTGCAAATCTCCATCTCTGCAGATGCAATGCTGGCCCCACACTACTGTGTTTGGACCACAAGGTCTGGACAGCTCCTGTGAAGGTACAGCTTGGAGAATCAAATGCTTAAAGCCACCAACGAGGAGCTCAGGGCTGCTGGCAGAGACCCATAGGGATCATCACAGACCTATAGGGCTGCCCTTCCTGCTGGCCAGAGAGTCTGGCCATGGTAGAGCATTGCTTGGGTTCATCCTGAGGATGGTCAGGAGCTGGAGGAGGGACTGCAACCCACCCCAAGCGTATTTGGATGAGCTTTGTCTGGTTGATGGGAGAAATCCATTAAGCAGGTGACATCTCCAGCTTTGGCAAGGTGGGACAACACCAGCTGGGCTTTCCAAACCACTGCTGGGCCCCAGGTGACAAGCAGAGCACAGGATGGCTTTTAGCATCTTTGAGGTGGTGAACAGCATTGGGATCATTCTGGGGACCCTCTGCTGTCATCAAGGAGCCCTCCCAGCAGCCTGGCAGGGTAAACATCGAGTTCATGGAGCTGGGCACTATGCCTTGAAAAACAGCCCTCTCCCACATCCCCAGGGTGCTGTAAGGTTTTAAAGACCCATAAAAGCTTCAGGGAGCATAAATGTCTCCACTGCCTTTGAGCAACGTCATTGCCCCAAACTACCTCAAATCCCCTCAATGATATAAACTTTTTAAATCACCTTCAGTTTCCAGTGGGGCTGTGAGCACTTAAATCACTAAAACCACATCAGGCAGGTGTGTGCTTAGTCATGAAACAACTCAAGTCCTGGTGTGACCCTCTGCCTGGTCAGGGCTTGGGGACACGTCACAGGAGAGTGGGGGAAGCCATCAGGGCTGTTACAGGATCTAGATTCCTGTGGGTTGGAGCTTGGTCCTGCAGGACCAGGTGATGTTTGTGGACGTGAACATTAATGATGACTGATTTGGATTTTTTGGCCAAAGTCCTGGGGTTTTGGTGGTGATTCTGGCCATGGTTTGTCCCACAGGCTCCTGCTGCAGGCGGACCCGGTCCTGTCAAAGGGTTGGCGTGTGACCAAGGACTTGGAGATGGAGTGGGTTGATAGGGAACTGCTAAAATACAGGGAGAGAGGGGTAACCTCCTTCACCACTTGTGCTGGGCACCATCTAATTGCTCTCCCTGTGCCGTGGTGAGGTTAAATACATGCCAGCGTAGCCAGGTCTGGATTATTTCTGGGACAGACCCTTCCTGTTCAGGAGCACAGCTGGAAACTGGCTCTTCTAAGGATAATAGAAGAAAAAAACCCACATGTGTTTATGCTTTTGGGGGCAAAAAATGGATGAGGTGGATTTGCTGTTCCCATGGACAGGCCCATAAATGAAAAGCCTGGCCAGTGCTGCACCAAGCCAGGTAAAGCTAAGGGGATGGGACAAGCCAGCCCAGTCTGCTCCTTAGGGATGGTGTTTGGCTGCTGGCATGGTGATAGTGCTTGTCCAGGGATCCTGAAGAGAATGAGCTGAAGTTCTTAGAGGGAGCAACAGGTTTTCCTCCAGAATGTGTTTCCACCCAAATTGTCTTTCTTTTTTCTTTCTTCTTCTAGTTGTCGTTGTTGTTGTTGTTGTTGTGCAACGGTGAAAATGTCCCCTAAATTCAGGCTCTTCTATCTCTGTCACCACTCCCTGGGAGAAATTCCGTCCCATAGCATCACCTGCCCATCTTCCAGTGAGCATTTCTACTGACCTATTTAAGAGTGAAATCTCAATTTTCTTGCCTCCAAACCACCCATTTTGTTCCTTGCTTGCAAAGGGAGTCCAGCTTGCTTGGAGGAGTTGCCATTTGGATCACGCGTGTCCCAGTATAACCCCCCCCACCAAATCATTACCAAAAAAAAATTTTGGGGTAGTGTATTCCATCTGGGATTTGGTGGGTGGGATGTGGCCATCAGCTACTCACAGGGAGCAGCATGAAGGCACACAGCTGTCCTTGCTGCTCTCATCGCAGTGGGAGGGGACCTCTCATGAGGACCATCTCTTTTTCTCATGTGGCTTCTCCTGGTTGACTTTCAGGGCTGGATACGTTCTGTGACTTCAACGGCAAGAAGTACAGCCCAGGGGAGAGCTGGCACCCCTACCTGGAGCCCCAGGGGCTGATGTACTGCATCCGCTGCAGCTGCTCTGAGGCACGTCCCCTGTGAGGGGCCATGGGAGGTGATGGGGACACTCCTGAGCTGGGGCTTTGCTTTGGCACCTTGTTTGACCTGAGTGTCTAATTTGACCTGAGAAGCCCTTTCCAGCCCCGTAACAACATCAGATTAATTTCTCCCCTTTTGAAAAAGCTGTCCCATCCCCCTGGTTGTGTTGGGTTGACCTTGTGAGGGAGTTGCCACTGACTGTGGGGAGACCTTTTGGTATTTCAAGGGAGCTTGCAAAAAGATAGAGAGGGATTTTTTACATGGGCAGATAGTGATAGGACTAAGGCAATGATTTTAAACCAGAAGAAGAGAGATTTAGATTAGATTTTAGGAAGTAATTCTTCCCTGTGAGGGTGGTGAGGCCCTGACACAGATTGCCCAGAGAAGCTGTGACTGCCCCATCCCTGGAAGTGTTCAAGGCCATGTTGGACAGGGCTTGGAGCAATATGGTCTAGTGGAAGGTGTCCCTGCCATGGCATGGTACAGAATAGGATGATCTTTAAGGTCTCTCTTAACCCAAACCAGTCTGTGATTCCTTGATTCTGTCTCAGTAGTGTTGGTGGGCTGTGAGTGGAAGTGGCTCAGGGCTACTCTTGGACCATGAGCGGTCTTTGCTGATGATGGACCATGAGCTGGCTGGATTTGTGCACAATCTGTTGTGATAATGTGGCCACCACCCAATATCTCCCTCCTCTTGCAGGGGTGAACACGAACCAAATGTTCCCTGTGGGCTTAAACGAACCATCTTTGTCTCTCCCCAGAACACCAACATCAGGTGCTACCGGATCCAGTGCCCAGCTCTGCAGGTGCCAACCCCGTCACGGACCCCCAGCAGTGCTGCCCAAGGTGTCTTGGTAGGTGGACATCCCTCAGGGAGCAGGGGACAAGGTGGCCGTGGTCCTGCAGAGTGGTCCCTCAACTGCTCACACCTGTGGCAAGGCAGCGATGCTGGATCTGATCCTGCTCACGGAGTCATGACAGCTCAGGCTGCTCATGATGCTTTTTCCGTCCAAAAATGTAATTTTTGATGGAAAAGGGCTCTCTGCCAGTCCACTTTCTCACCCCCATCCTGAGAGCTTTGTAGGGACAAAATGTTATTTCACACTTCAGGGACAACCCAAAAACTGGCGCTTTATTCTGATCACTTGCCAGTAAAATGTCTTGGATAAAAAAAAAGAAAAAAGGAAGATTTTTAACAACTTTATTATCTACACTGGAGATCATCTCAAGTTTTTTGCCCAAAATTTTCCCTACCTGTCCACTACTGATGGCCTCAGTTTACCTCAATATGTTCATTCTCTCCCTGTAGATTACTATGATTTCACTCCATAGTTTTCACTACCTGTCCACTACTGATTATGTAATTTTTACCTTAAATCTTCTTTCTCTCTCCTACAGATTAACTCACATTTTATGCCTGAGGTGTCATTTTGTCCCCTCAGATTTTTCCTCCAAATATTCCTTGTCCCTTACACTTTACCTCAAACTTTGACCTTCAAATTTTCCCTAACTCTCTACTACTCAGTTTACCTCAATCTGTTCATTCTCACCCCCTACAGATCACCTCACGATTTAGCCCCAAAACTTTTCCTACCTGAGTGTGGCAAAGCCAGTCAGAAACCGTCAGTGATTTGAGAAATTAGGAAGAAAAACTAGGAAAAAAATAAACCCTAAATTTAATTTTTAGCTAATTACCATGGCTAATTTTAGCCATTACCCATGGGTGAAGCCCTTTTTATGTGACTCCATCTGAATGTGAAGATCATTATAACCAGGGGAGGGAAAAAATCAAGAATTTTGTCAGAGGTCAGACTTCCGGATTTTACCTTTGTGCTGAGCTCAGTGCAGCCAGGGCACCCCATTCTCCAAAAGCTTCTAGGATCATAATTCCCAACCAACCCTGGCCACTTCTCCATGAGAACTGTGGCGTATAAAGGGCTCCTGTCCCTTCGGGTTGGGCTCATGGGGAATCTGCAGAGCATCCACACCCATCAGGTCCAGGCAGGGCTGGCTCTCATCCTGCTCCATTCTTTGTTCTTTTCCAGAGCCACATTCCCCTTCTGGCCTCCGAGCGCCTGTCAAGTCCTGCCAGTACAATGGGACGACCTACCAGCAAGGGGAGATGTTCACCACCAGTGAGCTGTTCCCCAGCCGCCAGCCCAACCAGTGTGTGCAGTGCAGCTGCTCCGTAAGCCACTCCAGAGCCCACGGGAGGTGGGGAGGGCTTGGGCTCTGCTCCTGAACACTGTCCCACAAGGTCAAAAACATGAAGACCTGGTGGTACCAGCCCATGGTGGTTTATCATCAGGATCAGGTTATCAGTGCAGAGGAGAGATTTGTCGGAGACCACATGGGTCCGTTTGGGGTGGGCCCCGTTGGAGCTTTTTGGGGTGGACAGCTCTGTCCCCATCAAGCATCTCAGTGCTCTGGGCCAGTGTCCGACAGCATCCAGCTGGGATGCTAGGCCCCCAGGGAACCTAGGGGAGTTCAATGTGCCTGCAAGGCAATGTGGACATGAGGTGCCAGCGCTTGGGATTCAGAGGTTCTTGGGATCCATAGTTTTGTTGAAAGGCTTAGATTGGAAGGGACTTTAAAGCTTTCTCCATTCCAACCCCCTGCCATGGGCAAGGACACCTTCCACTAGACCACGTTACTCCAAGCCCTGTCCAACCTGGTTGTGAACATTTTCAGGAATCGGGCAGCCACAGCTTCTCTGGGCAACCTGTGCCAGGGCCTGACCCCCCTCACAGGGAAGAATTTCTTTCCACTATCTAAACCAAATCTCTCCACGGAATATTGACCCTGCTGTTGAGCTGCTGGGATTTTGCTGAGCTCCAGAAGGGATTTTTTGGCTCCCAACCACTGCTAGGTGCCTCAGTTTCAAAGGGCCTCCAGCTGCCTCTTGTTCCTGCCCTGCATGGCTGGAGCTCCCCCCAGAGATGACAGCAGAGACACAGGAGTGGTGGGCAGTCGGAGAAGGCAGTAGGATGGCAATCGGATCTTCATCCCCCTTGCTTGGGTTAAGTGGAAGCTGAACCCAGGGCTGAGATGTGCTTGAGCACCAGGAGCTGGGCTCCTCTAGAGTCTCCTGCAGTGTTCACCAGCCCTCTGGGCCAGCAGAGATGTGCTCCGCAGGAGGGCTGTGCACGTGCTTTTCAGGATGTCTACAAAAGCATTTGCAGGAAGCAGCTCCTTTTCATGCTCACTTCCAATGACCTTTGGCAGGACCATTGTATTCCCTTCTTCCCTGATTGGTCCTGATTGTCCTACCTGAGGGCTGTGACGGTAGCCACAGTGTGCCCTCAGGGTGTCCTCAGTGTGCATCTCAGTGATCATCCACCCCCAATTGCTAACTCTGTTGGGATGTTCCTTCTCCATGAGCCTCCAGCAATGCTCTGAGACAAGGCTTGGCTCTGTTCTACCCAGCCCTCTCCCAGGGGTTGGGATCCTGTGAAAATCCATCAAAAGCCAAGTTCTGACACCTTCTCAGGAGGCATGAGGTCAGCAGTGACGGGAAGGTGTGTGGAGTGCCAGGAGCTGAGTGTCAGGAGATAAATGGAGCAGCTCCTCCTCCTTGAGATAGAGTGAGGAAGGGGGATTGGAAGTGCTGACACTGGACTTGGACACTGTGAAGAACTGCTCACACTGGCTGCTGCCTCTGCCATGAAAAAGAAAGTGAGTTGCAGGTGTGGCTTTCACCACCCATCATTCAGAGCCCTTGGATGGGTCCAACCTCCACAGCTCCATGAGTTGCAAATAATTGGACCAAGTTTGGCCAGGAAAGAATAAAGAGGCAGGAGAGCCCAAACCACCTCCCTCTCTCATACCAGGAGCAGACACACAGGGGTTACACCAGTTAATGCTTGGTAGTAAAGTACCTGTGATACTGGAATATCTGGTCTGAGCCTCCGGGGCTTGTGCACACCTCAGAGCTTGGTGGCGAGAGGAATAGGTCAGATGTAGAAATTATACAGTTTTTGAGGCTGGTTCCTCTCTTAGGGATCCCAGATGGATGGTGGGAAACACCATGAAGGAACCCTTGGATCCAACTCTACGTACCCACCTTGCCCTGCTTTCCCATCTCATCCTCAGGAGCCTGTGGAGTTCTACATCCCTCTCGGCTGTCACTCGGGCTCTGTTTATTCAGTAGGATAATGCCTTGGATACGAGGAGGAAAATAAAAGGCTGGCTGTGGAGGGGTCTCTGGGCTGTGTGTGTTGTCAGCTGCTGGAACAGCTGCGGGAACAGCTGGTCTAACCCTCTTTAAAAACCTCCCCGAGACTGGAGCCTCTGGGATAAATCCTGATTTTTATGATATTTGCCCAAGGCAGGTCATTGCTGTGAGCTGCTGGTCAGAAGGAGAAAGAAGGAAGAGGCAGGTCTGGACTCCATGAAGAAGAGAGCAGGGTTTGGTTTGCTGTGACCTCCATCAAATCCTGTCATTTACCAAATTTTCCTCATGCTCCTCATGTTCCTTGTGCAGCAGTTTGGCTTCCTAGTGAGAGAAGAAGCTGCTCTGGTTTGGTTTTCTAAGGATATCCTTGGCTGACCTCTTGGTTTTGGTTGAGTGGGAGCTTGTGGACACCCCAGAGAAAATTGCTGTATGAAGAAGAGGACCTTGCTGTTGAGCTCTGGCTGCTGAACATCCCTTTTTTACCCTTCTGCAAAACAGCGAAAACTTAGTCCTGCAGTGCAAATCGTCTGCCTGAAGTGGGACTGAGATGTACTAAGGTCAAGACTGGTCTTGACCTGTGGTTTTCAGTTTGACTCACTGCAGGAATGAAGTTTCCAAACCAACCACCTAGCCAGTGGAAGAAGGTCTATACCTGAATGTCCATTCACAGCTGTGTCTGTGTGCTTGGCTCTGGTGTTATTAAGTAACCCCAGGCAGAGGGAGGGCAAAGCTTTGGCATGGACCTGCGTCTGGGTTTGGCATCAGGCTTCCCATTTCCAGCTGTCTCCTTCAGGTCCTTTTCCTGGGAGATGTCAGAGAAAATCTTCTTGTAGCCCTTCACATCAGGGGGTTGTTATGCAGAGTTTGAAGGTGTATCATGGCTTTTTCAGGTCTGGTAGCACTAATCATTGGTGAGGTTTGAAGATGGACTATCAGGGACCTTTTGATCATGGAATCACAGAATCACAAGATGGTTTAGTTTGGAAGGGATTTGAAGCTCATCTAATCCCATCCCACTACCATGGCAGGGACACCTTCCACTAGACCAGGTTGCTCCAAACCCCATCCAACCTGGCCTCCAGGGGTGGGGCAGCCACAGCTTCTCTGGGCAACCTGTGCCAGGGCCTCACCACCCTCACAGGGAGGAATTTCTCCCTAATGATTTATGATGGATCTGCAATTTGAAGTGCTGGTATCCCAACACAGGGGACATACAACCTTTATAATGCTGACAATGATTTCTTTTTCTTCTTACCATCCTAGGAAGGCCAGATTTACTGCGGCTTGGTGACCTGCCCAACGCTGTTGTGTTCCTCTCCATTAACTGTGACGGACTCCTGCTGCCAGGTCTGCAAAGGTAATGAGGCTGGGGGTGAGGGTGGGATACTCCAGTTGGTTGCCACCTGACAGTAGGAGCCATTCCAAGCCACTTTAGCAGGATTTTGGAAGCCTGTACCATAAATCAGGCCACTTCCTATTTCTTGGTTGTACCAGGGAACAAAACACGGGGGGTCAGGTTTTTCCTTGCACATTTCCCCTCCCTCACTGAGTTGTGATTTGCCTTCCTGCAGCCCAAAAACTGGAAGGGCTGAACTCCTTGCCCTGCCACTGGTGCATTGTGCAAGAGATGGGACCTGTGTGGAGGGAAGTCCTCCAGGCCACTCACCCAACAGGATGCAGAACGGACTATGTAAAGGTGGTGCATTCTTCTGTTGCTCCAGGGAAGTTTGCAGGACAGTCAGGGAAAACCCCTCTTTCCACCCCGGTACAGTGTGGCTGAGTTTCACTCTCACAGCTCTCTCTGAGGGACAAGCTCTTGAATTTGCTGCTGGTTCCCCTGTCTCACACCTGGGAGAGGGAGGAGAGAGTTAAGCTCCATGTCTCCAGATGAGACAGATCCGAGAGACGATGGGCAGGTTCACACCCTGCTGACGGTGAAGTCACAACATAAAATGACTCTTTAATACAAGAGATATTTATGAAGCTGGAAGGCCATGGTGGCCTCCTGGCCATGGTCACAGAATGACTTCTTCCAGGTACCTCCTCCAGACTCTCCCCTTCTGCCATTTGTGTTCCTCTCTCCTGGTTTTCTTTGGTGCAGCTGGGACATGTCACTGACTCAGTGAGAAATGTCTTTGGATTTATTTTTAATCATTCTTCATCACATCTTACTCTACCTCTGGGGTATTTTCATACCACCTAACTTCAGAAGCTACAGCTTCCTGGAGCTGAGCTGTTGTTAATAGTGGGATAAAATGTTTTTTGGGGTGTGGCTCCATTTGCTTTGCATAATATGAATTGCATGTCCCAAAGTTCCCCTCTTTCCAGATCTCCCAGGTGGGCCAGCATCCACAGGAGAGCTGCCTCCAGCCAAAGAGAAAACAAATCTTCACCCAGCATCTCACAGGACAATGTTTTTCCCTTGCAGATGGCTCCTATGAGAAGTCCACAGAGGAGGAACCCCTGCAGTTAAACAGAGGTGTTGTACGTGATATTTGCATTTTAAAACTCAGATTATTGCTTCTGGCACACTGCAATTAAACAGCTCAAAGAATGCCCTTGGCCATTGTCTTCTACAAAGAAATGACCCCCAGCAGCTCTTGGAGGGCACTCCAGTCCTTGGACAGCAGAACCATGGACACCTGGTTTGCAGGGGAATCATGTCTTGGAATTGAGTCTAGGTGAGGGATATCAGCACAGGTGAGACCTCAGACCACCAGGGAAAGGCTCTTCTCTTCATCTGAAGCATCTTGAGGACATGGTTTAGTGGCAGACTTGGCAGAGCCAGGTTAAGGGTTGGACTCAATGACCTTAAAGATCTTTTCCAACCTAAATTATTCTGAGTCTAGGACCTCTTATGTCTTTGGAAGAGCAAAAGGCCTTTGGGAACTAAAAATCTTGGACAGTTCTCCTCCTTGTTTGCTGAGATTCCTTCATAGTGACATTTCAGAGCCAGGTCTGTGGGATTAGGTTACTTAGCTCTTGGCTCTGCCCTTCTCCCTACTGCTCCACTAGCTATAAAACCTCCAAAATAGGCACAAGGGGACCCTTTGTGCTGCGTGTCTCATCCTAGAACTTTGCTCTTGGAAGCCTGGGATGTTCCTGGCATGTTCCTGGGATTTCAGTCCTGCTGGATGGCAGCCCCACACCAGGTGGGAGAGCAGGATATGGCCCATTCTTACCTTTCTTATCCTGTTTGGGTCGCACAGATGCCAGTCCTCAGTTTCCCAGCGGGTATCTAGGAAAAACCAGCCCATTTCCCTGCCTGTGTCAGGGATGTAGGACCTCACATACTTCTCTGAGGGCTTTGGGTTGAGCATGGGGAGAGAAAGCTGCTGTCCCAATGAAGGTGACCCACTCATAGCTTAAGGAGGATACCAGTGTGGGGCCTTGACTCCAACTACTCAGTGCTCCTTGGGCAGTGGCAGCAGCAAGATGGGAAAGGGTCTGGAGCACCAGGAGCAGCTGAGGGAGACAGGGGGGCTCAGCCTGGAGAAAAGGAGGCTCAGGGGGAACTTCTAGCTCTATACAACTCCCTGACAAGGAGGGTGGAGCCAGGTGGGAGGCAGCCTCTGCTCCCAGGGAACAAGGGACAGGATGAGAAGAAATGGCCTCAAAGTGTACCAGAGGAAATTCAGGTTGTATACTGGGGAAATTTCTTCCCTGAAAGGGTTGTCCGGACTTGACACAGGCTTCCCATGGCAGTGGTGGAGTCCTCATTCCTGGAGGGATTTAATAGCCATGTGGATGTGGCACTTGGGGATATGGGCCAGTGGCAGCCTTGGCAGTGCTGGGGGAATGGTTGGACTCAATGATCTTGGAGAGATTTTCCATAAATGATTCTGTGATTCTATGGCTTCTGGGTCATTGCTTATCCCTGTGGTCTATGGACCTTCCACTCCTGATGGAAGGCAAGCAGGACACTGCATGGCTTTCTCCAGCATGCTTTGGAGTGAGAACAACTCAACTGCCTGGATCTGAGCCCCCTCCTTTTCTCTGACTGCTCACAGAGGCACTCGCAAGACCAGTGCTTGGGAGAGGTGATGGGCAGGAAGCCACCTGGAGCCACTGTGTCCACTGTTCTCAGTTCTTCCCTGGAGTTCATTCCCAGAAGCTTCAAACCCAAGGGGGCAGGTGGCACCACTGTGAAGATCGTCTTGAAAGAGAAGCACAAGAAAGGTAAGGGATGGAGAGGCTGAGAAGTTTCTGTGTGGCTTGAGGTGACTTCTCCAGAACTTTGAATTCCCCAGGGAATCTGTTTCAGCAGCAGGTTTCCAGCAGCAAGTCTTACTTCCCACTTCTCCACTGCCAGCCTCCCCCTGCTATCTCAGTCCTGGAGCCCAGAGCCTCTTGACTGCATGAATCTCCCACTTTCCAAAAAAGTTGGAAGGAAATTGGTCCTTGGAGCATTTTGGCGATCTGGAACCTGGGAAGCAAGGTGCTTAGCTGGAAGGCTCCACATGAACCTTCCAGTACAGTGCCACAGAGGGACAGCATGTTCCTCCTCGCACCTATCTGCCACAGGCTGGGTCTGTCCCAGGTGTTCCTCCTGGAGGAGAGAGTAGGAAAGTGAGACGAGGAGGCAACCCCCTTGATCCAAAGGGGAAATAACAGGTCCTTGCTCCTCCTGGCGGCTCTTCCACTATTGTGCCTCCGGAAAAGCTCTTTCCAGTTCTTGGAGACGAAGCCCTAGAGGAAATTTTGGGACCTCCAAAAATTTCTGTGATGGAGTCAGCAGGTGGCACTCTTCACTGTGCTTCATTCTGCAACAGCCTCCGAGGGACCCTGGGCTTACAGAGGTTGGGAGGCAGGTGAGGTCCTGCCCACACTTACCCCCGCCCACACCAGGGTGATCAAGCCCAGCAGCCTCCATCTCCTGGTGCCCGGTCCCTCTGCCCCATGGTACCTCCTGGGCAGGGTGCCTGCAATATCCCAGTTCCCACTGCTACCGAATCCCCTGCCGGATCCTGTTCTTGAGGCAGCGGGGCCACCCACGTGTGAGGTGGTGAAATGTGTTGAGCTCCACCAAGCCCTGGGTTTGCAAAGAGGAGGAGGATTTATTTGCACCAGCAGGTCTTTTCTCTGTCTCCTCCAGCTTGTGTTTACAACGGGAAGACCTATTCCCACGGGGAAGTGTGGCACCCTGTCTTTCGGCTCTACGGCCTCCTGCCCTGCATCCTCTGCACTTGCAGGGACGGCGTCCAGGACTGCCAGAAGATCACGTGCCCCAAGGAATATCCATGTGACTATCCAGAAAAAGTAGATGGGAAATGCTGTAAAATATGTCCAGGTAGGTGGGATCCCACCTGCTCCTGCATCTGGCTTCCAGATCCTTCCCTGCCTTGGTTTAAAGCCCTGGGATAGATGTGTAGGGTTTCACATTGCTAGTGTCTTGAATCCACATGGGATGAGTTCAGATGGAAGGGCTGACTTGTCTTGAAGGGCAGCAGGACTTTCCCAAGGTGAGGAAGTTGCAGTGACCCCCAGAAAGTTCCATCTGTTGGAAGGGTGGAGTCTGGAGGAAGACGCTCAAGGAAGGACATGCTCAGACAGACAGAAGGTGCTTTCTGGGGAGAGGGCACATAGTCTGTTCTCCAGAGCTCCACGTGGGACAGAAAGTCATAGGGTTAAATTGTGGCAGGTGAGATGCTGGTGAAAGGAGGAGAAGGAGAACATTTCCCAGGAATGGGGTTATCTCCGGTACTCACAATTTTTTGGAATGAGAGTTCCCCATACCTGGAAATGGAGGTTGGACACACAGCTGGAGTGTGCCAGGGGGAACTGGGCTGGTGCTGGGACATGGGAAAGGGTCTGGAGCACAAGTCTGATGAGGAGCGGCTGAGGGCGCTGGGGGGGGCTCAGCCTGGAGAAGAGGAGGCTCAAGGGGGGACCTTCTCGCTCTACATCTGCTTGACAGGCAGGCTTTGCTCCCAGGGAACAAGGAACAGGAGAAGAGGAAATGACCTCAAGTTGTACCAGGGGAGGTTTAGGTTGGATATTGGGAAAATTCCTTCCCCAAAAGGGTGTCCAGCCCTGGCACAGGCTACTCAGGTTGGTGGTGGGAGCTCCCATCAGTGGAAGGATTTAACAACCATGTGGATATGGCACTTGGGAACATGGGTGGCCTTGGCAGTGCTGGAGGAACGGTTGGACTGGATGATCTTAGAGGACTTTTCCAATCTTAAGGATTCTGTGATTCCATGGTGGAGAAGACCTCTTTCCTTTTTTAATGTGTAGTGTGTTTTGGGTCTCTCAGCTGCTCCTTGGTCTTTGGAAAACTGTTTTCCTTAAACCACAGACCTGGCAAAGATGTGGCAGGGCGTGAGATCTCCTCCTGTTCCCACTGGAGAATGTTTTCCAGGTTATACCTGTCTGTACTTTCACTTACCGGGAGATGTTCAGCTGACGGATCACCCACTGCTTCCCTCCGGAGACTTTGAGTGTCTTTGAGCCTGGCTGGAGGTCTAGCAGGTTCTCTGTGATCTCCTCTGATGAATGTCTTCAAGGGGGCTTTGTGGAAGGGTCTCACCAGGGAGAACAACCAAGGGGCACCGCCACATTTTGGAACTGGGGCAAACAGGCTGCAAAATAATTTGAGCTGCGATTTTCAAGGTTTTCCAGCCTTTGGGCAGGGAGGTTCTGGGATGGCCTCCATGGGGGAGCAAAGGGCAGAAGCTCAGCTTATTTTAATAAGGTTTCTGATATGTTTATGAGCAGGATTTATGATGTGGTGCCTAGTGGGAATGGGATGTGATGACTGAGCAGAGCCCTTCCATTCTTGCATTCCCATTATTGTGGGTCTCTCTGCTTTCAAGTCGACAACTTTCCCTGCTTGGATCTCTTGTCTGCTGTTCAGTATTCTTTTTATTTCCAGTTAAACACCCTGATGCAGGCAAAATGATTTTGTTCTTGCTTTCCAGTTCTCCCAGACAGTGATCACACACACACACACACACACACACACACACACACACACACACACACACACATTGCTCAGCCAATTTACATCCTTGCCCTTTCCTTCACTGCACAGAGGTTTTGCCCATCTTCTTTCTCCAGGTAGTTTCTGCAACTGTTCTCCCCTTCCTCCTTTGTATCCAGTAGTTTGGAGAGAAACACTGGGTGATTTCTGCTTGCTAAAGGGATGCTGATCCCAGGATTGTGGCCATGCATTGTTTGGACGGGGAGGTCATCACAGCTGCTGTGGGCAGAACTAGTGACCTTGACCCATGTCCTTGCTTCTCCTTTCCAACACTGTTGGGCCATTGAGTGGCTCCAGAGTGAAGCTCCAAAGCTGTTAAATGCCTGTTGAACACGGGGTTCCTTCCTTGTCTTGAAGGTGGGGCTTTAATCAAGGACTCCATGATGTTAGAGGTCTTTTGCAACTTTAGCAGCTCCATGATTCTATGAATGCCCTGGAGCAGGTGAAGTTTAATGGTCTGGGGCAGAGGTTTTCCTGCACCCTGACCCTGTGGTGGAAAGGATGAGGGTGCTGGGCTGTGGTTGTCCCCTTTCGCCTCATGCTGAGCCTGCAGAGCTGAACGCTTATATTCCTGGTGCTTATCCCTTTAAACTGGGATTTCCATCCCCTCTTGGAGAAAAGGAGCTCAGGACCACCTCAGAAAGCCTGAGGGGGGAGCAGAATCAGGCCTGAAATAACTGTCTAACTAAAATATAGCCCATGCATCTATTTATAGCCCAACTTTCTTTCGAGTAGCGTAAAAAGTTTCAGCGTCCAAAATGGCTGGGAGAACAAGGCTAAATTCAGCAGGGCTGGGCTCCTCTGCCTTCCAAGGCTCACAACCAAAGGCAATAAATCTCCTTCCAAAACCATGGGGGATTCTTAATTACTCCAGATACATTAAAAAAAAAAAAAAAGTGAAATGTTAGCAGCTCTCCTTTACCGAGGATGTTGCAGAAGTCACGTAGGGCCCCGGTGTGGGTGGCACCCCACATGGGGAGAGTGCTGGGGATGGTGCTGAGCTGGGCATGCTGCCCAGGCAGCCCAGCAACAGCTCTGGATCCTACACTGCTGGCTCATCCCTTTGCTTCCCTGATGTTCCTCCTCCAGGACAGCAGTGGGAGTGAGATAGGAAATAGGGAATCCAACCTGGGCTTTGTGGTGATGGTGGCACCAAGGTCCCTGTGGTGAGATCGAGGTGCTGAAAATCCCCTGCCCTGCTGCCTGAGTCAGAGGGAATGGAAAACATCAGGATGAGCAGGTCCACAAGTCCTCTACTATCATCTCCCTTTGCTGCCAGTGCTGGGGATCAGATCAAGGTCCTATTCAGAGACACAGCTGTGTCCAATGGCACCAAACCCAACTAGATGCCTTTTCCATGGCCCGAGTGCTGAGGCAGCTCCTCCAGGCTCCTTCCTGCCCTGATTTCATGAATTCTGTCCTTGTGTTTGCCCAGAAACTAGAGTCAAACCCACAGATGAAATAGTCACCACCCGGTGTGGCAAGAACCCCAGCCGTGTCCTGGTGTACATGTTTGTGCCACCACGCTCAGAGAACTCCAAGGAGATCCTCAGGACAATGGCCATCGAGAAGGAGCTGACGGAGGAGGTGGAAATCTACAACTGGAAGCTGATTAAAGGTGAGTACCATAACAAAACTAGCCAGGAGTGCAAGAAGTATGTGGAAACCTGAAGCTTTCCAAGCTTTGGTCGATTTTTCAGGCTTTTCTAGCAGTGCTCCAGCCCCTGTGGGGTGAATCAAAACCTGCTGACAGCAGGGTGGCTCTTCTGGCTCCCTCATTTCATCCTCTTTTCCTGCAGTTCTATGCAGACCAGGGGCTAGAAAACACTTTTGGCCCCACCACAAGCTGCAACACTGTCCGGAGGCACAGCATGTGAGCAAACAAGGCAAGGGCCATGGGGCTGTTCCCCTAAACCTCCCTGTTTTCATGCCAAATGCACATGGAAAACAAACAAACAAAAGATTGTTCTGGCACTCCATGTTTTTGCTTTTGCTCTTTTTTTTAACCCTAGTCCACCCATAGCTTCTGAAGGGGGAATGAATTGTCCCCAGGCTACTTTTCAGATGGGTGGATTTGGATGCTCCTGTTGGTGTGTCCTCCAGAGGTCAAAGCATGGCAAATACACTGTCTCTTGCTCTCTCCCCATACCTTCAGCTTTGCAACACTGTTATGGACCAGAGGATCCCAGGGACTCCTGGTCCAGTAGATATTTGTGTTGAGTTTCTCTTGGGTCCAGAAAAGCATCGTGGTGCCCCAACCCTGAGTTTCTGTTGGACGTTCTCTATCCAAAAAACTTGAGCATTTGAGGTTGGTTGTACCTTTCCTATGAATACAATGGCCCTCAGTCCATGTGTTCTGGACATGTGTAGGCAAATGTTCTGGTCTCTTGCTTATGGTCATGTGTCACCTCACTCCCTAGGGAGACCTCAGCCAGGCTCTTCCCGGCCACAAAGGGTGGGCGCGCATGGATAGTAGCCAGAGAAAATAACCTCAGAGATGGACCCCTGGTTGCCACCATGTTTCCAGCCTCCCCCTGCCATTCTCCATCCTCGATGGTGCCCCTCTCTCCGTCCTCCCCCTCTTCTCCTTCACAATGGCACCTTGTAGCTAGAGGACAGCTCTGAGCCCACACTGTCTGGGCCCCACTGTTTCCTCTCCTCACTCCTTGGCAGAAGTTGCCACCCAAACCTTCTTGGTACCTTCTGAGGCCAAAAGCTTCATGCCTGCATGGAGCTCCCGAGCTCTGCCAGCTGGGGACAGGGAAGGCCCTTGTCCCCGAGGCCAACACAGCTCTTTTGCTTGGCAGAGCGAAGTGTTGTTATTGGGAAAGAGTCACATATGGATTCCACCTCTGCATGGTCCATCTGCTCTACCAACAGTGCAGCATGTGTGGAGTAAAGAGGCTGCAAGTCACATCTGGACCTCGTCCATCTGCCTTTGTATGGGCTTGTGATCCCTATATGGCCTTCTCTATTTCTGTCCTGGGAGGATTTTCTCCATGAAGCAGGAGCTGAGAGGAGAAACCAGTGCCAAAACCCAGCCAAAAATCTTACCCAGCTGGCTAGTGGTGCATGACCAGCCTCCAGAAGAGCTGCAGTAGGGGCTCCCCCATGTTTTTAGGGGTCTGAAAACCACCAGGAGCTTTGAAAAGTGACTTTCCAGTGTTTTTGAGCAGGAGTTATCATGGGGAGAGAGGACAACAAAGGAACAGGCAGGATCAGAGAGGGACCAGCGTAGTTTGGAGGCTCTGCTGTTGATTCCTGCCCTATACCTGGATTGGAGGTGTGGTCCGTCCATGGACCCCTTTCCCACATTTATCCTGCCAGGCTGTTGATTAGACAGTGATCAAAACACTCCTTTCTATCCTGAAAACTGACAGCTCTGGGACCTCCAGCCATCCCTGGGGTTTCACCATGCTCGTATTCCCTCACATCTGGGCTGGAGGAGACCTGCAGGGTTCACACCAGCCATCCCCATGCTTTTCTGGTGTTTTCTCTTGACATGGAGACTCTACAGCCCACCTACTTTCTTCCAGAGCCACAAACTCCTTCCTAAGGGAAGACTTTTCCCAGTGTGTCGCTCAAGCTTGTACCTTCTCATCCTCTCCACTGCAGATGTGAAGAGCACAGTCCTTTCCTCTGAAGATGGCATCAGCTCCCATCTCTGCCCTCTCTTATATGGTTTAAGAACTTGGATATTTTCAGTCTTTCCTTGATTTTGGAAATTTCCAGTCCTTTGGTCCTTCCCATAGCTCTGCTTTGGACTCTATGTGTCTTTCTTGAAATGCAGAGCCCAAACCAGGGTGTGGGTCTCTGGCCAAAGGTTGTGTCCTGCTAGGATGGGTCTCATAATCCCATGTGCACCCAGGCTGCCACCTCCAGCCACCCACCAAGGCTTTGTTTTGCAGATGATTTAGAAAGTTTTGAGGCCAGTTTCTTGAACCAAACTTGCTTCACGCCCCAGCCCAGCGTTAAGTACTGGTAATGCTGGATTCCCACGTAGCCAGCAGAGAGAATAATGGTATGTCCACCCATTTCAGGATGGGAAGGAAGGCACTGCAGAAAAGCCTGTCTCTCCAAAATTAGGAAGAATGAGCTGCTCCATTAATTAATTCCTTGTACTCTACTGTACTTGGATCTTGCTCTACTTCTATTTGGATCCTGAGGCAACACCTAAAGTATAGAATTATTGAATCATAAACTGGTTTGTGTTGGAAGGGACCTTAAAGATCATCCTGTTCCAACGCCCTGCCATGGGCAGGGACACCTTCCACTAGGCCAGGTTTCTCCCCATCCAACCTGATCTGAAACACTTCCAGGGATGTGGCAGCCACAGCTTCTCTGGACAAGCTGTGCTGGGGGCCTCACCACTCTCACCATAAAAAATGTCTTCCTCCTATCTAGTTTTAATCTCCCCTTTTTTAGTTTAAAACCATCACCCACTGTCCTCTCTCTACAGGCCCTATTAAAAAGTCTGTCCCCATCTTCCTGATAAATCCCCTTTAAAGCACCAAGGAAAGTGGCAAGTGCTTGACAGCCCCCCCACCTCCCTTCATCTCACCCAAAATGTTGCAAGGAATGATCCTGCCTGTTGGATGGGATCTGCTTGACAGGAAGTGGCATTGCTCTTTCGCAGCTCCATCCCCTACCGTCTCTCTGGTGGGTGGACTGTTCTTATCTGCGCTGCCTTGTGCTCTCCTTGTGCCTGCTGGAGCATCCTCTGCATTCCTGCACTGCTCCCCACCTCCTGGCATCTATCAGGAACGGTCATCCCAGGGCAGGCAAAGGTCTCAGCCAGCTCTGAGAGAGCTCTTGGGGGAGCATTATCTGGGTCTGTTGATTAAAAGTTGTTTATCTCTACTAGCTCTTGTTTAAATATCCTCTTCATTACTAATGTGCTGGAAAGTGCTTCATCAGCCATGGGGACTGGAAGCAAAGCCTCTTGCTCCTTTCTAAGTATAGACCAGAAGGATTTATTGAACACTTGTGCCTTTCTTGTGTCGTTAACAGTTATATTACCTCCATCCAGTATCTTCTTTTGTTACTGGTAGGACTTCTTTTCCCAATCCACTGAAAGGACTTATTAATAGTCCAAATACCCACATATTTCTCTGTATGTCTTTGACTTCCTGTATTAATTTTCCACAGTCCATAACATCTCATTTAGATGGATTGCAAGCTGGTTCCCTTTCATGACGTACTCTTTTTATGTGTAATTGCTGCTGGGAATCAGGGAAAGTGTCTTAACCAAATAAGGGGGACCACATTGCCTCTCACATCTGCTGGCAGCAAGAGGCTGGATGCTCTGGGAGCCTGGGTGAGAGGTGGGGAAGGATATGCCAGGCATACCTGCCTGGTTTGTCATGCTTCGGAATATCGTAACCCCTGATCCCACAGAAAGGTCACTTCCATTGCTAAAAGCAGGTTCTGGTTTGCTTGGGTCAAATGCCTGAGTCAGGCACCTCTACTAATGGGATGATGCTGGCACAGCCAGAAATATCAATCTCTGCTGAGGTCACTCGTGTTTTTTCCTGTCCTGTAGGAATTTCAGGGCTGGTGACTGAGAGATGGAAAACTTTGGTCCCTGGCTGCTTCCAGGAAAGGAAAGCATCCTAGGATGGAGGGGTCTCAGCAGTCAGGGGAGATAGGTGGTCGAGAGAGAGCAGAGGGGACAGGGATCTCAGCATCATCTTGGTCTCACCTTTATTTCTTTTATGGTTTTTGGGGAAGATCAGAACTTCTCCAGCACGAGATGTTTTCTGGAGCAACAAAATCCTACTGTTTTCACCTGCTTCATGGTGTCCCTGCTGTGTCCTGATTTAGTGACCAGTACTGTTTGCATTGAACCGTAGGATCATGGAATGATTTGGGTTGGAAGAGACTTAAAGCCCATCCAGTTCCACCTCCCTTCCATGGGCAATGACACCTTCCACTAGGTTGCTCCAAGCCCCATCCAACCTGGCCTTGAACACTTCTAGGGATGGGCCAGCTTCTCTGGGCAACCTGTGCCAGGGCCTCACCACCCTCACAAGGAAGAGTTGCTTCCTAATATTCAATCTAATATTCAAATGAGACCTCTCCTGACCTTGGCCAGCCTTGGTTTCATTCCCAAACTCCCACTAGGCTTCTCTAGCAGGTCCTGCACCGAACCAGGACCCCAGGGCATCCAGGGCAGGCAGTTTCCCCTTTGCAGCTCAGAGGAGGGGACAGAACATCCAAACCTATGTGAGCCTTAGATCAAGAATCTGATGCCTTGTGTTCCCCTCTGCAGGAATATTCCATCTGATTCAAACCAAGAAGATCAGCAAACAAGAATTCAAGCAAGAAGCACAAAACTTTAGGCTGATCACCAGGACAAACGAAGGTAGGGAAAGAAAAATCCCTTTTCCTCACTCCTCCAGCACATCCTGCCCTAAACAACCTGCTATTTTCCTGCTCTGCTCTGGCCATTCCAAAAAGACTGCATAAATCCCGACATGGTATGGCGAGCTGAACCATAGGGAAAAGGCTTGTGCAAGCTTAGCAGGGTTGGAACTGACCTGTTTTCACACCCATATGCAACACTCCTGGTTAACAGCCACTTTATGGTATTGGAAAGGGCAGCCAACTTTCTAAAAGTGGATGCACCCTTGTGAAATCCAAAGGATTTTTCTCTCCAAAGCCCATAAAACTGTTTGATTTTTATATCTAATCCATCTGGTCTTAAAGGGTGGGGGGATGAAGGAGAAAAAAAAATGAATGATGCAAAGGATTAGAAAGAAAATAAACTGTTGAAGTGTTTTTAAAAATCACTCTGAGTGTTCTTGGATGTGCGTAAATGTTGCGAAAAGCAGGAATGCCAGTGCACATGCCGGGAGTGCCTGTACGGAGTGACACTGCCATGTTATTTCCTGCTGGCTGCCTCTCCTCCTGGGCTGTGTTGGAGTTTAGTGGGATAGGCTGGGATCAGAGCCATTCCTGTATTGTCCAGCACCCACGGGTCACTGGGTCAGTCTGGAACAGTGCTGCTGCCCAGTGCACCCAGTGTGCCAGGGAGGCTGGAGATTTGTTTTCACCCCCAATCCACCTGGGACAACATCTCTTGAGCAAATCCTGGGGGATTTTCCAGTCCCTGCTCCCAGGTTGTGTTTCACACCCTCATGGAGTAATGTTCTGGCTTCTTCTTGCCTCAGTTTCCCCTGGCAAATAACCCTGTTGAGAATCTGCAGCTCACTGGTGAGGCTGTTGGGGATTGAGGGGGGTTCCTTCTCCTTCTGCAGCAGGATTTTCCTGTACCATAGGTAGAAGAGCCAGGGCTGATGCAGCAGCAGGAAAATGAATACAAGTGTAGGGGCTTTGAGCAAGCCAGCCCAAAGAAATAGGGCTGACAGAAGGGAGGAGAGAAACGTACCTGCCCACTGCTATGAAACAGAAATTTTGGCTTTCTGAGGGTGAGGCAGAGGACAAGCAAAATGCTTCTTCCCCCTGAGAGGCAGGGAGTCATCCCAAATCCCAGACAGGCCAGGTAGGACATGGCCCTAGATCATATCAAAGCACCCTTTGAGGAGGTAGAGAGAGGGATTTATCCCTGTTTCAATCTGAACTCCTTTTCTTTTAAGACCATGCGAGGGTTTACCAGGAAAAGCATTGGAAGTGCCATTGATTGTGCCATTAATTGCACTGCACTGGGTAAGAAGTCCCCTCTTGACCACAAGTAGCATTTTAACTTCAAGGTGACAAAGTCTAGAGCTGGATGATGAATCACTGATGAGCTACCCTTGCCATGGCTGGTGTTGTGGGTAGATCTCTATCCCAACCTCTCTCCCAGCATGGTCCTCGTGGATCCTCCAGCAGAGAGGGTGATACACATGGGGGAAATTGTGCTTTCCTGCTCCCAGGTTGTTGCCAATATGTGTCCCTCTCTGCTCATCCAGGTCACTGGAACATCTTCCGAGCCCAGACGTCAGAGCTGAGGATGACAGAGAGCCCAGAGAAGGAAACAAAGAACTTGTAAAGCAAAAAAACTTTACCCTCGCTTTTGATTTATCTACACCCCCACACATACACATATATATGAGAACCAGAGCTGCATTATTAAATAGACTGGCACTTCAATAAAGGATACACTAGTGTAAGTTCCAGAAACTTCACATCCCAGTTGATCCGTGTGAAAGCCGCAGCCATGGAGGCGCCTCTCTCCACTCTCTCTCCATCTTCTGCTGTCCTTGGATACGCAGAGGGAAGAGGGTGAACCGGCAGAGGTGTGAGACCTGGTGTGACATGAAGAGGTGGGATACATCCCTGTCACCTCGGTATTCTCAAAGAGCACCAGGAGCAAAGCTTGACTGTGCATCTTTCCAATCACCGATGCAAAGATGACCTGCAAGGAAAGAAAAATCATCCTTATTTCTTTTCCTAGAGCCCCTGTGATCTGTAAAGGGTTTCTTTGGCTGAAAACCCTCCAAAGGGTGTTTTGTGAAAAGTCTTCTGTCTTTCCTCCTCTGTTCCAGCTGGGAGGATCCTTTTCCCTTCTTTGCAGATCTTGTGAAGATGTAGTTTTTGGGAGGACCCACCTGCTGACAGGGTCTGAGACCCTGAACACTGCACTAAGGTTGCTACTAAGCAGGTTATTATGCTATATATTTATATATATCCTACATAATATCTACTGGGCTGTATTCACTGGAGGGGCATCTCCCAGAGAGTGAACAGGACCATTTCTGCAGCGTGGGGAGGAGGGTGTGCAGCAGCATCACCTTCCCCCTGTCTGGAAACAGCTTTGGGGGATTTTCGAGTTGGTTTTGGTACGTGTATTTATCCTTGGATTCTTGTTTTATTCTGTTTTGATAAATCTATTTATTTGGAGATCCAAATCTGTCTGATAAATCTGATTAAAGCATCTTCTTGATTCAGCTTCCTGTGCTGGTTTTCCTTTCCCTCTAAGGTCTGTATTACATCTCTGGAAGGGGTCCCATCCTGGTGGGGTCTGACCCCCTTGACCTCTCAGAGTAGGGATACAGGATCCCATGGATGCTTTGCTCATCAGCAGGGGATCATCCTTTCCCATTTCCTCGTGGTCTGCACATGGTTTTGGGCTGAAAACAGATCTTGGGACTGGTGGTGGGCAAGGGGGGACTGGTGATAAGCCCAGACCAGGAAATGGGAAGTCCTGGAATGCTGGCCAGGAGCCCAAGCAAGCTGCTAAGTGAGTGCAGGAGCTCTGTCTTGGACAGGCAACCGCTCACATGGGACTATGAAAGGATCAATGTGAGCAGCTCCCATCCCATGCTTTCCCCTTCTCTCTTCATTATGCTCCAAAAAAAACGGAGTTGGTGGATACAAAGTGGATGGAAACAGGTGCCAAAACTCAGAGGAATGAAAGAGGACCCACAGCAAGGAGCAACCAGGGAGAACTGGAGTAGCCAGCAGGCACTGAGCTGGTAGCACTCGCCAGAGCCAGGCAGTGATCTTGAGGCTGAGCTGCTTCAGCTTGTCCACAAAAAAATCCCACTGATGCTTTGGGCATTAGGGGTGTTTCCCATGGCATGAGGTGAAGGGAGAGGGGCAAAGCCACCCCCTCGCCTGCATGGCTGTAGCTGCAGGAAGGATGCTGCCAGCCCTGGGCAGAGCCTGAGCCCTTGCTCATCAGCCTAATTAACTCACCCTTGCTGATCTAATTGGAGCTGAGCAGAGGTGCAATTCGTGCTCACTTACCAGAAGCAGCAGGAGTTTCAAAAAAAGCTGCTCTGTTGGGTTCATGAGGAAGGCTGGGAGAAAGTCAGCAAGAATTCTCATCCATATGAGGTTTCCTGCAGGTATCTCTGGGTTACTGAGCCCATACAGGTTGTACTGGGCCCATATAAGTTCTACTGGGCCCATATAAATTCTACTGAGCCCATATAGGTTATATGGAACCTATACAGGTTGTACTGAGCACATAAAGGTTATTCTGAGGCCATATATGTTGTACTGAGCCCAAATGGGTTGTACTGAGCCCATGTAGATTGCACTGAGCCCATACAGATTTTACTGAGTCCATGTAAGTTCTACTGAGCTCATAAAGGTTATACTGAGCCCATCTACATTGTACTGGGCCCATAAAGGCTGTACTGAGCCCAGACACAGACAGATCTCTTGGGTTCCATGAGTGAGCTGAGTTCCATGCACACAGAGCTCCTTTACCGTGTCCAGGAGGGTGATGGATGCTTCCAGATGTTCCATGACCAGGAGAAACCCTTTGGAGAGCAACAACAGAGGAACCTTCATGGACTTGATCATTTCTCCCAAGTAACAAGTGATAGGGCAAGAGGAAATGGCCTCAAGTTACACCAGAGGAGGTTTGGGTTGGATATTAGGAAAAATTTCTTCCTCAAAAGGTTGTCCAGCCCTGGCACAGGCTGCCCAGGGCATTGGTGGAGTCTCCACTGTCCCAGAGGGACTTAACAGACATGAGGATCTGGCTCCTGGGGACATGGGTCAGTGGCGGCCTTGGCAGTGCTGGGAGAAGGATTGGACTTGATGGTCTTAGGGGGCTTTTCCAACCTTAATAGCTCTGTGATTCCATAATTCTGTGGATGTGGTCCCTGCTATCCCTCACCAAGTAATCCCTACCCACTGCGTGGTGCTTTGTATTTCTTCCCAAAAGCACCATGTGCCTGAAGTGACCACAGAGCTGCATCACCCCAGTGCTGCCTTGCCTGGAACCCTGGCTGAGCTCTGCCTTGGGCAGAGAGGTTTGGGGATTAGCAATGATGTACAGGAGAGAGTTTCTTTGGAGAGAGGTTCGTGGGGACACAAGATGGAGATGGAAAAGCAGTCTCATCCTAGGGAGCTTCCCACCAAGAGATGAAGCTGCTGCCTGGTCCCTCCCTGGGAAACATGCATGTCATTGTCCTGGTGCAGATGCTCTGAGGCGCGCTGGGGTGGCTCTACTCCTTCTGCTGTTCTCCTTGCACTGAAAGTGGTCCCAGCAAACAGGGTTTGGTGCTGAGTTGGTGTTCAGTGCTCCCATCACGAACAGGAGATGTGGAAATCTCCAAAGATGCTGTTTGAGTGATGTGGCTGTTCCATCCTCCCTTAACTTTCTTTATTGCCCAGACCCATCACATCCACTTTCCCTGGCTGCCTCATCTTTTGTGGTATCAACTTCTCCCCTGTCATCAGGCATCACACCCCTGCCAGCTCTTTGCTGGTGAGAGTCAGGCTTTTTGCTGCCTCTCAGTTACCCCTTTACTGCAGCCCTGCTTTGGAACGCTGTCATAAAAGGCACTCCATAAATTTTATATGGAACAGTAAAACGTTTTTGTTTTGGCTGCAGTTCCCTTGCTGTTCACTTGCTCCGGCAGCAAAGACCAAAGGCGTGAGCTCCAAGCTCCATATCTTGCTGCTGGCTCCTAGCAGACAAAACTGGGATGACATTGCTTTCTGATGGTTTGGTTGGAGGAATAAGGCTTGCACTGGTCGTGGAGCAACACTGATGCATTCTGTCTGAGGGATGCAGCCATGGGGGCACAGGACATCTGGTCTCCAAAAGGAGACACAAAAGTCTCCCCTCTGCTCTCTGCAATGAGGCAGGAAGGGCTCTTAACCTTAACCATAGCCCTAACCCTAACTCTAACCCTAATCTTAATCCTAACCCTAACCCTAATTATGAATCAGAGAATCACAAATAGATTTGGGTTGGAAGCAACCTTGAAGCTCATCCAATCCCACTCCCTGCCGTGAACAGGGATACCTTCCACTGGACCAAGTTGCACCAAGCCCTATCCAATCTGGCCTTGAAGACTTCCAGTGGTGGGGCAGCCACAACTTCTCTGGGCAACCTGTGCCAGGGTCTCACCACCCTTGCAGGGAAGAATTTCCTCCCAATATCCCATCGAACCCTGCCCTCTGGCAGTGGGAAGCCATTCCCCCTTGTCCTGGCACTCCAGGCCCATGTCCAAAGTCCCTCTCCAGCTCTCTTGGAGCCCCTTTAGGCACTGGAAGAGGCCTAAAATTCTCCCTTGGAGCCTTCTCTTCTGTGGGCTGAATACCCCCAGCTCTCCCAGCCTGTCTCCAGAGCAGAGGGGCTCCAGTCCCTCAGAGCATCTCTGTGGCCTCCTCTGGACTCGCTCCAGCAACTCCACATCCTTCTGATGTTGGGACTCCCACAGCTGGAGGCAGCACTGCAGGTGGAGTCTCACCTGAGCAGAGTAAAAGTAACCCCTGATCCAACAGGGATGTGAGGGGCGGGCTGAGCTTTCCCTTCAGACAACAGAAGTGCAATCATGGGTCCCCATTCATCATCCCTGTCCATTATTATCTAGCCAGCCAGCTAGCTGTCTATCCACATCCATACTTTTCCAGACATAACCTTTTGGGTGCTTTGGCTTTCCCTTCCCTGAAGTGGCACGGAAGAGAGAAGAGCTTCACCTTGGTTTACCCCGAATGCTGACCAGTATCAAAGCCCTTTGTTTCTCCCAGGACTGTAAAGAACCATCCCAGAGGAGCTCTGGGAACACATACAAAGGCCACGTGGGCTGGTGACCACTCTCTGCTCACAGCAGCTAATGACCAGGAGCCTGCCCTAATGACCACACCTCCCCACAGGGGACCTCTCAGAGGCCGCCTTTCCCGTGAGGGTGTCTCTGGGGATTAACCCTTTTAATTGGATCAGCAGCCACAGATCAGAAGCCAACACTTCACCGTGGGTGGCATCGCCTTCCTTGCCCTGCTCCTCCTCCCTGCGTCCGTTTGCCTCGGCAGGGATCACCCCATTTCCACCCCGAGCTGTGAAGATGGGGCTGACTCAGGGGCTGAGCTGACACAGCGCCATGGGACCTTTCATCTCTTGCAACACTGGCTGTGTTTGCACATCTGTGAGCGAGGAGAAACCTCAGCTTGTGGTTGCAGAGATGATCATGGAAGTGTAGAACTGGGTTTGAAAAGATCTTCTCACTCTCCACAGGAGGGTGGAGTCAGATGGGGTTTGGGCTTTTCTTCCAGGTGACAGGACAAGGGGAAATGACCTCAAGTTGTGTCAGGGGACATTTAGGTTGGATATTAGGGAAAATTTCTTCCCCAAAAAGGTTATTCAGCCCTGGCACAGGCTGCCCAGGGCAGTGGTGGAGTCCCCATTCCTGGAGGGATTTAACAGCCACATGGATGTGGCACTTGGGGATATGGGCCAGTGGTGTCCTTGGCAGTGCTGGGAGAATGGTTGGACTCCATGATCTTAAGAGGGCTTTTGCAACCTAAATGATTCTATAATCAGCTCAGTCATGGATTGTTTGGGAAAAGATGAAGCTTTCCAAGACCTCTCTGCATAACCTGGCTGACACATCAGAAGGAGTTTCAGCCAGCCTGGACCTTTGCTTATATGGATAAAATCCATGATAAAAAAATCCAGCACCCACTGGTTGCACCACTGAGCTGGAGGAGTGTCATGGATCTTGATGGTGTCCCATGGAGGCAGCCTGACATCTTTAGAGCAAAAAAACCTCACAGCAAACACCCAAACCCAACTTTGGGATTTCAAATATCTTGTCCAAGAGAACCTGGCCTGGACTCAGACACCATCTCTGACCCAAGCCAGGAGGAGAGGGGGACATCAGCTCTTCTCGGTCCTCAGGAAGATGTCATGATTTAATTGCTGCTTCTACAGGGTTTGCATCTCCTGGCACTTCTGCAGGACCCAGATCTCCTGCTGCATCTTCCTTGGGACCTGTGTTTCCTGCCAGCCCTCCTGTAGTCATCTCTCCTTCTGCTGTGGTCTGCTTTGAGTTCAATAAGTGCATCAGGTCTCCCATGGCTGGTCCAACCTGTGCTGAGACACCTCTGGACTCCGCAGAGAGCGTTTGGGCAGAGGGCACAGTTTGGGTCCCCGGTACCAGGCAGGCAGGGACTGGCTGGACCCAGTCCAGCTGGAAGATATGCCAAAAACGTTTTCCCCTTCAGAAATGCTGTAACTGTGACCAAGGGAAGGAAGGGCATCCCATCCTTGGAGAAACTCAGCTTTTGCCTGGACACAACCCTGAACAACCTGATGTATCTTCAAAGTTATCCCTGCTTGGAGCCAAAGGTTGGACCAGGGACCTCCTGGGGTCCCATCCAACCTGAATTACCCCATGGCTGTGTGCTCCAGGATGGATGGCAAGTCACCACCAGAAATCTTGGCTCTGCCTCTGGGGTCTTAGGGCTTTTTTATGTCAGAGCTGTGCTATTTCATGCTCTATTATCAGGTCGGTCAAAATACTTCTCCAAACTATATGTCCATGCCAGCTACACTCACTTCCTTGGCTCCTGCTGTTTTCCATTGCATCAGATTTTCAGTCATGCAAAATATCTACTTTCACCTTTATCTGCCTGAAGGGGAAGCCAATACCTCTTGGTTATGTTCACTGGAGTCTCGTTCCTCACTGGGCAAGATGGGAAGAGCCAGTGCTGGTGACGTGCACTGCTCAGTTTGAGGTGTCACTGCATCATTAGGGCTCTGCTATGGGGAAATAAAGTCACATAAATGAAGGGTTTGTTGGGTTTGGTGCTGCTCCAAATGTCCTAGGTGAAGCTCTGGAGATGGGTTGAATTTTTAAGCATCTCCCACTGAACTGGGATGTACATTTTCATGTCACCTTCCCCCAGCCAAAGGGGGGGGGAATTTCTCCTGAAAGGGATAGGATTTGCCTTAAAACAGGCTTGCAGCTCTCCATAGAGACCCACGTGCCACGTTGGCTCTCCTCTGTGCATCCTTTTCTTTTTCAACCATGAGAAACGGAGAAACCAGAGGGCCGTCCGTGCCGCACAGCTCACAGGCTGTTCTCGTGCCACCACAGACCTGTCTCCTCTCCAGACTAAACAGTCCTAACATTTCCTGTCTCTTCTCACAGAGAAATGTGTCTGTGATCACTGTTTTCTCCTGTTTCTGCACCTTTTTGGACACCGGAGTACCTCAGGGTGCACCTAATCTGGGGGGTTGTTCGAGCTGCTGGGGAAATGAGCTCTCATTTCCTTGCCTCCATCTTTGTCAAAGCTCCCCAAAGCTGAGAAGCAAAGAAATCCCTACAGAGAAAAGCTTTGCCAGCAAGTCAGGACTACACAGACACTGGAAAGAGCCCCTGACTGCCTGGAACATGGGTGCAGGGAAAGAGGTGATGAGAAAAACAGGGAAATCCTTAGAGATGGCAGCTGGTGGGGCTGGAGGTAGAGGAGGGATGGGAGGTGGAGGAAATGTGACCAATATGGCATGACCAAAACCCCGTAGGTCCTTTCCTCCATCATGATGCTTCTCTGCCTTCCACGTGTGATGTGGCCATCCCCAAATGTGAGGTTTCCAAAGGACAGACCAGTGGTACAAAGGAACTGGTGGATTATCCCATGGTTGTCCTGGCCTGTGGGATGCGGGAGAGCCACCCACAGGAAGGGTTTTTCTCCCTCTCCTATTTTTTTGGTCATGCAGTCCCCAGGCAAGACCCTGTTTGTACAGGCTGGATAAATGTGAAGGGAACTGCTTACAAGTCCTTCTCACCAGCGTTGCCAAAAGACCATGATTCAGTGCTGTTTTTTAGGGTAGAAATGAATTAGTTCGGGCCCATCACAATTATCTAACTCAACGAGCACAACAATAACCCACTGTTTAATGGTTGTTCATGGCCCTTTAGCACCATCTGGGTTGTCTGATCAGGGACTTTGAGAACAGTTGAAAATGAAGTAAGAAGGATTGCTTGGCCCAGACACCCCTTTTTGCCTCCCAGCTGCACAGACAATGCAAATAATCCCGATGGACCCATTAGACACAGGGAGAGGGACTGTGGGGCAAACATCAACACATGCCCTCTGAGCTGCAGGTCGGTGTCCCCAAGTGGTGGGTGGCGGCCTTGGGATGAGCCGGGGAGAAAAGCTGGCCACATATCTAAATAGCAAAGAGTTGCACCCTGGACATGCTCCTCTTCAAGCTTCAGGGGTTGAGTTTGAGTGGGTGACGCCTGAGATATTCCCATGGAAACGTTGTGGGTTGAAGACACCTCTGCTGCTGCTCAGAAGGACTCAGACCACTCTGGAGGTGGGGCTGTTTCTTGTGCATGCTGGAAGATGGATTTGGAGGTTTGCCAAGTTGGGCTTGGGCTTCCCTCAAGGTGGGAGGGCAGCTGGGTGCTCACCAGGTGCAAAGCTATCCTGCGAGGGGCTTGGAGACTGATGGGAATCCAGGACAGGCTCACTTAGTCTGCTCTTGTGTGGCCACTTGAGAAACAAGGCTCCCATATCAGGTAAGTGAAGTGATGCCACCCCTGATAGCCCCTACCATGGCCTTCCCAGCCAGCAAGCTCCAGGTCCCAAGGTCTCTCCAGTAGCTGGCTGTGATCTCCCAGTCCCACCAGTCCCAACTTCCAGCCCCACAGTCTCTCCAATCTCCATCTCAGCTTCTCCAACACCCAGCTGTGACCTGTGCCGCTGGCACCCAGACCCCCAAACACACACACGTACCTATAGAATGGAGCCAGGACAGGGAAAACAGTTAGAAATGGAGCTCAGTGAAGGAAATGGAGATTAATGAGACAAGCTGCTCTAACTGGGGACAAATGCAGTGCCCATCCAGCTGCTTTGACAGAACTGGCCCATTTATCCCCTTATCCCTCTATTTCCACATTTGTTTCTCTCCAGATCCTTTTCATTCCTCCCTTTGCCCACAATCAATCTGTCTGGATGGGAAATGTAGGCAAGTGTGTGTGTCCCCGTCCCCCCCCCCCCAGTGTCAGTGTCCATCCAAACAGACCAAATTTAGTTTTTATTAATTTCTTTTTACACCCTGCCTGTCTCTGTGTCTAGTTTTAGATTGGTGCTGAGTGCTCCTGGCTGCAGTTTTCACAGGAGAACCTGGTAAAGTGGAGTTTTGCTCACTGAGGCAGAAGTTTACAGGGAGGATTTGGCAGGGTGGCTGCAGAGAGACCCTCGGGGGCTCCTCCAAACCCTGTCAAGCTTTCGGCTCCTGTTCTGCGGCAGGACAATCCTCTTGAATAATGAATAATGAATGGAAATACTGATCCCCTTCCAAACTACTTTTAGCACGTCCCGAGAAGTTACGCAGATACCGTTGTGGGCTCCTTCTCCTCCCAAGTGGAGTGACGGAATCTGTATCCTACTGACGCAGCAGAAGAGAGCTGCACATTGTCCTGCCCTCCATGACCTTCCTGGGAAGTCAGGAAGACCCAGTTCCACAATGGGTGGAGGCTTTTAATACGTGACCGTGGCTGCATCGATCCATGGTGAGGCTATCAGGGATCACCACCTGGGCCAAGAGGTTTCCAGGGGAAAACCTGGAACTGGAAATCACTTTGCTGCCTTCCCGAGATGGATTACTGGCATTTGAAGCTGAATGTGAATCTCAAAAATGAATTAAAAAAGGTCAGTTAGAATTGAATATAATTTGGCCCTTCACCTAAACAACCACCAGCCAGTGACAGATTCCCAGAATTACTGGGACAAACTCCCCAGACAGTGTTCTGCTAATAAAAAAGAGATCACGTGACTGGTGTTGGATTTCCAGATCAGCCTCACCAAATGCTGACCATGGTCCCCCAAAAAGGAATTTGGATGCCTCTTGCCCTTGAACCTGCCCTGTAGATCTGAGCAGCTCTGATGCAAATCAGGGAACAACCCAAGGGAGTTCTGTCCTTCATGGCATGGCCAGGGTTAACTCTAACACATCCCAAAGGATTTTGAGGAAGGTTTTATCTTTGAAATGGTAACTTAACCCTTTCTAGCTGATCATTGCCTCGGTAGAATCCTTTTCCCATGAGCCAAAACTTGAGTTTTACCTCTCTTCCTTGGCCAGGCCAAGGAAGGACTTGGTGGCCCTTGGGGTCATGTTACAGGTCCCAGGGGAAGACAGAGGATGGGCAGCATGTAGAGCAGTTGTAGGAGCTGGAACTGGCTTGGTTCTGGCTCATTGCCCTTTCTTTTGGTGAGACCAGCAGAAGAGTAGCCTGATCTCTGCACGAGGCTCCAAAATAAGCCTAGAGTGATGTTCTTACCAACCCCTGTTCATGGTGGGGATGGTCCCTCCTCCCCCTTGAAATTTTGCACTCCCAGGGAGCAGCCGTGCTCTCCACACCTGGTCTGGGGAGGAGGGATAACGTCATCCACAGCTCCTTGGCACACAGGCGATGGCAAAATCCCAGCCAGAGGAGAGGCCAGCTGGGGGAAAACTTGTGGGTGAGCCCACGCCAAGTCTCCCAGCTGGGAATTGGTGGGGAGGGCTCAGGCTCTGCTCCTCGCAGGGCCTGCAGTTTAATTCCCTTTACACCAAGGTAAGGGCAGGGAGGAGGAAACTCCTGCAAGCAAAAAACCCCTGGGATTTTGTTCTTCAAATGTCCTGGTTAGGGATGATCCAGAGGGGAATGTCAGTGGAAGATTTGTGGGAAATGACATCCCGGTGACCCTTCGGGATGGACTCAGCAGGGTGGGTGCCCCAGGACTCTGTGCATGCTCCTCTCCTGTGTCCTTGTCTTCTTCCTTCTCTCCATGGTTTGTGGTTTTGACAAATCCTAGAGCTTTTTTAGAGACTCATCAGAGCCTTGTGATGGGTCAGATGGGCTCCAGTCCTCGCTTTGATGCCAGCAGGGCAGAGTCTGCTCCCTTTCTAGCCTGCTGGAAGAGGTGGGATGTTGGGGAGCAAATCTTGGGTGTTTTCTTTTTTCACTGTAGTGAGTTTTGAAGTTCCCAACCCCTGGCTGTGGCACTGATGAGACCGATGGAAAGGAGTGTGCAGACACCCCACCCCTGCAGCCTTGCCTCCTCAAATTAAGGAAAAACACAAGAAACAGGGTGGGTAGGAGATTCCCCTTCCTTGGGGTGATTCCCCTCTCCCAATTCCTTGCAGGAGATGGGGCAGGGCTTGGATGAGGATATCATATCCCAAACCATCATGCTCAATAATCAGGGACTAACCTGGTACCACCCATTTGAACCCATCCATAGTTTTTGGTCTTGGAGAAGGTCTGAATTCAAGGCTGCAGCACCAGAAACAACTTTGGCCCCCAGTTTTAGGCCTTTTTCAACCTAAGTGACTCTATAATTATATTCCTGATTTGCACTCGTGAGTGACACTCCCAGCACTTGGAAATCAGGTTAGAAATGCTTTTCTTTATATATGATATTCCTGAGTTTCCACTTCAGGAAGAAATCAGAGGCTTTTTCCTGCCTGGTGGGCATCGTGGGGGGGATATCCAACCAGCCCAGGAAACCAAAATACTGCTTCCCAGCCCACAGGAACTGGATTTTCTTTCAAGCACTCAGCTTTGAGACAGGATCGAGGCAGTCTCGGCATAGGAAAGCCTTTTTTTCCCCAGCTTTATCCACACAAGTGGGATGGACTTGGATGGACAGGGTGGACTCCCTGAAACCCATCCTTAATTTTGGCCTCTACAAGGACTTGGAGAAGTTTTGAAGGTGGGTGCAAGCACGGATCAGGACCAACCCAACCAGGGATGGGATGTGCTGGGATTTTAGCAAAGCTTTTGGCATCATCTCCACCAGCATCCTCATGGTCAAAACTGGGGTGATGTGGAGTGATGGGGACACTCCTGCTGCAGGAATCCCTGGGATATAGGGATGGGACTGGCTCAGGTTGGTTGTGGGTGATGCAGCTGGGCTCCTTTGCAGCACATCTGCCAAGTCCCATACCTCCCAAATTTACTACCCAAATCTTTTCCCAGATGAACACAATGAGTGTGGGTAAAAAGGGCTGGGGAGTTGTGGCCATGTGGCATGGGAATAATCTTATAATTTGAATATTAAAATATAAAATGTATGGTGAGAATGGCTATGGTGGTGGTGGGTGAGCAGGACCTGGAGCAGCAGCAGCAGAGGAGGAGGAGAAGGATAAGGAGGAGTAAGAGGAGGAGGAGGGTCAGATCTCGTCTTGGATAAACAGGTCAAAATCCTTCAAGACCCCAAATTTAGCAGTTTGGGTGACCTCAAATTTAGCAGGACTAGGGTGTGCAGGTGCCATGGTGGTGATGTGATGATGTGCTGTGCATCCACAGTGTTGATGCAGTCACCAAACCCATGGAAACAACTCTCAAAAATATGCAAACAGCCCCTTGGCACCCACAGCACAGAGGGTAGGTGGAGGAGGAGATTTTACTCACTGGGGAAGGGGGTGCTGTATCCCAGCTCCAGCATCCCTGGGTGGACGTAGCCCCTCAGTTTAGCTCCATTGGCTACACCAGCGGGTAAGGTTGTTTCACTGCTGGAGCTACAACAACATCCCAGAAAGTTAATTCTGGCACCTCCTGCCTTGGCACAGGGCAGGCACCACATGGCACTGAGCCAGACCCTCTGCGATGCTGGGAGGGAGCGGCATCAGCACCAGCCATGCCAGGCACCCCATCCCAGGGCTGTGCTCCTTTGTCGGGGGGGTGGCCTGGGGGCAATGGAGTGGCCTTTGGGGATGTGGGCTGAGATACAGGGGGATGAGAAGGGGTGCAGGGCTGAGATCCCAGATCTGAGGGGCCAGATCTCCCCGTTAATGCCTCTCTGGCCTCCCTGAGTGGCTCTGCCTGAGGTGTTTCAAGGACCATGGACAGGCCTTGGTACAGAGATGAGGCTCAGCCCCAGGAATGCACTCCTGGCTATCCTGTGAACCACAAGGGACCTGAGGAGAGCAGGGATGTCCCCGGGTTGGCTCAGACCTTGCAGCTGGTCTCTGTACTCCCCCAGCAGACACAGGTCTCCAAATTGGTAGGACTAGTCCCCACAAGCATCTCTGTCACTGGGGATGACACTGTCCATCAGCAGCTGGCGCTGAGCTCTGCCACCCCTCCCCAGCCTCAGTCATCCCCTTCTCCATGCAGGGTAGGGTGACATCCCAGTGCCAGCTCCCCAAACTCCCCTGACAGGAGGCTGACGAGTCCCCTGCACCAGGGTCCTCTCCAGCTGCCTGCACACCCCCTCAGAGCAGAGCCGGTAGCTGAGAACCTGCGCCGGGACCAGAAGCCCGTCCAGGGAATATAATAAAATTAAAGCTCATTAAGCACTTAGAGAAGGGTTTGCATTGAGGGGGTGTGGGCGGGGGGGCTGGTGGGGCCGTGCATCTCAATACTGGGCTATTTAGAAGGGAGAATTTAATAACAGGGGGGGTTGGTTTTTATGGCAATAGATTTATTCCACCTGGGCTAAGAAATACATTCCACATCTGCCGAGCCGTGTAACCAGACTCTAATTAAAATCGTGTGCCAAGCGAGGGCCTGGCTGGAAAACACAAAGCTGGCTTTTAGAGCGGCTGGGAACCGCGGCCGCGCCGAGCCCGGCCCGGGGCCAGGCGGCTGTGGGGCGACGGTGGCAGGCACTTGGTGGCAGGCAGTGGTGGCAGGAGGTGGTGGTTAGCATGATGGGTAAGGGGCTGGTGGAGGGGCTGTGCCATCGCTTGCCTTCCCCATGGTGGGGTAGGAGGGGTGGTGGAGGGTGGGTGGTGGAGGGTGGGTGGTGTCCCTGTGGGGACCCTGGGACAAGGTGGCATCTGTGTGTGTGTGCCAAGACCTTGGGGACAGAGTGATGTCCATGTGTGTGCAGGGACCCTGGGACAAGGTGACGTTCCTGTGTGTGGTGACTATGGGGACAAGGTGACGCCTGTGTGTACACAGGGTCCCTGGAACAAGGTGACATCTCTCTTTATGCAGTGACCACGGTGATGAGGTAACACCTACGTGTGTGCAGGCACTGAAGGACAAGGTGACATCTCTCTGTATGTAGTGACCACAGGGACAGAGTGATACCCATGTGGGTGCAGGTACCATGGGTCAGGACCATGTCCATGTGTGTACAGGGATTCCGGGGGGCAGGGTAACATTGTGCGCATGGTGACAGTGACACCCGTGGACAGGTGGTGATGGTGGGATGGGGCAATGTCCTCGTGTGCATGGTGGCCACAGAGGCAGGAGTTTGTCCCTGCACAGGCAGTGACAGGGGGACGGGGCGATGTCTCCAGGTATGTTGTGTCTTCAGGGACAAGGTAGGTGGTGGCTGTGCACAGTGGTGGTGACACCCATCTGTGGGATGGACCATGGGATGGCTGATGTCCCTGCACAAGCAGTGCCACGCTGATGGGGTGACACCCACATGTGTGTAGCAACAGCGGGGACAGCTTGACACCCCTGTGTGTCTGCAGTGACAACAGGGAGAGGGTGACACCCATTTGTCCATGGTGTCCACAAACATAGGGTGACCTCAAGGCATGTAGCATCATAACGATCATGGGATCGGGTGACACGCTGTGCTAGTGACATGGGGACAGGGTGATGGCCATATGTATGCTGTGACCACAGTGACATCCACGATGTGGGATGGGTGATGCCCCTGAACAAGCAGTGCCACGGGGATGGGGTGACACTCGTGACGGGGTGACATTGGTGATAGGGTGACACTGGTGACATGGTGTCCACACAGCTCCTGGCACTGGAGCGATGGTCATGGGGCTGAAAGGCCGCCCTGTGCGCCCCAACACGGGACAAATTTTACAGTCCTGCTAAGTCAAGCCTAAAATGTCCTGAACAAACAGCAGTTCTGTCTCGGGTTTAATAGCCCTGTCCTCCAGACAGCGGCAGGAGCGCCAGTTCTGATGGAGAAACTCATGAAACCTTTGAAATAGTTTGTACGGGAGTAGTGAAGTGAGAAAAAACCCCAGAGCGCTGGCTGCCAAGGAAAACACACTTACCTAGTAAAGCATGAGTAATAAGTGGCATTTTTTACAGCGTGAAGATATAACTTTTCATGAAAATACCAAATAAGGCTCCGTGCAAAAAGTGGACGGCCTTTCTAGTTGATTTTTTTTTCTTCCCTTCTCTTTCTTCCCTTTCTTTTCGTTCTCAAGGCACACGTGTGTTTTCCCCAGCGCCCGTTTTGCAGGAGCCTGTTTACAGCGCCGCCTTCCCGCCACTCCCGGCTTCCTCCGCCGTGAGATGAAATTGAGGAGGGAATGGAAAAACAAGGGCTGCTGTTCTGTGAGACTTTCTATTTTTAAAAGGTTAAAAATATCTATTTTCAGACACTCAGCCCAGGAAGCGCTGGGGTGAAGCGACGCGGCAGGACGGGAGGAGTAAACAAGCGCCGGGACGTGCCGGGAGGCGCGGGAGCTGCGGCTCCGGGGACGCTCCGGGGACGGGGACAGCACGGGACACTACGAGCCGTGGGCGTGGCCACAAGGAGATGTGGGATCACATAAAGCTGCAGGGCTCGGTGCCAGTGGGGATGCTCTGTCCCGAGGGAGGATGCTCTGCAACAAGGTGGGATGCTCAGCCCCTCAAGGGAAGGTGGTCCACATCCAGGGGGATGTCCAGCCCCTCGGTAGGATGCTCAGCCCCCGAGGAAGGGTGCTCAGCCCCCAGGGGGATGCTTGGCACCGATGGAGGATGCTCAGCATCAAGACAGGGTGCTTGGATCCTGAGGGGGGATGCTCAGCACCCAGAGGGAATGCCCAGCTCCTCAGGGGAATGCTCAGCACCCACGTAGAACAGTTTATCTCCCTCCACATCACAGGTCTTGGAGCCCCCATGGCTCAAGTGTGAGGGGTGGAATGCTTGGCTACTGCACATGGAACCCACTGAAGGAGTGGGATATGGTACCCATCGTGAGAGGAAGGATGTGGAAAAACCATCTCCAAAATCTCACAGATGCTTTTCCTCCCTGCGTTTTGCAGCTCTGCTCCTCTCTCCGCCAAGGTGAAGGTCCCGGTGATGCTCTCTGGGCTGGCTCCAGCAGTGGCTGTGCCCTTGTGCTCATCCCTTGGCCACACCTGGGCACCTTTTCCTGTGGTTTTCTGTTGCAGACATCAAACGTGCCACATCACAGTCCAACAGAGCAGTGATTTTAGGGGTGACCTAATTGGGGCCTTCCAGGACCTGAAGGGAGCCTACAACAAGGCTGTGGGGGGACTTTGGACAGGGGCCTGGAGTGACAGGACAAGGGGGAATGGCTTTAAACTGACAGAGAGGAGGGTTCAGATTGGATATTAGGAGGAAGTTCTTCCCTGTGAGGGTGGTGAGGCCTTGGCCCAGGTTGCCCAGAGAAGGGTTGTTAAACATTGGAAGGGGCTGCCCAGGGAGGTGGAAGAGTCCTCCATCCCTGGAGGTGTTCAAGGAACAACTGGATGCTCTAGTCTGGTTGACAAGGTGGGGATCAGTCACAGATTGGACCTGATGATCTCAGAGGCCCTTCCCAATCTACCTGATCCTATGATTCCATGATCCACAGCACTGACACACAGCCCTGGCCCAGGACGGCTCTCCCCTCTGCCAGAGCTGGGACTCACTGAGCAGTTTTGCTTCCTTATAAGGCCCTGCTGTTCCCTGCTCCCGTATCTTAGCTGGCATTGTCTGTTGGGAGGGCAAACAATTCCCAGCAGGCTGTCGGGACACCCTCCTGCCCAGCTCAGTTATCCTGGATTAGCAGCACTTCCCCGCATACCTCCTGTTTTCCTTTCATCTACCCCCGAGCGGGAAGAGCTGGAGGGCGTTTTCCGAGCAGGGTGCTGTGCGGGAAGGAGGGTTGTAAATCAGCTCTGCTATCTCCTGAACATGAGATGGGGATTTTTCATCCCTTGGAGCAGTGTTTCCAGCCCCTTCCCAGGGGCTGCTGGTTCTCAGGTACCTTGTCCGCCTGGAGCCTGGTGCATCAACAGTTTTAGCCCAGAGGAAGGTGCAACAACTTCTTAGCCCACCTGGAAAACAAGGATGACACTTCCTCTGCCTGAAAAAAAGGCTTTCAGGGAGCGAAGAAACACTATAAAACACGCTTTATTTAATACGTGAACAAATACCCTCTCCCACTGCCTCTTCTGAGGCTCTTCCAAGGGTGTAAACATGGTGGGAAGGCAGATCCAGGGGGAAGAGGAGAGGAGATCCCCCCTGGACATGGATCTCCAGCTACAAATCACACATACACAGATATAAAGACCTTGGCATCTCCAGGAGGAGGTTTTGGACCCTGAGCCCCTCCAATACCACATCCCGAGGTAGGAGATGTGCTCCCTGCTCCAAGAGCCAGAGCCTGACTCCTGGACATTTCACCCCCTGCCAGCCCCCAGGTGACAAATGGATGACATCCACCCACAAAGGAGCCTTCTCCCTCTAACCAGTTCCAATTTCTTGCTCCCAGGCAGTGTCTGGGGACACTTTCAGCCTCGGCTGAGGGGGCATCCAGGGACCTGAGGCCCCCCTGGGGCTGGCAGACCACGGAGTACGGGAGTGGGGAGTATTAGATCATAATTTTTGGAAGTCTGAAGTTTGCCCAGGTCCTGCTCCTTCAGACATTAAGTCATTTTCCTGAGGAAGTGGCGTGTGACGTTGATCAGGTTATAGAGGGAATACAGGGGTGGAGCAGGGAGCTCCAGGGAGACCACGGCAGAGATGAGGACCAAGAGCACTGGGACACCATGTCCTGTCAACATCTGCCACAGGAATAGGACTCTAGGGGTCCAAATTCAATACAAATCCTGCTATTATGAGGTTTCAGATGCCCTACAATGCTCAGTTCAAAGCTTCCAGTTTTGATGGAAGAACTCTTTATACACTTCACCAGGGAAACATCTTTGATTTCCATGCAGTCAAATACCAGGCTGACCCTTGGAATCCAGGATGTGACAAATCATTTAATGAATACAGACAATAGAAAAAAATACCTGTGTTTAATGGGATTTTTTACTTATTGTTACCTTTGAAAATACACCCTCTACTCTATCAAGATAAACAAAAACACTACAGCAGGGTGGGTTTTTCTTCTAATAGTTAACTTTTTGGTTTTTCTTTCCCTGGGACACCACAGGGGCACAAACCCAGCGATGCCACTGGTTTGCAGGGGATCCTCTCACACCTCTTGGGGGTACAAACTGCCTTGGGCAACATCACTTCAATCCAGCCAACTGGTCACAACCGGTGTGTGCTGGGATTTTCCGAGTCCCCAACCCGATCTCCAGGGCAGAATGACTGTAAACACACTCAGTTGGCCCTTTTACTGGCCACAGGTCTGGACATTTTCAGCTGGGTGGCATTTGTTCCATGGTCACAGTCTCCACTTTATATCTCTCTGCCAACCACAAACCCTTTATAAACCAGCGTGTACATCCATATCCATACATATGTCAGGCTCACACCACTCAACCAACCACTGGTTGGACATTGGTTTGGGAGCACTCACTGGCCCAAGCTTCAGAAATGCTCAGCATCAATCCCTCGGGAAAATCTGTTTTTTTACATCTGTCTATCAACTGAAGCACCAGAAAAGCAGGAGGCACCCAAAACAACAGCTCTTTTCTGATTTACAGGCCCGTGGTGATTTACTCCTCTCCATTAACCAGGTTCCTCAGGACCATGTGCTGTGACACACTGCCTTCAGCAGGCAGATGATGAGGTGTCCCAGAAAACTCTTCTCTTGTCTGGGTTATGCCTGTAAAAACCACTTCAGGCAACCCAAAACCTACCAACCCCAAAATGCAGCAGGTGCCTGCCTGGCATTACCAGCAGTGCCCTCTAATCACTCTCCCCTCTCACTCATCAGCCTTCAAGGTTAAAGATCCAGTTGCTTTCCCAACAACAGCAAAGCCTTCCTCCAATTCCTCTGCAGCCAATTGGGTGGGAAGTCTCAAAGCTGTTTTTGTCAAGCCAGAGCACCAACAGTGTCCTGGTCTATAATTAGGCATCTGAGCAGCTTACAGGGGATACATTCAAGGAAGAAAAGAGTAAGAGGGTTTTATATGCACTTTTTGTCCAAAAAAAGGTTATGAAAGGCAGGGCAAAAACTATTAATCAGTCTTAGGGGAGAAATTAAATTCATTTCATTCAGTTAAAGCTGAAGCAGATGTTCAATATTTGTGCCTGTGTCTGAAGACCTGCTACGTTACGGCTTCTACCCAACGTGAATGTTCAGAACAATCTGGAGAGCTGAGGGTGTAAAAAGAGAGGAGAAAAATGCCACAGCTCATCTCCTAACTTAGCAACAAACAGGTGAAAGGCCAGATAAAAAAATATAATTTTATGTGAACAGATTAACAGTCTTCCAAGAGTTCCTCTAGATGTTGCTTCTGGCTGGCAGTTCCCACACTGCTTAGTGAAGATGATTGAAGTTATTGCAGTAACAAATAAAAAAAACTTTTCTCTAATACAAAATCTAGTCCAGAGGGCTTCCTTACACAGTAAGCAGGATCCCTTATGTAACCCAGGGTTGCATGTTGTCCTCCTCCCCCAGCAGCAGCAGCTGCTTGCAGAGAGATGCACAAACACAGGGAGCTACACTCCCAAGCTGCCAAGAGGACCAGGAGAAAGATCCAGTTCATTTCTTGTGGAAAAAGCCCATGATGGAGACCTGTTTGTTGGCTCTGCTTGCAGGAGCTGCTCCTTTCTTCAGGGTCTTCCTTTCTTCCTTCGGTTCTTTCTTCATGGGCAGCACAGGCTGTTTGTGCACAGCTGGCGGCTTGGGCTTGGGGAACTCCTCCTCGCTGTCTGTGCAGGATTCACTCTCATACACCTTCTCAGTCACTGGTGGGAGGAAGAGAAGACTAGATGATGAAGATGATGGTTAAGGCTATGTACCAAGGAGTAGAGACCTCCCCACCACAGCCTTCCCATGGCATTTCTGGAAAGGAACATTTTGGGTTCAAGGAGCACGTGTCAGACACAGCAATTAAGTCCATTGCTCAAGGTTAAGCAGTAGGAAATGGCCTCAGGTTGTGCCAGGGGAGGTTTAGGCTGAATATTAGGGACATGGAAAAGGTTTTCCAGCCCTGGCACAGGCTGCTCAGGAGAGTGGTGGAGTCCCCATCCCTGGAGGGATTTAACAGCCATGTGAATGTGGCACTTGGGGACATGGGTTATTGGTGGCCTTGGCTGTGCTGGGGAAATGGACACAGTGATCTTAGAGGGCTTTTCCAACCCTCAATGATCCTGTGATTTGAATTCATGTCGCAGAGGCTGACAAACTGCCATCAGAAAGTGATGAATCTGAATGAATCAGTTTAGCAGTAGATGATGGAACACCTATTTTATGGTTAAAAACCACCATTCTGACTTGGTCTGATTTTCCACAGCGGCCAAAACAATGAGATTGTCCAGAAATCCAGACAAGACAACCTAGAGACAGCCCCAGCTTCCCCTCACCAGCACATCAGACAGTCAGGGAAGGCCAAGCAGTTTTCACCCAACTCATGAGAGACAGAGCAAAAAACCTTTGGGGCAGCTTCTTTCCACAGAGGTGGTCAAACGTGGCAGATACAAAGAAATCCTTTGGAAGAAATAAAACCAAGCCGTGGCTGAAATCAGGGATATGCCTGAAGGGGATTGCCAGCTCACTGCTGTCAGCGTTCGGTGATGGACAGCCCAGGGATATAAAACCAGGCTCACGGAAATTAAACTGGAGGCAGCTCCCCTGATGAAAGCCACCGTCAGATACTGGTAAGTGTTGTTATATCAGCTTTCCCAGCAGTGTTCTGGGATTCTTCTACTAAAGCTATTTTTCTTTAGCAACTGTATTCTTTTAAATAAATGTCTTAACTTCCCTTCTTCTGGGAAATGGGCTTTCACTTGTATTAATGCATCAAATTTAAGAATGTTTTCTACGTAACCAGAGACCGGGAAGAGGAATGCTATGAAATCCTGCTCAGCAGCACTGGGAGAACCTCAAACAGGGACTGGAAAGCAAGCAACCTCCCTTCAGAGGTAACAGGCTTTTCAGGGAGCAGCTTTCACAAACCACTGGCCACTGGGTGAGCTTTAAAATGTATTGTGTTATCCACCACTGTGAGGAATCACTGGGAAACTCCCAAAGTGTGCATTTAATCCCCTCCAATTGCAAGATAACAGTTTAGATCAACTTTCTTTGACTGCAATCTCAGCTGAACTTAAAAGGTCTGTATTTGCAGCACACAGATATAGTAATTGATGCCCCACTCCCAGCCAGACTCCCCAAAAATCACAGGAACTCAAACAATATGAGCTCTAAAATGCTGTCAAACAAGTATCTCTCCAATGCACATGTCTATATTCCGACACTCAAGCCCACATGTGTCCTTTCAAGCTCCAGAAAGTGCAAGGTAGAAGTGCTCTAGTTTAAACCTTGGTAATTCCCCTTTATTATAGACTAAGAGCAGAAACTCAATCCATGAAATCCCTGTTGATACATGGGAACATGTCTTGTGCTTAACTCCACACACACTTTAATTGCACAATTTCCCTCAGGGCTAATCCCTAAATTAGTTTTGCTTTTTGACACCAATTCCTTGCTATTGCAGCTATTGTGAAAACCATCACTCAAAATTGTGGGGAAATATAAAGTACAGCCTCATTCTAATGTTAGGATTTAAAGTCTCTTAAAACCTAGTCCTGGTTTAAAATAAAAAAAAAGCCCCTATATTTCAAAGAATAACAACAATCTACATTACTCTGGTAAATTTGTGAGTTACTTAGTCTTTGAATTATTAGACTTGTGCGTGGAAAGGGTGGGGGAGGGAAGGGAGGGGAGAAACTGGGCAATAACCAGAGAGCAAGTTCTGCACTACAGGCTTGGAGGGTTTTTAGCAGGGAAAGCAGCATCTCCTCCCTAGTTCCTTAGTATCCCAGATCCAACCCCCAGTCCATCCCAGATGATCTGTCTCCCAGGGGCACAACAGGGGCTTGCATTTCCCTTTTCATCAAATGGTAGTGGATGTGGACTATAAAACCTAAACTCTAGATTTCCCAAGGGTGAAGAGCAAAGAAAGAAAGGTAATATTCCAGGAGTGCTCTATTGGGAAAGGCTGAACAGAGGGAGAAGAGCACTGTTTGCTGGAAGCTGAACCCGGAACAGTCATTCCTCTGCTCTGGATGCAGAGCTTGTTCAACTCAGCTCCCCAGCTAATGCTATTTTGTTCCATTTTCCTTCCAAGTGTTTTAATGGTTCTATCTGGGATGGGAAACCAAAACACTCCCTCATGTCAGGAGCCAAAACTGTCAGTAACTTTGTGCAAGTCCAATTCTTGGACAGAAATCCAGACCTTGGGATTTCAGTCCCTGGTGCAGCCAGTTGCTGAGTGCTAGAGCTTTACATTTCTTTAAAGGAGACACACACCAAGTTAATAGGAAACATAAGATCCAGCTCTGCAGACAGGTGCAAACAGACACAGGCTGACTCGGGGCCAGGCAGCTCCGGAGCTGGGCCAGGAATGCCCGTGTCTGTCCATGCTCAGGCACCACAACAGACCTGGACAACAGCACCACATCATGTCCCAGAACTGGCTGAGCTCCCTTGACATCCCCTCTGATCATCAAGGCTGGAGAATGTTAAGCATCCCACACAACTGAGTTGACAACAGCATTATGAAACATACATTCCACAGTCTTAAATGTATAAAACCTGTAAAAAAACAAACAGGAAGACCCAAACTAACATCATTCTGAACTTTTGCAGCTCTATTTCAATGTCAGAACACAGAGGAAAGAAGTACAGCAACTTTCTCCAGGTCACAGGAGGAAGCAGTGTCCAGTCAGGCTGGAATTCAAAGCCTGTGGCTCCCTGGACTTCTGTAGGGACTCTCTTCCCTCCACCTTCATCAGAAACATAAACCCTCTGAAGTATTTAACCCCCAACTTATCCTTGTTAATCTGGGATACTGAAAGTTTCTTTAATATATAATCAAGTTCTGTGCACAGCTCTGGATTTATCCCCAAGGAAAAAAAAACCCAGTAAACCCAAACTTATCTCAGCCAGATTTATCCCAAACCCTAAACCTCTTTCTGCACCACCTTGAAAAGGTTGGCAGCTTTGGAGAGCAGAGTACATGAAGGTGGTGCTCATGCTGGCAAGAGGAAAGGGAAAAGAACTGAAAGAAAATCTATGGATAATCAAAAAGGGGTAAGGATTCAGTTCCAGCTCCCTGACTCCCTACCCAGGCCTTCACCAGAAGGGCAGTTCCCTCAGTCTGGGAGCACAAGTTCCATGTGGAATAACAAAGTGACTTCATGAACCTGTAAAAGTCATCAATAAAGTGAGCTCCACTGAGGGGTAGGGCTCAGCCAGCCTTACCCATGCAGCCTTCTTCTTCATCAATAAACATCTTGGATTTCAGCACACGCTTCCGCTTCCTCTTCCTCCCTCCAGCTGACACCTGAAGGGCATGGCAGCATTGTGAGAAACCAAGAGTTAAGGCCCCATCACGTACATAGGTCATAAAAGTGTCAGCTCCAGGTGGGAAATTGGTCTCTCTAATGAAGATGAGCATGATTTGATAACTAATTTTGCCCTTTCCCAGGATATCTTAGTCAAAATACAACCTCAATGAGGCAGCAAGCTCTCCTGGTGCCAGCACAGGGAGAACATTCCTCCTCCGAGACACGAGACGTTTGGAAATGTGTTTGGTTATGTGAGAAGGGATGTCCCATCACACCTCCAAAGAATGAGGAAAGGACAAGGTGTCCAGGACAAACTGCTGAGATTTCATAGAATCCTGGAATGATTTGGGTTGGAAGGGACCTTAAGCATCATCCAGTTCCACCCCCTGCCATGGACAGGGACACCTTCCACTAGACCACGTTGCTCCAAGCCCCATCCAACCTGGCCTTGGACACTTCCAGGGATGGGGCAGCCACAGCTTCTCTGGGCAACCTGTGTGAGGGCCTCACCACCCTCACAGGGAAGAATTTTTCCATCTATCCAACTTAAATTTCCCCTCTTTCAGTAAAGTTACACCTATTTTCTCAACTCAGAGTTTAACTTCTTGCCAATCTCCCTCATGTAGCAGCTCCCTTGCGATAAATGTTGAATACCAAGACTATCTGGTCTAATTTCTGTAAGTTAATCACTCTAATTTGCTCTTACCTCCATGGTTGCAGGCTCCAGTTCAGTTTTCAGAGCAGGTACAGGTGGTGGAGATGGAGCTTTCTCTTCCTCAGGTGTGGGAGGTGGTGGGACATCTGCTAAGAAGAACACCTTGATAGCACACGGGTCTAATGGCCCCCTTTGGCTCCTCTTTTGTCTCAAACAATTCCATTTAACTCTTTCAACCTGTGTTTAGACCGAGGTTTATAATTTCTCACTCGGATTTGTTGAATTCAAATCAGGACACATCACTGGAAGCAGTCAGAGAAGGCTTACCCTGTGCTAAGGTGCGACATGCTGCAGTTCCCAAAGACAAGGAGAATGGGATAGAGGGGGAGAAGTGCATTTGGGATTTTGCCAAGGTAAAACAATCCAGTTCCACTAAATGAGCTTTAAAAACAGGCACAGAAACTGGCTTGTTTAAGCCATACATTTCGCTTGCACATTAAAAGAGTGACTTGTAATTGTTTAGAAGTCAAGAGAGTCAGGGTGTGGTAAACAGTTTGCTGCTTCACTGGTGGTGCTACAACATCCCAAACGATCCAAGAATAAGAGCAACATACTACTACCCATCCTAAAAGATTGTTAAGGGGACATCTCAAGCTTTTATTTGAAAAAAAAAAAAAAAAAGACCCAAAATCATAAAACCCCCAAAACAGTGCAAAAAAACAAAGCCCATTCTCTCGTGCCATCTCCTTGCTCTCCTCTGGATACAAGGACAGGGACACTGAAATCCACTCAATGCCAAGACTAATTGAACCATTCAAGGACACCTTCACAAGTTTTTATGGAGCAAAAGGCAAATGAGCAAGGCAGGGTAACCCTTCCGTGGGGCTTGAAGAGCTCCAAGAGATCCAAGTGAGAAACAGTGTCACGTAAGCTCCCAATGTGTGGCAGAGCTGGGAATGTGGGGGAAGAAACTCCTCATCTGACCTATTGCTTCATCCCACAAGGATGTGGCTGGCTGGGAGGACAGAGCCTGCTTGGCTCCTGCTCCCAGCCCTGCTGGCTGTGGCACCGCCTCCATCCCGCTGGCCTGACACGGATTCGGGATCCGTAGCTGTCCCAGAAGATTAGGTCAGTGTGAAGAGTTATGGCCCTGCCAGGCACGCGGCCAACTGACCTTCAAGGGTTAAGAAGGGCTCAAGTGAAACAGTGGTTGGCTGCCAAGGCTGAATAACAATTACATTCTCAAACAAGGACTCAGCCCTCCCAAACTACTTCAGTAAGCGAGGCACGGAAACGCAAATGGAGTGGGATAACATGACTCGGGGTTTCACCTTACTCCAGAGGGCTGGGGCTGGCAAAGATAAAGCCAAACAACAGCTCTGCTCTGAGGTGTAAGTGCTGGGGCGGCCAAGGAGCTGCGGGGAGCTCAAAACTCTCAATATTTTATTTATCACAGTCTCACGGCAACTGCTGAGCACCAAACCTGCTTCGTGCACTGCCCGGCCTGGCCACGTCCATTTGAAATGCATTTTTAAGGGAGGACAGGCTAAGAAGGGCTGAAAACCAGCTTCCAGCAGAGGCTGCTAAAGGTATTTTCAGTGTGCCCGCTACACTATGGGGAGAAATTTCCACCTGGGGGAAATTTGGGCTTCTTTGGGTTTTTTTCCAGTCTCCTTGAAAAAAGTTCCCCCAGCTTTTGGCCAGCAGAAGGTACCTTCTCCCCACGTCAGTGTTTAGGACTATTATCAAGCTCTTTGTTACTTTATTATCCTCTTCTAGCCAACACAGCCCTCTGACATGTGATAACTCCTGAGTCAACCTCTCGCTGCTGCCCACAGTTTACTCAACAGGAACAGCTGCATGAAATGGATACAAGTTGGGCAACTGGATGTACCAAAGATGTAAATCCTGGCTTTGTTTGGTTTGCTCTGACCCTGCCTGGAAAAACTGTGAGAAGCTTTAGTGCTTCTGCTGTGGCTCTGAAACCCACAGAGTTTGCAGGTTACAGTGCCACTGAAATCACCCTCCAAAGTGGCTGTAAAACACTTGTCAACACTGCGAAAGCTGCCTGTGTTCATACGGCTGAAGCTGCCAAAACCTCCTGTCCTCTGTGGGCACATTTGTGGAGTTTATTCTGGCACTGGAAGCAAAACAACCTACACTGACTAAGGAACCCTCGTACCAATATAACTTTTTAATGAAAAATCATTTAAATGGAGAGGATTGTGCCTTATGCCCTCTCTATACTTGCTACAATGTGCTGACGCTGGTGTAAGAAGAGCTTATTTTGGGCTCCTTTCAGTACACCAAGAGCAGATTAATACAGAACAACGCAAAAGACTTGCCCTGACATAAAAGTGCCCATACAGTGCTTTGCATCAGCTGTATGGGCTGAGCCTCAAACCCACAAAACCTTCCTAAGTCTGCCTGAAAACAGGGGCCGTGGTTTTCATAGAATCAATCACAGAATGACAGACTGGTTTGGGTTGGAAGGGATCATAAAGCTCATCTCATTCCACCCCTTGCCATGGACAGGGACACCTTCCACTAGACCAGGTTGCTCCAAGCCCCATCCAACCTGGCCTTGGACACTTCCAGGGATGGGGCAGCAACAGCTTCTCTGGGCAACCTGTGCCAGGGCCTCACCACCCACACAGGGAAGAATTTCTTCCCAATATTCCATCTAACCCTGCCCTCTGGCAGTTTGAAGCCATCCCCCTTGTCCTGTCACTCCAGGACCCTTTAAAGTCTCTCTCCATCTTTCTTGTAGGCCCCTTTCAGGTCCTGGAAGGCTGCAATTATGTATATGTATATTATTATTTTTTAAATGATTTCTTTTATCCAACTCACATTCTTCTACTTGAATACTGAATGTAATATTACCAGTTTGGATTCATTATGAATATTCCAAAGAATTCCAATCTACCTTCTTTCATCCAGTTGGATTTAGAAGGGCAAGCAGCAGGACCAAAGGGCTGAGTTCTCCCAGTTCTCACTTTACCTTTTGAAAGGGGCAATCTGAGGGATATCCAAATTTGTACACATGTGTTATAATTTGCATACATTTACAATCCTAATGCACAACACAAAGAAATAAAGAGGAGGAGCAACAGCAGTGACAAAAAAACCTTCTCCAGTGCCTGACCAGCCTCTGGGAGAAGAACCTTTTCCTGATATTCAACCTAACCCTCTCCTGACACAGCTCCAGCCATTCCCTCAGGTCCTGTCACTGGTCACAGAGAGAATAAACGAAACTCATGGAATAAATGAGGCCACACATACAAAAGCATTAACTGTTCAGCACATGTTATGGTCCGACAGGTATTCTACAGGACACCAGAGAGCTCTAATATTCCAGAATCCTGCCTGCTCCCACTCACTCTCTCTCACTGAGAGATTCCAGCCCAGTATGGACAGGCTGATCTCAATGTTCCCTCTTCAGAGCTAAACAACACAGTAGGTGAGTGATGAGGAAATGGAATGGTAAACCTTTAAAGAAATAAATACCAGAGTGTGGACATGTATGCATTGTTTTACAGCCAAACAAGAAGCTCCACACAGGAATTTGATGAAATTAAGGCTGATCATGAAGAATAACTTCCTGAGAGATTTATCATCCTGTGGAACAGTCTAAGGAGAGGTGATGACAAAGTTCACTTGAAATTATGCTGGGTAGAAGAGACAAAAACAGGCCTAAAGGTGGCATGGAGATTGCAGAGATATCCAACAGAAGCCTCCTCTCTCACTTGTACTGCAGATTCTCCTGATTTCCCAGTTGTTCCCAATGTGGCAGCCACACTAAATGAGGAAACAGCACCAGCTCTCCTGCTGGACTCTCCCTCCTCACCAATACAACCCATTTGCTGTTTCACTTTCTTTTACCGGAGCTCTACACCAAACTGGTGGTTTCAATTTTTCACCCATAATGATCCCCAGATTCTTTCCCTGATCAGCCTGTTGGATGCCAGTTCCATCTCGCACATACTCCAGAGCTCAATCCCCACTTATTTTCCAGTTATCTGTATTGAACGGCATTTGACGCCTCAATTATCCACATTCTTTGGAATCCAGCCCTGCTGTTCCTTACTGTAAGCCCAAATCTTGAGATGTTCTGGGCACCCAACTCCTGTCAAAGCCAACAGCTACTGAGGAGACGCCAAGTCGCATCAGATACAGCTCAACTGCTTTGCCTCCAGTTTCCCTATTATCTGGTTTTTGGGGGTTTTTTTTGGAAGTCTTGCTTCCAACACTGTCTTCCAAACCATTTCTATAAACAGACAGAATAAAGATACTAAAAGTGACCCTGGGAGGAGGGGAAGATCACTTTGTGAGTGTTTACTCACCAAATAAACTGGTTATGACCAGTCCTGTGATTTTGGAAGGCGTCATATCTTTCACAAGAGATTTGGGAACCTCTTTCTCACACGTCCATGTGACTGATAGCACACTTGGGGAGGAGACAGCCACGTCTGAGCTAAGCTAAAACAAAGACTTAGGCATCTCAACTCTATGGCCAAGTGCTTGCACAGCACAAAGATAAACAGAGAGCTCAACCTAAAGCCATTTCCATGGTCTTTAGTCCTCTAAACTATTCCCTCAATCACTCACCAGCAGTCTTGGATAGTCATGTTGTGGAAATCAGACCCCTGACCCACATGACTGGTTTTTTTACAGATCTTTTTACCTTCCTCATCACTGCTGTCAGACTGAAGTTGTTTGATTCGCTTCCTCTTTCTCTTTGCGTTCTCGGGATCTCTTTCCTCCTCGTTATCCGACCTGTCCACGTGCTTCGTTTTACTGCCACAAAAAAGGGAAAAAAAAGGAAGGAACACCTGTTATCTCTTATGTGTGCATAAAAGCATCATGTGTGTTTGGATAAGAACATTCCCTATGGAAGGAACTCAAATACCTCTGTACCTCCTAAAAACATGAGGTGAACTATACGCTCCCCTACACAATCAGGAATAGGTGCACCAGCATTTCCAAGCCTCTCATCCTAACCCATATCCAGCTCTCCAAAACAAGGAAGGTTTATTTAGCCCCTCTGCAGTTCAGCCCAGTGCCTCACCTCGCTTGGCCACGGCAACAGCCTATTTCTGATCTTGTCTCTTTAGCTCAGGCTCCTGATGTCCCCAAAAGCATCACTCAGAAGCTCTTTTGACAGACTGCTTGCCACTGACTGACTATGAGGTAGTGTCTCAGAATCCTGGAGCCATTTTTAAAGACTACTGGAAAAATAAAATAGCTTCTTTCTTTTTAATGTTGGCGAGACACGTCAGACCAACAAGCCTGGAGGCTACAGGCCCACGTATCCTCAAAGAGCTGGGACAGCCCCAGTGGCTTTCCCAAACCCACGCTGCCAACACCTCCAGGCCCTTGGCTTTTTGCACAAGACTATCAATAAGACAAGCAGTTAGTGCTCAGTGTGATGGTGGGCTGGGTGGTGTGCTTACCTATTTAGTAAGAAATGGATTGAGACCACCAATTAATTACTCATAGGCCACCAGAGAGCCATCAGACTTAGTGATTCCTTGTCTCTGTCAGTTTGGGTTGGATTACACACAAAAGGCTGAACTTAAAATTTACCTGGAACCTCAGCCCAAAGTAAACCAGGGGCACTGAAAGCAGCAGTGCTTTAGCTATGGGAACCAACAAGTAGAACTTTGTGTGCTGGAAGCTGTGTACATATAAGCTTGGGAATATACCACCTTCCCTGCAGGACAGGTGCTCCTGCCAGTTCTCAGGTCTATCCTAAGTCTGCTCACAGTGTGAGGTTGTCTCATGGAAAGCCACCCCCTTCCACTGAAGACAACCTGGACCGTGTCTCTTCCCATATGTAATGGCCCTGAGGCACCTACAGCACCAAAGGAAAAGAAACACCAGGAAGGAGTTCTGAGAGATAATTTTAGCCAGGTTTAATGCAATTTAGTAGCTGGAAACAGGGGGTGAGCCAGCATCGTACGACCAGACAGCTCCACGCAGACCACCAACAAGCAGGTTCACAAGTGACAGGGACCCTCAAAGGCACGACCTACCTTTTTCTGTCCTTTTGTTGAATTCTAGCAGACTCTGTTCTTTTCCCAGGTTTCTCTACTACAGGATTAGGGGATGACCCTGGTTCTGCTACAGCAACTGAAGGCTTGACTACTTCTTTCTCCTCCTTTGGCTGCTCAGGCACAGGGTTGACTTTGAGTTTATCTGTGAATAAACCATTCAAAAAGAACAAACACTGAGCATTCAGTAGGAATGAAACTTAGAGAGGAGTTGTGCATCAAGAATACAGAAAACACTCCAGATGATGTATTTAGGGATCTAGATTGCATTGGGGATTTAGCAATCCCTAATTTAGATTAGGGATCTAGATTGGCCAAGCTGTGTCATACGTGGAAAAAAAAAGGGCATGATTAAATTTCCACCTGATTTCTCATGGTTCTGCTGTTCCTGATGCTAAGCCACTGGTACTGCATCAGTGAAAACTCTGTGGAAGAGGGTTGGGAAGCAGTGGTAGAAGTCCTTATAGTCCCCAGGTGCTAAGGCACTGCAGAAGGATTGGGAGCCCCTCTTCTAGACACCCCTTTGACACAACACTACATCTATTTTCAGACTCAGTTTATCCCTTCTGAATTTGACTTACAGTTAAGCACAAACATGGCCAAAACCAGGAGAATTAGGACTGATGAAGAGAACAAGAGGTGTGTGCAGTTTCCTTGCATAACATTACAACCCATGATTAGTATTTTCAGTAGTACAGCAGTTTGTTGTCCCATCCCAATACCAACATGATCAACAATCTCAGAACGGTTTGGGTTGGAAGGAACCTTAAAGATCCTCTTGGCAGAGAGGTTGGAATCAGCCTCTTTTGCCTACACAGCACCACATACAAGGACAATTCTGCTTCAAAAGGCTTCACTTAGTACCAGAGAAGAGACAGCAGGTGGGAGCAGACAACAAAATAATATATTTATCAATATAACCACCTAAATACAGTCTGTGAGCTTCATCCAGCAGCTTTCCAAACCCCAACAAGAGAGGAGCAGGTGAGATAGAAACCTGTGTTATCCCAAGCATGAGATGCCCAAGAAAAGAGAAAATACTGAGCAGTGAGATCAACTGGATCATCAGCAGGGTCAGAGGCCACTGGGAGGGTCATGACTCCATGCCAAAGCCTTTCTGGCAGTGCTTGGAAAACACTTGCTGCTTCCTGGAGCACGGGCAAACATCTCCTACACCAGCACTTGAATGACAGCTCTCGTTTATGATCAACAGCAGAAAGCCCAAGGACCCTATCACCGGTAACTCAGGACTTTCTGGCAATGGTGGAATCTTTGAAGCCAGGAGAGACACACATGTAGGGAATAAATCTTCCTCCTGGAATCCCCCTCTCTCTTCTATGCACATAATCATTTCCAGTTCTGCTCGGTTTGCTCCCTCCCTGTTCCCACCTCAATCTTTCCTTGATGTGCTCCAGGACAGGACTCAGCAGAGAAGGGAAACCCTTGGGGAATTCTTGTTGCGTGCATTTCCACAATTTCCAATCCTAAGTGGGTTACTTTTACCATGCCATTCCAACTGATTGGGTTTTCAACATATGAACTTTGGTCTAGGGCTCTTCTCAGACCTTCAGAATTTACTCTGGTTAATCGTGGTGACTGTCCTCAGGCTGAGTGTCCTCAACTCCCTCAGGCTCCCCAAAACAGGGACTCAAAGATTCCCAACAGGGCTGCGCCTTGTGTGCTCAGTGCTGGAACTGTCACCTGCAAACTCTGTCAGATGCCTTTTAGAAAGTGAACTTTGTTGTTTACTCTCTTCCAAAATTCTTCTTTGAAGCCTCCTGTACTCACTGTTGTAAGGGAATCTTTGAAGAAGGTCCTACAGTCCTTTTCCAACATCTATTTAAAAGTTTCAGCATATTTTCTCTATAATTGGATAATTCAGAAGGGACCTCCAGAGGCCACCTAGTCCAAAGTTCAGCTCAAAGGGGAAGGCCACCCTTCATTTTTACTCTCCAGTTGTTAGTCCTTTAGTTTTTTGGAAAAAAATTAAAAAACTAACTATGGACTCCTCAGCACTGCGTGATGAAAAGCAAGCACTATTAACATGCCCTGCAAAACAGGTTTTGGCAAATATCTCCCCAATAGTTGATCTTCCAGCCAGGAGTACTCACGTTAAATCAGATTTCTTCTGCACTAAAAAATCCTTCCTGGGTTAGTCTGCACAAATATGTCATTTTAATTGATCTCCCTCCAGCAAGCTTTTTGTCTGAAAAACTCTACTGAAAAGTCTTAATTTTTGCCTTAAGAGTTGCATGCCAAAACATTAACCCCTCTAAGGCCAAAAGAGCAAAACAGTGTGGAAGAGTATTGGGATAGAGGGAATATAAAAAAAATCCAATGAGTCTGGCAGAGTAGGGATCGGAAGGAAGAGTTCTGCTCTTTTCTATATGCCTCCCATTACAGCTCTATAACAAAACACTTGATTCCACTGAATATTTTTTAATTGCTACCCAGAGTAAATAATATATATATATGTTAAAAAAAAAAAAAGAGATAAAGAGATTTCCCAGAACCCTCAGGTTTGGGTTTGTTTGTTTTCTTTTTTTTTTTAACTACACCAGGCTGTTCCCTGACCACCTCTGAAAACAGAAAAGCACTTACTCATAGCAGCTTTCCCAAAGAAGTTGTTGATGATGTTGTTTTTTGTTGGTGGTTTGCTGCTAGCTGTGGAGACCTAGGAGCAAACAGAGGAGTAACCACAGGAATTGTTCACAGCCCTCAAATGCACAGAACTGCTTCTGGACAAGCAAAATAAATAGGTATGATTTGTTCACCACCGCCTTTAGCATTTAGGAGAATTTGAAGATACTTACTAGATACTACAGGCATCAAAGGGGTGAGAGTAAGTTACTAAGGACTCCTTAGCCAGGCCTTCAAATCTAACTTGGGGCACATTCCCATCTGATGGTGTTGCTGAAATAAATGCTTGGGACTTGGGTCAGTTCCCAGGAAAGAACTGTTCTTTTTGCAAACTATCAGTGCCTCAATTCACAGCAACAGAGGAAAGAACATGGATTGACCACACCAGGAAGGTTTTATCCAGCTCCTCTGGCACGTAGGCTGTTTGCAGAGGAATATCACTGCTCTCCCACCAGTACAGCCACCATCCAAGTAAAAAATCACACACACACAGACCCAGGAAGCGTGGCCTCCTAACTCCATTAATTCCCATGCAAATAAAAGGCAACCAAACACTAAAGTTCCCAAAACATGTACATTTCACCAGTTCTAAATTCACTATAAAAATCAGAAAAAGGAACCAAAATGTACTCAGCTGTTATAAAAAAGCCAAACCATACACAGGGAATGTTACCATTTAAACACTCATTTTTCTGGCCAAATAGCTTTAAAAACAATTCTACTAATTAAAATTAAAACGTAATCCTATCCTGGAAAAACAGCAGTGGAGAAGATAAACAATTTAGTCTTGCACAGGTCAAGTTCTGAGACTTCCCTCACAGCCTAAGTTTAAACACCTTGATACTTTTAAGACCTGAGCTTCTCACATTTCACTTATTGCTCAAAACAAATCCTTTTAAGCACAATGGGGAGAGCAAGATCCTCAACTGGTGTATATATTGGGATAGCTGGAGACAACGGAATAATTGTCTCCATAAGGCAGCTATGCTGGTTTATACTCACCGGAGACTCGGTTCAAGGGGGAATGTCAAAATTATTGCAAATACACTTTTGTGGAGAGATCAAGAGTGTGGCACGAGGTATTTTTGCCCAAGATGACTGCACATAGTTAAACACTTTCAGAGGGTCACTGAGCATTCCCAGTGGGATGTGAGTTTAGCAGGAGGAGCAGCACTAGGTGGTTGAGGTTACTGAGGTGGTGTAAAAGCAGTTCATTAAAGCCATTAACCCAGGGGGGTCTGAGGTAACTTACACCTGGGGCCTCTGCTTTGGTCTCCTTATTTGTGTCCTGGGGTTTGGAAGCCGCTTTGGCTGCAAACATTCCCATGATCCCTTTGTGCTGCTGCGAGGGGTGTTTGGCAGCCAGCGGCCCGTGGCCATTGACTGCAGGAGCGCTGGGAGCACCCGTGTCATTTTCCCTCTGGGAACTGCCCTGCAGGGACGTCTGTGCTCTGGGAATGTCAGGCGGCATCCTGGGGACTGCGGCGTCACAGTGGATGGCACTGAACCTGGGTGATGGAGGGAAAAATTCAATTAGCCTTTTCAACTCCTGAGTTTTCAGCTCGTTTTTTCCCCTGTTTCTCTGGTCCTGCATTTTCCTGTTATGGAAAAAAAGAGCAGTTTAATCTGTGTATGGGACAAGAAAGAAAGGTTTGCACAGAACAAGAGACCTCTGATGAAAAGATCAGCTGGACCTGGCAGCAAGAGGCAGAGCATTCCCATGCTAAACAAGTTGTTCAGCTTTCCTGGGGGGAAAAGAGCCTTCTCCATACCCAGGGTGGAGAGAGAGCAGGCTGCATTTTATTCCTAAATGGGTCAGAGTTTGTGGCATAAGTTGTATGGTTGTGTGAGGATCTGAAACACTTACAGCCTTCAGATGCTCTGACAGAGGACACAATGGTTGCAACTTCCCAGGTAAGTAAAACACAACTGAAACTGAATGAAGCACAGAAGATATTCTGACTTAACTATATAAAGTCATTTCCATGTAATCCCTGGTAGACAGAGGTGCAACTCAGCTTATAATACTTGATTGTTTGGGGATATGGAGATACAAGAACCAAATGACATGCCTGCAGTTACAGCACAACTCACTGACAGTCAGGAACAGCAGTTCCCAAAAATAACTGAACTCTGCTCCCCACTGTGCAAATCACAGGCGACGCTTTCCAGATTTCCCACAGAAATGCCACAAAAGAGCCCAGGCTCACGCCTCCCAACCCACTGGATTACACAGCAGATTTCTATTTGCATAAGTAACAAACCAGTTCATTTCTGTGCCTCAGCACACTGGTCGCTCACGTGCACAGGTCACTTCACTCAGATCAGGGTCTGTAACGTATTAACAAAAGAACACCATCTCTACGGCATTCCCAGGCTGCAGCAGCAACCTCTTGACATTCAAACCTTTAAAGGAACGAAAAGAGACATTGAAGGAAAATATTCCTGCTCTCCTTTATACTTTTAACATGGTTAATACGGCTCTCAGGACAGCTTGTGCTCCAAATCTAAACACCATCAATCCTCCAGATTACAAATGATATTGTCACCAACCTTCCAGGTTACAAATAATATTGTCAATAATATTGACTGTGCAGCAGAGCTCAGCTAAACTTCCTATATTCCAAATCAGCTTGTCTTGATGCTGCTATGCGACTATAGCTTATGGGCTTGCCTCAAAATTCACTAGAAAATCACTGAAAATATAAACAATGCTTGAACTATGCTCTGCCAACATGGAGCTGCTTCCAGTTGATGATGGCAACACGCACTAAATTCAGTTATTGATATCAATTAGTACATCTAGTTACCTCCAGTATCCCCACAGCAAAGGAGGTCCTCCTATAGAAACACAGAAGGGAATAAAGATCCTTCTCCTAGAGCTGTGAGATATTTGGACTCACAGGGAGCCTCTGTTTGCTACAAACCTCACATAAAAACCTCTGTATTTTGCAGGTCCTGCAGGAATCTTTTCCCTAGTGCCAAAGACAATCCACATAGTTGACAAGGGAGACAGAACACTGTCAGGTTGAATTTAGTTCAGCTAGGTCACAAATGAAGAAGCTGAATTTTTCTTAAGTTTGCTTAGGAAATTTTACTCCAAAGCCAGACAGGGCTTTACACCCAGGCTTTGGAGAGCTGTTTCAGAATCTAAATTATCTAAACCTTCTGGATGTACAAATCCCAAAGGCAGACTCCTCCAAAGCACAAATATCACCAAACTGGGGTGTCTGAGAATAAACAGAGTGGAACAAGGCAAGTGCAGCCAAATCTATGGCATGTGGCTCCATTGACAGGGGGGTTTCCAGCACCTTCCAGGTCATTGCCTCTTGTGTCAAACAGTTTCTAGGACAATATTTTCTCAGCCACTCTCTTGTCAACACATTGCAGACAGCTACGTTTGTCCTTTCAAATTCTATACTCTTCCTATGACACAGCATTCAGGCATCCCCCTTTTAAACCAGATTGGTCACGGCACTGTACATCCCCATGACTTCAAGCTGAAGCTGTCATGGTGGGGAACAAGATATAAATGAAAAGTCACAGCTGCCAGGCACTGCTCAGGAGGGGAGACAGTGACTCCTGGAGACTGCAGTCCCTCCCAGTTCTTCTCCAGTTCAGCCACGAAGGACACTTGTGCTGCCCGGGCTGTTTTGTGTGCTCCTCCTAAGCATCAGACTCTCAGAGACCACAGAATATTCTGGGCCGGAAAGGACCCACAAGGATCAAAGTCCAACTCCTGGGGAATGAGTTCCTGTAAGATATCTTCAGAGAGGTGGATGAAAACACAGTCTCACAAAAGAGAAAGCAAACTCATGTTTGCTGAGCACATCACTCATGGTTTTCTAAGTCTGTTTCAATTTACTTCTCCTGAGTGACTGAGAACTGGATTAAAATAGTCATGATTAAGTGTGACCTGGAAATGAGAAAGAAGTTTCTAGCCATCAGCGGAGAAAGGTACTGGAACAGTAACCAGCAAGTGAACCAAGTGTAACCTGGAAATAGCTCAGTTTACAAAACAGTCACATGATGTGCTGTTTGGTGACTGGTCTGGCATGATCTGGAGGATATCTTTTTCTAGCTTTCTAAAAGTCCAGATCTATCTGGTAAGCACTGACCGAAGAGCAACACCAGTCCAGAATCACAGGGTTTAAGAAGAAAAAGCAAGATGGGACTTACTTGCTGCAGTTGTGGAGGTTTGTTTTGACAATGTCATAGTCAGTGTTGTAGAGTGGGGAGCTGTCCTTGAGCAAGGCCTTCTGAATGCTGTACACATGCACACTCGCAATTGTGGACAGCTTAGACTTCATTGCTGGGGGGGAAAGAGAGAAAAAAAGTCCTCTATTAGTACATAGGATGGAGCAAGACTGACAGATTTTCTGAATATAAAAAGGTCTAACTGCACCTCCTCCCAACACTCACTAATCAAGAATTCAAGGCAATAGACTCCACAAGCCTGTCACATTTTCCACTATGCACTCTTGGTTCTTGCACAACTGAATTAAGAGTGATCTCTGTGTTTACCTTCAAAACATCCACGGTTTGGGATCCAGAATATCTGTGTGAGTACCTAAAGCTAAGGAGGAATGTACATGGTCACAGCTCTGCTGGCATTGTGCCATTAGTGCAGTGTCAGTGTCATCCCTAGTAGAGTGCTGGAATCAAAATTTTATTTCTTTTATGCTACTTAGACTGTAACCCCCTCGAGACGGGGGCTGTTTTTTAGGAATTCTTTGTTCACTGCTTATATTGTTCTTTCCACACAGTCCTGGTCTGAGGCTGAGCTTCGAGGCACTGTAAAAATACACACAGTAATCATTTCTTGGGGCTGGTCCTGGACTGTGCAGCTCCTTCAAAAATCCCAGCCTTTTCCAAATACAAGTCATACCTTTGGCCTGCCTTCCAATAAAAAAACCCATGAGCAACCCTTTCCTCCACAGCAAAAGAGGATGTTACAGAGTACACATAACAAACACGACAGGTAGTAGTTGCACTGTTTGACAATCTCCTACCCTTCAGCTTTAGCTAGAAATCCACTTCAGATTTCCAGAAGGAAAATAACTCGTCTTTCAAACAAGGTGAGATCATTAGCATGGATATTTAGGGTCACAAATGCCATAGTGTATCCTCAAATGACAAAAATGTCATCTGAAAGCAATGAAGGGCCTGAAGTTGTGTTTCAATTGCTATGGATAAAGTTTCATCAGCAGGACCAGACCCGGAAAGATGGTGAGAAATCTGACAGGACATGGAACAGTGTTACAATGCTGGTGTTTTTTCAACTTTTACTGTGAAAGTAAATACAAAAGTGAGGTAAATGTCCCATGAGAACATTCTAACAACCACAGGACTTGGGGCAAAGACTGCAATTGCATTGAACCAATAACCAGAATTAGCATTCTTGGGGGCCTGAAGACTCACGATTGTTCTGAGACACTACTTGGGTATTGTTGTCTTTAAGGACAGTCAGAGGAAAAGAATCACTGACAAAATGTTCAGCATCTAATAAAAAAAAAAAAAAAAAAAATCGCAAGACCAAATCATACGCCTGAAGGTACTCAGCTGTTGGCTCAGATGTCCCAAGTTCTGAGAAAAAGCTGGTACAAAAAGTACACACCTGACCCCAAGAGCCTGGTTGGGCACTGATGTGCAGATGGCAAGTTCTGAGCTTTGCTCGTTCTGCTGTTCTTGCAAAGAAAGAAATTAAAATCCACGTAATTGTCACGATTTTCTTACCTTCCAGTTTATCCTCCCTCACTACTGCAACCTTGTGGCACTGGAAAAAATAAACACATGGCAATCTTAAAATTTCAAAAGATCTGCTGTGTGCAAGACTAATATTTTCAGTTATAAGAAAGTCTAATGATTATTTGTGCGGCTTCATAGCTGCAAAGAACACTGCCTTTAAAAACTCATCAGCCACTATTTTTTAAAGCTCTGTCATCCCACTTTTCAGTTTTACCGATCACCAGATCCCTAAGAAAGGCTTTGTACTCCATTCATGACACTGGGAGATGAGACACAGATGAAACCAAACCTAAACAACTGTGCAGCAGAAGAAAAGCAAATTAAGAACAGCTAGAAACCTGCCTTACCAGCCCACATCACACCTGGATATTTGGATTGCCACGACACTTCAATCCAGCAATCGGTAGCCCAGACATGGCACCAGAGAAGCCAAACAGCATGAAAAATTAAGCATTAATTTTATTAAATTTATATCTAACATAACCTAAATATATAACCTAAATTTAATTAAAAAGCCAGGAAGGGATGTTTCTGAAATGGACAGTCTTCAAGGTCTATACCTGCTCCAGGACATTTACCCAACCATCATTAGTTGTGTTTAACAGATACCACAAACCTGCTTGAAGTCAGGGAAAAATCCTGTTAAACTCAGGCTATCAACATGATATCAACCTGTGCAGCTTTAAATTAATATATCCCGTTAGATAGAACTAATGCAATAAAAAACTACCACACTCTTCTTTTAGGAATGGTGAATCTCAGAGTGCCCTGGCTTTTACTGGTAGACTGGAAAGCAACACCAACAAACCTTTTCTTTTTTGTTCTCCTAAATAATAAATTGCTTCACATGCACAAAATATTGCCTTTAAATGTCCAAATCTGTCTGAAATGGAAGGTAATTATTTATTGTACTAGTTCTGTGTGATGGAATATATTTATTTAAAGCTGCACAAGTAGTGTCACATTGACAGCCCGAGTTTAACAGGTTTTTCCCCGATTTCTTTCAGAAATAACAAGTCTCTTGGCTCACTAGAGGTGGAAATCAGGCAGGAAGACCTGCCTGAAGTTTTAGATGACACTCCTGAAAATCTGACAAGAAGCAATGAGAAAAAATAAATTCACTAAACAGCAATTCCTTTGCTTAATAAGACAAAGCACTTTAAATACAAAATACTGTTAATAAATTTATGTTTCTTTTTTAAATCAGTATTAAGAAGTCACTTCAATTAGCCAGTAAAAGAGTAAGTAAAGATGGGGAGTGTTGACCCCTCACTGTGGCAAATAAAAACCAGCAAGGAAAGGGTGTGCAGTGTTTAATGGGAATTATTTGTGAAGGAATTGTATCCCTCTCTCCCTTCAGGAATCCTGCAGCTGAATCCACAGCATTCCAGCTACACCTACTGCCAGCAGGCAGTAGTGCAGGGATACCAGCAGGCACAGGGATGTACCTGGAGCTTCCACAACCCTTTCCTACCCAAAACTGACTCAGACTGAGGAACTTTGAACTCCTGCTGTGGATTATTCCTAATCCTGGCATTGCTTCACCTCTGCCCCCAACACCTTCCTGCACCTGCAGCTCACCCTTCTTAACAGGCACTGACACTGCAGCATTCAAAAATAAAAGATTTAAAAACAAGGAGGGGGGAAGTGACCTTTGTATGTTTATGGATCTAGTGGAAGATTCCCTGCCCAAGGCACGGGGTTGGAATTAGATCATCTTTAAGGTCCCTCACAACCCAAACCATCCTGTGATCCTATGAACTTGTTTAACAAATACACAAGCTGCTAAGACAGAGTTAAAAATAATTATTTGTTGCTATGTCAGAAGTCACTTGTTTGTTTTAAATACATTTTGGCAAATTTAAATATAATAGTACAGGTTGACAACTCACTAGCCAGTTCTAGTGAGCCAAGAGACTTTTTATTTCCAAAAGAAATCAGGGAAAACCTGTTAAACTCAGGCTATAAATGTCACATTACGTGTGCAGCTTTAAATAAATATATTCCATCATACAGAATTAATGCAATAAATAATTACCTTCCACTTCAGGCAGATTTGGACATTTAAAGGCAATATTTTGGGCATGTGAACCAGTTTATTATTTAGGAGAACAAAAAAAGGTTTGTTGAGGTTTTTTCCAATCTACAAATAGAAATCCTGAGATTCACTATTCCTAAAAGAAGACTGTGGATCATACTGTAATAGATACTTGTGTATTTAAAAACACTCAGTGGGATGTCAAAGGCATTTTGTGTTTGGCTCTTAAATTCTTCTGTGAGCAAAGGGAAAGAGGCACCTAATTTCCTCATCTTCTTTTAAAAACTTCTGGGGTACCTGTCTCAAGTTTTGGATGACATTCCTGAAAAATCTCACAAGGAGCAATATGGAAAAAAATAAATACATTAAGCAGGAATTTCTTTCTTAATAATTTTTAAACTATCAAATACTGTTAATACATTTATGTTTCTCTTTCTTCTTTACCAGGATTAAAAAGCTGCTTTAATTAACAAGATAACTTCAGCTATTCATTTGTTGTTCTGTTTGTTATTATTCCATTCTAAATGAGTTCCAAGCTCTCTACACTTCCACCCCACAGCAGATGCCAGGAAATGGATGAGCTGATCTCAGAAGGGTCCTTCCAGAAGGTTTTATAATCTTTGCTGCCCAATAAGAGTGATGAGAGAGATGACTGGTAACAGGATTTGAGTTAATTAATTAAGAACCCTGGTGCATTATTCAGCACTGTATTCCCAAGCCATGGTCAACTGATTCTTCCTCCACATCATCTGCACACTGGGACAGACACTGTGCCTTATTTTGTACCTGTCCAGGAGATCTGTCTGGAAGTGTCTTACTGGAAAAAGAGCAAGTTCAGCTTTTGACCCAAAGATCACAAAACAAGGTGGAAGAGACAAAAGAACAAAGAGCTCACAGACACCTTAGAGAAGTGAAACACTCACCACGTGTCCATTCTGAAGGAAGTCTCCTGCCACTAAGTAGGTGACATGAAGCTGAGCTCCTGAGTTCTCCTTCCGTTTCCTCTCCACATAATCATACAGCATCCTGCACAAAGAAACCACTGTTAATCACCCAGAAAGGAAAGAGCTTGTAGCTACCACTTCCATGAAGGTTACATAAAAAAAAAAAAAAAGAGTAAAGCCACTCTGACGTGGAAACTTTTCACATTTATTAACAAGCACAGTTATTTTACCCAGGATTAAATTAATCTTCCTGAGACACCTTCCTTCTCGGCCACTTCAGAGAATCTCAGTCCAACAACTACAGAAAGCATTTAGTAGCTGGTTGCAGATGGTCTCACATCCTCTAGGCAGCTTGTCCCAAAATCTCCCCCTCCAGAAAGGCATTTCTGAAACCCCTGACTGAGGAACTGGTGACTTTTTGGTCCATAATCACATGGCCAGGTGTGTATGTACAATCCCAGTTACATCCATGGATGGGGCGATCAGGAACAGCAGGGAAGGGTGTGATGAGGGAGGACTGAGCTGAGCCTCAAGATTTCAGCTCCCACTCACATCACTGATCTATGATGACTGTCCCATGTACCTGGGCAGAGACACTCCATAAGGACACTGACTGGGAAAAACACTGGAAGATCATTACCACTACAGAGACAGACTGCAAAGACCACACTGTCACATCCAGCACAATCCCTAGAATAATTCCCTTGTTTCACCAGGCATTTGCCAGCTTCTAGGAGAGACTTGTAAGCACAAAAAAGCCACAGGAATTCTTCATTCCCAGGTTGCCTCTGCTTCACCAGGGCCACCATCTTCCCAGCAAGGAGTTCTAATTTAGTCTATGACGAGAACTGTTCCCAGCAGGACTCTCCAGTCAGGTCTGATGCCCACCCAGATTTACACACTACCTAAATTGCTCACACACATGCAGAGGAAAGAGACCAAACACTCTCTTCCATTCCATGAGATGCCTGAGTTGATGTTCCAGTGGTTTGGGCAGGACAGAGCACAGCAAATGCTTCTTTAGGTCTGGGCAGTAGCCAGAGAAAAGGAGAGAAAATATTTGTATTATGGGGCTTGGTACTTTTAGGGAGCCTTCAAATCTTATAATCCACTTTCCCTTGCATTGTGGGAACAGCTCTGGAATCCCTGAGAGCTCATTCTTTGCTTTATAGGCCATTCAAGAGGTTACAGTCATTCTAGTTCTCCATCTTCCCACCCTTCCCACATTTACCTACGCCCACAAACCCTGGTAGAGAGCCAGGCTCGTGGAACAACACAATTGACTGTGCCTGAGAAGGGTTTTTTAATATTTCCAGAGAGATAATTTTAACATGCTCACCACAGTAATTAAAACAGGAATTAAAAGCAATTAACAAGGCTTCGGGGGATGTAGCAACACCTACTGTTTAGCCTGATTGACATGGACTCCCAGAGTGTAGCTCAGCCATTTATATGTCACCTGTAACAAGAAAAAAAAGCCACAACAAAACCCTTCAATACGAAAACCTCAACCTCTCAATTGGTTAAATCCCCTGTGTCGGACAAAATGCACCAACTTTGCTGCACCAGTATCTAGGCAAAACGCCATTTTAAAAATTTTTACTTATTTATTTCAAAATAATTTTTGAAATAAATTTTGGAAGGAATGCACCCATGCACAAGCCTATCAGTTTTCTGAACTGTCCTAAAAACAGGTAAGGAAGGGGGCAAGAGGAGAAAGAAGGAAATGGGGGAGAGGAGGAAGGAAGGGAAAAGGAGAAGGAAGAAAGGGGAGAGAGAAGGAGGAAAGAGGAAGAAAAAAGTGGGAAGGAGGAGAAGAGGGGAGAGAAGGAAAGGGGGAAGAGGAAGGAAGGAAGGAAGAAGAAAGGGGAAAGGAGAGAAAGAAGTGAGAGGGGAAGGAGAGAAGGAAAGAAGAGAGGAAGCAGAGAGAAGAAGAAGAAAGGGCAGAGAAGAAGAAGGAGAGAAGAGGAAAGAAGAAAGAGGAAAAGAGAAGAGAGAGGGGAAGAGAAGGAAAGGGGAAGAGGAGGAAGAGAAGAGAAAGAAGAAGGAAGGAGAGAGACGGAAGAGAGGAGGAAGGATGAGGAAGAGGGGAAGAGAAGTAAAAGGGGGGGAGAGATGGCAAAGCGGGCCAGGAGGAAGGAAGGGGGAAAGAGAAGGAAAGGGGGAGAGAGAAGGAATCCCCTGACTGCCCCCGCCGCCGGAACTCACGACGCGGTTCTGGTCGGTGACGAACTCGTCGATGTTCTCCAGGTACAGCTCGTCCGCCATGGCGGGGCCGGGCCGAGCCTTCCCGCGCACCTCAGCACCGCCCGCCCGCCGCCGCCATGGCAACGGCACCGGGCCGACGGCGGCCGGGAGGGGACACGCAACCCCGGGAGAGCGGGCGGGGACAAGAAACGGGGCGGGGACCGGGAGCGGGCGGGCGCTAAGACCACGCGGGCAAAGGGAGCGGGCGGGCACTAGGACCGTGCACGGCGGGAGGACGCAGCGTGCGGACGGGCCATAGGACCGTGCGGTCCCTGTGCTCGCCCGCTGCCTGTCCTCTCCAACGGGGACACGGCCCCCACGGGCTTTGTCAACCCTCTCCCCGAGATCACAGAGTCCCAGAATAGTCAGGCATGGAAGGAACCTCTGGAGATCACCCAGTGCAACCCCCTTGCCAAGGCAGGGTCACCCAGGTGACACAGGGACGCTTCCAGCTGGGTTCGGAATTTCTCCAGAGAGGGAGACTCCACAACCTCCCTGGGCAGCTGTGGCTCTTAGGGACATGGTTTAGTGGTAGGCTTAACACTTTTAGGTCTACGGTCAGACACAATGATCTTTAAGACCTTTTCCAACCTAAATGATTCTATGATTCTATGATTCTCTCCACTGCCCTGGGGACACATCAGCTCTTTTTACAAGGATTAGGTTTCTTTCCAGGCATATGTGAACACACTCCACTGTAAATGGAAGGGGTGCTAAGCAAGTTTGCAGATAACACGAAACCCAGAGGAACTGTTGCCTCCTCTGGCAAAAGTCTCAATTTGATCGAAGAGTGGTTTTCATTGGATATTAGGGAAAATTTTTTCACAGAAAGAGTTGTCATTGGAACAGGCTGCTCAGGGAAGTGGTGGAGTCACCATCCCTGGTGGTATTGAAAAGACATATAGTGCTCTGCCACCCTCAGTGTAAAGAAGTTCTTCCTCATGTTGAGGTGGAACTTGTGTTTCAGTTTATGGCCACTGCCCCTCGTCCTGCCACTGGGCACCACTGAAACAGAGTCTGGCACCATCCTCTGGTGCCCCGTGGATGTGTTTGCGTGGACTGATGAGATCCCCTCTGCCTTTTCTACAGACTAACCAGGCCTAGCTCCATCACCGATCTTAGAGGTCTTTTCTGCTACTGAGATATGCTTAAAAATAATATAAAAAAAAAAGCTGATTAGGTGATCGGGGGGGGGGGAAAACAACACGTGACAGAGCTGACAACTGGCAGCAAGAACCAGCAGCTCTGACACAGACCCACTGCAGTCACGAGAGGGGGCACGGATTTAACAGAGCTTGGGAGGGGCCAAACACCAGTGACTCTGGGAATGCATTGGCCTCACGTGGAGGCGTAGGCCGCGTTCCCAAAATAATTTGCTTATGCAATTCCCTCTCCGAGTCAGCAGGTGACAGCTGGGAACCACACTTGCCTGGCAGCCCTGGAGTCGCTCCTGCTGGAAATGCTGAGAGAATATGTTGCTCTCCAGCTTGTGCAGACCAGAACTCCTGCCAGCTTCCAGCACCCACTGTGTGCTCCATGCTGCCACAACGAGCAGCCTGAGAGGGCCATGGCTGTGTCTGTCAGCACCCCAGGCTTGTGCCAGTTTGAAGTGTCGATGGAGTGGTGGAATGAATCCCAGAATCACAGAACCACTTGGGTTGGAAAAGCCCCCTGAGATCATGGAGTCCAGTTGTTCCCCCAGCACTGCCAAGGCCACCCACCACTCCATGTCCCAAAGTGTCACATCCACATGGCTTTCAAATCCATCCAGGGATAGGGACTCCACCACTGCCCTGGGCTGTCTGTGCCAGGGCTGGACAACCCTTTCCATGAAGACACTGTAAACCTTTCCTGGCACAGCTTGAGGCTGCTTCCTTTTGTCCTGTTGCTGTTCCCTGGGAGCAGAGCCTGACTCCCACCTGGCTCCACCCTCCTGTCAGGGAGCTGGAGAGAGCAAGAAGCCTCGTCAGGGTAAGGCTTCTCCTGAGCCCCACCTGCCGCCTCCTGAGCCTCCTCTTCTCCAGGTTGAGCCCCCCCATCTCCCTCAGCTGCTCCTGGTGCTCCAGCCCCTTCCCCAGCTCCATTCCCTTATCTGGACACACTCCAGCCCTGCAATGTCCTTCTTGCCATGAGGGGCCCAGAACAGCCCCCAGGACTGGAGATGCCTCAGCAGTGCCCAGGTGCCCTTGGCCTCTTTCCCAGCTGGACACACGTGGGCTCTTGTTCAGCTGCTGTTAACCAGCACCTCCAAGGACTTTTCCAGTTTTTCAGCCACTCTGTGTCCAGCCTGGGGTGCTGCAGGGGGTTGTGGTGGCCCAAGGGGAGTGCAGGCAGTGATGTCACCTGAGAGTAGCCACATTTATCAAGAGTGTCCCTTGTCCTAGGCGAAGTCACTCACTCCATGAGAACTCCAGGCGGATGCAGATCCTCACTTGAACACGACATTTTTTTTACCTGGCAAATGTCAGATAAGGAAATTGCCCACGTTTAATAAGTGTTAAAATAAACTCACGTGATGCACATGGCCCTGCAGTGCTGGGGCGGTTCTCTAGAGCTCCCAACAATGGTGTTGTTCAGCTGGCACCGTGCTTGTTTTGCTGGTAAGAAAATGATATACATCCTCTTCCTCCTGTGTCCCAGGCACCTTCTCTCACACTCTTGTTGTCTCTTTCTTTGTTTCACTGTAGTTATTCTGTACTGTGACATTCTGCTCCTGGCTTGACATTTCCTTCTCGTGTTCAGGTCTTAAATGAATTACTCATCTTTTTTTTTTTTTTTCTAAATTCTCTTTTCATCTTTTGTTCTTTCTTCCTTTAAGTTTCCTGCTTTGAGCTTTCTGGAGGGTTTCCTGACGTGGGTGATTGTGGTTGAGAACTGTAAAATTACACTTTTCGCCCTCGGGGCACAGTGTGTGCGTTGGTACTGCAGGTTGGCTTTAAGGGTAAGAATGAGCATAAGAGGTAAAAATCCTCTAGCTGAGGATTTCCTTCCTCTTTATTAAAATTCTATGGAATCTGGTTCTGATGTCACTCATATCTGCTTTATACTCTGAGGGACCTATATGGGCATAAGTTAAAATAAAGGAGTTTCGAACGGGATGTAAGAAGTTATTAGAATCCCAGAATAGTTTGGTTTGGGAGGGACATTAAGGATCATCCCGTTCCAAATGCCCTGCAATGGGCAGGGACACCTTCCACTAGACCACATTGCTCCAAGCCCCATCCAACGTGGCCTTGAACACTTCCAGGGATGGGGCAGCCACAGCTTCTCTGGGCAACCTGTGCCAGGGCCTCCCCACCCTCACAGCCAACAATTCCTTCCCAATATCCCATCTAACCCTGCCCTCTGGCAGTGGGAAGCCATTCCCCTTGTCCTGTCACTCCAGGCTCTAGTCCAAAGTCCCTCTCCAGCTCTCTTGGAGCCCCTTTAGGTACTGGAAGGTGCTCTAAGGCCTCCCGTAGCCTCTCTCCTCCAGGCTGAACACCCCCAACTCTCCCAGCCTGGGTCCTCAGCCCCTGGAGCATCTCCGTGGCCTCCTCTGGACTCACTCCAGCAGCTCCACATTGTTCTGATGTTGGGTGCCCCAGATCTGGAGGCAGCACCTGGACATTCCTCCGGTGTCCCTTCTGGAGCTGCTGTCCCCAAAGTCCAGCCATTCTTCCCCTGAGCTCTTCCAGCAGATCCTTCTTAAAAACACTGTGAGGAGTGTTTAATCCGAGTGGGATGATTTTGGCTGGTCTGTGGAGTTGTAATGGTTGTCCAGAGGGCAGGGTGACCCCTGGCAGGGTGACCTCTGGCAGGGGGTTTGGCCAGCAGCTGGAGACAAATTGGAGATGAGAGAATCTTCACTAGTACTGATGCAGGACAAACAATGCATCCAAGCTCTGTGAGTAGAAACAGCTCCTGCTGGCAGGGGAAGCTTGGAGGAGCTTGGAGCCTGCCACGTTGGCTACAAGGTGGGCCAAAAAATGACGACTGCCAGGAGAAGTGCAATCAGCACAGAAACACGCACGGGCTCTGACCTGTCTCCCTAGGCCAGCAAGGAGCTTCCTTAAGTACTTCCTTAATGCACCCTGTGGTGCACAGCCCTCAGCACAGCCTGACACGTGTGCTTCCTTGTTTTTCTTCCCCTCTGGCACAGCTTTGGGAACGTGCTTCTTTGAGTAAATGAATAGCTTGTAGGGGCAGAAGTGGTTCTGCCAGTGGGACACATCCACCGAGATCCTGCCCAAATGAACTGGGGATCTCAGCCCGAGAGATTCCCTCACAGCACTCCTAGGGAAAGGTTTTTTCTGGAATAACATGTAGTGAAAATGTCCTTCTAAATAACTGCAGGGCTGGTGCTTGCAGGACTTGATTGATGCTGGTATTCTCTGCAGGGAAGTTGGTTGACGCTTCCAAGGTATCACATGAGAACCTGGTGTCATTGGATCAAGGAAAAATCAATCCATAGCTTAAGGCTTCCCAGCAGCACCTCCGTTTGCACCAAGCCAAGAGGCTTCTCCACCACCCAAAGTCGTGGAGACCCAGCTGGATATCAGGAATGACCAGCCAGGATCAAACCCCATCAGGGTGAAGGGTGACTTCTGAGCTCCTTCCAGCCCTGTGGGAGAAGGAAGGCAGGCAGCGATGATTCCAGAAACATGACCAGAGATGCTACTTTGGGATAAGCTGCTTCTCCTGAGCCTGTGGGCCCATACCACAGCTGGGCTCCAGCCCACCCATTGAACTCTTGCCCATTTCCAACAATCCGTGTCATTAGTACATGCAAACAGTGCATGCAGCCCTCGAGTACAATTTCCTTGGAAAAAAAAAGAGATTTTGCTGAAAGGCTTGTGGGGAGGGCGCTACTGTACCAGTCTGGGCACTCCACTCCCAGCTCTGCCCGTGACGCCAGTGCAGCTCTTGTCACCTCTCTGTGACATCCTAGCCTTGCCAAACTCAACAGGAATTTCGTCCCAGACTTCACTGGAGCCAAGATGTTGCCCTTTGCATCTGTCTGTAGCTCCCTGTGAGCTCTGACAGTCCCTCTTGCCAGGCACCTGTTTCACAGCCACCACCTCTGTCCTCCCCTCCCCTTCCTGCTATTAAGCCTTGATTTGCATTAGCTCAAAAGCTTCCCTGCCAGAAAACTCTTCAATCCAAGGAATTGGTAAGGATTGAAGATGGGTGGCTAATGTTAAGGTACCCAAAGAAGAGGTATGACAGAACAGCAAAATAATATGAAGACAAACACCCCTCCACCACCACCACTTTAAAACCACTCAAACTGTGACAGAAGGATAAAATGTGAGCCATCTGTGGTTCCCTTCCATACAAATTTCCTCCCTGCTTCAAAAGCAGGATACTGACAGTAATTACCCGAGTGACACAACCACGCTCCCCTCTGTCGTCTTGTTTACGAGGATCCCAGACCTGTGACACACAACCCTCCTCATCCTACGCAGGCAGTGCTGCAACCAGCCAAAAAGGAAGAGCCCTTGGCTTTGATCTCCAGGCAAAAAGTTGAGGCTTAATCATAAAAAAAAGGAAATAACCCGCTACACACACAATGTTGGTGCAAAATATGAGTCTCTCCTGCCAAGGGCAGAGACCCAGAGCAGCTCTCCTGAGGTTGTTTGAGGTGATGATCCTACCCTGGGTAGGATTCCCAAGGTGGGTGCTGCTCCATACATTGACATGACCACCTGGTGAGGTTTATGCTGTCTTTTTCCCCAGTTTTTTCCCCCTTTTCATCAAGAAAATGACCGCACAAAGGGAACACTTGCCCTTCCTTGCCAGCAACAGAGAAATTAACCTTGTCAGACAACAGACCTACGGTGACAAAGCACAGATTACAGCCCACTTTTTTGATAAAAACAAGAGTTTATTAACACAATCGATTGCTCTATAAAATCAAAACATACTTTCACACGCTTAATCTCATTGATAAGGTGGAAGTTTTGCAGGCTGGGAACAGTTTGCTCAGGATTTAATGGTTGACTCATTAGCGGTTCGACCAGATTTGAGGTATTTTCTACATTTGGAATAAAACCTAGATGAGAACATTTTATCTCTTTCCCAGTCCCCAGGTGACCAAATGCATCTCACACCAGCACCTTGGCAATACAAGGACTTCATTACAGTCCATGACCTTGAGGTCATGGAATATTCCCCCAGAATCATGGATATTAAAGGTTGGAAGGGACCATAAAGATCTAGTCCCACCCCCCTGCCTTAGGCAGGGACACCTTCCACTAGTCCTGGTTGCTCAATCCCAGCCTGACCCTGAACCACTGCCAGGGTTGGGGCATCCACAACTATCCTGATTTTAGCCCTGAATCCTAATTTTATCCCACTTTGAGCAGGTCTGTGATTGCCCGGCCCCAACAGGACATCCTGTCCCTATGCTCTGCCCTCACTCCCTGCCCGTCAGTGCTGTGCTGTGCCCTCCTCACCCCATCCCCCACCCTAATGCCCTATGTCCCACACCCCATGGTGAAAGGGGACCTCTCTCCTCCCCGTGGCCCTCCTGCAGCCCTGGGCCCTATCAGCCATCCCCAGGCCCCTGAACTTCACCCTGTGCCTTATCCCCCCTCCCCAGGCCCTGTCCTCTATCTCTAACCCTGTCCCTGGGCACGAGCTCCCTGTCCCCAACCTTCCCCCTGTCTTCTATACCCCACTGCAGGCCCCACTACCCTCTCTCAGACCATGTTCCATGTCCCCAGGCCCTGTCTCACTCTCCAACCCCAAACCACCATCCTCCACCTTCCTGTCCACTCTCTCATCCTCCATCTCGCCCCGTCTCCCAATGTCTGTCCCCTCTCCCCGCACTCCCCGTCCTCCATCCTTTCCTCATCCCCCACCCCCTATCCCCATCCATCTCTGTCCCCTCTGCCCTGTTCTCCATCCCTGCTCCTGTCCCCCCACCCCTATCCCCATCCCCACTGCCTCTTCCTTTGCCTGTCCCTGTGCCTACACTCCTGTCCTATCCCCGCCTCTTCTCCCAACCCCGCCTCCTGTTCTCATCCCTGCCTCCTGTCCCCATCCCGCTGCCTGTCCCCATCCGCCTGCCCGTCGCTGTCCCCATCCCCTCCTCACCGTCCTCCGACGCTACCCTCCCTCCCTCCCTCCCTCTCTCCCTCCCTCCTCTCTCCCTCCTTCCTCTCCATCCCGTCCGCTCGCCCCGCCCGGCGGCTCCCGGCGGCCCCGGCGGCTGCGGGGGCCGGTCCCTATGTCGCCATGTCCGGGGCCCCGGTGCGGGTGCTGCTGCTGGGGCCGGTGCCGTACGCGGAGGCGCTGCGGGTGCAGGAGCGTTGCGTGGCGGCGGCGCGGGCGGCGCGGGGCCCGGTCCCCGCCGCTGGGGCCCGGGCGGGGCGGGGCTGCCCCGCTGCCTTGCGCGGTGCCAGCGCGGTGCCCGCGGAGAGCGCGGTGCGGGGCCCGGCTGCGGTGCCCGCGGAGAGCGTGGTGCTGAGCGAGCCGGCGCACCCCGTGTACACGTGGGGCTTGCGGGGCGCGCCGGACGCGGCGGCGGCGGCGGCGCTGCGGGCGACGGGCGCGGGGCTGGTGGCGGCGCGGCGCGGCGGCCACATCACGTTCCACGGCCCCGGGCAGCTCCTCGCCTTCCCCGTGCTCGACCTGCGCCGCCGCCGCCTCCCGCTCCGCGGGTACGTGGCCGGGCTGGAGGCGCTGGTGCTGCGGCTCTGCCGCCGGCTCGGCCTGGGAGCCGCCCGCGCCCTCCCGCCGCCCTTCACCGGAGTCTGGATGGGCGACAGCAAGTTGTGTGCCATCGGTGAGCGGGGACGCGGGGCAGGGAGCGGGTGTGCACGTGTGCACCGCTTCTCTGCTGACAAGCTGAGAGATGGGGGTGTTCAGCCTGGAGAAGAGAAGGTTCCAGGGATAGCTTAGAGCTCCTTCCAGTGCCTGAAGGGGCTTCAAGAAAGCAGGAGAGGGACTTTGGGCAAGAGCCTGGAGTGACAGGACAAGGGAGAATGGCTTCCCACTGCCAGAGGGCAGGGTTAGATGGGATATTGGGAAGAAATACCTTCTGTGCCCAGTTCTGGGATACTGGGATTAAAAATCTGTGTCCAGTTCTGGGCTCCTCAGTACAAGAAAGACAAGCGACTGGAGAGGGTGCAGTGGAAGCCAAGAAGATGACTGAAGGACTGGAACATCTCTCTTACGAAGAGACTCTGGGATCTGGGCCTGGTTAGTTTGGAGAAGACAAGACTGAGAGGGAATCTCATCAGTCCATACAAATATCTCCAAGGGGTGTCAGAGGATGGTGCCAGGCGCTGTTCAGTGGTGCCCAGTGACAGGACAAGGGGCAGTGGCCATAAACTGAAACACAGCACCTCAACATGAGGAAAACCTTTCCATGGAGGGTGGCAGAACACTGGAACAGCTGCCCAGGGAAGGCGACCCCACCTCGCACCCTGCACTTATTAGGCCCTTACACCCATGGCTGGGTGCCTGCAGCCTGGTCCCCAGCCCTGCCCCCTTCCCCGTCCCCCTCCACAGCCCCACATCCTACACTCCTTTCTGCAGCCCAGCACCCCCAGCTGGGCTCTGCCACCTGGGTTTGGGGTCCTGCAGGCCAGACCCCCCTTTTGCAGCACAGCCCTGTGCCCAAGCCCATGGAAACTCCAGCAATGGGAGGTGCTGGGGGATGCACCCCATCTGTTCCAAAATTGGGGAGCCTTCCTCTAGGTTAGGGTTTTCCCTGGCAGAATTGGGGAGTACAGCATGCGGAGGGGAGGATATTTATAGTGACCTGGACAGTGTAGTCACTAAATATCTCACACTGGGACATCCCTGGTGATGGGTGCTGATGGGTGGGTGCTTTTGGCCCCTGCAGGTGTGCACTGTGGCAACCACATCACCTCGCATGGACTGGCACTGAACTGCTGCACTGACCTCACCTGGTTTGACCACATCATCCCCTGCGGGCTGGAGGGGAAAGGTGTCACCTCGCTGAGCCATGAGTTGGGGCGGCACATCACCGTCGACCATGTCCTGGAGCCCTTCCTCGACTCCTTCCAGGAGGTGTTTGACTGCACCTTGGACTTTTCAGGAGATTAGGACTGTCATGGTGCCTTAGCCTGGTGTTTTGGCAAAGCCACGGCATGGCTGATGGACATCGTGGCAGCCATCTGGGGCTTTGTTGTGAGACAAGAGCTCTTGTGCCTGTGCCTGTAGACTCTGCCTGGATGGTGGCACAGAGGTTTAGGCTGCTGCTTAAACATCCAAACCTCCTCTGGGGCTGTTCTCCCCAGGCCCCTAGGACTCCATCCTTCAGCTGAGACCATCCCTGTGTCACTTGCTGGGGAAATACCCAAATAGGTGCTTTTGTGTTTTTTTTCCTGCTGCTCTCCCGGCAAAAATCCAAAATTTGGGTGAACACTCATGCGCCAGCTGGACTAGAGGAACAGGAACATCCTTCCCTTGCTGATGGATAAAAAGAGGCAGATTTTATATAAGAGAGTTGCTGGAACTTTTGCTGCCAATCCTTTGCTAGTTTATTTACCTCAAGACTTTATGATAATGACCTTTTTCTCACCCTGAACCCAGAGAAATTCTCACCCTGGGATCAGGGAGAGTGGAAAATGGCTGTAAATGCTGGTTAAAAGTCCACTGGAATGATGTGAATACAGTGGGAAAAGCAGGAGGAGGAGGGAGATGGGTCAAGGTGCCTGAGGGGAGAAACTATGGCTGTCATGGACCCTGTGGGACCATGCAGGATCCCGGCTGGGTGATGGGGACCTGCTCCCCCTGGGTCTGTGCTGGAGGAGACATTGTTGGGGTCCGTGTTGGCACTTCTGACATTGCTGTCCCAGCCACAGCATCATAAACTGATTTTAATTGACAGGGATAAGAAAGCCCCCTGAGACTAAAGTCCCCACATCCTGCTCCAACAAGACCTGACCCCCACCCACAGCCCCTCACCACTGCTCTGGGCCTTCTTTCTTCCTCACAAGCCTTGGGGTTTCTCTGCATCTGCCCTTAGGGTTTTGGGTGGACCAAGGGTGCAGCTGGGAGCAATGGGGCTGGAAAAAGAGGAAAATCCTATTTCATGGAGCAGGCTCAGCTCTGGGAGGGAATGGCGAGCAGGGAAGAACGTGCCCAGGCAGGCTTGGTGCCAGTGTCAGGGCTCGGGGACAGACGGATGAGGAGGGACAGGAAAACGTGACCGGCAGTGTGTGCCGGAGGGGAAACGCAGAATCCAGCTCTCCCGGCCCCATAAGGCCCCCCGGTATCTGGCTGTGGTGAGGGGGCCGTGGAAGGACCTATGGGGTTGGGCTGGTGGCCCGTGGCGGGGCTGGGTGGCTGTGGCAGGTGGCTCTGCCCGGGAAGGGGAGGAGACTGGCGGCACTCCCAGCCCGGCCGCATCCCTTCCCACTGCCTGCGATGCTCAGTCTGGCTCAGCCTGGCAGCAGCGCAGGCAGGGAGGGCACCCCGGGTGAGTGTGATCTTCCCTTCCTACTTCCTGGCCCCCATTCCCCTTCCTGGCCCCACACCTTCCCTAAGGTGGGTCCCCCTATCCTGCATCCCATCTGCAGGTATCCTACTGCAGGTCTTGCCCTAAATCTTTCAAGTTCAGCCTCCTCCTGCTTCAAACTTTTCTGTAAGTCAGGAAGGCAGCCAGATCTGAGCCCATCGTGGCTGCTCAGCCCCTTCCTCCTCCTCTGGGGTCTCATCCTGAGAGGTGCACACTGAGTTTGGGGTGACCTTTTTCGGGGGGATCAGCTGCCTGTGCATGGGGTAGAGCTGCTGGTGCTTGGGAGCAGGAGGGAAAAGGGTGGATGCCTGGGGGGGTGACAGTGTTTTGTAGGGCCAGCATGTCCCAAAGGACAGCACACGTGGGGGACTGTGTCCTGGTGTCCCTTCCTGGCCCAGGCAAGGGAAGGTGCACAAGGGCACAGAGGGGGCATATGGAGGTCCAGGGGATGCTGGCAGAGGGGCACAATGTCCAAAAGGGAGGCAGGTCAGAGGAGGTCTGGGACCCCTAGGAAGGGAGGTTTAGGGCAGTGACCCCTTGATATGTGTGTGTCTACAGGGGTGTGTGGGGAGCTGTGCCAGCTCTGCACCCTGCAAGGGTACAGGATATGTGCCTGCCATCCCCACACATTCCCAGGGAAAGCAGACTTTGAAACCAACTGTCCTGGCCCCCGGGTCAGCTTTGTTCCGTTGTCCTCACAGGACACACGAGAGTGGGTCAGGCAGCTGCCTCAGAGCCCCGGGAGCTTTATTCCCTCTGTAGAAGGAGTGAAATTTAAAGAGGGGGCTACCAGGAATGCAAAGGGTTTGGACAGCCCTGCTCTGTGGTAGAGGAGGTGCTTTAGGGATCATTTTGGGGTCATTGTTTCGTCCAGCAGGACCAGGGGCTGCCAGGAATGCAAAGGCTTTGGACAGCCCTGCTTTGTTGCACAGGAGGTGCTTCAGGGATCATTTTTGGGGTCACTGTCGCATCCAGCAGGACCATCATCCTGGGAGCTGCCCCACGATGAGGGCAGCCTGTTATGAGTCTCCCTGTCCTTTCCTGCAGCCTAGAGAAGGACATGGAAGAGAACAACCAGACGGAGACCTGGCACCTAAGCCTGCAGGCTATGCTTAACACCTTAAACCAGACACTGCAGGGGGTCATCCTCTGCCCCGCTGACCGCTCTGCCACCACTGCTGCTGCTACACAGAGCACCCGCCTCGGCCATCCCGGCCGGAACGACAACGCCTACATGTACATCCTCTTCGTCATGACGCTCTTCGCTGTCACGGTGGGCAGCCTCATCCTGGGCTACACCCGCTCCAGGAAGGTGGACAAGCGCAGTGACCCGTACCACGTCTACATCAAGAACAGGGTCTCCATGATCTGAGCCTGGCCCTAACGCCTTGTCCCCACAGAGCCAGTGGGTTTGGGGTCAGGTTACTCTGCACATCCCACTGTCTTTGGGATGTGGCAGTGTTGCCGGCCCCAAATCTCCTGGGAACCCCCACCGTGGAGATGCTCAGCCCTGGTGTGAGCAGCACCAGGATATCCTCACCAGGATACAGCTCCTGGCTGGCAGGAGCTGGCAGAATGCAAGCCACAGGCAGGTCCTGGTCCTGCAGACCCACCTTGACTGAGCCCCATGGGGACAGGAATGGTAAAGGCAGCTCCTTTCCCACCTGCTGAGGCTGGCAGGGGTCTTCCAGGAGAAAAATTTCCCATTTTCTGATGCCTACTGGATCAACCAGCATTGACCTCCATGGGCTCCCAGCAGCTGTGTGACACAGGCTTTTCTGGTGCTGCAACCCTGTAATTTTTGAGCTGGTCTAGGCCCTGCTTTTCTGGCAGGGAATTAAAGGAGGTGGCGGGTTCCAGGGTGGTTGTGTTTGCTTCTTCTCTGAGTAGAGTCACTGCTGGGGGCAGTCCATGGGGCACCGCTCCGTGCCAGGGCGTGGGGGATGCTGGAATGGCTAAACTTGCTCCCTGTGTGCTACCAAGGTGGATTCAAGGGCAATCCCTGGGTGGCATCACAGCCCCTATGATGGGAAAGTTCCTGTGGGATAGAGCAAGCCTACAACCCAAGGAGCTGCTTTGTCTCTGCTGCTGTCTGGAGAGTGTTGCTGGAGCCGTGGGCACACTGTGAGCATGGCCCGAGCCTGGCTGGAGTCGTGTGGCTCCACGCATCTCCAAAGGTCTCTCCGAGCTCCGGACGGTGATGCTGGAGTTTTTCCTGCTTCCTTCCTGCTGTCAGCTGTAGCTTTGGCCTTTTGTACTGCAGGTCCCAAATGTGTTTTCCACAGGGTCAGGGCGCAGTGATGGACGGGAAAGGGATGTTCTTGGGTCCTGCTTGGCTCCTTGGCTTTGACTCTGCTATTAAGCTGGCTGGGTTTGGATCTGGCCTGTGGAGTGGCCGGTGTCCAGGACAGTGAATGTCCCTGTCCTTCAAAACAGGCTGTGGGGCAGCACCGGTGACCCAGTCTCCCACAGGTCTTAACCTGTTCATAATGACATAATGAAAGTCTTTAATTGCAGCTAGATTAGCTGGCCCACAGGGGCCTTTCTGCCGGCATTCCAAGGTTAAACACGGCTGCAATCCTGAGCCCAAACAGTGGCGCCAAACCCTAAACCGAAAAATGATAGTAGATGTGAGCGTGTTTGGGGAAGGGCTGGAAACCTTGGCACCAGAGGCACTGATATGGGAGCAGTTCAGTGACTAATTCCTGATTTTCCATGCCCTCTGCTTGGGCACAAAACCTGAAGCAGGGGTTTTGGGGAGCTCGCTTTGGAGCTGATCCCGCTGGGATTCCTGAGGCAGCAGGGCTTTCTGGGGTCCAGGTGCAACCACTGTCCTCCAGCACCTGGCCCAAGCAGGAAGTAGCTGGAGAAGCTTTATTGTGTTTGTCTTTCAGTTGCAGCGCTGGGAAAGGAAAATAAACCTATCTGCAAATAAATCAGGGGAACTGGGTCAGGTGGGGACAGAGACACACAATGCACTCTTGGGTTTCTTCCACGTCTGTGATGTTTGTCCTCCTCCGATGAGAAAAGCCATGGAGCAGCCTCGTATGCCAGGGGCAAGATGTGGGGCCCTGGGATGGGATGGGTGCTGGATGGTGAGTGTGGCACCCCAAATCCCCCCTGGTGATCTGGTCTTTTTGCTTTTCGCACTTCTGGGAGAGAGGGATGAATCTGGTGAGCCTGGAGTCTCTTCTTCTGCTATGACCTAAGGGGAAAAACCCTGTTAAAGGGTGGCATATCATAAGAATGCTTTTCCCTAATCCAGCAGACTCTAAATGGGAAAATCCCTCCTACAAGACATAGCTTCTGCAGTGATCATTATCCACCTGATTTCTGATCCATCGGCAGCTCCTCCTGTCCATCCCTGCAGTTAAATTTGAACCAGAGCCTGTGGCAGGGGTTCTCCCACCCTGGAGCTGCCGGCTGGATGCCACCAGGCTGGGTGACAAGAGGCCAGTGCCACCTTGTGGCAACTGCCTCAGGGTCCCAGTGCCACATGCTCCTCTTTCCCAGGATACTCTGGCATCCCCTGGAGCAAGAACAGATGGACTTCTCTCCACGGGACCTTTGGCTCCTATTTGGCTGCCCTTGTCCCCATGGAATCCACATCTCTGGCACAGGGGAGTCACAAGCAACAACAGATCCTTCCCCACCAAGAGGACAGTGTGGAGACACCTGCAGATGCCACCACTTTGCCCCAGCCCACAAGCAAACCAAACCCACCACCTGGATTAGGAGAGGAATCACTGCAGGGGGCAGATTTGCCTGAAGCCTCCCCACCCCAAATGTCTTTGCATCTTATATAATTCCAGAAGGGGAAAGCCAGAGGTGCGACTGTGCTCCTGCACTCCAAGGTGATGTCTTGTGCCCAAGGGTTTTACTGTAAAACCACACAGCACAGCTCCCTGCCACATGGTAACCCAGCCTCCAGATTAGGCACTACGTGAAGTTCCTAGTTATACTTGCAGAAGGATACCCACCATACCCTTCACAAGTTTTCTGTAAGAAAGGGAGAGGGCTGTGTTACAGGGAAATATCAGAGGCTGAGGGAGCTGGGGTTGTTCAGCCTGGAGAAGAGGAGGCTCGGGGGAGACCTCATCACTCTCTACAACTCCCTGAAAAGAGGTTGTAGCCAGGTGGGGGTTGGTCTCTTCTCTCAGGTTACCAGCAGTGAGACAGGAGGGCACGCTCTTGAGCTGTGCCAGGGGAGGTTTAGGTTGAATATTAGAAAAAAAATTTTTACAGAGAGAGTAATCAGACATTGGAATGGGCTACCCAGGGAGGTGGTGGATTCTCCGTCCCTGGAGGTTTTTAAGATAAGACTGGATGTGGCACTTAGTGCCATGGTCTAGTAACCACGGTGGTGTTGGGTCAAGGGCTGGACTTGATGATCTCAGAGATCTTTTCCAACCTGGTTAATTCTATGATCTCTGTGTTCATTCATGAATTTGACTCTTCCATCCATCAGGGGCAGCATCATCAAGGTCTCTAGTTGTCATCAGTTCTATGACTTCTTGTAGGTCTATAAGTGTTTATATCAGTTCTCCCTCCCTTCAACTGCCCCATCTTGTAGACTAAGTCATAACAAGGTGAGATGGACTCCAGAACATCCTTCCTGGAACCTCCACTAGGGGAAGGGGCTCCCTCCAGCCTCTCCTTTAGCCTCACAGCACCAGCTTGCACTGCAGGCAAAGAGCAGGGAAGTGAAACCAGTGCACTCTGTCAGAGCCTTTCCAGAGGATCCACCAGGAATTTTCAGATTCTGTTCCCTTTCTTGGCCCTATCATCTCTCTCCTCCCATGGAGACTCCCATCTCAGCCTCCTGTTTCCCAGATTTCTGCTCTGGGCAGAAGTGGTGGCCGTACTGCCAGCCATGCAGAAGCATTTGGGGCTCAGAGCGAGCTCCCAGGGGCTGGCTAAGTGATGCTCCACAGCAAACTCTATGACACATAGCAGAGAAAGCCATGTCAACTCACATGACAACACCAGCAGCCTGGTTTGAAGTTCCAATGGGAACACTAAACTGGGGAGTACCATTCCTAAAGCATGACAGGAGCATCTTCTGTCAAGAACATAAGCAAAGCCCAACCTTTTAAAGATTTTTCACAACTCGCAAAAAATAGAAGAGGTAATCAACTGCAAAGCATTTGCTACATTATACAGGTTAAAAAAGGAGGGTTGATTAATAAATAAATGAATTAGAGGAAGAAAAAAAAGAAAAAAATCCCATCAAACTTGTGCACACAATGCATACACACACAACCAGTAGCCTACCTTTAAATTTTAAACACACCATGTATAACAACTCCTGATATAACTCTGGAGTTACCAGGCATGAATAGAGACCAAGTTCTTATGTGTAAAATTAGGAAACAAGAATCCATCAGTAACAATTCCAAAGAATAAAGAGTTTGCCAGATAATACAGCGCAGTCAGATATTCGAGCATGGATCTAAGAAATTCAGATAGATATTCCTAAAATCATGTGGGAATCAAGGGCTGGCATAGCAAGCAGAAAATACCAAGTTACATTAAGTGTTTATAAAGCAGTAAAAAAAATATGCCACACCTGCAGGCAAGCTCAGTTTTCTACTATAGTCTTTTGTCTCACTGCTTTAGTACCTGTTAAAGGCCTTATTGCACCACTGCGCACACCCAGGGTAGCTACAAGATTTCACACGATGAGGAACCAGGCACCAAAAAAGAAGTCTCTTTAGGTCACAACCCCAATCATGCATACTGCAGAGGTAAAAAAAAAACCAACAAAACAAAACAACAAAACAACAACAAACCACAGAAGAAAGGGGGGGGGGGGAAGGCATTAAAGGCTGGGGCAAGCAAAGCGAGAATCTTTGACTGTGCCTTCCCCTCCCAGACCGCACAGCGGAGGGCTCCTGAGCCACCGGCTGTGCCTCTTTCTGGACAAACCGCTCCTGCACCACTTTCTGTGAAACTCCTTCAACTTTAGAGAAACTTTTATCCTTCTGGCGACCGGCTCCAGTAACTGCTCGGCGTCACACAGGCTTCAGAAGGCAGCTGCTGCGGGAGCCCGGCACCTGGGGGAGCCTCCCGGTTAAGAAAGACGGAGGAAGGAGGCGCGGGCACCTCTCCCACGTCTGGGAACAGCCCGGAGCCGCTTCTGCGCCCGATGCGCCTCGGCCGCCAGCAGCCGCTGCCCGCCCGGGCGGCCGAACCTCTGCCGGGGGAGCCTCTCCGGGCCGAGCCTCAGGGCACGGCAGGGGCCGAGCGGCGGGGATACGGGCCTCTGCCCCGGGCGGTGGCTCCAGCCTTCCTCCCTCCCGGCGGGCCTCACTCCTGGCCCCGCCGGGGTACCCGGCGGCGATACCAGGCTGCGCCTCCCTACCCACCCCCCCGCACGGACACCTCCCCACCTCAGACCTGGAAATGAGACCGGGGAAGGAAGGCAGCGAGAGGGATGGATGCTCACGGCCAAGTACCTGGAAACAGGGAGATGGATGGAAGGAGAACCTCGGGCAGACGGAGGTGCCCAGACCGGTCCTCGGCCCCGTCCAGGCGCGGTGGCAGCAGGGGTTTGTCTCTCGTCCAGCGTCGGAGCTTGCAGTGTTCCCAACGTGGCGGGGAGCTGTCATGCCTCCTGGTACAAGAGCAAGCGCCATACTCATCCACTCATAACCTTTCCCTCAAGGGTTATGAATTTCAACCAAGTAACAAATTTGCCTTGGAAGAACAAATTAAAAAAATTGAACACCACGGTGAACCCTGAAACGTTCCAAGTTTCAGTAATGCACAGCTGTCAGCACAGAGTTAGTTCCAGCAACTCTCTGGAGCAGATGGATAATTGCAGTGCTGTTGAAAATCAGTGGTATAAACCTGAACTTCCCTCTAGGAAATTTTGGGTTTCACTCCAGTGTACAACAGAGAAATTCTTTTTATGTTCAAAGCATATCTTTCTGTGGTTTTAGTTCAAGGGTAGTGTCAGTCACATCGACAATGAATTTTTGCGAAAGACTTCTATACTATCATAAACCACTCAAACTAGAATCCAATAGCAGAACACAATGTAATAATAATAATGAATTATAATAATTTATAATAATGGCCAAGAGCTGTGACATTCACCATCCGTATACTGGACTGTAAATACTTAGTATTCCAAAAAGTATTTGGGATTTTTTCAGACCAGATCAATTGCTTGGACTGACAAGTTGTCTCCATTGTAGTTTTGTCAGGCTTGTTCCAGGCTTGACAGAAACAACCCATTTCTCAATGTGATTAGTTAGAAACAGCATCCTTATCAATCAATACAGGACATTCAGTTGCTTTCATACACATGCACATGTTTATACACCATTCATATCAGCTGCAATATTTGTCTTTCAAGGTCTTAAAAGGTCTAAAGGTCTCTTGCTTTAAACCATCATTGCTTGTGGGAATATCAAAACTAGCACAATTTCAAGCCCCTGCCAAAGTTAGTTGACAAAGACACCCAGGTAGTGGCCAAGTGCCCACATAAACCGAGAAACCCTTTCTTATTTAAGACACAGATGTGTGGGAATATTTGAAGCACTGCTACTAAACTGTCCTAAGGAACAGAGTGGTGTTTGAACCTTTCACAAGCCATCCCAGGCTCACCGTGTGTTAACCTTGCCTGTTCCACTGCTCTCAGTACCTCACTGCACAAAGCAGTGCCTTTTGTCCTGTGAAAACAGAAAGCTCCTGCTGCCCCCCCAACAGATTAGGTCTAACTTGTTGCTGGAGTCTGGAGGTCAGGGCAGGGTCTCTTCCAGATGGATACAGCTGTCCTTGGAAACACCTTCTCCACTACTGTGCTTGATTTAGTGCAGGTCTTTCCCTGCCAACTAACATACCAAAGCTACTTGGCTTTTCAACAAAATTTCAACACTACCGCTACCTTTATCTCAATGTTTCCTTCTATCTCCTAGGATCAATAGGTAGGTCTTGAATCACTTAAATTTCACTCTGCCAGCATTCCCTTTTTTGTTGCTTCTGAAGTAGGTCATGTCTCCAGCAACTAACCTACTTGTTGTTTGAGACTGATGTACCTACACCCTTCACACACTTTTTTCTTTTAACGAGAAAAATGTGTTAGCAAGTCTCCTGTGCTCACCTGCCTTCACTATAGTTGAGGGGATTTCAGAGGGAACTCCAGAGAACTGCCAACTGCACAGATTAAAATAAAGTTTTCCAGAAGTGTGCTGTCCCATCAAAGCAACAAAAGAAGGGAAGTCCCAGGGTCATCTTCTTGCTCTTATTAAATGAAAATAAAGGGGACATTTGGGGAAATTGAGCAATATTTTATAGTAACTCACATCTGCTGACATGGAAAAGTTCTGTATTTAGGCAAGTGTTACTACTTCTTCAATGGGCTGGAGAAACCTAGAGAAGAAAGAAGAAAATTATGAAAGAGTCTGGGAAAGTAAGAGGGCTGGTTCTTGGGAAGAGAATGAGTAAACTAGAGCTGAGCAGGGAAAGGACAGTACTGAAGTAGTAGGGGAAGACCAGAGGCAACATCAGGGCAGATGGGCAAATGGAAGGTACTCTAAGCAGACCAGCAATGGCAGAAGGTTCAAAGCCTTTTGTATTCAGAGGGGAACAAGACAGAAAAATCCTCTTCTGCCCTATTCTGTGTTCTCATGTCAACTGTTTCTTTTTACAGGGACCTGGCTCAGCTCAGCAATCTTTGCCAAGTTTTACGAAGTTCTTTGTACTTTACCTTCTCTGGAGCTCGTGGTGGCTGAGCTGACATGGATTCTTTGGAGTGACAAAGCCTTCGAAGTTAGTGAAAAAGAGAGCAAGTAGAGACCTCTTGTCCTAAAATCCAGGGCTCTTTGTTCCTCTCCTTTTATTTATTCACCTGTAATAAGTCCTGCGTGCTGGTGGAAAAGGCAATCTGAAATTCCTTCTGTCATGAGGTCTATTCTTTCCTCTGCCTTCTGGATAGACACATTCTGCAGTTAATATATTTCATCACTCTTCCCTTGATTTCTGGACTAATAACTTATTGTAAGCAGAGCAGTTTGAGCCACTAACCAGTGAAACCTGTACACGTTTAAGGAAAAGGATATGATACAGCTGACCCAAGTTGCCATTATTTAACAGGGAAAGAAAAAAAGGCTGACTGGAATCTGTGACACAAATTCCAATAAAATAAAATAAAACCAAACACTCTAAGGTGTGCTGCCTGTTGGAGGCTTATATCAGGACATTTGCTCAGCTGATTCAACTTTTCCTGCCTGTTTGTTTTCCAAGTCCTTGGGGAGCATTTCATCATATATTCAGTTTCCTTCCCAATTACCAAAGCTAACTTCTACTCTTTGAAATTACACCTTTGCACTGTTCTCATGCTCTTGCTACCAGAAACATGAAGGTAAGGCCATTCCTCTCCCCCTCCTTCAGCAGTCTCTGAACCACTCAGCTGGAGCACCACTGGTTGCTCTCTCACAGTACTGAGCCTGCACGTTTTCTCTTTACAGTTTCCATTTCCTGGGAAAAAGTTAACTTTAAAAAACAGTAGTTAAACTCACTCATCTCTTATTTTGTTGTGTTTATACAAATACATTGATGGCTTCCAATCAAAGCCACAACTGAAGATCACAAAAGCACCTGTGACTACCATGGAAAAAACCCACAGATAATTTAACTGAAAAAAATTAAATTAATGGGTATTTAGTCTCAGGAAACTCTAATTTGAGGAATGCCAAGTTGAAGACCTCTTTGTAACATACATGATGGGACATGACAGGTTTCAAGGCAAGTTGAATCAGCACATGATTTTCAGAATGCAAGGAACAGTTGTCTTCTAAATGCTGAGCAACTCTTGCTTGAAACATCACCCAAGATTGATTTCTAAAGGTCCCTCTAGCACTGCACCTTCTTTTATCCATTGCCGGCCAGCCTGGCAGTGTGGAGAACAGCCTTGGGAACATGTCTGTGTTCCCTTCCCTGGTCCTTTGTGAGAGCTCTTTCTCCAGGAGAGCAAGGAAGCACTGAAACTCAAAGCCCAGTTCTTTCTGTCAGTCCATTTCAATCAGCAACCACAGTCAGTCTCTGCTGCAGAAAAATGCTCATAGAATCATTTAATCATGGAACAACTTTGGATATGATTGTTGTAACTTCTTGATAGCTGGGATGAGGTTGCTGGATACCCAAAGTGTATTTGAAAGTCAAAAGAGAGAAAACGCAGTACTAGTGAGTTACTGTTTTAATGAAAGACTCACTGGAGGCACTTTCCCTTCCACTGGTGATCTCCCACTAGAGGGTACTCTGCAGCTACCAAAGACAGTGCTCTGTGCTGAAGCTGCACTCAACACAAGCTTCTTTGGGGGGCCTTTACAAAAATACACTGGAAGCACATCTCTAACACACATCATGCAACGACACAGAGAACTGGGGGGAACTTTTCCAGCTCGAGCCCTTAAAAATGTAACTTTTTTTTTCCCAAATACCGGTCTTGGTGTAGTTCTGTGGGTCTTGCCACGTCAACAGCATAGATCCTTCTGCCTGATTTCTTGTGAGACATTAAAGAACATCCTGGGACATGTCACCTACTCACTAGCTTGCTTGGCTTGATTCTTGCTGTTGCTCAGATTTCCACACATGCCTGCTCCAGGTGCTGCAGCAGGGACACACAGGCTCTGACCCTGGTCCAGGCTGGTGGCTGGCACTTGGCTTCCCTCACTCAGGTCTCCCCAGTTGCCAGCACCCAGGCACATGTGGCCTGTGGTTCTGGCCCAGCTGCTGGCACCAGTCCCCCATACACATATGCACACCAGCTAGGGCATCCCTCATCCGGGAAAAGAGTCAGAAGTGGAGTTTGTCTGGGAGCTGGGACACACCATGGGGAACAGGTGCTGGGCATGCCCAGACAAATATACTGACCAGCCTCCTATATACCCTTTTATTCTTTTATCCATCCGTTTTCCCTTGCTTTTTATTCCCAGATCCCTTTGAATCCTCCCCTTTCTCACCTTTGTCTCCTCTCAAAGCATCCCATAACAGTCCAGTGCTATCCCCAAGTGCACTTCTATGGCATGATGTGTCCATATCCTTTTATTTTAGGCAGTGATGCCCGTCAGTTCAAAAGATGTTCTACTGATGGACTCATCTGGATGGGTTTCCCACACAGACCCCATGGCTTAGGATCTCCTGGGACATCACTGGGAGAGGCTTCAGCAAGCTGCCCCTTCCTCTGAGTCCTTAGTCGGGGTTCCCCATCTGCCCTTGGGCCCCTGTGCTCCTCTTTGTGGGGATGGCTGATGTCTCTCCTTCCTCTGCTGGGCTGGGGAGCAGGTGTGGTGGGGTGTTCCTTGGACTCCATCACCTGCCTTTGCCTCACTGTCCTCATTCATGGGTGAGCAGCCAAGCTCCTTCATGGATAACCCAGCAGATCCACTCTCAAATGCAATTTGGAAGTTGCTGTTCAGGTTTTCAACTTCCTCTGAAAACAAGCCCCTGCGATTTTTTTGCTTTCTTGGATTTCTCTTCCACCTTTTGTGAAGTGAGGTGCCTCGTGTCTGCTCCTGCAAGAGACCCAGCACAGTGGTATGGTCATCACAAAAAGCTCCACCCTACCTCGCATAGAGAAGTGAGGGGAAGACAAGAGGGTTCCCATTCACAGTGCAGGATTAGCAAGAGCTTGCAAGGGAAACAGGGAGATCAAAGCAAAGTGTCTAGGGGGTGAATAACTACTAGAAGCCTTGGGTGTTTGTGTTACCTCATTTTGATAAACAACGTGCTGGTCTGTGGGTGTGTGCAGGCTCACAGAGGCCTTCTTGCCTAGGTCTTGGTGTAAGCCTGTCTCCTTTGCAGGTGTTCTGGATGCACTACGGCTCTTCTGTCTAGAAAAAAACCCAACACCATTAATTAGTCAGATAATGCCCAGATACCTCCTGGCATTTAGACTGAATTGTGCTAAATATGCTGTTACTACCTGGACGGGTTTCCAGGGCAGGTATATAAAATCACCAACAAGAAACAGGCAGGGAAATTGCCAGGTGAACACAGGAAAGCCACATAATTTGCAAGAAAATGGAAAGTATTCTTACTTTTCCCTTCTGTTGTTTCGTCTCGTGACACAACATATCATCAAGATTGTCAAGGGCAACACAACTATTACAACCGGCGTGATGATTGTGATCTTCTGAACACCTACGAAAAGAAACCGGTAAGTTCACACAGAACACGAAGTGATGCCAACATATGTCTTGTGTCCTCTTCAAAAGGTTGGGACTGAGGTGAAACATTCAGCATTTTGTGCTCATTTATTCCTTGAAGGAGAGAAAGGAACAGTGTAACAACGTAACACTATGGAATGTAAGAAATTATTTTGGTTTTTAAATAAGTGCTGGTAATGTCTCACATTTCCCCAGTATCAGGGAAACCAAACCCCAACATTTTAGCTCTTGATCTATTTGTGTTCCTCTTTCTGTAGGAAGATGCTTTATCATGACAGAAGTCTCCCATCCTTCCTGAGGCACATCACCCAGCAAGATCTTGCATTTGACAGCCAGGAACCTCATCTGCTGATAACCTCCATCTGTGGATACTGCTGGAAGGCTGATTGCATCTCCCCATTATATAGAAATGTAAACATACAGAGGCATATATACCTATGTTGCACAAAATAATGTATTTATTAGATCTATATGTGCACACAGCCATCACACAGACACAAAGGTACCACAGGGAAGAGCCTTCTGCTCTTCTGGTTTCAAATCACAAAGTCTCTGTCTAGCATGAGATCTGAACTCACAGAAGGTTGTCTAGCAGGACCTACGTAAGTACAAGCTGCTCTCCCGCAATTGGATATCCCTCCCCAACCACTCCCCAGTGCACCTCTCCATACAACTGCAGCCTACCTTCCTCTCCTTTTTTCTCCAGAAAAAGTGACTTTATTTTCCTTCCTTGTGGGTGTTCAAGCAGGCAATGCAAGGCATGGAGGTGGTTGGCAGAGAAGGTAAGTCTGCTTGCCACTGTTACAGTTCCATTTGGGTTTTGGATGTGGTGTATTTCAGGGGACTCATCCAGGCCTCTGTCATCCAGCCAAGTGATGGTGGGAGCAGGCTTTCCTGTTGCTGAGCAAACTGCAGCAAGGAGACCCTTGGTGGGCAGGTGTGAATCAAATTCAACAGTGAGCTCAGAAATTGCTGAGAGCAAAAAGAGAAGGTACTTTTTACAATCTGTGGTGAGTTTATGGTCAAAGCTGGATGGATCACCTCTCTGTGCAGGGTTTCTTATCCAAAAGCATCTCCTGGCTTACTTACCTTCACCTTCTCTGAGGAATGGTGTCAATCTGGAGACTATCCGCCAAGGAGATGCTGCAGCATGGAATGTCTCCATGCAGCACTGGAGGGGATAATGACCCACCCACCTCCTGACTACACCAGACCTGTACTGAGTGCCAGAGAGTAAGAATATATTAGTGTAAAACTTACTTTGGATGTTGAGGTGTATGTCTTTGCTGAAAGAGCCATGACGGAACACATTGAAAATGCATCTGTAATAGGACTCATCCTCAAATGTGAGATTTTGGAGGGTGATAGCTGAGGCCTTTGAGGTTGCTCCAGTGAAACGCACCTTCTTCTGAAATGACCCTATCAGCCTCAGACCATGTATTGAGCTGTAGGTGGCTATGTTCTGAAAGAAAGACCCATTTGTCTTCTGCCAGGTGACTTGCAAAACCTCCATCGAGAGCGAGAAGTTGCAATATAAATTTGCCTCTCCACCAAAGGCTGCTAGGATGACACTATCAGATTTAATGACTTCCTTGAAACCTAGGAACAAAGCAAATCCCAAATCAGAGCAAGAGGAAAACCAGTTCACTCACAGAATCATCAGAGTTGGAGGAGACCTTCAATATCATCTTGTCAAACTGTCAACGTAGCACCACCATAATCCCCTTAAATCATATCCACAAGTGCCACATCCAGATGAACAATTCCACCTGGATGGAATGTTCAATTCCAGGGCACCACCGCCCTGGAATTGAACATTCCAGGGCGCCACCGCCCTAGGCAACTTATTGCAATGTCTAACCCCTCTTTCATTCAATTTTGTTTTCTAATGTCTAATCTGAAACCCCCATGGTAAAACTTGAGGTGAATTCTTCTTGTTCTTTCACTTGGGACAGGGCAGAAGAGACCAACCCCCACCTCACTACAACCTCCCTTCAAATAGTTGTAGAAAGCAATAAGGTCTCCCTTCAGCCTCCTTTACTCGAGGCTAAACACTCCCAGCTCCCTCAGACACTCTGCATGTGACTTACTCTCTAGACCCTTCATCAACTTTGTTGCTCTTTTCTGAACACGCTCCAGCATCTCAATGTCTTTCTTGAAGTGAGTGGCTCAAAACTGAACAGAGTACTTGAGGTGTGGCCTCACCAGTGCTGAGTACAGAGGGACAATCATTTCCCTAGTCCTGCTGGCCACACTATTCTTGATACAGGCCGGGATGTCATTGGCCTTCTTGGCCACAAAGCCAGATCCTATCCAGCTGACTGACAACCAGCACCCCCAAGGCCCTTTCTGCTGAGCATCCCTCAAGCCACTCCTCACCCAGCCTGTAGCACTTCTCCCATTAACCAGGACTGCTGGTGAATGATTTAAAGTGGCTTGTCAAGCTCTCTCACCAGCTCCCTCATCATTCTCATCCAGGTCCATAGACTTGTGGTTGTCTAATTAGCATAGCAGGTCACTAACCATTTCCTCCTGGATTATGGGGGCTTCATTCAGCTCCCTGTCACTAACTTTCAGCTCTGGGAGCTGGGTATCTTGAAGACAACTGGTTTTGGTATTAAAGACATAGGAAAAAAAGGCATTAAGTAACTCAGCCTTTTCCTCATCTCCTGACACGGTGCTACTCTACTGGGAAGGCTATAGTGCCTTGCAGCATCCCTTCACAGAGCTCTTATCTTGCAGAGCTCTGGAGCAAGGAACTCCACCACGTGACTGTGTGGCACACTGTGAGAACTCAGACAGCTTGGTCTCACAAGTGGCTGTCACATCTTTAGCCTCTGCTGTACATATCCTGCAGAGAGAGGAAGGCAGCATGGGAATGGAGGGTGGGCAGGCTCCTTAGGAAGCACAGCAACCACCCAGAGAAAACATCTGCCACTCCCAAGTGTGTCCCTGCTCCCCTGTTGCTGGCACCTGCAGGGCTGTGGGGGGAGGCAGAGCAGCCCCGTGCACCCCACAGACAAAGGGCTGTGCAAAGGGCTGCAGGGGGTTATCCCCCTGCTCCAGCCTGTCCCCAGAGAAGTGTGCACCACCCAGACATGTACATTAGAAATGCAAACCTGCACTATCCTTTGTACTGAGGAGCTTAGCAACAATGAGAAAGAAGGGGAATATATAGGCAGAAAATACAGCTTGAGTGCAAAGATTATCTGAGGTTCCCTCTCTGACCTGCATTTCTCAACCTGAATAACCCCCAGGTTTCTAGCTGTTATTCCAGACACCAATTAGTATTTTTTAGTCAGGATGGGGTCTGGATCTCTCTGCTCACCAGAAAAGGCTGGTGTTGCTCCAGAGTTAACCTGGCGTGGGTAAAGGACACTCCACTCACCCATCACTGGTTCCTCTGGCTGGCAGCCTCCACAGAGCAGCAGGTGGCAGCTTTCAGCCCAGAAAAGCAGGGAGGAAAGCATCGTGGGACAAAGCAGTTGCCTGAGAAAGCTCATCTCTTTCCTCATATCCCTGAGGGCGGCTGGTGTGCCCAGGGGTAAAGTTGAAGATTTTGGCGCCTTTTTGTGCGCGCTCCTCGGAGGCCAATTGGCAGTGCCAGGCAGCAACTGTTTTAGGACCCTGGTGAATCATTAATCATTGTCTTCTGGCAGCACTGGCTTCAGAGCTGGAAACAAACAGCACCCACTTTTTTTTTCTCCCCCAGCAGCAAAGCTTGGTGTTGTCCCTCGCTAGCCCCCTGCATCTGCTCTGCCATGAGCCATCTGACGGACTTGCACCTCACAGGGTGTAATTGTGGGATCTTCCTGGTAGGCAGGAGTGGTGGCTGGTGGAGAGGGAAGAAATGAGGGACCACAGGCCCTGACAAGCCCTGACAGCCCCTCCTCTGTTTCTCTTTGGCAGGAAAGGAAGTGTGGGCAGGGAAATGCTGCCTGTGGATCACTGCCTCTGCTGCTTGCTGGACACCTCGCTGAGTGCCAATACCAGACTCCTGAGTGAGATCACTTTACTCCCCTGGATCTGGCAGAGAGGAATCACAAGCAAGAACAGATCCTTTCCCACCAAGAGGACAGTGTGGAGACACTGCAGATGCCACCACTTTGCTCCAACCCACAAGCAAACCAAACCCACCACCTGGATTAGGAAATGAGTCACTGCAGGGGGCAGGTTTGCCTGAAGCCTCCCCACCCCAAATGTGTTTGTGTATAATTCCAGAAAGGGAAAGCCGGGGTGTGATTGTGCTCCTGGACTCTGAGGTGATGTCTTGTGCCCAAGGGTTTTACTGTAAAACCACACAGCACAGCTCCCTGCCACATGGTAACCTGGCATTGTGAAGTTCCTAACTGTACTTGCAGAAGGATGCCCACCATGCTCGGCATATGTTTTCAGTAAGAAAGGGAGAAAGCTGTCTTACAGGAAAATATGAGAAGCAAGTACAGTGTACACTCTGCGTGTGTCTTTGCTGTTTATAAATTTGACTCTTCCATCCATCAGGAGCAGCATCATCAAGTTCTCTAATGCTCATCAGTTTTGTGATTTTTTGCAGGTCTACATGAGTTTGCATCCTCCCACCACCACTCCTTGCCCCATCTTGTAGACTAAGTCATAACAAGGTGAGATGGACTCCAGAACATCCTTCCTGGAACCTCCACTAGGGGAAGGGGCTCCCTCCAGCCTCTTCTTTAGCCTCACAGCACCAGCTTGCACTGCAGGCAAAGAGCAGGGAAGTGAAACCAGTGCACATCAAACACTGTGTCAGAGCCTTTCCAGAGGATCCTCCAGGAATTTTCAGGTTCTGTTCCCTTTCTTGGCCCTTTCATCTCTCTCCTCCCATGGAGACTCCCATCTCAGCCTCCTGTTTCCCAGACTTCTGCTCTGGGCAGAAGTGGTGGCCGTACTGCCAGCCATGCAGAAGCATTTGGGGCTCAGAGTGAGCTCCCAGGGGCTGGCTAAGTGATGCTCCACAGCAAACTCTATGACAGAGAAAGTCAAGACAACTCACTTATTTTCCCCTTCCCAGGGGCAGAATTGCCAACCAAATTCACTACACTGACAAACTCAGAAACCTCAACAAAAACAAGCATCAGAGATTCTTGCAGAAGCAGCTCAAGGCAAGAAATGATGAGAAAGGACAAGAGAGGATGCAGCTATTGCTGCGGAGGTCGCACAGGGAGCTTTCCTGGCTTAGAAGGGCCAAAGAGCATGTGAAGGTGAATATGCTCAATGCACATGGCACTTGCACCTCTAGAGGGGCCTGGTAACAGGTCAGATTATTGAAACAGAATCTGTCCAACTTCTCACGTGGTTTCCCACATCCTCCTTCCCTAACTTTTACTTTTTTCTGTATAGTTCCTAAACTTTGTACACAGAAAGGAGCTTTTTTTTCACTTTTCAGTAATTTATCAAAGTTTCTGGAAGATGCAGTTCTTTGTTTGTTTAAACAGAACTATCCCAGATGACTGCTTGTCCAAGCCAGACCTCAATGTTTTCAACTTTTCAGATAAAGCAGCATACTCAGACTGTGAGTCCTAAGGCTGTGACCTTAATTACTTAATTCTTATTTTCTGAAGAAAAAAAAGTTTTAAAGTCTGCCTAACTGTGCTAGGTTTGAATTGAAAAGACAATGTTCTGGGGGCTTATTCCTTTTTCAGGCTTTAGTTTTGCTATTTGTGCTGATGCCAAAGAGCATAATTACTAGTAAAGAGAAAGACAGTTCGTCAGAAGTTTTATGACACTGTACTTCCCTCCACTCTTTCTGTTGGTTCATGTTTATTGTTCTCAGTTATGCCACAGGCCAAGGGATACCCTGCTCCTGCTTACAGCCTGGGTGAAAGGGAGAGGGGGAAAGGAAATGTTGGCTCTCTCCTGACTGCCAGCCCAGACACACTGCTGAGCTGAGAGGGGCAGACATCAGCCTGGCAAAAGCCACGAGAGTAGGTTATCATCCAAAAGGTTCAGCCCCCTGGTTTCCTGCTGGTAACATAGTTTCTTCAGTTCAGAAGTTATGGGGATTTTACTCTTTTGATCACAAACCAATTGAGGAACACGGAGTTTTGCAACACCCAGTGCCAGTTCCTCACTTGTGTGTCAGCTCCCAGCTGCGCCCAACCCTCATCTTCCCTGGCTGCATCATCCATACCCACTCTTATGTCACATGCTGGTCATCAAGGGTCAAAAAGAGACTATCCATCGCTAATTAGCTCTGCAGACTTTGCAAAACATGACACTTGCTCATGCTCTTAAGTGGTATGCTTTCCAAGCACTCCTCAATTCTTTTGCCAAGACCTTGGCACATGTGGTTTGGTTGCAAAACTGGGCAAAATCCTCAAGCCAATTAGTCTGCTAATGCCTACAGAAGAGATGCCACAGAGAGGTACAGATTCCAGGTAATGGTCTCAATGTGAAGATAATCTTGTGAGAAGTGCCACTCCTGGAAGTAGCCAAAGGCCTAATCATCCATTTTCTAACAAATTACCAACTTGAGAGATTTCCTGTGAAAATTATTCCTGCATTTGACTCCATTTAGAGAGTCAAACCCTTCCCCCATCTTCAGGCTCTACATGTGCCCTTTTGCTCTGATCTTTCCTTCCCTCCTCTCTCCCTAGCTCCCACTTGCCAGATCAGCCCTATGACAACACTAGATGGAGAAGAACAAGAGGTGCCCAGCAGGGTAGAGGTGATCCAGGCAGGAGGACAGCATCTTCAAAGGTATGATGACACAGAATAACATCAGGGAGAGGAAACAACGTCAAACCAACCAGGAGAGACAAATGACGTGGCTGGGTCAAAGCAAAGCAAAGCAAAGGACAAACTTATTGTTTGTGGCAGAGGTATTGCACTGATTGATAGTTCATCAGGTCTGGATCCTATTGACAAGAAGAAGAGCAAAGGAGGAATAAATGTTATAAGGGAATGAAGGAAGCTGTAGAGAATCAAATAGAGGGTCCCAGACCTTCTCACTCACCTGTCAGGAAAAACATCTGTCCCCCTACTGATGACTGGTGGCCTCTGGCTTCAGTTTTTCCAAGCTGACCTCCCAACCCATGTCTGCCAGTTCCACAGCAGAATGATACAGAGCCACAAATCTGAGAGCAGAGGAGTTAAAACTACCCAGTGACCACAAGATCCTTCTGCTGGGCCAGAGCCTGCTGGAGAGCCTGGTACATCACACCCCTTCAGTTTGGAGTGTTATTACCTGTGACCCAGGATTTCACCTGCTTTTGTTTTGCATCCCAGTCAGAAGGTTTCCACCCCAGAGGAGCCTGCAGGGAGCTCAGCACTTTCTCTTGGTGATGCAGCAAAGTCTTGGTTTCCCTATGCAACCTTGAGCTAGACTCCAAGGAATGTTTTCTGATTGTCTTGATGTGGTCAGAAATTGTTGTAATGCAGATTTTCAGAAAGAAATGTTGAATTTATACACATAAATACTGAAGTATTGAATAGAGAACTGACACCTTGTTTCTACTGATAAATCCTAGAAAGTAGACAGTGTACATTTAATACCCTTAAAATTAAACCATTCTAAAGTAGGTATGCAAAGATTTTCATTCCCTCTTTTCTCCTCTTTGTGTATAGGTTCTGGTATTTAGAGAAAAACCTGCAGCAAACAATGATATTTCTTGTTACTGAAATCCACCACAATCTCACTTATGAAAATAGCTACATTCCTGTAGACAAGGAAGGCTCAGGGCAGACTGATTTCTTTAAATCTAAAATGTAAGCCTGGGTGTTTATGATGAAACACTGGAATTTCTGTAGTTTATTTGAGGGAAAATATAAAATAAAATATTCCGATTAAAAAAATTAACTTTTTTTGACTAAAAGTTTAGGGGTTTTTTTTCTGCTGACTTTTCCTTGCATCTTAGTCCTTCATGTATAATTTCAGGTGCTGTTTTACTAGAAAAGCTTCCTTTTGCTCGTTTTTCTTTAGGGTGGTTAAAGACCACAGCTTCTGACAAGGTAGAGAACTCAGAACTCTGTTTATATTGTGTATGGGTTTTAGGCTGAGGATTCCCTCAGTCTTCCCAGAAATTTCAGGTGGCTTTTTTCAAAGCTGAGCAGACTACAACAGAGTCCACAAACCAAACTCTTGTCCACAAACACTTGGACAAGAGTTCAGTGCTCCTTTCACACACAGCTTTATATGTGCAAAGATGAAAGAAGCAGAGATATGAAAAAGCCCTTTGTATGGCTTCCAAAATGTGAGTAATTACTGGTACACTGAGAGTGAAAACAAAAATATACTTGATTTCTGTCTACCTGGTTTGATAGTCTTATTTATGAAAGAAAAATGTACTCAATTAGTGCAATTCTCTTATTTCAGCTATTTCCAGGGCTCAAGTGTTGAAAACTGAATGAAAAACAATAGGTCATATTTTCTTCCATTTGTGAGTTCATAGGAAAATTTACTGGTGTGGTATTTAGATGAATTGTTCCCCTAGGGTCAGGGGAACTGATGAATGATGCTTTCAAACTTCTATCATCAAAATAAGGTTTGTTTTCACTATATGAATTTAGTCCCAAAACAAAGTTCCTTTTCACTGTATGAATTTAGTCTCATCCCACTACCAGTAGTGGTTTCAGAAGAAGAATATTCCTCCTATTTCAGCCATGACTTGTAAAATATGTAAGGCCAGATTTTCAGCTACATTTCAAAGTCATATCTTCAGCCAAAGCTGTTGGGGCAACGCATTTGCACCTTACTGCTCTCTTAGAACCAGGAACCCAGTACCTGGGCAGAGAAAAATACCAACACAATACATTTTTGAAGTAGCCTGACATGCCAAAACAGGAACATGGGCATTTTATACAGCCCGAGGACCCTTCATTATATATCAATAGATATATAGATAGATAGATAGATAGGTATAGTATACCATCAGTTAAAAAGGACACTCCTTACATGAGTTAAAACCTTAACCCAAACTGGTTAATGTCAAGATCAAAGGATCCCAGAGCTGAGAGGTGCAGGCTAAATTTGCTTTATGAAGAGAAACACATTACCCAGAGCCAATTTTACCCATGTAAGAGGCAAGCAGGAGGGTGACGTTCTCACTTGCCTCCTTTCCATCTGTTAGGAGAAATTATGCCCTGCATCGACACCACTGTTGCCCTGGGCTGGACAAGTGGCAGTGACAAGAGGTGGCCAAAGGCAGAGTTAGGCGAGACCAACAACTGTCCAGTCCCAAAAGAGACGAACTCCTTCTGATCCCCTCAGTCACATGCTTGTTTGTCTTTATTTCATATTCTTTTTTCCCCCCCCTTGACAGCTAAGAGCTAGTTAATTATCCATAGTCTGTATGCTTGCATTCAATTTGTTGCTATGTGAAGCCAAACTCCACTGCACTAGCATACAGCATTTTATGGCACTGCATCTTAGTAGGTGGCTTTGTATAGCATGAAGGTAAATACATGTATTGGTTTTAAGTGTTCTGCCTTTGGATGTCATTTGCTGTTCTCATTCCAATATTGTGAAAGAAAAATAAATCTTGTACAGAATTTTGCTTATGGGTAAACAGCCTCATCCCTCTCTTTTGCTCAGTCTCTGGACCTATCATGCCACAAAAGCTTCTCACAATTCAGCATTCAGCTAAAAAGCAAAAGAAATTGCAATACAGATAAAGAGATACTTTCATGACTCCAAACCCTCCTTTCCCCCACTCCAGGTGATCAGCTTGTAGAAAAGAATAGTGGGTAACCTATGCTGTTTTCCTGGGTTTGAAAAGGTTTCTTTGCAACTTTGTTCCTTTCTTTCTTCCCTCAGAAATTTGTTTTAATTACCTATGTCCAGACTCCCTGTTTCTGTGAGAGAATCCTTTCTCTCTTTTTTTCTTTTTTTTTAAGGACTCCTTAGTCTAAACAGTAGCAGAAACCCTATGTTCAAACTCAAGTAAGCCTCTCTAAATTGCAAGTGCAGACTGTGCAGAATGCAGGCTGAGGCTGCACAGCCTGCTCAGGAGGGGTGCCAGGGGCTCTCACCCCCTTCCTCTTCTCCACGAACCCAGGGGTAAAACCTGCTTCTCCCCTGGCCTCATCCCTCACAGAGGAAGAAATAAAGCTGCAATGATGGAAAAATTTAGAAAAAACATTGCTTCCTCCTTTGAAAATTAGGGAGCTGAGGAGAAAAAATCCCAATTGTGACAGCTGCAGCCAGTTCCCTTTTCCCCTCACTCACCAGCTGCTCTATTACTAAGTGTTAGGGAGCCTAAAAAAAGCATTTTATGGCAAGGACCAGATTTATTCATTCTCAACTCACCCACTTGGTTTCATTTTAGGTTACTTGGCTTTTTGACTACAATTCAGTCTGATTCATCTGGGATGCCCATTTGAAATAGATGGATGAGGAAAAACCAGATGACATGCACTTGCTCCAGGAAGCCAGAGAGAGAAGAAAAATCCTGCACTTGCAGTCTTCATGCTCCCCACAAGACCAACATCAGCCAGGTGGTCTCATTTCTCCTTCCCTGGGTCTATAAGGTTTCATGAGCATATGGTGCAATTCAGAGAATTACAGGAGATTACAGCTCAGAGCTGACCTACAGGCTATAAGCAAAGAATTTTCACCATAGGTAACACTTGTTGCCCTGTCATTGTGTATATCTGCCCATATGCAGCACCCACCTCCTTATGCCCAGCAGCCACCTGCATTCCACTGCACTCGCTGCTACACCAGAACAAAACCAAAACACACCAAGCAGCCCTACTACCCCTCCAACTGCTCTTTTATTGCCCTTGCTTCCTCCTGCAGGTGGGTGGGCTGCCTGGAAACACAAGGCAGCTGTGATGGATCAGGGAAATTACGACGGGGGCTGTGGAAACCACTGAAGAAGAGGGGAGAAGAAAACATATTTGTGCCTTTTGCTTTTGCTTTACTTTCCAGGAAAGGCTGGTGGAAGTCAGAGTTGGCACTTCCACGTGCCTGATGACTCTTGGCTTAAAGCCTGTTGCTCCTGGCGCCTGGGTTGCAAGTTCAGGCTGGCTGCAGTCTTGGCCTGATCTCCTGTGCCCTTTGGGGAACAAGTTCAACGCTTAAATCTCACAGCAGTGTGCTGGGCTGCTCCGTGGGTCTTCTGCAGCCCAGCTCCTTGCAGAGGTCTCCTTTGGCCCACCAGCAGCACTTCCCAGGCCAATAGCCCTACAAAATGCTGCCTTGTTTCAGACAATTCCCCCACCTCCTTTTGAGCTTGCAATGTTAAAATATCGGAAAGGAATAAACATAGTGTTCACGCCCCCAGAAAATACAAAGAACAAGTTTCATTAAGTGGATCCACACAGCCAGCCTGAATCTCAAATAAATACTTTACATCTTTTTTCCTACAAAATGGAATATTATAGTGTAACAAAATAAATAAATATCTATTATAAATTGTCCTTTTCTGTGTTACTCTTGGAAAGAGTCACAGCAGGTTTGCTTGGAAGCTTGAGGTGCTGTTGTAAGAGTTTCCCTCTTGCATGTGTAGTGTGGGTAGTTTCTCAGGTGTTCAGTGGTGCACTTGGGCTGGGGGACACCACAGGATCCCACCTGCCTGCAGCTCCATACTGCCTGCACTTCTTGGCCTTGCTACAGGCAGGAAGTACCTGATGGAAGAGAGGTTGTTTTGTTTATTTCTTAAAAATACATGGATGTTTGAAGTGCAAGGGTAAAGATGCTGGCTATATGTATTGTCAAACGGGTCCTTTCATCTCTCTGTGTGAGGAGAGCCTCAAGTTTTCCCCTTGCAATCTCACCAGCAGTCTTTAGCTTGGACCTACGGGCATAATGCCTGTGGAAGACGTATTGTATTTCCTCAACTCCTTCTTTTTGTCCAAAATGCTTATCAAAAGTCAGGGTGTACAGGCTAGGCTTATCCTGCAAGGAAGAGGAGGAACCTTCTCAAAACCGGGCTGTGATTTTCTGAAATGATGCCACCTCACTCAGTGGACCCCCCACCTCAAGCTTGCACCCATCATCATCAGGATGGCCTCGGTGGACAACCAGCAGCGCCTCAGCCCCTACCACAGCGTGGCACCCTGGGCTTTCCTCATAGAGGCACAGTTTTCCTCTAAGACCCCATTTTGTTTGAGACACATCCTCAAAGCTGCTGCCTTTGTGAGCTGCGCTGGGAGTGCTGAGGGAGCTTATATTAGGAGCTGCAGAAGAATGGCCCAAGGGTCTGGCCACTGCTTGCACAACTATTTTGTGCATAAATATAGTAGTAGAGTGACTCTTCTGCCACAGTGTGCCTTGTCATTGACACAGTGAATATTTTCTAGCTGCCAGTGCTGTCAGGTGCATATGGCCTGGCTATGCAGAATCAGGTTTCCCCTTCCCAGCGTGCTGCTGCCCAGCTCTCTGGCTGGAGGCTGCTCCCTGTGTCCCTCTCCAGCCCAGGAGCAGCCTGGGCTGGGCAGTGTGTAGGCAGCCCTGGTGTGGCTGGGCAGAGCTGGATCATGGTACTGAGCCCTGTGACGGTGGGGTTGAGCCCTGCTGCACCCTGGGGAAAGGCAGACCTACCCAGCATGGCCAGGCTGGGTTTCTCTCCGGGTCACGTGAGTGCCTGAGGCAGTGGCAGAGGAGACAGGTGAGAAGGAGGAGGGAAGTCAGGGGAACCAGTACTCCCACTACAATGGCAATAGTGGGTGCCACGGTGCTGTCCGGACCTGTGGGGAAGGCAGCAGGTACTCAGTAAAAAAAAGTAAAAAACCAGCCCAAACCCCATTTCAAACATCTCTTGGCTATTCCCTGAGGTGAGATGGGGTAGATAGGGGCACTGGGACCACATGCCAGCATGACACACACAAACAGCAGTGCCAGCAGACCTGTGCCTGGGGTCTGATGTCATGATCAGGTGTGAGGAACCCAGCCCTCCAAGCTACCCAACACCGGCAAGTCTTGTTGGTGTGTCAGGCTATGTGACAGGGAAAACTGTCAGAGAGGAAGGGAGCCTGGGGCACATCATGGCATATAGGGGGATCTAGCGAGGAGTAAGACATTGTATGCCATAGCCCAGGGCATCTGGATGTTCCCAGGCACCTCCTCCATCACTCCCAAGCCCAGTCCCGGCTGCTCTTCAGGATGCCTTCCCCACCTGTCCCCAACCCTCTGAGTAGTTTTGTGGTCTATCCCAGGGAGTGTTTCTCCATCCCACTTCAGAGCAGGAGCAGAGTTACATACTTACCTTGCTCCAGGCTGTCCGTGGGCAGGACCAGGGTCACATTTAGAGAAGGGTGTTGGATCACGCAGGCGATGGGGTACTCATGAAGGATTTTGGAGGGGGTGTGGGTGAAATTGCTGATAACAGTCACGGTCTGGTTGCTGAACTTGATGTGATATTCCCTTGGCTTCTGCTGCAGGATGCTGGGAAGGTGCCAGGTTATTTTTGGAGCTGGTTTCCCTGTTGCTGAGCAGCTTATCCCCACCACTTTCTCAGAGTCCTCAGCTTTGTCTGGATTGGGTATAAGTTTAGCTTCCACTTTGGGGTCCGAGATGGCTGTAAATGACAAAATGACAAAATGCATTAGTTTCTGCCCACATTTGAGCAAAGAGTATCTGTATTTACAATTATCTTGGAGAACAAGCTTGATATCTCATCTTACTTCCCCCTTCCCAAAGCCCCAGCAGTGACAAATAAACATGAAAGTGATCAGGCAGCAGTGTAGAACTGAAGAGCTAGACAAAAATAAAGGGCAAGGGGCAGAAACATCTGTGTTTCGATTCTGTTATTATCAGCTGCACTGCAGCATCCCAGCTGAGAAGTGGTGATTATGGATGGGTTAAAATCAGTAGGTAGTGAAACTATGAAACTATACATCTTCTTCTCTCTGGAAGAGCTGATCTGCTTGAATGAGTTAAAATTCTTGTTCTTTTCCCTTAAACTTACCTGCAGGATTAGCTTTGCTGCTGTTTGAGGTGTGTAGAGTTGTGGATCACAGGACTAAATAAAGCCCGACCTCATTCATTTACTATGGTTGCGGCTGCCTAGGAAAAATAAGTGTGTATTTCTCATTTTTTGTATGACCAATAGACAGAAACTCAAACCCCACAGGGCTGCTGAAACCTCTGAGAGCAACAAGGAAAGTGTGTAGGGGGATTTCAGCTGGAACTTCTCAAAATCTCCCATGTATGAAAAGACTAGTGTCACAAACAGTTTATGTTTCAACTAATAAACGATCTCTGAACTTCTTCTTTCACTCACGGGATGCATAAAAATAACGTATCCACCCCCAGCATTAACACAGCATTCAAACATTAGGTTGCAAAATTCAAAAGCAGTCAAAGAGAGTAGTCACAGATGTTTCCATAGAGGATGAGCAAAATTGCTTAGTATCTTGCCAGAAACACATGCACTCCATGCCTGCTCTTCTCCAGACTAAGCAGTTCTCTTTCTTCTCACGTTGGACCCCAAAGCATTTTCCTGCAGGGCCAAACTTCTCGCTAGCAAATGTCTGTAATAGATGCACTCTCAAAACCTGTAAGTGCTTGCTTTTGCAGTAAAGTCCCGCTACACTGTTTGCTACTGTGTGCCCGCTGTTGATGTTTGATACACACACTTAAATTAACCGCTTCTTTCGCCTTTCATTAAAATATTTGTTTCCAGTGAAAAAGTCTTTGCAAAAAAGGTTGTGTGCAAGTACTTGCTTTAGTTGCTCTTGAGGAGAAGTAACGCAGATGTTCCCCAATTCGAGCTCTGTCAGCATTCCCAAATATTTGAAAAAGGGAGTTTCTAATGAGGTACATCACTTTGATTATCTATAATGGCTTCTGTAATTAGAGGGAGACTGTCGGGTCATGATTTGCTTTTTATGTTTAAAAACTCTCGACAGTGGTGTCATAGAGACTGATAAAAGCTTATAGGTATTATAGTATGCCTCGTGATGACATCAAGCCTTTTCCAACCCTATGGGTGTTCATCAGCAGCCCTGTGCCTCAGTTTCCCTGTCTAAGAAAGACTGATGGCATTTCTCCAGTATGCTCAAGACTTCCAGGCAAATGGTGGTGTCTATGATAAAGGCAAATCTCTGAAGATGGCCCAGCAAATGCCCAGGGAATTTTGTGACCCAGCAAGTCTTGCCCATTCTTGTGTGTCACATGCCTCTTTCTCCACATCTGCTCCCTCAATCCTCTTCCTGGATTTCGTTCTAATACTCTTTGGCAATGAAGGTTGACAAAACATTTCCAAAGTAAAGTGGAAAGGGAAGGGGAACAGACTGTTCAAAAGAGACCAACCAAGCATGATTGAAACTATTCTATTCCAAAATGGATTATGCTAAAGGGTTAAGAAATTTCTGCTTCTTCCTGGGTTTGCTGTTCCCAACAGGCAAGTCTGAGATCCCTCTAGTCATACCTGTTTCTTTTTTCACAGTGTTATATCCAGTTCTTACAGGGTTTCACTTCCCCTCATCACACAGCGATTGTGCCCATCCCGGAACAGCCTCTCTTGTGAGGGCTGTGTAATAGGGCAATTACCAGCTTGTAAACTCCCTGGCAGTCCCCTCTTGAGGGCAAAGACATGGCAGCGTTTCATTTTCAGTTGGTGACTCTGGCTTGCTTACCTTGCCCTGTGCCCCTGAGCCTTGGGAGATTCCTGCTGGCTTCACACTCCATCACGGGGCACCCTCTGAACTTGTTCAGACAAGTTGTTCCCATCATTATGAGTAAGGGGATAAGGGAGCAAGACCACAGCTTTTAACTAGCATCACATGTATTAGCTTCAATGAAAGATACCATATATGAACCAAAATCTTCTGTCACAGTGCCAAATACTCAGATTGTTCGTGCTGACCTCCCCAGGACAAGTTTGATGCAGTACGTTCCAGGAAGGCGACCATGATCCCCATGAGGCAGCCCCTGGCAGTGGCCCACAAGGCCATGAGAGAGCTGAAACCCTTCTCAGTTGATACGTTTTCATCTGAGATGCAGGAAAAGACGCTTGCATGAGTGTGTGTGGCAGCAGAAAAACAACTTCTTTTTTTAGAAGTAGTACTCTGGTGAAGGATGAACCGGAGCCACAAGGCTGGTGGTTTTGGTAAGAAATTCCCCCACTTGGAGAAAAAAAAAAACCAACCAAACCAAACCAAAAACAGAAACAAAAGAAATCTAACTTTGTGTTCAATTTACATGATAAAGAAGAATGGGATCCTGCTGCAAGGCACTTCCATGTTTTTCCTGTAATGTATAGCCAGTGTTTACCCTCCAAGTGACTCAGAGCTGGGTGTCTTTAAGAAACACCTTCCTCTTCATGTATGAAATATTGTATGAATTTATTGTCATTTGTCTTTTCTGGTCTAGGAGTTTTCCCAAAAGAAGGGAAAAAGCACTTTTGTTCCAGACTTGATTTTCCCCTGTATTTCCCTCCACCTTTCCCCTACAATCCAGGAGCGTCTTTTCTCCACACGGAGGACTCCAGACACGTGTGTGGACACATGGATCTGTGTCTTTGTCAGCTGAAGGTACTAGGGATAAGCAAAATACTCTGCAGAGGTCATATCACCAGCGACAGGTCACAGACACTGATATTCTCCACATGGGACATTATCTTTGGCCAATGTCCTCACAACAGAGTATTCCATGAGGAAGTCAAGAGCCAACAGGTTGGCTTCAGAGCACATTTAATGTCTCAGCTTTCTCACAGGCAGCAAAGCAGCAGCCTTCCTCAAAAGATAAGCAGCTTTTCACTTGTTTCACTTGAGTTCATCTATTTGTCTTTATTTCAGCTTGTACTTGCTAGTTGACGATTAGGTATGAAGGTGACAAATATTGCCACCTTGACTCGTGATTTGTTTCAACTATCTTCTTTAAGGTAGTTAATGCTGACTTGTGCAAGATTCATGTGGCAAATCTCACGAGCCCTTTTCCTGACCCCAGCACAACTACTGTCTTTTTTACTATTGCTTCAAAATGATCTTTCAACTATCCTGGTCATGCATATGCCTCTTTGCCTTTTGAATACTTTGCGATTTTTTTAAGACCAAATGCAGACCAAGGAAACAATTGCCTGAGTTCCAGGCTTAGGATGTGAGAGCAGCAGTGAAATTAAGGAGAGGAGCGCAGGGTTCATGGCTGTGGCCAGCCAGCTGTCACCACAGGACTAGGGAAACTTGGAGGAAGTTCATGGGTTGCACATCAGCTTTTGAATCTCACTGTTGCTGACTTGAAAGGGAAGAAAATTAAATAAATGTTGAGTGCTGGTTTCTGGTCAGAGGTAAAACCAGAGAGGGGGAGAGAGCCAGAGAGGAAGCTGAGCCACTTTTCCCATAGCAATGTAGCAATGTCAGGGAAGGTTTTTCACAGGGAAAATTACTTGGTCCTCAGAAGAAAGTCTGTACACAATTACAGTGCCTTACCGTAAACCTTGAGACACATCCTGCCAGTGACAGCCCCGGAGGGAAACGTGTTGAAGATGCATTTGTAGCATCCTTCGTCTTGGAGGGTGACTCCATGAAGGGAGATGGCTGAGGCTTGTAACTCGCTGTGGGCGAAGCTCACGTGGCTGACATAGCCCTTGGCTATCTTCTGGCCGTTCATTGTACTGTAAGTCGCTATGTTGTCTTCAGGCCCATCCGTCTCCTTCTGCCAGGTCACCTGTATCACATCTTCTTTTGTGACTGACTGGCATGAAAAAGTAACGTTTCCTCCTGCCTGGACCGACTGGACTCTTCTGTTCATCACCTGCACAGAGGCTGCGAGAGAAGCAGGTGCCACACTCAGCATTTCTCACTCTCATCTGCAGCCCACCCCCAGCAGAGGCCCCCACAGCCCTTCACCCTCACTTCCAACCAGAGCAACTCCGGAGGATTTCTCTGCCCCTCCATCCAGAGAAAAAAATTAAAATGCAGCTTGAAAGAACTACTCCAAGAGTTTTACTGGACCTGCTACCTCTCACACCAGGCATCTCACCAGCCTGATACCTGTGCTGCAGAGAGCACCCCTGAGAAAGGCAGCTCTGGTGCTGGGAGCCACTGATTTCTGTCTGCTAGGACCGCTATCCCACAGGCACTCACGGAGAGGTTCCCTAAAGTTTCAGCTGTGCTAGTGACCAAACAGACATCAGGCCATTACCTCTCTCTTAGCCTTTCTGCGGTGCAGAGTGAAAGAAATCTGTAAAACTGCTAAAAATTTTGTGTCTCACTTTATGCTGTGCATTCACACTTTTCAGAGGCTGGCAAGAGAACAGAAAACCAGAAAGAAACAGCAAAGTGGGGAGACCAGAGGCAAACTGCATTTGTCCTGCTATCTCAGGCTTGAGGCCATGCAGCTGGGAAGCAGCTGCTGAAGAGACCTTGCTGAAGGCCCACAGGCAGAAAACTTCCACAGCATAAATGCCATGGTATTAAAGGTCTCTAGGGAAAAGAAAAAACAGTCTCCTCTTCCAATTTATAGACCTGTGAAAAAACTGCTAAGGGTACAGGCAAGGAAAAGGGATGCTCCCAGATTGACAGCTCAGCTCCGCAGTCCTCTTAGGGTAACAGTTTTCAGAGTTTATTTGTGTACATCAGCAGGGGGAGGAAGATTACAGCAAGGACAGGTGCATCACTGAAGACATATAATTCAATGTATAAGAACACTAAATATTTTTGCAGGCTTTAAAGAGGAGTGAGGCTGTCTGCAGTGCCCAGAGGTACACTTGGCTAACCCACCCAACAAAGTGCTCTCAGGTTCTCACTGAGGCCATGGCCAGGCAGATCTCCACCAGCTACCCAAGCTGTACCAGTCATTTTGCTGTGCCATAGTCAGAATACAAATTATGATCGTGAAAGCTAGTTTGAAAGTAAGTCAGCCTTTTATATACGATTTTTAAATACAAAACCAGCGTAACACATACATACTTTTGGTGGCCTAAGCAGATACCTACAAGCAATGTTTGGCCGGTTGCAATAAATTTGTGCATCTCTCTGGAGCTTATAAATGCACTGGTGGTAAATTAAGCAGCAGATGCTGTCAACGCAACGAGCAGTGACATGCCTGAAGCTCCAGGCATTGCAGACTGAGCATTGCAGTCGTGTGCAGTGCCACAAGTGCTGTGTCACCTATGGACTTGCCCCAGGGGGGTGAGAGATGAGGACTGTAGCATCCAGCAGTACAGAAGGCTGGCAGGGCCACTGAGGTCCCTAAGGCCATTACAGTAATGACACAGACACACAGACAGACAGAAGGAGTTACCTGATGTAACGGCCCAGATGCTGGAGAGGAGCAGGCAAGCGACCATCATCATCTCAGCTGTACGCTCAGTGGGATGAAAGAGCGACTGATGCCTCGAGTGTGACTTCCCCCTTTTTATTCACTGCACTCTTACTCTAGGGACATTCCCACACCCTTCAACTACAGTAAGAGTAGTTGAAAAAACTTCCTGCCCCTCTGACAATCAGCTGAATAACAAAATTTTTGGGGGACATGACAACAAACGTCAGAGTCAGAAACTGACAATTTCCCGGCTGGGCTGCTAGACAGACAGGGGGAATGGGTTTTTCACAAGCACCTTTTCTATAAGGTTGGGTTTTCACAAGTGCCTAAATGCAAACACAGATTTCTAAGCCAGCTGAGTAGTGCCTGTGAGTTGCAGGATGAAAGGCCACCCTGGTCCTGACCTGAGCTCTAGGAAAGGAGTTCGGGTCAGTAGTCATGCTGCAATCAGTAGTGCAAATGTCCCCAACTCAGAGGACCCAGTTAGAGCTCGGCACCCTTCGTGTAAGTCAGTTGACACCCAGGAGTTGCTGATGCTGCTGTAACAACTCTTTTTCTAAGTTAAGGAGACCAGAGCAAGCCAAGGGCCAGACCCAGGACCTAGGTCATATGTTGCCTCAGAGAAAAAGCAGAGCTTTGGTCTCCCCTTTCTTCCATTGAGGTTGCCCCCATCTCCAGAGGTCCATGATCCCTTCCCAGGCCTGTCCCTAGGAAAGACAGGCCTGCTGTCCCACAAGCACACGCCTTCGTCTCCATCCTCACTTGAGATGACATTAAAATAGGTGACACAGCTGGTTTGAGCCATTGTTTTTGTGCATTTTTGCTTTGTCATTGTTGCTCCTGTGTTTCCCTTTTTTCTGTGGGTTGTGATCATATTGCCGAAACCAGTCAAACCCTCAGCCCACGGGTGGCTCACACACTGCATAGTGGGGCAGCCAGCCAGTGACACCTCATTTGCTAATCAAACTTCTACTGGTAAACTGTGTCTCGTGTTTCTGCTTCCTGATGAGGTGGCTTACATTTTTGCAAGTTCTTACTACTCCAAATGACTACGATTGCAATTAAAATGTTTTCTTTCAGTCAAATGGCTGCAGAGATCAGCCTTGAATCATGCAAATATTTTGGGGGAAGCCAGCGGGCCCAAGCCATAACTTTACACAAAAAATTCTCAGACGTGCTTACACATTTACACTTCCTTTTCTCTTCCCAAGAGGTAATTAATCTGAATACCAAAACAGCTCAAGTATCAGTATGCCTTTAAAGAAACATTTTGGATGTGCTTTTGAGTAAGTTCAGTAATTAATTACTATCAGTCTACAAAACTGCAATTGCTTCATACTTGTCATGGTTTGAGACAAATGACAATACTATTGTCTTTTTCATTTGAGGTATCTTGTTTTCCTTTCCTTGAGTTATTTTCATAGTTGCATTTTCATGCAAAATTTCTGGAAGGGCATTCTGGCCTGATCAAAATGTGAAAACAACGTAAAAATGGTTCTTGTGGGGTTTGCCAGACCATTTTACAGCTATTAAGCAGTACGATTAGCTCCAACAGGCTCTGGACCAAGACTCAGGAAAAAGACAGAAAACTGCCAGCCCTGAAATGGAGATTCACAAGCAAATATTTAATTTCTGATTGTCAGCCTCTCAGAACTTTCAAAACTGAAATGAACCCCCCCCCCAACCATAATCCATTGAAGCTTTGCTGTATGTCCTTTTGCAGCAGAGTCTCTTAGCAGGGTGCACATTATCTCTGAAAAGATTTATCACAGGCTTTGTTGATGTCCTAATCTTGGTTCTGCTACAATTTCGAAACAATAGTTTAACAGGAGAACTTTCCACAAGCTTGCAGACACTGTCCTTGTAGCTGACACCACTTAGTGATCACAAAAGGAACTGCATTTGATTTTAAAAAGAATTGCAAGCCCAGTTGATACATAGGAAATGCTCGTGTCGACTTTAACCATCTTATTTTCTGCCAGAAACACTGAAATCTTCCAATACCCTGAAATCTGCGTGCTGCTAGAGCAAACAATTCTTGATAAAGATCAGTCCTTCAGTCTTAGCAAAGGATGAAGAAAAATGGTGGGAAAAATTTCTTGGCTCCATTTGCAGCACCCCTGTATACCCAGCATAACTGGTGATAAAAGCCATGCGTTCTGGCTGCTCTTTCCAAGCTCTGCCTTTTTCCAGGTTCTGAGCATGCAGAGACCTCCCTACCAGCCTACATGGGAGGGTGTCTGCATGCACATCTGACTGCTGCAGCATCTCTTTCTGATCCCTTCCCTTTCTCCAGGGACTGGGCAACATCAGCACTTGATTAATTACTTTAAACACAAGGCAGGCAGAAATATGAGATCCACTCATTAACCCCACCACTTATTTAAATTTTGTATCTTTAAATGCATCTATTCAGACAGTTCCTGCTCTGTTCATCTTTACACAGACTTTTGGTGGATTACAGACCTCTTCCTTCCTTGTCAGTCAAATCCCATACTCCTCTGATTCAGTTGCACAGCATCTTCATTTCTGAGAACTGCACACCATGCCTGAGCTTCAGTCACATTTTAAAATCAGTGAAAGCTTGGGAATAAACCAGGCAGAAGATTGTTCTGCAGCTACTGCTTGAAAAACCCAGTGATTCACATTCATTTCTTCCTTTCTGCTCCACCAGGATGTTCTCTCTAGTTCCCAGTAAATCAAAAAAGGACATATAAGAATTAATTGCACAGTCATGAAATGCCAACTTTTCCCCACAGCCCAAATGACTAATGGAGTTGATGACTTGTATGGATGAACTTCCAGAAAATGTTCCCAATGGGAACCACTGAGGCACAATTGGAGTCTAAAACATTGTTTTGTCAACCATCAATCTAAACCACTGTTTTTTTAACCACCCAAACCCAGGTTAACAACTGGGCAGCTACCTACCTCATCAGCAGAATTCAGTGCCACCTCTCAAGGCATTGCCTGTAAAGAGAACAAAACAGGTGGGGATGTTTTCATCCACTCCTGATTTGCACTGACTTTTGGAGGTTGGTTCACCAGCACTAGTAGTAGGTACTACCACTGGGAAGCAGCTTGTCAAATGCAATTGAACAGGCCTGGAACTTCATAACATGTTTGTAGGTAATGCCTGCATACAGCAAATCCCTCCACATCTCCACTGAGTTTGGAGAGGTGCAGTACTGGGGTAAAGACAGTATCTGCATCTACCAACATATGCTCCAGCCTATGTCACTGCACCAGGGTGAGCTGCAGCAGGACCTGCAGTCTGCAGCCAAGGGATGCTGCAGGACTGAGTGGGGCTCATCTGGGCTGGGTTACAGACAAATTGTCATGTTTGTGCACAAGTTTTAGATCAGAGAACACAAGGGTAGTTTATCCACAGACACAGCTGTTTATCATGTCATGTTTGGATTGGAGGTATTTGATCTGTGATCTCTTCCCAAACTGGACTTCCTCCCTCTGCTAACACGCTGCTGTCAGCTAAAAGTTACAGCTGCTGCTGCTGAAATCGAGTGTGGGACTGCCTAGTAAAGTGCAAAAGAGGAGAAAAGGAGGTGGCTAATAAGCTGAGACCTAGCCTGTGGTGATGTACATCTATCTGCAAAACTACGTGTTCCCAGGGGACACCATCCTGTTAAGTGCCCAACCCTTCTTACCTCTGAGTTTTGATGAAATTGTTGCAGACACCTAAAGTCTTACAGAGATTTGTTTTTCTTTTCCAGCAATGTACCACAATTAGAATGTGTGAACAAAAACTTGCTCGTTCCCCAGACCACCGACCCTGCAAATAGTATTTCTGGTTCTTCTATTTTATTTCTTCCTTGTAGCCGAGGAGGAAGAGAAAGGGATAAAAATGATAATAATTAAAAAAAAGAAAAAAAGACAAAAAGGAGAGGAAGAAGAAAAAAAAGACTGCACTGGAAAGCTTCAGTAGGAAAGGCTGTGCTTTGTTGGGGTTTGAAGTGTTTGGTTTTTACCATTCAATGCGTCACACCATTTCTCAGAAGAGCGAGATGGCCAAGCATGTGGTTTCCTCTTGCCAAAAGCACCCTAAGTTACTATTTTTGGTCAAGGGAACCTAGAGGGAGTCCATGCTGCAGCCCCCTAATCACTTCATTAAGGTCATCAGCACCGGCACACATGCCAGTGTCCCAGGAAACCACATCACTCATCTATTCCACCCTTCTTCCTCTCCCACCCCCACTCATAAGGTTTTCATGCAGTGGAGGATTTGGGGTGGGGTTTTTTTTGTAGGTGAACAACATCTAGGTCCTGCATATGTTTTACAGTGTGAGAGCTGCTTTGGTCACTGAGTTTCATTCTGTAACACAGACAGTATAGAAAACAATCTAGCCAGAAAGGAAAGCACACCAAAATTGGCTACCCAAGGTGCAGAGATCCAGTGGAAGGATGGGAAACTGCCCACCAAAAATAAGGTAGGTCCAATACCATTTTATATTTAATTACTAAACAAGAGGATTAAGAGAGTGATTCCATTAAAATTGGAGCAAATAATACCTTCGGTGAATCAGACTTAAGAGACAATGTAAGGCACTGAGAGGAGCCTCTTGATTAAAGAAAGGTAATTTAGAAAGCAAATTAAGATGAACAATATAGTTCTTAGTATGTCAAAGAGTATTACCTCAGGGTGATTCTTAGGGAGGTGACTTCATCTGTAGGCTCCCAGAATGGAGAGCCTGCTGAAGGGAGGACGGTGTTTGTCCTGGTGAGGAACACAGGGAACAGAAAGTACTTGTCATCTGCTCCAACTTTCCAGGAAGGCAAATTACGTGTAGACGTTCACCTTGCCATCTCTTATCTGTTAGCACCACGTCTCATAAAGACAAGCTTTTATATACACAATAAAAAAATAGATTAAACTGTACAATGTATTTAAATGCTGTACATGAGACATGTAAGTGTGCTACAGTTATGGACAACAGTGGTTAGGAATAGATTGTCTCCTAAGGAGCTGTGAAGACAGAGGAGGATGCTCAGCAGGAGCCACCTAGGAGAGGTGGAAAATTCCCTTTCTTTTCCCTTGTTTTCTTGGTAGGTCAGAGAAAAGGTCCTGCAATCTCTGAGTATTGTATCCTGACTGCTTACTTGGTCTTGCGGTGCTCAGATGAGGCAGTCCATTGCCAAAATTAAATGTTCTGCTTGTTTCCAAAGAGAATCCACCCCTCATCTCCCTGCAGGTCTGTGTCCAGACATCTAAGTCATGACCACTTTACCTTGCCTTGAAGGAAAGGGCGAAAGTCCCGAAAGCATGAAGCCTTACTCTCAAAAGCACTTTGAGTCAAGGCAGGCAAAATCTGTATGAAGCTGACGGGTCCTCTCCTGTGGTAGCAAGGAGCAGAGATGAGCTCACACGCCTTCAGGGTCTCAGCTCCAGGCTCTTTGCTCCCAGGCTGGCAGAATACCCACCGCTTTAAGTGGCTGTGTCACACTTACAGGTGGGACTTCTGATCCTTTTGAAATCATTCCTGACTGCTTTTTGGGAGAAGGAATCAGAACTGTGAGCAAGGTTTGTGTAAGGCAGATTTTTCCTTCTAGCCTGACAAGGCCATGAACCCCATATCCCTCATGAGAGCAGAGGGGAGGAAGGGCCACTGCTGTCAAAGGCAGCATCAGCATGGTGCTGCGTCCCAGCCTGTGCTCATCCACAGTCTGTTTTCCTCACTGTCAAAAACTGTACCAAATCACTGCCAGGAGAAGTAACTCAGGGAGAGCATTGACCAGCTACCCTTGCAGGACAGAAAGTGCAGTTCATCTCACTGCAGCTCCTGCCAATGAGCTGTGTCAGCCTGGTGTGACTTTTGTGTACCATGTCACTCCTCTGTCATGAAGTCGCGTCTTTCGAAAAAATCGTAGACCTCGCGGAAGTTCAGAGGGATGGAGAAATAACAAGGGTGAGGTTTTTTTTTTTGTCTGTTTGTGGCTTTTTTTCAGTGAAATAGCCATTCCTATGCAGCGACTCATCCTTGCAAAGCTCTGGTGCTGCAGAGGTCCAGTCCAAGCTGCTGCTGCTCACTAGGCAGCATGAGATACAGAGACTGAGGGTTAACTGGGAAAGGCTCCTCTGCTCCACAGCACCGGGCAAGCTCAGAGTCAGCCTAAAGAGATAGCTCAGGTTACAATATAAAATTTGCATGTAACTTGTGGAAGTCAGCCCATCCACACCAAATTCCTAAGGAATGAGGCTCATGCAGGTACATCATCCAGCTGTCAGTATCTCTCCTGAGTAACCTTAACCAGACCTGGAAAAAAAATTAAAGTAAAGGGGCACCTGCAGGTGGTGCAGTATCTACAAGGCTTGGGAAGATTGGCAGTCGGGTGGAGGAAATAACCTCAAATTATCAATCCCGTGAGACTGGCAGGAAAAGTTCATCAGCTTCAGGTGAATTAGTCTGTATGTCAGTGCTGACCAGCCATGACCAGTGGGGTCCCAAGAAGGAGAGGCCAAAGCCAATTACAGGGGAGACAGGAATTAAAATGTACTGAAGTGATGTGGCATTGGGCCTTCTTTGCCAAGCAGCCAGACACAGAGCAAGAATGACACTTTTTCGCTTGGTTGGACGTGGGGGTTTTTTCAGGTTTGGCAGTTTTGTGTCAGAGGTGGTGGGTTTAAGGAGTCAAGTGGGAACTGGATATTTCTGGAGGAAGGTCCTGCTGTTTCTGGACCAGTAACCTCTTGCTGAGGGACACCAAGTTAGATGGAGACAACAGCTCCCCACTGAAGCCCTTGCTCCTTAAAGCTGATGCTGTCAGGTCCCAAAGCAATTCCGAGGAGCATCGTATTTCTGGAAGCAGGGGGGGCTGGTGGCTCATGAAGGTGGCTCAATGGGTCTCTGTGTGACCTTACCAGCAGTGTCCCACCACCTCTGCCCAAGAAATCCCCCTTCATGGACAGAAAGTGCACCCACTGCCTTGTTTCTTGGCTCTTTGGAAGTTGGATCGAAGTAAAGTTAGACTGAAGGCGATCTTAATTTCAGATGTACGAAGCAGACCTAACACAAACTTGAGCTCTTAATAGCAGGTGCTCAGTGCTGCAGCTGCTGGGAGAAAATGTTGCAGAGTTCAGACCCCACTATTTATCCATAGCCTCTGCTGCTTCCTCTAATTAATTTCTTGACTTTCTTTCCTTCTTCCTATACATCCCCAAGTCTGCCACTTCATCCCTTCTGTTTGAAGAGTTCACTCTTAAGCAGCACTTCTATATTTGGGTTGACCACTTCCCGAGCATGACAGCTCATGCAGCTGCTCTGCAAAGAGTAAAGTGAAACTATAGAAAGAAAGAAAAGGAATTCTACCTTTGTTTTCATTTTAATAGTTGAGTCACATTTCTCCTCTTTTGAGATTGCTGGTCAGAACTATTTCCCAGCAGTTTCACTGATAAGGCTATGCCTTTAATTGCCTCCAAAAAACCCCATCAAGAGCCAATCCCCAGAACCCCTCCAACCATAGGCTAGTTGGGCTCCCTTCCTCTAACTGCTGGGGACCTGCCTCAGGGAGTCACCATATCTGTAGCATGAATGCTGATGCTGAGAAATGCTTTCAATTCTCAGACCACACCACATATTTTCCCACAGGATTACATATGATTGACTAAATTAGAATTTATCTGAGAGCTGTGCAGCAGTTTACAGGTCTAATTTGCTAGAGGAACATATGCTATTTATCTTTTGACAGTCCTGGGGAAGAGCTACCCAAGCCCAACAGCCTTTCCACCTGAGCTAGAGACTAAAAAGTCAGAAGCCAACTCAATATAAACAAGAAAAAGTGGAATAAATAAAGATTAGAAAACAAAAATACTTAAACTCACGATGCTTGACAGTTACAATAGACTCCTAATGTGAATTACGTGTATTATAAATATACATACATATTTTATTTTAAATGTATCTCATAGGAATTCTAGGACTGAATTGCATGAAACAGTCCCCCTTGCATCTCCAACTAGGGTAGAGGAGTTTGTGCTCAGTGTAGGAAAGCCACTATACATAATTCAGAGAAAATCAAGTAGGCAACCTGGAAGGAGGTAGGATTATAGCTTTATTTTTATACACAGCTGTAATGAAAGCAATCTAAATTCTCCCACTAAACAGGAAGTTGGGAAGTTTACTAATAGTTTAAAAACTTTCTGCTAGTCTTATAAAAGCATCAGAGGCACATATAGAAAGAAATTATTTCAGGCAAGTTGCTGAACGTAGGTAGTATATAAAAGAAATTTGACCAAAGAGCACACATTTATCAAGGAAAGTATCAACAACAACAAAGGATCATGGCATCACCTATTTACCTCAGTCCTGGGAAAGAAAGAGAATATGCAAATAAGCAACTAGAGACCGACTCATAATGTACCTCCATCAGCAAGTTGGGCATAATTCCCAAGTTCATATGACTTGGCAGCTTCACACCCCTTAGTGCATTTTTATTATGTATATAAATCTAACATATAAATATTAACACTACACTGCAAAATGCTTGTACATTACAGGCATTGTACAAACACAACATTTTAAACCATAAGCAATAACACACACCCCAGCAAGCCTAGTTCTTATTACCAAGAAACATGGTAACAGCAATCTGAACATAATGTAAAGGCTCCAAATTTGTCAAATAATTTCAGTACCTAAACCCGGAAGCATAGTCTTCTGCTTGAAATAGCAAGGATTATTTCAGCTGCTGGAGACAGACGTGCCAGAAGCTGTCGTGTCTGCTAGCCTTGCACTCACCCGTGTGTTTGCAATTTGTGTTGCACAACTGCTGCTTTTTTCTTCCTTTTGCTTTTCACCAAGACACACTAAAGGTCAGATTGATGTAGATCATTTTTGGGAGCATGAGACCGGTTCTCCACTCTCTCTCCCCAGTATTTACTGCTCACTCACTCATCTAGAGGTACTTAATACAGACAAGCCCAGAAGGGCCGATTGCTTCTCAAATCCACAAACTTTGCAGAGGTACTGCCAGGCTCCCCACAGGGGGACACAGGCCATACTTCCCATGAATAGCTACGTGCTGTAGCACCTGCCAACAGCCACCAGCTTGTCCTTACCATCCCTCCATCCTCGGACTTGTGATTTGTGCCTCTACCCCCCCCGCAACGGCCCCTGCTCCTACAGCTTCCAGGGCAGAGCTGGATGCCTTGCCAGGGACTGCCTCCATGGGAGAACAGCAGCAGAGAAGCTAAATAAAGTGCCTCATGCAAAAAGCCGGAGAAGGGGTCTCCCTATGGGAACACAGGTGCCCATGGGTTGGCAGTGGGGATGAGGACTGTGAAGTGCCAGACCTACCTGCTCACCTTTATTTTCATGCCCTAGGTGGAAAATACCCATCCCGATCAGGAGAAAAAGATATTCCCACAAGCAAAGTAAGTAAAGAGGCTCCTTCAGCACTTCGGGGGTGATGTGGCATGGCATGCGTGAGGGCAAGGGGGAGCTCTCTGCCAGTATCCAGCATCACTGCAGAGGTAGTGGGCAGCAGCCATGACCAGGCATTTTGCATCCCAGCCGAGAGAAACCTCCTTGCAACCAGTGAGGAATACCTGCTCTCTTGATACCCCACTGTGCTGGATTATTTGGAGACTCTGGTCTATTTTGTTTCTGGAGAAGGCAGCATGAGGGGGCAGCTGTCCTCTCCAGCTACAAAACCATGCGTGCATCAGCCACCGCTTTGCAGCTGCCTCCTGCAGTGGTGAACCTGGCCTTCCTACATCCCAAACAGGATTGCAAGCACTCAAACCAGAGTGGGGGAGCCTCTGCTATGCCTCTGCTTCATCCCCTGCAAACGAGGTGGAGGGTGCTGAAGGAAGTGGGCTGCCAGCACAGCACAGCCTGCATTTGGTCACACACCAGCCCGCGTTCCCCATACACAAGCACAGTTTAGAACTTTCTCTAAACACGTCAGTATGACATCTTCTCCTAATAAAAGAGTTTCTGCATATTGAATATGCAAATAGGGAAGACTCACATGATAGCCAGGATCACATGTGTTCATGTGAATCAGGAGGTCTTGGTTTCGATTCAGACTGCTACATTTTTCCTCTGTGAGTAAAGACATTCATGTAGCAAAGACATAATACTTTTACCATTTGCACGAGCTGCAGTATTTGCTTAGCAAAAAACAGCTTCTTGTTAGTCATTTACATCAGCAATTTCATGGCAGTGTTAAGGCAGCACAATAATGTTTGAAAACACCTTAAATTCTCTACGATAGCAGCTTTAACACAATACCGAGAGACAGATGTCTCTCCTTCTGTCAGGTTGCAAAACAAGTATGCTTAAAAATCCCATTATCTTAGGCAAAAGTGAAAACTCAGCTCTAAAATTTTACAGGAGCAATCCATATTTCAATCAATCTCATAACAAGAATCAACTAGACCGATAAAAACAAGGCTGTGAGAAAGCACCATGCAAATGACAGCCCTCTGCCATTTAGATGCTTATGGGACAGAGAGACAAATTTCCAGAAAGGCTCAAGCCTGCCAGACCCGTGCACACAAACACCCAGTGCACAGTCAGGCACGTGGCACATCATGTAGTGTCTCTGCGCCCCAGCGCCCAGTCAGTGATCCCAGGCACAATTCAGGCTCCATTGGCATAAAGCTAAAGCAGAGTCAGAGAATGAGCAAGCAAGATCATCCATTTCTAAGCAGTACAACTGATTCCAGTTAATTAAACCCCCCAAAACAAAAGAACAAAAAGAAAAACCCAATAAGGCTGCAAATCTAGGTTTTCTTAAGGTCGTTGAGCACTACTGCATGACACAAGTGTGTGTTAAACTAGAGAGAAGATAAATCTTGAAAGTCATCAGATTTATTTAACCCTCAGAGATTCAACTCTTTCCCCAACTAATGCCACGTGAGCTCATGCTTTTGCACAGCCTGTGCTCAGTCTGTAGCTAAGTCCTGTGCTGCCAAAAATCCTTGTCTCATATCGCTGCACCAAAGTATGACAATCACGTGTTTTCTTCCTCTCTCCTCAGCACAGACCTACAGCTATCCATCAAGTATCATCAAGGTAAAGACTAAAAGCAATTTTTTTTTTTTGCTGCTGCTCTCTGAGGTAACTGAATCAAAACATTAATGTATCAGAAAGACGTGGTGTCCGTCATGTTCCCGTGGGAGAGAGAAAAGCCCATAATCAGAGTATTTGCTTGGGACACAGAAAAATATCAGTTTAAGCCTACGTACAAAATAAGCGTATGCACAAAAAACTGTAGCACTGATACTCAGCCCCAGTCTTGGGCAGCCAGTGGCCAAACAGGCTGCAGCACTCACCCATAATTTCCAAGGCTGAGTGTAATGCTGCCCGGCCCAAATCAGACAATTCAGGAGGCTGAACCTTGGGATCACGTCCTGAGTGACTGTCTCCAGCCACTGCACAAGTTACAGCTGTGGGGGTGCTTCTCTGTCCTCTACCCCCCTCCCTTCTCCCTTCAGCTTTCTGGTAGCCAGCGTAGCCTCCCTTGACTACTGACATGTTTCCACAAGAGGTTTCAGTTTCACCATGACATTTTCTAAAAATCATTTAACTGGACTATGGCCAACCAGGTTTAGTAATAAAAGAAATCTTCAGCTGCAAAACAATGGGAATTTTAATGCTTTGAGGCTTAAAGGTTAATCTTTACACTGTAAATGTAATTTAAATGTAAATTTGTTGATGCCTCAACAAATGGCTAAGTCTCTGTTGGAACAGAATAAGGTTTCCCTTTCCAATGTTCCACTGACTGTAGAAGGAAGAAAAGAAAAAAATAACCAAACAAAAATGCCCCTTCAGATCATGCATTTAGCTTCTTATGAACCGGAATGGAACAAATGGTTGCACTGCAGCACAGAAAAGACTGATAAACACTTTGCCCAGTCCTAATTGCCTCCCTACTTTAGGGTTAGATTTAGGAATTCTGGCAATGCAACCCACAGTAATTTAAGAGGTAACTCTATAAGCTGGTATGTTCCCTGCTTCTGTGCCCGAACTTATCATCCTGGAAGGCAGGGGTGGGGGAACAGCCACTTCTCAACTGCTGTACTCCTCAGTCTGGTGTGCTTGTTTGTCTGTGTTAATACTCTGGGCTCTGAGAAGCAGCAGCTGAGTACCTGTGGTTTGCTACCTCTGCTTTGTAAATAGTTCATTTTAGCAGAGGGTTAGTGAGGTTGCCTCGAGTACCTGAAGACCAACAATCACCAGGAGCCCTATGTACTGCAGAACAAAGCACTGCCATTTAGCACCCTAATTGGGTTATTTTAGGTTTTTTTTCAATAAAGATGACATCAGTAAAACAAAAGTTGGTGTCCAGCAGATAAGTGGGTGTTTAGCAGAAAATTTTGAAGAAGGTGGGCAAGATGACAGAAAATGGTGTGATTAAATGAGTTCATCATTCGTACATGTAAGTGTGGGACGGATTGTGGGGGAAAAAAGGGGGTGGAACTGTAATGGGGAACCCGCCAAGAAGCTGTCAAGTTCTGAGAGTTTTTGGTGTCCTGAGTAAAAGCTCCAGAGCATGGTTCAAAGACAGTCCCAGGAGCATTGTTAGTGCAGTAGGAGAGATGCCCCTTCTGAGGTTGCACTTGGCCTGTGAATAATGAAGGTCTTCACTCTTGCTCCTCCTACGCCATCGGCATGTGGGAGAAATCACTCCACCTCTGCACTTTGATCTCCCCACTGAGAAGAGAAGGTTGATGATAACAGCCTTTTAAAACATGAAGACTGGAAGGATTCTGGAAAATGTGGCTATGAGCAAGTCTTGGTTAGAGACCTGTATGTTTGACAGACAAGAGGTGCTCCAGACTTCACTCAGTGGACTGGGAGCCAGTAACTCACGAAAATTAAGAGCCTACCTAGTCTCATTTCATAGGCACATTAAGAGAAACACTGCTGTCCTCCCAGTTCTTTGCAATCATGACTAGGTGAGGAGAGAGCCATGCACTTGCAGATAGGTAGGAAATTCCTTTTCTTGGGCAAGTCTACCCTGATCGCTTTGGTCCTTAAAATCTCTGGAATTTCTAAATCTTGAAACTCAATAAAGCCCCAAATCAAAACTCAGGATTTATTTTTGGTGAAGTGTCCTCAAGGTCAGGAGATCTTTCACACAGAAATTCAAGCAGAATCTATACAGACAGTACGATTTACATAAACTTGGAAAATCCAAGACAAATTCTGCAGGAATTTTGTTCTAAGAATTCTTTCTCACTTCTAGTTTGAAAAATAAAATCTAACCTTTTGGAGTTTTTAACCCATAAAGCAGAGACCACTGCTACAGAGTGTGAAAGGTAGCTATAAATGTCATCATGAACCCAGTAACACTCACTTAAACACTACCACTACTGAGAACAATCGCTATAAAGCCTGTGCTTACTCACTGGCTTCATTAACCAGTGGGTTCAAATCAAGAACACCAGGGCAAACAAGTTTTTAACTTCTGGCTCCAAGTACTTAATCATTTCGCATTGTCCCTTTAGATTTAATGAGTCATCCTGCTAGCTATTTAGATGCACAATCACCCACGACCCATTAGCAAACACCTTCAAGAGGCAAAAGGAGGGACAAGTCTAAACGGAGTTGGGAAAGCATTTGCCCACACAGTCTTACCTCCTCTGCTAATGGTTCTTACAGAAATTACAGCAGACAGGAGTTAGACAATATTCTGAGTTGGGAGGGACTCTTCTTTCTCCTCCCTCTATTTTCACAGAGAGCTTTAGATGAGGACTGCCAGGGAAGGGATTAGCCATTGCTTCATCTCCAGTGAGGCCAGGGCCCCTTCCAGGACAGCACGTCTCCTTCACAGACAGACACAACACGCACACTTGGAGTCTTAGACCCTACAGTCTCTCTGCCAACTGGCTGTGACTCCTCTATCCCTCCCTTTATTCCTCTGTTTTCTTATGCACTTTACTCCGCAAATCACCCTGAACCCTCCCTTTAGTTCCTCCCCTAAACATCCCATCTTAAGTCCTGTGTAAATCCCAAGTGCTCTCCCTTCACGTACATCGATACAGTGTCCCATCTAATTCTCCCTCCACTCCCATCAGCTCCCATTCACTGGTTGGATGGATATCACCTTGGGCTCACCGGCATGATATTCGTTATGGAACAGCCCTGGGGGGAACTGGGGCAGGGCTGCTGGCTGCAGTTGTGCTGCTGTGCTCCCTCATGTGGTGATGAGCTTTTACCACGTAAGCCACTGCTGGCAGTGGTGGTACCTCAGGAGAAGAGTCAGTCCTTCGCCCTCCACCCACACCAGGTGTCCATGTGTTGTTGGGGGCTCCAGGTGTGCCACCACAGCCTGTGTAGTAGGGAAATGACTGTGGATTTACAAACCCTTCTTGGTACTGTGTATATTGGTCAATAGCACTGCATGAGTGTATAGGCTAAACTAGGCTTGTTCAGCTTCTTCAGGGTATAATCCTGTTGAGCTTCACTCTTTCTCTCTTTCCCATTTCCACCCTCAGGAACATGTTGCAACAAGAGATTCTATGAATTCCAGTGAACTGTGGTACTCAGCTCTCAGCCACAATGTAAAACATGAAGCCTCCGAGATTGATGGCAATAATCAGACAGAATACGCACTTGTCAAAGTGCCCAAGGCGAAGAAAACTATCACCAGCCCTGAAGAACATAGTGAATATGATGATGTCCTGGTAACTTAAAAGGCACTCTTTTACTTGAGTGTATGCAGCCATGATAACCATCTTACCTCTGCTGTCAGGTCTTCAAACAAACAACTCTCTCTCTCTCTCTCTCATAAATAACTCATTTCTCGAATTCCCCCCTTACCCTTTTAATGTAATACTCCTTGTCTAAGAGTGAAATCTTAATGAAGTTGGAATTAAATAAAAAAAACCCAATAAACTGCATGCAAATCAAATATTACACCCACTGAGAAGAGTATGAGTACTGATGCTGCCCAGGTGACAACTACCTCTCAGTAGCAGAAGCCCAGGTGTAGCTTCCATGACAAAACTCCTCCAGCTTACTCCTGCTGGAGTCTCAGGTTTGGCTTTCTGCAATGCTGGAATATAATCTCCCCACAGCCCATCACCCCTCTGCAAGCAGTATTTCTGGACATGCACAAAGGACTGAAACCGGTTAATCAACTGTTTACCAGAGCTCACAAAGTGATTATGTGCCTGTGTTCTTGCTTGAGCATGTTTTTTTGCTCCCTCCATTTTTGTAACAATACAATTTGGAAGAAAATGTTGTACAGTTTTCCCGAATTTAAGCCTTCCTTTGTCTGTGATGGCTGGCTGCAGCCCTGGCTTTGTGGTGTGGTGCCTTTGCCACTCCCACCTGCCATTTCGGTGCTGGGTGCAGTCCCACGGGTGAATGGTTGCACTTAGCATGGAAGGACACAGACTGCCTGCAGGTACCACTGCTGTGACAGGCAGCTGAGCCTGCCCAAAACTGGTACTGGCTGCTGGGGCTACACAGATGACTTCCTGCTATGGGGTTTTAAAGGGCTGGTTGTCTCAGTTGTCTCAGTTGTTAAAGTGTTACCCACATTCCTTCTATTAAAATTCACATTAAGCATCCACACAAAATATCTAACTTGATGAAATAATGTGTTTTCACACTGCTGTGTCCCTAATTAACTGAATCATAATTAATACAATCTGACTGGATGTAGACTGTAAAATTGGATATTTTCTGTTTAATATCACATCTTACCACAACTCCACCTCCTTCTTTCCTTGGGGTTAAGGTACTGGGGCAGAGGAGGATGACTGGGTAAAAAATGAATGCTTGTCTCCTTTTTTTCTCTCAACTCTTAATGTTCATATCACCATAAAGAAGTCTAATCATTACATTATTTTTCAGTTCTTAGACTTAAGATAAAGAAATGTTCAAGGATATGTTCAGGTGTCTTAGTAAGAGCAGTAAGTTTGAGCAGCATCTCAACAGCAACTTATTTCTTTGCTGCTGGTACTTTCATAGCCTGCTGCTTTTGGGACAAACCATACAGGCCATGAAGTTTATCCTTCCCCAGTGTAAGAATCAAAATGAATACCTCTTCTAGCTCTATGCTGCATAGAAAATTACAGGAAGAGAAATTATGGTTTTTACAACCAATGCTACATTTTACAACTCAAGATGGGATCAGAATTACCCACAAATAAAAGAGTTATGTGAACTACTAATTTGGTCCAGAATGTTTCCCAAGTTCAGCTAAAACTCACGCAACAACAACTATGGGTGTGAGTGTACAGCTCTGTCAGACAGAAGCTTCATACAGCTCTCAGCATTTAGAATTCCAGAGGTTATTTTCCAGTTCAAGCAGCTGAAAGAATGGAGCTTGAAAACAATCACTTTAAGACTAAAAATAATTTAATGCATAATAACATTGACAGATTACTCCTTAAATAAACTAGTAGTATTAGAAAACACAATTTACCATAAGGTATTTCTTAAAATACAAAATGTTTCTTAAAATAATGTGTCTGTCTATCCAACAGGCTATAAATAAATTACAAGAAGGTATACTTCACTAACATGGTAGTGAATACATTCCATTCTGCATAAAGTTAATGCTTCATTTTCAGGTCATAGCCAGGTACTGTTTATAACTCTCATGCCATGCTGATCTACACGGTCTGCTTCAGCATCTTCCTCTTGGCATTGATCCATCTCATCTGATCTTTTATCAACAAGAACAACTATTTGCTGCCTTATTAAGGCAAATATCTTGCATCTGTTCATTTTTATCCCCAGTGCTGGGACAGGGACTATAGCTAAGGGAGTAGACTAGTTTGTCTTCAGATTTACAAATGTGGGTGAAATATCTGTCTACTCACTAATAGCAGTAGTTAATTATTAAAGCACACAGCTAATTTTACCCTTGATAGATTCCTGTGACATTCAGATGTGTTAGTGAACAAGACATGTTTCTTCACGATGTTTCTTCCTTCTTTTCTATTTCACACAGAAGAAGAGAAAAATAGAGCAGATACCACCTTATCCAGGAAGACTCTAGGATGAATAAGGAGAGTTAAAGCTTTCTTGAGAATCTAGTGCAAAGGTCTTGCATGTAATTAAAGAATATATATATATAAAAGTTTTCAGGCTGTTTTACAAGAAAGGAGCAATGGGAAAACATGGCATATGAAGCTAGGAGAGAAAAAAGTAACAGTATGGGTGAAAGTGAGCATTAAGGGTGAAGCCGTGTAGATAATTTTGGATAAACCAAGAGAAGAAGAAAGCCACGTGCAAGACCACTTTTAAAGCTTGCACAGAACATTCAGATTTAAACATACAAGACAAAGCAGAGCTTTCAAAGTCAACAGAGCATGCATCAGAGAAGATATATGATTTTCACAAGGGCAAAATGGATTATTGAGGTATCAGGACAATTAAGAAGGAGGTAGTGGTGGTGTAGGAATGCAACACTGTTATAAATATGCCACATATTACATTTACAATATTGCATCACAGGCAGTATCTAGAAGTGTTTCTACCTAATGAATAGCTCCCTGCCCTGGGATTACTAACAGATAGGAGATCTCATCTCTTCCAGGTGGTGATGAAGACGAGGAACTTTTCCATCATTTCTCTGAAAGTTAAAACAGTACAATATTAAAATTAAAATGAAACTTTAATGTGAGTTAATCACGATATACACTGCATGCTGAAGTGTTGGCCTAGGATTACTCTGAAAGCACATAAGTTTGGCTTAGCAAACTGAGGGTGAGGGAAGAAGCTCCATGCCTTGTTTTCATTATAACTGCAAAGCTCATGGGACTTTTATACTGGCATTTCTATCAAGACAAATATAAATTTGTTGGAATCGCTGGCTAGTCACTGGTAGTCATTGGAATCACTGCTTAGAAAACCTAGGAGAATGAATATTTGGTGATTTTAAAAGGTATCTCTGTGCATAATAAATTTAAAAAAAACCCCAAACTTCCAAAGAGACAAAAATTAGGAGTCTTTTTCACCCTTGACTGTGAAAAAGAAAATTGAGAAATCGAATCCCAAATTACTTATCCTGTTTTACTTGGATTAAAATTTGGTTTGTAAGTATTCAGAAATGAATATACAATAAGGATAAATATTTTTCATTTTTTGTCTCCCCACTATGGTACACACACATATGAGGAGAATTTCTTTGTATAGAAAAAATGTAAGAATAGATTTAAGGAGTTTGGTTGGAGTCCATAGCTGACCAGTCTCATCACTATTCCCTTTCTCATCAGAGCACCTGACATTGAATCCTCAGTAATAAGTTATGCATAGCAGGACTTTCTCAAAACTATTTTACACTGTTCTTAATGTTGTTGTGCAAAATATATTTCCTAACAAATATCAACACTTTTCTAGAATTATTTCCCTTCTTTACCATAAATGCTTCTGCTCTTTGTAAAGAAACAGTTTCTATAATGTACAGCACTTACATGTAAGAGAAGTTCGGTCAAGCTTTAACTTGTCACATTCAGATGTCTCAGGATTAAAAGTATCATCTTCATCATAAATATTTTGACGTAAAATGTTCCTTATAAAATCTGGGTTCATAATGTTTTCCATAAATCCTTCTGTTGTTGGTGGTACAGAAAACACTAGTTGATAAATTACAGTGGAGCTTTCATTACTGAAAAACAAAGTCAGGTATGAATGCCTTCAAGCTCCCCCTGGATGTTTTATTTTTTTGAGAAGACTGTCTTTACATATCAATGTTGACATGGATTTTTTTTTTTTTTTAGAATGTTTTCTAAAGAAAAGCATTATAAAAGAAAACTGTCATCAAAGCTTCCAGTTTTGTCCTCCGATCTCCTCCCTTCTCAGAACAGCTCTTGAAACTGGGTATGTACTTGAAGCCAACCAGGGACATGTTTTCAAATGCACAAAGGGCAGTTGGACATGTGTCCTAATGGGGTGTGGTTTTCAGCACCCCTGCTTCACAAGTACACACTGATAAGAGGTGTTGCAATATCATGTACATAGCTTAGCTAGGAACCTGCAGAAAGGTCTGCTCTCCTGCCAGCAGTACCTGGGAACACCCAGCTGTGCTCCTAACTCAGCTCTGGAGTGGATTACACAAACCAGTGAACGGGAGACCACCTCTGGAGATTTCGTTCTACATCCACCGTCTACAATTCAACAGTTACATTTTGTGCTCACAGAACTTAAACATTACAAAAAGTAGTTGAATGTGAGAAAATAAAAGAAAACAAAGAGAGAGGCAGCAAGAGAGAGACACACAAAGAGGCAGAGAGGGAGAGATCAGCTGATCAATATATTAGCAGAACTAGACCTTTGTACTTGGTCTAAATCATAATTTTTAGGCTTAGAGGAAATAAGGCTTAGAAGCTACAGTTCACCATGGAACAGCATTGGCATGCCCAAGGCTGGCAGTGCAAGGGAGCATATTCCCTCAAGTGAGCAAAGTGACCTCAGGACTGCTCCTTGCCACATCCCAGGGTAGCTCTATCTCCGCCCTTGCTCTCTCAAGGACCTTGGGACTTGGTGAATCTACTTTCCTTGATTTTCTCCCATCTTTCTAATTTCTTTTGTAATCGAGCTTTTCAGAACTCCTTGGGAAAGCTCTCTGACTGTCTTCCCTTGCCTCTCTGCTATTTCTCCATGACAGGAGGCATGTATATATTCCTGTTGCCTTTACCTCTTTTGGAAACAAAACAGTTCTCTCCTCCCCCTGAACCCTGTTTTATTTATTTAAGACTATTTAAGCCAATTAAATTTTAAGTGTCTCCACCAATTAATTTTCCCTTTAATAAATATCATTGAATATGTTTATTAAGGGCTACAATTGGAACCAAAAATAACAGAGATGAATACTTTACAGCAACAAAATGCTACTGTCATATACTATTAGCAGCATTTTACGTTTACACCAGATAATCCTTTGACCAGTTTTGCCTACCTATAAACCTAACTTTCCCCCAAACAACCTATATATATACATGCTTATGTGTTTATTTCATCCAAAGCCTGTAATTTTCAGATAATTTTGGTGACAAATTGCTTACCTGAAAGAAATCACTTGAGCTGACCTAAAGTAACGTCCTAAAGCTGGAGATGAACTGTAGACCTCTGTTAGCTGGGATAGAAAAAAAAAAGAAAAAAAGCAAAACATATTTCTTCTATTCAATCTCTCTTTTCTGCACAAAAGAAAGCACAGCAATTCATTCCTAGAAGGTATCTTATGGGCATAAACACAGGTACTGAAGGTCAATTTTCAGCAAATATCTGCCCTGGAAGAGGTACACAGTCCTTTTAAATTTGACAGAAAAATTAATTGCACATTTGAGTGATTGCTATATAACCTTAACACAATAGAGGCACTCAAGGTGATGTAAAAGTGTGTGCTCACATTGCCATGTGCAATTCACATCGTTAGGTTTGTGATTTAATTAGTGCCAAAAAGCTCTTCTAACTTTTACTTGGTAGAGGGAAGGGTTTCTCTACTGACACTCCCTTTCCATGATGTCTAAATGAGCACTGTCATGCCTGCTGAGCTTATTTCAGCTGTAACTCAGAACCATGATGGCTTGATGGAAATTGCAGCTATAAACCCAGGCTGTCATTGTGTACTCATGAAAGAATGCAGCAGCACACAGGATTTTTAGCGCCTATTGGCTTTAGATGACTTCCACAAGCCCCTCCTAAATTATTCAATGATTCTGTGAAAAAGGTAAAGACTGTGTCCTAACCATTAGTCAAATTTGGTGGAAAAAAAATCAGATGCTCTTTTTGTGCTTAAAAGCAGACAACGCTTTTTTTCTAGATCTGGACTTGAAGAAGTACAACTCAATTTTTTTGTGGACTTGCTGCACGGAGAAACAGAAACTTCTTGAAAGGAAAAACACTGAAACTATGTTGTAAGCAGAATCAACTTTGCCAAGAACCACATCAAGACATACCCTCTTAGTAATGTCCTCAGAGAAAAAGTGTGGGAGACCACACATTAACTCCAATGTTCCCGAAAAATTGTGAAAATTTCCACTGTTTAGTAGTGCATCAGGATCCCAATAGTCATCCTCATCCGTGTAAACATCTAATAATAAAAGGAGACAGAAAGAGAAGGAAAAAGTTCCAGTTAGCTAAGTATTGAAAAAAACCATCTTGGCTTGCTCCTTGTAGCTTTCTCACAAATTTCCTAGGTAAGGACTGGGTGAGAGTGACAGAAAGAAAGTGCAGGCGTTAGACACCAGGTCAGTTATTATTGGGTCAGAACCACCTTGTGGGAGTGTGTGTGTGTGTGGAGGGGGTGGCTTGAACCTCACGGAGGTGGGGTGGTGTCGTGTCCCTCATGGAAGGCCCCTGGAGCTCACAGGGGAAAGCTCTGGAGGAACTGTCAGTCACAAACAGCCCAGGAAAACTATAACACCCCAGAGCTCCTGCAGCCCCTCGCCCAACTCAGATTGGTAGGGACAGTGAGAACACTGCCCCTCCCCCTGACCTGGAACCCCCAGAGTGGCTGGTGGGTCCGAGACCCCGCCTGGGGGGTTGTCCATGAGGATCAGAGCAGATAACACCAAGGGCATGTGTTTGCCTCGTGTTGCAGCCCTGCCATTGGACTTGTGAGAGCTGGTCTTCTACAAGGCTGCAGTGGTAGCTATATGATCTGTCTCCTTCTCTCTTCTTGATCCCTCTACTTCTCTTTCTCTGCTCCTTTCTTGATGCTTAGGGTGGTTTGGAGCTGGAGTGATTGTATTTTGATATAAGCGTTGTTGGTTTACTGGATTTTGACTTAAGTGTTGTGGATTAATAATATATGCTGAGTCAGTATTGTGGTGGAACATTTTTGTCTAGCTTGTGTGGTGTCCTTTTGAACTTTGGCCAAGTTCCCTTATTTGCTCCCCTAAATAAATAAAGAAATTCCTTGGGAACAAGCCTGTGGCTTATTCTCTTGATTCCATCTCGAGATATTAATGAACCCCTACATCTATATATTAAAGCAAAATTCCTAGCCAATCCTGTGAGCCAGTAGCTCCCTGGGCTTGGAGTCTTACAGCAAGTCACCTGAAGAGAAGTGACAGCACGTGGAGGTCAAACACCCACCCCCATTAGGAAAAGTCAGCTGCTCTGGGAGCCTGACTGACAATGACACCACTTGAGGGGACCTAAGTGATCCATGGCACTTGTTGCAACATGACAAACATAATTTCCATCCTCATCCCCACATCTCACAACATTTTCTCACTTAGCTACAAACCGGAATTGCCACCTGATCAGGATACAAGTTGCTTGCTGCATGCTGAGATGAAGCCATTCACATCCACTACTCAACACACCAGCCTCTGCACTCAGTATCCCAGTCCCTTCAGCAGTTTAATGAAGGAGTTTAAAGGATGCTACTCTTGCATTTGTGTTATATTAGACTGTATATATTGTACATTTGTATTACTGTAACCAAGAGTGAGATACTTACTAGAATAAAGAATTAGGCTGATGAGAATGATGAGGAAAATTACTAGAAATATTGCAGTTATAACCATCCATAGTTTACACTTCCAGAAAACTACATTCCTGCAGGACTTCCAATGATCTGTCTCCTAGGTATAAAAGGGAAGGACATATGGATTAATGAAATAAGACAAGAAAAAAATATTGAAGCGGGTCTCTACTGTCACATTTAGAAACAAAAACCCCGCATAGATAGGAAAGCCATATTGGTAAGCAAATGCCCTACACCAGGGGTTCCCACCCTTGACTGCTGCTGCAGGTGGGAATGTGGACCTGCAGAAGGCAAAGGACTTTCACAGGCAGGCGATTACTTGAAAGAAAAAAGTTTAATTCCCATTTGTGCAGAATTTCCAACTGAGTTGCCCTTAAAGTCAAAGTACTACAAAGGTGCATTCTTGGCTCCCTCTTTATTTTTAACTACATGAATTTGAGTTGCATGTTCCACAAGCTGTCCTTTTAATGTTTGTCATCTCTCCCAACCAAAAGGGTGTTTATAGAGGTATTTCCAAAATCATTCACCTTTGCAATGTTGATGATGTCAATCTGCATAGCTACTGGGTGCCAGCACCAGAGCTATTCAATAGATGCTATTGCATTAAATCCACCATAAAATAACTGAGACCTTTATCTCCCTTTTTCTGCAGAAGATGGGAAACTTGAAGGTTATTGAATATATTTATCAGAGTTTAATGGGAATCTCACCTGTTCTAGGAGAGCACAAGTAAACTGTCTCCAAAGCGATTGTGCACATGTACATTCATATGGGAAAGGACAGTACTTGCCTGATGCTTAATTTTTAATACTATTTAAGACCATAGAAAAAATTAATCTTTTAATTAGTTAACTTAGTGGTATGAATACTATAAAACAAACAAACAAAACCCCAAAACCAACCAAACAATTAAAACCTCACTTAGGTGACATAGCAAAACAAAAAACTTCAACTGCTTTGTTCCACAACCAGAAGACTGAAGGAAGGGCTTGAATTCATAAGTAGACCATGCTGCCTTTTTAATCCTTCTCTTTCCCCCTCTCCATCCATCATAAACCCAGTAGTAAACTCCACATCCTTTTTGACATTAGTACCAAATAAGGAAAAGGTTGTCTGGGCCACACATGTGCAGATTGGTGGGAGGCACTAATCCAGGCTACCATCCTTTACTTTTTTAACTTTCTAAGAATCCAGCATAACAGAAAGGCTTTCACTGAATTTTACTGAATACACTAGCTGGCTAAAAGTTTTTGTGAGGGTGGCAAGGGGACAGGGAGAGAAAACAAACACTTACAGAAAGATCTTACAAGAGTCATTTCTCCAGGAGCAGGGGCAGAAAAAGGGAAACACTCTCTGCAGACATCTCTGCACACAGAACTTTGCTTTGGTGGAGAACAAAGAGCAGAAACTGAATATGGTTTGACTTACAGCATACTTTCAGGTCTTATTACATTTATATATAAATTTTTTAATTTAATTTTTAAATGTGTTAGAAGACTGAAGCTTCAATTTAACACTTAACACTAGCATATCATTTTGTATTTAAGAAATTTTTAAAAGCCAGTAACTACTGCCTAGAGTGCAACTTTGAAATCAGACATAGTAATATTGGATGAGACAGACAACTGTCAAGTCCAAGTTTTGATTGAGCCGCCACATATTTAGATTACCACAAAATGTAATCCTTAATCACACATAGCATAGTGCCTTGATCTCAAGAAAATCTTCAGCTCCACAACTAGTCCAAGAGCCTCTGGACATTGCCCATAGGCATCACAAGACTGCTGGGGGGAAGCAACAGCAGCAGAGAAAAATATCTCCCTGATGGGCAGGGCAGCTCTGATTAACCTGCCACCGAAGCAGAAAGCAAAGCATGATAATTTTCCAGCAGTCGCTACAGGAAAGGAAGCCAATTGCCAGCATCAGCAGAAACAGAGTTTGAATGAAAACTCAGTTCTGGGAAGGGGAAAGAAACTTGAGGGTAAAGTTTCACAATATAGCCAAGCAGATCTAGCTCACCCCTGGCTCTCTTCCACCCTCTCCCGTTCCTCTTTGCACCGCCCTCAAATTTGTCTCACCCTGCAGCAAGCTGATTCAGCTTACCAGACCAGAGGAGAAGTAGCTGACCCCTGATATAGTAGAATAAATGGGGGTTTTGCCCAGCCAGTGGAATGGATCAGTACACAGAGATGATCAGTGGGGCTTGCACAAGGAAGCAGTTGCAGTTACTCCACCAGGAGCAGAAAGGGAGGGGTGGTGTGACTAATACAGACAGCTCTCGGGGGGCTCAGCCATGCCTAGAGAAAAGTGGGGAACATCTTTGCTCTGTCACAAATATTCCTTGAGTGAGCAATGTAAATCATTGTACAACAGTCACCTGTGAACATATATTATACCTCTGCCAGCATTAGTCTGCTCCATAGCTTTCAGCTAAGTACTGGAAGCTACCTTCCTCAGGACTCATGTTGGTCTTGACTGAGGCTTTGAAGTATTCTATTAATACAAATTTATAATGGTTAGTAACTCTGAATTACTCAAAGATAAAAAGAAAGAGAATCCAGCATGCTCTGTTGGAGGACATTCTTGTTTTGGCAGCACTGTTTTCTGGTTAATTTGTACTGAAGGGAAGCCTGGGTTTAAAATTGATTTCAACTTTTCTCCTTTCTGATTTTGAGCCCAATCCCACTGACAGCACATGAAAATAGAAAGTAAAACTCAGAGTATCAATTGCAACTTTAGTTCCCAAGTTAAAGCTTAAAATGCCACTCCAGTATTAGAACACCTCATTGATAAGAAGAAAAAAAGTACGTTTTCAGCTCCTTTCCCTCTCTCTCAAACGATTAATTGAACCACCCCAGCAAGATGTTTCTGCAAAGTGTCATTTCTCTTGCTATGTAGTGTTTTCCCCAACAGCAAAGATCTAATGAACAAGTAAAATTCCTACCTTTCTCGTTGGAGCATTTAGAGGCTTGTCATGATCAGCCTCACTTTCCTCCACGTTATCTTCTCGTAATTCAATAGTCTCATGCTCCTGAGCAGAGCTTTGCCTTTTTGTTTCTTCTGTCTCTGTGCGAGGACCTCTGACTCTAAAGCAAGTACGGAGGCAATTCATTTCCTTCTAGTTTCAGGTCAGTAATAGCTCTGATACGAGGCTGGAGACACTAACAGGGAGAGTTGGGATAGTTTTCGCAGAAGTGATCTCAAAACACTGATTAATAAGGGGAATTCCTTGGAAGAACAAATGACGTCGGCTGCACTAGCTACAGAGAAACAGGAGGTGGAGGAAGTATCAATTTGCCCAGCCGTGAGAACTACAGCTCTCTGCTGTGCAATACTAGGTTTTCCAGTTTGCCTGCCTTCCTGTACCAGCCCTTGACAAGCAAGTGACTAAACCTTCAGCAACGTTATCATTTGCTGAGGCAATTTTGAAAGGAACCAGAATGCTTTCCCTGCTGCTGTTAGCCAAAGCAATAAATTACTATTAATGTTTTCCATGCAGCTAAACAGATGTGGTTCTGAGCAGCGCAAACTGAGTAAAGGATCATATAGATTGTGGTCTGCTTAGGCTGTGACTCTAGCAATGCTTGTAATTTTAGTCTCCCTGTATAGACAATAAAGAAATGAGTGCTACTGATCTTTGTGCTCTGAATTGTCCTTTCTCTATACTCCCTAAAATCACATCTGGTATTAAAGAACCATTTCTGTCTATTAACATACTATCCAACCTAAACCTGAGAAGCTGCTTTCAGGTAAAATAAAAAAAACGCAAAAACACAAAGTACAGATCTGAGGAGAAGAGGAAGATGACCTTCAATTTCAACCTATGCTCTACAGGGTATGTTTTTATGAAGCAGTCATGGTGATCTGGTTTGCATTAACTTCACACGTGAACACTCTTGTGCACTTAAAGTCACTCACCACTGCTTACTGCAGCCAGGGCTGATTCCTCCCCCAACCTCCCCACTATCTGTCATCCTACCTCCTCTTATTTCTCCTGTTCTGACTCCACCCTCATGTTTCTCCTTCCTCCCCACAGAGCATCTCTCTCCCCTCTGGATCTAAAAGGCTGGACAGATAGCTGTTTACTGCATTCTTGCTTACTCTTTTGTTCCAGCACAGGGAGGATCATGCATTAAGAGCAAAACAAAGCCTCTCTCAGCAACTCCCTTCTCTGCTGCCTGGGTATCCACTCAGAGCACTGCTACTTCTTTTTCCTACCAAAAGCCTGGGATGCTCTCTCTCCCCATCCTGTCACTTTGATTTTTTTCTTTGTGCAACTCATCTGGCTACTGATGCCCAGGGTTCAGATTCCTGATGTGTCACAGCCACCCAGGCAAAGGCACTCCACAAAATTGAGCACATCTTATGTTTATTCAGCAAATAAAAAGAAATACAAATTGTATAACTCCACCTTTGGTTCTGAGAATCCTGAGGACTGAGGATGAAGCTGAGTAGTCATCAAGATTATAACATATGTCTGGATCCACAAGATTTTACCTGGGACATCTTCACTAGAAAAGCCTTTATCAGCTGTTTCTCAGTACTCTGGCTGGAGACCAGCTTCATTTATTTAATTTCCACACACAGTAAAAGACATTACCTTCCTACAGAATTGTCTGAAACCAAAAAGGTTTTTCTAAGTCAAATGAGTTAATGATTATGGATCTCACCATGCACAGGGCAAAGTCCTTATTTTCTTTATATCTGTGAAGGAGCTCCTTAAAGTGTTGAGTTTCTTTCATCTGGGGGAATCTAACTTCCACACTTGGTGCCCTTCTTGCATGTGAAGTACCAGCCCTTCTGACATGTGTTGCTGAGAAACTCTTAAATAAAATGAGAAGTCGAGAACTGACCTGAACTTTCTGGGCTAAGCTTTTATCTAAAACAGAACAGCAGGAAAACTGTTTTCTCCCCTAGCCAAGACATCTCTGGTTTCTTCAATATAAGGAGAAGAAACTTGTGCCTTTAAATGTGCACTTTAGAAATAGGGTTATGCTAGGCTTAGCTTTACAAAAAGAGGAAACTCCAAGGTACACATGTAGTCTGATTGCACCTGGGGATTAGGGTTTCAGAGGCACAAACAAATAAAATATGTCCACTTGCAGTTTTAGCATGTGTTTATTGAAAAGGAAGATCTGAATGACCGACTAGCCATTAAAGATAGTAACCTCCTAAAATATAGGCTTTGAGTGTAGCTTATGCTGTAAGTTTGGCAGAAGCCAAGGTAAGATGCCCAACACTAAAGTGAGAAAGGAAGGAAAAGCAATATCAGCGTTAGAAAGAAATATCTCAGTGCATGCAGATTACAGTGGTAGCTCATTCCAGCATTTTCCCCACATGCTGCCAAGGTGGGTCTAAAACTAAAGATCACATGTTTATGTGTTGCAGAGTAACTGTGCTCTGTGGACAACAATGACAGGCATTCAAATTGTCAACTTCTTTTTTTTTTTTTTAAATACATTAAAGGTGAAAGCTAAACACTTCCAAATATTGAGCGCAATTTAAAGACCACCTGCATGGTCTTAAAGCTATCTAAATAAATCTTTTATTAAGCTAAACACCAGTATTCTTAAGTCTCATAAGCAGTTTTGGAAATCTTAAATCAGCTAGATTTGGGATGATCTGCTCATCAGGAGATTGTAATTATCAAAACTAGAGTTACTGACAGGGTTAAAGGAATGTGGCTGTCATTTCCTTTTTTACTTTCTTTGAGCCCAAGGATGCATCCAATCACATAAATCTATTTTCTTTTCATGTCCCTCTCAACAAAGTGTGGCCACGTGGGCACAGCCCAGAAAGATACACAAAACAAAACTCCTGAACCTGAAACTCTGTTTGCTGTGGACCAAGGAAATCAGGAAAAACAGTGAACCCATGCTTAAAATTCACAATGCATGCCAGAGACAGAGCTGGGGAAATACACCTGTAACAAACTGAAAACATTAAACCCTTCAGTTATGTTGAAATTGTAAAGATAATGTAAGAAAAAGCATTAGAATTTTGTAGTTTAATTAATTACGAGTGATTAATTCTTTCCATTTACCTAGACATCATCCTCTTCCAGTTCTTTAAGAGAAATATCTTGCATCCTAAGGTTTGTGAGCAATATATCTCGTATTTTTAAGAAAACACAGGAGAGAACCTAAAAGTTACTGCCCAGAAAGTAATAGTTGGGCAGTGGGAGCATAACTATAGAATGAATTAATCTAAGCTTTGTACATTATACACTATTTATATTTTTGAGAAATATTAAATAATCATTTATGTTTAGAATCCTGTAACATCACTAAGGTAATATACATGAGTTGAATATATATGGAATGTGGCTATGAATATGCAGATATGTGTATGTGGAAACATTTAGATATATAGAGATAACAAGAGACATGGAAGAAGAGAAGACTTGCACAAGAGAGTTTTGGCTGGATTTTTGTTACAGGTTCTAATCCATTTTGTTTTGTTATTAAGGCAGTGCTGTTTCTGGTAATGGGGATAAAGAAGATGAATCCATAAGGAACCTGAAGTTGCTCTGGATCTGAACAGTTATTTCTAGGTGAACCACAAATTACAGTTTCTTCATTAAGAAAGTGTATTCTTTCACAAAGGAACAATGGCATTTTCGTTATGCCATCAGATAGACTACAGGAGGAAGTGCCTTTCATATGGAGATGATATGCATTTTCTCCTTGGCTGATCAGTTTGTGTTCTGATGGATCCAGTCATAAAGTGCTGTCACCTTAGTGTACACACCAGGACGATTGCGCCGAGCACATCCTTCACCCCAGCTCACAATGCCAGCAAGATACCACCTATTTCCCTTTCCTGTGCAGGCCAAGGGACCTCCAGAATCTCCCTAAAATGAAGGGAGTCCAGCCATTAGTATACACACACACAAAGCACTGTAACAAAAGTTAGGTTATTTAAGAACAGTAAATACCTACCTTTCTATTTCTCAAATTAAAACTTAATACTAGAGTCTAAATTCTGGATAGAATGTACCCAGCTACACACCAAATTTTTTCAATTATCTTAACTTGTGGAAGTAGCACACAAAGCAATATAAATCACTGGCAAGAAGTAGTTTGTAAAAGTACTCCTTGCTAATTCCCACTACAGGATTCATAAAACAACACAGCCTGAATGGGGAGAGATGATGGTAGGGACAGAAATGGGGAATTCTACTACCATTTGACCATAAATTGTTCACAGGTTGAAGGTAGAATTCTCATGCTGTGCGTTAAATAGGAGCAGAAAGATACCACACATCCCCAATTAAAAAACAAACAAACAACGCCCCAAACAAACAACAACAACAAAACCCAACAATCTAAACCAAATCCCCACCCCCAAGACAAACCAGGCACAATTAAGGATTATCATTAGTTTCATAATCAAGACTGTGTCTACATGTGTAGATGGAAAGGAAGGAATAAAGACTAAGGAACACGCAAATAAGAACCCAGTCCTCAAATGGAACATACAGCTCTGCATAGCAATGTAGGAAAATAAAAAATTCCATTTGGTTCAGTTCACAGGATACAAATGCATTCAGGTTCATCAATGCTTTTGTGCCCTTCATTGTTTTTAACCTTGTATGTTTTCTGTGAACTGGTCTGTTCACAGAACTCTGAGCAGCTACAGTGCAGCTCCTCTCTGCAGCTGTTCCTTATGCACACAAGGCAGTGAGCAGCCTCCAAAGTGACCCTGGGATTTGTTTGCTGCCCCCAGTTGGAGCTAAAACTCGTAAAAGGTCAGAAGAAAGCCATGTACCAAGAAAAGAGTAATAACAGAAAAGCCTTCATCATCCAACCAAACAAAATTATCTAGAGATAAAAGACAACAGAGCAGTTCTTCCTCTCTCTCAGGCTGCTGTCCTACGAGCAATTTTAATGATCCAAGAGGCTGATCCCAAAGTGACTTGAGAAAGGAGGATACACAGTCCAGCTGATTACACAGCCTGTTCTGAAAGACCGAAAGGGCGGTATGATGGTGGCAAGAGGAAGGATCTTACACAGATGAACTAAGACCAAACAACATCCAGGAGTGATAAGAAAACAGTGTGAAAGAATAATTGTTTCATTTTTTCACTGTAAGTATCAGATCCTCTAAAGATGAAAAGTGTTTGGAAGCTTCACATAACTTGTGCAACACATGCACAGCTTACATGTCCAGGAAGAAATGAACAAAACAGGATGACCACAAGTCTGGAACTATAGTAAGAGGGTTTCAGGGTGCTGTGGGGATTTCCTGAACTGCCAATGTCATTTCTCTCTAGCACTGTACAGGAAATATACTAGTGACAGAAAACAAAAAAATAGCAAAGATGCTACCCAGACCAAGAACTTAGAGGCCCAGAGGGCCAGCATGCTAGGATTCAAACACAGCATATTATGTTGGAAACTAGCCAGCATGATATATAGTTGAATTGCTTAAAAATGTCCATCTGAAAATTCAAGGGCATTTCTTAAGCAATACATCTTTGGAGGAACATCGCACTCCTAAACCAACATGTTTTAACAAAACAATTCCAAGGTCTAAGGTTATAGACAAACTGTACATAAAGTTAACAAAAATAATAGTTCATTGAATTAGAACTTTGGGACTGCAAGAAAATCCTGCAAATAGTCTATTCCATATAAAGAAGCTTGACCCATTTTGAGCTATAATCTTGCAAAAATTATCCTATTACATTAAAATAGTAAAATTTATATATTACACAAATATTATATCAAATTGCCACAGTCTAAAAATCAGTAACATTTCTCTCCCTTTACACAGGAACTGGTATAAAAACCATGTTTGTAATTTCAGAAGTTGATATTTATCTTAAGTTTAAATACAAAAAAAAGTACACAACTAGTCTAATAACTCAGATGGAGAAAGAAAGCAGAGTCAGGACAACTGAAGTACATCCAAAAAGCAGTTTCTGATTGTGCATATAAATAAGTGAGGTCATAGAACTTACGATACAGTGATGTAGTCAAAAGTTGTATTAAAAGGGAACATTGCAGCTACAGTTCCCAAACCTAGCTTAGCTTTTCTGTTTGTATTTCTTTGTAACTATAACAATACATTACTTATCATACTGTTACAGTATTTTAGCAATTACACACCCAGACACTAAAAAAGAAAGAAAGAAATTAATACAAATTAATACAGATGGACCTAACTTCATTCCTTTTATCCTTATATTTTTCTTCTACAGTTATATTTCATATAAGAGAAGATGAAAAACAATTCTCGACACATTTGGCCCTTTGTCTTTGCAAAACAACATTTCTCAAGAGTCAGAGATTATCTATGCCAAATTTCCTTCCTTGTTTTGGAGAGCCTTTAGTTGTCATTTTAAATTAACCATACACTCACACTCAAGATATCTCTCTCTATTACTGACAAAAACAAAAAGGAAAAAAAAAAAAGGAAAAAAGAAAAACCACACAAACAACCCACAACTCTGAACAGCTTTCTAATGAAAGCAAGTATTTCTTTGTAGTTTTTCTACAAGTTACAGATTACCTGGCATGCATCAATGCCACCATTAAGATTCCCAGCACAGAGCATACGTGATGTAATAAGATCATCATACAGCTTGTTGCAAACACTTTGGTTAATTATTCTCACTCGAGCTTCTTGCAGTGTTTTGGCAAAATGACCTAGGAAAAAATACAAATAGTATTGCAGAGGTTAAGGTGGTACAAATTTCTAATAGAGATATCACTTATAAAAACAAAAGAGAATTGCTTCAAGCTCTAAATCTACCCAGTTAATGACAGTAGAGTAATTCTGTTCCCTTCACCTTTTAAAAGTTGTTGTCCACACTACCCTCTAGACACAGAGGTCCCAATGCACCACCTTTCCATTTCCCTAGTCTTTATCCTAATGAGCCTGTTCTGCCAGAAAGTAGTAAAAGCACCATGCAAACTGTAAAATAAGACTCTACACAGAGTAACTATCTTTGAATGCCATTTCAAATTATGTCCAAAGACAATATGTTGTTATGCACACTACAGTTGTGCTCCAAAAAATGTCCAAGTCCTACAAAATAAAATTTATATGTTGTTTTCAATCCTCTCTAAACTGAGGAATAAAGCTAAAGGGGGAAAACCAAATAATTTAAAAAAAACCAATAAGCCCCAACAAAAAACAGCCTGCAAGTCAAACATTATGCTAAGAACTTAATTCTGTTCTATAGTATTGACATAAGTTGTCGTTGTGAACTAAAAATCCCGAGTCATGTTTTGGCCCAAGAGTGTACATAACCTTTTTGATACTTGGATGATCAGAGGAAGTACAGGACTTTGGTTTGTTTGCTTAGTCAGCTTTGAGGGTGGGTTCAGAGTGAAACAGATGGAAAAATATGTTTCTTTTACATATCATTATATTGAATTTGAATGTTACCCACGTAATTTTGATAAAAAGCAAGACATTGTATCAAGGCATCAATTGTAAATCCCTTTGCACTTCATTAGGTTGTTCTGTTATTAATGAGATTTAATTATTTTTTTAAGGCATATTAAGTAAGCCAGAACTACACAGGGTAGGGGTTTCTGACCAAACATGAGGAACTAGGTCTCAGCACAACTGTGAGGACCTCTGAAGTGCTGAGGGGCTGTCCAAGCCCAGGTTTCAATGCTGGCTCCTGTTTAATGCTGAGACAGGGCCGAGATCCCATGGGTTCCCCCACCTCCCCTCTCCAACTCAATTTGCTTTTTTTCTGCCTCCTTACTACAGCATGCTATTTCAAGCACAGAGGTAAAACTCTTCATGGAGCATACATTAAACTGCCTTTAGCTGAGACAGAGAAAACAAAAAATCCTCCATGATATTTTTGCAATTACTGCTGTTCGTGGCCCCCTATTGTCACAAATGTAGATATAGAGACAAATTCTTTCTCTGCAATAGCTGCAAGTCACTGTTTACTTTACATGCAAAATACCTATTCACCAGATAAAATAAGCCATGAGCACAGGCACATTTTTGTAAATCTATGGTCATTTGCTTTTCAATGATTTGTGACACCTGACTGTGCATTTTGTCACTTATCACCTGCCACCCAAGCAAACATTCAGAATTCACAGACTGTAGCTAAGGAGATTTTTTCTAGCTTTTTATAGACCCACTAAGTAAACCACAGAGTTGGGGTTTTTTTTGCTTACAAGTATAAATATTTCATTGTTAGAGTTTAAAACCAAGCCAAACTTGCCAGAAGTATATCCAAGAAATGAACATACTATTTTCTTTTATGGCTCCCCAGCCAGTTACATAGCAGACAGTTCCATAAAGAAATACTCTAGAGGTGCTGGGTAAACAAATGGGCTGTACCAGCTCACTGAAGAATACAGGCATCTCCATTTCCAACAGGGCAATGTCATAATCTGAGATAGATTGGTCATACTGTGGGTGGACAATAATCCTTTTGATTGATCTCATAGCTACACGATTGCTCTTTCCATTAATAGTGTGTAAGCCCATATATGCTCTCCATCCCAAAGGAACAGAGTATCTGTAAAGAAAATGTTTTTAGAAGATCCCACTGGAAAGTAATGTAGTGTTAGTTCATTCCATTTTAACTACTTTTCAGTATTGGATGAGATTCATCAAAACCAAAGTGAATAGAGTAGAATAGTACTTCAGAAGATAGATGTACTATCATCTCTGTCTCCTAAAACATTAAGTAATGTTTTTACTTGCTATTTTGAAAACAATTAATTTCCTAGAGATTTAAGATCAATTCCATGCAATGCACCATGCTTTGGGAGTCAGAAAAGCATATTATTAAATTCTAATTCCTCCTTGTTGCGTGTAGGACGTATGTCTTTTCAATTTGCACTGCCTAAACTGAACATCAGTGAGTTTTACGCTCAATAAATAGGAATTTTTCTGGAGAGAAAAGGCCGCAGATTCTATTCAGAAAATCACTGCCTTAAGAAAAAAAAAAAAAAAGAAAGAATTAAAAAAAGGGCGTTTACTCTAAATCTAACAAAATAGTGTTTTATCTTGAAGGATTGACTGACAATAGAAACAAAGGAGTAACTTTGAATACTTCAGATTTTTGAAGCCAGCAGAATACAATACTGAGTGTTGATGTACTGATATGTCACAGAATTAAAACCTTAATCAACTTCTCTAGACAAGGAATAGCTACTGCAGACTTTTGAAAGCAACACTGTAAGGTTATTAAACTGTACATACTCTGAGAAAATATAATTTCTTCATACCTCACAGAATCAGAATCCAGGAAGCAGTGGGCAGCAGATATGAGCCACCTGTTGGAAATAACAGATGCACCACATACATGACCTTGTGCTCCCATCTGTAAACTTGCTTGCCAAGGCCACTTTCCAGATCTTGCATCTTCACCTCCAACGATTCTGTTTTTCTTAATCTGGTGTCTTCCACAAGCTAATAGAAATCATTGAATACAATAGTAACAAAGCCCACAAGGTCATTTCACTTTGCCATGCTTAACACAAACTTTTATCCGCAGACCACAAAGCTGTTGGAAAAAAAAGAGTATTTTCTTACTGTGCAATTTGTAAAAAGGTGAGTACTTGCTCCTTCTCATGCAATGGGCAGGTGAGATATAAGCCAATCATTGCTTATCCTCCCTTGTAGCTTTCTAAAGAGGTTAAAATTTCAAAAAGACATTTAGGCACAAATCTAAGATGGGTTGTTTCTGAAAATTCACTTGAATATATTCTCACATTTTTCCCTCCTTCCAAACACAGCACTTAGACTGCATTTTATTCAGCTGCAACAAGCGCTAAGACCTTCCAAATACTCCTGGAACTGTTCATTGCTTGAAATAAGTCGTCACACACAGAACAGATGAGTGGATTTAAAAGAAACCATACAAAATTCAAGATGTACATTTTCATACAGATATTGCTGGGAATTTTTTTTTTTTTTAACTTCCATTTGATTTAATCAATTCTTTATCCAATAGTGCTTGACTGTAACACAAATTCCTGACTCAGTTTCCCAAGTCATAAACTAATGTTTACATAAATGTTACCACACCACAGTTCATTTCATCAGATCCATCTGCACAGTCTCTCTTCCCATCACACTCAGGATTTGGTTTCAGCAAGCACTTTCCATTGAGGCATTTGTATGCATAAGGGGAGCAACTTTTGTAGGCTGAAATAAGAGAGAGAAGATAGTGTCACAGGTTTGGAGTCAGGTTTTCAAATTATTACAAAAAAACCTTGCATGTTCAACTAGTTGTTCAAAACTACACATTCCAGTCTGCTGGAAGGCACAGCCTGTACTGGTGTAAACTGGTCCCTCTATGGAGAGGGAACCGTGGAATGTTTTACTCTGAATAACGATCACACTAATTTCAGTCTTCACTCTCCATGAGGAAAAAGACATAAAAGCATCCAACTGTCTTCATCACCATTTTACTTAACTCTAAACTGAATCAGCTAGGCTTGTCAGATCCGTTCTTTTACCTTCACCAGCACTACTGGCATTATGAATTATAAATCTTCACAGCACCTTTGCATTTTTAAGTGAAATAGAGAGAATTGTGGAAGAACTTTATACCTCTCACCAATAAATTTTTTCTAAGGACTATCAAAGTTTACTGTGTGAGAACCCTGACACATCTCAGCAATAGGTTTCCATCACTATTGTTCTTGTTACCAGTTGCTTACACCCTCAACAGTGGGAAGGAGGTTTTTTTCAGCAAGCAAAGACATACTCCTGGCTACCTCAAGGACCTAAGATTCAAAGCAAGCCAAGAATTATAATGGAAAAATGCAGCAAGTCACTAGGGAGACATTGGTAGTACCGGCAATGTCTGTAACCATTGTGGATCTACAGTAAAAAGACCATGAATGTGGCAACAGTCCCCAACCTACCATATCTCTCTCCCTTACATTATGTTGTACAGATCTGGTAGAACCTGGGGAAAAAGTGCTCTTCCAACAGGATCACCAGCAAATGTGGTTTGTTCATCTTTCTAAAATGACTGTTATCTTGGATTTTGCCTCATTAATTGTCTAGACTCCCCCAAGAACTAGTTATACTCTGTATGTTTTATTTTCACAATTATGAAACTTTGTGCCATGAAAAAAAAATGATTTAGAAATAACACACTTGTGCATTAAAATAAACATATTCCCGCTTCTGCCTTCCACCATCTTTCAGAAGGTAGCTAAAAATATATACTTACAGCAGTTGTTTTCATCACTGTCCTCCCCACAGTTGTCATCTTTACAAGACTTATACTGATGCTTACACTTCCTGTCACCGCAGTTCAACCATTCTGGGTTACAACCTGAAGAAGAAAGGTCTGTAAATGCTTTATAATTCCAATAGCAGGCTATCAGCCACAAGCTACAAACCCCATCAGAGGTCACCTCGATGTTGCTGTGCTATCTCTGTCAGACATTAATCTACCATGGTTTTGAGAGTATCCAGTGACAGAGAGACTTGTTTTATTACCTAACTTGTGCTGTGCTCTCTGACCTTGTGTTACCTTCTGGTCAGTCTTTCCGGTATCTCTACAGTGTTCCTTATCTTCTTTGATGTGCAGTGCCCAATTTGGACACAATACTCCAGCTGAGGTTTTCCCACCAGTGACTGGGAAGATATTTTCAAACTCCCATTTTATATCCTAGTGTGATGCTTAAAACCCCCCCCAAACAAAAGAAGACAAGCAAACAACAAAACACCAAGTACACACAAAACACACAAAGAATATTTTATGACTTTGACTCACAAGTCATCTTTTGAGCAACTGTTATCCCCCCAGCCATTTTTAGCAAAAAAGCAATGTAGGCAATCCACTTGTCTATTTGATTCCCTATGTTCAGATCTTGTCTTTATTTTTCTATATATATGTTCTCCAGCTTCTCAGGAACAGTTATAAATACATCCCTCTTTCTATTGTGTAGCACTTTCCCTACATCATAAGCATCTACTCTAGTCTATCATTTAGATCATGAACAAAAATTATGTGACATTCCATAACAGATATTGGCAGAATGACAATGAAAATATCCTTTCACTTTGGTAATTACTCTTGGCCATTTGTTCTCTGGAAACAGTTTTCTGTATTTTTTCCTTACTATGTTTTCTTCACTTACTGACAAGCTTGTCACACAAGACAGCGTGAAAGTACAGCTTCTCCTCTATTTATCCTCTCACAGTGGGGAATTAAAACAATATTTTAAAACTACGTACTGGTTTTTAATATTTTCACTGTTTACAAATAGTTTATTTGTTGTGCTATTTTTTTTCCTTTGGAAGTTTAACTTATAAAGGTTGGTGTAAAATTCCCTCTTGATTTTTTTGTTCTCCCACTCTTTAAAGAGATGCATTACACAGCCTCTTCTCCAGACTTTTATATCTTCACCCACATCCCTCATGTGATCTTAAAGATCACCATCAGTATTTTAGAGAACTTCAGGCAGCCTCTAAACTCCGTGGAACAAACTCTTTAAAGAAGACAACAAACAAGAAATAATTGCTGTACTACAATGTAGTTCATCGCTACCATTTGAGTAGCCTTTCCAGCCTTCAGACAGATTGCTTGAAGGAATGCATGTTCTATCTGCATATCTAAGGACAAGCTAGAAAAATAAGAAATCAATGGCACTAGAAACGCTTTTACAGTCTAAAAGCATTAATGCAGGACTACACCATCCAGAAATATTAAAATGGCTGTTAAAAATTGAAGCTAGTGTCATTTATACAATAAATTGAATGTTAAAAAAGGAAACAATATCTTGCTTGGCACAACCTGTCAGAGATTTTTTATCAATCAGTCTGGATCAAATTAATCAATATTCATCTAAATGGAAATTAGCAAATTAATCTCACATTAACTGCCTCACTCTGAGGGTTGAAAGTGATTCAGCACAGACACATAGCAAGTACTGATAGCAAACACTTGTTTAATTTGTTAAGGGAATGTATTCTACACAGGAGCATCTAAGGAGAAGGAAAATAAAGAAATCAAAACTAGACATTCTCTTTAATATTATAGATAAGTATTTCCTGATATTAAAATGTTGCAGAAACTAACCTGTGTTACTACGTTCAACTGAAGGTCTTATGTGAATAAGTGCCTTATCAAACCTTTTCCAAATCTAATCTCATTATGAAACAGCCTTTCTCCAAGAATTTCTTTCACATTCACTTAAACTACCAACTAGTATAGATGGTCAGTTGTTCGTTTGCAATAAATAAAAAAATGATTGTTTTCCACTTTTTCAGATGTGCCAGGAAAGAAAATTTTCTGTGGAAGAACAAGTAGTCAAAAGTTCTCTTCTTTCTGCCCAAGTCAAATGAAACCTTTTTCTCATATAGCACCATAAGCAAATTAAGAGCTACATCAGATTGAAGGACCAAACATATTTGTCCCACAGTTGTCTTATCATTTCCAATCTGGGGTAATTTAGTCCTCTTCATTGCCTTGCACGTGATGTCAGTGGGAGGAAAGCACACACTAGGTAGCCAGCAGTGTTTCCATTTTCTCTTCACCACTCCCAAAGTTATTGAGATGATGGCTGGCATTTGCTTTCCAGTTCAACTCAGAGCAGTGCCTGTGATTTTTAATAACTGTGTTTTAATGGGTACCCAACAATGGAAAGAAACTAATCTGAGGTGGGTGACTGCAGGTACTACAGATACGGGAGACGAATTTTTTTCCCCCCTTCTTCTTACTTCTACCTAGAAAAACAGTGCTCTCAATACATGCTGCGCTCTCAGATGGTCTTCCACAAGTTACTGTAATGACTTGATACTGACACATCACAGCTATTTTACCCCGCCTGCTGAGTCTTAATACAGATCCTTATGATCATGACTAAGACTTGATTAAATAACTTTGAGCCATCTGCTTGCTCCTCAGTGCTAGAAGCAGAGTACACAGATAGTACTAGACCCCGACAAATTAGAGGACTGGGCAATCAATCACCAGCCATGTGAAGTTTAACAAGGGAAAGTGTTGGATTCTGCACTTGGGATGGGGCAACCCTGGTTGCGTGTATAGACTGGAGAACAAGAAACTGGAGAGTAGTGCCATAGAAAGGGATCTGGGGTTCTTGGTCAATGGCAAGTTGCATATTAGTCAGCAGTGCCCTGGCAGCCAAGAGGGCCAACCATGTCCTGGGGGGCATCAGGCAAAGCATCACCAGTTGGTCAAAGGGGAGGGGATTGTCCCACTCTGCTCTGCACTGGGGCGGCCTCACCTTGAATATTGTGTGCAGTTTTGGGCACCACAATATAAAAGAGACATTAAACTACTAGAGAGTATTCAAAGGAGGGCAATGAAGATAGTGAAGGGTCTGGAGAAAGAGCCATATGAGGAGCAGCTTCTCTGTTCAGCCTGGAGAAGGGGAGACTGAGGGGAGACCTCACTACAGTTACAATTTCCTCCTGACAGGAAGAGGAGAGACAGGCACTGATCTCTTCTCTGTGATAGAGCCCAAAGGAATGGCCTGAAGCTGAGTCAGAGGAGGTTTACGTTGGATATCAGGAAAAGGTTCTTCACCCAGAGGGTGGTTGGGGACTGGAACAGGCTCCCCAGGGAAGTGGTCACAGCACTAAGCCTGACAGAGTTCAAGAGGTGTTTAGACAATGCTCTCAGGCACATGGTGTGATTCTTGGGGTGTCCTGTGCAAGGCCAGGAGTTGGACTCAATGATCCTGATGGGTCCCTTCCAACTCAGCATATTCTATGATTCTAATAAAGACTGGGGATTTTCTCTGTTAAAAAATGTGTTCGTAGGCTTAGACTCATCTTTAGCCCGTTTTTGAGGCAGTGACTGGAGTAATCATAGCACATGATATAGTCTGTAACTTTTTCTAGTACAAAGAGACACACATTGGTGGAAGAAGAAATCCCTAAAAATTGTGTTAGTCCTGTAGAATGACCAACCATAAAACCTAACACCTGTTTATAACGAAAGGCATGAAACAAGAATCGTTATCAGAGACGTTAATACATCAATGCTTCTGTGTCAACACTGAACTACACTCGGTCAAGCAAGCTGAGGATCTGAAGAGGTTTCAAAAACTCAACTGATCCCTTGAAATTGCAGAGAACTCTAGTTACCTAGATGTTAATTGGGTAAAGGAAATAAAAGGCATAGAAAAAATAAGATATTCCATACTGTCTAAGAAATATCTCATGTAGATATGTGTATCCCCTGAAAATTCCTGTTTCACCCTCAGAAGCCCCCCAAGACCTAACGCTGATCCAGAAGTGCATAGACTGGGGAATCAGGAGAGGGCTATGAGAAACTCAGTCATATTTCTGCAACATCTGCTAGCAAGGGGTCCTCTTCAACTGTCAGTGAAAATCTAAAGTGTTTGCCTAAACCTGGAAACTGATTTAGAGCAAGTTGAGTTGTGAATGTAGAGAGAAGTCAAAGTATTCAGGGTTAACTTCTGCTGGCAGAGGAGTCATGCTTAGAGACTCTCTGCCATACTATTTTCATGTTGCAGTTTGGCTATTTTAAGGTGTTAGTAAAGTGCCATATAATTAGATCCACAGAAACGGAGAATTTTTTTTTTTTTACTACCCATTTTACATAATTATTGATAAAATCTAGAAAATAAGCTTCTTAAAGCATCTTATTCTAAATGTGTACATTTATTTGTTCAATTAAAGACAGAATCATATTTTAAACATTTATCTCTTGAAATTAGGTTAAGAATAAAAGGCAGGTTGATTTGTATGTGGTTGGTCTGTCAAGCATGGTTTCTCAAAGGTTTGTCCTTAAAAATTAAAGTATGTGCTCAATAACTTACGCTCTGTGTGACTGAAGGCTTTATATTCAATATAAAACCCTCTGTGGGTGACCAGTTCATCAGAATGGAAATTGATTGCAACAGAATAGCCATATTCCCTGTTTCTGTTGTTTTCTGAAAGAGCTTTACAGTATCTAGCAAGGCAAAAGTGAGAATTATTAATTTCTAACCAAACAGACCATTACTACCCAGCTACATCTACTTTTACTGAAAGGTAATGACACCAAAAAGCTTTTAAGACAATGCAGTAAAGATCAGTTATATTTTGATGTTAAAAACAGCCCAACAGAAGCATTGGAAAGCCTATTTACAAATGCCTTCCGCTCCACAGCTTTTCTGGAACTAGCAGACTTTGAAACAAAATACAGCAAGATGATCCATGTCAGGATCTGCCTTAAAAATACAAACTGCTTCAAGCATGTTTGATTTCAGATTTCCTATCTAGGTTTGCAAACCCAAGAGCTGCAAATCCAGTAAAGGATTAAATCATACAACCAAATCCAATAGGTGTTGCTTATTTCAATATACACCTTCCAAGAGGCAAATTACTCAGAATAGTGGTTTTTTTTAGTGTTAGTGTAACAATTACAGTCACTAAAGAGTAAGTGGTACAGAAAATGAAAGTTCTGATGGACGCAAGCTCTTCGCCCACATCAAGACCACTGCCAGGAATTTACAGTTCATCTGCAGTTGCATAAAATCCTGTAGTTTTCTACATTGTTGCTCTTAAGAGGAACAAAAGTGTAAGTGCGTGCCTGTAGAAAAACCAGGATGCCTAAATTAATGTAATGACAAATGTTTAATACTAGGGCAGGATTAAGAACATTCTGCTGCTGAAGTTCTTTGGAAGCATGCCAATTTTTTGTTGAAATGTATCTTTCTGCAGTGTAAGCAGTGATGCATTTTTTTCTTAAGTACAGCACATTGTGCAGGACATCGAAATGCAAATTAATATCTCAGAAAATAGTGTGTTTACTCACCTAACTCCATCAATTTCTAACCAGTCTTTATCACATTTACTGGACTCCGGAGACTTCTCTTGAATTTGTATTACAAGGATTTTTAGTGACAGCTTGTAGCCAGGCAATGGTGCCTAAAAATCAAAGGATAAATACCCTGACATATATATTCACAAGGTGAAAAAGGCCTGTACTGCCAAGACGGCAAATCTTTGTATACATATTATTAGATTGAAAGTACTGCATTTTTATTGTGCAAATTAGTGCCTTCGAAGAACCAAAAAAACTTTGCTGATTTAAAAATCTATAGAAATCTTTTTAGACCCAACTTTGGCCAGACTGCCAAATAAAGGAGTGTGAGCATTTCTGCAGTCAGCATAAAGCACTGTATCAGAAGTTCATCCCATGTTTGTACTGCCATGCGTTCCCATTTCTTTCATGAACAGAGATGAGTTTTATGCTACAAGCTGCTAATAATTGTCATTGAGCACAAGAAAGGTAGAGACTGTTACCAAGTTATATATATGAGAATCTTCCTTTACCAGGGAAAGTAAAAAAGTACTTAAATGCTTAATGGAGCAACAGACAAACACACTGGGGAGTTGGTAAAAATCGTGGGCAGATTTTAAGTCCTGCCAAAGGACTTGCTGGACGTTCAGAGCTAACTTCGGAGCCAGAGAAGATCCTGTTTCTGCAGAATTCAGGGAAATACAGTGCGGTATCCACCATATGAGGCATGATTTATATGACCACTTTTTCTTTCTGACATAGAAGAAAAGTGTTGATTATTATTAATTTTCTCTGGCTGCTAGGAGTTGTTGTCTTACCCATTAATTTTGTTTTGTCATGAATAATACCCAAACTTTTGGAAGCTGGCAATGTTTCCCTCCCACAGCTGGCACCTGTACATCGGACAGGAAAGAAATGGGTGCCTGAAAAGAGGTCAGGTGCAGTAGTCCCACTAAGCCTTCTCTCTGTTCCACCCACATCAAAAGTAATTTCTCCCAATTTTTTGTCTAATTAACATAAAGTCATCGGTACTCAAAAGAGATCCCGGAACTTACTTTGATGATCCAGCTGCAGTCAATGTTTGGTGGGTAGTAACTTGGGTAATAAGGGGAACTCAGTGTCCCGTTCCAGGAAATGTAATGACCACCACACACTGGGAGAGAAATGTATCAGCAAAGAACACCGTTATCTCAGCCAGGTTAAAGGGCAGAGGCTACTTCACTTGTTAGGACCCTTCTCTATGTACTCATTTAGAAGAATGGGTTGTGACAGTATTAAACTCACATTTTGCCTGTATTAACAGGAAATCACTCAACTTCCACCTCTCCATCACATTGGATTTCTCTTATTAAATTACAGCTAAGGGTAAGTGCAAAACACCTTTGAGTGAAATTTTTAAAAAATGTTCTTTCATGGTAGGTGGAAGAAGCAACTAAATGTGGATGCAACAAACCTCCCCTTTCCAATGTGCTTCTGATCTTTCTGTAGGCATTATCAAAAACTAAAAAGCAATCAGCCCAATGAAGTGAAACCTCTGTTTAATTTCACGTAAACCAGGAAGTTTATGTGTCAGTTCTCAGTCTGAAGATTCATGCCACATTTGAACAGTATTTTTGAGGTTTTATTTTCTACCAAGGACTCTCCTAGATATCCAGTCCTCAGTGCTTTTAGTTCCCTTTCGATAACATCACAAATGCAAACATGAATATAACAGAAATGAAGACAATTTTGAAAATAACAATATTTTGTGGCAAACCCCAATCTAAATATCATTTGGAATGTTAATCTTCAGAAAAAATTAAGCCCTTCTGGTTAGTAATGTGCATGGAATAGGTATTTGCCTAAGCAGCATCCACAAAGACAAAAGCTCAAGTGTGTAAGATTTGGAAAAGTTTATCCCCTGTGATTTGTTCCGCAAGTTTGAAAATAGTCACTTGCTTAATTGTCAAAATTCTTTCACTTAGGCTTTACCAAATTAGTGTCACTAAACTTGACCTGGTGAAGCCCCTTCATCTCCTCTACAATACTACAGTTTATCATTACTCATAATATTTCACTAATCATCTGGAACTCATGTAAAATTCATTAGTACCCCATAGGTTCGGAATATACTTCATAGGTCTTGAAACACTTTTCTTGTACATTTAACTACATTGAACAGTACTCTCAGTAAAGGAACAAAGACGTATTAGAACTGTTTGCACTTGTTTTCCATTTTCTTTAAACACACATTCTACAGGCTGGGGATAGACTGCCAAAACTGATAAAAGTGCTGTTCTTTGACTGGAACTATCCAGCCTTGCCTAGACATATAGTGCCTGTAGGGCTATTTGGCTGGCTGCTCTGCTGCCACTGCTCTGTGTTTTCCATGTAGCAAGACCAATGTCTGGCAAGTATGGCTTGAGTAGTTATCAGAAAGACAAAAAAATCTCCCAGACCAAAGGATTTTTCTATTCTTTGTTCAGTTCTCAACCTTTTTTCAAAGTGGGTCAGAATGATAATGCCCTGACTTATATGCCAACATTCCCTCCCACAAGTATGTTCAAAGCAATATCAACTTTTTTAGAGGCAAAACCAGGAATACATTAGATGCTTCTTTCTATTAATTACTTACTGATTTTAGGAATGGCTTGAAAGTGAGCTTTTAATATGCTGCTTCCTTCTCTTTGGTCCAGTGAGAAGGTAAGCAACATTACGTTACTAGACGAAGTTAAACGTACAACAGAAGGAGCCCAGGCCCCAGGTCCACACCATCTGGAATAGTACACAAAAAAATGCATTAAAAAAAATCCCATATTCCAGTCATCTTTGCTGAGAAACCAGGCAGAAGTAACACTGATCCGGTCATCTGCGTTTGTGAAGCATTCCTTTGGCTACCACTTCCCTTTTATTCTTCCACCCCGCTGACAGCACACAAGACGCTAGAGTTTCCCGTCACTGAGGCTTAGTCACTCAGGGTGAAAAATCACCCTTGTTCTTGCTTAACAAGTGCCCCAGAGTTTTCAGGCCTGCACAAGCTTCAGAGAGGGAGTGCCAGATCATGTTATTTCAGTAGTGGTAGGGGCACTGGGTAATAGAGGTTAGGTCTGAAAAGAGAAGTGCCAGTGCAGCAGCGTTGAGAAGCATCTATGCAACAGATAAGCCCAAACATTTTCAATCCATTAACATTGGTTTCATGTCACAAGAGCTGTCACACAAAATGTGAAGGTGTATGCATGGAAACTATTAATTCTTACTGATCTTCTACTTGAATAATGAGTTAATTTATAATCTTGAAGCTTGAAAACTTACTTCTACTTGAAATTTGAGATGCTATCTCTTGCATCTGTAAATTCACTCCTATGTTTATTCTGTTTTGAAACCCACAGCATATTTTGGATTTCTTTTAATTAATTGATAAATCCGTGTTAAAAATTTCTAGCAGTTTTCTCTTTTCCTTGCACAGCAAATGAAAGCGATTAAGACAAGACCTCTCGGTAACAGAGTCTTTCCACCACAGCCCTGCCACTGTCACCAATATCCACACTGGCAGCATTAAAATAAAATTTTTGAACCTTAAACTGAAAGTAGTTGTCTTTTGCTTTCCAGCAAGAGTTGTCCACATGAGATGCTTATTCTTAACAGTACACTTCACCATTGCAGCTTGCTCACTCTTTAGTATTTGTCACTGAACAGCTGTACTACCACAATTTACAGAAACTGATGAGAATCAGTTTAGTCACCATGTGTGACCCTAGACCTAAACATTAGGGAATAATGGCTATAAATATCATAATTACTGGCTGCCATGGCTATTGGGCATATTATTATTAGTTCTATTATGTCTGTCTTAAGTAGCCACTAGCTGCTTTTGGCTCCAGTAGAAAACTAATAGACATATGCAAATCCACACATTTTCTATGGTGGTAAGAAAAGTAACCAAAAAAAGTCAGCTTTTGTTGAGGTATCATTTAACATAATTTTGGTCACAAAATTCTGTTTTGGTTCTTTGATAGACAGGCACTAATGCACATTCTTGAACTTTGCCTTACAGCTCGCTGCATCAATGTTCTCTGAATATGTTACATCACACCCCTGTGTCAGTTTTGCCATTTTCCAGGTGCTTCCATGCTCATGGACGGTTCTACATTTGTGTTTCCTAAAAATCTCAGCCATTGCTAATAATGCACAGTGGAGTAACAGTTGCAGCAATAATCCATAATCAACAGCAGAACAGATGCAGCCCAGCATCTGGAACAGGATTCTCCTTCCTAGGCTACAGTCTGAGAGTAAGTCCTTACAAAAACCATGTGTTCATTCCACGTAGCAAGCTGTTATGTTTTGTTGCATGAAGAGAGAAATAAGTCTGTTAACAGAGCTGAAGAGGACCACCTACTCAAGTAAGTTAAAGCACTACCAGAGAAGTGCATTTCAGATTCCTACTGAATCTTCCTGCTCAGTTAGCCTCTTCCTGAATGTTCTTACAAAAAACTTTTTAAAAATTCCCTTCTTGAAACCATCCAATCTCAGATTCTCAAACTTGCTTATTTTTTTTTGATGAAGACAGATTCAATTGTGTCCATACATGAAATTTGACTCTGAAAAGTGGGCATGGTCACTCAAGTTTAAATATCATATGATCTTACTTATGCAAATGGACTACATGGTGACTCTAAGGATGGAGCCTTCCATAGGCACAATCCCTGCAACTGGACTACTATAAAACATGTATTTTCTAAAAGTGATAGAATACAATACTATAAGAAGTCTGTATCTTTTTGAGTTGTGACAGTAACTGTATGAAATCAAATCCATTACAAATTAGTCATAATATAGAATAAGCCTCACAGAAATTTATAGCAGGTTCCCTAGGGAAGTGGTCATGGCACTAAGCCTGTCAGAGTTCAAGAAGCATCAGGACAGGGCTCTTAGTCATATGGTTTAGCTTTAGTCCCATGAGGAGCAGGGAATTGCACTTGAAGATGCTTATGGCTCCCTTCCAGCTTTTGTAGGAGGTTTTTTCATTCCCTTATACAATATTTTTAATTAAGTTGTATTTGGAGCCTTACATTTTATCAATTTGGTACAGTTTCAGAGAGTTTCTGTACAGCTCAATAAAACATCTTTGCTATCTCTTTCATACCTGGTAATGATCTTGTTTTGCAGTGGAAGAAGGAAATCATATGCTGATAAGTGGTGGGATGCACAGCTCTCTGGAGTGACACCATGCAAAGTGATAACTACCAGTCTCACCACATAGTTAGAAGGAACTCGTAGCCTCCATTGATAAAAAGACTTTTTGGGATTCATCAGAGTTAGAGTCCTGTTGTTACCTGGCTTGGCATACAGGTCAAAGGATACTGCTATACAAAAGAAGCTAGATCAGTGGCTGAAAAAACTGTTAAGTTGAAAGATAAATTAAGTTCTTGGATAAAATTTCAAACAAGGTAGAAACAATCACCTTCCCACCCTTCTTGACTACTCTAATCCCTTTTTGCCCTTCCCTTTTCAACTCTATTTTCTTTTCCCTACCAGACTGCATCACCTTCTCCTGTTCTGGACAAGCCTCACCACCACCAGCTCATCACACACTCCACAAGCAGGAGGTGATTTGGCTGCATTTGTTATGATCTCTGTAACACACCTACTGCTTCCTGCATCATTTTCTCTTTGCCCCTCTCCATGCAATGAGAACACTAAGTACACAAAGCCAATCTCAAGGTGTGCTTGATGTGGAGAAATCAAGCAAAGTGAATTAAAGCTCTACACTGTCTGACTGATCAATACAAAACTATCTAATCACAAGATAAGTAAGCGATATATAATTTTGTATAGTTGGTTTTTTTTTTTTTTTTTTTTTTAAGATGTCAAGGATAGGAACCACAGCTCATTGCAATGCAGTGGGAACTATTAAATTTCAACCATTTTAGTCAGAACATCAGAATAAAAGCTGTAAGGTATTTTCATCCAGCCTCTATTTGGAACACAAGCCAGGGAGATTCCCTAGTTTGGTTTAGTTTGTAGGCCCTACAGATATAAATGGCAAACTGCCATTTTTCTGTTACAGGATTCCCCCCACCCCAGTGGTATCAGTTGGGATTGAAGCATAATTACCTGATTTTAGCATCACATCATATTCTGTGGAATCTGAAACTGAAATTTATTAACTATCAGCTACACAAGTCAAAGACACAAACTGGAGAAAGAAAAATAGACAGAATAGGAATTAAATGACAGGTACATTGTTACCAAAAAGCTCCATTGTAACAAGATCAAAATCTTCCTCCCCAGAAGAACTGAACAAGTGAGCTGCTTGTTTACTACACATTTCTTTTTGTTCCACTGAGGTTAATTTCTTAAGAGAAGCAACTATGTCTTGTGGTGCCCAGAATGCATTCCAGTAGTAAGCTCGAAGTCCAAATTCCCCTTCACTGTGAAATGAAAAAAGTGCATCATAAATACACTGTAATTACTATTTTAGACGTGATTTCCTCTGGTGTACATTTTTGGCTGGCACAGTTTCATAGACAGCTGAACTGCTGTGCAAAGAGTTGCAGCTGAACACGGTGGCAAAAAGTTCTCTTGTTTAACAATTGGTTTTGCTATACAGTAGAAATACTTCGAAAATATGCTGCTTAAAAGGTTACACACTAACACTGAAAACTACACCTCACAAAATCCTTACAATAACTTTTATGGAATCAGATGTTTCCATCCCTGCTGTATAATTATACACTTTTAAGATTATGTTACAGCTCCAGAAATGTTGTACTTTTTTTTTTAATCTGAGGTTAGCACCATATGACAACACAATTTTATGCCCATATTTGATACAACATTTCATACAATTGTTGCTGAAAGAAACAATCTTTATGTGTACATATAGAAAGTATGACCTCAGTGATTCAAAGAGACAAACCATCACACTCCTCCTTTCAAAATGGTCTGTGGACTGACCTTTCAGAGTTTTCAGAAACTACCAGGATAGTAGTAGCCATCTGCTCAGTGTATTTATCCTTCACACCAGGAGCTTAAGCAGAATGTCTTGCCCAAAATTATACATTTAATTTTTGTTTTGATAGGTGAAAAAGGAACTTCATTTGAATAGGCAAAACCAAAATAACATTCTGCAAGTACCAGATTGTTTTTTCAAAAATTAGAAATAGATGAATAGACTATAAAACAATCCATAAAACAAGGAACAAATAATTAGACTTCATTTCTCTCACTGATTCTACAGGGCAAGACAGAAATCACTCTATTAGCTTAACTCATATACTTAAGTGCACTTCTACATTTTTAATTCTCTTACAGAGATCTGCATGTTCTTCCAGGTAACTCATTTAAAATGCATGAACAAAAATATAAGCGAAACATAGCTGAGTATTTTAAGTTTATACCACATGTTGAAACAGTACCTACCTGAAAGCAGCCACTACAGACTTCAAATAGTACTTTCCCAAGAAGGAAGACTCATATGTTTCTGCCAACTGACAATCAAATGGTGGTAAAAGAAAATGCATTATATTTTAGTGCCAATATAATCTCTTATGTTATAAAGCATTTGTCTTTTTCTTCCTTTCCTCTTCCTCACACTCCCACACATATCAAAAGCACTGTCCATCACTTTCACAAAATGTATCAAATAAGGCTCATAATTTTGCATTAAATTCCACTAAAATAAAAAATTGCTTCCAAGTCACATCACATTTCAAGACCATTGAACTAGCCATGAAAAACAAGACTTTAATAATACATTTATATTTTTGTTCCAGTCTTTAAATTTCTGCCACATAATCTGGGCATAAGCAACTTGTATTGGCGGTGCACAAAGCAGCTTTGAGGCAGTAGATTAGCTCTTCTGGGAAATACAGGCTAACAGAGAACTGCTTTGTGTTTAAGGCTGCTGTTCACACGTACCTAGGAAACAGTATTGATCTCACAAATAGAAACTTATAAGAAGTGCAAGAAAGAAAGCATTGTTGTGAGTGATAAAGGAAAACAAAATAAAAAGTCAAGCACTGAATTGGAGATATAATTAAAAAAAAGTAAAGGGAAAAATGTAGAAGGAAGAGAATTTGAATCAAGTAAAACAAAAACACTCTCCTCTTTCCTTTGAGTATTTTTTCCATAATCTTGAAACCCACAGGTTTATTATCTAGAAAACATTGACCTTACTGTAAGACTCACAGCCCCATCTGTCTAGCTATGTTTCAAAATCTGAAAACTGCCAAGGCACTTGCTAGTTTTAAACTTGCAATTTTGAAGGAAAAAAAATAGTTACGACTATCTGGAATCCCCTCCTCATTCCCAGTCTGATTCTGTAAAAATATTTATAAATTATTGCTCTGTTTATGTGGGAACTTACATAATTTTGGATTGCTTCTGCTTGCAGGAGGAATTTCTCTGATGTTGGATCATTGAGGTCATTTGTGTAAGTCAAATTAGGAATTTCTAGGCTTCCACCAATATAAATGAAGGAGAAAGCTGGAGCTGAGAAAAAAAAAAAAAAAGGATTAAAAAAATTAGCACACCTAATAACATTATAGAAAAGCTTCCAGAACAAGAGGTTTGCAGAAGCATATATTTGTCCTTGGTGCCTGTAGGTATTAATTCTTAGGAGAAACATGCAGTAATAGCCAGAATGCTTAATCACTCTCACTGACAGAGTAATGCCCAGCAGGAAAGGAGAGAAATGAGGTACAGGTTCAGACAGGCATTTTTACTAGGAAGACTTAATTGTTAAGCTTCCATTTTTTGCAGTGCTAATCTCCTGAAGAGGTATGGTTTTAATGGCTATGTGTTGAGATTCGGGAAGGTATATACGTAAGTTAGGTACCTGTCCTGTATTTTTGGAAAGGGGAATAGAAGATAGACATCTAATTCCTGTAGGTTCTTGGGAAAGATGACAGTTCTAATAATGATGGTATTCACAAACAGAGTCAAGAAATTGAGATAAAATGCATACCTTCAATATTTTTGTGCAACTATTCACTGCTAAGTATTGTGCATTTTGTTCCTTTAGCAAAGACATTAAGGAGAAGGGAAAGTCAAGTAGCTTAGGTGCACATTATGTGCTCAGCTGCTTAGTGCAGAATGTGAACACAGCATGGTCTGGATGGGAAGGGTAACACTTACAGAAAGAATAGTGCAGGACTAGCACGGTTACTGTAACTGTTAAAGAAACTACAGATAATATTCCTAGAAGCCCTCTCCACCAGAAAGACAACTTCATCCTTTTGAAGACATGATACTTTTGACACAAGTCGTGGTGGTAGGATGGGTAGTAGCAAACATGTGGGCTTTCCTAGAGAATGACACGGGAAGGCATCAATTAGTAAGGCAACAAAAAAGAGCTAAGGTATTACATTTTAGTATATTTACTCTTTAGTTTTAAAGACATTAAAATTGAGATAATATCTTTCACGTTATCAGCTACATCGTGCAGGAAACCCACAGCTTTCTTGGCTGCTTGCTTGCTTAATGCATTTCAATCTATGGAAATGTGTGCATGGGGAAATTATTATCACCTTGGTTAAGAGCAATTTATGAAGAACAGAGGTCAATGCACACCAGAGTGGACAAGGAGATCGTTTACTATGTTCCTACTATAAAGCTTAGCTGGTGCCTCTTACCTGCCCTGCAGCCTGCTCAGCGTCTGGAGCTGGAATGCTGTACACAGAAGTCCGGTTGGAGGGGAGAGCCCGTAGCATGATGCTGTGACACAAACACCTTCTGACAAACCTACTAGCAAAACCCTAAACAACCCTCACTTCTTAAACATAACTGAATAGCATGCTGCTCTCCCCACCACACACCCAGGGCTTCTCTTATTTCCCCTTTGCCACACTGCTTGAAGTTGGAGCCAGCTGATCTGTGATCAAAGAAGGTTGGGAGGAGAAGCTACCATCACTGTAACTCTTTGTTTGCCTAACTGGCTAAGTAGGATATGGATCCCACCATTTCAAAACAGGTCGCTTCTTTCAGAAATAATAGAGTACAGAAATAATTTATTATACAGTGGAAAGATCATGCAAGCAAATTTACAGATAAAAAATCCCAGAGCAACATAAATGAGGCAACTTCTAATAAACACCCAGTGGAATCCATAGAAATACTGATGAGAGAGAAGAAATGCTCAATTCCACAGACCACTTGAACTTTCCAGCCTCAAGCAGGTACCAAAGAATAAGTGTAACTGCAAAGTAATTCATGTTCATATTTCCTGTTTGAAAGAAAAACTAGTTTTAAGTCAGCAAATCAACAAGGTGACATATTCTGCATGTAAAATAAGAAAATCAAGGATGTGAGAGGGATAATAACATGTTTTATACATGTTGAAAGAGACAGTACAAAGAACAAAACCTTGAAAGCTAAAACAGGCCCAAGAAACCTGAGCCTCAGAAAAAGAACCCAAACCAAACAAACTCCACCCTCCAAAAAAAAAAAAAAAACCACAAAGGGAAGAAACAAACCCCAACACAGATCACACAGACTGCAAAAGGGATTAACTGGAAGGCAATCCTCAGAGCTCAGAAATTCAAACTACAACTGTAGACAGATGGCTTTGTTCAAGTCCTCTTTTTTCCCCAACAGCCTGTCTGCTACACACACAACCTGCTGATTGTCCCTTCCTTTAAGGAAAAGAAAAAAACACAGAAAAAGCCTAGGAGAAACAAACCACTTTTGCATAAAAACTGTATCAGGACCTTTCAGAAACATCAGTTTTACTTGGCAAGGACAAGATCATTACAATAACTTACATCATTATATTTACTCACCTTCTTAAGGTTGCCTGAAGCTAAAGAATTCAAATTCTTAGGTGGATGAACTTGAATATGAAGAAATGAAGGCAGGAAATTGAAGAGTTAGTAGCTCCAAATCACGCAGTTAATTAAATGAAAGCTGGAGGAGGAATAAGCATGGAGCAAAATCACTACTCTTAACTCAAAATTTCTGATCTTCAAAAATTAGGGCCCTACAGATTTGAAAGGATTGAGTTCACCTTCTGCAACCTCTATTCTTCCTTTTGCCTGACAGCTGTTCTTGGTGGAGAAGACAGGGAAAGTAATATTTGTAAGAGTGCAAATAGTTGATTGTTGCTCCACAGTTACTTCTGTATTGGCCTTACACATCTCAGAAGAAAGGAGTGACTAAGCCTTAAACTCTCTCTTTAAGTGATCAATTGTATCTTCAGCTTCCTGACAGAGGATTGCACCTGCACTTAGGTGGTACCTGGAAAATGAATGTAAAGTGCCAGAAGTTTATTATTGCACCTCCTCCTGTGTCTCCAGACATCTGCATAGAACAACCACCACAAGGAAAAGCCTCTTCCTTATTCATGAAGGTTTGAAAAAAGGCTAATTATTACTTCCATATGTGAATTCCAGAATGAGCAAGAGACCCGCAAAGAAATTCCACCACTGAACAGTTTTTCCAAATATGATTTTTAATGAAGATATCCAGGACATGTTTTATTCCACAAAACCAGTTTTCACATTACAAGACTGAAGGCACATATTTGTGAATCCATGGTGCAAAATTTGACACTCTTGTGTAGACACCTGGGAAATTTGGTCTTCCACATCCATAACCCCAGCTCACTATGCCAGTCAAAAACCATTTTCCATCTCCATTGCTTTGACACGACAATGGTCCGCCAGAATCACCCTAAAAATAATAGATTAAGTTGTATGTGTTTACAGTGAAATATAAAACTAGGGAAAAATCCACGGCAGATGTTTTGCCTGAGCAATTCCAACAGTGATTGTAATTTCATATTCACATAGTTCAAACCATAGATACTTTGTTATTTGTAAGCAGATGGATTGCACAGTTGTACCAAAGTTTGCTCTTTCACAAGAAAGAAGGCTAGCTCTCCCTCTCTGAAGGCACTAAAGATATCACTTTTCATGGACTAGATTTGAAATTAATTTTTTTTTTCCTAGGTTCAAACTCACAGCTAGACCCCAAATCTGCTCCTTACTATGTATGTAAATTCATAGGTTACACACGAACAACTCAAAAAAATAGTAAGCTTTTTTTAAAAAAAGATAAATACAATAAATAAAATAAAATATTTAATAATTGTATAACTTCTCTCAAAGGTAAATGGAGACAGCTTGAATCCCTCAATTGTTTTGTGTTTGTGGTTTTTTTTAGTTTAAAGAAGGACAAAGAGCCTAAATGTCGTCCTCTAGTAGATACAAGTCAACAAACAACTAACAAGTTTAGGCTATGTAATGTCTTTGCAATCAGATCAGTTAAAGTGAAGTCTGTAACAGACTTCAAAGTTTTATACACTATGTCATAATGCCATAGTACAGGACAAAGCAACTAGGACTCTTCCTTTATAGGATGTTCTTGTACAAATACATTGGTAGAGCTTCAAGTAAAAAAAAAAAAAATGTGCCACCATTTGGGGAAAATTGCTTGGACCAAGTTTATACTTTCCTGTAAGAATCTGCTGTACACACAATATCTCTGAAAAAGACACCAAGTAGCAAGTTAAACCTTACCAAAACACTGAATGCAAGAAACAACTTCCAAAAGCAAAAAGTGAGTTGGCAAAATTCAATGTTTTGCAAGAAAAGTGCCCTCCTTCTAGACATACATATTGACAGAGCTAGAAGACTATTTTCTTTTAACGTTATAGCATGTTAGGAAGGCAGGTTGGAAGGGACCTCTTCCTAGGTGCCAAGGTGGTACCTCTGCTCGAAGAAGGATTAACTTGAATTGCCTGACAAAAATGTCAAAAATTTAGAAGAAAAACTTTTTGCTTCCTTGACAGTTAAGATTTTACATTTACTGAGGTCAAATTTTCATTTTTTTTCCTTTAATTTCTAGGACAAAAGAAAAGTGGAACACCAGCATTTTTCACACATTTTGATCAGCTCTAACTGCCAGACACAGCCACAAATCCTTACAAAAATACAGCCAGAAGGCCTGTAAATTATGCTTTTGCTTGGCTATATTTTGAGTGGCCTTACAGAAACAAAGTCACTGCAGAAACAAATTCTCCAGTTAGTGAAAACAATACTTAGTATCAATGGTCTCCCTAACCTCTAAAAAGCAGCTGGTACATTATACTCTCTCAAAACCCTCAGACATTCCTTGCCTGAGACCTATTGTAGTCTCTCTGACTTCTACATAGATCAGTGAAAGCTAGAACATTCCAGATCTCCATCATCAAAAAATGGTTTTATTATTATTTTAGCAGAAAATTAACTACTATTTTAGTAGTAGGTTTATATAAATTCAATATAACATCTGTAATATGAAATGTTATATAAATATATACTGTATGTATACACACACACAGAGTTTAACTACCATTCACTAGAAGTAAATTCAGAACCTCATATTTATTATCTTTCAGCTTCTCCAGATCAGAAATAATTTATGTTTGAAAATTTATGCCCAGTTATCATTGTCTCATTATACACTCCAAGTTGGAAGGGAGGGATCCTGAAAAGAGACAAGCTAGTTTCTCATTTTTTTCTTCAACTGAGAGCTTCTTATGCCAAAAATTGCCTGACTTCAACTTGTTATTGGGAGTTGCAAATTGATTGGCTTTTGGCCTGTAACTGAAACTTAGTGATGCTGCTTGTGCACATAAAGCAGTAGAACTCTGAAAGCACCCAGAGGAGAGACTTGCTGACAGACAATTCTTATATTGCTCTTTTTCAGAACTGAAACATACTGACCACAAAGTGGTCTGCCACTCAATTCTTACACCTCAGCATGCAACAATGAAAGACAAGATATGCTCTATGCAAAGTGTGCTGAGATACATACTTTACACCCATCTCTTTTCCCAGACAATAGCCCAGCACAAAACATCCTAGCTGTGATAATCCCATATGTGGAATGACATAATGTCTGGTCAATAATTTCTACCTCTGCTTTCTGAAGAACTGCTGAACCTTCATCATCTGGAAAACAAATTCAAAGAAGAGTGATTCAACAGAGCTTAGCATTTTACTCATCTACTGAAATAGAAAACAAATCTTCAGAAAATATCCACGGATACTTTAGATCACTGAGATTATTTCAGATTCCAAACAACTGCAATGGGGCAGAATGCTTCTTCTAACAGGCAACTGTATAATGTGGTTTTGGTCCTTTAGACACACCAAATACAATGGCATAATCACTAAGGTTGGTCAAAAATTTTTTTCTTTGCTTTTTGCAGAAATGCCTCAAGACTTCCTCATTTGTTCTCTTCTTATTTTTAAAAGGAAACAGGATTTTACAAAGGTATTTGGATCATCACATGACAGATTTGCAGTTAGGGCAGTATATCTGAAGGAGCCGAATCCAAGATTAAGACTATGAGTCAGAGATTCAGAATGCAAGTTTTGGCAGCGTTAAGAACTTGGACATTTCTCAAAATATGGTTCTCTCTGTCTGAAAGATTTGGTAAAACACCTCTTTGCTGTAAGATATATACTTTCAGAAAAACAGAGTTAAACCTAATTGTCCCCTCCTTTTAATGCAAGAGGTCCAATCTCATCAACAGCTGATCCTCTCAAAATCTGGGTACAGCCAAAGAAACCTCACCTATATATTCAATTATGAAAGTGCTGGTTTACATAACAAAGCTCTGTTTCAGGATTTGATAAAGCTAGTAGAAGGTATACTTCAACATTACTTAAAAGACTGATTTGGTACTTGTATTGTGTAGAATGATGAAGGGAATAGAGGAAAACTGGGGGAAAAAACCAGTTCTTTTTTTTTTTTGAGGCATTGCATTTCAAGTAACCAGCTTTTACATTGCACATATGACTAAACAGCAGCCCAAAGAGAGAAACCACACCGTGCATCCTATCTCAGTCAGGTGGTTGCTCTTGGTTTTCAACCATATATTTGCTCACAGCTATTTATAGAGAGGCTGGATGTAACTTAGCATGTGGAAATCCTGGCTGTGAGCAGCAAGTCCAAACACTGGAGTTTAATGACTGCTGCTGCCACCTTTCACCTTGCACTGGCCGGGCCAGCACAGCCGCAGCAGCCCTGAGAGGGCAGGTGAGGCTGGTCCTGGGCAGGTGCAGACAAACCACCTGGCCCATGTCCCTGCAGTGCCATGAGTTATGTCAAGGGAAGCCATCATACCCTCACTGGAAGGGCTTTAGGAAGGTGGCCATGGGAGGAGTGGAAGGTACCACCATTCCCACAAGGGAAGAGGCAGGTCAGGACAAGCTGCTGGGAAGGCCAGCACTACCCCTGCCACGGGGCAGTCCACGATTACAGTGTGGCCATTCTGTCAAGCTGCACTCCGAGGACGGAGCTGGCACCTCACAGCCAGGGTCAGCACTACAGGGTTGCTCAGCCTGAAGACGTTGAAAGTGAGAGAAGAAAGACAGCAATTTCATCTCTGTGCAGCAAGCATCACAGGCTCCAAGGGTAACAAAGGCAAAAAACAACACCACATTATTTCAGATTAAGTGGAGCTCCTTGCAAGCCTTAGCTAACAACATGACCCAGAAGACTTTCAGATCAATAGGACCAGTAGCCAATTTTCCTGAACACATGGAGGTACACGCACAAGGCACCTACTTGCATAGGACAGAAAATTCAAAACACTATTATTTTCTGGACACCTCAGCAACACACAAAAGCTGGTGTTCTGCACACCCACACGCACATACCAGCTGTGAAGGCTGCTGGTTACCTGGGGGAAAAAATTAGCTCAACTGAAGGGATAAAACTCACCTGTTTCCTGCTTTTGGCCCCAGCCTGTTATCCAGCACTTGTCACCGCTGCGGACTTTATGGGAAAAGGGAGGCACACAGATTGGCTGGATGACATGGCTCATTGTGTCCGGCCACGGTTTGCTCAGCTGCAGCAGTGCAATGTCGTAGTCATAGTTCCTGCTGTTGTAGTATTCATGGACTATGATCCGTCTCACCGCAGATACAAACTTCGCGCGGCCTTGCATTTGCATCCCCATGTGGGCTCGCCATGCTCTGGGGTCAGCCAGCCTGCTTGGGAGCACACAGTGAAGGCATTTCTTTAAAAAGTACCCCAAAACACCTGCAGGCAGCAGGGCAGGCGAAAGGTGAGGGCAGCACCTCCATGCAATTCAAACTCTGGGATCTAAAGGCATTTGTGGATGCTGGTCGTGTTTGGGGCAGAGTCAGAGTGAAGATTGCTTACTTGCTCCCTTGAAAGCAGTGAGCTGCAGACACGAGCCATTCTTTTGAAATCACTGATGCTCCACAGTAAGCAGCTCCCACAAAATGAAGGCTGACCTGCCAGGGCCATTCACCTTCCTTGGTGTTTGAGCCACCCACAATCCTAGAGATGAGATTGCTGATCTTGCTACTGCCACAACCTGCAAGGGATATTTCAGGTTATAAACCCCATCCCTAGTGCTTTTTCTTTAGTGAGAGGGCTTCCCACACAGGGCATGAAAGAATCTTGAACTTTGAAATGTTTGGAATCTATTTCCTTGCCCTGTTCTAATCTATTTGGCTACTCTATTACTGAAACAAGAGGTGACTCCAAGTCAAAAAAGGCACCGGTCTAGAAAAGTTCCTTTTCTAGCTCCGCTATAGGAATTGACCTCTGAATATTTCTTATGTCAGCAATGTCAGAAGATGCATTGATTTAATAAGTATCCCAATGAATATATAAAAACAGACAGTACCTTATCTCTTTTTGATACTGTCAGCCCTGACCTGAAAGGACACCATCAGTAAGGAAGTTCAGTATCATCAGAACACTTATTTCTTGCCGAAACAGTGGGAGTGATACAAGAAAAATGTACGTGGAGATTAGACATTTGTTGCTTCAGAAATAAGGTGGTCCAATCATTAATTTGTATGGAAATAACTGACAGCCTGTCAATGCTGTCTATTAGTAACAGGTGAAGAAGTCATATCTCAGCACAAAAAGCTGTACTCTAATTTGAAAAGCAAGGAAGAAAGACCCTTCTGTAGGGCTTTAGTGCCTGCACGTAAAGCTTCTGCTCAAGAGTTTTAGTCCCACACAGAGGTGTTAATATTTCTGAACACTTCCCTGCACACAGACAAAAAGTCAAATGCAGCATTAATGTTTCCAGACAAAAGTAGTCATATGGCTAGTCTTTTAAGATATCCTACTCTATCCAAGGCAGGTGCTGGCAGATTTGAAATACAGGTAACATGGCAGAAGCAGCTGAGGGCCAGGCAAAATCATAAAATCATAGAATGGTTTGGGTTGGAATGGACCTTAAAGATCACCTAGTTCCAATCCCCCTGTCATGTTCAGGGACATCTTCCACTAGACCAGGTTGCTCAGGGCCCCATCCAACCTGGTCTTGAATACTTCCAGGGATGGGGCATCCTCTTCTCCAGGCAACCTGTTCCAGAGTCTCAGGACCCTCACAGTGAAGAAGTTTTTCTGTATACCTAACCTAAATCTACCATTTGTCAGTAAAAAGCCATTCCCCCTTGTGCTGTCACTACACACCCTTATGAAAAGTCCCTCTCTAGCTCTCTTGTAGGCCCCCTTCAGGTACTGGCAGGTGCTAAAAGGTCTCCCCAAAGCCCTCCTCCTTGCTGAAAACCCCCAGCTCTCAGCCTGTCTTCATATGAGAGGTGGCTTCAGCCTTTGGATCATCTTTGTGGATCTCCTTTGGACTTGTTTCAACAGGTCTATGTTATATACCTCAAATACCTGAAAGTATTAAGTTTAAGCAACTAATCCTAATCCCACTTTTATTGCTACTGCAGTAACAATAATCTGTTCACTTTAGAGCAAAGCAAACTGAAGAGGTTGTACAGAGGTTACTTTAGGAAGATTTGAGACTAGAACATAGCTTGATACTATGAAATACTGGGGTTTTCGCCATCAGGAAGAGTGAGAGAAAGTGAAAAATTTGTGGGTTTTGTCTCATTGCAGCTGTATCATCCCTAAATCCAAATAAAGTCTGACTTCAACAGAAGTACCTGACATCACTACAGGCAGCAAAAACGCTGCCTCACCAGCTAGCCAAGTTCACTCTGCAATTAACTCTGCTTCCCCAATCCTTAACATAGCTACAATAAGCAGTACAGCTGTTTAAGACTCCCCATGTCTTAGACTGTAAACTCACCCTCTCACAAGAACTTAGGAAATTCTGCAAGCAGACCTGCAGTGAACTGATAGCTGTTCATTACCCCACTACTATAGAGAGAATGCAACAAAAACTCAGTACCTGCAGCATGAGTTGTACCCACTCCAAAACAGGAATAAAGGGCTTTATTGTGCAAAAAGTTCAAAGTTCAAAAAGATGAATGTTTGAGAGGAACTTACTGCAGCTGTTCTCATCGCTTCCATCAACACAGTCCACAGTCCCATCACATTTTGCATATTGTTTCCTAATGCAAATATTATTCCTGCACTTAAATGTGTGGTTTGTGCAAGGAATACCTGAAACAGTTGTGGAGAAAAAAAAAAAACAAAAACCATTGCCTCAGCTTAACATGTGAAGAAATGTCTGCACAGATAAAAGATTCATATATGTATTAATTGATAGGAGGGAACATAGCAAAAAAAAAGCACTTTGAATGGGACGGCTTAAGTCAACCTCTAATTAGAATAAACTATTCAAGTAGAACTGCAACAATACCAAGGTGTACATGAATTTGGACAAGTCTGAACTAAGGTTTTGTCCCATCCTTTCCCATAGCACTAATGAACGTGGATATAGTAGCAAAAATTTAGATGTACAGTGTGAGGCTAGAAAGAGAAAACATCCAGGGTTCTGGAAGGAAGCTCTCCATTATATTTCAGTATTAAATGTGAAATGAAAGATTGTAGTGAAAGCAGTATTATTAACTGTATCCAGTAAAACTGCAAACCCTAGCCTTGGCATTTTCCTATTTCCCTGTGGCTTGCAATAAATGAGGCCACTCAAACCCAATCTATTTTTCTTGTCAATACACAGAAGTATCATGTAACCATTTACACAGACTGTCTAGTCAGACAGGTCAAAATCTTGCCTTCAAAAAGGTCACTTGCAGCACTTACCAGTTGTGCTCCCTTTCATGTCATGGTGTTAATTTATTCTAAAAAGTCCAAGAAAAGTCTGACTCAAGACTTTCATGGGCCTACTGCTAAATTTATAGCTTCCATAGAATTTTAAACACATTAACCTTATAACCCTGAAAACTGCTCCAGAGAAGCTATCATTTTTATAGTTATTTTACAGATGGTAAAACAGATCCAGGAAATAAGTTGCACAGTTTATGCTTTAAAGAGATAAAAGCAGGGATTCAATCTTCAAATTCCTAGATCCCCATCCTGCACCTAAAGTACTTAATTCTTCTGCCAGTATTTTGCTGAAACAGGTGTTCATGAGCTCATTAAAAAAATAAATAGTTTAAAATCAATAAGGACTTGTTTCTAAGCATTTTAGAAAATTAAACAATTATATAGCCTGAGTGAAATTTGATAGTGCCTCTCAACTCTTTGAATGTAGCATCCAGAATTCAAGTCAGGGGGAGATAGATAATGGAAGAGAGAAAACAAAATATTTAAGAGAGCAGCCTTACTGTGGGTGCAGTTCTGCTCATCTTTTCCATTCTCACAATCACTTACTCCATTGCAGGCAACCAAATTATCCTGTATTGCGAAGCTGGAGTTACAGTTCCACTCAGGGACAACTTTAAAAACATAAGTCAAATCAGGTATAGAAGCATGCTTGTAAATGCTGACACTACTCTGACTATGCCTGGGTACCACTTCATACCTTCACTGCATGGTACAAGGATGGGTGTGAGTGCCACATTATGTGTGCAGAAAATAAAGTGCAGGAGTTCAGTGACTTCCCCAGTTCACACATTGCCCCGGGTAGAATTGGACAAGTTCTAACGCGCTTTCATCATGGATGTACTTTCATGTACTCTATTCACCACCATTTGTCACTTTCCCCACAAAAATAACTCATCTCAAAATGGAACAGAACTTAACTAATAATTGCCAGCATTTATGACATGAGGAAAAACTAAAATATAGTCTATTACAGCTGGTTTTGCACATCCAGATTTCTTCCTTGTGCTCTCCAGTGCCATATTTCTTCATTTTTTTGTTTTGTCTCTTGCCAACTAACTATTACTTAAAGCACTGGAGACTGACTTATAGTCTGTACCTGGACAGACAAAGGAAGCTGAAAACATCTTTTTTTTCCCCCTAAAAAATTTCACCCTGTTTCAGCTGCCTTCTAAGACAAGATAATTCATTCGTTTTCAGTCAAGATCTCTAATAAGTGAATACAAACCACAAAAGAGTTCATCGCTTTCATCAAAGCAGTTGTTTATGCCATCACAGCGCTGTAGCTGCTGGATGCACAAGCCAGTAGAACACTTGAAATATCCAGGTGGACATGCTGGAGGTTAAAAAAAGAAAAAACAACTTCAAAATTTTCTTTCCCCAAGTATTGCCAGCTCGTTTCATTTTACGGTCACTAAGCTATTCCAAGGAATGACAAAGTTGATCTAAATCTAGTAGAACTGTATACATTGCCAGCACTTAAACTGAATTCAAATGTTGAAAACCGGGATTTGAAGAAGAGGAAAAAACATCCTTAAAGTTCCAATTCAGCTGTTCCTGGAATATGTACCACAGGCTCACTAGGGCTGGACCAAATCAGTCAGTGTTTCATGACACAGTGCGAGACTGCTTAGAATGCCATCTTCTTCTAAAGGACAGTCTTGCTTCCAATAACCAAAATTTGCAGCATTTCACAACTTTGGTAAGTGCTGAGGTATGAACTACACCTTTGCATGGTGCTGAGGTATGAACTACATAAATGTTTCCTTCTAAAATAAACACAAAATAAGCAGTTGATTATTTGGTACTCTCTCTTCATTACCTGGAAGCCTTTGTAGTAACAGAAACATTACAAAAAAAATGTTGGGGATGAAAACAAAGAGGAACAGCAGACTTCAGTTGATTGCACTGTGGTCAGAGCCACACAGGAAACTTTAAGGACTGTGCAGAAGAGAGCAGACTGTACATGCAGGAAACCAGAGCATGCTGCACATGCCCACAAACCTTAGATGCACAGCCTTGATGAGCTAGAAAAGGCACTTTGTTTGCTAGTCATCTGATGTAGTAAGATCAGAAAAGAAAATGAACTAAAACCCAACAGGTAAGTTCCTTAATTAAGTCCTAGTGGACCCCAAGAAAATGATGCTTCACAGGTCTGAAATGCAAAGTGGGGTTGAAAAGATAAAATCCATCTTACGCTGGCTGATGTTGTAGCTGCCATACTCCACCAGAAGTGGTTTCTCAGAGACCTTCGAACTGCACTGAAGCTCAACGTGGACAGCAGAACTTGTAATGTGGAAGACTGTTTGATGATCAACATAGTAACCACAGTACCTAAAAGTGTTCAGCGGAGTTCTAAGCAGCCTTCACGTGAAAATTTACGTGCAATTTAAATGTCAACAACACTGAAATTCAGCAGTACAGTCAGCTGCCATTCATTAATTAAGAACCAAAACCTGAAGCAGTACACAAATTCCCCAAAATGCTGGTCATAATCCTTCGTGACCACACGCATGCAAGCACAAAGTTTTGCCAGAAAGTCTAGAAGAACAGAGATGTAACAAACATGGGTACTTCTGTCACCATTTCTTATATCTGTTTTCAAAGGATTTTGATTTTTAAGAAGACTCAAGTAAGTTTGGTGTAAGGGTAAATGTCAGTACAGTGGGACAGCAAATTTAGCTTCTTGGATTTTGAGGATTGCTCCTAAAGAATATTGCAGAAAGAGATTGGCATAAAATTGGTCCAACTTCACTGAAGGCAGAGGGGAATAGATTTACGGAAACTGAAAATATTCTTAAGTAGTCACCCACCTTTCCTCCGCTATTAACATTCTGGAAATTTACCTTTGAATGTCATGCCTTCAAATAACTAGTCTTAAAAATAATCTACTTAAAGCTGTCATTTTGGCAAAGAGGTTCCTTGGACTTCAGCCTAGGCACCACCTGGTTGAGAGAAATCTAAATGTTCCCTGATATCAGTAAACATTTAATTCATCCACTGCTAATGAATTCTAACATCCCTTCCCATCAAAGATGTTGCAACTAGCATTTAGATGCAGCTCTAGATGGGGGGAATACAAAAAAAACCCCCAAAACAAACAAACAAAAAAACACACAAAACCCCCAACAAAAAACCCCAAGCAAACAAAACCACAAAAAAACCAAACCCCAAAATGAAAACAAACAAAGCCTCTTTAACAAGGAAAAGGTTGCTGGATCGTTATATAAAAATTAGAGACAGTTTTAAACCAGTGAACATTGACAGTACAGGTTGTTCTAGAAGCAGAAATAAGGACCCCCTCCTCTATTCAACAAACTGCCTCAAAAATACAGCACTTATGAGAAGAACATCTGGCTTTCAGGTTCCTGTCAAAAGAAAAAGTACTTATGAGTTTAAACAGATTTAAGAGCAGAAGTAGCAGTATTGATTTTTAGCACACTTGGCACACACGCTTGCTCGACAGCACTGCAAGGACACACATTGTTGCTAGAATAAACACAAAAAACATGAAAATGGATTGTTGTATTATTAAATGGACTAGTGGACTATTAATCAGAGGTAAATATTTCCCTCATGTATTTTGGCCACATCAGGCATTGCACCAGGACTACTCTTCACATCAACGAATGCAGACAAATTGGTCAGTGATTTCCATGTGGGCGGGTGTTGTCTATGTGTCCTGTGCATCCCAGTGAGGTGGGATTTCAAAAATGAAACATCCTGTTAACAGATGTAGGAGGTTGTGTTCCAGCAGTGTGAAAAATAAAGGAAGAAAACAATTTAAAAAACAGACTCCTCCTAGACATCCTGAATGCAGATGCAAAAAAAAAAAAACAACCAGTTAATTTTACACCTTTCTACTATAGAAAATTGTAGGAAAACCCAAAAAACAAAAACCAACAAACAAAAAAACCCCAAGCAACAAAAAAACACAAGCCACCAAACAAACAAGCAAACAGAAAAAGCAAAACCAAGCCAACAAAAAAACACAGCCAAAACACCAGATATACCAGGGCTATGAGTTGAATACAGAATATTCTGAGTTGGAAAGGACCCACAAATATCACCAGGTCCAACTCTTAAGTGAATGGTCCATAGAGGAATCAAACCCACAACCTTGCTGTTATTAGCACCATGCTCTAACCAGCTGGGCTAATCTCAGAGTGCAGACTTCCTACTACAGGAAGTCTAATTCTCACTCATTTTAACATCCATCACCAATGCTCCCAACCTAAGCCAGCTTGGCAAAGTACATAGCAGAACGCCACCTAACCATCTGATTGCTCTCAATTAGCCCACGGACATTTTCTGCATTTCTCCTTCTGTCAATGACTTTGACACCTTCCTTCCAACAAACCTTAGCACCATTTTAAAAACAGTTGCAGTCTGCATTGACCACTTGTCAGCCACATAAAACAACCTCATCTCGCCAGAAGCAGAGGATATCTGTGCCCATCTGTGAAAGAGCTGAAACAGGAACACTGAGGGAACCATCTCCTATGCAAAGTGAAAAATGCCATATGCTCATGGGATTTGTAAGACAAAGCCACTGATCCTTAGGAGCCTTCTGCTGGAGTTTTACTAACCATGCCTCCATGTCCAAGGCAAATGGAGGTTGCAAGGCACCATCTGTAACTCTGTGCCATGGATACTGAGAGAAACTAATTAAGGGGATTCTGTCCCATATGTTGAAGGAGGGAATGGGATACTTTTTTCAGGGCATGAGCAGATACATGCATCCTGTAGCAGAAACAATGGGATGTTGGAACAGTTTTAAGAAAAGTAAAGCACTGTCAAACTCTGTGTTCACATAAACCTCTAATGTTTTGCCTACAGAGACTCACTGACATTTCTGCCCCTGAGAATTTTAGCAAAAGCAGTTCATCATCTTTAACTTCTTTAGCTAGGCAGTGGAACATCTGTATGTCCACTGGAAGAAAAACGAGGGAGAACTGTATGGTTGTGTTCAGTGTCTCTGGGTAGATAAAGCTGTCCCTGAAGGTCTGAAGGAATCTTATCTCCACCATCTTCTCGGTAGCAGTCTTTACTAATATCAGTATCCTGAAGCTTCTTAACCTTTTGCACCTGAGATAACAGCATTCTATAAGCTGCAATTGCAGAAAGCTGAAAGGTGGGGTCCCCTCCAACCCCCATTTCATTAACCATTAAAATGGGGAAAAAAGAAAATAACACAACGTTTCATGCTTTAAATCATACTATTTTTCCTTGAGAAGTAAACACAGAACAGAAAATCAGAAGTTCAAAAGCCTTATTTTCAGTGAAAGAGACACTTTCAAAGGAAATCTTATCTTAGTCTACACATATCATCAGCAACTTACAACAGAAATCAGGAACATGTGCTCTTGTGCAGTACTTCAAAAGTAGCCCTAAGTGCACTTCTAAGTGCTATACTCTGATATTTCGTTCTATGGAATGCATAATTGGTAGGCTTATTGAAAAACTTCTCTTTTAGATAGAGAATCCTTACAGTATGAACCTATTATCATTTTTTCATCCAGCTTTTACCTTTATTTGATATCTCAGCCCTCCCAAATATCCTGAATCCTTACAATTCTGTCATAAAAAGAACATCAAAAAACCCCACAAGCACACCAAATGTGTTGTGTTTTGACTGGTGTTTTTATGTGCCCATCTAGTCCAGCAACCAATCTCCATCAAGGCACAATTTTAAGAGCTTCAAATTAAAATTTATCTGTCTAATTAGAAGATGGTATCAAAGAATAGAGAAAGTTCTTCTCCTCTTTGCAATTCTTTCAGTTACACTCAGAGGTCTAATTGACTTTTCTTAGTTTTGGTAATGAGTTCAGAAACTCAGTTTCAAGAATAATCTTACAGAGGTTTCCATTTGAATAAAGTTCAAAAAAATATAAAAAATCCTATGTTTCTCTTTCAAGAGCCAGTGACTGGAATGAGGAAGTAGTTACTCTTCTATTCCCAATCATCTCATTACAACAGCTTTCACCAAGAAGTTAATTAGATTCGCCGTCCTCTTGAGCAATTATAGCATTAAGTTACACTTAAAAGGTCTGTAGCAGACCCAGTTCAATGACCCCAGAAAACCCAGAATTATTTTAGGGTTCACAGGACATCCATCTTCACCCAATTCTTTCAATTTCTCTCTCTCCAGAGAGTATCAAAGGCTCTTGTTTTCATGTTTCTGGTACTTTTCAATAGAAATATATATGAAATAATACATATATATATATATAAGTAAACATATATAAAATAAAGATTTTGTTACATCATCAGCTAAAATGAAAGAATGCTAGGACAAGGCAGTGAGTTATTTCTGTTTTTGCTGAAACTTTCTGAGTGAGCTGCAGTAGTAACAGGAAGGTTTACGTCTGCATGGATTATTAACGTAACAGTACCAAAATACTTACATGTGTTCATTAATTTTCCACCACCCTCGCTCACAGCCTTTAATATTCTTCTCACTGATGGTATAGTTATGAAACTTCAGAGCTATACCAAGGCTTTTCTGTGGAGTCTGTTGTGAACAAGAAAGACAGTGAACATAAACCACAAAAGGCTATAAACTTATCTCAGCAATCATAGACCTTGGCAGTGCCACACTCTGGGAGCTCTGAGCCAGCTCAGCAGCCAGCACTTGAGACACATGCCAGCTATTCAGTCTTGAGTAAAAGCAAAGGCTGGCACAGCCCCACCACAGCTGCAGGCTTTCTCCCCCTCTAGCCAATCTCCTTTTCATCTTCAGAAAGCCACTGGCCAAAGAAAACAGCATTTGTATCAAGACCAAAACACTCAAACACATCCAAGTTTACTTGTGTAGGGACAAAGAGACCCAGTGGACTTTAAGAGCTAAGATACTGCATGGAATAACTGTGTCATGTTACCTCTAGCACAATACTGTAGTCTTCTTCTAGTACCTGCCCAGCCAAGCATTCTTTAGTACTTTACAAAACATTTTTAAGCCCTGCAACATCATGAGTGTTCATAATTAGTTAGAAGTTCCTTTATTAAAAGGAACAGAACCTTTTTGCAAGACAAGGCAACATTCATTTAAAAACAAGGGCTGGTTCAGGGCAAAAATCCAGAAATGAAAATGTTTCTCCTCCTCTCTTGCAGAAAACATAATTTGGCAAATGAGGGAAGTTTCGTTATTGAATGACTGGGAAATTAAACTGGTTTGAGCAATAAATCTTGCAAGTTGCCCATGTTAAGTGCCTAGAAACCTTTCCCTCAGAAGTCCAAGGTGAACTGAAGACATTACATTTAGCAAAAAAACCCCCAAAACCGAAACCCACACCTTATCATTCTAGAAAAGGAAGAGGCTGTAGGTCATGGACTAGACTGGACTTGATTTCTATTGGTGTGATTCAATATGGGCAACCACTAGCTTTACAAGTCATGAGTAACATAAGCAGAAAGATGGGTAAATAGTGGACATCATCATATCTATTGCCATATTCCTTAGAGAAGAAAACACTGAAGGGCAAGCCCTAATTTTAGCAGCACTAATAGAGAAATATTCATGACAGAGAAGGTATGACAAAACTTTTTTAAACTGATGGAAATTTTCGCAATTTGCTGTCAGGGAAGTACCTGAAAAGACACCGAGAAAAGGACACCAAGTTAAAAAAAGTCTGTGGGATCGTGCTGATAGGACAGACTATCCTGAAGACAAATTAAACATATTAGACATATGAGAAGACATCAGAGAAGTGGCAGTGATAACGAGGTTAGAGGAGTCTTTTGTACACAAGTTTCATCCAAATTTCTGAGAGTGGGAAGAGGAGAGTTAAAAACAGTCAAGTCTTATATTCGCTGATGTGAAGTAATTCTGCAGGCTGAACATCAAAACTTATCTCATCTCTTCACCTTTATAACTAGACAGCTTGGGAACTATGTTCTCTCTCTTAAGAACAAATGCACAGAAAAAGAAAAAACTGATACAAAACACCTGAGCACAGCCAGCTATTCAACTATGGTATTTCTATAAACTGCTACACTTGTAAGGATGTAGTTACTGCCTGCTCAATTGATTCTGCTTAACCTCTGTGTGCCCAAAATACACAAAAGTGCCCAAGAGGGAGAGATTCATGTCACCTGAAAGTTCCATGCACAAAGACATTTTGGAGGATAATAGCTTGGGTAATAGGGACTTGTGATGCTCCCTTCGTAGCCAATTTTCTCTTTTGTCACTATTGCTTTTCCACACCCTAGGGGAAGAAAAAAAAAAAAGAAAGAGGCAAAATTTACTTCCAGTAAAGCTATTCAGTGGGCTAAAGCATCCACATTTATCAGAAGTCTTTCACTGCAAAGCAGAGCAGGTTAGGAGTTACATTTATCTGGGTTCAACTTGTAAAAAGAGACCCTTCCCATTGACGCACACAGAAGACAAGAAATTTAAAAGTCCAGAGCTGCTTGCTGGGCTCTGCAAGACCAGGAGAAAATATTGTGAAGTTTTATATTGGTTATTTCGCTGAAGGCAGTTCTGCAAACAAGCATATCAATACATCCACACTGCAATAGTACACAAGGATCTTTAGTCTTAAAATGCAGCCAGCTAGCAGACGAATGGACAATGTACTAAACTAATCAGCCTCCTGAAGTCAAAATTTTTTTTTATGGATTTACAGAATTCATTAAAAACAAAGCACACCCAGAGAAACCAACAAAGAAAACCCAGATCTGAATTTAAACAAACAAAACCCAAACAAATGAACAAGAAACCCAACCCACCCAGGCCTGAAATTGAAGTCACTCAAGATGGAGATTTTATCACAGGCTTTTATGATGGTGTTTTAATGCTTAATCACTGTCAACATGGAAAGAATGCAGCACCTTTTTGAGCAACTTGAATTTCCTTGCGCTGGATTGTGTTAGATTTTTCTCCTTGTGCTACTAGTGTGATATTCCTTGTACTATTTGTAATTATGATCTAACCACTTCTTAACGACTAAAGTAATAAAAAGTAAGTGATGGACCTGATGTACAAACTTAACTGACTCCTTTGTGTTCATGAGGAGTCAGGGACCGATAGCAAATGCAGACAAAGCTACTGAAGTTTTATTTTCTGAGAGCAGTTTTTAGTGCTGAACTCCCTCCACCTTTAACGGGATCTCGGAGTCGCAAGGCAGGAGAGAAGCCAGTGCTACACCTGAAATAACAGCTCCATCTACTGGAACACTGCGGTGCTCGCCAATTGAATTCAGGACTGGTTTCAGCCTTTTACTTTCATATTTCACTTCACAGCTAGTCTGCTCAGATTAAATTACTAAAGAGGGAGGGAGATGCTCAGAAATGCAGAGGAGACAAAGAAGAGAGACACACGTTTATAAAAAATTGGATATGAAATATAGGAGTCATTTATCTATAGCCAGAAACATGATACCCTCATCAGGATCTTAGATAGAAACAATAAACGCATTTCCAAACGCAGAACAAACCTACTTTCTTGTGTAATGACCTCAAAATAGCCATGGAATTCCTTATGCTCCTTTACTTGTGCTGCCTTAAACATTACCAGCATGAGATTATTTGTGGACACAAGTGACACCAATGAATCAGCTGGTTCACAAGCTCTGAGGGGGAAAAAAGAAGAGCACATACATAAGAAATCAGCTAAAAAGTAAAAAGCCTAACACGTTACTCTCATTCTATGCATGAGCTTTCCACTGCTTCAGATCTTACCTACTTGAAAGTCTAGTAAAAATCTCCATGCTCTTAAACGCAAAAGTACCTGTTACAAAGCCAGTTAGAAACCCAATATTAGAAATCACTTCTTACCAAAAAAGAAATTGTAAACATGAAAACTAATATGGAACGGTTTGCTCTAGGAGATAATGACTTTCAGCCTTCACTCCAAGTAAAAATAAATGAAGCCAATACTAAAGAAAGGGTTGTAGGAAGAGAAAACTTATTTAATTAGACCAACAGATTTATTATCCACTTTTTGGGGAGTGGGAAAAGACAAGAAAGTTATTCTTCAAGTCAGAAATTAAAAACCTGAGCCAATCAACTAGTCTCATTAAAAAAGTTACTTTCCACATGCATTACCTAGCAGACATCTTCACTCCTCTACAGATACTAACATGTAAGTGAACACCATCTGCTGTATCATAGACAGGTCAATTGGTGAGAGAGATTAGTAGAGGACAGCTCTCAAAGAGGACTGAAAAGCCAATGCTCTGTTTTTGAGGCTTATAAACAGACTGACAGGTCAGAGAAAAGGATTTCAGGGGTGAAAACACTGAGCTCTTCATCTGCTTCATGGAAATGCTGTCTTCTCCTTTTGGACTGACAGAGCCCTGTGGAATTAGTTATCAGGAATTTCAAGCAAAAAGTCCCTAAACATATTGGATCATTAAGAAGACAGAAGGAAAAGAAAAAAGTAATAGTCCACATCCCTCAACCCATCACAGCTTTAACTCTAGGTTTTAAAAACACTCTAAACAAATAAAGCAGATTAAAAAAACACTGACTAGTGCCAGTAAGTAAAAAATCATGAGACTGAGTTTTAGAACTTCAGTCTTCATATGAAGAGCACTGATCTTTATCTAAAAGAAGAGTTTGCTTAAGGGAGGAAATTTTGACATTCACTTTCAGTTAACATCTATTTCCTGACAAGAAACAGAAAATTCCACTCAGTAATGTGTGACTTTCACAATTCTGTAGCTGCACTCTAGTTGAAGAATAAAGAAAAATTTGAAGAATATTTTACCATTTCTTTTATTACTAATGTCATGTTTTCCACTTTTGTAAGAAACTTAAAATTACCAGGTGTCGTGTGAGTAATATGCGAAGATCAGAATAATTGTAACAAAACAAAAACTACCAAAACTGCAAATGACAAGTCTTCAGGGGGGGATAAAAAAAAAAGAAGAAAAAAAAAAGTCAATGAATGAAACTTTATACTCACCGGTACAGTATCTTATCTTTGATTGGCATCAGAGAGTCATAAATGGTTAGTGAGTCAGTGATGCAGTTATCTGCTTCAATCTGGAGGGATACTATTGAAAGGCGAATAAGATGGCCCACAGATGCAATAAGCTTAAAATAGCAGATTGTTCCCTCTGAGGCAGCCCGCATATCCAGAGGAAAGTGCTCATGTAGACGATCACCATACAGATCATACATACAATTTGTTCCTGTGAAAACGTCACATTTTCAGCACTGGACACACTCACTCCAAAACACATAAATCCACATGGCACTAAAAAAAAAATAAATCCTAAAACATATGTTAAACTAAAGCAACATCTGAAAGCATATCTAACTCAGAAAACAACGTAATTGCAGAATCATACGGTGGTTTGTGTTACAAGAGATAATCTAGTTCCTACCATGGAGGGTGGACACCTTCCTCTCAATCAGGTTGCTCCAAGCCCCTTCCAACCCAGCCTCAGACACTTCCAGGAATGGGGGATCTACAGCTTCTCTGGGCAACCTGTGCCAGTGCCTTACCACCCTCACACTAAAGAATTTCTTCTTACCCTAAACCCAAACCTATCCTTTTCCAGCTTAAAGCCATTCCCCCTTGTCCTTGTAAAGAATCTCCCTCTCATTTTCTCTGCCACTCACTGTTTTCACCTTAGTTACACGTCTGTGGTCAAGGAAAAGTCTATTCATAAAAGTACAGACTGTGTAACTCAGTTCTTGCAGTGTATTTGCACTAAAGCAATGCCATTTTGTACAATTTGCACCTAACAAAGTTCTGCAGAGTCTCTATAGGATAAATTACTTAAAAAATTATTTGCTGGGAAATGTTCATCTACTTTCAAGGCATAAATCAACTGCTTGCCTCTACAGACATTAGGATATTTATAATCAATAAAATAAAAACAAAATAAAAATGCAGCTACATGACTGTATTACTCCAGCTTTTTTTATTGTTCAGCTGTCAAGGTTTTCAATGTTTTATCATGACTTGAGCTGTAAGTGCTACCAATAAATTCAGATTCACCAATTCCTTCAGTTTGGAAGGACTGCTAGGACTTTCTTGTTCATCGTCCTGCTCAAAGCAGGATCAGAATTAATTCAGACCAGGACTTTGTCCTGTCGAGTCTTGAAAACATTTGCAGCATTGGAAATCACTGTTAGAAATGGAAGTGCTTGGAAATACTAATGAGGCAACCTAGCCTACACAAAACTTACATTAAAAAAAGAAGGTAAAAAGTTGTGTCATAATTTAGATAAGGATACCAGGAAACTGTGCTACTTGCATCCAATTTTCCAATCAAGCTGAAACAGTTGTAACTTACAAGTCAAATACAGTGAGGTCTTTTTTAAAATTCAATATTGCAGCCCACAGTCAGCAAAAATCTTACAGATTTTTTTGTTTTGGAAAACGCAAATTAGGGAGAATAAGATCCAAAGTAAATATTTGCATTAATTTCTACCTATTAAGAAGACAAGTCTCTGAAATAGTTACTATCATGGAACCCCAATTAGAACACTGTGAATGTTTCCTACCAATTGTTGACTCAAATTAAATACTGGCCTTTTAACCAGCAAGTAATCAAGACAGGAAGTGGTAGGCTTTGTTTGACTTCCACTTCTAATTTACAATCTTGAAACTAATGATATGAATGTTTATGAACAATCTCTAAGGGTCACATACCGTTCAACTGAATTACGGTTATAACTATTTAAAGCTTTGGTTGGGCCATTGTTCTTCCTCATTCCTTGTTCTTATCTCTTCCCAATAATGTTCTCTTTATAATAGTTATTTGTGCTTATTTAGTCACCCTTAACAAAGCCAGCTTTGATCATAATCCCTAGAATTATGTGACTACCATTATTTCTACTAAATAAGTAATGATGAGCTCACTGCTGGTATGGAGCAGGGTGAAGAGAATTCAGAGCTAGCTCTGGAACTACAAGTAGAGCAAGCATGTCAGCTTGAAAAGAAAGCTGGATAAAAGTCTTTACCCAAGCAAACCCTGCACAGCCAGATGCCATGGCAATGCAAGTCTCTTGCATCAGCTGAATCTCTACAAGCATCTTCTCCAACAAGATTCTTCAATAAATCTGCACTCCAATGCTGTGCCTGAATCAATGACTAGGTGCATCTTCATACCAAAATTAACTCCATTGGTCTCAAAATACAACCAGGCAATGCACATTCCTTGTATAGCTGCTGCATGATCACCTTCACCGCTGCACCACATTCTATAGTCCTAAGCAGACATAGTTAAAGGACCACAGAAAATGAAATTGCACAAATATAAGATTTTCTCTACTGTGGCCATCCATGTTGTTGTTCCCTAGCAACTTCATTGCATACCAGCTCTATGCTTCCCACAGATACCAGCTGACATTTGTGGTTGGCTACAGCAAGTCTCTGAAAGATGTCTAGAATATGGCAGGACATCCTTCTCCCTTTGTGTGACAGATACCGCACAAGTCCTAAAAAAACCTTAGCATCCATACTTGTGTTGAAATCCTACTCTTAATTTTTTCTGTTTTAGGAACTGCACTTTGCAATAAATTGAAACACAAGCTCTGAATGTACTAAATCCTCTGCACTGGAACACTGAACTGGGAAATTAAATCACTATGCAAGTGACCACCAATATGCAAAATTCTTTTATATAAGTAAAATGCATGTCATGAGATGTGATAAACATCAATATTGTTATGCTTTGCAATTTAAGCCAGGAAAGGTTTTGAACAAGAGAAGGCTGTAGCAAACTTGACCTGAGTTTTGAGAAGTCGTGGGCTGATAGCAATCTAAATGTTGCAAACCATGGCCCAGGGTGTGTGACCCAAAGTCCACCTGTGGACCACAGAACTAGGAGACATTGACTTGGCTGCATGGGCAAAAGCAGTTGTTGAATTCTGAAAAAGTATGCAAGCTAAAACATTTCAAGATAACAGGAGTGAAAACCACAGATAGAAGTGCAAAAAGTTAATGTCTCAGAAAATAAAAATACAATCATAGAAGGGTATAAAGTCCTTAAAAAAATGAAACCGTGCAACTTCTCAAGATGAAGAGTCAGTCTGTGTCAAAGAGCAAGGGAGGCCAACACACTGAGCTGCTTGGCAACTGCTGGCCCAACAGAAACCTATCAGGTGTCTGCATCAAAGCTGATCAGCATACTATGGCTTAGCCTAGTAGCACATTTTTTCTAGGTACCAGCTCCGCATAACAGTGAAGGTAGATGTGCTGTGCTTTTGAACTGCTTGTAAAGTTTCTACACACTGGCAAAGAACCCTTCTGAGAGGTTTACAGTATGAAACCAAGCAGGTATATAAGTTATGTCTCCCACAACCCTTGCAAAACTCAACTGCTTAAACTAATTACTGTTAGGAAATGAATTCAAAAGAAAAATTCATCATTAATCTTGGAGAAAGGGAATTAAGGAAGATAAAGTGTGGACAAAACCATTACCACTGTTCAGCATATTAAATTCATTACTGTCCACTTTAGAAAAGGTTAATCCTTTGTTCAACACAGTGAATAGCAAACAATTGCCTGAGTTTATTTCCTACCATGCCAGCAGGTACATCTAAAAAATTTACCAGGCAGATTAAGGATAGATAGCTTCTATATTTGTTGCGTGCAAGACTCTTGGTCATTCTTATAGCAAGTCCAGACTTAAATACCAAGGCTGAATTTAACCCTCTTAAATTAACACTGAACAGTGTCTTTGAGTCTAAGTCATGAACTAAAAGCTTTGTTCTCCACCTCTCCACTGCCAGGAAGTTGCCAAAATGCTGAATTACCTGCTCCTGTTGTCGACCAATAATCTGACCGAAGACCTGCTGCATAGAAAAAGAGTTGTGTGAGTCTTCTTGTTTGCCTGAAATCCAGAATTCAGGGTTTAATTCAATCACAGTTCAGTCCTAACACTAAACACACAGGACAAAACAGATTTCTCCATGAGAAATTTCTGCAAGTAGCTTTGAAGGTATCATGTCCCCAGACATCTCAGTGCCTGAGGCAAGAAGAGACTGCATGTCAATTAAGCAGTCATATTCAATTAAAGAACTAAGACAGAGGTATCCCGGGGGTCATTTCCTCACCCTTGGCCACAAAGTCTTAATCAGCTTTCAGTTGGACAGAGTTGTTCCATCCTATGTTCACAGAACTGAAAATCATAAACCGTTTTGTAGCTAAATACATCAAACAGATACTTGAATCTCACATTGTTAATTTGTTCCCCAGACAGGAATGGTACAAGAGTTGTTTAATGAAGGGGCAGGTTTTTAATCTGTTTTTTAGTTTTTAATAAAGGGATGACAAGAGTCTCATTTACAGTGTGGGGATTAAAGTCTGATCCATATGGAAATCTTAACCCTTCATCTTTTTATACTTTTAAAGTCACAAAGTGAGCTGCCTACAAAGTGTCAGTCTTAGCTCCTGACTATGAACATAAGCACTCCAAGCACTCAGAGGAAGTTTTACAATCACTGTTTACAAGGACACTTTTTGACCTCAAATCTGGGGTTTTGTTTTCCTTCTCTCTTTTTTTTTTTTTTAATTATAAATTTAGCATTAGAAGCTAAAAATGTAGGATAAAAATTTTAGTTTATTTATAGAATTTGCTACTCCAAGGTAGAAAAGTTTGCTTAACGAAGTGTTTCCTCTGGGATATGGGTATGTGCTAATACTAACCACTTAGTACAATAGAGTCCATGTCGACTGCAAGGCCCTGAAGACTTCCCACTGAAGTCCGGTTAATGATACTTGTCTGAATAGAATCCTTTAAAATGGCAGCCACACAATCCTCACACAGCACTTGGCCCTTCGCCTGTGGTACCACAAATACGATCCAGAAATGAATAAGAAGGCCTCCATTGTTGTTGTTACTGAAAGAAAGAGGTCCTACAGATTATCATCATGTTGAAAGTTCTCTGAAGACTGGACTTCTAGCCCAAACTTCTGAAGCACAAATTTAGAAGTGTATGGCTCATTTCCATCTTTCCTAATTACATTAACACACTGAACGTGTATTTTCCTCTTGGAGGGGGAGGGGGAAAGAAACCCAAAACACCAAAACACACTCTTCATATCCATTTGGGAATCTTCAGTACGTTGATTTCCTGAGGGCTCCTGACTTTTGAGATCTATGGAAATGATATTATCTACTTGAATTAGGGCTGAATTATCTCCTAAAAATCAAAACAGAAATAGTAGAACAGAAATAGAATTATCATCTCCAGAAATGCAGAACTCTGCACTGGTATGCATTTCACCCTGTACTGTGTGCTATGGTATATGAGAAACAGTTTCTAGACTATTTAGGTAACACATTAGAGATGTATGGTCACCCCAATCTTTACCTTCAGGTGGGGAGAAAAATCATTAAAACAAATGTACCCTAGAAACTCCTCTACCTGAACCAAAATTGTATTTGATTCAAGAAGATGGTAATAACTAAACTTTTAATATTAATTGCAAACGTAATATTAGAGCAAGGGTACTCTATTTCAGTATAGAGATTTTCCCCTTCTGTCAGTAGAAAAGAGTTTTATATCAATAAATTACTTACAAAATATGTATGACTTAGTCAATAACACAGAGTTGTACTTTAACAGCATGTTTAAGTGGTTAAAATTCCATGTGACCTATCGGCCAAAGTATCACTAATCCTCTTTAAAGATATTATTTCTGTTCATCTTAGATTGTACTCCTGGCAGACAAGGAAATGCTTATATGACTTTAGTTTGCCCTTACTTTTGTTAAGTGAATTAGTATAGGTTATCAACATATTTTGCTATCAGTACAAGTACATAGCAAAGACATTATACCATAACCACCAAAAATAGGCTTCTCTTGTGGGCTCATTACATTATATCCTACCCAGCAGAAAGGCAATTACATTAACTGCAGTTTTACCTGACTTCTGAAACGGTGGACTGCTTATAAAATTTGGAGAAAGAAGAGGTTGTGTAGACCAAGTTCATCTGAAAGAGAAGGTATAAAGATTTAGCATTTCTGAAAGTCAGTCCTACCTAGAAATGGTATATGTCTGGCCTTTCCTAAGAACATCCTATTTTCCTCCAAGACTATGCAACATGCAAGTATTTCCAGACATACATCAGCCAAGCTAGGCAGAGCAGAAGACCAGTTGTTTATAACAAGTCCAATATTCCCAGGAAACATCAGATCATCTGCCCATGGCCAGCTGAAGGGTACAGCAATGTTTTTTCCAAATAAATGAGTTTTGAAAAAGGTGCACATTCTTTGCCCAGCAAATTCTGAACACGGAGGGCTTCCCTGTGCTGATGCTGAAACTTAGGGCCAAACTTCAAGAAATGTGCACACACTCGTACCATTCTTCGTGTTACTACTGAAGTGCAATGAACAGCACAGAGCTTTTTCCACAGAATCAGAGAAAGGATCTCTGGAGACCATCTAGTCCAATCTCAGTGCTCAAAGCAGGGTCAACTACATCTTGTTGCTCAGGGATGTTTCCAGTTGAATATCTCCAAGAATGGAGACTCCACAGCCTCCCTGGAAAACTGCTTTAGTGTTTGATTACCCTCACAGCTAAAGAGCTCTTTTTCTCTGTTTGTGTGGAATTTCTTGCATTTTGATTCAGCTTGTGTCTATTTTCTTCATCAACAGTTCAGTACTAGTGTATTTCTTTTCAGTACACACAGCATAAAATGTGTGGAGAAGCAAAAATCTCTGCCCATTTCATGCTGTGGGATGGTCTTGGGTTATTTTGAAGCAAAAATGACATCAATATAAATCCCTATTAATGTTTGACATGGGAAGTTTGAACAATACTTTCAATGGCCTAAATAAAATGGGTGGACTTCAATTTTTCTCCAGATTAGGCTACAAGGGATTTTATATATTACTGTCACTACAAAAAAGAAAAGAAATCTATCTTGAGACATTCTTCTACTACCACTTTTTGTCTCTGGGCCAATAACCATGAACAAAAATGTTTAAAGGTGAAAAAACAAACTAAATTCCAAATCCCCCACTGCCCTACTGATAACTTTAATCAATATTAAAGGTTGGCACAAAGCTCAGCTTCAGCTTTGCAAAACCCATTGGTGAGTTCAGGCAAAATTTTCACATAAAAAATAGATTTCAAGTTACATTCAAGTAGGAGGTGGTGACACTGGTAGCTCCACACCTTCTTTCTGACACCTCTGTGTGACAAGGACAGGATGCTCTGGGACAAGAGCAAGGCACAGGTCTTACATCAGGTTAGAGCTGCTCCATGGAGTGCAGGGAAAGGATGTGCCCTGCACTGGTTATCTGCTACCCCTCCTGAAAGCACTTCAGTCATTAACATGCAGGACTGGGAAAACTAGACAGTCAGCTTTCAAGTCTTTTGTGAACCAGCTAGGGGGAGGGAAGAGAAACAGAGCTGGAAAACGAGAACATGAGTTGATATTATGACAAAAACTTAGCAATTATTAAAAAATTTCTTGGTTGCATCTGACATTTCTTTGTTATTTGTTTAGCAGTTTCCATACCATTGTTTGAATCATTATGTGGACAGTGCTGCATTTCCTGCTGCATTAAAGTATTTTTGATCCCTACACCAAATGTCTTCAAAGTCACATTCCCTTTTAACTAAGATTCCCATCCCTTTCTTCCCACTGTGGAGCAGCTTTAACTGCCTATCAACAGAGTGCTATCTCTGCATTGACTGATGCAAGGTGTTTGGGAAAAATAATGGCCTTTAGAATACCTAGCATCAGAAGGAAATGTAAATGTAAATATGTTTGGGAGCTCTAGGGTAATTATAGATGCTTTAAGGCAGAAGACTGTCAGAAGATATCAATTTAAATGCAAAAGACTTCAGTTCAATGTCTCAAAAGTGGCAATTAAGTTTTAAAAGACTTTTGCAGAGTTCTATTCATAGATTCGTGGGGGAAAATACACAAAATTTTTAGCAAAATGTAGAAGTCAAAGAGACCTATTCAAAACTCCAGATAGCCACTCTTTGTACATAATCCTCTGAGGAGGAAAAGGTGGGAAGCAGAACACCACAACAGACTCAGTGGCACCTGAATGTCCCACCTTTTGTTCACAGCTCTAATCTTTAGTAGCCAAGCAACACGCTCATCTTACCACATGTTGCACAGTCTGTGCCATGGAGAGGAATTCCTTTGACTCTTTTTGCCTATATTCTGGGAGAAACTCTATGTTGGCAACACGAAACAGTCCAACAAAATACAGTGCATCTTTGTTTTCTGCCTGAACTGCAAGAAACAAAGAAGATAATCTTTTTTTTTCCTCCCAATAACAATGAGGTTTTTTTTTTTTTTATTAACTTCTAACCCAAATGAATCTATTTGGCCTTACAGTGGAAACAGCTACCAAAAGAACACTACGCTTTTTATAGCCAAACTGCTGTAGATGTGTACAAAATATGGTTTATTGAGCACCTGTTCCCTACACACAAGATAAGATACCACCATACAAATGAGCCAGCATAATGAAGGCAGTATCAACATCCAGATTCTGAAGCATCTCTAAGGAACTCGAGGCAGTATTAGCATCAGGAGTCTAAAGAGGAAAACATGGCTTTTAATGCCCAATTAGACACGTGCTTTTTAAAATCCCCTTTTATTTCTTTAATTCTATCTTGCATATGAGATAAAGGACTTGGATTTCATAAGGCCAAGAAACACAGTGAAAGGCAAAATTTCTGAGCAATCAAGCTCATAGAAACTGTCAAGTCTGCACAATCAACTTGCACATAAAAATGTTTTGTGTAACACTTAAAAAAAAAAAAGTCACACTCCCTAAAGCCATCAGCTATGCCTGCTCTTATAACTACTTGTTAAGTCTTTAACAAAGACACACAAGAAGTACTATGCTTTTTTTTTAGAAACAGCTGAAAGTACTACTGAGGATAGGGATGTATGAAATTGGCTTGAGCTTTCAGGAACTCACCAATGAAGAGCCACAGTAATGTCCAGGTTACAACTCCTAAAATGAATAGAATGAGGGTAAAGAGAATTATTTTGTTTTGAAAATTCCACAGCAACTTATCTTTTTTCTTCAATTTGGCATGTTTTTTTCTTGCCAGAATCCTCTTTGCCAACTTATCTTCTGCAGATACCATTTGGACTGAAATGTTGGCTACCTAAAACAAGGTGAAAGACAACAAAAATGTGGAACATTTCTAACAGCAATTGATGGACCAACAACTAGAAGAGATTCCCACATACATTTGCCTGTTACTGCATGTACATAACTGTAATTAACTTAGCAGCAGTTTAAAACTCCAGTCAGAAAGTAAGGGCCTTCCTTCAAGACACTTGCATTTCACTCCTGAGTTGACATCATTGTGGGATGTCAAGTTTAATACAGTGGCTACAAAATCCATGTATTGATGGAGCTCGTCACACAGGAGATGACAAGCATAACTACCAGCCATTTGCAAAAGTAGCATTGTAGGTTATTTCACAAGTGCTTGTTTCCTTTTGCCCAAAAGTAGAAGACCCACATCTGAGTCCAGTTTTTGGGCCATGAGTATAAGATAATCCAGGGTGATTCCAGGGGAAGGTTACCAAGCAGTAAGGGGCTGAAGGGATGTACAGTAAAAAGTTGAGAGCCCTGGGGTTGTTCAGTTAGAGGCAAGAAGGCAAAGACAGTGTGAGTAAATCTAATTATAGATTTCCCTATCTAAAGTGGGTTATGGAAAAGACAGAGACACACTTTTCTCACTGATGAACAGTGAAGAGACAGCCACAACAGTCACATACAGCAGCAGGGGAAATTCCAGCTAGAGTGGAGGAGGGGGAAGAACGTATTTCATCATGAGTGCCATGCGTGTGAGCCATGCCCAGAGAGTTCAGGGAACCTCCATCCCTAGGGCTATTCAAAACTCAGTGGATCAATGTCCCAAGAAATCTGTTGGCTTTGATGTTAGCCCTGTTTTTAAAAAAAATTAAAAACATCCAGAAATCCCCATCAATGTAAATTTTTCTAATATTTCTCTGATATTATGCGCTAGCAATGGTGTCAAGAAGAGAGCTCTGTGTATCCTTACAGAGGTAGCATAAGAAACATCACCAGAAATATCCTATTGATCCCATAGTCAAATACAGCAGATAGCAGTCTTTGAGTCAGAATGGAGGATGTCCAAAGAAAGCTTGGCAATAAGTAATAACGAGTAAAAAGACTCAGTAATACCCTCTACAATTTCCTCAAGCAAAACCTGAAAACACAGAACTGGAAGATTTCTGACTAATATCTTCCATCTAGCTAATTAAACTGCACTTGTTTGGTGTGTTCTCCACTCAATTTATCCATCTGCCGTAATTTTTAAAAACCTTATCAAGTACACGGCTCTTTAAGAATGAAAATCAAACTGCCTGTTTGTTTAAGGCTCCTCACTGTCAGGTAAAGTTCCTGTGTACACTCAGGTATCCAACAGGACAGCTCGAGGCACCTCAATGAATGCTTGGCTCTGACATCTGAACTTTGGGCCACTTCGATCAAGATTCCCCCAATAACATTTTATATCTAAGTTTTCCCATTTCAGTCCTCTTTGCAGCTATGGACCTAACCAGCCAGACTTCTTCTTAAAAATGGGGTAATGTCAAGGACCGTTAAAAACTGAACTAGATTGACATAACTGGACTATAAGTATGAACTTGAAACAACTAACATCTTCACTGCCATTACTGCAATTCTAACTTTATTTTTTCTAAAAAAATGCATTTCGTGTATCAAGGTTTGCATGGCAAAGTTCTCTGTTATGCGGGATTCACAGGAATACTGAATGCTGTGTGCTACATTATCAATATTTTCCTAGGTAATAGTAGTCTACCATAGACATCTTATAGAAAGGAAAACCAAGGCAAAGTTAAGCTGCTCCCTTCCCTCAGTAAGGGCCATAATTCTTAATTCACCTTTCCTCCCTACTGCAACTTAGTTCTTGTATTCTAGAATTGGTTTCCATCTAAAGCTGTAATTTGACTATCACCATACACTAAATTATTTAATTACTTCTTTGTCATGAGTTAACACTCATGCAATAATCCCCTGCTGCATTTTCTCAGGGAAAAGCAAAACACTTTGCCTACTTTAATGTTGCCTTTTTGTCTAGAATTTGACATCTTTGTTGAAAAGCCTGCTGCCCTGACACCAATATAAGCTTTTCATATTGTCACGCTGACATGTTCATTGTTTCAATTGTCTAAAAAATACATATTATTAGCAATCTAAAGATATGCAAACACACGTTGACATTTTCAAATGTCAAATCTAGCCATGATGTTAAGGTTAATACTTGATAATCAGATCACAAGAGATCTAATAGTGTCAAGAAGCACATAAAATCAAGAATGCTTAAATCACCTACTTACAGTTCCTTCATCCTCAGGTTTAGCTGTTGGGTCATCATTTTTTCCATCCATTCCAGCAGAATTAATTTTATCACTTGTCCGAGCTGAAAAAGAGCCTTGCACCTTTCTTCAAGCACCACTTCTACTTCTGAAGCTGAAGACAGCTAAAAGCAATGTCCAGGACCAAAAGAGGCATCAATTTACTTTGATGAGTTTCCAATTGTAATCTCATCTGCCCTATTGCACCTTTGTGAATGTTAGAAGGCTGCTATCATGTAACTTTAGAATTCCAAGTCAGACTGCTTAAAATAGGCTTTTCATGGTATTTTTCAATGCTGAAATAGACTCCAGCTTGTTAAAAGATAAAATCACAGTGCCAAAATCTATACTACACTAAAATTTCACAAAATTAGTTTCATGAACAAGAAAAGTAGCAAGCAAAACATAAATATGAAAGCAAAAACACTCCAAAAGAAGGAAAATAAATACAGGCACCTTGAGTAAGTGTATTGCAGATAACTGCAAACCAAGAGGAGCATTTTGACTCTCTTCTAGAATTTTGTAACGGATCTGTTGAACACTCAAATTTGGTTATTTTATTGTAACTGAGAAATAAACTGCTGCAGGTTACTTATTTAATATTGTTAAAATAGATCAGGCTTCAAATAGAGAATCCTTTTTGTAATCAGATGCAGGAAGTCACTTGTATTATAACAGTTCCATCCCATTTTCTTTGTTAATTAAATATTAATAGAGGATGTAAACCAGTACTTTCCTCAATGGATGCTAACTATAGAGCTGTCTTTAAGTGATTAAGAATCTCGATGCCTTCCTTGAATCAATTGGAGAAATGGCACTGGAGAAATACCATTTTTATTAAAATAATAACCCTTCTATGAATTTATCTTTGAAGATATAAACCCTAGACTATCAATCAAAAAAATTAGCAATACAGGAGAGACATAGAATAGAAAAGACATAGTCAGAACTCATAACAGGTGAGCTCCAGGTGTGATCTATGCTCTATGTAAGCAGCAATAAATTACTTCAACTGCAAGGCAAAAAATCCTAGAGTTAGATAAAGTACTAGCAAACTATAATATTTCTTATCTGCAGTAGTCTTTGGTTTATGCCCTGAAGCACAGCAATTTTGTCCTCAGTTGTTTGTTCTAGAACTGCAAGGTAATTTAACCATATCAAGTGATACATTAAGCTCTGGACCTTATTAATGCTTAGAAGAATAGGAAAATCTAAGAATGACTATATATAACTCCTTCCAAGTCCCACTTTTTTTTTTTTTTTTTTAATTATGAGTAATTTTTTGGGGATTACTCTGATCTCTCAAAGTGTTCATCTAATTCCCAAAAGCCTCCAACTACCCTGTGCACAGGGAGATCCTGTGATATAAGTGGTACTTCAGAAGCTGGTCCATAGATTGAAAGAGCATTGTACATATAAATACTTGAGCCTGAGATCATGCTGGAGCAGATATTCCTGAAGGACTGTGGCCCACAGAAAGCAGATGTTGAAGCAGATGAAAAGTGTGAGAAAGAAAAGGCAGCTGAGAGAAGTTATTGAATACTGACCAAAAGACCCCATTCTCCTGCACTACTCAGAGTTTGGAAGGTGAAGGGGGCGGGTAAATAGAAGAGAGGCAAGTGAAGAAATGGGCCTGAGGAAGGAGGAGGAACAACATTTTTTCCATGTTTGCCCTTTGGTTTCCCACTACCCACATTAATACTTCCATTTTTGTTTAAATTTGCAATAAGTTCAATAATTTTTCCCCAAGCTGAGTATGTTTTGCCTGTGACAGTAATTGACAAATAATGTCCCTGTCTTCAGCAGAAACCACTATTTTTCTCACCTTCCTTTTCCTCCCATTTCTTCCCCCAGTCCTGCTGAGAAAAGGAGGTAGAGCCTGAGCAGCTGGGTGGGAGTTTGGCTGATAGCCATGGCTAACCAAAACCAGTGTTCCAGTATATGGTACTTACTTCCCCCTCTCCTCCTCTTAAAAAGCAAGGGTTTGAGTTTTGCTCAAGATAGCTTTACTTTGTCAACCTCTTTATTCTTGCTGCATTCTGTTTCAAACTGAAATGAAACATGAAACTCTTTAGAAATAAAATCATCTTATGAAAGTGAGCACTGTTGTTTCCTTCTGCTTAATTATTGCATGTTCCCTATATAAAAAAGAAGTCTGAAGACTAAAAAAATTCAAAGCCAATGCAAATCATAGGCTCAATCTCTCAGGTCCCCTGATAGATACCAATGATTCCAGTTCAGCCTGAAAAGTTACCACGACCCAAGTATTCCAGTTCTGAGCTTTGTGGAGAAACACACTTTGACTTAGGTCCACCTGAAAGGCCTACTGGCTTTAAGTCATTACTTGGTATGAATGTGCTGGTATTAAGCAGCTTGATTTTTATCTCCTGTAAGTAATGCATAAGAAAACATGACATCTCTTGCTGATGCAAATCAACATAACCGTTTCACAAGTGTCCCATTTTCTTGCCCTTGTCATAGCTTCCTGACCAGTTCCACTTCCTCATGCTTTGCTTCTGCAAAACCCACTCCCACAAATCACAGACTTCTCAGATCATTCACACACTGATAGTGGCACTTGGTTTTACTCACATCATTCTCTCTTAGGGACATAGTTTCCTCAGGCACATCTGTTTGGCAGCCTGACTTTCTGTTTCCCACCTCGCACAAGACACTCACACAACCAGGGGCAGCTTGTCAGTCTAATCTGTGCCCCCCATGATGGTGATGAAAGACAGTCAAGGAAAGATAGTCTGGTCTTTGATGCATCCTTCCCTACACACCCACACACCTCTCTCCCTTTCCAGTCTTCTGGGCAATGTGGTTTGTCCCAAGATAAGACCACCAGGTGGTTATTTGCAGGAGAAACTGTCTGGAGGCTCACATAATGAATGCATTCCAGAGATGGGGGAGTCATGATGTTTGCATTGTTGTTGGTGCACATTGGCTTGCAAAAGGGTATAAAATGCTGCTGGAGACCAGGCAAACTAGGCAAATGGATGTCCCAAAGCTGCCAGCACATTCTGGGTGGATTCCTTTAGCAGGGAAGACAGAGAATAGTCACTTTTGGATGAGTGACTAAAAATGCTAAGATCCTGATAAATACAGAGCTAAAATCTGAACTAGCTACGTAGGTGCGTTTTTGCTTTTTAACTGTGAATTCTGCAAGACTGAAGACTGTAAATCTGTACATTTCTAGTCAAACTTTCTCATATTATAACTCTTTACACACACTGTAATCCATTGTCATAGATCATAGAGTTGTTATTGAGATGCTGCACTGGCAATATTTATATACTGTACTGGCAATAAATCTAATCATAATTATCTCCGTGATGATTGTGTCCTACTTCTCATACCTGGCTGAGAACCTTCCCTCAACTACTCTGCTACACCCCCCCAGCCCACTGAGTCCCTCATTAAGGGAAAGGTTACAGCAGATCTACGCAACAGCCTCAAGCCACAGCAGAGATGTCTGCCTGTATTACATGGATATATCGTGGAGGAAGCTGGGATACCAGCAATTCAGCCTTGTAGGAGAAAAAGTTTGTCTTGTGCTGCACAAACCTAGTGCTCTGCCAGGGGAGAGGTAGGGCTCAGCTCACCTGTCTCAAACTGCCTAGATGTTAGGCATGTAAATCCAAGTTTGTTTTCTAGGCTCAGTCTATACACAATGGTGACAGAGAAGCATTCAAAACAGAAAAGACGAATCACACCTTCACAACTGAGTACAGACAGGAATGAGGTTATTATCTTACCAAACCTGCCATCTACAAAATCATCTTTGTGTAATAGCAAATTTTCCCTTCTGACCAAAGCTGCCTTCATGATCAGTTCAGAGACTGTCCTTGCCCTTTAAATGACGGGAGCCTAGAACCAGCTTGACAGCATCAGCCCACTAACACAGCAGGGTGCTCCAGAGAGCTACTAACCTCGGCATGACACTTTTTCCAAACTGAACATTAAAAGTGACAGAGTTTGCTTGTATTGCAGGATGTCCCTTTGCTAACCAGCAATGTCTAAGAAGCTGCACAAAATCATTGGAGAAAAGTCCCTGCACAATGAAAAGGTAATTCTACGACAACCTGGTTTTATTACCTATAAAAATTCTCTTGCATATTGCTTTTATCTGTTTTTTCTTTAATCAAAACTCAGGTAAAGCACATGTTTTAACGTGTCTGTGAAAAATAAACAAGAGTTTAAGTGACAGTTTATAATGACATTTCAGAAGGCATTCATAAACATTCCTAAATCAATCAATTTTTGTTGGTACAGTCACACTCTGATTGCATACTTTGTACCCCAAATAATTTCTTCAAATTACAGCCAAGATTACTTCTAACAAAGGAAGGAAGGGTTTTGGCTGTCCTTCCTAATAAACCAGCTGAATTTGTAATTCAGTTTTATTTTGAATATATGCCAGGTTAAATATGGGGCACCTTCAATAAGCACGTACTCGTAACTACTATGGTATTAGTAGTCTGCAAAGATCTGTATACACAGGCAAGACACTAACATTTTGGATCCATCTCTTCCACCACAGAAGACAGAACCAGCCCACAATAGATATTACTTCAATTTTTTTAAAGCTAAAATGGTAAGCAAGTTGAGGTAAGGCTTTTATCAAAGTATGAAAGTGGGTGGCAATTGATTACTAAATACTAAATTATTAATATCTGTCTACTAATACATGTTTCAGTATCAACTTTGAACCCTCTTCTCCTCCCCCACTGAATGAATACCATGCTGCTTACTTTCAAGATCTTTGTCATCTAGAGATCCAGCTTCGAATCACAGCACTTGTATTTATTTTTTTCTCCTTGAGCTCTCACTCAGTTTCTGACTGTTGACAATCCCTGACTATGCACTAGAGGTCTCTGATGTAGCAAAATATTTTCCAACAGACAAAATCACCTTGGCAATTACAGGCAATTGAGCTGTCTTCAAGGATCGAGAAACAATATATCTGCCATTGAAGAGCACATCATCCGAAATGAAGCAGAATATAGAGCTAATAGAGCTATTTCACCTCTGAGACTCAGACTAAGGACAGCTTAGTTATTTGCATCCCCATCAATTTAAATTAAATTTAAAAGGCTAAGTGAGCACATCCTTTGGACACAACATCCCTTGATAAGTCTGTGGCATTTTAAGAACAGCAAGCCCTGCTACTCCATCAGTTAATGGTCTTGCATTACTTGATGCTCATTGGGGCCACCATTTTACTCTCAATTTCTCTCTTCCTTGTATGAAACTGGACTACTGTGTGTGGCAGGGCAAGGAGCAAGACAAGCAATATTGACACAGCATACATAGAATAATACTGCTAGATTAAATATGACTGTTTAGGACAATGACAGACATATGAAACCTGCTGCATGTCTAATAAAATAAACACTACTAAAAAAAAAAAAAAGGATTTCTACAATAATGAGGTTGACCCAGTTGAACTAGTGCTGAAGCCAAAGATAACATCCTCTACAGAATCCAAGTCAGGGCAGCTCTTCAGCCAAGCAAAAAAAATGCTTGTAGCTTTTCAGGTGATTTGCTGATGTGCAAACTCCCATCTATGACATGTACTTGGATAGGTCAGGCCTGAGCAGGGTCTGACAAGCCAAGTTCAGAGTACTTTTACTGGTGAACGTGTCTGTGTTCATCCCTGCAAATCACACTCAGTTGGTGACCTGGTCCTTAATTGGTGACCTACTAAAAGTGAACAAACATGAGATTTATGCAGACGTGGCTTCAGCTTACAAGCAGTGCTGTAAAAAAGCACTGGGCCATGAGGCCAAGACCTCCAGACACTGTTCTGGTTAATGGATACCCTGTTCTTGATCATCAAACTCTATGTGCCACATGGAACCCAAAGAGGAAAACATCTCTCTTCCCTCACTTTCTTAGAAGTCATATCTATTCCCATTATGGATGCCCAGCTGAAGCAAGGCTAATATTAAGTGCAAGCAAACCAAAGATATCTTATTCATGCTTGCAGGATTAAATCATCTCCCCAGGAAATACTGTGCCCAAGGCCTCACGCCAGCCTAGCCTCAGTGTTTGCCAGAAATAAATTCACCTATAAAATGCTAGTATAATCTACTTCTTTTGCCTTTCCACTGTTGTATTTTCCTTGCAATTAGGCAGAGAATATCTTTAATACCCTGGAAGAAAACCAGCACTGGAAGTTTAACTTCTTGTCTTCCCTCCTCCATCTTTCAAAAACTACTCATGCCTCTTCCTTTTAGTCTTGATCTTTCACCTCATTTCTATTTCTCTAACCATCTTCTAAGTAGAAGGACAGACCAAGAAATCCTGGGAAGAAAAAAAACCCCACAACTCCCAAATCCTAGAGCTTTTTCTGCCTTTATTACTTTCTCTTAAAAGACTCCAGCAGGGCATTAAGGCCACCTGTGATCCTTTTATCTCCACTCTCGCAATCTTTCGATGTTATCATCCAGGCAGTGAGACTACAGCAAGCACATACAACCTCAAACTGTTAAGGAAGCAGAGCAGAGTTTTATTGTTTTGGTTTTTGTTTGTTTGTTTGTTTGTTGTTTGGGGGTTTTTTTAAACTTCAATTTTAAAGCAAGTAACTCAAACTAACCTACTATTAAACAGATTATTTGCTCTTTCAAGTATTGAACAAGCTGTTTCACTCAGTCTGGTGAATTTCTGGTTTCAATTTCTCTGTTCAGGAGTTATGGGGCAGCTCAACATTTCATCCCTAGAAGTGACTGACACTGCTGTTCTCATCCCTCACCCACCAAAGATTTTGATAAGTAGAGCACCCAGAAGATCTACAGTGATCAATTAAAGAACTGAAAAAACATACTTGACAGGAAGGAACACCAGGAAGTTAATCCACCTAATTTGATAAGGAAAAGTTTAAACAGAAGTATTTTTAGTGTTCGAATAACATAGCTCTCTTGTTGGCAGGCTCATCACCAAGACAAAGAAAATCCTAAGTGCCAGCAGAAGCAGGGCAGTGCAAAGAGATAACTTACAAAGAAAATCTGATGTTCAGAATAAAAAGCACACATAAGCACAGACAAGCCAGTTGAGAAGAACCACTAGTGAGGGCTGTTAACCATGAATACAACTGACCAAGAATTGCAATGACTCTTTTTCACCGAATTGCACAGTCCCCTGTTGAAATCTTTTTTTCAGAGATGCTTTTGATGTTCTAGGTAGGTCAATGCAATCCCCTCTGACCTCGACATCTTTGAGTACTGCCAAGCAACTGCTCTATCTCAGCTGCAGGGACACTAATCTTCATTAGGGGTTGATCACCAGATTGAATATCTGCTCATGCCCTTGGGCTGAGTGCAGGGAAATAACAGGCAGAAGTTAAGAGGATCTGCACTGATGGAAACAAATGAAAGTCTAAACATAAAACTTGTTACTGTGATCCACATAAGCTGCATTTTTTTCCACTGCCTGCTTCTAGGTTCTGCATTACAGAAATTGCTGTTTGTGTGTTGGTTAGAGAAGCAGGACTTCAAGGGTTGGATGTGAACATGATCTGCACATGGCAGTATCTTTATACATTCACTGCCCCGTGAAGAAATTGCAAGAAATAAAGAACCAAAGAGCTATTAACAGGAGGGAGGTACAGCCTTGTCCATTCCATTTACAGTGTCATTGCTAAAAAAAAAAAAATAAATTTCTTACCACAGTTACAGGTTTTGACCAAACAGGACAGACACCTTGTGTGTCTGCCGTGTGGAAGTTCAGCAGAGAGAAGCACCCTTTCCAGTGTTGGGTCTCCAGCCTCAAATCAAAGAACTAATGAACCTTTCTTTAGCACCATCATGGTATCCAGCTCCATCAGTCAGCATCTCCCAGCAACACCACTTGCTTTTGTTCACACAGCTGTGTGAACAAAAGCTTTACCACAAGCAGGCCCTTCTTTTCAAGGAGCTCAACTCTCCCGATGTTAGAGCCAATCACCTCATAAAGGATAATATGGAGCTAATCAAGACAAGTCAGCCTGGTCAGCAATTTGCCAAACTAGGCAAGCCACCTGAGATTTGTTTAAGGATCAGTACTTGAGGAACAGGTGGATATCACAGCAAACATAAGCTGATCACACATGTACAAGTACAGTGCCTAGTAAGGATAGCTGGTCACATAAGCTGCACTTGCCTACTGCAGTGAAATTTCAGTATCCTTTGTTGTCTGGAAAGCATGGGATAAGATCCCCAAGCTAAATCCTTTGTGTACAGTAATGTCAGAACCTGCAAAGACTGCACTTCCTCCATGTAACAGAGTAGTGCTAAATGTCTGTGTCTTGACCTTCAGACACAGGGAGCTCCCTATATCCACTTCCATGTTGGCTGGTCATCTATCTACCTTTTGCCTGTCCAGACTTGTAGTGGATTTATTTTAACAGGTGAGATGGATTCCTCATGGTGCTTTGAGTCAAAAGGAGGGGAAAGCTAATTTAGGATCTTTTGGGATGCTGGCAGAGCCACCTATTTTTACTGCCACGGCCATATAAAAATAGAAACAAGACAAACTACACTTCTACATGGACAGCCTGGACTCCTCCTCACATAGCTTAGGATCTTGTGCAGCCTCATCATGTCTTGGCTCTCAGTTTTGCAAGTGACATGCAGGGCTGTCACTATTTCTCCTCCAGAACCATTACGAGGAGGCAGCTCTAAAGTCCCTGCTACCTTACACTGAACCCATCACATTGTTGGGATCCTGTTCGAGACATTAAATCTCTGAACTTGCCTCAACCTTATCATTTCTAAAACTTTTCTCTCATAACATTTTTAAAAATAGATTTAGACTCCAATTTCCCCATTTCTTTGGGGAAGGGCAGTGGGGGGGATGGGTCACGACACAGGGAGATCAGGACATAAACACATGACTGTGTAGATGATTCCTATGGTTTTAAATTGATGATAGAAATTGTATTTTTCGATGACTCTTCATAATACATTGCATTTTCAGTGCAGTCCTCCTCCTGAGGATTTTAAAGAAGTCCCAGACACAACGATAAGTCTCAAAAACGCTTTGCCTTTCTAATGAATCCTGAGGGAGGAAATATGATTCATTCTGTAAAACGCCAAGCAAATGGCAATAGCCACATCCTTTACCTCAAAGGACAAAGTGTAGTTACAAGCACACAGCTCATAAGTAATGTTTTATAAAGAACTATTTTTGGAGTTAGTTTTCCTCGCTCCAAGGAGCAAAGCAGTTTTTTAAAAAAATAGATTTAAAAAATGTTCTATTAGAGTTGGACACTCATCCATCCTGGAATAAAAACATATCAGTAGGAGCACTGTCTTTAGTTTCTTTGTTCTTTCAGTAGCTCCTACTGGACACAGGAACAGTTTATTCCAGCACAGCAGCTCTGCTGCTGCACAGAGGTGAGGATCTGGAGAGAGCATGTGCATTTTGCTGCTCATTCAGTCTTATTTTTAGACAGCCAAGTAAACAAGCAAATACCATTTCTCTTTGAGCAATGTACACTGCCAGTCTCCATTATGAACAGCTTCCCACTAATGTGAATAAAGATCTGCCTTCCCTCATTCCCAGCCAAGACAACAGGACTTTCAGCTTCACTTGCTATATATGGATTTAAATTAGAAATATTAACTGAGAATATACAAACATTGACCAAAGGAACTAAAATTTGAGACCTCTGGTGACCCTATGATGACAGAAGGGGTATTGATGATGTTAAGTATGACTGTTTTATGTTTCCATTTGTAGAGGTCATCATGTCCCTCTTCTCCCAAATGGGGGTGATATTTCTTTTTTCTATAAGAACAGCTGGTTCTCCTCTACTGTAGTCTTCTTTTTTCCCCCCAAGAACTTATTTTGTTCTGTCCATCTTATCCTGTATTTCATGGGTTATTTCAAGTCTGCTCACAGGAAAGACAGCTTTATATTCATCTGTTCTTCTAATTAATTTTTCTTTCTAATTTGCCTTTTTTTTTTTCTCCTAAAGACCCACCATATGCATAAAACAGGTAAGTTAGCAACAGGTAGGAAATGTTTGCTTTTAGTTTTTATTTTCTATCAGACCGCATCCCCTCCCCTTTCCAGATTTAAACAAGGAGTCCAGAATAAAACAAAAAAACAAAACCCCCAAACATAATAAACAAACAAACAACCCCCCCTTGTTTTCTCTGCTCATTGGAGGGTGTTATATGCATCACCCCCCACTTAGGCCAGCCATGACCACTGCAGTTCAGTTCCTTGCAGATTTTGCTGACCACACAGTGCTCTGTTGGGGCTCACATCTCACCACCATGACACTGCAAGCAAACAAATAAATCCAGCTATTTCCAACCTCCAGATTCTGATACTCTAAAAATATCACCACAAACTCTAAAGTTTAAAGCATGCTAACCATTCTGTGCTGGCCGTGATCACATGTTATAGCTACAGTACAATTAAACTAACAATATCATTTTAAGGAGGTTGTCTTAAAAACAAAGCAAAATTACTCCTTTTATTTCAAAATCACTATAAAGGATGTAACATTTTCTGAAATTCATTGTCTTCAAAACTACTGATGCATCCCATTATACCTAGTAGAGAGCCTCTTAAAGAAAGCAGACAATGTTCAGGACTGAAAACTCCTTCCTCTATACCTCCCACTTTTTAAAGAGCTGGCATTTATACTTAGCTGAAGGGCATGAGCATCATTGCTCCTGCAGTTAAGTGCTCCCTGGGCCCATTTATCTCCAGCTAATAATCCAATTTGCCTGGATGTACTTGACTCCAGTGGGAGGGCAATTCACAGAGCAAATGCAGAAGGTAGTTCTTAGGGGACTCATCATATTACACAGAGACAGGCACTTTAAATACAGAACATATTCTGCCAAAGTGAGCTTCACTCGTGCAGCCTGCTTAAGTGACGTGGCAGTACTATGACTTACTTTTATTTCACAACTCCCACTTATAAACCAAGCAGCACAAAAACTGTTTAATCATTCATGGATTCATTTTACAGAATACAGAGACTGCTGAATCTGGCTGTAAACAGTAATTCTGCTTTTGATCCTTATCTATACCAAGTACATAAAAAGAAAGTGGAAGAGACAGAAGAAACAAATCAGAAAAAAAAAAGTTTATTACTGTAAATGCACTACTCTTTTTTCTACTTATTTTGACTTAACACGTTACAGATGTCTCACACCCAGAAAAACTAGAAACCTACCACAACACTCACCTTCGTGCAATAGTTCTTTTTGTATTCCCTCTGGGAAGGTTATGGCAAAGCTTGACTTACTAACGCATACACCCCAGAAAGATAATCTCTGTTCTAGCTGTTGTATTTGGCACCCCACAAAACAGCTTGTAAGATGGTAATGCTTTTGGATAAAGGATTCACATAATTAAACATGTTCCAGCACAAAAAGAAGACTTTCACTTTTAAGCAACATCTCACAAAACATCTTACAACATCTTACAAAACACACTGTGATTTCAGTGGATCCTTTTGAGACCTGAGTAGAAACGCCTTCTAATTGCACTAAGAAATCTCAAAGAGAAGATCTCCAAGATAAATGGTAGAGAATGAAAGTGAATGCACAGGAGTCCACAAAGCAATTTCCAGTACTTAGAAACTGCAGGTCTGTTCCTTATAGCTCACTATATTGACCTTCATGGTGGCAGTCACCACATCTGGGCTGTGGGGCTCTCCCAAGTGATCCAGCTGTCCTGCACTCGGGAGACAGGCGCCTTCATACAGCTGCACGCCTGCACAGTCCACTTTCAGCTGTGGCCATGCTGCCCCTGGCTAACAACAGCTCCATCAACACCCAGCAACACACTTAGTAATAAACAGCCAAGAAAAGGATTAATAGCTGCTTTGCCACAGTCCCAGCAGCACCTGACAATTCTGAGCCATTTTAGGGACACTGCCTCAAGCAAAATCTCCCACAACAGGCAAGCAAAGTGCACTTTAGGTTATGCACATGAGCATGAGTTTTGTTTTCCTCACCTTCTCTCTCCTCGAACAAGACCTGAACCTTTCACTCCAGTTCCCTCGCGCAATCTAGCAACCAAATCCATCTGGCTACAGGACCAGCTCTTGCTTTTCAGTAGCAAAACCTTCTCCAGCTGCTATTCATGTGGGCACCCAGCTGTAGCTCATCTTCATAAAGTCATAGAATCATTTAGGTTGAAAAAGAACCTTATTGAGACCTCTAATTGACTCCAACCATTACCCATATTCCAAAATATACTTTTGAGGTAGGGGAATACAAGAAATATTGCTTTAATTTAGCACCACTGGCAGAACTTTGGCACAGTGCTTAATGCATCTGAACTGTCGGGGCAGAACAAGAGAAAAGGGCTCCTTAAGGATGTCAGGGGATGATGAATGCACTGGGCACATGCACAGATTCCCTTGATATTCCACTTGCACCTTCCAAATTTGCTATCTGATTTATTGATTTTTCCTCCTTGAATCAAAAGGTTTTTCTATTCACTTGGAAAACCAGTGTTGCCATGGTATCCAAGCACCTAAAAGTCAGACCTGAATTTATGTGACCATTTGCCTGAGAGATGAGGAAGGGGTTTTGTCCCCTTTTACCAAGAGTCAAGGCCACAAAGACCAGGTCCAGTGCTCAGCAGCTCTGGGGGTGTTAGGGCACATCCATGGAGGGAAGCACTCCTCCAGCATCTTTGAGAACCTGGTCAAAACAACTCTTTGGTTGTGTGCTGGAAGGAGCTGGAAGCAGCAGAGTTACCCATACATTTACATTATGTGTGGGAGCTAATACAAAGAAACTTAGAATGAAGTGTTGACTCATAATGACACTAACACAAAGCCTGCTCCTAAAAGCAATCCCTGTTCACTTTTGTTGTCCTTTCCCTGCCTTGACAAGAAATGAGAGAAACAGAACATTTAGTTGATTTCTGTGCAAACAAAAAAGCTTTCATCCACCTCATGTCTTTATCGACATGACAATGCATACCTTTTCTTAAAACTCAGTTTGAAAATACCCAGCAGTTATCAGTCTGTCTCAGACGTGTGCTGCTTCAAGCCCCCGCAAGCCACGTGCCTGGGGGTACCTGCTCCTTCCCTCCAGCACTGCCTCTACCCTTGCCAGGCAAGCTGGGCCCTGCAGAACCCAGAGCAGAGCAGAGACCTCTCCTGCATTTCTGGACATCACTTCTGAACATAAGGATTGAAGCTGCCACGTGGTCTGCAGAGCACTGACTCACTGGAGCATAGGATTTACGCCTTTAACATTTCTACCAAACTGAGCCATTTAACAAAATTTCATTAGGGAGAAAGTTCACCTCTCTAATTTCCCCTATAAATCCAATAGAACCACTGACAAATCTATTTCTACATCTGAGGAATGGCATTAGAACTTCACTTGAATGTCACAGCATCATGAACTCTGCTGTTGCGTAAACACTGCAAGATGAGAGCAGAAAAATTTCCTTCCATCCAAGGCTGTGATTTTCCCCCTTTGGTAATAGTTAATATACTTTTTTTCTCTCCCCTCTGCCATTTTATCTCATGTTTTCTACTGCTCAAGCTTAGTCACAGACCTATGGTGGTTTTATTTTGGAAATTCATGTGGGAAGAACAACCTCAGCAAAGTTTAAATAGGTACATTGATTTTTTAGGGTGGGGAGTAGTGGCTGCCTCTGCATGTTTTCCTAGCAGTCATTTGTGTTGTCTTCTTGTCCCTGGCACTTGCCCTTTCTGCAGGACAGCCAGCCCCACAAAGGGGAAAATAGTTTTGTTTCCAGTCAAAAGCATACTGTGTGTAAAACTCATGCTGACAAAATCGTCTGTTCCTCTGCCTGTCTGTTTGGTGCCAATCTAAAATTTAGGGTGTTGCAGATTGTTTGCCTTGGCAGTTTATGCGTGCATTAAAAATATCAGCTTCTATATTTCTTTTTAAGTTTATAGATTACAAAATACTGACTTTCTTTGTATTTTCTTTCTGCTCTCATACATGAGGATAAACGTGGATCCCACACTCATGCATTTGGTTCTTCCTCCCTCACACGTGTTGAGCGTCCTTTCCGAAGGCCATCAGATGCCACCTTAATGGTAAAAAGAAGTTACTAAGCAGTTGTACATAACGAGGTCATGGTCTCAAAACCTTTATTTAGGCAGGTAAATGTCATTTACTTGTGTACAGGTATGGCAAACTGAAGCTCAAGGGTAGCAATATTTAAGGTGTTTCTGGTCCAGCCTGCTATGATGGGTATCTCTGTGGTACTGTTATTGAAGGGGGATGATATTTAAAGCACTTTCTCACCAAAATATTCTATTCTATTCTATTCTATTCTATTCTATTCTATTCTATTCTATTCTATTCTATTCTATTCTATTCTATTCTATTCTATTCAAGCTGGGATAGCTGATTACGTTATAGTCAAGCTTCAAACAGGATTATAGGCAGTGAGTGTGTGAGGGATCTGATCTTAGCTCATTCTTGCTGTCAGACTGAGTCCACAGCTTTCAGTGAGATGTTGTTCATCATCTGCAGAGGAAATCTTCCTCTAAGCAGTAGAGCTAGGAGAGTAAACATGAACCCCCTTCTCCCAAACACATACTATACCCCTCAGTGTTCAGAGCTCCTGTATGTCTTTATTCTAATGTATATCAAGGCTTTTAAGTAGTAACAATGCAGAAGGTTGTTACAAAAAATAATTAGCCTTCTGGGACACCTGTGTAAGTGCTTTTGATGCAGTAGAAGCAAACTTACAATCACTTTTTGTTAATATGAGAGAAGCGATAATGCTTCCTGATAACTTGGCTATAACTAGCATGGTACTGTATTAAATTTACTACTTAGCTTTAGATGTTTGTAAACTTACTAGTAAGGATATCTTAACAGAAGAAGATTACTAGGCCAGAGCGCGTTAACATTTAATTAACAATAGCATTAATATTTCTGTATCTATCATATGGGGATATGGAAGGACAAGATTAGCCCACAGAATGAAGTATACTTTGAAGCACTGAATGCCAGATATTAACAGCTAGAACAGTTTGATGGATTGTAGCCTCTTTTTTTATCACTGCCAGAGGTAGACTGCTGGGCTAGACAAACTGCTGCTCTGACCAGTAGATCCATCTGCTCTTCTGAGTCAGCCATGCTAATGACTTGGACCTGAATTTGCCCAGGTCCTCTCCTGCAAGGTCAGGAGAAAATCTGACAGTGGAGCAGGTGGTGCCACAGCATGGCATCAGGGATACAGAAAGCAACATACCCTGGGAACTCAACTGGCAAGCAGCACTTAAAAATAGTGGTTTTAGAGAGAAGAACATACAGAATGGAAATTCTGCGGCCAAACAGAGAGGGAAGACTCAGGTCACTGAGTTCAGGAAAGATTATGTGTCCCCTATGGGGGTGGTGTGGGGCAGAAGGTGTGGGGTTGTGGCCTCTTAGACCTCTTACCTACCTTCAAGGCAGTTCTTCCAGCTCATCCCATCCAGCCATTTTGCCTGCTGTGGCTGTGACTTTGTGTTAGAGGAAGGTGGCTGCTGTTCACATTCATCAAGGTGAAATTTCTGGTGGCATTTGTCTTGCCATTTGTTTTGCCATCAGTCCAGATTTCCTTCGTCATCTTATTTGCTTTTATTAAGAAAAACTGCTATTCTCTTCATGTTACACCTGAAGTCATGTCTATGGGCAAGTTACATATTACACTTTGCACTGAGTTAATGCCCCACCACAACTGAAAGGTGAGCTCCCACATGAGATGCACTATCTGGGGTGGTCATCTTCTCCTCTGCTGAGCTTATTCACCTAAGTAACAGAAAAATATCCCTGAACAGGCAGTAAACACAAAAAACATGTTTGACAGGAGCACAGTGGAGGAGCCAAGATGCCCTGGCAGGTATAAGAGGAGGTACTAGTGTGGACAGGACCTTTTCAGTGGTAGCTACTACAGATCCACTAAGCTCGAACCATGCAACGTGACCTTCACATCCCTTCTTGCTCTGCTCTGCAGTGCTTGGCTGAAGTGGGGAGATGTTCTTCCTCCTGACAGGGATGATAGAGCTTCCGATGAGCTGGGGTTCAGTTTACTCAGTGGTAGAAAGTTTTGAAGCTACATCAACATGTGTGTCACTGGCTCCAGGGCTACTTAGTGAAAAACTAGCTGCCACCATGTGTCACTGGGTTTAAAGCCAGACAGAAGTCACCCCTACCTATGTATGTAGCCACTCAGAGAGCTGTCAGAACAGATTACTCTTTGTTTGTTACCTGACTAGATATTACATTTTCAGGCCTTCTTGGAAGCCTGTCATGAATTAAAAAGGAAAAAAAAAAAGAGCCCACTTGCCTGTGGGGAAAAAGTGATTTAGTTTTGCGAGTGTAGACAGCAGAGACAGTTAACAGCAAGAAAACCCTGCAGAGAAAATTGCATGAACGCCTCAAGTGTATGTGCCACACAGCCCCGAGGCAACCTGAGCTGACCAGCAAATCAAGTATGCGGAGTTAGCTCTGGTGTGCTCCTGTGGCCAGATGACTGTGGCTGAGAGTTCCATTGACACTTCAGCAAACCGCCCCCGAATGAACCACTGGCCACACTTAGAGATTGTTTGAGTTTGAACTCTGGGCATTTTTCAGGTCAGAATTGTTCTGGTACTTTTGTTCTATTTCTTCCATTGCATTTAAGACACACCTTGCTTTGTGTTTTGTTTGATACAGTATCAACTATCAGAAGATGACGCCCGTTCTCACCTCTGACTGACAGACTGTTCTTTCACAGTGAAGAATTCCCCAAGTCTGGAGACTTGTCTGCTGCCGGCTGTACTGAGTCTGGCTGGGATGGAGCCTCCAGAGTGCTGTGCTTTGGACTGGTGACTAAAGAAGTTAATAACACACCAGTGTGGTGGCTACTGCTAAACAGTGCCTGAACAATGCCAAGGTCTTCTCTCTTTCTCATTCTGCCCCCATAGCTGGGGTTGGGCAAGAAGCTGGGAGGGGACACAGACGGGACAGCTGACCCCAACTGGCCAAAGGGATATTTCATACATACTTTGTCGAGGTCAGCAACAAAAGCTCAAGGAAAAGGAGGAGGAAGGGGACAACTGTAGTAACAAGTAACCATCACGCATACTGAGGCCATGCTTTCCAGAAGTGGCTAAACGTCTGCCTGCCAATGGGAAATGAGTGAATTAATTCCTTATTTTTCTTTATTTTAATATGCAGCTTTTGTTTTCCCTATTAAATGGATTTTAGCTTGATCCACAAGTTTGTGGGCTGCAGTTGACCCAGCACGGTAGTTAAACTGGGTGGGACTACATGAATCAGACTCAATGGATAATAAATCTTTTCTTCTTTTTGGGAAAATTCATTGGATGTGCCTTTAGAGAAACACTAAATTGAACCTGTAACAACACTGTAAAACACTACAGCAAGGAGTCACTCAAACAGGGCTCTGGGTTAGAGATGGGACAGATTGACTGTTGAAAATACCTAAATCCTCTGCACTGTACCATGTGGTCATTAGTTTTACTTGCTTTTACCTCTAAATAATGAGTCTAAGAGGTGTCTTTAATTTGTCTTTATTCTTAGGTCAAACAATATCATCACTGAATTGAAGAACGAGGTTACTGGTTGAAATACAAGTGCAGTGTGAGACAAATATGGAAGATAACACTTCGCAAATAAATTAATACAGAATAATTGTCTTTGCATAGTTCAGAAGTGAAAAGTAGGAGGCAGCAGTGCGCACGTGCTGTGAACTGATACACACCACCACAAAAACCCAAGTTCATAGATGAACTCTTGCAGCTGCAAAGAAAACAAACCAAACCAAAAATACCCCAAACCTTAGAGAGCACTAACTATTAAAAACCAGGCAGAAAAGGAACTAATGAGAATTTTTTTGTTGTGTGTTTTTTTTTTTTTTTCTTAACAGACCATGCTGCAGAAAGAGTGTTTTCTCCACAGACAGAGACGTTTTTAGATAATCTGCCTTGGCATTCCATAGCCTGTCATACCCGACTGTGATGCTCCTTTGTTGCTGCCCATCTGAAGGCCTATTACGTTCTGTCCCTGACGAAGCTGCTCTTCTGAAAATCCTCGTCGATTCTGCTGTGCTTTCCTGTCCAGATACACACAAAAAAAGCAACATACACACATGCCATCATTCTCCATATGCTCAGAGGACCACAAAAAGCAATCTGAAATTGGCTTATGTCCCTTGTAATGTCATTTGCACCATCCCATGTGCTGGACAATACTGGCTGGGCTAATTGCTGCAGTTAGAAGTAATGCTCTAGTCAAGCCTCAGACTTTCACTGTACCACTTATTCCAGAAGCCCGAGGGACTTCTCTAGCAGCTGTGACAGGTAAAATATTTATGTAGTGCTATATATAACACACAAAATAGGGTTAATTTGTGTTAAACCCTATAGCTCTTAACAGTTGTAGCCCATGGGATCTGATCAATGAGACACTTACCTGTGCTATACTACAAGTTGGTGCCCATCTAGAGCAACAGTACAAATTGGCATAATTTAACTCAGTGGAGTAAATAAGATCTGAATGTCCCCAGAGCAACAATGGGTTGGTGAAGGGACTTGCTCATTTTTGTGGAGTAGACGGTGGTTGCCCTCAGGACAGAACAACTGCTCTGTTTCCATTTCCAAATCTCTCACCTCTAAGCAACAGACTTTTCCCTTTGCACCTGTGTCTTAACTGTATGACAGTCCTTTAAATTCCGTCAAGACACACTGACCACTTCTGTTCGGTGTCCTAGGTCTCAAAAGCCCTTCAGATTAATGAACCTTTGCTGGAATGTAAAAGGAGCCTTTATCTCCTTGAAAATAGCACTGAGGGCCATAGTGATAAAGAAGAAACACAGAAGTTTGCACTCTGTAGCCCGACAAGAAACTGTACGGCTTGGATTAATCTTTCATTGCAACAAGGTGGAGAAAACAGGCAATTTACAAGTGAGAAGGATCAGCCTCTTCCTATCAAACGAGCCATACGAATCAGCAGAGCTCCAGACCGAGGGAGGCTTTCCATCTACCACACCCTACTCCCACCCAGGTACAATGTTTTTCCTTGCTGTGTCTGTTTACCCTGGGATCAGGTTACGGCATCGAGTTACAGTTCCCCTTTTCTCCCCACCCCACCACTAGATGAGAATGCTAGATTAGGTACCTGCTGTGATTGAAAACCATCAACATGATCCTCTCCATGAGGGTCAGATCCTGTACTGTACTAAGAACCTTGGCTCAAGTCCAGAAAAGCACTTACACTCTTTGCTAGGCTCAGGGTGTTCAGGACATTGCAGGAGAAGAACCCCCATCCACATGAAAGCCCAGCAAAGCAGAAAGGTGAAAAAGATCCACAGGAAACCAGTACTGACCTGTCATTTTTTAGAATGGGTCTTCAGTGGTAATGTATTGACTAGTAAGAGGGCTTATAGGGGCCTGTCGCAGGCTCTCAGATTCCACACCTCCCATCAGAAAGCATAAGCACACTGCTTTGGAGGGAGGCACACAGAACCGTGGGTGCCTCAGAAAGCAGCCCCTCTCACTGCTGCTTAATGTCTTTTCCAGAATACTTACACTGTCATGGAACTGCTGCCAGGATCTCCACAAGAGGATGTTTTTAGAACTACTCCTATTACCTAATTGAATCTCGGGTTCACTGTGTCTGCCTCTACTTTAATTAAAAAAACAGGAAAGCATTCTATTATTTTTTCTCTTTCCTCCTAGGATTTTCAGCTGTGTTGATGAGTAGTTCCACAGAAAGTCTAAAAGTAACTGAAGAGAAAAAAAAATGAGAACTGCAAAAAAGAAATAAAAAAAGAGACTAGCTGGAAGCCTGGGTATGCTAATAAAAGTTGATTATATATACAGTTCGGATTATATAGAGTTATTTTTACCATCATAAGCACCCCATTTAGTATATGATGGTCTTACAGATAGCAACATGTACACAATTTGGTTTTAGGTGGGTGGAAATGGCCTTAACTGAGACTGTAGAAAAAGGGGTGAGGGCAAGTCTACTCCCTCTCAATGTCTCACACTATGTCAAGTTCTTTTTGGCTTCCCTGCCATCACCTGGCATCACTCTTACCTCAAACCGATCTGTTACCTTTTTGTGCCAACTTTACACCAGTGCTTGTGGTTGGCAAACCACAGGATAACAAACAGCCATGGATCCATGAACCTTGGTGGGGCACGCAAGGAAGGGAGAATCAGGCCTGGTGGGACCAGCTATATGAGACACTGGCAATGGAAGGTTAAATGGCTTAGCTCAAGTGTGGCATTATCTTAATCACTGTAGATCCCTGCACGGGTACTCTTACACCATCTAATATTGGTCTCTCAATTTCACTAAAGGCGATTAAGAATCAGCCTGAAAGCCCTGAATTATGAGTCACACTGTGTGGCAGCAAGGGGGCTTGGTCTGCCTGAAGGGATGGGTAAGCTACTCAGAAAACAACTTCTGATCTGCAACATATTTTAACACCAGCTTTCCTTAAATTAGTGGCTATGAAAGGGTATTTCAGGGGCTGCAACAGATATGGATTGGCTATCCAAGCAGTAGGGGCTGGGCAGCCAGCTAGAGGAGAAGGGAGGTGATCACCTCTTCATCTGTGCCAATGAAAACTGCTCCAACCCACAATTAAGAGTCCGGATGAAAATTAATTTTTCCATGAAGGACTTTGTTTTAGTTACATAAAACAAATAAGCCTGTCTGGGTCATAGTGATTTCATGTCTGGTTTATATTAAAGCATGTAACTGGATTTGAAATCAATTTTAAACCCAATTATATTCCATAAATATAAATCTATTTGTGCATCGTATTAAGTTAATGTAACCTGATTTCATATAAACAATGCATAGGAGTTTGCATTTATTCGCTTAAAATTCAAGTCTCTCTTAGACTCAGTTTAACCAGCTCAAGGTTGAAGACAAACAAACTGAAGTTTGCTTTATTTTTGCTAAGCCTCTCCTGGACATCAGAAAATTCAAGGGAAGAAAAGAAGTGCAGTCAGCATTCTTTTTGCTAACATGCCTCAGACGTTTCCATGTAAGAAATACTCTTGGATGGCAGAATCTCATGTCGATAATATGCCTGTGGGGCAGGAGGGCTACCTGTGGGAGGATTTCCTTTTCTTCCTGTCCCTGCTTCTCAGCTTCCCTAGCCAAAACAAAAGGAGGTTCAGAACAACTAAACAGCTTTGCCAAGACAAGAGATTTCTTCACAGATAAATGGTGCTCCCCAAGAGAAAAGAAGACTAGGAAATGATACAATTTTTGGTTTGATGAGAAAGGGAAAAAGGCTTCATGCCTTGTCTCTGCTTGGTAAAGGGCTCACTATATGGGGGTTTCCAGACATCCATAACAGCCTTCATTAGTCTTTCTGTCTGCTATCTGACGTGAGGCAAAAGTGTACACTTTTGCTGCCAGCTGCTCTTAGGGCACACATATCTGTATGGCTGCTGCCGTTGTCATTCCCTTGGATTCATATATGGATATTGAGGATTAGCTGAATCTTTTGAATAGATGAATGTCATCAAAATTGGTGCCTAATTTGCTAAGTATCGTTGCTTTCTTTCTAGGGAACGAGAATCAGGGATAAAGTCTGTGAACAAGAAAATTATGCATCTTCTTCAGTGATCAGTTCAGGTACCTCAAGCAGTAAGATGGATATGCTACAAAGAGAAAAAGCTGCAGTACACAGCTCCCATGGGGCTCCTCCCCAAGCAGTCCTGGTGTAACTTTAGGCCAACAAGATAGGGCAGGACATACAGCTAGAATGCTGGGAGCCAGTGAAGGGTAGAAAATATTGCTGCCTGGGCCTTTGATTCCCTTCTCTAGACTCCAGAGAGAAAAATCTCTCCATTACAAGGAAACTTTGGAAAGATTCATTCTTTGCTTTCCTAGTAAATTTCCTTTAATTCTAAAGGCACACAATATTACCAGCTTTCCAGGGAAGACAGCTCTGAGCAGCTCTGGACTTTACCTGTGAAACCAGGATGGATCTCCTTTGTAGCAGCCGTCATCCTTGGTGACTGCCAAACTGCCTAGAGCCATTAAGGTTCTCTGCACTGCTGCCATGTCCTTCCCTAGAAAGCCAGACAGTGAAGTTAATATATGTCCTTGCACAACAAATAGCTTGGCACACCAATAAATCGTTTTATACAATGTATTAACTAACTCCCTCAGCTCCCCTGAAGAAGTGCATTAATAGCATTATAACTGCTATTTTACTATTGCTAAAATGGAGGTGCTGGCATGAAAGAGCTTATTAAAATGTCAACAAAGGGATAGTGTTAAAGTGAAACTTAATTATTCAGACACTTCGAGGTTTCTAGGCCTTTGGTTATTTTAATGCCTTCCGCCGTACCATTTTAAGGCTATATAATCTTTTTGGTAAAATTTTCTCCTAAGAAGAGATTACTTTGGTGTACAAATAATGGTAATATACTCAGTAAAATATGTCTGAAGGAGAACAGTGTATCAAATAACAGTGCTGTGTCTCATTTTGTTCAGAGTAAAATTGATCCCTGTGCTAACAAAACTCACAGCAGTCCTGGTGAGCTCCTGTGCAGATAACTTTTATCAGTTCTTCCCAATTTAACCATCAAATCACCACCCTAATCCTTCCTACTGGCTTCAATTCTCTGCACTTTCATACCTTCAGTTTCTGCCATCCAGTCCACTATTCTTTCCCTTTCTCCCTATGCTGTCTTACTTCATTCCTCAGTTCAAAAAGTCACGGCTCATCTCATCTTTAGCCAAATAAAAATTATAGAACTCATTGCCCAATCTAGATATGCTAACTTTTGGAAAACTTTCTAGCAAAACTGAGTTTGCAGCAGGTATTTCCAATTGTGTGAGGTGGTAAGTTGTTGGAAATCCACCTGCTGCTTCTCACTTCTTCTGAAATTCTTTCATAAGTGTTTCTATGACTCCTCTCCCCTTCTTTCCATTCCACCCTCTTTCCTAAAGTAATGTATCTAGTTAACAGATCTGATTATGGTTCTTCATGTGTGAAAGCAAGTAATTCATAAAAACATGAGATACCAGAGAGATGATGATAATAGATCTCAGAAATACCTCCAGTGATTCAGTATCAAGGAATATCACTGTACACCAGCTGGAGCGTAGAGGGAAGCGAGCACTGCACTGTCTGTGTTTATACTGAGTATCACTCTGATTATAGGCAGATTCAGTCTGGGGCTTTGGTTCGTACAAACCTAAATGCCTAACACTGTGGTTGAGGTGAGGAAGACACGCCAAGGCTGAAAACACCTATCAGCTTCCAACTGTGGCTGTCATACAGACTACTACAGTCTATCAGAATCCTATCTGCAGAGGACCATTTGCTCAGAAAATGAATTGTCGGTCACCCAGAATCCTCCTTTTACTGTATTTGTTAATGCAAACTGCATCAGGCGAGTCCTTGCGTAAGGAGGGCAGCTGAAGAGCCGACATCCCACACGCGCACGTACACGGGCGCGCACCGAGGAGAGCGAGGCAGAGACACTCAGAGCTCCCCGAAGCAGCAGATGTACCATATGCTGCAACAGATGCCACATACAACGTCCTTGGGATGCCTCCCCATATAACAAGGAGTGCAGTGACTGACTGGGATGAAAAGGGATGCGAAGAAAGATTTAAAAGTGAATCAGCTGAATAGTGACGGCAAGTGAAGAAAAAAGAAAAAGAAACAAAAGACAGGCGGTGAAACATGATGATCAGCCTCGCAGAGCCATCTGGCAGCCCCCCCACGCTCTGTGCTCAGCTCTGCTTTATTTGTCACTGACGAGTCGGAGATGCTGCAGGGGAAAAAGAGTGAGTGGGAGCTGAACAACACGTGACAAAACAAAGCCACGGCCATGGCTCTGCTCTGCAGAGACTCCTTGCTGCATATGAGGGGTGCTGTGAGTGAGGAAAGACCCAAAATCCAAATGGTCTTTTGTCACTTGACCTCTTCTAGCAAATCTTACAAGGGGCTTGATGGTCAGTGTAAAAAAAAACACTGTGAAAGATTTTAAATTTCCAGTGAGAAAGTCACCTAATGCTGCAGCCACCTGACAGAAAGGATCATACATGTTCTCTGAAGCCAGACTTGACTCTGGCATTGCAGTAAATCCTAGTTATTGCCTTCCCTCAGCTCCAGTACTTGTTTATTGGCAGCCACAGGGGCTGCCCACCTGGCCCACAGCTCCAGCTCCCTGAGTCGTGCTGCAGGGACCCACGCTGATGGCACGCCTGCATCTTCAGTGTCCTCTGCAGTGTGCTTGGAATAGCACAGCCTCCAAGAGGAACTTGGCACTGCCAGTGCAAGGAGGAAGGGGCCTCTGCTCATGTCTTATGCCTTTCTCTTTGGTGGAAACCTCTCTGGAAGGGCCTCTTCTACAAGTCCAGAGAGGGGAACGTTCAAGCACAAAGCTGGAGAACTGCTCTGCCTAGTATTCCTGAAATGCTTTTTTGCAAAGGTTGAACAAATACCCAGAGGTGCAGCCGCCTCTTGCCTGCCTGGAAACATACCAAGGAGGTATCTGCACAATGCATTTATGTAAAAAAGGGCCAAAAGAGAGGTGATACTTCCCTGGATCAAGAAGTCTCAGAGATGGAGAAAAATGCACCAGATGGACTCAGTGAGTTTGAAACAGCCAACAGCAAATTGTATCCTAAAACATTTTCATTAATCATTGCTAAGAATTTCAAAGCAGAAGCTCCCAGAAAACAATTAGTGCCAGGGAAAAGCTGTTTTTCACTCACACCCTTTTTTTTCCACTATAAACATTGACATCTCTCTGTCTAAAGAAGTTATGGTGTGAGGAGTAGGAGTGCTGCAATTATGAAATAGCGAAAAAGAGACTGTCCTTTCTGTCCAGCTGATGCATCCAGGTTCAGATGATTCATCCCTGAAGGACAGATGCTACAGGTCAGAGTTACAGTTAGACACAAAAAGCTTGCAGTGACTCACTGCTGGAGAGACATACTGTTTCATCTCAGCACTGAAATGAGCAGCAGGAAGAATGAAAAGGGAGTGGGAAAGTGAGGAGACAGATTAGCTTTGGGAAGTCTTAAAATAACAGTGAATATGTCTCCCTCCTAGGTTGCAAGTTGTGTTTTGACTTCCTGTCCTCTGGAAGTTACTACCTTTTTTCCTTACATCTGTTGAGAAAAGGTGATGAGTGAAAGAGAGAAATTAGGAGACAGCCACCATCATTAGGAACTTTTTGTCTTCAAAGCAAGTCCTTTTCCTAGTAAGGATCAAAGTACTGTATTTTCATTTGCGTGGTGTGAAGCCATTGTAAGTTGCAAAAGACTGCAAAGAACATCTGAAATGAGCCATTATCATCCTTTACAAGATAGATGGAGCTTCTCTGTCAACAGCCTGCTAGGCTGAGGGTTGGGAAGGTGCTATGTCAGGGAAGTGAAAATCCCTTCATTTAAGACATTTAAAGGTAGATTGGATGAAACAGTAAAGACTGAACTGGAAGAAACAATCCTGCCCTTGGCCCCCAGATGTATGGTTTTGTCAAGCAAATTTGGCACTCTGAGACCATTACATATCCCAGTAACTCCAGCCTCCAGCTGTCAATATATCCTTTCCCTCTAACCCATTCACAATGAGCTCCCTAGTATTTCATTCCTCCAGCTGTCCTTCATAGGAGTGATCTCTTCCGCATATCCCGACTGCCTGTGAAAACAAACCCCACTTTTTTCTCTCAATGTGTGCTCCTACACAAACTATGCTGACCAGCGTTCCCAGTGGATTGTTTTCCTCTTCCCAGTGTTTCATTCTCAAGGCAGATTTTTGACCCTTTCAAATGTGCCTTTCACTACCCTGCAGCTGTCCTTGCTCCGAGCCCTCATCCAAAGCATTGCATCACCTTGTCCAGAGAGATGCAGGATATACAGTGTACTTGGTTAAAGCACCATGAAGGGATGCATCAACACCACAGAAGTGGGCAAAGCCAGCCACATGAACGTACAAATGACTCAGCTCTTCAGCAACTAGAACAAGCAGTTTCCATTTCGAACATGGGATGGAGACAGCCTTCACCTGGCTTACTGCAAAATCACAGGAGCACCCTGAATTTTTTTGCTGTTGCCATAGTGACCTCTCTTAAAAGACTCTCTCCTTAGAGAGAGCAGCTCAGCTAACATGGTATTATGCAGTGAGATTTGCTTCTCACTAATTATAAATGAGGCCTTATAAGCTTCACAGAGGCATACACGCTCCTGGGAATGCATTTTATAGCTCCAATTAAAGCTTTGCTTGTAATTTGAAAACTGCAATAAAATCTTGTCATCAGAAAATCAGAGGTTTCCATACTTGTTATTAGAAGCTATTTACTTAGAAATAATTAGCACAGAGAACAGTTGTTTTATCAGGTCTGTGGATTTCTATCAGAATGATGGGCTTTTGGATAACACATGAGCTTGGAAAGGTTCCGTTATGCCCTCAGGGTAATATAAATCTCTCAGAGGAGATAATGCAGCACGGGAAGAACACAGTAATGAGGTAAGGCAAACAGAAACAAAAGATAATTACATTAGAGACTATGTCTTAGACAAAATGCAGATCAAAGTAAAATGAAGACTGCAAGCTGACTTCCAGTTTATTATTTTTACCTTCCCATAAATCCACTGTCTGAAAAATATCTGTTGTTCTTACTCCGTAGATTTCAGCAGCTTTTAAGAACTGAGATATTTGTTCCATCTGCTTGAAAGCCATTTTTGATTCAGAGATCTTTGTGATGGGCTCATTTCCCTTTGGATGTAAACTGTTTATTAATTTGCATAACAGCTGAGAAATAAAGACAGAAACAAAATTAGAAAAAAGTCACCAACCTAGAAGGCAATTTCTGCACATGAAATGATGCTGCAAAATGTTTTTGACCTGGCAACTTTCTGTCAGAGACATAATTTCTTCAGATAAAAACAAAGAAGTGAATTGATAATAATCACAGTAAATTAGAAAAGCATAAAAGCTTTCATTAACTGAGGCAATAGCCTGACCATATAAATCCTAATCTGCTAGAAACAACAAAGCAATCACTGGTAGAGGTTATATAACAACCGACAGAGAAGAAACCTCATGCCCAAGCCAAAAATAAGCAATGTCAATTGAAATATTGTTAAAGTCACTTTGGCAGAGATTCAATGATTAGCATAGTCTTACAGCCCACTGCAAACAGCAGCATCTGCCTGTTGTTCAATAAACAAATGGAATACAGTGTTGTAGCTACAGAATTATTCCCAAGAAGACAGTTATGACACAATTCAATCCTTCAAATTTGCTGTCTCTTCGGCTTTCCTTGTCAACACTGATTATTTCTTAAAGAGAAAAGTATGCACCTGATTTTAAAATGGATCACATTTAACTGTATGAGAAAAGATGCTGAAGGAATGAGTCATAACATGCATGACTCATAAGAATCATAAATATTGTACTGATCCCAGTGCACTAGTAGAATAATTTATCTTTTGAGATTAAGACTCTTAGTTGAAAGGAAATAAATTAGATACTAAGATGTATATTTCTGCACCAACCATGAGCTGTGATGAATTTAGCTGGAGGAAGACAGAACATAAGGACACTGTGCATATAAACATATGAAAATGTACAATTGGACAAAACACTTACCGTTCCATCCATCAACCAGGTCTGAAAATGTTGCCTTCCAGGAGGAGGGTGCTCTATGTGTTCTCCACACTGGACAATAATCCAGTTCACCAACCTAGACTCTAATTCCGGGTCATATTTCTGTTCAATCTTTTCCTGAACTTCTCGACTTAAGCCATAGCTTGGTCCTCTGTTAGCCATCTCTGGAAACAAGGTAGAACTTATTTAGTGGGCAGAGTCCTGATCTACAGCTTTGAAGTACGCACCGGAAAACTAAAGAATAACAGAGTGAGCAGCCTGCCCTCAATGTTAGAGAGCTGAACAGATGTTCATGAACATGGAAAGTAACTGTATGGCACCGGTTATAGCTGTTCCACAGAACAGGGGAGGGATCAACGAGGGAATATCCTTTTCCAAAAGCACAAATCAGCTACAACATTTTTTTTTAAAGGAAGGGAAAAACAGCAGTGCCCCCTGCCCAACCACAAAAACAGAAGAAAAGCAAAATTTAAAACAGAGTAGGTTTAAAGAGAGGCTTCTGCTATGTTTACAGAGAATACAACAGGGTTCTCAGATCAGTGTTAAAGCTGCCTGCAAATCCAAAAGCACTTTAAAATTGCCTACCTAATACTTGCTAAGAAGAAGAAGGTTGTACATGGGAGCTCAAGCAATCCGATTAAAGATGCAGTCAGTCTTCCTCAGCAGAGATGCAAGGATGGATATCCAGAGATCAGCAAACGGAGAAGCGTTGATGAATTTAGGAGACGAAGGCTGCCACAATGCCCTGCTGCTGCTGCAGCATCGTGGTTTGAAGAGGAGTGTATTGATTTGATTTCCCTCACATATGAGGAGGGTCAGAGCAGGGGCGTTGCTAAGAGCCATTAAAGAGGCCTGCCTACTCAGTCACAGCCCGGGGATCCTGTTTATCTCACCCATCTGCAGTCTGTTTTCATGCATCTTTCCTCAGCCTTGCGCTGCTCACCCCACAGGCTCAGATTTACTCCACCTAGTCTGCATCAACCCAAACTGCACCAAGCATCCCACCGACAGATAGCTACAAATACAAATAGAGGCATTCTGCTAAATGAAGGTAAACAGAAATTACCACAAATATAATTTATTTTTAACCACAAAGCAGGAGCAAACCCTTTTCCTCCCTGCTCTGCATCCCAATGCTAACAGGATTAGAATGTGAAAAATAATTTCTCTTCTTCCCTGTTCAAATGCTGATAAAAAGTTTCAACAAGGGCACAACAGGATGAAAAGTCAAGGAAGAGAAGGCAGGTAGCAGAATATTATCACCCTATCATTAGTATATATTAGGCTATCAAGTAGTGCAATAGTGTCCTGAGAAAACAACTGGAACCACTAAAAACAAGCGGAAATCACTGAAAAGTAGCAAACCTACTACAAACCACAAGGATTTTACTTTCTTCTGGTATGAGTCAGCTAAACTCCAGAGATAGCAAGGGAGCTATGCCCATGTACAGTAGTTTAAATTTTGATTATACCACTGCAGTGGTACAATGTGGAAGGGGAGAGGACGCACGTTAAGACAAGGGACTTTTCTTGTGGTCTGATTTATACAGATTTAATCCTATATTAAATAAAATAACTTTGCTTCTTTTTGAATGACACAAGACTTAGTCAAATGTCTGTCATTCATGCTGTATTATCCACCCTGGTACAAAATAGTTTCTTTTTGGCAAATGATTCATATTCACCTTGATATGCAAGGAAGTTGATAAACCTGAGGTGGATTCACAATCTCTTTTGCCAAGAAAAGTCCTCCTGCTGCATTTGGAAGGGAAAAAAACCCAAAAAAAGTGGGGAGAAAGGAATACAGTTCCTTGTATATCTGTTTCATAATGGTCTCTTCATCCATTACTTTCTCATTTTAAGACCTTAAATTACCAGATTTATACTGCTTCAGGTGCTACTGGGCTTGACAGACTCAAGAGATGAAAAATTTCATAGATGACCGAATTCATTGTTGTCCTCCACAGGCATTTCATTTAGTGCTTTCTCTTCTCTGCACTGGTAGTTTTAAACCTCTATGAAACACTTGATTACATAACTCAGAGAGTGCTACGTGACAGGGCCACCACTTGAGCGCTTTCCACCTCAGTGAACATGCTGTTGAAGGCACAGCAAATACGCAGGAACCAAGGCTTCAAACCCAGCCTGGAGATAAGAGAAGGACCAAGCTGCAGCTGCAACAGTAAGAGGCAGAACATGAATTTGACATCCTTTCCCTTCCAGCAACTGTTAAAGGCTGGGCTTCACACTCTTTGGCCAGTCCCACCAAGAATAAGCTTTACTTTGCATTTTTAGATCTTCTTGTGTTCTTCTGTTTAGAAGGGAACTACTGAGGTTGCTTCGCTGCTTCTGGTCACACCAGGGTGTTCAGGCTCACTGGCACTAAGATCTCATGAAAGTCACTTACCTTTGCATCAGCCTCTGACTCTGTTTCCCAACTTGGGGGCAGGGATGAGTAATTTAACTCTCCTAAGCTGCAGAGCAGGTCTCCCCCTTCACAGCTGTTGGCTATGCAACCTGTTCTCGAGGGACCATTCCATACTGTGAAAGCTGAAAAGCAAGCTTGTCCATCAGTATAAATTTTTAACAAGGCTTTGAAAATCTGGAAAACTCCAGAGGACTGGAAAAACACCAGCCCCTCACCAATATTTCCAAGGCACCACTAAACAAATCATCTGGCCTGCTTCTGTGCCATCAACCCTGGGAAAACCAGTGGAATAATTATTTTTTTTATAAGTGATAGTGTTGATGCAATTTACTAAAAGCTTGGTAATACATTAGAGTTGGCTACTGCATGACACACTAATTAGGGAACTAAGCTGATTCTGAAACAACAAGACACATTAGAGAATAAACCTGGTAACTAGTAGGTACTGCAATATTACTGTAACTGAAAGAATCACTAATGATGGTGTATATTTTATTCAGTTTGTACTAGAATATGTTCCCAGGCTTGAACTATTTAATATGTTATTAGAAGACACCAAAAAAATCCAGGCTCCTAAGAAGATCCCAGCTCATGTGAGCTGTGATGAATAAAACAAAAAAGATAAAAAAAGCCTCCTTGAAAGCAGTCTACCCGGAAGCAGGCAAAACCATGTCTCATTGCAGCTGAAGTCCAGCCATCATGAGAAACGTGCTTTTCAGAGTGCAGCACCCTGTCCTACGACAAAACAGATGCTAAAAAAAATGCAAAGGGTGATGAAGATAAGCAGGTGGGCACAGATGCTGGGTAAGACACTGTGGTGGAGGGGCTTGGTTGAATGAAAGATAGGAGGTGCAGCAACAGCAATGGGAATATTATATCCAGTTCTGACAACCACTCTCCAAAAAAAGTGTTGGAAGAGTGAAGTAAATTCATATAATTATTCCAGTAGCCAAAGGACTGAAAATTAGAGCCTTTACAGTAATCGCCTCAGAAGGATTATCTGTTTAGCTCACCAAAACCAGAAGTTAAGAAATGGCAAGTACAGGTGCCTACAATATACCTTCAGACACAGGTATATTAAAGCCTGATGGTTAGAAATGGGTTACAGAAGAAAGGAGAAGGTTTTCAGCTGCAAAAATACTACCATTAGAACACTTCACTTATTGCTTCTGATGGATTTTGTTCTCTCACTTTTCTTGGCAACACAAGACTGGAATTTATGACTAAAAATAGAGCTGAAGCTTGAATAACTGAAGTAGCTTTTTATGCCCGTAAGCACTATGGCTCATCTTCTGCTTTCAGATAATCACAGTATTACCCTATAAATTTAAAAATCTTTTTAAGTCTATAAACAAATCATGCCAACAACAACAAAACTGACATTAAGTAGCTCTCTACCCACGTTTAGATCCAGGGTAACTCAATAGCTTTCAGTGTCTTCCAAATGGAACACAGAGGGAAAAGTAAAACTTACCCTAACACAGAGCCACCCTTAATCTTTGCTAGATTCACTGTTTGGTGATTCACTCCTCGGAAAGAGCCTTGTATTTATTTCAACCATTCCAAAGCACTATCTTACAAGGTATGCTGGGTCAATCTCCATCAGACAAAGCTATCCAACAATTACAATAGCTGGGAAGTCCAGGCTTCATTTTCCCAGTATGGCACTGTAAAATAATGGACCTTTCATAACCAAGTTAAAAAACAAACAAGCAAACAAAACAAAACAAACCAGGAAGCTTCCCAACACTTTAAGTTTACAGAACCTCCCTTCACAAGAAAACTTCTGAAAAAGTTTCTGCTCAAAGATCCTCCTTGAGAATAGACATGAACGTCTATGTGTGATGTCATGTTTTCTAGAGTTGCAGAGGATGCTCAGGTCCAATACAAGCTCGGTGAAAGTACAGGGCCTTTTTCAGGGAGTTGCAAGGCAGGAAAGTGCTCTGCAGACCCTTGGTTTTATTCACAGCCTTGCTTTGTCGTTAGATACCTGGAGATGTTCTACACAAGAGAACTACTCAGACTAGGAGGGAAAAGTAGCTACTGGAATATTGCCATCATTTTAACTGTGCAAAAACAAGTGGCAGAGATATCAGAATCAGGGAGCAACATTAATTTTAAAAATTCTAACTTCCCCATTACTTTGAAATCTACAATCTAGAGAATTTCAAAGACAAAAAGCGCTAACCTAAGCAAGCATCTTCCCTTTCACCTGCAAAAAGGTTCCTTTGCCAGCTCTGAAGGTGTTAATCCCCAAGCCAGTACATAGTTTGAACACCTCCAATCTGTGAATAAAAGAAAAGTAATTCAGGAAGGAAGGACCTTCCTATTTGTGTGACAGAACAGAATGCACTAACACTGCAACCTACGGAACAAGGCAGCTCCCAAGACTGCCATGACCGGAAGTGTTTCTGGAATTTGTAAGTCACTGACCACCTTCCATGCAGCTTGCCAGCTTAGCACTGCAAACCAATTCCTGTGGATATAATTGTCAGCATTCCCACGATTCAAGGTGATCTTGAAGGTAGATTGTGCATTTTAGTTCTCACGGTCTCTTAAGTCTTGTGCTGGATTGACAGACTCCTGTGAAGGAAAACCAATACGTTTCATTATACCAATTGTTCATCTGTCCCCAACAAAAACGGTACCTCCTGAGAACTACTTTGGTTTGAAAACTATACATTGCAGTACACATTTACCAGTAGAACAGAAAGGAAGAGTCATCTTTATTTCTCTGAAACATAGGTCAAAACAGACAGCAAGATTTACAAATAAACAAACACACAAGATCAAATCCCCTAACTAAATAAAGGCTGCTTCTTATGGTTAGGGATTTAGCTTTGCTGTTAGGAACTTTTTCAAGAGTTACTGTCCTAAGGACTAGCACACACTGGCACATTTTTTGCCAGCAAACTGTATTCAATTAAAACTCAAAAGTGAGGATTCTTGTAAGGATCAGACCCAATCCTAGCCAGCCTTCAGGGATTGCTTTTCCCAGACTGAAGTCCGGGCAGGCCATTTGCATCACTCCAGTGCCCAGGCGTGCTACTGTTCAGCATACCTTTGCCACAGATATGAGCACCTGCTTCCACCCCGACAGGCAGCAGTGACCTTCTCATGTTGCCATGTGGGAGGCCAGTGGACAACATCGTGCAGATCAGAAGGCCCAAAAAGAACACAGCCTTTCACGTGCTAGCCTGAAAACATTTTAAATATGTATTTTAATTTCAGGACCGAATGGCTGGAAGTTTTAGGAGCTGCCATTTGCTTTTCCCTCCAAATCTGAATGCAGAGCTGCCTGAAGCCCCTTGCCAAACACAAATCAAGTGACAGTAGCAGGCTGAGAACATGTCTATTCCTCACCCGTGAGCAGATCACAAGCTACAATTACTGTGTCAGATGGAGGACGCCCCTTTCTCTTTAATGGAATAGGAGCATTGGACCATATAACATACATATGCAAGACTTGAAAGAGAAATACAAGGTCAAGCCTGCAACCAGACTGCAATAAGTCCTGTAATTTAGATTTATCCATTACAAGGCCAGGGCTGTAAATAACATTCTGTTCTAGGCAAATACGTATTGAAGGGAGATGAGGTCCTACGGTCAGAAAGTCAATCTGAGCTACAGAAACCGACCAACAAGCAGTAAATCTGTGAGCAAGGTATTTTCGTCCTTCATCTCTGCCTCTCTTTCCCAACAGTAATCTCTTCCCCTAGAAAACACTTGCCAGGAGCAAAGCACTATGGACAGTGGCATGAAAACCTCATACTTAGCAAGCTGCCTGCTATTTAACATAAAGGCTGAGTTCCCTCTGCCTTTCCTGTCCCTGCTGGGCTGGAGAACAAAGGTAGAAGGGTGAGAATGTGCACTGATTTGTGGTATTTCTATATGCATTCCTTATACAGCTGATGAATATTCACCAAGCCTTGGTGAAATTTTACATTCACACACATCTTAATGAATTAGTTCGTCAGCTCAAAGCACAGACTGATCTTAGAGACAGGTGAAACACATAACCCTCTTCTATTTCCAGGGAAGCCTTCAGTTTTAACGTAACTTTTCATGACTTAAAGCAAAAAATCTGACAGGGCAAGGTAGGCCTCTTTATAACAGCACAACTGAGTAACTTAAAAACTAAGGAAGTCGGAATCTCATTATCTCCCCAGGACACAATTTTCCCTCCCACTTCTGTTGTTGTTTTTTTTCCTGCCACAGAGGAAAGGATGGGGGCCAAGGAGAAGTGACAAGCACAATCCTAATGTAGAAACTGACTGAGGCAGTGGTTCAGAAAATGTTGTAACTCTGTATTGCAGCACGACCAGAGCACTGAAAATACTTGAGCAGCTGCAGACAAATCACTGGTTCAGTCTCTCTCTAAGCACGTTTTCATTTGATATGAAAAGTATGGTACCATAAATCTTTCAGTCCCACTGAATAACAGCACGTCCAAGAGAGCACATAATCAAAATTAACATAAAAATTAAACAGCAGGAGTTAGTTCTGAGGCCTATGCACCAAGGGTTTCTTTGTGAACACTGATTTGTTTGCATTTAGTGTTGATGCAAGAGAAAATAGGTTAACTAAACTGAAACTACATGAAATACTTAATACGAATTAAGTAAAAAAATAAACAAAGCCAAACAACAGAAGAGACAAAACGACTAGAATATTTAACAAGATAAAAATACATGTATCTAAAACTGTGTAAGTACAGCTCAATATAAGCAGAATAAGAGCACTTGTTTATTAGGAAACAAGTTGAATAACCTTTAGAAACTTTCAGCACACCCTGGTTTACTGCAGAGTTCAATCCCAAACACAGGAAAGCCTGCCTCATCATTTTTTTTCCTTTTCAGAAGGCAGAAGAGTTTGCTTCACAAGTTAAATCTCAAGCAGTTTGCTTTTGCAACAGATTCAGAAAGAAAATGTTGATAAGGACTAGGGACAGTCGAGGCCAGCTGGTAATGTTTGTGGTTCTTTTACATGAAAACTACTACCTACTCCTCTGGTATGCTAATCAAACATCCTGCCTAGCTACAACAGCTTGTTGTTATTTACTCATGAAACGTGAATGATTATGACTCCTTGGCAAAAGTTAATATTATGTGGCTTAAGCTTTACGTAGAAGGCGAATACATCGAGGTGCTTATTCAAGTGGTATTGTTTGATCATAATCAACAACACAAGCAGATGAGTTGCTTCATTAGTGTCCAGAGCTCCCTTGTACTGTGACAGCAGTGTCAGCCCTGACATGTCCGCAGTACACTCAATGACAGAGGAGCCCAAAAGTCATTTTTCAGATCTGCCAAAAGCAAAAGACAATGAGAATACTAAAAAATTCAGCTAAGTGCACTACTGGAAATAATTAAGCATAGATTAAGGTATTTGGAGAAAGCCAATCCCCACCCCAGGCAGTACAAGACAGAGTTGGTAAAACTCTGAAACCATAAGACACTGATTATTTGATGAGAATCAAGCTTATTGCTGAGGAAATGTATATTTGAATGAATATTATATATTCACAAAATATACTTTGTATTTGGCAACAAATCAGCTGTTATTAAAAAAAAACAAAACAGAACATAATAATTCATTACAAAGAATTTAAAAAGTTTGCACCATGCAGCGCTTCCCAAATGTGCAACACTGTAGTTTAATACAGTATTTCTATAGAGGAAAGAAATACTTGTTTTTAAACATGACTAAACTGAAAATAATTTACTATGTAGGCATCTACTGGCAAAGACAAAAGCAATGCCACAGGCACTAAATCAGGAGACATAACAGCAGCAATTTTGAATGACACCATAATATGTGAATATTACATTATTCCAGATTGTCAGAACTTCCTGATGGGTCAAGAGCTAGTGAGAGGTAGGATGTAAATCTCCCTGGTTACCACTATCCTTTCTATCAGGCATCTGAACATGCCAAGTTTGACAACAATCAAAACTCTGGTAATTTCCAGCATGAACACAAGGAAAATGCTTGCAAAGATAAATACCAGTGGAATTACCAGGGCAAAGTTAGAGAAGAAGGTCTGCCTGCATAAGGCCCACCTCAGCTTGCAAACAGAAGCTGTGGCTGCCACATCCCTGGAAGTGTCCAAGGCCAGGTTGGATGGGGTTTTGAGCAACGAAAGTGTCTCTGCCCATGGCAGGGGGAGTGGAATTAGATGATCCTTAAGGTCCCTTCAAACCCAAACCATTCTATGATTCCATGACTGAGTTAGGGAATTGGTATGGTTGAATTAGAAAATCTGCATCTAAGACGGAGCCATCTTTTTTACTCTCCTACCAAAATTCAAATTTTTTACATGACAGCTTCTTGTTTTTTGCAGTATTGAAACCTAAATAAAATTGTACTTCACAGAAACTCATCTGAAATTTAGGGTTTTGTTGTTGTTGTTGCTGTGGATTTTTTTTTTGCTTTAGTTATTTGTGTTTTTTAAATTAAAACCCATTACCTCAGCAAAGCCCCGTACAGCACACTAACAGTGACACAACTAAAACAGAAAAAAACAAACTCTCTAGAAATATCATATCCCCAGGAGCTTTACTCTTTTAAGGTAACAATAGTGATGCCATTTACTACTTAAAATAATAAAACCAGAAAAACAACTACCTAATTTTGACTGATGTTTCACATCAGGGCCAGCCTGAACTCATTTCAGCCTCTCAGCTAAGTTCCTCCCTCTCAAGTGTATGAATGGCACTGTATTCTTGGACAAAAACCAGGTAATAGTCATGTTTGCAATTAAATCCATTTACTTATAAATTCTATGGATTTATCCATAGATTTATCCAACTATCCAATCGCATTTACAGCTTTTCAGGGTTGCACTTGTGCAGCTCAAATTCCTAATTCAGAAGACACTGTTCCCAGTAAACTACAGCTCCCAAGCCATGGGAAAGAGGCAGTGGTGCCCTATGGCACTGTACCCCCACTTTAAAGAAGTTACTGTAAAAGTCACCATACAGATCCAGTTTCAGTTCACAACAAGATTATATATTGTTCCCTTAATAGGAGGCCCACAATGAACTATTACAAACAGGTAGCCTGGAAAAGACAACATATACCCTCCTGATAACCATAGATAAAAGAAGTCTTAAAATTTTGAGGCCCTGCATTCTCAGAAGTTAAATTCTTTCTTACATAGCACCCCAAGCACACCATCAGAGTGTGCCTTCCACTTTTTAATTTTAACAGTACTTAAGAACAAAATAATCATTTATCTGAAATCTGTTTATTGTGCTTCATGGTATTCACTATTTCTAATAGTTAACTTCAGTAAACAAGTTGTATTTTGCCTTGCACAAATGGTTTCAGACATAAGATACAATATTTTTACAGCAAAAGGACAATAATAAAAGGTGTCAAAGATGTGAAAATAAAGTTTTACCGTACAGGCCAATAGTAACAAAAATTAATCAACATTTCAGTACAAAATTGTAGAAAATCTGTGGAAAAAAAAAGGTTTAAGTGCTGAAAGAGAGGTTCTGAACGAAAGAGCAGCACTCCTTTACATTTTGGACTGTGTGCAAATGCAGCAATAATACAATACCTGTATTTACAATACAGAGGTAAGAAAACAGCAGATAAAGCTCAGTTCCTACTGTGATAGTCACAGGCCTGCCATCATCTGGTTAAGAACAGGGCTTCTGCTACTCAAGGAAAAGAGTCAGGTGTAGAGTTCATGCACTAATGCTACTCTGCAGCTTATGCTAGTGTTGACAGCTTGTCAATTAAATCATCAACAGTATTCACAAGGAGTTTCGTGTCCTCCTTCTCACTCATCCGATGCTGGCCAATTTTGCGCAGGATGACATCCACGTCTTTGCTCAACACACGATCAGCAACTTGCATAGAGATCTGCCAAGGGACATCACCATCCTTCATGCCATGAATAAGTCGTAAGGGACATGTTATAGGAATAGGACTATTCAGCACACAGTGATTTTCTGCTTCTTTGATAAAGTCATATGTCAAGGAGTAATATCCTTCCTCGTTATGCTTTGTTGGAAACTTCCATTCACCTTTTTCTTCTATTTCCTTTTGTGCCTATAAAAAAAGAGAGACAAAACAGACAAGACAGATGTTAGGAGTATTTTAGAGTGCCTCAACTTATTTCTGTTCTAAAACTCCTCAAATCATTAGATTTCACCTTGTTCATTTTCATTAGCAAAGGTGTATTCCTGTTCTTCTCACAGCATCTGAGAAGACTAACCCCCTACCATGCCACAAAAGCTGCTCTGCACATCTCTCCTGCAAATTAATCTAGTTAAAATTCATCAATGAAATTAAGTTTCTCAGCCAGAATCTATCAGAAAAAAAAAAAAAAGATGCATAGACACTGTGAACAATAAGTCTCCGTGGCTTCAATCAGTTCACTGACTGAACATCAACCAAGGAGAATCCTAGGAAAAGGAATTTTCCATTGATCAGTCCTTTCAGTATTCGGCACAATTGCTGTACCTAAATACTTTACTTCCAGATTTTTACTTTAGTCCTAAGTAGTAATGCTGACACTACAAAGTGCCTTAGAAAAAAACCAAAAAAAATCAGGAAAATATTTTAATTATTCTAAAGCGCAAGTTATTTATTGCCATGATTTACTTTCCTAAAGACTGGACATTATTATCATCAAGGAAGAAACTCAGAAAGGCAGTTCCCACTACCTAAATCTTACAGTCTTTACAAACACACTAATGTGAAGAATTTCCTTCCTACACACACAACCTATGTCATACTCATCTCATCCAGTGTCATGTCAAATACCTTAGTAGCTACTTCTCCATCCCTGAAAGCACAAGGATTCATTTTCAATGGAAATATAAGATATTCAATGCTGAAATCTAATGGACTGCTAACAGTAGGGATCTGACTTCACATCCCCTATGGCACAGTAATATAAACACATTCTGGGTAGTGCTCACACTAGTCTCATACTACAATGCACAGTATATTTTGCAGACTTTTAGATTAATGTTAATTTTTAGCTTACATCCACCACAAACAGAAAACTTAACTGCAAATCTACAGGAGAAATACAGTCTGAACAACAGGGTTTCTTAAACAGCTGATGGATTTTCAGACTGCACAAAAGCCAATCATCAACACTTACCTCAATGGGAAGCCTCTTGAAACTTGTTACGAGGTGGTCTGCTGCTACAGCTACTCCAACCAGAGCAGCTACTTTATCTGGGCGTGCTATTGCAGCATGAAGCATCAGCCATCCACCCATACTGGAGCCCACCAGAATCTGGAAAAAAAATAATAAAAAAGAGAAGAAAATATAGTGGTTTACAGGGAAAAGGGTGATAGGTTTTTTCTTCTTTTACAAAGTATCAGTTTTCACTTTGTTTAACTACTGAAACCTTGGCCATAATCCTGCTGTCCTTACCCAGGCAGAACTGCTGTCACCTCCAGTGGAAATTTTGCCTGAGTAAGCACCACAAGATCTGGTATTTATTATTCTGTTTGGCATGGTTGGTTATTGCTGTCTGAGACTGAAACACTGAAAACAAAATGAGAGTTGAAACAATTCAGTATCACATGCATACTTTTATGTTTCCTTCTTAAAATAAATGCACATGGGAAAGGCTCAGTGCAGCGAAAGAAGTAAATGAATTCAATTCATAATACAAAATTGTTTTAAACAAAATACTAGGTATTTCCAGATTGAAGGAGATTCCAAGTTTCTCACAGTAATTTCTAAAGTAAGTGAAGAAGTCAAATACTGCTTCTGCTTGACTTTTTTTTTAAAGCTATTTAATCATATAGAGTATCTTAGCTTGTAACCTTCCTGCAAATCCTTTAATTAATGTGTCAGCATGGGACAGCAACACATTTTTTCTTAAGAGGGCTGCACTGCACTGGAACAGTTCCCTGTCCCCTGTCAGGTGGCACCTCCATGATGAGGCTTTCTCAGACTCTCTAGGATGACAGCCCTGCTCTGAGCAGGAGGTTCTAATAAACAGCTGCCAGGAGGTCCTGCCAACGCACGCTTCCGTGATTTTACGATCTACCTGTTTGCAAAAAAGGTTCTACAAATAGGACCTCTCAAATGATTCAGCTTGAAAGTGAGCAAGTGTCAGTTGTTCAGCAGAAGCTACTGTCTGCCAGAGCTATTATGGCATATCTTTGATCAGTGTTCTACCTCGAGGGGGAAAAAAAGGATTTAAAATAAAATATTACCTGTGGTCCATCTGTAAGTTCATCCAGTATAGACAGAACATCTTTTCTCCACTTCCCAACTGTACACTCCTCAAAGATACCATCTGAACTTCCACATCCTGTATAATCAAATCTGAAAAAGTAACCATCAAAGTGAAAGTCACAGTACTGTCTACAGCAACATAGACACTAACTAAACACTACTGTTTAATCAAATTGACAGGGGACAATCTAACACATTAAATATTTTCTTACTTGGTCCTGCTTATTACTTAAAAAGAGGTTTAAATACAGCATACACAACTAAGTGATGCAGCATTCTCTTATAATTTGATATAATAATAACTTACAAGAATAGGCAATTTTTCTTACAGATAAAAACATCCCAAATACTTCAATTTTAAAGGTATTTTTAAAATGTACAAACTCTCTTTCAAACACTGTACACAAATAGGAAAATTTAGGACACTCAGCATTCAGCCTGGTCTATCAAAGGATGGCATCATCGACCACGGGCATGTTCTTCCAAAACTACAAAAGACACAGGGTAACTTAGTCAGACTTGGCAGGTAAGGACCATGCTGACAGTGGTAACTTAAAAACAGAGAATTCCAGGTCCTTCCTTTTTTATTGCTGTGCCTATATCCAGATTGTAACGTGTAGCACTGGCTAGACTATAGAAATTTATTAGAGAGTTTTCTGAATTGCTTTCAGAATACATTCTCTCGATTTACCTCAGTCTCCCTACAGACAGAAATCCTAAGTTTGGAAACAGAAGAAAGACTTTGTAGCTTATCTACAGCACAGGACACGTTCCAATCCAAATGCCAGAGTTTACATTTCTCAAGAACGATACTCTGCATGTACCTGATGAAGGAATGACCTAGTGATTTGCAGAAGTCTTCAAGGGCAGTTGCCTTCTCACCATTCATATTTGAATTATAGCCTGGAAGGAAAATAACCCCCGGACTCCTGCCTTTTACTTTATGATAAGCAAGGTTGGGTCGATCAGGTCGAGTAAGAAAGCTGACTGATGACTTCAGCCTGCAAACTAATAAAAAGAGCTATTTAGCAGAATCATCATGATAACCTTGGCAGAAATATTAGTGTTTTACAAACCTAGGGTTCAGGAAATATGGGCACATTACGTGAAAACAAGATATTTTGGCCCGAGAAGAAAAAAGCATCTCCTATATTATTTAATGACCGACAAGTATTGATGAACCTGAAAGGGAAAGCTGACTACAATTCATTCTCAACTTATTAAATGCCAACCATATACAGAGTTCACTCAGCAATTAGTAAAGTGCTTGACTGAAGACAAATGCTAAGATTTCCTAGACTTCATCTGTCCTCATGTTTTATACCATCTTGAACGCATTTACTCACTTCCCATGAAATGGTAAGATTTTTTTTATCTGCTTCTTTTAACTTTTTATTTCACCTTTTTGTTTTTTTCCGGACTGGATTTCAAACAAGTAAAATTTTGGGACAAGAGTATGCTGTGCAATGTTAAGTTTGCAAGTACACGAGGTGACAAGTTTTCCATGAAAATCAAAACTAAAGGACAAAATTGCAGTTGTATCAAAATCTGGGACCGACACCATATATGGAGAGGTACAGTGGGGAAGTTCAAAATCAAGAATTGGGAAAGAATGTTGTGACTAACTTTTTCAACACGATGAACATAACGTTAGCACTGCTCAAAACCAAATGAAATAAGTAACATCCAGTCCTTTTCATGATATCTTCAACAGGTATTCTGCTTAAGTTAAGGAATATTGCCAGGAACACTGATAAAAAAGAATCATTTTAACCCTATGCTATCATAACATCAGCCATTTTCTCAGATAGGAAGCACAGCTACATTTTCTGTCAACATAGAGCAACACATTAAACACATCCCATAAGAAGAAACAGAATTGACCTCTGTAGAGCTGTGATTTTCTTATGCTTTTTCAAAAGATATCCTATTGCATGGTCTGGTGCATTCTTGCTGGAAAGGTTACATTATTCCAGTACTCGGATTGTTCTGTTTATCCAGAATGAAAAAAAAGCACTTTGCAACCCTAAGCAGTTTGCAAATATTAAAAAAATGAAAAATAATTTCATGCAAATTCTGTCAAAAAAATCTGCAACACATTACAAGAGTGAGAAGCTTTCCTATCAGCCTAAACTTAAAATTATTTTGTTCTAGTTTACTTCAAAATAACAAACGAGACACATTTAGAAAGCAAACACTGGGTTGGACTCTGTTATTCACATTAATAAACATCAACCAACCCCCCTTGAGTTTTCAAGCAAGAAAAGAGGATTAACAAAGGAAATGTTAACTAATTAATAACTATGCTGATCTCAACAGCTGCTACAGTATTTAATCTAACTTTAGCAGGCAATTGTACCTCTGCTGTGGGTGGGGAACAAGTAGTTCATAGAGAGGTGTTATGGAGACTTAATCCACTCTATTATACCACTCAGCAAGGTAATTTGTTAAATTAAAAGCTTGGTCAAGTCTTCTAAGGCTTTGATATGCTTAATTCTTAGATTAGAAAACTAGTTATTCAGTAGCGGGGTACAGAAACCATGCAATGTGATATAATGTTTCAGGGCTTCCTAGTGGCATAGTAACAGGATAAATACTGCAAAAGCAGACCCCGACAGTATCACAGTGCAGCACTGAGCCTTGAGTTCTGTTTTGTCACTATCAGAGTGATTACATTCAAGGGGCCTGGGGGGGTTCTGTTTGTTGTTAAACTTGCATGTGTGTGAATAAATGTGGGTGCGTAACAGATGCAGGATGTTTTTGGCACTTTCCTAGAGTCTAACAAATTATATCATTTGAACTACAGATTAGAACCACTAAATTTCTCCTCACACAACGGGACAATTCTTTATCCTACTGATGCAGAAATTATTATAAAGGAGAATAAATGCCACAGCAAAGGTATTCAGATGCATCCACGCTAAGGCTTTCGGTTTGTGTGTCTCTGTCACTAAATTAGTCACTTCTTAGCCCGCCAGTAACAGAGGAAATACATCAAGAAGTGTTAAATTTAACAGAAAAATAATTAGGAGTACTTTTCTCTCACTTAAGCACTGATAACCATCTCTGAAGTCACTGGTTTTCCTTCCTGCAGCACCCTGGAGGTGTCCTCAAGCTGGTTTAACACTGGGCAGGGTTTAAACTGCAGCTACAAGACACAACCACTGTCTAAGCTATTCCACAAACTGTTCTGCATTTAACAAGTTACTGCACCAGCAGCAATCCTAACTAACCCTAAAGCAACCACCTCAGCCAACCCAAAAGCAAAGCTCACTGGAGTAACGCTCTCAGATTTCCTTTTAGACAGACAAAACCATAAATAATGGAGTAGCTACCCGGTAATTTCTCCTCCTGATTTCAGTGAAAGACCTTGCTAAGAGCAGGGAAGCATTTCTGAAGGGTGTAGGTTGGTACTCAGCGTTTATAAAACCAAGTTACAGACAGAAGGAGACAGCTATAGGAATACCACAGAACTCTTGCCTGATGCTATGGAATTCTCTTCATATCGGAATCCCTGTGCAATTTTAATTGTGTTATGAACATCAGAAACTGTGACTGAGACCAGTGCTATATGTCAAAACCAAAGAAGTCCTCTGAGCAACTTTGGGAATGCTCCAGCACTGCCAACAGCAGCAGAGTAATGCAGCTGTGACAGGTAATGGACTAAACCCTGTGTCCACACCTGGCTTCATGCAATCTCCTGAGCTACAGGAGTAAGGCAGGACCAGCTCTGCCAGCAGGAACTGCTGCTTAGCCGGGTCCCAGAGCACCCAAAGACACACTCAAACAAACAGACACTCTGTTCATGTTATCGATATAAACCCAGAGAAAAAACAGCAGCAGAACCCCACTGTACTCTTGTTTTAATGCAGCTACAAAACGTGCACCCTTACTGACAAGTAAATTTTAGTCACTGAGCAGCCTCAGATAAGGTTCATCACCTTTTCTGTCAAATTTAAGGCAATGAATAAACTCAACAGGTCAGACAAGCACAGAATCTGGAAGAGCAAGAAGGCGTGGGGGGGCATTATGCGTTTTGCCAGAGGACCATCTCACTCAGAAGTGGATGCCAGCAAAGTTTTTCAGGTGCCTGGTGAACCTCTGCACGCAGGCGCGTTTCACATCCAAGCAAAGGAACTGACACACTGATTCCCGGCTCCTCAAAACGCAGCAGGGGCAGGAGGAGCTTAGAGCCCCCAAAACACACGCGGGAAAGCAGCTGCCCTGCCCTGTGCACAGAGACACCGAACCGCCCCCGGGCAGGGTTGGCAGGGGGCGGGAAACCCGTCAGGAGCGCCGTCCCCCAGAGGGGAGCGAATTTTAACACGCCCATCCCGACCCCGGAGGACGCGCCCGGGCCGCTCCCGATGGAGACGGCGCTGAAGGGGTGTCACCCCCAGCTGCCCGAGAACCGCCCCGCGGCCAGCACAGCCGGCACCGACCCACATCCTCTGCCCTGCGGCTGACAACCCTTCTCCTCCGAGCTCCCCGGGGCCCTTCCCTTACCCGGGAGCCCCCGGGCCGCGCTCGGCGGCGACAGCGACGCCCCCATGGCCGAGGCACCGCGGCCGCCCCGCACCAGCGCCCGCAGCGCTCCCGCCATGGCCGCCATGGCCGCCGCCCCGCGCAGGCGCCGCCCCGCCTCCCGCCTGCCCCGGCTGTGAGGCGGGCGGGGATCCGTGCGGTCGGTGCCGGGAACCGCCTCGGGAAGCGGGAAACGGCGTTTTGTCAGTGAGAAAGCGCTGAGTGTGCGCTTCCCTAGGTGCGTGTTTCCCTGAGCCAGCGGTGTGCCCTTGTGGCCAGGAAGGCCAGCGGAATCCTGGGGTGCATGACGGGGGAGCATTGCCAGCAGGTCGAGGGGGGTGATCCCGCCCCTCGGCTCAGCCCTGGTGGGGCGGTATCTGCAGTGCTGTGGTCGGTTCTGGGCTCCTGAGGGCAAGAGAGACGTGAAGCTCCATGAGCAGATCTAACGGAGAGCAACAAAAAATGATTAAGGGACTGCAGCATCTCTATTACAAGGAAATGCCGAGGGTGCTGGGCCTGTTCAGCCTCGAGATGACGGAGAGGGAACCTCATTAATGTGCATAAATACCTAAAGAGGAGATGCGAGGAGGATGAAGCCAGGCTCTTCTTGGTGATGCCAAGCACTAGGATGAGAGGCAGCAGGCAGAAACTGATGCACAGGAGTTCCACCTGAACGTGAGGATGAACTTTACTGTGCGGGTGACCACACACTGGAACAGATTGTCCAGAGAGGGTGTGGCATCTCCCTGACTGGAGACATGAAAGAACTGTCTGGACACAATCCTGTGCCACGTGCTCTGGGATGGCCCTGCTTGAGGAGGAAGGTTGGACCAGGTGATCGATCCACTGTGGTCCCTTCCAACATCACCCATTCTCTGATCCTGTGTGTGTTCTGGAGAGGGCCCCCTCCTCGAGGGCCTCTGTATCAGGCAGGGCTGGATGCACCTGTACCTCAGGTCGCCTCTCTGTACGTAGGTATAATCTGTTAGGGTTCTGTATCTGTTAGGATACGTTTTGTAATTATGTATACATATATATATGTATAAAAAGTCTTACACTAATTACCTGCCCCTTACAGATAGCCAGAAAGGGCATTTGAAACACTAGCTTCCCTCCCTCAGTCACCTCTCCAGCGGCATCGGTGTGTGGCTGTTTGTCAGCCTGCAGGGCACCCAAACAGGTTCACACCTCCTCACCTTCTCTCCTCAGCCTTGGCTGTATGGGCATGGTAGCCAAAAGAAGGTCTTTCTTCACCATACCCTTCACCATACAGCCCGTGGCAGACACCCAGAAAGGAAGAAAGCAATCATAGAATCGCTGAATCATTTAGGTTGGAAAAGATCTCCAAGATCGAGTCCAACCAGCCAGGCCAGCACATGTAGGTCATGGGACACAGCAGCTGAGGTTTTTAAAATGCAGCCTACACGGTTTGCAATTGCCCAAGATCCTTCAGGGTAAGCGGGGGTTTGACTCCCATGGGAGTTAAGCTTGGAGAGCTTGAAGACTGATCATAAAAGATGGTGCCTACCACCATGCTTTGCTTACAGTGTCCCGATGTCCATCACTACAAAGTCCATCTCACACTTCCCGATGATGACTGCAAACAGAAATGAAATAAATCATAAGAAATAAAAAAGGAATAAATAATAAACTGCATGGACTTCCCCAACAAGCTAATAATTCCTGCAATTCAAGTCATGTCTAAGTCAAATACTGTGAAAACTAGGAAATCCTCAAACTTGAGCGATTTCTGGTTGCAGATAAACAAAAAAAATTGTCTACATCCAAGTCTGGTGATAAATTTTTCAAACAGACTAAAAAAAAATGAAAAAGGTAATATAATATATACATGCAATAAACAGACTACGCTCCTAATTTCACTGCCATCTGAAAGATTATTTTGCATAGCTCTTTTATGGAGAAACACAGGGAACAGCTCAATTAAGCATTACTATGAAACACATTATTGCTTGCACAACTGCATATGACTATTTAACAGACAAGCAGAAATGTCTCAAGATAAAGCAGCAAGAAAATATTTGAAACAACTGTATTTTCAAAAATGTTTATTGAAATGCCTTCATTGCATCATGCAGGATACAAAAGTTATTATTAGAAAACCTTTATAACCATACTTAGGAGTAAAATCAAGATACATCAGGGAAAAATAATAATTGTATAAACAAAACCAGTTTATTTCTGATAGTGTTTTAAATCCTAGATTACAGGCTGTGATCTGCACAGATGATAACAATTATCTTGTGATAATAGTCCCTTCTTTCATGAGTCAAGTCAAAACTGATGTTTGTCATGCTAGAGCAACCACATCACCTGTGTATACCAGAAAAAATTCAACCCACTCATTAGATATAGGGTTTAAAAAATATAAAAAAAATATTCTGCCAGGATACTTCTATTCTGCTTTCAATTTGTTCCATCAAAAGCCATTAACTTTTCGTCAAGAAAAAAAGAAGGCTAATGTGCTTTCTTCTAGTACACAAACCACAGAGCACGTGAGTTTCGATTACAGAAACTGAACCTCTTTAAAGTCATAAGAGACGTTCTTGAAGTTCAGTTTCAATTAAATAATTTACATTTTTGCAATATTAGTCAAGGACTTGGAAGCAAGTTTAAAATGGGAGACCACTGCACCCTCAGTGTTTTTGTTGTTTGAGGAATCTCAATCCTCGCTACTTAAAAATGTCAGGGTTTTTATTCATATACTGCTTAGTGTAAACTCTTAGAACTTGCCTCTTTCTTTTTATTCTATTTGACAGCATTATTATGTGCAGATATACATTAAACAAAAACAACAAGCCTACTCTCTGGGGCTGAGAACCTGGCTCCAAAGAATTTAGACAGGTAGAGATTGTGGTTCTGGCTTCAAGGTGGGCAGTGTTTGAGAGATTTCAGTAGAGGGTTCACTTGGCACAGAGTAAGATTAGAACCACACTGGGACCTTACTACATAAAAGAAAATTGCTGTAGGATCCAGAATCAGCTCATTCTATTCAACAGTGAGGATTAAAAAAACCGCTCCTTACGAGGAAGTGAATACATGTGTTTCATTTAACATCCTTGTGGAAAACAACTGCATCTTTATAAGGCTATCCTTCTCTTTTTTTTAATCAAGCTCCATAGATGCAGACTTTAAACATACAGTTGGTGCCTCTGAGTGCTTGAACACGCAGAATATCATAACAATTTAATTATATTAAAAGTCGTGAAGGAATTTGGCACTGTCCCCTTACAGGAAGTTAGGCAGAACTAACAACATGAAGACGTTATGATACTGGAATCTTGTAACTCTTTGGCTCTGTTGTGACACTTAACTACTAAGGCAAGAACTGTGTGTACCTTAGCGTTGCTTTTTTTTGTTTGTATTTTTATAAAATACTTGATTAAAACTTTTTAAAAAAATCACCTAATCATCTATAAATGTCAAATGCTGCATATTAAAATATATGCTTATTACACCTTTTTTGTTCCAGTACTAGAATTTTTGCACACTGATGACAACACACACGTTTGTAAACAGTTCAGTAAGAGTTTACAAAGACATTCTCCATGTAAGAGAATTTGCAGAAACGTGTCGCTGAATCAAGACGCTTTAATGAAAATTGCCTGATTATCCGTTTTGGAGCACTGCGATTCTCTCAACAGCTTTAGCTCTTTCGTTCCTATAAATATCAACTAAAACAGGTAACAACCCCCCCCCCCCCCCCTTTTCAATGCATTTGTAAACCCCTCTCAGTCTGAGGTTTTGGGTGCACATCATAAGGAGGACATTTCAGGGTACTCACTGGCTTTTCAGCTCTCACTACATATGGCTAACTTCATTTGTTATGTTATTGCAATATGCCCTACTGCTCCCCTTTTATTACAACATGAAGTGGGTGTAGCCTTCCGCGCCCGTGACAATGACATCCATCCATATCCTCATGGCTTCTGGCGAAGGAGCAACCATATAGTAGATGCGGTCATGGGTCTTAACGCTGAAAGTCAGCAACGGGTTGGGACTCTAAAGTAGAACAGAAAGAGGGATATCAAAAAGAATGAAATCAAAGCCACTTATTGGTACCAGAAGTGAAACTGCCTGCAGGGATATTTATGAATAGGGTTAAGAAGATGATAAAACGCAAAATGCTGTACCCACTGCATCTTATCGCAGCAGATGTGTCTAAAGTGTTTGTGTCCACCATAAACACTTTTTACAGTGTGTTTCCACTAGACTTCTACACAGCAATACAGGGTTCTACATTGTTGTTTCATGCCCAAATAACTAATCTCCGCCCCCCACTGTCCAGTGGCTTTCACAAATCCATTGAGCCAAGGACATATTCAGCTTGTTCACAACTCACTTAAATTACAGAAGAGAGGCAGGGGGTGTCAGTTAACTCCCTCTCTGGGACAGAGGCATCCCTTGATTTGCCTAAGCCACTGATTTCAGAGGTCCTGCCACTGGACTAAGGAACTCCTTGCAGCAAATCCCACTTTCCAGATAGACACTCTTATCTCTGCTTTCATCAGTATTAAAAACCTCCCCACTGATTAGCTTCCTCTTCCTTTTCCTCCACTCCAGTTTTTCTCTTTTTTTTTTTTTTGGTTTGTTTTGGTTTTTTGTTGGTGCTTTTTTTTCCCCCCAAATAATGTCAACTCTCCCTTTTACTTCACAGCAGTTACCATACTCTGGGTATGGCTCTATGATATGTGGTTAAAACAGCAATAACAAAGTTTACCTTATATGCATTTTTTAGATGATCATAATAGACTTCTTCAATAGCTTGAAAATATATTACACCTTTTAATTTAGTTTCGTGTTTGTCTAAAATAGAAAAGAGAGAAGAGAATGACTTGAGAAGTGAAATAAACAGTACTTTAAGAAATAAAATCTTAATTTCATTTCCATATATGTTCAGCTGATAAATAACTGGCTCAATAGTCCTGCCTGTAAAATCCCACAGAAACCTTCAACCTTTGTTATTAGTTTGTCGTTTTTTTTGAGAAATGCATTTTTGATTTTACTATGTTTTCTTTTCCACCTGGTTTCAAAGGAAAAAAGATTCTGCAATTTGCTCCTCTATTTGCAAGTAACTCCCTTCACTGAGGTGTCTAAACATTATAGTTGGTATTAGCCCACAGAAGGACAGATGTTTCTCAGGTACATCCAGTCTTCCAGCTGCATAAAAGCTAGCCAGACTTCACACAGCTTGCAGGTTAAGACCTCCAGTTTGCCTTCAAAGGAAAAGTGTTATGATAAGCAGATTTTCAATACAATCTGATAGCAAAACCTTTACATTAGAACATCCTTTGTGCTTGCACTTTTTAAAAAAAGGCTTCTTCATACTTATAATAATCTCCCTCAGTCTCAAGCTAATATTTATTATTCAAATGTGGGGTTAGCAGATTGTAGGCAAGTTTCTATGGGTTCTGACACATGGAAAAGTTTACAGGGGGTTGAAAGTTCTGGGGCAGCAGCTCCAGCACCATAATCATCTGTTTGTGCTCTCCTACTCTGACACCCAAGGTAAAAGCCAAAGCAATTACACAGAGTTTGCTCTCATTGCAAAAGGGAACTCCCCATTTGCTTCAGTGTCTGAAATAGGAATGCCTGAATGGATAGTTTTCTAGGGAGGCAGCTAACAAGGAGTAAGTTGTTATCCAGTGGTGCTATGTACCAATATCCAACTGCAGCAAAGCTGAAATACAGGCTGGGAATTTTTTCACTCGAGTTTTGATACGTACAATGGAGACATGGTTGACTTAATGTCCCTTGAAAGGCAATGGAAAGAAGCAGACACTTGCAGGGGGTCATTTCTAAACTATTTCAGACATTATCTCATATTGCCTTTTGTCCCATCATTACCTAGTGAATCATTAGGGCAGGGAGGGTACAGACTGGGAATTTAACATCTTACCAGTCTCAACTATAACATTTCACAAGAAAAAGGAGTGGGACAGATCAGCAGCTACCCTGCATTTTCCTGCAGTGGGATGAGAAATTGTTAAGAAGCATCACAACTGTACGTGACAGTGAAGGGCAAACTTCCTTCCACTCCTGGTACGGTTGTATTAGGGGAGTATAGTGCTTTCTGACCCCAAGTTATAGTATCACCTTAACACTGAACAGTCATCTTTATCATCTTTATCACTGAACAGAACATCTTTATCAGTCCCTTGAGAGATCCTGCTGTCATTCTGAACGCTCACAGAACTCAGCTTAAATGCTGTTGGCAGCTGCAGGCAGTTTTGAAAGCTACATATGATGGCAAAATGAAATCCCAGAGAGCAAACGATACACAATGTTGGGAATCTCTCTGCCAGCCCCCAGAGGACCAGTAGAAGTACTGAGGTATCAGATTATGAGATTATAGCACAGATTATACTCAAGTAAACGCAATACTACACAAAGTATACTGTCTGTGCAGTACGAGCAAACAGTGGATTCACTCTCCTTTCAAGTCCCACCTGAGAACTTGGTTACAAGATTATTTCAGGTACCCACAAGCTCCCACCACAACAGTCTACAGAGTTCCCTGTGTTCTTCAGGTCAGAAAGTGCAGATGCTGCAGTCACCACACTAAATTGTCAGACTATAGTGCACTTTGTCAAGTGCACTTGCAGAACTATAGCAATGTACCAGTATATTCACTTAGTGTTGAAATACTCTGAGTTTACAGCATCAATATTTATTTTGCAAGTCTACTATGCATTTAAAGATCTAGACAGATCCTCACTCATACAAGCAGTGGCATTTTAGTGCAGCTGGTACAGAATTCTCATAAAACTATTCTTCTGGGCTGAAGTCCTTCAGACTTTATGAAAAGTTTTCTTTTGTAATTGAAATTAAATTATGGCAACTAATGCAGTCAAAACTGATACTGTTAACTGTTAACATAACTACTAAAAAAGAAAAAAAAAGAGATCAGTAGCAGATGAAAACACTACTTTGTGTTATAGGCCTTGCTAACCAGATGTTAAGAACAAAATAAAAAATGTTTGTCACATTCTTCGTAGTATTACTGCAAACTAGTAAGAAATATTCAGTGGGAATGTAATGAATGAATATAATGAATTCAAATATATGTTTTAAAAGAGATAGACAGAGAGCAATGCATAACCCTACCATCAATTTTAAGTTCCTTATGAGCTGCTAGAAAGCAGTAATGTCATAAAAATAAATGAAACTGTTTGGATGGGTTTTGTACTCGATTTTTTCTTCTGCTTTTTAGCAATGACCAGCAATGCCTGGGTCTGGCGTCTCCTAACAATAAATATTCAGAACACAATATCATTTTTCTGGCTTCCTCTGAAACTTCAAAGTCAAATCATGTGCACAGCAATTGGAGAAACATGTATGTTCCTAAATTCCAAATTTCTGGGTTTACCCCAAGATAACAAAGCAATGTACTGTTTATAATGTTTCCAGATATTGTATAGCACAACTTAGTGTACAGAAACCTCTTTAGAGTATTGCATGTTCTTCATCTGAAATTCCTTAGACTCTCAAAATAAGGCAAACTCAAAAGTCTACCTCCGTATATTTAATTTCCTGAAAGTCTTTTCAGCACATCAAGCAATAGGACTACAGAAGCATTCCATTCAATTTTCATGGCAAGTATAATAAATTATATTCTTGCATGAAGGGTACGAGAAATCATTCTGTCATTGGGGGGAAGTATGTAATATTTAAAAATAAATTATGTGCAGCCATTATTCTGTGTACTTGGAACCTGATCATCTTCCATTTTTTTCTTGCCTATCTGCATGTCTTCCTTTGTTTCGCAAGCTCAGTTCTGCCTTACCTAACATTGGGATTGAACACTGTAGGGAAGGGATTGCATGAGCTCCAAGTATATGTGTAAAACACTGGATGAAATGGAAATGTTTCATCTGGACTCCCTACATTCATAACACAGCTGAGGCTGATAGGAGAACAGAGAGAGAGATGTACCCTAGCAGTGATCCTGCCGCCTACCTGCGTAGTAACTAAAAGTTCTCTTGTTTCTGTCAAAAACAAACCATCGTTTTTTCCACGTTTTAATTTTTCCTCCCATTTTAATCAGAAAGCCTCGGCAGGTCTTCTCTGTGAGGGAGATATGGTAACAGGTCTCGATGTTGTGCCCCGCTGTTTCGATGTGACTACGGAGGTCAAAGTCTTCCTTTCTAACGGGCAAATAGCGAGTCAAGGGACGGGCCTACAGGAAAGAAAAGAAATCATATTATTTTTTAGAGAAGTCTTAACTTCTCCTTCACTTTTGCTGCTGTGAGGACGTAACTGCAAACCTCTCGCAGACTCTAAGAATGAATATAAGAAAAATAAAGAGTTTTTTGCTGCAGCCCTAATTTTTCTTTAAAAGAAAGATCCTTTAAACTTCCAACTTTACAGTGTTGGAGAACTTCATAAAAGCCAGGTAGAGCATGGTAGTTTCTTGAAATCATCAGCTGATAAGCTGGTAAAACACAGCTTGTTTTAGAATTAAGATGCTAATTGAATTTAAAGGTGTGTTGCTGCTTTAGATGAAGTCCAAGAACTTCACTTCTACGATGTTAAGCAAATCCTTTATTTTTCTGGGCTAAATACTCATGGCACGTATCTCACTCTTTAATATTTCACTGCTACAGGTATTTTCATGCAAAGTCTAGTACAAATAATAAGAACTTGATATTACAGGAAAAATTAACAATGGGAGTGAACTGTAATCACTAGTTAGTTTCAAAGATTACAGTGAAGAAAATAGAATTATTTTCTTCTGAATGAATGAAATATGATATCTAGTTCACAATCAGCAACATGGTATAGAGAGATGAAACGCATCCCTCTCCAAGAGTCAGCAAAGCAGTGCAGGAGATGGTGCCTCATTTCTGACTGCAGTTCAAGACTGCACATCAAGCCTGGATAGTGTCAGTTGGGAGAACAAGCAGGAGGAGATAGTAATTTGGGATCTCTGCCAGCTGAGGGAATATGCTTGTTTTCTGTGTCTGGAGGGTGTACGCATAACCACCCCTGCTCATTTTAAACATAAAAGACATGTCTCCCAGGGCACCTGCTGCAGTCAGGGCAGAGAGAGGCTACTTTGAAACAGAAGCTGATTTTAGGCACTTTGAATGATCTGTGAAAGGAGCATCTCCCTCTCTCTCCTCCCCTGGACGCCAGAGAAGTCAGTGACCTGGAGAAACTAATCTGCCCCTGCTTCACTCCTAAAGTTAGCCCATTAAATCCCACTGTGACTCTACAATCGAAGGGACTTTCCCTCCTTGCATTCTTAAGAACCTCTTGATGCAATGAGAGCTGTGTTGCCCGCAAGAACTCTTAGCGCCCTTCTAAAATTATGCAGTCCTGTATGATACAAGCTGGCACCAGCTTTGGCAAGTGCAAAGGTGGAGTTCCTTCCTCTAGCTTATGTTTCTAAGTGTCAAAAACTGCTGGAAAAAAGATTGGGTCTCACTCTACAAAGGAAAGAAAAAAGTTAGCAAAAAAATTGTAGTCATTTCTGGCAGATATGTTTTGTCTTCCTACCAACTCGGTCTTCAGCCTCTCTGCCAACTCTGCTAATCAGCAGTAACTAATAGGGCATTCTATTTACAACACATGCACACTGTAATTGGGGATAAAGATATCAGCATTGCATTGTTGTTTATGTCATACTTGAGTTGTCATCAAAATTTCTTAGAAAAAAAGGCCATCAAGTTAAGTATAATTTAGTATCTGTAATTACATCATATATTAAAACAAATATAGAAACAGCTGGTTAAATAGCAGCAAAGGTAGCACAGATAAAACGAGAAACATGTTCAAATATGATATAGAAACTTCTGCACTCAAATACATCTATTATGGTGGAGACATTTTCTTGCTCTAGTATACTAACAATGGCTGCCTATTCTATTTGCTGTACCTTATAGATATTATTAGTTTTGGCAGAATAAACAAATAGGTAAGACCTCTAAGACTAAAGAAAGCTCAAGATGCCTCTATATCCTAAAGAGAAGCAAAAATGTATAAGAGGTAACACTTTTTAAAATTCAGTAGTGTTTCTCATGTATAGTTCCAGTAATTTTAGAAAAAATACTGTTTCCTCTCTACAGTAGATATGGAGCTGGAAAAGATTCTTTATGTTTTTCTTGTGGATTTGTTTTGCTTTGTTTTCTTTAGCACATTTTTTTGTTTGGTTTGTTTTTTGGTGTTATTTTGTTTTGTTTTTTTGTTAACTATTTGGATGCAGTGATTCACATTCTAAGGTATTTCATGTATTAAAAGAAAAAACAAAACAAAACAAAACAAACCCCACAAACCCCACACCAATGGTTTACAAAATTAACAAACTCACAAATTTCTGTTGCTCTGCCTAAAAAAATAAAATCTACCCTGCCCCTATTCAGTAACAAACCTTATAGGATTAATATTTATACTTTATATGTAAGATGCTAAATAGATATCTATGCTATTATTTAATTTTAAATGAATACTTGGGCATCTAAGGCTCCAAGAGCCCAAACATACTTTTAGCAAAACAGTTGCACCTCAGAAATACTAAATCCATCTGTTCAGCTGAAAGCTGTTCTGTTTACCACTGGCAGAAATACACTTAGTCCTTTCTGTATATGAAGGGGAAGTCTTGCACTTCAAAACTATTTCACATCAACATATCTCACCTGTGCTCTTTGTTTCTCACGTATTTTGACTTCCTTTTCAATTAGCTTTTGCCTCTGGCTAGTTTCTTCCTCCAGTCTTTTCTCCAGTTGCTCTCTGCGGCGTTTTTCTTCTTCCAGAGCTCGTTTTTTAGCTTCCATCTCCCGTTCCTAAATACCACAGCACACGTAGAACTTCAGTTATATGTGAAACTTACAGTTGGTAATGCAATTTCTAAGCCAGGGCTAAATACCTTTTTGACTCTTAAATAGGCTGACCTAGCTTCTCATAGGGTTTTGCCATCAACTCGCCCACTGAGACAGCAGATATTGCATATGGGCTCAAAGTGTGAGGGTGAAACCAGGAAAGGAGAGGTACTGTTTACGTGTTTATTAGGTGTAAACTATTCAGGGTTCAGTACTGCATTTAGGAGGATATTATCTAAACTAACTAGTCTTAGTTTTACTCAAAGTTATGCTTACCCTGGTCTCAAGCAGCCTAGTCTTTTCAGCATGTGCTTGTTTCAGAAGTCTCTCCATCTCTTCTATTCTTGCAACGTTTGAAGTGCTAGCACTGCACAAAAAAAACCCCAAACAAATAAACAAATAAAAAAGAAGCCCAGAGTTATTAAAAGAAATACTTGGTATTTAAAGTAGTATTTTTCAGTCCAACATCAGACAGTTTAAGAATGGAGTTGATAGTTTCTGATCCAATTCAGTGCAATAGCCACTAACAAAAAAAAAAGATGTACTACTGTTTGGCACGTGGATGAATGACTACAGTTCTGTTTCTTCTGTACCCTGAGCACTGACAAATGTTATGCATTTCCAGGAAAAAAAATTTCTTCCTCACCTTAAACATGGTAAAATATAACTTAAGTATTTTAAATATGTCAGAACAAAGCATCATAAATTGTCTTCCCTTACAGACTAACATGGCTAGAAAATATTGTCAAACACCATCTAAAACAATCTGAAATTAATTTTGCTTAAGGGAAGTTTCGTCAAGGAAAATTATCTGCCTATCTTCCAAATTTTATCAACAAAATCAGCCCACACTCTTTTCTTCCCTCACCAAAGTCTGCCTTGTGAGAAACTGAAAGATCTGTTGTACTGGGTCCTTTTCTGGTTTTTCAGTTGGTTTTGTTTATTGGTTTGGTTTCTTCCAGCACTGGCTGGAAGCTTACAAAGAACCAGCGTGAGGCAGAGGGACAAACAGCATCAGTAATGTTCAACAGCCATTCAGGGCTCCCGCATCCTGGGCTGGAGATTGCGTGTACCAAATGGCCCTGATGTAGCTCAGACACACCCCATCCTCCTCCAAAATGGTCAGAGCAAAGTCTCAGAGACACAAATCTCATACCACTGCCACATTAGATCACTGCATGGATAGAGTTAATTCCCAGCCTATCTCCAGCTAACAGAAACTGGCTGACTGTACCTATTTTAAAACAGAAATGCTCAAAACTTGGGTCCTAATGTTTTTACTTTAAAAAAACCAAACCCAACACCAACCAACCCAAAAAAGCCCAAACAAAGAAGCCAGCAGAATGAATGCCACTGGTATTTTATGAAGCACTTAACATTGCAGTGATAAAGACCACAAGGGGAAATCAGGGAGCTTCCCTGTCACAGGAAACAGATGCTGTACAAAACACAACATGCTAGCCAAAAAAAGCTGTCCTTGTGTTCACAAGGGATTCATAATGCTGTGACAAGGCTGTACTTAATTATCAGCCTCCACTTATGCTTGTGAAACTGCTGGGGCAGGACTGTGAGGAGGAATGAAAGCACTACCATACTGTCAGAAATGAAAACCAGACTGTCAGAAGCAAATTGTTTGCACACAATTTTGAGACTCGGCTGGACTTTTAACACAGATTGTGGATGTTCCTTTGATCTGAGGAGTGTTGTCTGAGGATGAGAAAAGCAGCCAAGGGCTCTAAACCTTTCAGTGTCATCTCCTTGTTTTTACTGACCCAGAAAAGGGAGAGGGCAAAAAAGACTCCTGGAGGAGCCCTAAGTGTTTCATCTTAAGCATCTAGTAAGTTAACATGCTGGACTTATGGAACAAGTGTACATCACTGATGGCATATGTCTTTGAGAAATTTCCTATTGGAGGAAACTCCTTCCCTACAGTGACCAGGAGAGGAAGCACTGTAAGGATATCTCTGTAAGCTTCAACATTATCACTTAACCTTTCCATATTTTTATTTTGCATCTTCAAATAAACAGGTGAGATGTATTTAAACCTGATTATGAGGTGCTACACAGATATTATGCCTGTCTAGTGATCTTCTATTTTCTTAACCAGTTACCAGCATTCACACTACCATAGTATCAACATGTGCATATTCTCTTTTTTCATTATGACCCTGTGACATTACAAGATCAGAAAGAAAGATGGTTTACCTGGAAATGTTATCTGGTGAGCATGCTGATATGCTTGTCTCCATACTGTCAGAACTGTCTAAGCTTAATGTGTCGAAGGCATGGTCCTTGTAGCTACGGTCTGGGTAATGGAAACTGTTCAAATACACATTGGATTCGGATGCTGTTCTGCTGTAGAATTCAGGAGACTTCTGCCTTTGGTTTTCACAGATGCGCTGATGGTTATACCCTATAAAGTACAGAGAAAAACCTTTGTTTTACACAAAAATTTTGTGACTGGAACGTAACCTGTTAGCAGCACAAGCATTTTGAACATCACCTCAGTCTTAACTGCACTGTGACCAAGGTGCTACAATATTACAGTTAATTTCACAAGTTAATCATAACTGAAATAAAAGCTTTAAATACCTGTTTTAATCTATGGTGTATGCAAATATATGCAGATTAGTATACAGCTGACTTTTCAATAAATATTCTTCTATGTGTATGATGAAAATCTAATTTGAACGAATAAAATTTTCATTTTAAAATTAAAATTTTTAAATTTTCATTTTAAAATGAAAATTAAGCCTAATCTGGAAAGTAAGGCAGTTAAACCCAGGAATCTAGGACAACTGACACTGATTAAATTAGGCAAAAAAAAAAAGGATCTTGAGTACTTGTCTGATTGATTTTATTGAATGTGGGTTATTTTTTGGCTGTTTTGGAAACTTTGCCTTCTGGTAAATGCAAGTTGAAGTTTTAGTTTCAGCTGAAATAATACAGGCTGCTTGTCACATCACTGTAGTTACTAGTGTAGAGGTACTTTCCTGGAGTTTTGGAACTGCAGTTCACCCTACATGACTGAAGCAGATCCTTATAGCTTAATGACCGTAAAGAAAAATCAGGTTTATGCAATGGTTACATTCTTTATCCACACAATCATGATTTTTCCACAAAATCATTTTTTCTGAAAAGCCGTACTTCTTGAACACAGGGAATTTTATTTGGCTATATGTCCTTTGAAAATGTTTCTTCAGAATTATTTTTATCTCATGTCTCCATTGCTCTTTCAATATATTGCAGCAGTATTTATACAGACTTACAGAGAGGTTGTTGAGCTTGCCTGATGAAGAGGAGAGTATAATGACAGTTGTCAATTTAACTGCTGAAGTATTTCACAGTGCCCTTTTAAGGGCTGTTTAATCTATGTGATTACAAATCCAACTGTACTGCTCATCTTTTTCTTCAGTGAATGCAAGAAGTGAGACTTTCTCATAGTTCTGATACTCAGTCAGGTTTATAATATTCTCTGTGCATTCCTGACCCAAATTCTGAGCTGCTGGCAGAGCTGGAGATTAGAAAGGACTGACAGACTACATGAAAATCTCCCATTTGTACAGGAAGGCAGCCACTGACATTCCACATATTTAAGATAAACAGACATAGGAGAAATGCAGACAACTGTAGAAATGCAGCAAGGTCCAGATATAAATGTTTAGTAGACACTCTTAAGACACTGATTTTAGGAAAACATGCTTGAAGTGGGAATATTTTCCTGTCTTTTTTCTCTATCTGCACATACAAGGTATTTTTTGCCATGCCAGACTGGGGAGAGTCCCAGTTCAGAGAGACAACAGCTGCAGGTATCTGAGAAGTGTGTCTGCAGCCGAATAATTAAAGCACATTATTAAAGAAATTGTGCCCTACAAGCATTTTCACAGCAGATTGTTTCCTCCTCACTTCCCTCTGTACAGTACAAAGGTTTCTCGCAGTTAAAGCTGGTTTCTAAGGAACTAATGGGACTTCACTTGCCATTTAAAAGAACACTAAATTTCAATAAAAGTTCAGTTGCATCGATTAGTAAAAGAGACAAAGGGGACACAAACACACCTCAGCAGCCATAAATAACAGCGTCACACAACACAGGTGTTACTGATTCATATGTGCAGTTTGTTTTTCCCCCCATTATTTTGGCAGATGCTGCTGTTATTGCAGATAAGCAATTACCTTTCATACGCAAACCTTTGGAATGACTAATTGCTCCTGTGAAATGGTTATCAATTATTCATTAGGGAAAGAGAAAAAAATAAATTACTGCAAGAACTTTATTCAAATGCATGTTTTTCTATTGAGCTCTCTGCAAAACCTTGCCTATTCAGAAATCTTAATTCCACATCTTATATTTCACTGAAAAATAAATCCGTCTAAGGGGCACAGAGAAGCATAGCAGTTCTACACTCTCCTAAAGGAGTCAACTTGCCATTAAGCATTTTGAAGTCAAACATTTATCACTTAAATTTTTGTACTCATGCAAATGTAAACGAACACTGTAAGAAACACACATTTGCTCGTTGCAAAAAACGAGACTCATTCACAGAAAAAAAAAGCATAACTCAGTGTTCTCCTTTTATCTCCATGCTGTAAGCAACAGGCAGCTCAAAGCTCAGGATGAGCTGAGCAGGGACACCAAGAGCCTCACAACCAACCTGCCTCCATTACAGCCACACTTACACAGCGGGCAGGCACCATCTGTTGTTTAAGGAATTATTAACTGCTCGGGTGCCTATTCACACAACATGCACTTAAAAATATTAGACTCCTTGTAAGATCCAGCACTTAACTAAAATTTTCCCACAAGACAAGATTTGTCTTAGACCAGTGAAGTCTAATCTGATACAAAAGCTGAAATGTTTCTTACTGCATTGGCTTTACTACAGAAATCCATTGCTCTGTAGTAAAACAGTAAACTTAACTGTGTTAACAGCCATACTGTTGAGCAAAATACTGCAAATATCCATAAAGCCATATCATTAAAGCAAAATATTCCAAAGGAGTTACTGCAGAATCACAAAAACCAGGTATACCACCACAAAATTCTTGTGAGGGTAGAAATAAAGGTGAAAGCTATTACTGAAAGTGGCACTGTCAAGTATGCAAAAAACCCACCAGTATTTCATGCAAAGGATCCCATTACATTTTCTTTTCTTTTTCTTTTATTTCTATTCTTCCTTCTTTCCCCCTTCTTTTTTTTTTTTTTTTTTAAAAGACTGGCATTAACATGTCAAGATACATTTGTTGTGTGGAAACATGCCAAAGTAGGAAGCCCAAGACTGCCTACCTTGTCATTGTCACCCATAGAGCTGCAAAGATTTCTAGATTTTCTGCTCTACTTGCTATGAGCAAAGAAGAAAAATAGGCCTGTGCAAAGCCATAGCTCTGCAGATATTAGCATAGATCAGAAGTTTTGTTGTGATAGGTGATTTGACAGCACAAAGAAAAGAATTTTTGAAGTGCTATCATTATTTAACGATTATTTAAAAGTTTTGCAATATTTTGGGAACTACTTGACAGTGCTGATGCAATTGGTACTTTTGCAAAAACACGACACGGTAGATAAAGCCAGGTAAAGGGTTGTTTCATACCTTTTCTGGCTTTTCCTGAGTTTGGTAAGAAAAAGAGTGAAAAACAGACAAACAACAACGACAAAAAAGGCAAACTGCTTTGAAAAGCTTATAATTTGTTTGTACAAATATCCCTTGCCTGCAGTATACTGTTTTTTCTATAGAGCTTAGAAAGAATACAAACAATCATCTTGCTGGTACCTCACTTCCCTGTCCCAATAGCTTTGTTCCCAGTGCTATGTCTGGTCTTACACCTTAATTCCCAGCTAGCCATTCCCTTTTCCCTTCTGTAGTCAATCCTGCAGTCAATGGGACTGAACTGGCTAACTCTCCCTCCTCACTCCTGCCTGTCCTTGTGCAGGCTTCTGGCATGCTGTGTCCATGGGAGCTCCCTGTGACCAAGTCTCAATCTGTGCAGTGTGAGGTCTCTAGCTTGTACCTAACAGCAGCTTCTTCATTCTTTTTTTCTGCATGTGGTTTGGTTACAAAGGCATGTACACAGGAGGTGAATTTATAAATACAGTGCTTCAAAAATACCTCATGAATGGCAGCTAAGAAACAGCTTTTCCACCAAAGATTTATAACCAATATGCATCCTCTGAAACAATTTATAAGTTGCTCTTAACTCAGGCTATGATTACTGACAGTGACCTTTTCTTTCAATAACAATTCTTGAACTCACATGACTGACTAAACACAGTTTTGGTAATCCTGGAGTAAAGACAATTTGGTACTTAAAAATCTATGAAATTATTTCCTACTGCATTCAGCCTAAAATTTATTCATAGATATTACTTGTTCCTGCATAAGGAAAACGAAATTGAAATTCATGTTCAAGTGGCTGTTCTTAATTTCCTGACTTCACTTTTAATTTTCATTTTTTCATCTCAGAGTTTTACATTTACCTTCTTGGACTGAAAGAAGAAAAACTGGAGAAAGTATATTAGAGGAGACTTATTTCAGACCATGACTAGTTTAGGGATAACACTAAGAAAATATCTTAAAACTAGCTGAGCTGCCACTTCCTCCAGCCAGTGTCGACTATACTTGTTTTCAGATCTATACACACCCCCAAAAACATCTGGTCTAGAAGTTTGCTCAATGCTATCAAACCCTAAGGAACACAGGAAGCTACTAATACCACTTCAGGAGTGCACCATCCTCTTTGGATAACAGTTTGTGGGCCACTGCATGATATCCAGGGCTCCAGAGTGAGGGGATGAAGTGGCATTTAACACATGAGACCCTGGCTCTCCACTGATCCAAGGCACTGGGTGCAGCTCTATGCTCAAGGCATCAGGAAGCCAAGAGTCCCGTGTTGTTTGCAATAGATCACCTTGAACACAGAAAACTGACGGAGTGAAAAACCTGTCAAGTGGGAAAACAGACCCAAGGAAAGCAAGCACTGGTTCAGTACATGACAGGTAGAGAACACTTTATCTATTCATCACCTTTTTTTAGGTGAACATCTAATTTCTGGAGCAGAAACAGAGCTCATATTTATCAGTATAATCAGTCTCTATACATTTGCAGAGTTCCACTGATTTGATAGCAAATCTTATCCCTCAAAAATTTTCACGTAGTCTGAAAAGGCAAATCTGACCTGCCTCAAGAATGGTTTTGTAATAAATACACTGTATTTATTATAAACATTTGTCATTCAGTGATAGAATAAGAAAACTTCTCCAAGTATGTCCGCTGACGTGGCATTTGGCTTGGTTTTCAATGATGTATTTAAGGGAGCCTGCTGAAATTCATCCTAGTTACTCAGACAAGTTGCACTGATTTTAGTGGAAGACAAGTAAGATTTCAGAATTTTAATGAACAGTGGTATTCCATTTCAGTTGCCCTGTGTGGTGCGTGGTTTAAATAGCACATTGTATTCAGAACATTACCCAAATCTCACCATTCCACAGAAATGCACTTTTTCTTTACTTGTGATCTTGAAGAAAGTTTACTTTCCCTCTGTGTGCTAAGCATGGGTATGAAGTGCTAGGGGAAACTCAGTCCCTTCCCTGTGACATTTATTAAGGCTATGCCCATAATGCTGAATGAAAGGTGCCTGAAGACTGTTTGTCTGGCCCTTCTGTATAGCTGGATAGAAACACTGGATAGAAATCTGACTCCAGCCACCTGACTTGGACATCTCTGTCCTTGCTGAGTTCTGTCCTGCAGGGCAGAAAGAGCCCTGCAAACACTTCTGTGGTGTGTTACCCCATCAGAGGAGCTTTCCCCAACCTACAAACGTGGCACTTCAGTGCAAAAGCAGTTACACTCTTCAAGTTCCTCCAATAGCAATAAATTCAGGGAGCTCTATGTTGAACATAAAGGAAATAAACCCTTCGCTAACTACTAAGAGAAGACACAAACAATCCTTATGTTCCTCTATCCTTCCTGTTACAACTCTCTTACTTTGCAAATCCTGTGACAGTTCAAATAAAGCACCTGTCAGCAGCATTATTTCCATTTGGCAAAGCTGATGTTTCAGAAAAGGATATCTAGAACCATCCTCTTTCCCCGTAACAAATTAATCCCTTAAGGCTTTCTTCATAATTTACTATTTCCATTCCAACTGCCGGATCTTTCAAAAAATAATGGTAACCTAGCATGAGAAGCAGTATAGCACATGATTCCTCAATGGCATATGAAAAGCACTGTGCCAAGTGCCTTAATGAATACATCTCTCTCATTCTCCCCTGCTTCTCTTCTGTGTCAGGCCATATTCAACTTTGATTCGTGAGGTTTCTCTCTTTCTCACTCTCGTGACAAGAAATTTGACCCTACTCTTAGATTGTCTTAGTTGCACAGTGACAAAAAATTAAATATTAAAACTGATTTATTTTTAAAACTCCTTGCCTGTGTTAGGTTTGGTAACACTTTGTAATCATGTTTTAGGTCACACACTTAATGCACTTTTGCAACCACTTTACAGAAATATTTCCAATTTTAAACATGATCTCTTGTCAAAGTTTAGCCAAGACATTCTAATTGATTTTCAAACTGACAAAACATACCAACGATGAGTCTGAATGTACTTGCAAGATATTCCACCCTTGCACATACATGACTTTGAAGCTGAGCATGAAGCTCTTTTTGTATTGCATCTAAAATACCTCAAGGCAAGTTAGCTACAACACAGTAGGTTTATAGAAGGCCTGCTGCATAACTAAAGCTCAAAACCAACAAATCACAACTATATCAGCTCTACAAAGGGGATGTATTAGGTCATGATCCTTTCTCAGCATGCTTGTTCCATCCCTGTATTGAGTCATCTTGGTGCTTATGACTAACATCAGTCATCTGCTTTGACCTTTAACAGCTGCTAGCTCTGACAAGTCCTATAACAACGGGATGGATCCTATCTCAGCTCAGCCTTAGTCAGTGCAATTCTACATAAGAGCTTCTTGCACTAATACCCATAACAGCAGTGCAAATGCTGGAAAGAAAATAAATGGAGAGATGGCACTGAGGAGTGAATCCATTTGAAGATGGGACACTTATGAATAATCTATCTTATTAAAGCAGAAAATAAGTGTATTGACTCAAGTCAACAAAAAACAGACACAGAATCCCATAGCCTACAAGATCATGTTTCAGAGATGTAACTTGCTTTTGGATCCAGAATTGCCGTGTCCCTATTACAAAACTCAGCCATCTATCCACAATGGAACATATCTCTCCCTTCCTATTTTGTGGCCTGAATATTTAAGAACACTTACAGTACCATAGTCACAGCTTCTCAATTACCTGTCTGAGGAATTTATGCAGGCAAAAATATATGCCTCTGAGAAACAATTTTTAAGATCACATTAAAAAAAAAAAGGAAAAAAAAGCAACATGTAATATACTGCCTCAAAATCATTCAGAGAAATTACCCAATTAACACAATGTGTATTTTTCAATATACTTTTCTTCTTTACTGGATTATATTTGGTTACCATGTACTTTAAAACTACACGTGCACCTATGTCATAATATTAATATCTTATTTTGCCTATAAAAAAAAACTACACTTAGAAATTGTTTTTTTCACCAAGAAGTAAGTTTATTTTACATATCTGTTGATTATAACAACACCAGTTTCAGGCTTATTTCCTGAAAAATTGAACACTGACTTTAAACAGAAATGAATCAAATAAAAAGGTCTTACCTTTGTGCATCCTTCTTGACTCTGACTCTTTGGTCATGGTTGCCAGGCAGTGAGGCAGTACGCTGCCACAGCTGTTGCTTTGTCCCAATGGTAAATGTCCCTGCAGGAAATATTGTACATACATGCTTAAAACTACACTACAAGACTTTTTTTTGTATCAGCAACTTGCTTTGTCATGGGTATCAGCATGTTTTCAAAGTAGTATCTCCACCTTCCTGCTGTTTGTTCATTTACAAATGAAGAGTATTTCACTTTATACATAACCATATCTTTACCATCTGAAGGCCTTAGGTAGGAAAGAAAACGACATGTTGTGTCCCTAGAATCAATTTAAACTAGCCCTGAGATAGAAATCATGCATTTGTGATTACTGTACCACAGCACGGCATTTCCACAGGTCGGAATAACGGCTGGAAGAATGGAAGACTTTGTGTACACTCCTATACGTTAATAAACCTGAAGTTCTTTCAAAGTAATTTGAGATGTGAATTTGGGGGATTACCTAATGCTTACGGTGCGACCTGACCTACCCTGTAACAGGACACAGGTTTTATACAGACGCTGGAAGGCTATAAACAGCAGCCACGTACTTTGGATGCGGTGTTCCGTCCCAGCGTGGCGCTATTGAAGTGCGGTGACACAGACGGAGTCGTTTTCTTGCGAGGCAAAGTATCGCTCATGTACGTGCATTCCCTGTGCTGCTTCTTGCGCTCTTCCAGATTTCTGAAATGCTTCAAACGCAATTTGTTACAGTTTTGACAAAATGAACTGACGTGCTTGCTCAGTTAAGCTCTATATGGAAAATACCGAAGGCAGAAGCCTGGAAAGAGCAAAATCTAAAATACAGAGTACGTCCCGCTTCGCAGCACTTTCCAGGAGTTTTACAAATATCACATTAAAAGAATACTGATTAAAAAAACCCATTAAACTCATGTGCACATTTTGTGTACATGTCCCTGTACCTTTTGTTTTAAAAATTCAAGTCTAGCATACAAGTAGAGCCCAATTACAAAGAAAAAGTTTTATTTACAAGTTATTCTAATGAATTGGTGGCTTAAAACCAATACAGTTTTTAAAAGGCATTGTCCAAATGTATATGAAAAATTAATTTAGGATTTCAAATATAGGCACATGAACTTTATTGTTGCAAGTCCTCTGACAGTAACAGTGGTTCTTAAATATTAGTATTTGCCTCTGCATTGTTCATATAAGGGGAAATTTTGTTCAGTAATATTCTAAAATACACTGTTTTGATTTTTAAATTATTTTTGCCTTAATGATTTTTGCCTTTAAGTGCAACGCTCTGCAAGCATGATCAACTCATGATCTATCATATTACTCTAAAAACCTCACATGTAAATCAACTTCATGGCCACCATAAGAAAAGCAAACAAAACAAAATAATCCCAAGTTACCAGTTTTGAATCTGTTACCTGTTGTTGCCTGCGGTGTTTCTTAGCTGGCAGAGGTGGAGGTGTATCAGATAAAGGAATAGGATCTACATGAGTAGCCATGACCTCAGGCCAATGGACTGATGGAAGTTGAGCAATAGAGCGAGGAGAAAGAGAGTGAGGAAACACAAATCCAGAACAGAGAGGTGATCTTAGCTTTATAGAAAAAAGAGAAATTACACACAGAGTTTTCTTTTTGGAATTTCTCAAAAGATACGGCACATACAAGCTGCAGTTCTAGCACTGTGTTTGTTGCAGTGTTTAGCAGGAAAGGACATGTGTTGTATTGCAACTCCCAAGGCATACTGAGCTAAGAGAAGCAGCACAGAAATGCCAAATTCTAAACCAGTTGCTGCCTTATTGCAACATAAAGGTAGGTGGCTTTTACAATTATAAGGTTATTCCATTCTTTTAAAAGGGGATTTATTAAAAATTTGATATGGTCATTACAAAGCCAAAAACATCACAAAGACCGAGGAAAGGAGAGTAAGCTGGAAGACAGACTGGACAGACTGCATGGAATAGCTAAGATAGGTAAAAGCTACCCATCTCCCACAAATATTCGAGATATACTTCTACCACCTTACAGGGAAAAAAACAAAACAAGAAGAAGCTGGAAAACATACCAAAAGAACACCTGAGCATCACTGATCCAGTCATCATTAAGCTTGTCCAAAGACCGTTTCCCAAAGATGTTTTGTGTTTGACAGGCAAAGACTGTCATTTAGTGCTGCTCGGGTCATAAGGATTCAGGTTTTTTGACCTTCAGTTCCATCTACCTCATCAAAGACACTTTACAACTGGAACAGTCCTTCAGCTTTACTATTAAACCTGTTACCTGACTTGGTAACTGCCATATGGCAGTTTGCCTTCGGGTCAATTTGTTACGTGTTTAATTACCAAAAAAATGAAAAATAAATAAAATAAAAAGGCACTCATGAAAAGACAATGCAAACAAAGGGAAATGTCTCTCAAACAAACCTCTTTATTTTGTGGCTGGCTCGTCAGCACAGCCGTGGAAGGCTCAGTGGCAACTGCTTCAGCATCTGTGGGGGTCTGAGTGGAAGGGGATATATTCGTGGAATTGCCATACAGCTCACTAATTTCACTTACACTGATATAGCCCTAAAAGGAGGAATTCAGAAGTTAAAAGGAGCAAAAGCCAAAAGACGTGCAAGAGTATTAATGTATCCAGTACAATGAAAGTTAGTTTTAGAGTGATACAGCCAAATACTTGTTATCAATTAAATACTTAATCACAACTAAAATAAAATTAGCATCAAGCTTTTTAAGCGTTAAATACTTGGATTCCGAAAATTGTCCTTAATTTATTTTCAAAAACATTTGTGTAATCAAAACCCAAATGTACTTTAAGTGTCCAAAAGATTTTACTGAAATGTAAATACCCATTCCATTAGAAATTATGTAGCTCTTTCTCAGGAAAGCAAATTGGGGGAAAAGGAAGAACAAATCTTATTTTTATATCCTAATTTTTTTGTCCATGCTTAAATAAAATAGCCTAATTTGTTTCTTGCCTACCTACTAAGCTAATTTGAGTAAATCAAATGATTAATGAAACTGGGAGAGACTTAGATAAGGACAAGCCATCCCTTAAATTATGCTAACACAACATCTTTCAGTTGCATTGTCTAGAAGATACTTCTGACTTTTATATCTTACCAGAAGACTCAGTTAAGATGCTGTTATTGTCAGCCCCGTAGCCATTACAATTTGCTTCTTTTTTTTTTTTTTTAATTAACAGTCATACAGGACGTGATGGACTGAGGGATGGCAAGGACATCAGAGTGTGCTGCTGCTTGCAGAGAAGATGTATGCAGGCAGATTTTGGCAAAACAGAATTAATGGATGTGCTTTGGTGTTAGCTGAAAAAATGTTATTTAGAAAATAAAATATGGATTCTAATCCATTGTGTATAGGATTCCAGGCTGAACAAAGTCAAATGTCATAATTTCTTATCCAACAAGGCTATACAAAAGGCAGGATAAATCACTGTTGAAGCAATGTCATAAAGATGAGATAGAAATATGCTTATTTTTTAAATCAAGAGGGTAAGCTGCTTTCACATTGAGAATGTGTTGAAGGGACTATGTTTCTATGCCTGCGCCAACACAGTGACATACCAGTATGTCTACTCCAGCAGTTCAGTAAGAGAAGCCACAGACTACTATAGTATTTCTTCTTTTTAAAAATGCCTAAATTTAGCAATGATCATAGAAGGCAAGTTGAAAAAAATACCAGCATTGCTATCTGTTGGCATAATTTTCAATGTATTTTATCAGTTATCTCAAGCAGATAAGACAATTCTGGAAGATAAGGTATCATACAGTGAACACAGCACTATACAAATAGGAGGCAAATCTTAATGCTGATATTATTTCACGACCTATTAAATGAGGAAACTGGGTAAGATACTAAAGTTTATCTCAGAAAACATGTGACTACAGTAAAATAGAGTCCAGTATTAATTAACATAAAACTTGCTTAATCATCTCATAGTAGCAATAACCAAAGCTCAGCAAGTCTATGGATACAATATTGTGTTCATTTTTAAAGACAAAAGCACTGTCACCACTGTATGAAAAACATTCACTTCTGACTTACAATGCCAATGAGGATTCATCATGAGGATAAAAGACAAAGTAAAGAACAAATGACTGTGCTGTTCATTAGCTCAGGCCCCTATTACATTAGATGAATAAATGGTTTCAGGTCAGATTAGTCATCCAAGTAATTTTGTCAATGCTGAACTTTTAAACAGCATTGATTTTCTGTGCTTATTCAAGTACTAGGATAAGCATCCTGCCTCCTTATGTAAGGCCATGTTACTTCCTTGCTTTGCAGGAAGGGAGTAAGCTTCACAATGGGTGGAGGAGAGTTACAAATGGGTACTTTGGTGAAGAGGGCCTGGGAAATGTGCTGGAGCACAGACTCGACTGATGCTTGAGCAACTGCATGGTGAGATTAACTGCTGTGTGCCAGCAGACTGTTTAAGCCTGTGTGCCATTTGGTGCCTGATTTTTAAAGTGCCAGAACAGTCAGAGAGAAGTTAAACTGGACTGAGATAAACACAACATCTGGCAAAGAAAGGCATTTCTTTTATAACACAGAACCTATGGGAACACTGAGGATGAAACAGATAACTCATGCTGTTCCTTCTCTTATTTGCCTTGGAGTAAGTCCTAACTGACTTCACTGCAGTGAACAAAATGACACCACTGAATAATCCATTTCATTAAAGAGTGCAGGCTCACTTAATGTAGTTGCATTTCGAAATATGTGATTAAACAAGCCATTATGTGGATATGAAGAAAAAACCTCAGAAATAGCACCCATTCTAGTGAGAGAATGAACAGATCTATCTCTAAAAGAAAAAAAAAAAAAAAAGAAGCTTAGACTTGCCAGATGTCCTGGTGGGAGATCAGATGTCCAGGTCAGAACACACCCTAGGGCACTGGAAGTCTAAGCATCTGCAACATGGCTTGCAGCAGGGAGCAGTGCTCAGCCCCACTGGCATGTGAAACTGCACACCAGGAACTTGGGAGACCACATAAGCAAGATCCCAATTCCCAGGTGCTGAAAGGACACATGGGTGTTTTAGACTTCAACAGCCCAACTTCCCACAGTGACACCTACATCATTAGATGTGGCAGACCTTGTTCAGGGCTTTGATACAAGCAGATCCAGCAAGTCCAGTCAGTCCTCTTAAGCAGAAGTTAATGAAGCAGCCATAAATAACTGTCAATGTATTTTAAATGCTACATTTTCCACTTACTCTAGCTATTAAGAAAAGATAAATAAATATCTCAATAAGTATTTTACAACAACAATAGCTTGAAGTCTTCAATTTAGTGCTTTTTGAAAAGAACAGAATGTACATCTGTCATGCTTTAATGCCTTAGAATAGGGGAGGGGATGCAATGACAAAATCTACAGTGCAAAAATAAGACTGAACTGTATTTGTACTTGAACAGAGTTATTCCCAGACTCATTCTTCTTCATTTCAATGAGGTTTAATTGTCTATTTTGAGAAAATTAGACATACACACACACTCCACACACATAAAAGCAATTTTCCAAAGCAAGAGATTAAGGCAATACCAGTCATATCTGGAAGACTGTCAAGAGAAGTTATTTTTGCTCACTCATTCATCTGGACTTCCATCAATAACTTAAAAAACCTGAAATTGTATGAAATTACTTTGGAAAGATGTGATGACTAGGACTTCACTAAATACTAAAGTGTTTTTGTATGAAATATTATTAAAAGTTACTTATGGTAAAGTCAAAGACAGTGAAAGGCTTTACCTCTTTTAGACTATTGGGACTGACAGGAAATCCCTTTCCTCCAGAAAGTGTGGAATATTTCTTTTCCAGATTACAGAGATTTTCTTTTTCCTGTTAAAACCAGACATTTTATGTTAAATGCCAACAGTTTTGTAAGTAAAAAATAAATGCTAATCATATTCTTAACTGTATGAAGAAACACACTGGGATGGAAAGCTGAAATTGCACAGCAGAGTTTTACCTTCATCCATTTAGAGTAGAACTGAACCAAAAATGGAGGTGCAGAAGGAAAAGTTAGTGGAATATTTTATTTAATAACCACAGCCCAGCCAAACCAAATAAGTGTTCCTTCAACATTTTAGAAATGATGATTCTGCTCAGTAAACTAATGTGATTTTTCTCATAATTAAAAGCAAAACATAAAATGGATGTGAAGGGTTCACACCAGCTTCTTATTACCCAGCTGTTAGCTCATGTTAAGGAGCTCATCTTGTGGCCTAAGTATAGGCTATTACAAGCCAAAAATCTGAGCTCCTTGTGCACAGTTTCAGCAGCCACATAGGGAGCACAAGCTTCTAGCTTCAGCATCCAGGTGAAGTTGAGTTCTCAGGTTGAGCCTTCTGAAAAGGGGGCACCCCTAAAACCCTTTTATATACCTAATGACACTAGCATTTTCTCTTAAGAAATTTGCTGATTAATTGCAAAAGATTTTTTTTAAAGGTGAATGGATATAAACCTTGTCTCACATTATACCAACTTGTTAGCTTTTGCAGAACTGATGCTTTACTTGTGCTCTACATTCTTTTATTCTATGAAATGCTCTTTTACTACATGCTAAAAATGTTTGAAAGACAATAAATACTTACCCTTTGCAGCATCATTATTAAGTTGTTTTTCTCTTTTACAAAATGATCTTGTTCTCTTTGTGCTTGTTGGACAATATGATTGGCCTGTTTTTTGAGAGCAGAAATCTTTTCCTAATATGAAAAGAAAATAATCACAATTTGTTTCATTTTCAAAGTACAAAACAACCTGCATCAAGGATCCAGTTAATGAGAGTTCACCGTTGATGTTCTATTATTATTTTAACAAAATCATTTAATATCAACTAACAATAACAAGCCTAAAATAACTGTAGTTTTGTCCAGAGTGTACAAATCTCCTTTCTTAAAGAAGAAAAAAATATGCTTTGGTGCTTTTTTTGTAGCAAATTAAAGGGTTTGATTTTCATGTGCAAATATACAAACAGGGCAGGAAATATTGTCGATTTACTTTCTTTTGGAAAAGTGAATGATTTGATCTGTGTGGGATATCACTGGGCTATTGTCTTTGATTTGCTTCAAAAACTTTTTCAAAGAGGAACATTTTGCATTATTTCCCACAGATGGGCAGGTTGTAGAGCCATTTCATTACCTTTATACTCAACAACAAAGAACAAATTAATCAACTATTAGTGCTTTTACCTTTCTACTGACAATGCTGCGCTGATATTCAGCTACTTCATGCAGGAGCTGTTGGGTCAGATTTTCTTTCTCTTCATCTAACCTGCTTTCATGTTCAAGCTGCTGAAATTCCAAATCTTCAAAGTGTTTGCTTTCTATGTCTAGAAGATCAGCATCCTTAAGGGGGGGAGGGGAAAAAAGGTAATATATATAAAAAAAAGTAATTGTGCTTTCACTGACACCAGAGGTACTTACAAACAAACACAAAAATCAACCTAAAATGATATTTACCTATCTCATAAAACATGTTCCACCAGGAGCTCAATGCTTTTAGTGGTCTACTGTCATAATAAGAGAGGAAATAGAGCTAATTATTATTTTGATGTTGCTTTCTCCATCACTCCTACTGTGCCTCTTGCTAAGAAGCACCTTCAGAGTGAGGGAGCCGTTTTGCCGTGTTCAGAGCAAGCTGAAGCCTCCCAAACTGGCTGGGCAGATCTCTCTGTTGTAGCCTAACTGGGACACCAACAAAGCATGAACCCATCTGGTGAGGTTGTCAGATGCCAAACTGGGAGAGCATCTGCTTACCAACTGAAAAGGACAGAAAGGATCATGCCAGTAACACCAGAGAACTGCACACAGAATTAACTGATTATGGGAAATCACACTAAAACAAAGGAGTCTGGACTGCAGTTAGAATTTCTTCAGGTCTGTCCCAAGTACCAGCACTGATTTTATTAAAAGACACAGTCAGATAAGACAAAAGATATGTGGAGCCATGAGCCTTCAGCGCACTTCAGCACCTCAGCAGTGATGTCCAACCGTGTAAGTTGCTCAACCAGAGGCTGATCATGGACACCAAACTGGAGCTGAAAATTGCTCTCTGTGCAGTTAAGGACTCTAGTCGCCCACCCCAGCCAGTACAGTCCAGAGAAGAGCAATGAGGCTGGTGAAGGGACTCGAGCACAAATCCTATGAGGAGAGGCTGAGGGAGCTGGGGCTTTTCAGCCTGTAGAAGAGGAGGCTCAGGGGAGACCTCTCACTCTCTACGACTCCCTGAAAGGAGGTTGTAACCAGGTGGGGGTTGGTCTCTTCTCCCAGGCAACCAGCAGTAGGACAAGAGGGCATGGTCTTAAGCTCTGCCAGGGGAGGTTTAGGTTGGATATTAGTAAGAAATTTTTTACAGAGAGAGTAATCACACATTGGAATGGGCTGCCCAGGGAGGTGGTGGATTCTCCGTCCCTGGAGGTTTTTAAGATGAGACTGGATGTGGCACTTAGTGCCGTGGTCTAGTGACCACGGTGGTGTTGGATCTAGGGTTGGACTTGATGATCTTGGAGATCTTTTCCAACCCGGCTGATTCTGTGATTCTATGAAATAAAAACACACCACTTAGAGATGATGAGATAAAACTCATGGTGCTTTTCAGCACAAGAACTGAATGCTAATCTTTCTCATGAAACATCTGTGCATTCATAATATGAATTCCTGCTTATAAGTTCTAGAATTCTGAAGAAAAAGGTTTTTTTAATAATCAAGTATTAGTAAATGCTAAGGCTCTCTAAAATAAGCATGTTGTGCATAGCTTGTTACACAAGAAAACCTACATCCTGGAAGCAATTTATCATTTTAGAGGAATGCAAACTTTCTACTTTTCTAATTTCAACCTACGGCAAAGGTTAATGACTGAGATAAGCAGATAGGTCCCTATAAAAGTCACTCAAACCCAGCTTCCAATGTATCAGGGAAAGACACAGGATGCAGAAACTGAAGAATCCAAGTTACTATATGAAATACCAGCATCTTCCCATTACTCTCCAAAGATGTACCCTTCACTTGTAGGAGACAGTGATCAAAAGCAAAGGCGTGGGCTAAAAGTTACAGGAAAGGAGGTACCTACAATACAGAAATGCTTTGTTCACATTGGTCAGACATCTTCAGCACTTAAAACAAACAGAAGGGCTTTGCTTGGGCCATGAAAGTCAATAAATTCAGCCTATTGCATACCACATTAATTGCTACTGAGGCAGAAGAACAGACTTCAGGGAAGGCAACTGATACCCAAAGACAACTGGGAGCATTGAAAATACCCTTCCTGCCCGAGAAGAGAGTGTATATGCATTTTGGACACAGGAAAGCCAAGAGTTTGCCACCTGCACACCCCAGTCCAAACTCCATACCCACCCTGCAGCCAGCTGCTGCAGTGAAATTGGCTGCCCACTCCCCCAGGCACAAATTATTAAGCTACTGAAGCCCCTGAAGGGAATTCACCTTCACACCTTCTTTGTCAGCAGTAAAGTAGCACAACATAAGCTGCTGCAGACTCAGGTATTTCATAGAATAGTTTGGGTTGAAAGGGACCTTAAAGATCATCTGGTTCCAACCTGCCTGCCGTGGGCGGGGACACCTGCCACTAGACCAAGTTGCTCAAAGTCCCATCCAAGCTGGCCTTGAACACATCCAGGGATGAGGAGTCCACAGCTTCTCTAGGCAACCTGTTCAAGTGCCTCACCACCCTCTGGGTAAAGAATTTCTTCCCAATATAAACCTTCCCTCTTTCAGTTAAAAGCCATTACCCCTTGTCCTATCACTAAAAGATCCCTCTCCAGCTCTCTTGTAGCCCAGCTGCTACAAGGGAGGCTGCTACAATGTCTCCCTGGAGCCTGCTCTTCTCCAGGCTCAACAATCCCAGATCTCAGCCTGTTTTCATAGGAGACATGCTCCGGACCTCTGGTCATCTTTGTGGCCTTCTCTGGACTCACTCCAACAGGTCCATGTCTTTGCTTTGTAGGGAGCCCCAGAGCTGGGCTTATTTTGGAGGAAGAAGATTTTCTATTTTGGATACAACACTTAGAGTCATTTCATGACTGCTCTCACACTTGATATCCATTAGAGAGCTACTGTGCACGAACTCAGTGGTAACTTCTACTGCACTGACCTCAGCAGCCACTGCTAACTTCCACTACAGCTGGCCTGGAATAATATGCAGTAGGACTAACTGGACACTTAACTACACTGTCACATTTCAAGTTTTGTCCCACTTTCAAATCCAAAATTGTTATTAAAAGAAGTTGGAAGAAACAACCAACCAAACAAAATTTAACCAAACATATTTCTAGAAGCCACTTGATGGTCAATAGTGAAAAAAGATTTACTACCCTCCCATAGCAACAATACTGCAGCTTCTCACAAATTAATACCTTTAGGTATGTGACTGCAGAGGAAAGGCTTGCTTTCCTTTTAAGATGTATGAGACATTACATAACACTGCCTTTTTTTTTTTTTAAAGGTAACACAAAAATCTTTAAGCATCTCAAAACCAGCAAAATTTTTCTGTACTAACTCAGAATTTAACATTGTTATTTCCAAAGCTGGACTTTTTCACTTTTTGTTCTCTGAAACAAACAAACAAAAAACCAAAACAAGAAAAAACAAAACAAAAAACCAAAACAAAAAAACACAAACAAAAAAACACAAACAAAAAAACACAAACAAAAAAACACAAACAAAAAAACACCCAAAAAATTAATTCTGCAAATAAAACAACATATAAAGAGTATTTCCTATAAAGCCTTTTTTTTAGTCAGTGCTATTACAGCCTTTTTCCTGATACAAACAATCAAGATAGAAAAAAAGATTTGACTTTCATATGGCCTCTTGAGCTTGCCATACTGATGCTTTGAAAATGATTTCCTCCCCCACTAAAGCTAACTACATGTGCTGTATAACCCACTTCACGTTAATGAATACTAAGATTTTTCCACAGAAACTAATGGTACCTTCATAGACAGTATTGCAGCTTTTTTTTTGATTACAAATTATACAAACTAAAATCAAGTTGCAATTAGACAGTATGAAAAGTTTATTTATACCATTTATTTATGTTTTGTAGGACAAAACAAAGCTATTTTACTAAGTGGCAAAATCTTCAAAATTAATTTTTCCAATACAGTTCAGGCTAACAGCTAAGTTATATACTGAAAAAAAGAAGTTACCCATGGCTTCACTGAGACAGACATTTACTGGCCGATTCCTGTCTTTGCTCACACAGGTAAAGAATGATGCTCCACCATTCATCTAAACATCACAACAGCTTCCACATCACTCAGCAGGCCTAAGGGGCTAATTACAGGCAAGTAGCCCAAAACTTTAAAAACATTCAACACAAAATGATTTCTAATCCACCCATTTGCACTCTACTTGTCTGCCATCATGAACATCATCTACTACAACCATTCCACAAAAAAACCCACCCTCCTGACTATTAAAAATTCTAAGTTGCAAATATGTTCAGACACTGGATACTTGAAAGAGAATAAGTTACACTTAACTAAAAAAAAAAGAAAAAAAATTAAAAATCAACAAAATAAAAAAGTGCACTCTTGAAACTTGCTACTAACCCTCTTCAGCTGCTGCTGTAACTGTTCCCTCATGGACTCAGGGCAATTATCAAGCTGCGTCTTCTGCTCGGAGTAAAGCTCCTGAAGCCTCTCTAGTTTTTCCCTCTCAGCATCAAGTTTTAATTTTTCCTGAAGCATGAACCAGAAAATAAACACAATTACCTTCAAACCCAAGCAGTTGTTAGTGATTATGACAGTGCGTGGCAAAAACCTTAATGAACAGTTGAAGCACATTGGTCAAAGACAGAAATCTCTTGTTAGTTGAAATGCAATGGTGGGATGCAAAATGATCAAAACAAAACATAAATCATTTTAGTGGGGTGATTAATTCTCTCCGTTGTCACTGTGTTTTGTACCCGTGCCTGGATGATGCTTTTAAAGCCCACTGCCTGTCTCACCTAATGAAAAAAAAAATAAGGAAAGAGTTGCCATGTTAGCGAGGTAACTGGTAAAGCCAAGAGAGAAAGAGTAGCTTTTAGAAAGCAAAATGGATGGAAAATGACTGTAGTCTGGCAGTGAGGGATAAATGGATCTTCCCAGGAGAATGAATTACATGCCTGTGTGGCTCTGTACAGACAAGTACATTTAGCAAGCAGTGAAAAACCAGAATGAGACAGAGCTTTATAAAGAAATAACTCTGGGCCAGGAAGTCCTGTTGCAGCAGAAACACCAAGTGATCCAGCAAATTTGCTTCAGGAGACAGGAACTGTAACCTGTTCATGGGGATCAAAGGTGACAGCTTCACCTCCCTGGTCTCCACCAACTAGGTCAGCTTTCCTCTCGTTCCACTCAAGCAGCAGTACTCAGTACACTACTTCTCACCCTCCAAAGCCTTTGGCCTTTTAATCTTTGTAATCAAATACTACATTATTTACTTTGCAACGCTGCTCTGAAGACTGGCTGCAGATCACTTAAAGCTACCCTGCAGACTATTATTTATCTGGGGACCAAAGTTTGGGAAACAATAAATCAGAGCACAGAGAATTCTTTTAGCACTTTTCACTTGCATCTACGCTGGCCAACAAAGCAGATGCATTTTCTTCCAATGAGCAATTAGTAACTGGAAAAAACAATATGCCTGATATGCCAGGCATAAATAACCAACTAAGTCCCTAAAGCCTGGCTCTCTGATACCTTGTAGAATAACACTAGTATAGTTCTCTTTTCCTATTTGTTGTTCTGTAGTAATGCATCTCCTCTCAGATGGTCTCTAACTCTCCTTAACACTCAAAAATTGACAAGTATCAGCCCCAAAATTTTAGCATCTTCTGGCTACTCCAAGAACAGTTCAATTCTGTCAAAGCATCTACTCATTTCTCCTCTTTCCAGTCCCAACTAGTATTTAAAATCAAATGTGTGGTGTAACAGGTGCTATATGATTAGACACTCTGCATCACTCTTATGGCACATGCCATAGAGAAGGAGTGTCTTTTACTATACAGTACGTGCCATTTCAAACTGTGGGAAGGCATTTCCCCAAACCTACTCTCTGCTGTGCCTGACAAGGTTCTCAAACCCTTATGCATGGCAGAGGCATAGTAACATGTGTTAGCTGCCTGCTGTCTTTATGATTTTATCTCTAAATCTGAGTGGGAACAGGGGCTGGGATTAATTTTCCCAGTATTTAAAAACAACAGCAGGAAACATTTTATTCAAGACCAATGTCAACCAGATTCCCAGTGCCCTTATGCTCACTTACACATGCAGTTTCTTAGTTCATACAAGCAGATGAACAAAATGCTGAGCACAAATATATTTCTTTCAGCTTATGAAAATGAGCAACTGAGCACAAATATTCTATTACCTGGAGTTCCTGTACTAGCTGCTGTCTTACAACAGCGGCAGCAGGGATCAGAAATACAGAGGATGTAGCACGTGCAAGCTGTACAGAGAGGGAGAATCATGCAGCTCCTGAGAGATCAGCTCTAGATCTCTATCCCCAAGAAGCCCCATTTGCTGAATCACCCTTACTTCCAACACAGAAGGAAATCTATGGATAAACTGGTAGTTCCTCTCCTCACAAACCTTGTCGACCATTTAACATGCAACCTATGGTCTGCCACATTATTTCACACTTTTTTTTTTCTACCCACCTTACCATCCAAAGCAGCAAGGACTTTTCTGACCTTAGCTCTGAAGCCATTAATAGCTCTCTAAATGTCTATGCTCTGCAACAAGTGTGCTCATTGATTAACAAGCAAGTCAAATCTTGAGCGTGAAGAGACATCATCAGCAAGTATAAAACTCCCTGAGAATCTTGCCAGAGATACTGTTACATCCCTCAAGAAATTAGAAATGTATTCCTTTGAGATTGAAAGCGATACTCATCTGGCCTATTTATAGCATAGGAAGTGCTAGCATCTCACCAAACTGGCTCCCTTCACAATGTGCAGTCTTAACAGGAAATATCACTTTCAGCATCGAGATGCATTATATGTTTTGCAGCTGTGGAGTTAAGTTTGCTGACGTCTCAGGCTGTGCATTGGTAATAATCAATAATTATAATTTTTTCATACAGTCTTTTCCACAAATGAATCCAGGCAAATTCTTCTAGAAGGGAAAGGATTCATAAGTTTGCAAGCCAAGTGCAAGATACAGCTGAGGCAGGCCTGTGGCTGACTCCACGAGCTGTTTGCCCAAGAGCAGCCAGCAGCAGAGCTGTGAACAGAATCCATGTGCTCCTCCTGCTCATCCTCATTTAACCGCATGAGCTTGTACTTGTTAAGTATTTCTCTGCAGACAATTGCTTCCCAGCCCCAGCACTGATGCCAGAAGCACATTAACTACAGTCTAGTTGAGTCCTATTTCCAGGGAAAAAAGTAGAACATCTGGTCTTAGCCTACTGCCCAACTTGCCCTATGGTCTGCCTCTAGATGCATGTTAAACGAACTTGGGGTCAGCCAGGATACAGAGCAGGGCTGATTTTGGGTTTGATGATACTGGGGCACAGCTTGGATCACTTTTGGAGGATTTCTGAAAATTGTGAAGGACAGCAGTAGAAAGAATTGACATGTCACACTGTCCCCCAAGAGCACAGACATGGGATGTCAGCAAGAACACGTGTGGTATGAACACAGACCATTACTGATTAACATGGGTCACAAAAGGAAATCAATCTTTAGATCTGGCAGAAATTATTTTAGGGCAAAGAAAGAGAAAAAAACCCCCAGAATATATACCCAACACATCTCAGAGATGATGAGGACACAGAGGAGATAAAAGGATGGTTTTAAAGACGAACGTAGCCCCTAGATGAATGGGAACAATAGAAAGAAAGCAAAACAAATTGCTTTAGTGTTGTCTCCGGTGGTTGAAGATGTTCTATGCCTGATCAATGCTGCTACTTTTAAAGCCCTAGTGGATCTCCATATCCCTTCTGCAGAGAACTTCTGCTTTTCAGTTTGTCATTCACCACAATCTGCTACTGCAGGCAGGCTGGCTAAAACTGTAGAGCAACATGTGGCTGCATGCACATGTGCCCTCTGAACCAACCTTCTTGCATAAACTGGTAGGACCTCTGCAAAAATGGGAGTAAATTTGATGAAATACAGAAAGCTTCTCAAAAACCCAGATAAAAACTGTGTGTGGGGGGGGAAAAAAGCAAACCCAAACCCCAAAAATAAGAACCCTATCATTTTTACCAGGTCACTGTGAAATGGATTGTATGGCTAAGTGAATTTGGTTCACTGTACAACCTTCCAAATCACTCCACAAAAAACACATAAACAAAAAACTTCCAAAAATCAAGACGTGTGATTTTCATACAGAAATGGCAAATAAACATACAAGACAAATGGAAGAAAAAACCCCTCAAACCTGAATGCATTCCCATCTAATAGGCTCTTAACTTTCAATGCTGCAGTCCGAAGTACTCCACAATCTTTCTCAGTCCAACCCACCTATAAATCATCTTTTAGGATAACATTTGTAATCCACACTAACCTTCAGATATGCATGCTCTGTCTCTCATTACAGAATCAGTCTCACAATTCTCATGGGTTTCTCAGAAATAAGGAGAAGCACATGCAGTTCTTTGAAAAGCTTCTCCACCTCATTTTCATGCTCTCACCTCTAGCCAAACCTTTTTCTTTACACTGCAAAAGAATATCCTCCCCTTCTCCAAAATACCTTACTGCAAAAGCTAAAAGTGGAAGAGAAAGAGGAGACTACAGAAATTATTCCTTTCTACTTGGAAATGGTGTGGTGTTGCTGGGTTTGTCTATTCAGTAGTAATGGAGAATAAGTGGAAAAGCAAGAAAATTTGACTTGAACACTGAAGAAATTGGCTTAACCCTTCCCACGAATTTGTATGAAAATAGTCTACTCTCTAACAAAAAAGCAGATACAAAGATAACAACAAAAAAAATCATCTGCTCTTCAGTGGTTATCCATTGAAGGAAGAGGGCAAGTGGTATATTTGGGGAAAGTGTTATATGGGAGGTTTACCAACTTGTCCAGCATTCTGGGAAATTAAAAGCATTTACAATACTGTGGCTGATACAAATCAGACCACATACAACTGTTTAAAAAAACCCCAAACTGTTGAAATAAAAGAGAACTTCCTGTTCAAACTGTACGTGCTCATCTTCTATATTTTCAGACTACTCTTTCTTGCATTCCTTGGTCTCTTTCATGACAGAAGCATAACACTTGTAACAATTTAACTGCTTGTCATTAAATCTCTGTGGGTTTCATGACAGAAGCCATTAAGAGGAAAGAGTATGTCAGGTGTATTAAGAGGAGCATAATAAGACAGAAGAAGGTATTTCACGATAGTTCTTTTTTCTGTATGAATGGTAACTAATTTATTATATAACTGATTGTATTCAGTGATGGCATCTATACAAGAGATCTCAATATTTTTGTTTTGGGTGCATGCATAAAGCTACTGTTAAAAAGCATTTTAAACCAGAGTAAGCAATCTCTCTGCTTTAAGTAAAAGAAAAAAAAATTCACAATAAGTGCACATATTAATTTGCTACTAAGACAACTCAAGTTTTTTGCAGTTTCTAAGCTCATTCTCTGACCATTGTAATGTCTTGTCCTAATGAACAGGCGGGGAGGCAAAAGAAAAGCCCTGACTCATGAGTGTAGAAGAGAAAATAATCATCCACCCAGCAGAAAAAAAAAATTTCAAGTTAGAAAATTCAAATTCTGTATAGCCTTTAACATCTAGATGACGATAGGAAGATTCCCATTAGCAGTATAACCCATTCTGCTATTTCTCTCATGACTGTTTTAAAAGAAAGTTTGCGAATTCAGATTTTTCTCCTTTGGTCTTTGTAATCATCTTTTTCTTTATCAGTGTTCTCTCTACAGGATATCCTTATGTGGTTACATCCAGTGTATGCAAGTATGCCTCAAAACCCTTAATCTTTTGTATTGTGTCTTAAGGAGGTAGATAATGTTATGGACATGACAACTCATCCATATGAAACGCTTATATATTGCTGAACTGGAATCTGACCAGGATATATGAGACATAAATTTGTCAGATTCATCAGGATAAGATCAGCAGGAATTTTGCATTCAGAAGAGGAAGGACCGAGGAGAGACCATCAGTATATTTAACATGTTCTTTCCTTGACTCTATTCTTAAAGTCTTTGCAGTACTAATTCAGCAAAGAGGCTGAGTTCTAAGCATTTTGGCATGTCTGGGATATTCTGTTCATGACTAAAAAACATTTCCACAAAAGCATTTGGACAAAATTAAATGTATCCCAAAAAAAGATGAGTTATCTGCTGCCTGATTTCTGCCATTGAACAAAGATAGGAAACCCTGGTTGATAAAAGAGTTCCAAAGGCATCATGACGTAAGGCAAAGCTCCTCCAGAAGAACAGAAATAATGATCTTCTTTCTAAAAAAGTCTCAACTTCTGCATAAATAATTGTTTTGAAACTCTATGCCAAAACTCCCATTTAGCTATGACTGCCTCCCACAGCACTTCTGCTGAATTCATTATTAATTTCCAGTTACTCCAGTATATTCATGCTCACTGATCTTTTCTTTCTTTCCCTGGCTACACTGTTACTTTTAACCTCATACTTTAACTTGGAGACCTCAGGCATGGGGGATCATTAAGCATCCTTCTCCACGTATGCTGGACTGCATTTTTTAAAATGGCACAGATTAAGGAAGCACTGTATGAAAAGAAAATACGTTGCAGAACTGGATAACATTCAAGCAGGCAAATGCAATTTTCTTCAGCTCCCTTACAGACAAATGCCAATCCTGAACTAAGTCTCATGAGCGAAGATTCACTGGGAGGAAGTTGTAAACGTAAATTCCACCATGGGCCTGAGGTGCTGTTCCACTGCAAACAATACCATCATTATTGTACACCAACAGTACAGCAACATGAATGCCTGCTGTGTAACTACAGGGAGCTGGGCCTGGATGGCAGGGAAAAGGAAGCTTGGTTCACCTGCTTGCTTATTTCTGGGTCTGTCCAGCTCAGCTCTCTCCAGAACAGGCTGTGCTCAAGGTATTTTTCTCAATATCTGTAGCACAGCTCTTTCCCTCAGAACTTCAAGCTGTATCTGTCAAATTGTGTTAGTAGTGACTTATCAGGGCTGCCCCTGCGTAAGTGGAGCTTGTGATTAATTGCTTAAATGTTGATATTCCCATATGTCCCTACTGGGCACTGGAACAGGCTCCCCAGGGAAGTAGTAACAGCACCAAGCCTGATAGAGTTCACAAAGTGTTTGGACAATGCTTTCAGGCACATGGTGGGACTCTTGGGGATGATCCTGTGTGGGGCTAAGAGCTGGACTCGATCCTTGTGGGTCCCTTCCAACTCAGCATATTCTGTGATGTAGCTGGTCACCTTCTTCTGTGGATAAAACCAAATATGTAGTGCAAGGTAGTTAAAAAAAGAAAAAAAAAAAAAGAATGAAAGATTGTAAGCTTTTCTCAAGAAGCACAGCCATGGAGGCAAAGTGGTACCTTCCTCCATTACCCTAGCAAGATTTCCAGCATAGCTGAAAGCACGGGCCCTACCAAGCAGCTCTGGAAGCAGCTACCCCAGTCATGACAACTGAGTCCTGACAGCACTTACACCTGACAAAGAGGCACCACAACCAGAACTACACCAAGTCCTGCAAGAGTGCTAAAAGGTTCTACCATCTTTTAAACATGGCAACCACTCATAGCTCTTATTTCTAAAACCCAAGTAAATCAACACTAATTTCTTCGCTCCTTACATTTTGAGTGGTGGCATAGTCACGACGGCAAGGGAAACGCTCCCATCTCACCCCAGGGTGTGTGCTACATCATCTTTCCCACCAATTCATTCATTCTTCCTCACCATTAGCCCTGGCACATGTTCAGGAGGGTTGAGCACAGTAGGGTTGAGCACAGGACTCGAATGAGATCAGGATGCAGTTTAACATATAACGTACAGACCTGCTCACAAAATACATTCCTGATGTACAAGCGAGGTGCTGGGACACAGAGACATTGTACCAGAGCAAAGAGCATGCTGACACAGCCTGAAACCAAACTCACAACTCTCCAGCCATCTGCCTTCAAGTATGTTTTCCAGTCAATTCTTTTACCTCACAAGGACTAGAAACTGTGGTTTTAAAATTGTGCAAAAGTTGGCAAAACTTTGTGTCCTCACCTAAATGAATTGTGCATGAGGCATTATAAAAAATAAATCCAATAATCAGGTAGAAGGTAGTACAAGAGCTTCTACCTGCAGTCCATTTCAGGTACATAACATGGTCCAATAATTAGGCTGTAGTTTGTGATCCCTCTTTTCATGAATTTCACAAATTTTCCAAACAGGTGCATGGGTAAGGATGAGACACAGCCAGGCAGGGTTTTCCTGTCAAACAGGTGCCAAGATCAGTGGCAAATTCCATGAGATGCTCAAGTCTCTTCAGGGACAAGTGCCATCATGTACGAGACTAATGCCCCACCATCATTTCACAAGTCAAATGAACTCTCTCTCTCACCTCCAGACAACCAACACCATATGGTGTATTAGGGTATCACTCCCTTACCCTGACAGAAACTGTTTGAAATATGGGACACCAAAAGCTTCTTGCCTTGAAGTCCCACCAAAACCAAGACCCCAGGTATCAGTAGGGGTGAAATATTCAGGCAACTAATAGAAATCGTGACCACCCTGTGGACACTGGGACACTCGTTCTTGCCAAAAACAACACAAAAAGTACCATCAGCAGAGTGGCATCTCCTGGTCAAAACTTGAGCCTTAATGCTGTTGAGGAAGTCCTAAGTTTTATTTCAGCAAAAAGGACCACTTACTGCTTCCACCTGAGCCCCTTTTGGGGAGTGGAGGACTGATCCTGTATACTACAGAGCCAAGATGTTGCCTGTCCTGCATCAGATCGGCAGGGCTGCAACCTTAACGTAGACACACAAATCAAGCTTTAAAAAAATGCTACTGTTTCAAGCCAGCCCAGACTTTTATTTGTTGACATGATCAGTGCCATCTGCTTTGCTGGCTGACACTACTTCCTCCAGAACCCTTCAGCTGTCACTTTATATTTTGCCTGTTCACAGAGGCTCATGTCCCATTTCTATTTTAAACTTTCACTTTTATGCAATGCTTTATTCCTACAAAGAATATTTCAGTATTAACTGAGCCATGGTTTTAAGTTTAGAGGACACACTCACAGCTGGGGTTTTTTATTTTGTTTGTTTAAAACAAAAAGAAACACAAAAGACAACTAATATTTTGTAACTGATCTGACTAGTGCCATGCTTCATACTGAAAAAAATGTTCTGAGTGAACTTGCCTTTTAAATAACAACATGCTTTTTCTAGGCTGCTTTCCATGTTTCAGTTCAACTGAAAATCTAAACTAGACTCGGCAATTTTATTTTCTGACTTTTACATACTAATGTTCCATCATATGACTGCAAGGAAATTTAAATGACCTACAGATTTTACAGTAATTTCCATTAGCTTAATTCAACTTTGAGGCTACTAGAGAACCAATATAAAAGGCAAAAGATCTCTTGAATTTCTGGACATGTTATTTTTTACCACTTACCAACCAAAACTTCTAGATACCTTCTGGAGGGTATCTGCTCGCACGATCCTATCTGCCCACTTTAAACTCATCTTTATACTAAAAAGCAAGAATGAAACATGCCCCATAGGCAACTTAAAACATGACCACAGGTAACACTGAAAGCTGAAGGATCTGTGTGGAGTACACACGAACAAAAAAAAGTGCAGGCAGGGAAGTTCAAACTTAAACTGGATTGTCTCCCCACAGAGCAGAGAAGTGGGAGCAACATTTTCCTTCTCAACCACAGGCTTGATGAGCACAGCCACAAAATAGCAGTCAGGCTCATGATAGGGCAAGCAGAAATCAAAGACAAAAAGCGCAGAATAAAACAATGCAAGCTGTAAGGTGAGAATTAAGTGGGAACTGCAAAAGTGCTAAAAAACGTGCAGCTTGTCTAAGAAAAAGCAAATAATGCAGAAGACTTCCAGATATTTCTGGAAAGCTTAAAAAAGAGGAGAGACTAGCTAGAGCACTTCCACAAGTGACAGGTCTAAGTTATGAGGCAGAGGATGAGATTTAAAAAGGAAACAACACTGGCTGAAATTCCTGGAAAAACTTCCTGACCTTGAAGTATTATTGGCCCTGGCATATCCCCTGTGGAGAAGGGAACTGCATGCCTGGAGAAGCCAGTGAAGAGCCTGGTGGAGGGAACTGGCAACCCATGGCTTGAAGGGGACAACTTCATCTTGCAGGCCCTTTCCATTTCTACTCTTAAAATCTTATTATACTGCTATCCTATTTTGGAACATGTTTTGCTATATAGTTGAGAGTAGTTAAGTACCTGACTGTATAGGAAAACTAATTAATTCCTGGGACTTAATCACAGAGAGAATATTCTACAGTACTAAAACTGTCAGTCAGCAAACAAAATAAAAAAAATGATTGCTTTAAAATTACATAATTGACAGATGTCTTATACATCATTCTATACAATAACAGAAAAAACCTGCAGCCTTCTTTCATTCTGTTTCTTTGCTGAGAAAGGATTCTTTTTCTTTTTTTTTGTTCTCCAAATTATATAACCTACAATGGAAGGTAGTGGAACAGCTCAATTAGTACTGTTCTTTTAAACAACAGATAACCCAAGTACAAGCCCTATATATATTTTCTTTATTAATAAAAATTTCTTTACCGTAGATCAAGTCTTTTTACTTAAGCATACTATATTTTGCTTGTCAAGCATACCTTGGAACACATTACTGTTAAAGGGAAATGATGGTGAAGCAACTATTTTTTTCTTCCATATTTATCAAGTAAATTTACTTACAGACAATACTTCATAAAATAACTTCCATCAATATTAATCATATAAATATATTTTGAAGATCAAGGGGAACAGAGCACACAGCTAAGATAACTGAATTACCTTTGTCTTTTCACCAATAACATTTCTCTCCAGTTCAGCTATTTTTCTGTTTAGATGATCCAAAATTTCCTTCTCTTTCAGCAGCTCTGTTGTTTCAGATTTCTGTTCCCCATCCAAAAGGGCACATTCCATATCCAACTAGGAACACAAAACATCTTTCAGAAGCAGTCCAGATTCAGAAGAAATCTTGATACACATTATTTTCTGGGGGAAGGGGAGTGCGTTGGGGATTATTCACAAGAGAAGTATTTTAAAAAGAGGGGAGGGGGGAAAAATGTTTTACTGCCACAGAAGTTAAAAAGAGATCACAAATCTCAGAAGAAGTAAAATCGAAACACAAAATACTGCAAAATAAAGTCCAAACCAACTTTAGCTTGAAGATCCTTTTTTTCCCCAAACTACTTATTTTCTATCTCTTCTCTGTGCTCCCTTGTGTATGATACTGTACTGTCTCTGTGCCCAGCTCAGTCAGGAAACCCTTCTGGAACAGCTGTTCCTTTCCTGTTGCTGATAATTGGAGCAAGCAAAACCCAAATGCCTGGCCAGCTTAGTTTGCAACTGAGAGATTCCAGAAGTCAAGGGGGTGTCAACACACCCTTGCCACCATAAAGCCAAGGAGGTTTGAAAGGAAGTTGTCTCACTTCCTTTCTCTTGAAACAGTCATAGGAGATACCACCATAAAACTCCCAAGTGACACAAGGCATTTGGATCAGCTGAGTGGCCATTAGACAAGCAAGATTGTTCCAATTCCACTTAGGAGTGTAATGGTTACAGCTGGGGAACGCTAACCCGACCATCATATCCATCTCCCAGCTGGGGAAAAATAACCTTCATAACAGGAGACAGCCAGGTCTGTGATTCTGTGCCTAATCCTGGTGAAAATCACAGAATATGAAGGCTTCATACATCAGTGAGTTCCCCACGTACTCACTGGACCCATCAGACTTGTGCTATGTAGACATACGTAACAAGCAAGACATTCAAAACCAAAACATATTTCATACCTCCCTCGAGGATTCATCCATCTGGTCATTTAAATCTTTGATCTTCTGCTCAAGCTCTTCCAAGTTGTTTAGTATTACTATGCGCTCCTCCTCCAGCCGAACAAGCTCCTGCCTTCTTTGCTCATCACTGGTGCATTCTGGTATCTGCAGTTGCACACCACGAGAGGTTCTTTAGGAAAAGAGTTAAACGCTGTCTTTTCTTCCCCTCTTCATATAGTTTTCATTATAGACAAGTAGAGCACTACTGGTTTTGAACCCATTACACATCTCCCATCTACTGTATTGCTATTTCTATATTTAGAAGGTGTACAAGAGAAACAAACATGATACCTTACTTCCAGGCATTGGAATTAAATACTATACTTAACAGTAAATACTATTCATTCTAAAGGAATTACTAAAACTTAACCTTTGAAAATACTTTACGTGCTGTGCTATATAGGCGGTAAAAATCCAATTTTTCCCTTGTAAAAATAACGCAGATAGATGAAGATGCTTTTTATGTCAGCTGTTCATATAAGAGAGGCTAGGAGGTAGGATACGACATTTTTGTAACCAGCCATTAAGATGGGCAGGCTACATAAAATAAGGACAAAAGTTGGTTCTGTCGCCCCAGGCAGCGCTGAGGAAGTAGTACCCTTAATGTTCTTCTTTTCGTTGCCATTTACTTACCAGTAACTGTGCCAAGAATTGAACCACTTTATGAAGAAAATACCTGTGATCTTACAGTAGCAAATGCTAGATCAAGCAGATCATGCATTCTTCACATTTGCCTGACCCCAGGGGTTTGTGATCCAATTACTCTGGTAAGGCTGCTCGCTCATTGTCCCCAGGTCAGAATTAGAGGTGGGCTGTGTTCAGGGCTTCACAGTAACCACTGGACCACACAACCTTGCTCAAAAGCAACCTTGCTCTGCTACTGAATGGCTATTCTGAGAGCAGCCGTTTTATCCTGAACAAATCTGAGCTCGATATTTTAAAACAATGTACTGTGTTTCATTAACACAGTTCTTGCTTGCTACTGCTTTTCTAAAGGGCTTAGCAGAACACCCTTTACAATGAATGAATGAATGGTATTCCTTGATTTAGCAATAGTAATCCTAGCAGGAAAGCCTCTTTTTGTCCGGTCTCCTGTTCGGATAATGCTGACAAAACATCTTTGATTTCAACTTCCTAATAAGGATTTAAAATAGGATCTCTGACTCGCATGAAGAAAGCAGCAAATGGGAAAGAAATGCAAGACCACAGCAACTTGAAATGTCCTACTACCTTTTCAACATGGAAAGACCAAGTAAAGCCATAACAGCTTTCTATTCTATTTCTATACTGTGTTGAACGTTTCTGTTCAAAACAATTTCACACCAGAAGACTCGGCAGACAGATTTCCAGAGATAACCTTTTAGAGTAGAAAATGTTTTTCAACCACACCTCCTCCTTCTTCTACATGCACATACTTCTATTAAGTTGTAAGTTAAGCAGGATTTAAATACAATTCACATGTAAGCATGCTGGAGATCATACAGTGTGTAAATAACATCAAAGAGAAGAGAAACAAAGTATTTTGAAGGCATGAATTTGTTAAACAGGAACTTGCTTTTATAGCTTTGCTTGGTCTTATTATGCTCTTGATTCTAACTCTTGAATCCAGTTTTTAACATAATAATGTCTCTGGGACTTGCTGTGCTGCTGCTCTGGCACAGCAGAGCCTAGCAACTGACCCAAGGAAAGGAAAGACTCTTATCCCAGCCCAGGGAAGGCTCCTGCTGCTCTAGCAAGCAAATGGTTAGGAATGCTGTTAGTTCATTTTTTAAAGGACAACTTCTCTTCAGTAATGAAAACAGCAGTGTGAAGTGTACAGGAAAGGAGGTGCAGCTTATTAAATGCAGGAGCTGGGTTAGAGGGGCAGGAGGCTGGCTGCTGCCATGTGCCCCGAGAGACAACAGCTGATCCAACAAATGGCTCAAGTCCAACCCTGGGAAAGGAGACAGGACAGTAAATTCAGCTCAGGCAACAACCTTCCGTGTGACTGTTCTGGTTTGACAATGAGAAAACATGCTCCTCTTACAGAAGACAGGAGCCTCAGGTTGGAAGAAAACAGCAGAGCTTCCCTTCCCTCCTACAAGCCAGAATGATGCTATAAGCAGGGTTCCCAAAACCTTCCTTATTCAAGTAGCTATAATTGTTCAAGCAAATCCTTTTCTCCTGGAAAAACCTTAAACTCCTCCTGAACTGTACATCCCTCTGAGAAAAAAACAAACTTCCAGTACCATTAACTTCCACAAAATACAAAATAATGATGTGCTGGCTGCTACATTTTGCTGGCTATATTTTCTACACTTGCTGGCTTATAAAACTGTATGAGTTCTGAGATTAATTCTCATACCTAAGCCAGCCTAATCATTGTCCCTGCCGGGACAGTCTAGAGGAGGATTTCAAACAGCAAAGCCTGGTTTATACTCTCTACTTCTACAGAATGTTACCTTTGGTGTGATGCTTAGGTAGGATGACTCAGTGGCATCCTTCAGGAAGCTGGGAGCAGGAAAAGGTGGAGGCTTCCCACTTTCACTGAAGTGCTCATCAGCTCTCAGCCCCCTGGAGGGAAGGTAAGCAGCAGTGCCACGGCTGTGGTTGCTCAGCTCCGAGAAGTCTGAATCGCTTGCAGATGATTTCAAGTGGCTTCTGAACTTCGTTTCCAGATTCATCTGGGAGTCTTCGAACACTGAATCCTCGTCAGAAAGCTGAAGTTTTTCGAGTTCTTTGTTAATTTTTTGAACATCAGCAACTGTGGTAGCTGCAGCAGGGTTGCTGTCAGATTTGGAGTATTCTGCACACAGATTGAGGATTGTCTCGAGCCGCTGTCGCTCCTAGTTTAAAAAAAGATAACAGCACTGAGTGTCACATGTGAGCTAAAGATGAAGTGAAAAATAAAATTTTGCTGGGTTTTTTTGTTTTGTTCGGGTTGAGTTTTTGTTTGTTTGTTTTGAGTTGGTTTTTTTTCAGAGTGAAGGATTAAAGTCCATGTAAAGTCGATCTCCCACTTACAGAACATAAACATAGATACATAAATAAATTACAGTGCAAGTGACGAATCAAAGTTAACATGGAAGAATAATTAAAAAATATTAAAATGTTCTGCACTGGAAAGATAAATAAGTATTAGGACATATTTAAGTAGCTATTAATTTCTGTGAAATGTACTTTTAAATTTTTTATTCAGGTTGTTGTCTCCACACCCCATTTGTACATACACATGTCAAGTGATCTCACTGTGTAAATCACAGGGTTCCACTTCACACTTACGCTATATTCCTACCAAGCTGCAAAATCTAGCACAGATTTTCCATGAACTCACTCATTCCTGACTTTTTTGGATTTTTTTCCATTTTGTTAACTACGATTCCCTTTTTTGAGAGAATTAGTCCACATTTTGAAACTCACAGTTTTAGGAGCATTAAGAGAAAACTCAGACATCGCATCTATAATACAACAGCTGTTAAATGCACAGAATGGGGGAAATCTTTATGTAACAGTTTATTCAAATTCCCTATGGATTCATACCAACATTTCAAACATGAGACTCTGAATAGCTGTGCCAGTTTAACTTGATGTGCTTCAAGTTGCTATAAACATTTAATTCCTATAGGATTTCTAGATCTCTATGATACTGTTTAAAAACTATCAGAAAGCTATATTTGTTTTATGTTACTGTATGCACAGCTTCCTCTAACTTCTATTTCAGATGGAATTTTTTTACCCTTTTGTTTTTAAGAGGTAATGATTTTATGGAATTTCACGTTACCTTTGCTAACCAAAAAGTAAATAAAAAATTGCTTACCATAAGCCTATTGAAAATTTTTCTGGAAAAAAGACCACTGTGAGAGTTCCAAGCTTGGCATTAATACCTGCACTAATGATGTCATTTCTGATTTCTAGGAAATCCTTCTTACTTTTAGTAGTATTTAAAAAGAAATCAAAAAAACCCAACAGCCTCAGCCTCCTTCCCCGGGAACCACTCCAGACATGTTTGCTTTCCAAGCTCTACCTGGCATTAGATTTGCAAACAGGATTTGCAAAGCAGCTACTTCTGACAGCCCTAACACTTCCTATGCCCAACAGCAAGTGATTACAAGGATCAAGCAAAGCAGTTGGGGCAACACACTGCCTGCCCTTTTCCCCACAGCAAGCCACTGGACTGCATGAAAATTTAACACTGGTTTACAAGCACCCAGCTCTTTATACAGCTACCAAGAGATTAGCCGGTTGTACGCGCCACATGTTCGCATCACCCCACATCACCCGCAGTTAAGAGCTCTGTTTCTGAGCTGGAGAACCCATCTGAACCCACCCGTTTCCAAGCACTACCCAAACAAGAGAGCGCTGCGAGAGAGAAATTTTGCCTTTGGGTAGCTTATTCCCAGGTTGCCACTGCAGGTTTCCTCTGAAGCCTCCTGAAGCACCAGCAGAGACGAGCCGCTGAAATAACGGAGCCCGGGGCAGCAATTGCAAGCTTCTATTTTCCACAAAATAATCCAGCAGATTCTGCAGTCATCCTTCAACCCCAAATGACTGACATAATTATAACTCTCAAAAGCCTTGTTCCCTCCAGGCAACTACTGCCAGACCCTAAGACTCTTCCCTTACCCCTCCAACACCACTGTCCTCCCTCTTACTAAGTCGTTTGGCCACGCAACCCAATTCCTAAAGCGCTGAGCAAGTGCTGGCTGGGACTGCCAGTAATTATGCAGCTCTCCCTGTTGTGACGGCATCGGGCCTCTCATAATGGTGATAGACAGGAAACATGGCATCAGGACATGAGGTCCCATCCTTCCCTGCAACAACAGGCTGTATCAGGTTACTCCATGTTAAACCTCCATCCCGTTGGTAATAAATAATAGGAAATGGTAAATTTCAAAGAGGGGCCCCTGCTCACCCCAGCTGAAGTGCTCAGGTGAGGGGCTTTCATTGCAAACCTGCCCTTTGCTGAGCAGTCCGGAACAAAAAGGGATTTCTTTTTCCCCCGAGTCTCAGATGCTCAGAAAAAGCTTAAAAATTGCAGGAAAACCTCTGTCAGTCTTCAAAAAATTCCTGATGAGCTTTCAGACACATTACAGAAATACTGATATCTCTCACTTCTATTTTGACATGTGCTGAGAAGCTTACGGACAGGAAGCTCTGTGGTTATTTTATACGCTCTATTCTCATCATTTCATCTCAGTCAACTCATTCCAGCTCCAGCACACCTGCATTTAACTGTTTCCAAAATAAATTTCTCAGTGAAGCAGCAAGCTAGGAAAGTACTCCTGCAAAGAGAAGTGCAGAAGGAGTAGCCAATGGAAAATCCAGTCAACAATTTTACAAGAAATACAAAACAAGTTATTTGTGATGCTGAACACAGCAGAGGGGAAGAAAAAAGGGGGAAAAAAAGGAAAAAAAAAGGTATGTAAAAGCAGGAATGGGTTTAAAATTTCCTCTGGTGGGAGGGAGGAGTGTTGAATCAAGTCTTATAAGCCTGCCAGTGTATTTCCCCATAAAATGTTCTTTCTAACAGACTAAAACACGTCTGTGTATTTTCTGTGGTTCTCTTCACCTTCCACAAAAAGAGGTAACTTGTGTGCTTTCTGCCTGAGCAGTTTCACTACTCCTGGCTTTGAGAAAGCTACACATCACCTATGGTTGGCTGCAAATTTAGGTGCTGAAGGAGAAGGGTGGGATAAGGAGATAATAACTCTCTTCTGCTATTGATTAACAATGACATTAAGAGACATCCCTGGCACACTGTTAAAAGAAATTTCCAAAACAGCAGAGATAAATATCCCACTTTTTTAACAGTAACCAAGAGATGATTCTCGGATTTGTTCATCTGCTGCATTCACGTTTATGAATTTTACAAATGCGTAGAGGGGATGCTATATCTAGACATCAAGGCAAGACTTAGTTAATCAGCTGTGGCAAGCAAGAAGCTTTTTAGATAAGTGCCATTAGCAACTGAAAAACTTCACATTTCATTAAAAATACATGTGCAGTCTATCCCTTGTGGCAAACACTAACATGAATTACAGCTAGTCCATGCAGCCAGGTTTCCTTTGCCTGAAGAAAGTGACTGTTGCTCTATTCAGCTACCAAAGAACAGCACTTTTCTACTGTTGCTGATGCAGATAACCAGCCACCTTCTCAGCAAAGGCTTGGAGCAGCAGCTAGTCAAAAAGGATGGTGGAGAAAGAGGTAGAGAGACTGGGGAAGAGAACAGCAGAAACTCCACAAACTTTCTTTCTTACAGATACATTCAGTGCCCCAGAGACAAGAGGCAGGAGAAGCTTTCTCTTTTCTTCCTGCATTTCTCAGGAGCTTATTTCAAAGCTAAACTTTACCTGGGACTTATAACAGTTTGCCAACTGTTCTTCCCTCCAGTTTGCACCAGTTTCTCACTCCAGCCTCATTTATTTTCTCACTTTCAGTCCTTGTTTCGCTATAGTTAGTGTTTTGGCTCTGAGGTTACCACTAACAGCACAGAATTCAGAAGAAGCGCCTGTATTTCGTGTCTGTCTCTCACAGGCAGCCTTTGACAGCAGAGGCACCTGCACAGCGAGCTTGTGGAAAGACCAGCCCAGATCACAGCAAAGGACTGGGTGTGCCTCGTCCTTACCTTCCCAGTACAGGCACAGCAGAAACAGACTGGTAAAAGCAGAAGAGATCGGTGGCACAGGGTAGAGACAGCCTCCAGGGAGGAGCTGAGCAGATGACTTCCTGCAGAATTAGCTCCTATATCTGCAGCCATGTATTTGGCTCCTGAGGGAATGCCATCAGCTTCCAAAATAACAGCGTTGTTCAGCACAGAACTTTTGTCCCTACAGTACCTATGCAGATGTTCCTTTTCAAATCACACTGAAGGCAAGAGCCTCAAGACTAGAGCTGCACGGCAGTATTTAGGTTCTGTAAATGAGAATAGGTCTCCTGAAATTGATTTCTTCCTGGCCCATACTGTTAGTGTGCATAAAACATAGCTGCAAAAATTATGCATATGTAATCCACACTTTGGCTTATTAAAGATCCCACAGAAATGTTTTACAACACAATTGAAACTGAATGTTCCTGAAAAGTTATGGAGTCATCAATATTAGTTATATTCTGCAGGGGGGTTTATCCTATTATACAACACTTTTTCAATTTCAAAACTAAACTGATGTTAAGTAGCTATTCTGTAACACTACAGAGACGGTCAAATACCAGTGGTGTGAAAAATTAACTTGAAGGTAGCCTTTGTCTACTTGGCTGGGGTTCCTATAAGAGTTAATCACTTACAGTTTTACATACAGCTTGGGTACTTTATGCTTAAAGACATAGTACTGATATAAATTTATAAAACATGTATATGATGTTTTCCACAAGCTGTATGGGAGATTTACATAAGCTCTATTAACCATGATTTTAAAGCAGTATCATGTTGAAAACTCAGAAATATTTTAATTTCATTTTCCCTTCACAACGAGCACATCTTACTAAACTGTAATCCGCCAATGCAAACCAGGCACAGGGATATTCTGTATTATTCCCTACTTCTAAATTAACTAATGAAATTCGGTTCTCTTCTGACTGTGAAAAAGTGGACTATGGAATAAGCTCTGTGAATTTTATTACTGCTTGTTCAGGCATTGATAAACTGAAATCTCTCCCAGTACAACTCCTGCATCCAGTAAAACCTCCTTAACAAGCATATGTTTACAGATCCATACAGACAGCTGGCCTAGGAAGGCCTCACACAATCAGTACACATGTAATTTTTAAGTACCTACCACCATCTAGAGGAAATACGTTGTACTGCCTAAAAACCAGCGGTAGAAAATTCAGCTTCAGTGCTATTCAAATGAGCGGCTATCAAAGAAAACAGATGGCCTTTAATATCTACCCAGCTATGTTGCCTGTGCTGTTCCACCCCTGACCTCCCCAGGGCTGAAGAGAAAGACTGCCTTTCAGTTCCAGCAGCAACCACAACTGGGCTTTCATCTCAGATAGGAAAAAAAGAGTGAGATTTCCTCTCTAAATTAAAAAAAAAAAAAAATTAAAAAATCAATAGCTAATTGAATCGCAGTGAATATTATTAGATCAGAGTGATAATTTTTTCCCTTGTTTATAAGGCTCCTGGGCTATCATCAGCAATAGCTCCTCTCACTTCTACTTGCATACAGCTTGTATAAACATCCCTACACCAAGACGCAATGTCCGGTCAGCTGAGCTGGAGAGGAAGCAGAAGCAGATCATGACCCAACAGCCTGATGCCTGTGCCAGCTCCAGGAGCAACCCCATGCTGTCCCACCTGCTCCCATAGCCCATCAGCCCCCAGCAGTAATGCCAGAGGGATGGCAGCCATGAGAATTCCAGTTCCTCCCACTCTTCAAGTCACAGAGGAACACGCTGGCAAAACAGAAATGGCATCAGTCTTCAGCTAGCTTGAGTGAACCCAGCCTAGAAAGCAAATCTAGAGAAGGTGATAGGGAAAAACACCAAATCCTACCCAAGTACATACATGCCTTCTATGTTTGGTGCACAGAAACAAAATACAACTCAGACTTTTAAAATATGTTTTTAAGAAAAAAATCTTGCATATTTTCACTATTTGTACCTTTTTTCTAAAATTTATTCTCTGTTTATTTATTTGGGCGATGACAGCAGGTAGTTTGGTTTCATATGCAGGCTGTAGCAGCAGCTCAAAGCACAAACTTCCAGAGGAGCCTCTGTCACTTAAAAAGCAAACTAAGCACAAGTAAAACTCATAGAATAATTTATACGGAAAAGAAAAAGAAAACAAGGTAAAGTAAACAGCAGAGCTCAAGGGCAGATACTACGTCAGATTACAATAAGTGCATAGATTTTACTACCCAAAAAAATCCAGAAGTAAATAGCAGCTATCAAACACAATGCTCCCAAACCACCCTGTGCAAGCACCATAGCTACAGAGGCAGTGCTGGTGCAAACAAAGATATTCTCCACTTCATATCTGAGCCATAGAGCAGTCTAGTCCTCTAAAAAGGCTTATGTTTCTGATGGAGTTGCCTGAATAGTCTTACATGGTTCTTCTGCCTACCTTGCTTCAAAAACCCAGTATGGAAGAGTCTGACACTTGTGCACAGAGGGACTACATTTCCCCTGCCATTTACCTACCAGCTACTCAACCTGAACTTTTAGACAGCACTGAAAGCTCAGAGCACACAGTTTTGATATCCACGAGTGCTTGTTTAGTTGGGGTTTTTTATTCACACCTTCCCCCACCGCTCAAAAAAGAGAGACCTGAACAGATATGGATCTCTGACCTTTGTCTAACCTTTGTCCATGTACAGGCAAGGGCAAACAAAACTCTTCTTTGGAAGCTTAGGCTGAATATATCAAGTCCCTGTTTGGACAGATCCCTGACTGTCCTTTGGGCAGGGATTTACATAGAAGGACAAAAATAAAACCAAAACAGGAAAACGGGACAGGCCTTAATGTACAAAGTGCTAATGTGTGGATTTCTTTTTAATATATATTTTTACTTCTCAGCGATCTAAAAACCTGTTCATGGTGTTTTTCAGACTCTCAAATCATTGGAAAAGGGCATTCTCCTCTTCTACCAGATAGCTCTAACAAGGGGAAAAAAAAGGTATTGAGGAGGATCTTGAGTATAAGATGAACTCAAGCAGAAGGAGGCTCCTTCATGTTCAAATTATATGCAACACACAAAACATCATTTTTTTTCCATGCTTGGAAACACAGTATGCAAATTCTCTTTTTAAAGAATCAGGACTTGAAGGAAGTACTATTCAGCAAGAGAAGAAATATTGGCGGGGTGGGAGAGGATGTAGCCACTACATCCAAATGTAAAATCAGAATTTTACCATTACCAAATAGTGAAACAACCCTGTATCTTTCATCCCTCACCACAAATTCAAAAAAAAAAAAAAAAAAAAAAAAAGGCAAGCTGTTCTCTTTGAAATACAAATACGTTACTTTTATGACTTTTATCTCAGGTTTTACAGCATGACTGTCTGGAAAACCTTCTGATAAGAAGCAAAGAAGAAATCACCACGTCGTATACACAAAATACCAGGACTAGGGAGAAGGAAGGAGATTTCTGAAAGGAGCAGAGGAACAGCAGGACAAAGGCAGCAAGAAGAGAGAGAAACAACCCATCACCATTTCTGCTGATGGTTCCCAAAACCTTTCCGAAGCCATCCAGCCGTTTCCACTCACAGCTAGTCCTTCTCACCCTGGGGAGCCCAGTCCCTGCTCCTGAGAAGCTGCAGCTTCAAGGGGAGCCAGCAGAGGTTCTGGGGGGCAAAGCAGGGCAGGGGTGCACACACCCTGACACTCATGGAGCGTGAAAGGGGCAGTGCCTGCCACCCTCTCACACTCATGCCTCAACTCCACAGCCCTGGTTTTGAGCAGGCAAAGATGAACACTTTCACATCTTGCAAACAACAGTGTGTACCTCATAAACTACAGTGCTGAGTGGGTTAGGGATGAAAAGGAAGGCTCCTGCCTGTTTAACAGGTTCCTCACCAACTTGCATCAAGGACATCAGTGAGACAGTGCAGGGGAGATATCTGAATGGGTTCCAATTCTTTAGCTGAACCTGTTCACTCGTGCGATTCGAGATGGGAACAGTGGCCCTGCACAGGTACTGGGTCATTGCTAGTGGCCCTTTACAGGCAGCCCCTGCTCCCACATTCCCACTACCCCTGCATTCTGCCTCCCCACGGCTTTTCACCCCCAGTCTACCCAGGAAGTGAATTCTCCTGCAGCCTTAGTGTCTGTATGCAAACTAGACAGGTTTTGCTCAAATTCATAATTTGAATTAAAGCACAAAAATGTAAAGTTAATGTCTCCAATCTAAGACTCAGGAATATCAACTGGCCCATCTGTTTTTATGTGGATGATAAAATCAGGAAATACCAATGCATGATAACAGGGTCAGGGACTCCTGGAGCAACTTAGAAAACCTTTTTGAAGAACTACTAAGTATTCCTCCAGAGACAGTTTCAATAAGAAGCTGTTTCAAAGATCTTTCTTTGCTCTGAAGACCTTTCTACTTTTCCTACTCAAAAGTTGTTTCTGTAATACATAAATTACATTTTACTACCAAGTTTAATCCCAAACTGAAGCAGCATGCACTGCTGCTTTGACTAGAGGCAAAGAAAGAAACCCTGTCCCCCTCTGCTACTTGCCATTTTGGGAGGGGGAGAAGCAAGGAGGCCTGTATTTTAATGAAAATACTCAGGAGGAAAAGTAAAAACCAAGCAGAAGAAGCTCTGCTGATGGATGTTGAGCTCACACCAATGTATACCTAACTCCACAGCACACATGGCTCAGCAGCTTAGAGCAGAATCCCTTTTATTTCCCCACTTACCACAAAATAGTGCCATCATCTACAACTAAAAGTCCTGGATCCCTGCAGTGTAATTTATGGGTTTTATGTACACAGACATTTTAACAGAGCCCGCAGGATAACTGAATGCAATTTACATGGGTTCCAACATTTTTTCAGGATGGCTGAACAGTACTATCCAAGCTGTTACTGCAGCAAGCTATTTAAGCGTTAGCTTCATGTAGCGCGATAATAAATGACGCGTCTGAAACAGCCAACATTTGAATTTCAGAACAGAGCAGCCTATGTTTTGCTGTCTAGCCATCAGAAAGGTACCTGGGATGGACATTTTGCAAGTGCTAAATGTCACGAAAAACTAAGAGGAAAAAAAAAAAATTACCAGGCGTTCCATCTCCTGCTCCCGAAGTCGCTCTTCCCTCTGCCTCCTGTGGTAGTCCATGAGATCTTCTCTTCCTGAAATTGAGCTAATGCTGTTCTTCCGCTCTCGCATGGACGTTTGCAGAGAATTTGGCATCTGTCTGTAACTTTCCAGATCTGGGTCATCAAGTTCCATGGAACTGGTGGAAAGGTTTCTTCGGACAGAGAATGACCTGTCAAAATCCACTGGGGAGAAAGAACTACTCGGACTTGTTCCTGAGAGCCCAAGTCTATCAAAATCATCAGGCAAATATGGGGAAGAAGGTGCTAAAAGCATTTTTTTAGCAATTCGAGGGCTTGCAGGAACACTAAGAGTTGAACTGACATAGGGATTACTCCCAGAGATAGAGTTTGCATGTGGTGAAACCCCTGAGCTGCAAGAAGAAAAATTCAGGTAATTATCAGCATCTAAAGCGTTCTGAGGTAGATCTTTTTCTCCAAGTTTTTTCCTTTTACTATTACCCAGAGAGCTTCTGGGGGGCAAACTTAATGGCACCAGCTGGTTTTCTGTTGATTTATAAAGTCTGGGTAGGGAACGACTGTACGCTCCCATATGACTTAGAGATCCACCAGAGTATTTCCTAGGCCGTGAACCCAGAGTCTCCATCATCACATCCTTGTACTTAACTGGCTTCATGTGAAGGGCCAGGTTGTTTTCAACATTCATCCTCCTACCTTGCTTTGGGCTAGAAGGCATGCTGGCTGCCCCCGAATTGCTTGCAGGTGAAAGCACCAGCTCATTCCCCAGGCTTCCATTCCACATAGTCAGAAGAGAGCCTGAGATCTTCTTTGTCTCCAGCATCCCTGGGAAGTAGATGTTGTCATAAGATTTATTTTTCTGACTGTACTTTGAGTAGTGAAACTTATCCATGTGCCCAAGGGATTTTTCATTTTCTCTGCTGGCATGAGTATCAAAGTCTGTCCTTCCTAAATTGTACCCGCTGAGGGATGGTGATGCACCTGGTATGGAAACCAAATGCTTTACAGAGATGCTTTTATCTGGAAGATATGGGCTTTCACAGGGGAACTGCTTGCCTCCTTGAATTTTGTTAATAGAGTGTGTGTTTTTAACACTGGAGGAAGGATTAGGTTTAACTGGCATAGGTTGTGAAAGGGTTAAATAAGAGCCAGCATAGTCCCCGTTGGTTTTAAATTTGAGAGTTGATGAATATTTCTTCGTATTGAGGTTTTCCATAATATCCTGGAGACCATTTTCAAGGGAATTTGCCACAGAACCCTTTCCCAAACTAGCATTTTGTAATTCCATCTGTTTTTGTGCGTGGCTATATTCTGCCATAATCTTACTGGAATCTGTAAAGAAGACAAAAGAAGAAAAAAAAAGTTTTTAGCAAGGAAGTACCCTCTTACATGTGCATGCCTTCACATTAACTTAAAAAGAACACTTCTTGGAGTAATTACTCTGCTTGTACTAAAAGGTGAGGATGCACAATTTTCCCATCTCTGTTTTTGCAAAAGCTGAGAGACTGAAAAAGGTAGAGGGACATCACCAAATTCATACCACAAATCAGCAACACAATTGCAAAGATGCTATACTCTTCCTGTGCTGTTCTATCCATTGCAGGAGTCTGTGGGTTAGCCTTTATAATTCTGAGCCTCTTAAGATGTCCATGACGTAAGGAAGCATTACTGTCCTGATGTATTACAGCTGTGGAACTGAGGCTCAGGGAGAAGATGCAAAGCAGACAGCAGAGTAAAGAACCAAAGTCAGGTTTCCCAGGGCCAAGGACATGAGATCCTGCTCTGGATCACCTCTTCTTTTAACCTGTGTAGCTAGTGCATCCAAGCCCAACATATTAATGAGCTCAATTCAAAGCTCAGTAGGAGTTTGTCACCCTTTTGCTTACCCTGTGGATTATCCTGCAAAGCTTAATGGGAAAAGTAAAAAATCAAGGCACGTTTTTCAAGGTGTTTCAGCTCATTGCTCTTAAAATATAAAGCTGTAACTACATCTGCAAAGAGCACTCTGGTTAAAATATAACCTTAAGGAAGTACAATGCTAGGCTCCATGACTTCATTCAAAACAACAAAACCACATGACTGTTAAAAACACTGATGGGGGTTAAGGTTACAGGTCCTAATGTTTCATGTTCAGAACTACAATTTATATTCTGGAAGAGGGAAGAGGCCAAAAAAGCCTCTACTGTGGTGAATGTTATTGTTCAATGATGTGTCAAGCTCCAGCCTACAGTTCTGAGCTCCACTTTGCCAAAAGTAAAGAAAGGAATTCAGCTCCTGACAGTGCCAGTCACTGCAGGAGATAAACAGGACCCCCAGCAGGCCTACACTCAGACCTCAGCTGATGTAGATATGACATTATTTAACATTTACAGCAGGTCCTGAGATGTGCTAGGCTGTGCTTCAAACTAATAAAGGACTTGAGTGTCAGTTCCTTCAGTGCCAGTGAGTGTTGATTCTGAAAATAAGGGTCAGCTCTGGGATTTACTCTTGGCTCAGTCACATTTCACCTGTGACTTCAGCCACCTCGTGAGAAACCTAATTTCAGCTTGTCACTCAGCAGGAAAACCTAATGTGCAAAGTGCCCTTAAAATCCTTGGAGGCAATATTTTAGTCCTCTTCCAAATACCACTTCAGGCAATTATAAGAACCTAGAAACAAAACATGGGATTCCTGCCCCCCACCAGAGTTCATATGATCTGGTCTCACTGAGGATCACTAGGTTCAGATATCTAGTGGAAGGTGGCAATGCATTCTTCACACGACTCCTTGTTTCTGGGACCTTCCTTGCTAATAAGGCAAAACCCCATGGAATTCATTGCTGTCCAAGGCATCAACAGACCTGTGTTGTACAGGCTTCCTCTGTGCAAAACACAGTAAGTACATGGCAACAGTAAATACATGACAACACATTCTCCTAAATTCTTAAGGAAAAAAAACCCATAAGTTTAAGAACAAAGGTAACCATCACTAAGAATAGAATTGAATAGGCAGAAGATAAAAGGAGTCATCATTAGAGAATGTACACACAAACCCCAAAATTAAATCAAACACCTTCTTGACCATAGTGGACCTGGCTAAGCAGCTGTTAATTACAAGCTCTGATAGTGGCCAAAAACATTAACTTGCACCTTCAAAACTAAACCTCGAGTTTACTACTACACAGAATTTAATATTTTTATACTGGCTGTGATTATGTGATTTATACTACATTTATAATTTTAACACATTTGTAATGATAATCCAGCTACCTAAGTTGCCTTTGAACCAGTGAGTTCAGAGAGTCCTCCTCACACTTTGAGCAGTGAAACTGCAGTTTCTTATATTAAGACATTTTACTTGACATGTTTTAGCTACTTTCATAAATTTTGGTAACAGTAATAAGTAAGTTCAAATGAACAACAGGAGGAACATGACCCACATTCAAAAGAACTCTTGTCAGGACAAGACAACATCACCTGGAAAATCAAGCATTCATCATATTAGTGGTGTTTTAAGGAAGAACAATACGATGTAGAAGTTATTTAAGAGCACAGATACAAAGCACAATGTACATGCCTTCTATACTTAGCCTTCCATTGTGGAACCCAGTTTAAGTTCCATCTTCATTCTTTCTCCTCCTCTCTTCCAAATCTCTCTTAAATTTGAAGTCTAATCTCATATCAAAATTTTACTGTCCAAAACTTGACTTGAATACAGCTGAAGTTCAACTATTTTTGCATAAATTCCACTGGCTTATATATAAATAGCGTAGCAGACACATTAATAGGGCATTAAAAATTGTTCATTACTCTCTTGCTAAACCAGTAGGGCACATTTAATCCTACAAAGACTGGATGCTTTTGCCAAAAAACAAGTTAGTTCACGGAAACTTGCATGCCTGTTCACCACAGCAGAGAAGGGTTCATTGTACTTGAAATCCAAACAAGTACAGTAAGAAAAGGTGACGATACCTTCACGTAGCCACTCAATTTCAGCTTTTCTCTACTGCACCTTACACCAGTTCCTCTGCATTTTTGGTTCCAGCACCACAGTGGTTAAATCCCAACCGGATGACAGCACATGTTTAGATGAAAAGTAGCTGCTTCCCGCAAACCAGATCTTGTTTGTTTTGTTTATTTTTAGGACAATGTTTGGGTAGAGACTTCATGAATATGCCAGGATGCGTTACACATCCTGGCTGATGCTGTCTTCACATGCAGCTATAGAGACTGAGGCCAGGAGCATTGGGACATGACGTGCCCTGAACCCATCCTGCATCCAGGTCAGCCCCAGCCTTCACACACAGCACAAGGGTCCTCTGTTTAGCAAAGTATTTGCTGCCTGGAGCTACAGAAGGAAATTCTTCCAGTTTTTTATATTCTCTTTTTTTCCCCCCTCCTTCCTTTTCTTCCTCTCCCGAGCTGTTTAGCTGGGGGTCACTGATATATACTCCAGCCAGGCATTAAACTGATGGGGGAGGGTTGGCTGTCTGCAGCGTATCCAGCTGTGGCCTTGTTCTGCCTGGTAAATGGAGTTAGGCATGGAATAAGAACACAGCGCTGATCTTATCCATGTGTCAGGAGAATTAAAGGACCAAAATCAATCAGAAATGCTGAAAGATCTCAGTACATTTACAAACAAATTTCATTTTAATTGATTACCTGATCCAACATTCTGAAAGGAGGAGAGGTTACTTCTGTTCGGCATCATATTCGTCTTCTACAGGATGGTTAAAACAACACTAATTAGAGTGAACCAGATAAATTTTGACCTGCAAATAAATAACAAAAGAAAACAAACAAATAAACATTGTGTTAAGAAGTGCATTCTGAGAACATTTTTGAAGTATATATTATAGACAACAACTGGCTTTTCTTAAAGGGAAATTTCCCAAGACACCGCAAAAAAAAAAAAAAAAGAGTTAAAAGGATATTTGGAAGGGACATTGTGCTTAATGTGGAGACTGTGGAAAAAAAAACCAAAACAAACACCTATTTGCAAAGTACATATAATGTGATTTGATAATCAGCTATTATCTATGATCCTCACTCTCTACAGGCAGTTACTAGTCACAGGTCCTGAGTTTTGTCTGTGATCCTGTTGCCTCCTTAAGAAATCATTAACATGGTTGGACTTTGATTCTGAAGACTTTATTTTTGAAAGCCCACAGCACAGTTTCAGCCCATGCAACACCAGCATCCTGCAATCATGAGCAAACCTATGCAAAACCAGGTGTGTGATCCAAAACACAGAAAACGTTTTGGCATGCAATGGTTTCTGAGTTTCCAAAGAAGCTAGACTAGGAATGCAAAGAGATTCTTTAAAGTTTGTTAAAAAAAAAAAACAAACAAAAAACCAAAAAAATTGATATGGCTACAAGAGAGACTTAGCTTAAAAGAAATGCCAAAATTAAATTCCAGCCACTAAAGACTAAAATTAAATCTAAATCCAAATAGAAGATCCCTAGTGAGTTGATCTGTTACAAGATTTATTTTTTTACACACACATCTGTTTTTAAATGGTTGGCAAAAAAAAAAATTTAAATTGCATCAAGTGACAAACTTAATGGCGACCATCTGTAGGTCCTCTGGGCTTTAACTCTGGACAAGCAAATAGAAACGCATCAGTAAAACAAGTGAAGAACGGAGACAGATGTCTGGGGTTGTCTAGAGACAAGCCACCTATTTAATTAACCACAGTCATCACAGCCCCGAGGTTCCAGGTTTCTGGTGCACAGACTTTCTGTGCCATGCTTTTTCATATTAGTCTCCTGGGAGGACAGCCCTGGGAGAAGGGAGCTGACTGCTGATCCTTGCAGAGGGAGGCTCCTTTATCGTGACCTCTGGCTTTTACCTCATCTGCTCCTCACAAGCTGCTCTCCCAAGGGGAAGCCAATCCCTGTCCTTTTGCTCTGTTCCCCCAGGAATCCCTCTGTGCTGGTCTCACTTTGTAGTGCTTTTTCTTCCTCTGCAGAGGTCACTTCTTAGTCCTAAGGGGAGTTTCCACCCCACCAAGCACCTCGTCCCCCTCACAGTGAGAAGTGGCCTTCCTCCGAGATCATGCAATCGACCATTCCCCAAAAACAGCACTGCTTTTCAAGGAGCCAGGATGAGGAGGGAGATCCCTGGAGCACCACACTTCATGAGGGGACTCACCCAGCATGTCCACCCTCTCCAGCATCACAGGACTGAAATTCTCCAAAGCAGATGGGGGGAAAGAATCTGGACAGCAGAGAGCTTTTCCACCCAAGTTTCGTGCTCAACAGGTTGTTTTATTGACATGAAACATTTACCGTCCTCTTTACCTCTCTGGGTCTTCCACCTCACAGACAGACTCCCTCCCTAATTCCTCCAAGTTTGCCTCAGCTCCTCCAAACTCAAAACCTGCCTAGCATCTCGGGAGCCTAACTTTGCTGGAGCAGGTCTGGGGGACTGCCCACAGACCCCTAGCAGGGCTGTGGCAACAGGCAGCTGAGCCCAGCAATAGGTAACAGCGTCTTTGCATGTCCACTTGTCTCTGCATTTCGTCTGCCTTCCAAACGTGAAGCACTAGGACACAAATCCAGTTAATACTGCCAATACATTGCCATCTTGGCATATTGCTTGTGTAATCTCTATTAAAAATAATGCACTTCAAGCCCAGACCTCCCCAGAAAACAACCAAAACTTTAACTTTTTGAGAACGTGTTCAAGTTGACACAGAAAACTAGTGACTCTCAACATTTCACACTGTTCTGCAAAAAAAGTGTCACTGTATCACTGAATAGGAAAAAACAAAATATGGGCAACTTGGAATTAAAAGACAGAAGAAAGGGTCAGTTTAAAAGAAAGAAAGACATAATTGCACTTCCTGTGTCTCTAACACTGCTGCTTTATGGTCAAGATCACCAAAAAAAACCCCATCCTTTTTATCTCGTGAGATGACGACTACCACTTAATCAGTGTGACAAACATTAAGGAGAGCACGGCTAGAAGGGAAGGGTTTCTACGCAATTGAAAATTCAATCTTCAATTCAGTTTGGTGAACACCTGGGTTTGCTAATAACTAAAAGGAAAAATGTCTTTTTTAAGGTTAAATATTTATATGGTTTCAGTTCGAGTTTGAGAACTCATTACACATCCCTTTTCTTAGAGGATGAGAGATCAGAGAAGTCATCCCCTCGTAATAATTGGATTTGGGGGGGGAGAACTTTCTAAAAACTCTCCACTGTGAGCAAAAAAAAAAGAAACAATTAATGAATTAATGAGTTAAGATAACAAACAGCTCAAAATCCACAGTATATCTGCTCTCATGAAATCATATGCTTTCAGATGAGGTTATACAGAGCCTCCAACAAGGCCTCCAGCAAGGCTGACTCTCGTTACAGAGCACATGCTGCACTCTGCCTTGTCTGGAACGAAGCAAAATTATTTCATCTGGGATTTATAAAGTCATCTGAAGTGAATGTATACAGCACTACCAATCATGTTTCATCTCTACAGAGCCCAGGCCAAATTAAGTTTTGTTCCACTAACGACCAGAAGAAACAGTGATTCACGACTCAAACAGGCAGCAAGTCTAACAAAGGATTCCAATTTTAAGACATTATAACACCAGGTGGCTCTACAGTAAAAACTCCTTTCCCTTGTGCAGTGGTTTACCAGCTGGCAACTCAGCCCCACCAGTGGCTTGCTTTCTTCCCCCCAGGATGGGGGAGAGAATCAGAAGAGTAATAGAGGGAAAATGCATGGACTGAGTTAAAGACAGTTTAATGGGTAAAACAAAAGTGACGCACAAGGCAAAGCAAAACAAGGAATTAAATCCCCAGGAAAGTAGGGTTCCATCACACGTAAGAGTGACTTGGGAAGACAAAAACCATCACTCTGAATGTTGCACCACCTTTTTTGCTCTTTCCCCAGCTTTATATGCTGAGCATGATGCCATATGATGTGGGATATCCCTCGGGTAAGCCTGTCACAGTTGCATCCCCTCCAAACTTCTTGTGCCCCCCAGCCTTCTCACTGGCGTGGCATAAGAAGATGAAAGTCCTTGACTTTAAAGAAACACTGTTTAGCAAAAACTAAAAACACTGCTGTGTTATCAACATTATTCTCATTCTAAATCCAAAACACAATGCTGTAACAGCTACTAGGAAGAAATACCAGCCAAAATCAGGACACTTTGGCTTAAGAGCCTAAAGCTGCAGCTCAACTAAGCTACAGGAACAGCTGTACACAGCAGTTAGTCCACAGATTTAGGGCGATGTTTCTCAGTGCATAAGTGTCTCACCTCTTCCTTTACTTCTGCCTGGACTGATTCCCACCTCCCTTTAGCAGAGACTACTATAGCACCCACTTGGTTCTTACTTTACCAAGGGAACGGATTGCAGTGCCTCAAGCATCTCTAAAGCACTCCTCTGACTGAAGATAGTTTTAAACAAAGCTCTCAAACTTGACCATCTCTCTTTTAAGGTTTTTCTGTTCTTCATTGTTTTTTTCATTTTCAGTTTCTCTCAAAACATTACCTGTAGCTCCCTGCAGCTCCTGTTACCTCTAACTGTCTCTGACACTTCTCCTCAGAAACTCCTACGGCAGAGTATTGTCACTCTTGGAAACAGACTAAACTCCAAGAAGTGGAGAGTGAGGACAAAAGCCCATCACTGGCACCATCTTCTCATCATTAGTTTCATTTGTTCTGCAACAAGATTTTCAGATTATTAGAGTCTGTTCCAATTATTCCAATAAAACACACACTGTTTTGGAAATAAGAAAGGCTCCTGAATTTTCACACCTTGAACAAAATTTGGTGAATGAGTGCTGATAGGTTCAGTATCCAGAGATTTTGTTTTTCCACAGTATAGCACACCTATGTGCATAAACAGACTTCCATTACCAAATTGATTTACCTTTTTCCTGCATAATTTGAAGACAATGTACTTGCTCCTGATTAAATTAAGCCTGTTCCCTCCCTCCCCCGATTTACTTCGCTTATTTACAAACAAAAGTCTTGATAGGCTCAATCTGATGGCAAAGTAAAACTCACTGGGATCTACTGTTTACCTCCAAAACACTTAGGTGTAAATCCATCTTTCCCCAACCCCTTGAAGCCCACTGTCAAACTAAAACAATATATTCACAGAAAGGCACCTGCATAATTTGGTGGAGATTCTGTACCCATGAACTATTGAATGGACACATCCTTAAGAGAGAGCAAAGCCATCTCTGCCAAAAACTGGACAACTCAGCAAAGCCATTATCTAAAGATCACCCTAAACATCCTTCTTCATTTCCACCTCCCCCACAACACAGTACATTAGACCCCAAAAGCTACAGCTAATTTCCTCCCAGCACAGCCCTGAAATCTGCTCAGTCCCTGACTTTTCACAAAATAAGTCCTGCGACACATAGGTCCCTGCATGCAAGTGAGCACAAAGTCTGGTTACAGGCACAGGGTGTTTTAGTTGCTAAAACTCAGTTTGGCACCTTCAGCAACACTAAATAAGTTAAAAATCAAATATCTGTGAATCAGATTTGACTAAGTCACCCTCTTGCAATCCTGCAGGTTTCCGATGTGGAAAAGGGAGTGGCACAGGAAGTTGCTCTTATGGCTTACCTCTTCCTCTGAGAAATTAGCGTGTTGGATATTGGAGAACGAGCAGAAATAAAACAATACAGCAGAAAACACCCTAAATAACTTTACCCCCCTCATAAACCACATCTATTTTCCTGTAATAACCACCCCAGCTACTCCAAAACCTAAATACGATATTTTTTAACCATTGTCTCTTAGTGTTAAAACATGATTCTCTCTTATTTGATAAGTATTGATGTTGTAGGCATTGTCACATCAATTGCTCTTTCAAGTAGACAGATGTAATCATTTTAATCAGGTCACGACAGCTGACAATTTTAAATGCACATCAAAAACGAAAACATTCATTACCATGTAAATACTATGGTTTGGTGACTACAAATTGAGATTTAAGCCACTGATATAAGAGATACCAACTGCTGAGTGATGACTGGGGAAAAGTTGAAGCTTCATAACTTTTGTGCCATAATAGATACTCTTACCTGAAATTGAAATTGTACACATTTCAATGAATTTGACCTCACTCCTATGCATTTGGCAGGACAAGAGACTAGACCACCTAGTCATACCACATTATTTTAGTAGACATCACTGTCTCCTCCTTATCTTACAGTCACACAAACCACTGTTTAATCTGGACTAGTTCACCAAGAGAAGTTAAAGGAAGAAGGAGAGTTAATTCTCTTCTGCCCAAAAAAAAGCCACCGAGGGTAAAAACATACTAGAAGAGATCTCCGTTAAAACACTTAACTCCTTTCTTCACACAGAAAAACAGGTTGGACAACCCTAATACCAGTCATACGCCTCTTTTCCATCTTGGAACCTTTCTGGTAGTTAAGCTAAAGAGTCTGACCAATGACTGATTCATCTCATGACAGTAATGACAAGCTCCCTGGTATTGTTCTGACGCTATTTCATTAACTCCTTTCCTATTGAAATTGTGAGCATGCTCAAAAGATTTGCAAATTGAGACTTTAAAATTTCACACAGAGTGGCAAATAGAAAGCTCTGCTGGTGGCTGGTGGGCTGTGACTGCTTACATCTCATTGTGCAGACTAACAAACAAAACAACCACTAACAAACCAAACAACATAGCTGCTGTAGTAGTATCTAGATCAATATAATTCTCACTCCTGAAGCCCAAGAAATACAGACTTTCTTCATCTAAAATTTCGGGAAGGGGATGGAGCACAAAACAGTTAGGTATCCAAATTCATACCATAAAGGAGCAGCAGTTGTCACTGTACAAGAGCACAAAGGCCTTAAAGAAAAGTTTCTCCTTTTTCTCATCCTACTTCACATGATCAACTTGCCTCTGGGACACCCCTAACAAATTCAATGAGAGCTTGCTACAGGTAAGTAAGGTAAGCAGGTAAGTAAGGCCTAGAAAATCTAAACAGATAGAAAAACTAATCAGAACAGCTTCAAAGATCATCTACTCTTTTTTCTTTTTTCTTTCTTTCTTGGATGTCCTTACCACTTTCCCCCATCTATTGCATTTTCCCACTCAGACAAATTTTTCCCACTATCTGCTTTCCTCTGTGCTGATTTCTTTCACTGCCACTTTGTGCCTGTCACTTCCTTTCGTTAATCAGTTCTCTCCAGTGCCCACTTATTCTGACAGTTTCTGTCTCTCATTTTGTTCTTCCATTTCTCCTCAATTTGACTCCTTTCCGAAATGCTTGCCCCATATTTCCAAACGTCCCCTCTAGCTCTTGAACGCTTCTTCATTTTCCAGCACTCTCAGGGCAGCAAGCATGCCCCCAGACTAAATACTTCTCATCACACTTGCTTGGCAAACCCCATCATGACAGTGATAGCTCAAGTGGCATCTGCTGTGGCTGCTGTGCTACCAAGCCATGGGTCTTCTTGCACAAACACAGGACAGCATTTATCAGCAAGTCCCAGCACTGTTCCCTTAAGCAAGGAATATGGTTACTATACCTGCAGTTACACCATTTACTATAATTAATGAACTTAAACAAAATGGTTCACTTAAAAACTGATCCCTGCATGAGATCTAAGTAAAATAAAAACCAAGCTTGGTCACATTTATGGAGTTCACTCTACATAACCGTCTCTGGAAGACCTCCTTTCTACAGGGGAAAACTCCCCTTCAATTTCTGTGGCATCTTGGGTCTGTTCCACTGGTCTAAAACAAAACCTAAATGAACAGCACCTGCTCTGAATACCCCAGAGCAGGGCATCATCTTATAGGTAGTCATTTAATTCAATGGGAAACACTGCTTCCTACACTGACAGCTACTACACATCAGAACCAACTGTTTTAACAAATCAAAATGGAAAGAATACACTCCATGTGCAGTGAACACAGCATTAACAATCACCAGCACTCCCCCCCATCGAGTTTGCTTATTTCAGCTTTTCTCTGGATCTTCAAGTGAAAAAGACAAAAAAAATCTTCCTATCCAAACCCTTTTAGTCCTTCTGATCCAACTCCAGCCTCAAGACAGATCTGCAATCTTTACCTCACCCATTCTCAGCTTCCTATCTACAACCAAAATACTTCAAATTTTTCACGATGGTCTTTGTTCCTTCCCAACAATGGTCAACTGGTGCCTTTGCCTACTTTCAAGGAGCTGGTTGATAACTGCATCTGATAAGCGTAGACAGTAACTGATACGGAAAAAATTACTACTCTTCCCCTCCTGCTTGCTGGTAAATATTTCCATTCCCTCAGTAAAAATGTTGACACACAAGTGAGTCCATTTAGCATTTGTCAAAATGGAAGGGAAATAAATTGCCGGTGTGGAAAAGGAAGTGTGTAAAATGAACTATCTAGAAATGATAGTATTACTATTTGACAGCCCAAAAATAATCTCTCTCTGTTATCCTCTCGGTTCAGACTACCCCTCCCCATGACAGAAAATGTAGGCACTCTCCCATCTTCTGATTACTTCATCTTTCTTTCCTACATTACTTCCTTCTGCTGTGGGAAAGCAATCTCATCCTCATCCTTTGAAATTCCATTTGGCACTATCATGCTTTTCCTCCTCCCATGTTAATACCTTATCTTTGGTGACATTATCCATGAGACTATAGTGAAAGGAAAAACTGAGAAGTTCATCAACACGAAAACTTGCAAAACGGGCTGCTCCTGTGTCCCTCTTCCCCCAAAAGAGAGGGAACGTGTGGCACAAAGATGAAATATTCACCATGTTCTGACTGGCATCATGTTCACACAGATGCCCTGGAGATGCAGACACAGAGAATTTGGGCACGTGCAGAGTCAAGGCTCAGAGACAAGATGACAGGTTGACAAGATGAGCATTTGGGGGAAAAGGAACTGGTGACAAAAGCCATGTGTTCGAGATCACGCAAGCACTGTGGCAGGAGCAGAAAGCCCATCTCTTGAGCCTCTGTGCAAGCACACTCAGTCTATTTACACTTCTGCACAGGGGGAAATTCCTCGGGCAGCTCTGGAGCAGGAGGAGAAGGAGTGGGGGCTGCAGTTTTCATCCCGTTCCTCTTTTTGCTGGTGGGCAGCAGGTATCTTGCCGAGAAAGCTCTGATTTCCAAGCTGAATTCACCGCCGAGCGTGCGGCTCCCAGAGCCACCGAATCCCACCCCGGCTGCTGACAGGGCTACACGAGGGAGGACTTACGAGGTCTAAATCTGTCAGGGGAGACAGAGCCCAAACCCCTCGATTTCCGTCCGCAAACCGATCAGCCGTAACGCCGGGTTCCTGTTGCTAAACTCCAGTGATGCCGAGACGGCATCCATCACCGGCTCAGCCCCGGGAACCCATCCCCGCCGGGCACGGCAGCCCTCGCACAGCCGCAGGAGCCTTTAAAAGCCACTAGCCGAACAAAGGAGCGCGGACAAAGAGCCCTGTCCCACGTCTTCCCTTCCATCAGGTAGACTATTGACGATGGAAAACCAAGCCAAGCCAAGCCCAGCCCTGCCGTTCCTCCCTTGCCTCCTCGGACCACGGACGCGCGGGGACGGATGTCCCCGCCGCCGCCCGGGTCAGAGGCTTTGTTCATCGGCGGGGACGCGGCAGAACCGGGGAGAACACCCGGACGAAGAGGGAGGGAGAAGCGTCCGGTGACGAAAGGGACAACGGGGGGAGCCCCGTCTCTTTCAGCAGCGGGGTCCCTGCCGAGACGGGCGGCAAGCGGGGGACCCCGCCGCCCACACCCGTCAGACGTGCGAGGGGGCCGGAGGCGAGGGGATGGCACAAACTCCCCTAAAAGTAGCCAAAACCAGGGCACGACTGCGAGTGGCTGAGCCGGCGTCAGCCCGGGCTCTGCGCGCGCGGGAGGGACCCTCTCCCCACGCCCGCGGGGCTCCGCCGCCGAGAGCGGGGCCGCCGCTGCCCGGGTGGGCTTCACCCGCCCCGCGGGACGGCGCTTCCCCCGCACTCACCGCCGGCTCCGGCCGCCGCCGCTCCCCGCGCATCCCGGTCCCCGCTGCCCGCCCGGCTCTGGGAGCGCCGCCACCGCCCCCGGGAGCCGCCCCCCGCCGCAGCGCCCGCCCCCCGGCGCGGCCGGGACACCCCCGCGGGCGGAATGGTTCGCTCCCCTCAGGCCGGGGTCGCGGGAGCGGGGCGGCCGAAGGGCAGCCGGGATGGGGGTGTGTCGGGGGCGGGGGTAGAGGGGCGAAAAGGGGCAAACGGGCACGGGGATGCCCCCGGAGGGGCTACCGCGGGCCATTCACGATCCATAAATATGAGTCGCCAGGCAATTTCCTGCCCGCGAGATTAGCTGAGCAAATAGGGCGGTGCTGGCAGGGCGCGGGCCCGGTTTTCCGTGCCCGGGGCTGCCTTTACCTGCGCTCGCCCTCCACCTCATCTTCCTCTCTTCATCATCTCCGGTGAAGCCGTGTTGCAGAGGGGGCTGCCCTCTGACCTCCTGACTCCGGAGGGGAGCCGGGTTGCCTCCGTGCCTTGGTTGGGGTGTCCCTGCCGCTCACCCAGCCCGGGGTCACACCCTGCTGCCACCTGCCAGAGGCGTCCCGCGAGTCAGTCTTACCTGAGGAAAGTACACCTCTGAACGTGTGTGTGTGGGCACACAGACACACGTGTGTGCATACACACACAGGGGTCCCAAAAGACCCCCATCCAGGCCCCATGCATCAGTGAAGGATGCATGCGGGTGGCAGCTGCCACCACCAGCATTTCGCTGTCCCAAAGTGGGCAATGGGCCGGTGAGCCCGTCCAGCCCTTGCTGGAGGGGTTTTCACACCAAAGCAAGCCTACGAACCAGCACTGGCTTGGCAAAGCATGTTTGCCAGATCAGCGCATCTCACCCATCCCGGGTTTGGCAAGTGCCTGGGGATGCCAGTCTGGACCCTTCAGGGTTCCTGGCTCTGAAGGCTGCTCATTGACAGAGGCAGCGAGGCTGACCACTGGGTTGCAGCTGTTACGGGGAAAAGAGGACAAAGCCTCCAGAGAGGTGTCATGCCATCCCTGGGATCACTGGGGGCTGGGAGCCCAGGGCATATAAGCAACCTTCGCTTTCCAAGCGCTCGTGTAGTCTCAGCTTGGTAAGGCAAAGCCCGGCGATGAGAGATGCGAGCCAGCCTGGAGGGCTGTGCTCAGGGCAGTGAGCCAGAGTATCCTGCATAGCGATCTTGTTTCGTGCTGTGTGGCCTTGTCACTCTACCTTTTCCCGTTTGTTTCTCAAAGAGGAAATTCGGGCATTGCAGCACATACCTGCTGTGCGAGGGTCCTGTGGGATGAGTCAAAGCTCACGCAGCCCTCGGCCAGGTAACCCATTACCACGATTGCTGACTGTACCCGTGTGCCATGAGGAAATGGGGGCCCTGGTGATCCGGTTCCTACCTGGCATATTCCAGAGGATATTTTACTTGGCTAGAACAGTTACTTTACCACAATCTAAACGTTGTAATAATTCATTAATATCTGGAATCTGTCTAGTAACACCCAAAATACCAGAGAATATTTAAAAAAACCCAAACCAACCAACCAAAAAAAAAACCCCAACACCCCTGGCTGTCCTGTGTCTACTGTAGTTTACATACAAAAAGACATCTTTGAGACTACTTACACTAATAGGCCAGAACTTAGATGAGCTCTTCTGTGATGCCTCTACAAACATCCCAATGCTTCATTTATCACTAGCATTGAATCTGGCTTTTCTGTTTTGTTCATTGAACAAGAAAGAAGGAGTACACATGGTTAAAAAATAAAAGTAGATGCATATAATTAATACAGAGTTAAGGACATGCTCACAGCTGGTAGAGGTGAGGATGACTCTTAACCCTGCCACAGCCAGAACTGAAAGCAGCCAGCCTTCCCTTCATCTAACACGATCTTCTTTTTCCTTTTAAGTGGGAAAACTCTAGATAACAGTCTGCAAAAAGCTCCCTAGAGAAAACGAAGCCTAATAGTACGGAAAGCTGTAACTTTGCTCTTGCTGTTAAGCTGTTACTCTGAAGGACTTTCGATATGCCCGCTGAAACACACCTTCAGTTAATTCCTACACAACACAAGAGGTGGCAGCACACCTGGATAAGGCAGACCATGTGCTTCCCCTGATACCTGTATGATTGGACAACTCTATCTGAATAAATGTCATCTGTTTCTTGGCAGCAAAGGAAATAAAAATAAGGAATAGGACTTATCTCTAAATAATAAGAGGTACTTAAAACCAGCCATAGCTGAGGCCCTAAAATAACTTGGTGGGTTGTAATGTCTAACAGGTAAGACTCTGGCAATTTAAAACAACAACAACAAAAAAAACCCTGTCTTGGAATTTTTACAAGTGGGAAACACTTAAAAATTAGCAAAGAAGTGAAACTCCAAAACCTAAAGAAAACTCTTGCTGAAATAAAAGCAACAATGCTACTATTAAAGAAAGTCAGGAAAAAGTGTATGGAAACTGGCACAAGAGCTACAAGCCATAGATGGGTTCAACAATCCACCTAGCTAGTATAAATTGTTTTCATGGCAATTGCTCAGCTACAACAACTGTACTGCATATTATAGAGCTTTTAAAATTCTCCACCCCTCAGCATGCAAGCATGCCCAATAAAAGTTTCGTTTCCATGGTGATTCATATAAGTAGAAATCAAATGTTGGAATGTTTGCAAAAATCATGCTTTAATCAGGAGCATTGCAAATGGTAATAAAATATCATTTTATTACCATATTTCAATGTCATGTTCCTGTAAGAGGGAAGGAGAGATCAGCTGCTTCAGAACCTCTGAGCAGGCACCCACAATCACAACCTGGTCCCTTACCTTTACAGATTTTATCCACATCAGGTGTGGACATGACTGCATTTCTGTCAAATGAGCCAGAGCCCACAGCTGGGAGTTGGTTCAGGCTTTATGTTACCTGCAGGAGGAGAGCCTGACAAAATCAGTTGAGATAAGGCTACCCATTGATGACTGGGTGCTGTTACACCCAGTCTTTTCTTTGGTGGCAAAACTGGTCTGGTTTCTTCCCTTTCCTGCCTTAACTATTAATTTGGGTTCCTGATTTATGGTTTGTGACCTTCTTTGGAGGGCTGATGCAGTTATTTGTGAAAACCAGACCAAGAAAATAATCCAGGCGAAACCTCTTCCTTCCCTGCACCTTTACCCCTTCCAACAAATTTCCAAACAGTACTTGCATTAGGGTGATTGATGAGAAGAGAAACAAATAGATCTGAGCTGCTGTGCTTGAGACCAAACCTCTGTTTCTTGAACTGGCATCACCAACACACTAATGGATTATTAAATTGCACCCTCTTTGAACAAACATGTCACAACAAATGAAATCATAAGGTTCAGTGCTTTCCATCATTTCACCAGAGCATTTTGAACCACTGTGAAAAAAGCCAGCTGTTGTTTGCCATTGAAGAATAAAATTATACAATTGTTTATAGCTTGAAAATAATAACAACCGTCACAATCAGAACTTCTGGTGAAACTTCAAAGCAAGCAGTGATTCTTCCGCTGTAACTTCCTCAAAGACATTTTGAGGCAGTGTAGAAGACTGGATGCTAGGTACTGAAAGAAACTTGATTTTTGTGGCTCGTTGGGAATCTCTGCAAAATCTAAAGGCAACATGAATGGTACTGCATTCATCAGTACCATTCCAGTGGAAAAAAAATCACACCCAATAGTTACAGTGGTCATCCTAGTTAAAAATCTAAAAATCTGTAAATGAAGCACACAGTAGGGGATGCATATCAAACAATAATATAATAATGTAAATTGGTGTTCAACCAGTGGAGTGTTCTTATGACTCGGCCTGAAACCTAAGTCGTCACACAAGAGCTATCAAGAAGAAACTGCCCGGGGAAAATAAGTTACATGAGTAATCAAATCTCATGCTCCAGGGCGCAAGTCAATTGCTGGAAGGGTCAAGAAAGGAATTTCCTCACTCTCTTCCTTTGCACAGTTGTACACAATTAACTAGGTTGTAATTGCAAGGCAAGAAAGCAGTTAGGTCTTGCATTCCTCTGAATCACTGGGCACTGGCTGCTTTCGCAGCTGAATTCAGAGCTGAAGGGACAGGTCTGGTAAGTGGGTTTTGTTGCAGTTCTGTGAGGCTTTGCCTGGAGTTGCAGTGCAGTTGTGAGATTTGCTCTTCCTTTGTGCTGACTGCCTACCCCAGAGTATGACTGTGTTGCAGAACTACCATTAAAGCGAGACTAATTTAGGCAGTTAATTTTCTGTTAATAATAAGTAGTTACCTTAAAAAATCTCTCTGTCAATAATTGCACAACTCATAATGACTCATTTAAGTAGCAGCAGTGTTGTAGCCATGATGGCCTAAAGATATAAACAAGACAAGATTTGTTGGAGAGGTAACCATTTTTATTAAGCAACTAGACCATTTAATGCAATAAAAGATCATGCTGTTTCTTCTTTAAATAGAGCATTTTAGCGATCAAAAGAATTTTTGCTAACACAGGACAGACATTGCTTCAACTCACAAGAGCATTCCCCTGTTAGCTTGTGTATGGCTCTCTGTCTTCACTGCTGATTAATTGCTTCCCTTTCCTACAATCAGGGTGTGTTGGTGAGTGGGGGTGGCTTAGGGCTTCGTTAGCTGCTACAGCAGCTAAGCTCTCTACAGTGGTACTAAAATGTTTTTTCCTGTACACAAGTACGTTTTTGACATATGATCTGTGAGAAAACGTTGAAAACTGCAAGCATTAGGTCTACAGGCAAAACCTTGGTCAGCGCTCCTCATAGATGCCAAAACAGTAGGAAAACAGTTGGCAGAAGACATGGTGCGAATTCTGTAGCTACACTGGCTTACAATTATAGTCATAGATTAGGGCAGCTAATCATTCTGTACTCAATGGTACTGTACATGGATACCTTCACTTTACGGTTGCCCTGCACAGGACAAAAGTTCCTATATGTATGTTAGTCTGGGGCCTTATGATTTGCTTCTGATGCCAAGCCAGGAAGTTTTCTGTTCTCCTTTGGTCTCTATTTATCAAATCTGCATGTGTATATAGCAATATTGTGGGCCATGTCGGTGAGATAGTACTTTCTTTAGTAGGAAGTGAGAAGAAATCTAAAAGAATTTAAGCTGTTTGCCAAGGGTTACACGAGAAATCTCAGTGGGGGCAAAGTGTGGAACACAAGAACCAACATTACTACTTTAATTTCACAATTAATCTTTGTAAAGATAGATCTCCCTGTGCTGAAATAAATTCTCACTTGGTTTCTTCCTCCTGCAAAAAGTGTTCTTCCCCTTCAAGTGGAATTAAATTAATTAGTACAGTCAGAAGAGGTAAACCACTTTATTTGTACCAAAAGGAAAGATGGTTGACAAAACTTACTTCATTCTGTTAAGAGTCATTTGGTCTTTTGTAAAGTAAAAAGCTTTGCCTAACAAAGTTGAGATAAAATATATTCTCACAACTGATTCATGAAGCTGCCTTTGCTGGCAAGTTTTTATATGTGCATTGAGAAGGGTTGTAGAGATTTTCTTCTCAGCAGATGGCCCCCAAATGTGGAATTATGTCCCATTAACAGCACAAAGGATGACACAGTATCGCTACTACTTTCTCACACTAGTAGGGGCAGAGTAAGATGCAGAGATATATTTTAGCCTCAGACTTCTGTTTCTTTTTCCTCCTAACAGAGGAAGAATTATAAGCAACTGCAAAATGCAAATTATAACCATTCTCTCCCTATGAAGCCTCTACTTAAAATTGCCTTAAATGCTTAGACAAAATATACTAAACCCAATGATAAACATCCTGAAGATGCGTTAATACCCAAGGCAAAATCAACCTAAACCAAAATAGAAATCAAGTGAAAACCAACCATCTAGCTTCCCCACTGCACTTGCACCCCCTTCAACAAAATCCTAAAAGTATTACAGGGTAGTAGAGAATGTCACAGAATGGAATACAGTCATACACTGGGCTGGGCAGTCAGCACAAAGGAAGAGCAAGTCTCCCATCAGAATATGCAGGGGAAGGGGGAAGGTAGTTCAGCATCTCCCAACAGGTTTTTAACTGATGGGTGCTGTTGAAATCTGGCTCCTGAGGCCAGGACAGCTTCTGTACCAGAGAGCTTGTTGGTGTGCAAGGCACTGTGAGATAGGATGTGGCACATACCCATCATATATGCCCTGTGCCAGATTAATCCGTATCCTGTCCTTCCCTTTCCTCCTTATGTCAGCCCCATTTTGGGTTACCCTGGGGAATAATGGGGGACCATGCCCGACCATCCTACTGGTAATACTGTTTCCCTCTGCCTGCTCTTGGGTGTGCCACCTTCCTCACAGAGTCTGTCATCGTGCTAGTTATGGGATTGGGCTCTGGCAGGCAGGGCAGGGGATGAAACTGGGAGGGCTCCAGATGACCTCAGCCTCTGTGCAGGATGCAAACTGCTGGAAGAGCTTTTGGTACCATGATCTTTGTGTAAAGGAAGTAAAGCACTTGGGTACTTCAGATTCAAAGCTCCACACCTCTCCACCTGCCCAGCCTGCGGCAGCTGGGAACCCTGCACTTTAACCAGAAGCTAAAGATTTACAGAGCAGCACCCAGCTAACAGTACAAGGTAAACTGAGAAGCAAATAAACACAGAGATTTTGGGAATACGAGTAGTTTGGAAATGCTATTTTACAGGAGCTGGACCATGAGAAGTCTGCTGACTTACGCACATATCCTTGTCTACACTGCTCACTGGAGAGCATCCGTCCCCATCCCACAGCGCTGTTCCTGGCAGCCTGGGTAGCCTGTTTGCCACAAAACCCTGTATGTGCTCTTCACTCTGGGCCTGCACTGGTGTGGCCATGACACCACATGCTTCCCATGAAATTTCCACTGACTGATGTAGGATTAGGCCCACAGGAAATAATAAAATATGCTTGCTGATCCCGCAGTATCACAGGAAATTAACATATGACAATATTTAACACATCGTTTTAATAAATTATAATTTTGTACTATAGTTTAAAGACCACTGTGAAATGTGAGATAGGAAGCTGGGAGTAGTCTGGCTTCTTTTTCATAATGCCTTGTTTGCAGGTTTCTTTTTTTTTCTTTCTCTTTGTACTACTGAAACCTTACAGCACTCAAGGGGGAGGCATCCCAGTGCTGGTGAGCAACAACCTTCATTTTGGTTGCAGGCTTCCCAAACTATCCTGTGAACTAGAAGCCCATTCTAACCAAGAAGAGAAATGCACTATCTCAGTGATACGCTTTGCTAACAGGACATAAATTACTGAGCAACATGAAATGAGGACACAAAACTAGCCCATAGGAGCCAGGTGATTAGTGCATAAAGAGAGAGAAGGGCTGACAGCAGATCCTCATTAAACTTAGGAACAGTTTGTCATTAGCATGTTTTCTTAAACCTCAGAATTTTAACGGGAGATAAATGCTTCTTTCTGCCTCCGATCTCCTCTTTAGTTAACGGAGGTTTCAGGTTCCCCCTCCCCCTTCATTTCTGGAGAGGCTGCCAAGTTTTCCCAGAGCTAAAAGCAACAACTTTCTGTTAAACGTTACTTCATGCTTCTGGTATTAATCTAATAGGAGGCTGGATGGGGAGGAGGGGGAAGCAGCAATGAAAGCTGATTTCCTGCCGTGCAGTGGGAAATCCATAGAAAATTCAGATTTAACACTAATTTTAACAGCTGGATGACTGCTTTGGCTTTTACTCGCCATAGGAACATACAACTGCATACTATTTTTTTGTTACAAAAAGAAAACAGATGTCAAGCAAAAGGCAAAATAATAAGTAGGCTTGCAATTGTAAATACCCTAATTAAACCATCCTATTCAACTATGCTAGAAATATCAACAAATTTTGCAAATTACCTCTCATTTCTGTTAACATTTCTAATAAGAATGTTTATGGAAACAGAAAATATCCAAGGAAATCGTCTTGCTAATAAGCAGTTCAACAAATATTTACTTGGGAAATGGTCCAGTGACCACTTTGAAAAGAGTATTAGTGGGTTTGAGAATCACACAATCGGGGCATTGAAATAAATCTCCTTGATGGAGGTGAAAAAAATCGTAACAAAAGGAGCAGATTGTGAACACTCAAAATATAAGTCAGAGACAGCAGTCCTGAGCAGTTTATGGCCATAGACAACATACACCACAAAACTGTTAGCAGCACCTCTCTCACGCATGCAGCACACCAGTGGATAACTTCTTATATTCAGCCTCCATTCTCTAGATAAGTTCTTTATTAGGAAAGCCTTGTCTATTTATTCTGATAATAATTGTTTGGAGGATGATGGCCACAAATATAGTCCTTTATCTTGACTAGTAAAATAGTGGTTGTTTTTGTCTTTCAGTGCTTGTTGCTCAGCCTTTGCTCCACCTGTTTCTCACACACCATATGGCTCAAATCCTGACATATTGCAGAAGATTTTTTTTACATTGATGCAAAGAAAGCTTAATACGGTACACATGCTGAAACTGAAGGCTGTTTTGGAGATGAAGCAGTGCTATAGCTTGTTTGTGCATACTGAGTATCCAAGGAAGGACCCTTACTGCAGATTATCTTGATTATAAGGCTTTACCTGCCCGCTGATGCGTGCAATCAACAGAACATGGCAGCTGGTTTTTATGTCTCTAGCTGCAGCCAGCTGTTAGACTGAAAGTGTTAATCACCCTTTTCATCGGTCCCAGGCTTGCATTAAGCAAACTGGAAGACGCTCAGGGGTAGTGATGTCTGAAAAATCCCAGAAGCTAACACCCAAAACGTGAAGCAGAAGTTACGCTATGTGAGCTGGAAAGCTTCTCGTGGGGCAGATAAGCACAGGACTGGAATATTTGATAGCCTGAAGTACTTAAGGGCAGGAGAGACAAGAAATGAAAGCCTTGAAAACAAGGGAGAGCATGAGAAAAGTTCCCGTGGATGTCACGTTAGGAAGAAGTTTTAACAGATGAAGCTTCCTAGGGGTCTTGAAAAAGCAAAGACCTCTAAAAAGAAAATTGTTTCCAGTTTCTTTATTCTGTGTTCCTAAACCTCAGGACACTACGCACAGTTTTTAAGTCAGCAGGACCATTGCCATTGCACCCTCTGTACTCCAAAAATTCCAGCTGGTATCAGGTTTTCCTTGTAATGGAAACAAGCTGGCAGAACTTCAAAGTCTTGATAACAGTTTATACAGAGAAGGGACAGCAACAGTTTGTTATACTTCACTATTAAAAATTTTTTTTTCACCTCTCTTTTTTCTTTCTTTTTTTTTTTTAATTTTTTTTTTCGAGCAGTTGGACAGAATATGGCAATGAAATGGTGCCACTTGTATCTGGTCGCAGCTCAGGAAGAGAATGTCAAAATGTAGCTGTACTGGAATTTGTCTGGGAAATGCTATCTAAGAGCTCAACTTTCATCAAATATACCATTGCCAGGGGCTATGAGCACCATGAAATCACTGAGCTCAGTTGGACAGCTTTTAAATGGCTGAAAAACTGAAATGGGAGCTTTGAAAAATAGGGATATATGAGTATCCGATCTATTTTTTTATTGGAAAGCACAGAAGTCACACCACTGTGATAAACATTGTCTTAAGGCAGCACAAACACTCCAAAGAACATATGAAACTGAGTGAAAAAATGTTAAGCGAAAATAACACTTTAGATAAATTTGCCTTTGATTAACAAATGCAGTTCAAACAATTCCCTCTGAGTCTTAATGTTGTATCTTTTCTAATTTTCGACCCCAGTAAGATTGTAGCTCCAGTTTCCAGGCTGTCCTAACTTTCCATGTAGTACCAAATGGCGTACGAAGAATGTTAACGCAGTGTGGTCTGTGCCACTTTGCAAAGATTTAAGAATTATGCTGGGGCTCACGGTAACCAAAGGCTGCGTATCTATATAAAGAAGACATTTTTACTTCTCTGGAAAAAAATGTTTCTCTTTTGAAAGTATTACAGTCCCTCATTTCTTTTCTTCCTCCTTTACTTCTTCTCTGATCATGTGCAACAGTAGAAATGGCCTTTGTTGGCTTTTTCTGGGCTGGCAAGAAGCCCAGAGATCCAGCTGACAAAAACCTCAAGTCAGCAAATCCAATGTGAAGAATGTCCTTTTCAGAGTCCCTGTTTCACAGTCTCCCTGTCACGGAACACCTCAATAGCACCACACAGCAGAGCCTTGCCTGGCCCTTCCTTACAAGGTGAATTATCCTTACCCTGTTCCTCATGCTTAAGTAATTAGCTCTTGTAACCCCACCCATGTCTGCCCAGCATTTGTATGCTGAGCTCTGGGGGAGGCTGATGTGACAGCATCAGTCCAAAACGAAGCTGCCATCAGTGGGTTCAAGGAGCCATTGCAAGGCTCAGTGGGTTGGCCCCTGTCCCTCCCACCCTTCATTACATCTGAAGTGTAGCATTCTGCACTCAGAGGCAAGCAGCCTGAGAAGTCTGTTATCCTAGAAAGAGGTACAGTCGGCAAAAGCTCCCCAAGTTAAGTACGTGTGCTGCTGTAATCCTCACCCGCTACTGGATCACTGGGTTTGCACCAAAATTTCTAACACAAAAATTTCTAACACAAAACAGTCAAGGATTTCACAGAAACTACAATGGTCAGCAGTCAGAAAAACAACTGCTGTGAACAAACTCAAGCGTCTGTCTCATGCATTAGTGGAATAAGGTGAATTTTGATTTTTTTTTCCCCAAAGGAATTCAGTGGTATTTAAAGAAATAAAGAACACAGTAAATAAGGGCTTCACTGAGTGGGACAGCAATCTGCACTACAGCTTCGCAGCACGGAAGTGGTTCATCCTGCAGTCACAGCATTTCATATAATATCGAAATAAGCACTTATTTCTCACGCAGTTTTCTTTCCTGAGCCTTTCCTTAGTGGACACAAGTGAACACCGTGCTTTCTGCTCTTTCTCCTCCCCTTTCCTCAGTGGTCCTTTGGTATTTACCTCCTCTCATTTTGGATTTCCTGTCTCTACCCTAGGGAAAGGATTTTCCTGTGAGAAAAAAATGTCACATTGCTGCTCTGCCTGGATGCCAATAGTCCAAGCTTATCCTCCATCTGAAGCAAAGCTCTCATTTACCTGCTATCAGAATAGTACTGCTCTTAGATTTTCTTCTTTTTTTTTTTTTTTCCTCAGATTTCATTTGGAACTAGCTTTAGGTCCCTAATAGAGCTGCTATTTCCATTTGTTAGATTAAGATGGATGCAGCTATTTTGGATAAGTGAAGACCTAAACTGCACTAAATCTCAAAATTAAAACCAAGCATCTTTTTGAAAGCACACCTACTTTCTATAGGGTCCTGCATAGCACATATCTTTTTGGGTACTATATCTGATGTTTTGCTCTGAGAGGGGGAGAAAAGCAAATTATAATACTCCATATCTCTTCTGCACATGTACAGACAGCAGGGCACAGCACCTCTGCTAGAAGCATCCAGATATGGTGATATTTAACACACACAGCTGTTTCTGAAATTACAGAAGGTGGTTTTGCATGAGAGGACAAATATCCCTGGCAATTCACACCTAATTATTCATGGAAATAAAAGTCACCAGCAGGATGTGAGAGGAAAAAAAGCTCTGCATCTGAGCAGTGAAAATCCCAGGATATGTTTCTGCTCAGATGGTTGGGACCCAAAACTTGCTCCACCTAAAACACAGAGCAGAGTTTTTTGTCTTCTTCCAGTGACCAAAGAGACCAATAAACCTTTAGCCTCTGGACTGGGTCATGGCCAAGGCTGCTGAACCCTCAGTTGCCTTGCTGACAGGTTTTGGAAGTGCTTGGGAAGGACAAACTCTGGCTCTGGAGAGGCTAGAAGACAACAGAAATGTGCCGTGAAGACAGAAGAGCAGTTTCTGAAAGCTCAGCAGGTATCGTGCTTGTGTGCGTGCACGTGCAAGCGCAAGGTGTGCATCCTGTACTGAGTGTATGTAACACCAGCAGGGTGCTGAAGTCTGGCTAAAGAATGGGGTAGGATACATTGCTTAGTGCATTTTTTTAGAGGCCTTCAGGGTGTTTGGTGCTTAGGATGTTGAAAATGCCTTAGATTTCTTTGCTATCCTCTTGTGGTATGTGATAAGAGATGCTAGATTGGCATGATTGCAACAGCCTGACTCTGGCAAACAACGGTCTGTGGCTTTGAATGGGTTGTACTGTACCTCTTAAAACTGTTATAGAGCATTGGGGAGTGTTTTGTGGCTTGTGGTATATGCAGAATGGGTGATTTGTAGACCTTTTGGGTCTAACCAACTATTACCTCTGCACTTGTGAGGCATTGGATTGGATGGCCCTGGTGGCTTATTCCATGTACAGTGCGTGATATCTCACATTGCTCACTATTTTATGAGAAATAAATTATTGCATTGATTATATTCTCACTTTGAAAGTTGATGAAAAACTTCTTTAATACATATGAAAGAATGTCTGGAGGTTGAACTCTAGGTAATGCATTTTGGAAAGCTCAGAAAAGCCAGTAGTCTGGCCAGTGCATCACCAGAGAGCTAGCTGGGGTTCAGAAGAATGCAGCAGGATTACGTGCAGCCTGGCTTCAGTTTTAGCTTGAACCCATTTGCTTTTCATTTTCTGCAATGAAAGTATAAGAAGAATCTAAATCTACACTTAGTGATCATTCATGGAACTAATGAAAGTCAGATGCAGACAGTGCTTTAATAAAAGTCAGACTCAGTTGCACGGGAAATTATGTGGAGCCTGCAGACACTTTCAAACCAGGGGAAATATCTGTGGAAGGGACAGTTTGGATGGTCTTGAACTTTGTCTCAGTTGCAGCCCAAACTCATAATGTTAGAAATCTCTTAAGGTCAGGCTTGTAAACAGACTGTCAAAAGTTCAGGGTTTTTATAAATAAAGACATAAGGAACAACCTTTCTGTCATAGCCAGACAACCTATTCACATGCTAAATGTAGTCAGCAAAGCAAACATTGTGCAAAAAATCTGGTGTCTTCTAAGAAATAAGATAGGTGAATAACCAAGTAAAGCTCTTTCAGTGGAGAGAGCATGTGGGACACTGTAGTAATCAAAAAATAAAGGTGAACTGTGAGCAAACTGACTGTATACTAGGGAGAAAAATCAAACCTCCAAAGCCAAGTGTAAGTCTCACTTTGCCAAGTTCAACTCTGCAGCAAGTAAATGTTCCTATGTAGAAAACTCCAGTAGAATTGACTTAAGCCAGGTGGGCCTAGTTTGAGTTTTATTCTAATCTGGCCTTTCCCTTCTAGTTGATGTTCATTTATATTTTCCACACTGAAATCTGAAGTTTCATTCCATATAAAAGATAAACTTGCTTAACTGCAGTTAGAAGCAGAGATACCTGCTTCTTTGCCACTGAAATAATGAGGATATCCATAAAGCATTGCCACGTTCTACCTGGTCAGTACTTTTGTGTCATTTCTCTCTTGCAGACAGACAGATATTGGAAACTGGCACTGCATTTTTCTGACACAAAACCTTCTGATTTCAGAGCAACTCCTTAAATGCAAGTTCTCACATATCAGTGACAATTCAGAGCATATAACACCTCGCTTACTTAGAACTCCAGGTGCTGGACTTCTGAAAACTCAGCTTTCAATCAGTCAGGCAGAAAGTATTTGTCTGGCTGTGACTTTCTTGATGCCTTCTCTGCATGCTGCCCTGATGTCTTTCTGGTTTCTCTTACACATGAACAATATTCAGCCACCTGCATGTTAACTCTGCCTGTTATCAAACCCTCCACCTACGCAACACATTCTTAAACAGCTTTGTATGTACCCTCATTTTCGGGGTAGTGGCTCCTATTGTTTCAGCTATCTATTCCCTAAAGCCTAATTGCACTTTGCAGTTGACTTAAATGAAAGGTGGTTGTTACACCCACTACCTTCAGCAACTGCCAGCATCACAAGATGAGCATTTTTAGTACCCAGGCAAGCCATTGTGTTTGTGTGCCTCAGAACTGCTCAACAGGACACTAACCACTGATGGCAAGTTTTCTCAGACACACAGATCGCTTCCCATGAAACTTCTAGAGCTGCAGAGCACCTTCCTCTATATTCCTACAGTAGAGAAGCTCTGTGTTTAAATGCAGCAGCTCCCTTTTCCTTGACAAAGGTAGAATCTGTTCCACTCTTCTTCCTGCTCTTTAGATCATTCTCATCTCCCCAACAAATTCAGTTTTCCAGTTAAATATGCCAACAGGCTGCTCTATTTGCTGAAAAATCTGAATTTTGCCTTAGCTGTAGATTCATACCTTTGAAACCCAACTCTACACATTCCAAAATTAACCCATATTGTCAGCTAGCCTTAATGTGGTAAGACAGAGTAGCCAGAGTATCTTGGGGAATAAAGACATTTTTACCTTTTGGTCAAAGCTGGCATTTTTGGCAATGAGTAGAAGCTGGAAAGCTCTTGACAATACTCTGGAAAGCCCTTGACAATGAGACACCCACATTCAAGTTCCTGATGTATTCATCTGAGCAGGTGTGGAGTAAAAACCTCTGCTCCAACTTGGGCAGAACTTTAAAGTGGGATCCTGTGTCAGGTCAGTGCCTGATACCACAAAAAAAAAGGTTCACAAATTAAAACATCCCATTAGCATCCAAAAGCAAACATTAACATAACTGAGTTAACAGGAAAAATATTTATGTAAAAAAGAGAGGAACATTTCAAACAGTTCTCCTTTCACTCCAGCAGGGAATAAACAAATTTCAAGCATCTGACACTGCTAAGGACCAAACATTGTACTCCAGCAGTAACAGAACCACAGCATTAGCACCAGTGGAGTTTGGGCAGAAACCTTTAAGGTTCCACTGTTCATAGGGTATTTTCAGACTTTTGGGTGGTTCTTCAGATATGACTCTCCTAGGAGCCAACTTGGCACTCCACAGCTTGTTCAGTTTTTTTACTTCCTTTACTTCCTGGGCAAAAGCTGATGTGTGATGAAACAAGGACTACTGGCCCTTGCAGAGCTTCCCAAAGCACAGGATGGTGCTCTGAGCACAGCAGCAAGTTCTCCCTGTGGTGCAGCTGATCCCCCACCCTGATCCTGCCCTTTGCAATCATCTCCTTTAGCACAGCTTCTGAATGCTGAACTCTAGGCTGGGCCAGCTCCAAGGCTGAGGAACAATCCCTGTTTGCCTAATGACACCAGCCTTGCCTGGAACAGGGATGTCCTCTCTCTGACCCACTTGACAGAGGAAATTTATCAGCTTTGGAGCTTTTCCACTTTAAACAGAGAGACTTGCTTCAATGCTGCTTGCCAAGACCTGCTGCACAAAGCACACAAAGGAGCACAGTGTCATGGAAATAAATGAGCCACTTCCTTGGGATTCTTCAGCCTGGTGGGTCGTGCCCTGGCAGGTACCTCACCTGGCACCTGTTTTTGCCAACCAACAGGTCATTACCTGGAGGCAACACACTATTGAGAACAGGCACAAGCTGTTCACAGGAACAAAGAAAACTGAATGCATGGGCAGGCTTTGGAAATCCCATGAAATTTTTACGTGATGAATGACGAGCAGATCACAAAAATGCTTAAATACTTCTGGGAAGTACCAGATCCCATAACTGCTCCATCCCAGGAAATTGCGTCATCACTAGGCAGAGGAGTCATGCTACCTCTTGCTTTTTACTCTGTGGCTTGATGAGTCTTTCCTTCCTTTTCTGACCAGATCATGACTTCACATCCACATGTGAGGTGGAGAGCCTCTCTGTGTCAATTCTTTAACTGGATAAGCCAATTATCCTGCACAGGAGGTGTAAATTTGAGCTGCCTCAGGAAAGGGCTCATGCTGAAGTGATACCCCTGCTTCCTGGCCGAGAGGTGGGTACTGACACAACTCAAAAGAGAACAGCAATTCCCCCATATATAAAGACAAAATACAGGTGCCTGAGCTCAAGCCATGAATCCTGGTTTCAAATAATCCCTTATTTCAAATCTGTAAGCATACATTCAGCTTGGGAGAGCACAGGAATTTCTGGCACATTTTTGTTCCTGTCAACAGCCTTTCCATGGCTTTTTGCTCTCTCTCCAGTATGTAATGGCTAGTAAGCCCCATTTTAAACACTTGGACTAGGAGTTGGAATTGCAGTGTGAGCCCTTGCTTTTTAAAAGTTAGGTATGTTGCAAATCATTGTTCCCATGCTGCTGTTGTCCAAAATGATATATGCTACTGCTGTGTAGCCCCACAAAAGATTCACAAGGTGATTGACAGCTGGAAATTTTCTAACTTGCAAGCAATCATTTCTCTTTTAACAAGATTCTGAGAATACACCTCGATACGTTTCTAAAAGAGAGTTTAAAAAAGCGTGGAAGTAATATCACATAGAAACTTCAAAACTCAGTACAGACCTCTGATCTGTGGGGTTAATGGTAAAGTACACGTGAGAGCCAATGTCACATATCTGCCTTACAGCATGAGGTACTAATACTTCTCTCTGAAAAGGTATGTACATTTCCCAACTTAAGTTCAGAAGCCTTCAGTGAAACATCCTATATTCAGCATGAGGCACGTGTCCCTTTACTGACTAGTTCGTCCTTGGCTTTTGGAATTCACAACATCCTAAACTGTCAAATAGAACCCTTACTGTGTATATTTTTACAGTAGCCCTGAATGCATATATTTGTATCTGCTCTTTTTGTAACAATACAGTGCTCCTCAAGGAATGGCTGACAAAGCATGGATCCTTACTATGCTTTTAGAATGGGCAGTCCAGGAGAGAGTGAGCTTTTGCCATTCAGTCATGCATGAGCTGGCAGAGGAGAAGAGGTAACAAAACCAGCTGTTCAACTTAGCTGGCTCAGCAACACACTGTCCCCATAATTAGCTGTGCCCTCTGCAACCTCTTATTAGGCCAGCTGACCTAAGAAACATCAACACTTCCTCAGACCTGAAATGTGTAGAGCCCCAGTCAAGAAATGGCACGAGCTCACCTTCACAGCGACGCGGTAAATCCTCAGTGTGAATGACCCGCACTCCTCAAGTTTAGTTGTCGCTTTCCAAAAGCTGGGGTCAGGACACAGGACTTCACTGATGAAGACATGCTAAACCTTGTCGAGCTCAGAGCACACACACACACCAAGGCTGCTGGAAGGCAGAATAACCATACAGTCAAAGCCAAGTCACACTGATATTGTACGGAGTGTATTTGGAGGCTTGGCCTCAATTAGCATATAAATTAAGTGGTACACGCAGTCGCAGCCTGCCAGAAAATGAGACAGAATAATCTCCCCAATTTGGCAGCTCTCTAGAGCATTTAGTTTGTGAATGAAGAGCCAGGCACACTTGGAAGCCGAGCTGGGTCCACAGCTTACAGCCAATTGACTTTACATGGCGAAAGCAGGTCTTGAGAAGGCGTGAAGCAGCCTCGTGCTTTTTCTGCTCTTAAACTAAGTTTCTATTATAGGAAAGTGACTGTAAAGATACTAATCACCGTTCCAGTGGACTGATAGCATTTCACCTATTGCATCCACAGGCCCAGATGAGCTGTGGTATGGCTCGCCCGCTGCAGGCATCTGGCCATTAACAGAGTGCTTGATTTTATTCCAAGTAAAGAAGAAGGAACGGAAAGTTCACAGGAAAAACGATACGGAAAAGATGTGACCACGTAGCTGCTGAGCTTTTACACAGGCAGAAACTTTACTTGGGGATCTTTATTAGGGTAAAGAATAAGGACACAGAAACTGGCACACGAGCACAGAGGGAATGAGTAGATGTGTTTATTTGTATAGCCTACACAAGCCTTTTAGGGTATTTCAATTGAAACAGAGGGAAGAAGGCTTGTGTTTTTGTGCAGATGCCTTTCACATTCGTTAGGTTTTAGTTTCTCTTCTTTAAATATTTTCAGTTGTCAGGGGCTCAGCTCAGACGCAAAAGCAAGGAAATGTAAGCACAAAGGTATGCAGATTTTTCCAAGAGCAGTGCAGTCTTGCTCCTATAGCTACATAGTCTGCTTTGGGGACGATTTAATTTCTAGGAGAGAAAGTACGACAGATTTAAAAATAGGTAAAATGTACAGGGGAAAATCAGTGTTGGGCACGAATGGTCTTTTTTCTTAATACTTTAAACTCTGTTTTAAATAGAGTGCCTTGAAAAATAAAATTCACAGTCAAGCCTACTCTGACTATATACATAGCTGTATCTTATTCTCCATCCTGGGACAAATACTTTTATTCATTATAGGGTAGGAATGACAAGAAAATGTTATAGTTTTCTCTTAAAATCCTCTCTGCATCCTTCAGCTAGCCTGCAGTTTCTTTTTACACTGAGTTTGTCCTTTCCCCTTGTTTTAAAGCTCCAGTTTAGTGCTTTCCTGTGATTCTGTAGCAGCTGCACAGATGACCCACACATGCAAATGGCCTGGGACTCCTCCTCAGCTGGGCTGAGGTAGGTGCTGTGGTTCTGCACTCCTGCCCGTTTCCCCTTGTCAGCAGCTGAACATGTGGGTTCCTGTCAAAATCCAGAGTCACTACCTGGTCCTGGACTTGCTGTAGCAGTCAGGTAGATACGGTCCCATCTGGTGCTCACAGCTGGCAAAGCTGTGATCTGAATAACCTATTTTTCTATGGCATGAAATAGTCAAACAACCTTAATGAAAGGCAGAAATGACAGTGTGCTTGAGCAAGAGCTGGGAATTTTAACAACTTGGATAAAAGAAACGTGTGACATCCAACTTGCTTCAGTAAAAAAAAAAAATTAGATTAATGTCACAGGACAAGAAAAATGTCGAAATAAAAGTACTCCTTAAAAAGCCCCTCCCCCCCCCTTGTCCATTTCCTTAATGTTACCCAGCCCTTGGCAATCTGCTTTCCTGGTAAGCCATTTCTGGCACAGCTATTGCATGAAGGGTGGTTTCTGATCTTGCATTCTGTAAAATATCCCATTCAAGTTTCAACAAGGGAGAAATTTTTCTCTGAGGAATTAGCATTTGTTTAACCCACCCTTACAAAAAAAAAAAAAAAAGGAGCAAAGTGGTTCATCAAGAATGAGTATAGCAGAATGAAATAAACCCATGACTCAGGGCTGAACCAGAGTTGTGATGTAAATCTACTAGTGACTTCAACTTGCATCTGTTCAAATTAAAGGGCAAAACTGCTCTAATCTTGTTAAGTCTTGCATATTCTGACACCACCACCTGAACTGGAACAGCAACATAATTTTCCAGTTGTCTCCACACTTTGCTTTCTTGTGGTCAGAAAGAGAGGGCTGCTTCCCAAAATTTTTGCTTTGTAAATACATTTCTTATTCATGCTTCTAGGCACATAACATCACCCCCGGGATCATGAACCTTTTGTGACCATGACCTATAGCTCAGAAGTTACAGTTTATTACAAAATGAAGCTCTCTCCTGAACTCACCCACAAAAGGCCCTGCACAGATTAATTCATAAATCTTGTTTCTGTCTCTCTTCCCCTATCTCAAAAACTGAAAAAGCAAAGCAGCACGGATGAGTAGAGCAGGAATAACGATAATTACGTGGAGCTTTTTCTTGATCCGTGTTATCTCAGCACACAGTCGCATCACCTTCCTCTCCTTGCCTTGATGACTGCCAGAGCTGCATCCAGCCCTGACACCAGCTCCTGCCTCTGGTGAACTTCCCCATTTGGAAAGTCTATGTGCTGAACAGTTTGTAAATATTCACTAACCCCCAGCTATTTCTATTGAGCCTTCCTGTACCTATTACTTGTAGAAATTAACATTAAGAAAGGTCAGGAACAAGGTTGATTTCTCCTTCAAAAGGAACCAATGTGTACAACAAAGATCTCAGAGGAGTTAACAACCTTCTGTGAGTGTAAACATGAACTACAGAGACCAGCTGCAGAATAACAGTTCAGTTTCACCTATAAACAAACTGAGTTTTACAGTGGGTTTATGTATCTATTTCGGTGAAGTTATTTATTCTACAGGAAAAATGCTATTTGTAAGGCCCCAGGAAAGCAGGGGGATGAGAGGAGAAAAGGAAGTCCTGCTTATATTGTTAGAAGAAGCTTCACTGCTAGACTCAAAAAGAGACTCTAAAATAAATATTTCACAAAGCCACAAATTTTGAAAGTCTTCAGGAAAATGATGCCTTTTTTAAAGCAAAAAAAAAAAAATAATCTCACAGTTCTTCCAACAGGATATTTAAAGCTACTTTCCTGCCTTTAAAAGCACACCCTGCTTTTTGTTTCCTGGCTGGGTGGGGGGAAAAACCCCACAGAGATACAGAAATTGCAGCCAAAGGTAAACAAGGATAGTATGTGTTTAGTATCTGCATGAGGCAGTGAGGTGAATGGAATGAAAACTGGATTGAATATAAAGGACAAGAAAGAGATTGATTGCTCAGGTCAAAGAGTTTTTGAAGATTCAGATTAAAAACTGTTCTGTGTGGCCTTAATACAAACAGTATGTTTTAAATTAATTAATTTCACACAGTAACTTGCTGCATATAGGTTAAGGCCACACTGAAAGAAGGGTGGCTCTAACTGAAGGAGGCTTCTAAGTGAAAACAAGTGATATCTGTCATCTTCATCTAATGTAAAACACACAAGTACTAAAACATGCCATTTCTCACGCCATCCTATTTTGTCCCTCAGAAAAGTCCAGCTTCTTCCGTAGCTAAAACTGAAAAGCAGGCTCTTAGTTTCTAAAAAGATGAGATAGTTGTTTTTTATTCTCAGATTTCTCCAAAACACCAAAGTGGTCTGGAAACCTAATCATGAGTAACAGGCACCCAAATGGCACCAAGACAGGAAACATTTCCAGAAGCTCTCAAGCCGGTAGGACCCTGTGAAACCAGCACAGATTCACAGAAAAGCCTTACTTGTTCCTTCCAAAGATGAGCTTTGGGGCCCAAGGAGCCATAGGTCATATTAAGAGTACACCAGCCACTGATCTGTCATTACTTTGTTTCTGCTGCCACCATGACCTATTCCACAGATATTTGGAGTTTTTTTAATCATTAACTTAAACTAATATTTAAAAAACTAGTCTTGTGTCCCTCTTTTCTCTGATTCTTGACTTTATTCTCTGCTGTATTAATAATGACTGAAGTATTTATCTCGTTTAATGTACAATAAATACTATATATAAACTGCTTTACTCTGCTAATTCTGTCACTTGTATTATACACTAAATTTAATGATTTAATCCCAAAGCATGCTCTATACTCCTGCTTCATGAAGCTTGATGCACAAATAAAATTCTTTTCTTACTCAGTATTAGCAAGAGAAATAAATATTAGCGTAATACAGTGAGAAATTTATTTGAACTAAAAGTACAAATTCAGATCAAGTCTGCTAAACCATTTCAGGCCAAATAAAAAAGAGCACAAGAAGCAACAAAATGTCTGTCTACGCCTCTTGATGGACTTTGAATGCATGCTACTAGAAAGAAAAGCAAACCATGGAAATTTTTTAGATCCACTTTCTAGAAGGCAAACTTTACAGGCAAAATGACATTTTAATACTGCCTGATTCATTCAGAGTCTACTGGAGTCACATTTCAGAAGGATGCAGCTCTGTATCAGTACCTCCAGCAGCAATCCTCTGATTTTTATTATCTTTAAGCAGGAACTATTCAGACAAACAGCATCAACACACACCACACAAAGAGCTGTGCTGCTGTTGCTCAAAGAGGGACAGGGAACCAAGCAGGGATTCTGCCACAAAAGGGCTGGCCCCAGAGAAACATTAACAGGGTACTTTCAGTTTGGCTGAGCTGACATCCCATGTGGTTTAGGTGCATTTCAAATGTTATCTTTTATCTCAGCAAAGGAGCTCAGTGTGTGTCCTGCTGGGTCTGGGCAGTTTGGTAAAGTAATAGCATAGTGTAGTCAGGGACTTGTTTGAAGCAAGTAACTCCCATTTTCTAGGAAGCATTATAAGCATTGCAATGGGAGAAAATATTTTAGCAAGATGGAGTTAGCATCAATTAAAACATGGCTTTATTTTCCACAAACAGATTGCTCTGTACTTTCAATTTGAAATATTGAAAAAATAAATATACATTTTAAGACTTATGTAAACCTTTTAAAAGTTTGATCTGAAATGATTCTTCTTCAAAACCAAGAATGTTTATCCAAGTTGCAGAAAGTACCTGAGCAATATTGAGTTCACTTGTCTGTAAATGAGTTAGGTATTGATTTTGGAAGATCAACTATGGATCTGCCTCTGCCTGAGTAGGGAATTTAGATCTTACCATCCAGTGTAATGGGAAGGAGTCAGAATAATTTTTTATATTTGCACAAAACGCTTTTGGTTTTTGGCAGTTAACAAAATGTATTTTAATCCATCACAAATGTCATTGACATCTTGGTAGAAAGCCAAAAGCTTTTTCTTTGAACATGTTGGGCTCAATTGGCACATCTGGAAAAACTAATATTTTGAAGTCTTGCTCCACTTCATTTAGTTTTTGATTCGTGATATACCAGAAAATCTAGATTTGCAGAAACGTGTAGACAAATCTTAGTGCCATGGTCTAGGTGACATGGTGGTGTTCAGTCAAAAGTTGGACTTGACCTCAGAGATCTTTTCCAACATAATTGATTTTGTGATTCCATAAAAAGACTGCAACATGTCACCAGTTAACCAAAATTCTAATTATGATACCCAAGCCAAAGGCTAGGATTTTTCTCAGAATTCAATCAGAGCAAACAAGTCTCTTAAAAAAGGCTGGGATTTTCTTTGCACTATAAGAACTGCAAGTATTATAAAGCTCCCATTGCATAAGTACCCACAGCAATAGTAATAAAACTGAAAGACTGACAACATGCATGTCAGTGGTGAAATCAAGAGAATTAGTCCTGGAAATAAAAATATGAAGAATTCATTTTTAAATATTCTAGTCTGTATTTTCTAAAGTAACTGTGAGTTTGGATCTCTGATTCTGCATATGCAACACACAGAGCAGCTCAGATGGCATTGTTTTTCAGACAGTATTGAAGACTTTCCCTCTGAAAACCCAGATCCTACATGGTGTATTTTAAGAAGACACCACTGGGAAGACGACACCAATAGTCACTGTAGAAAATTACGCTGTGCAATTTCAGCCTGTGCTTCAGCAGGGACTTCATTATGGATCACCCATAATTCACATGCAGTTTTCGGTCACAATTCTCAAAGTAAATTTTAAACAGTTATTTTCATTGCCAAGGGAAAGATGGGGTAGTTTCACTGCCTAATTGAGGGACCTACCTCAGGAGGTTACATTACAGGACCAGTCTCCTCATGCACCCTCTTTGATCTTTCTATCAGGGATATATAAGCAGCTGGTGACACCAGTACACCTTTGAAGAAGGGACGACTCAGTATTCAGGAGCTGTGTCATGAGAATCCTTTTTTTCTTCCTTTGTGAACTGCCAGATACCCACTCAGCCATTCCATGCCATGGAATAGGGACAGCTTTGGTCTAAGGGGGTTTTTAGTTCCCTGGGGGAAGAGACAGCCTGAAGTTGCTGCTTCTGCAGCTCATTCATGACACAGATGTCTTAGGACAGCCATGGCCTGAACCCTGTGTACAAACCCCAAGGGACTGCTGGCTGCCGTGGGCAAATTAACCCCTTTCATGCTGTACAGCAGCTACTGAGAGCCCATGTTTAGGATATAAGGAATGGCCAATTACTGCACTGAAGCAACGCTCCTGCTCCAAGCTGCCTGCATGAGGAAAGGTTTTCCCAGCCTTGCCCCACTATTTGGGTGGGCCGAATGCCCTTGGCACTTACCTTGGTGATACAAAACACCTCCAGATATCCAGCCCAAGTCCTGGATTTTCTGGCCAGCTGACGTTTGCCTTTAGGAGTGTAGTCACTGACCTCGATGGCATCCAAAGTGCACAGGGAGATACTGGGTGTTTCAGCCTCTCCCACCACCCCTCATGCCTGTTCTGCCTTTCTGTCCTCACAGACAGCTCTTAAAAGTGACAGAGGGGCCACAGAGAGGCCAGGCAGAGACACAGGTGTGTGCACATACATGTGCTGCCTTCTGCCAGCTTCAGGCCATCCCTGTCCTGTGAGCCAGGGTGAGAGGGGGTGTTCAACCACCTCCCTTTTATATTTCCTCCATACGCCAGGGCTGCCCGTGTTCAGACATCGACCAGCAGCCCAAATAATATGGTCAGACATGCTAGAACATCTTCTGGAGGTGCAAAGAAAAGGAGGTGGGGTGAGAAGATTCACATTAAGAAGATAAATGTGTTAAAAGTGTCAATATTTAAAGCTGGCTAAAAAAAAAAATCATATTCAAAGCTGAAAATCAATCTTCTATAAGCTAAGAACTGTTCCTATACAAAAATCATCTGTCAACATTAATAGCCTAAGGAATATTCCTATATATGCAAATCCTAAGTCAGCTGCAGTCCTTATGCAGGTGTACCTTCATTTCTTATAAAATTGAAGAGACTGGTTTTCTGACTGAGTCTTTAATCATCACTAAAATATACATATTTTCAGTTGGTTAGAAGCAGCCATACCTAGAGGCTGGGAGGCACTGGGCAGGGGTTCTGCTTACATATGCTGGGGATCTCAACTTTTGATTGATACCGGAGAAGCCCGAGCTAGATAGTGTGAATGGGCAATACCTCAGGACTAGACTGAAGTCAGCCATGCTAGGGTCCATCTTCACACTTTTCTTTAGATTTTTCTTTATTAATGAAGAATGATGACACATTAAACATCTTCCTCCAGACTGTTTATTTCCTGTGCAAGGCACAGGGATGTTTAAACTCACCAACGAAATAGTCTCAAAAAAACATCTTTTAATACTATCTAACAAAGTAAAATAATCACATACCTATGCCAAATGAGTCAGCAAATATACATAATCTTTTGTAAGATGAAGTAATGGCTTGTCAAAGGCATAGTCTGTTTTAGGCAAGTTGTACTGCTTCTTACAGACAGGCCCATATTATCAAAACTGATGACACTGGAACGACTGAGACAGTGATGTATTTACTTCTGCATATCAGTGACTCTGTGAGGAATGGAAGATTGCTTTTTTCCTCGGTGCTAATATTTTCTCCCTTAACCACATCATATACCCTCATAAAAAGGCTGCTACTCCCTATGTATCCCTTTGCTTTATTTACCACCTATGGCTGCAGCACTTGAACCCATGTGCTCAATGGATCCTCAGAATTTGTTTGCAAAATGGTCCACTGAGACAAAACATCACCTTACAAGATGAAGAATCACATGCTCAATTGCCTTCTCTGAACAAGCAGAGGTAATTGCAAAGTATCTTGTATTGATGACTCTTCTACATGTAGGTCCAAAAGGAGAAATGAGTCTTAGATGCATTCAATATGGGACTACAGAAAGCGATGACTCTGCAATCAGAGCTGTTTTTCTTATATGAAAAAGTGATTACTCAACCAGTGCTGACTGTTTAGGAAGCAAAAAAGAACTACAAGGAACAAATGAGCAATACATTCAGCTGAATATTGTTTCTCTCCAGTGGGAAGAGTGCAGTTTTTAGTATTAATTGCCTAATCATACAGTTTACCCCTCAAGGATAGCAAATCATTTGCATGGACCATTCAGAGACAAAGCCATTTGCCTACAGCTGAGACACTGCAGGAGATTTATTAGGCTCATCTACATCAGACATTTCCAAAATATCGTGCAAAGTTGTACAAATATCCAAAGAGGCCTCAGCTAGGGTAAAGTTTAATTTTTTTTGCTTGATATTATGAAGCTGGATTTTCCTGACAAGGTTAGAGGGGCCTAACAGCAAAACAATTTTTATTTCCAAAGGCTACTAAAGCTACACAATTATATATCCTGCTTAACTTGGATTTAAAGTAATTAACCTGAAAATTTAGGAGCCACACAAATGAAGCAAACATCTGAAGGAGCTACACAGTTAAAATCCTTGCAAAGTTTTGAGCCTGTGCCTCTCTGTTGCTTGTTCCACTCAAAGTCTCCTTTGATAATTATTAGATCGATTACTAGCGTGTGAAGAAGAGATGTGCAAGATAGATGTCACTTGCTTCTTAACTGTCTTTCAAGGATTCAAGAAAAGCAGAAATAAGAACTCTGGTACCAAGAGTGAGAGGCTCACTGCTGAGGCTCCAGGTGGGTCCATGACATCTCCTCAACTCTACATCCAGCCATAGATGAACAATGCTGCAGGACCTGAATGGTCTTAATTAAGGTTTCCCAGACCAGTTGCATGGCAGATACTTCTCATATTACAGAAACTGCCTGAACCAGCAACCATCTCTTACTGCTTGTGTACAAAGCACAGAGTCCAGAGCTGCTGCTGTTACCAGTGTCAATACTGAGGTAAACTAATTTTGGGAACCACGCTTCTAAGTGAAGATGGATCAGTGATGAAAAATTAGGAGATGGTGGGGGGCAGAAGTAGATGAGGATTTATGTGGGAAGGTGGTACTTGCTGGTACCAGTCACGAGAGCTGCCTGGAGACACAAGTCAGGAGCTTCCCGTGTGCACCAGCCAGTAGGCACAAGAGTGACTGCCAATGAGTGCCATAAGAGGGACTGCCAGTGCCAAAAAAAATATATTATTTCCACTAAGCTGATGTTGTGGGTTGATCCTGGCTAGACACCAGGTGCCCATCAAAGCCACTCTATCACTCCTTTCTTCAGCTGGACAGGGTACAGAAAATATAACAAAAGGCCCAGGAACAGAGCCTGCTTTGGGCATCCACCTGCTCTGATCTTCTGCAGGCTGCAGGTGGATATCTGCTGCACCATGGGCTGCAGGGGGACATCCTCACTGTGATCTTCACCATGGGCCGCAGGAGAATCTCTGCTCCAGTGCCTGGAGCACCTCCTCTGCCCTCCTGCACTGACCTTTGTGTCTGCAGAGCTGATTCTTTCACATATTCTCACTCCTCTCTTCTCTGACTGCAATTTGTTTCTGCAGAATAACTTTTCCCCCCTTCTTGAACATGTTATCACAGAGGCATTACTCCTGTTGCTGATGGGCTCAGCTTTGATCAGTGGTGGGTCCATCCTGGAGCCAGCTGGCATTGGCTCCATTGGACATGGGGGAAGCTGCTGGCAGCTTCTCACAGGAGTCACCCCTGTAAACCCACTGCTACCAAACCCTTGCCATGCAAATCGAATAATGCTGAGCTTGTGCAATAGCAAAGAAAAAGAAAAGCAGCCAGGGCAGCAGTGGTGAGCGTGGCTGTGCTCAGGGCAGAGACCCCGGGAACAAAGCAGAGCAGTGCACCAGGAGAGCTCCTGGCCTCAGGAACCCAAAGGCTTCTAACTTCCTGTGGAAAATGATACCCTGTGACAAACACAAACCCCTGTGGCTAGCAACAATTTCATCAAATACAGTAGCATGAGAACAGAAAAGAAAGCTTAAATTAATACACAGCTTTAAAAACAATTAACCCCAAGTTTAATTTGTGTTCATTTTTCAAACCAGAATATTAATTGCTTGCAAATATTTGAAGATTACCAAGTATTTGTAAAAGTGTTTGTGGCTCCTTAAAGCATTGATCAATATTAACAAGATTATGAAATTTAGAATGTCCAAGTACATTTCCTTTCTTTCTCTAATGCTCTTCCATGTATTTCAGTCATGTAGTGGGGGAATAGAAGTAGCATAATCAGGGTAACTAGACCAAGCCCAGAGTAAGAAGAGCAAATAATCCAAAAATATTAAGCAAACTATATATACACCATACAAAAATGACTAATGCCACATACATCTGGAGGAAATTAGAGTTAATTGGAAATAATGAACTAACCAAGCAGGCCCAACTTCATAGTCTGTTATTTGTGGTGGCCAGCACTAGCAACAGTCAAGACATTCATCCATATTTGTATGCTCCATTTTTTAGTTGTCACTGCAGCTCTACATAAATAATTCTATCACATCCCCCATCATCCAGACATATTGCCTAATATGTAAAAATAAATTGCTATATTTCTTCTCATCTGTCTCCCATCCAAACCACAGATATCTCCTGTATGCAGCATATTATTAAAATGTTGAGGAAGGCAAAAGTTAATAACTGGTTTCTCCATAAGAAAATATCTTATGCTATGAAGGGCTTTATTATGTGAAGTCAGGCAGGCTGCAAAGTTTGCTGATGAGAAACAACCCCTCTGCCTTATTCAACTGTTTTGACAAATCTTAAGTACAAGTGATGACACAGTTGAAATACCTAGTCTGAAACAAGATAAGATGAATCCCTCATATTAAATGCTTTCTTGTACTAACACCTGTTTTTCCATGTATTAGCACCAATAGCAGAACAGCACTCAATACAGATGAAAGTAGAATTGGACTTGTAACCTTTAATGTGAGTCAGGTGTGATTCATAGCTCAAGCTATGTCATTCCTATCTGTACTTGCTTATTTTATAATAAAAAAATGGGCCTTTTAAATACTAACTCCCATGAGATTCACAGCCTTGTACTTCCATGCTGGCAGCTCAAGCCTAGGACAGGGCATACATGAAAAAACCCCCTGCTGCTGCTGAATAGGGGGGCTCATTAAAAGGCACTCCAAAACCCTAGCCAAATCCCCAGTGGGCCAAACACAGGGAGGTCCCCACTTTTACTGGCTCCCAGCCTGAAGCCACTCTTTCCTTCACTGTCTTTTCTTATTGAGCAGCAAAGTCACAGAATTGGGTCAAGGAGGCTTCAGCTCATGAGTGAAAATCCCTGTGCTCAGCAGTGAGACACACCCAATATGACAACAGCTCTCCAGCATCCCTCCAGAATTTCCTCAAGGACACAGCAGACTGGGAAAAAATGCCATGAAAAAAAAAATCCCAGTGCACAGACTTATGCTTAGAAAGATGTTAATATATCAATAATGTGACAGAAAAGGGCAACAGGCAACCAGAATGGAATTTCTTTGTAGGTAGCTTGCCAATAGTCTACACAATGGAGTGGATATTGCACGGAGTGAATAATGAAATATTGAAAATAAGTTTGTTTTCAAAGGCCAGTAGAAAGCCTTTAAGAATAAGAGTAAAGACTACTAACCTTTACCACCCTAATGTAGTTGCTGTGTAGCATTTTATAGGCAAGCAAAGAACATATAATTCTGTTAGAATTCAATAGACCAACCACATATTAGGAGCCCAACTAAAAACTAAAATGAAAGCTGAGATTTTCGTACTGTGTAGATTTCTTCCAGTCTGTCTTCCAGACTTGGCTAGCATAATAAATTCTTTTCCTTTGACACAGACCATCAATATCTCATGAATATTATAACATGTCCAAGTCCAAGCAACTGCAGAGTCAAGTGCTTGCAAGCAGTTGATTACAGCACACAGAGCTATGATGGGATTTGTCTCTCAAAAAGCAATCAAAGAGTGCCAGTGCACTAAGATGAAGCCACACTGTTAAAATCAAAACATTTCATACAGCTACTTCCAGAGCAGGGCAGCAACCCTTCTGACTCTAGAAAGCTACCAGAACTGGTTAGATAATGGAAATTTGGCCTATAGAAGCTAAACAAGTGAAGAAGCAACAGAAAATTACACTCGGAATTTCAATGACACCCACCACTGGTTTTCAGCTGTTTTTGTTTACACATTCTAACCTGACACACAGTTTAGTGAATACTGTGATTTCTCTATGAAGGTAACAGCCCAAATGGCAGCACAGATTAAAACAAAACAAAAAAAGCTTCTCTAACCCCAAAGTGAATTTCTCAGCCTTGTAGTGGGAAAAGTACCAGTGCTAGATCAACAGCAAAACACAGAAGCTTTTCTATTAATTAGAAAACCTTTTGGGGCAGGGTAGGGGCTCCAGGTCACGCATTGCAGCCCACCATCAATAGTCTTTTCTGTACTTCTGTAGACACATTTGTATTTGTTCCATTTAGACATGGTGAGGAACACTTTTTTGGGCAAAAACGAATCCTGTTTGTCAGTTCAAAGCATTACCATAAGGCATCCCCAATTCTGTTGTACAGTAGATAGAAGTGGTAGTCTTTCCATCTCATTGCTTCTACTCCTACTCACAGCATCAGACCTGTGCCAAAGCATCAGTATCAAAGTATCTCTTCAACCGCTGAAAAAGGAAACAAGGGTTCTCATCAGCTTCTCAAGGGTTCCCATCAGCTTCTTTCCTCATAACCAGCAGGCCCACTCAGAATGGACGGGCTTACCAGAGGAAGAAAAATAATCTGCAGATGCAAGTTAATTCACAGGCAGTTGCACTCTGAGTTTTGTGCCAACTAACATGTTCGGGTAAAGCCAATAGAAGACTGTGACCCTACTTATAGCATAAGTGGTCATGAACTGCCAAAAGGCTGGCACTAGCTAAATGTTCATTTCAAAGTGTCTTGTGTTTCCCAACAATTGATTTCCAATTTGTGGAGAAAGACTAACATGAAATGTCGTTCTTTTGTCCTCCATAGCAGCTGTTACCCCTACCAAAGATCTGTATTAAAGCCCTCCTGAGAGAATTTTATCTATTTCATCATACTTTAATCTCAGGGAATAAATGGAAGAGGATTATTTCTGCCCTGCCTCACAGAGACATGCAGAAGCTGCTCTTAGTCCTCGTTTTCCCCCCCTTCATGCAAGTCAGAGCAATAAGCCTTTACTTGCAGCTCCCTAATTCAAACACTGGACAAGGGTAATCACATTTCACACTTCATGGTTTAAACTGATCACCATATGGATTAGGAAAGAAACTGTGTCTCACCGCATATGAAACTATCACACCAGTTCATAGCTCTGTTAGTGGTTTCTTTGCTGTAGGCTCAAGAATTAAGTACTTGCCCCAGCTGGAGGTGTGGATGCTGGATATGCATATCTTCTCCTTGCTGCTTTGTTTTCCTAGCTCTGTGTTCTTGAAACTTGTCCAGAGCAGAAATCAAGACAAGTTTCATTGCTCTGAGCTGAGCATGCCTTTGTGAGATTTCACACATTGCACTTTCACATACCAATAATGACTTGCTAGGAAATACCCTTGCTGTGCTAGTTAGAATGCACTGGAAGAATGGCTTTGATCATCTTCAGACACATTCAGTCTTTGGGGCTGATTTTTCATTTCAGATTAAGATTTAACATCGTTCCCATTAGGACCTTTAGCCATTTTGAGGGGTTTAGTTAGCTTCGTTTGTTTGTTTGTTTGTGTGGGTGTGGGTGGGTTGTTTGTTATTGTTTGGGGTTTTTTGCTTTTTGTTAAGCACAAATTTTACATTTTAAAGCTATTTTTAGAGAAATCCAAGTTTTCATAAAGATTTGGGGGGGGGGGAGGTGATGCACCCATAATGTGTCTGCCCAGGTGGCTGTCCTTAACAGCTCCTTAACCTGCTAGGTAAAACAGCTGGAGACCTCCTGAACAGTTTCCAAAATTTTGGTGGGGAACACAACTGCAGTTTCCAGGGCCTGAATCCACATTCAAGAGATGCTGTACCTTCAGCCACTGCCAGGCTGCAGCAGTTAACAGCAGCAAAGCTGTGGAAACAGGGCAGATGATGTGAATAATTATGCCCAGTTTCTCCTCACCAACCAAAAAGCAAGCAGGATCTGGCAGCAATGTTCATCAGAGGCAGGAAGAAGCAGGGCAGAGAAATGGAAGAGGGAAAGGGCTTTGGGCCCATTTCAAACAGTTCTGTATTCTCCAGTGCTTTGTCTAATCAGCTCTCAAGCAACAGTGCTGCCACGACTTCAGAGAACGCATCCAAAGGGAGTCACTCGGCTCCGTACCCTGCATCTTTGGCCCTCTATCTCACTCCCTCCCCAACAATTATTGTTCATATCACCTCACTTCAAAAACTCCCAAGACTTTTCATCGCCGCCTTTCCCAACAAATGGGCTCCTTCAGCCCTCTTTCCTGTGCCTAGAGTTTGTGTTCCCTTTAGGAAGGCTGCACATACATTTCACACAATAGGCACCATCTCCATGGCACCATGCACTGTCTGCACAAGGAAGAACCACAAGTTTGCCACATAAATCCTACCATGTAATCGATTTTCATGCCAACATTTCTGGGTCACAGCAAGCACTCATGCTCTGGGGAGCTTTTCATAAGCAAATGACTTCATGATTGCTCTGCTCTGAATAATCTACTCTGACAATGGTTATTGTTTATGCTTGGAGCAGCCAGTCAACACTGGAGCCCCACTGATGCCAGACAAATAGGCAGGTAAACAAAGCCCCTGCTTGAAAGGACTTGCTGCATAATTTATGTCAACACACAAGCAGAGCAAAGAGTCTGAGCTCAGGAATTAGAACCACAAGGTTGAAGAAAGGCAGAAGCAAGCACTGGCCAAAATGTTAGATCACTACTAGTTAAGAGTTCCTCCCTCCCCCCCCATGTCCCGATTTGATTGCAGAAGCACAAGACCAAATGGGGCCTCATGAATTCACACCACATAGCCATGCCCCCAGGCAGGATCAGCTGCACACACACCACCCCTGACTGACATGGTCATCTACATGGTATGAACAGAGTCACTGCAAGTTGCCTGTCCCAACGACTGTTACTTGCAGCAAAACCATTCCTCTTCTGGCCACCGCGGACCAGAGAACAGAGTATTGCTTTTGTCTTCACAAAGCTCATTTGGTTTCTTTCAGCTTTACCATCACTTAAATTACACAACCCCATACCTTTCTCTTCATGGTATAGGACCCTGGTCTGTCTTATTCTTTTCAAGTTTCTCCAGTTGGTCTTACCACTATTACCTCCACAGGGAGTATGATCCCTTCGCATGTCCTATCACCTCTGTCTGTTTAACCTTGTGGAATAACTGATAATATATATTATTGATAATATATATATATCACCTCAGTCACTGTCATTTTTAGATCTTTTTCTGCAGAATTGCAGTATATCCATTTGTTTCCCACCCTGTAACCAACTGAAAAGTTATGACTTGTTACAATACAGAAATTCACATTTGTCTTCCCTGCACTATAATCTATTTTCAAATATTTTTTTCAGTTTCTTTCAGTTATTTTGAACCAGAAACTTGTTGCCTAGAACTCCTGAGCCCCACTACCATCTCAAATTTTCCATTTTCAAATATATTTAATCATGAATCACTGTTCCATCGTCCAGGTCATCAGGAAAAATACTAACTGACATGAGGCCTCTCTGATGAATTCCTTCATTTGGATAATGAGCCTGACTAGCACTTAAAGAGCACTTTTTTGATCCACTGTTTGATTATATCATATTTCCCTAGACTTATCAAGCAAGACAATACCAACACCTAGTAAGAAGGTTTGATTAATAAAGGACACATTCACATTGGCTGTATCATCTTTTAAAGACTGATGTAAACTGCTGTGGTGTTGAAAAGGGATGATCAAACTGCTTCCCTCTGCAGAGGACTGACTGAAAAGTTGCAGATTAAAACATCTTCAGCAAGCATGGATTTACCAACCAGAAGAGGAAGAGTGACAAGTATTCCATGTTCTCTCTCAGAAGACAGCCACATTTTACCCTCTCTTCCAAAACCTGATCTCCTAATATCTCTTCCCAAGCTGTCTCTGAAGCAAATCGGGTCAGCCATTGCCTATCTATTTCGACTATCCCCTTGAAGGACGGGCCCCAGAATGCTCTTTATAGGGTTATAGAATGGTTTGAATTGAAAGGAATCTTTGAAGATCATCCTGTTCCAACCCCCCTGCTGTGGGCAGGGACACCTTCCAGTATATCAGGTTGTCCAAAGCCCCATCCAACCTGGCCTTGAACACTCTCATTGATGAGGCATCCACAACAACTTGGGGCAACCTATTGCTGTGCTTCACTACCTTCATCATAATCATCATTCTTCAAGAGGACCACAGAGGACTGATTTGCTGCTGCAGCATACAAAACTTGTTTTTTTTCCCCAGTTCAAGGGATTTTGGCTGACTACCCAGTCTACACTAAAGGGCATGCCTGCAGTGCTCACAAGGAGCAATCCCACCTCACAGGCAGTCACTGCTCCTTTGCATGCCAGATCCCGCTCCCCTTTGCACACACACAGCCAGGTAATGTCTGGTGTTTGTGCTGGATGGAACAAAAACATTTTTTCTTGCTGCACCTTGCAAAAGGCAGAGTGGAAGAATTTCATCCCTAAGTGTGAAAGCTTAGGGTCTGACCAGTTTCAGTGAAGCCAGGATCAAAAAAAAAAAACAAGAAACCAAAAAACCAAACATAAAAAGAATAGGAAAGGAACAGTGTCAAAACACAGTACAGCTTAAGCTGAAAAACATCAGTTGATAGTGTCAATGATCAACATGGTCTGCACATGCTCAGTTTTATTTCCCATTAATTTCCAAGGGCATTATAACAGCACAATAAAAACAAGGATCTAAGTGGTCTGGATCTAAAATTATTATTTGACACACACAAAAGTCCATTGTGCAAGTCTCAGAGAAACTCAAAATCTGGATTTCCAAAACTGCTTAATTAACCCCTTTTGCAGCAGTATTCTGTTTTACTGCTTACAGTTTTACTATTCTCTTCTACAGTCAAGCATGGTATTGCAGAAACTATGTCTTGTTGACTCTAATAACACCATTTCTTGTTAATACTGGTCAGTGGATCTTTCACTTTGAAGACCAAAGTAAGCATGGTCATTTGATTTGCATGAAAAAACAATTATCTTTGCCTTCAAAAGGCATTTAAACTTGGAAATGAAGATGCACCTTGGCATAACAAAAACTTTTAGAACATTACAGTTTCAAGGAAATTTAAAAACTGCCTACTGCAATTCCCTATGATTTTTTCCTTCACTTGTAAACTTCAATGTTCCATAAGTCTTCCTATTTTGCTAAAGCCAAATTTTTAACACCATTACATATTCCTCCATAAAATAAAATGGCTAACACATCACTTCCACAGTATAGGAAATGAACTATAAAGTAGAAACTTGGCCTCTTTGAGAATCTTTAAAGAGGGCACAGCTTTTCCACAGTTAAAATTGTCAGCAGCAAAACTGCCATTTACACTGCACCACTGCTTTAAGAGGATTTCCTGCCACAGCAAAATATTCCTATTTTGGCCATCAGCAGGAACATGCACGCTCTGGTTGTTAAAGAATGGGCTTTATGCCATTTCATGACTTGGCCACCATAGAGTGGGATACCTAAAGTTCATTCATGTTGAGTATTATCCCAGCACTGTCACATCCCACCCTCACAGTCTACAGGACACTTTGGAGCAGGTTTTTTCCCTGCAAACACAAAGATGAGACTTAGATCAGCTGTAAGGAAGATTCAGTATCAAAATCAGGCTCATCATCCAACACTCCTGACAAGCCACTACATGTTGGCAAGAATTAATTTTTACCCCTCCCAAAGAGTTGTCCTCTCCCACTGAAAATCTGCAGTCACACATGCCACCTGAAAGCAGCCATGGCCAACCCCCATGGCAAGAAGAAATGAGTGCTCTGAAACTGCACCCTTCAATGAGATGCTTGAGAATCAAGTTATGCAGGACTTCTAAATTGCACCTCTCCTTAGCAGGTCCAGTGAACAACTCCACCACCTAGTAATGGGAAACCAATACTAGGAAAAACCTGCAGAAACATGTCACAGTTTGCATCTGTGAAATGCAATTTTGTAAAAGCCACACTTCCTTTTCCCCCCTCTTTTTAATTTTTTTTTTACACATTTACAGAACTTTTAAACACAGAGGTAGCTTTAAATCTCTGCAATTTAATAACCATTTTATACCCTAAAGCAGCAATCCCCAAGGTGGGAATTTGCACATCTTAACTTCACATTTGTTGCTAGAGGCAGAATTCTCCCCCTCTGCCATGTTGCTGATAGGAGTTCAGACAACTGAGCAGTCTTAGCTTTGTGTTTGGGAATGTGTTAACTTTGGACTTGCATGGGGGGGTCAGCACCCATCACCATTGCCATGCTCTACCTTCTCCATTCTCCAGCAAACAGGGCTTTGCTCAGCACATCACTGTGTGACTATACCACTACAAATGTTTTCAATAAATATGCTAAAAAAGTAGAGCCTACCCCAGCACAAAGGTGGAACATCTGCAACCTCCCAAGGTGGCTTTCCCTGCAGCAGAGGCATTCACAAGGGCTGCCCTGCATGGATTCTCTGGTGTCTATGAAAGGTTGCAATCACCTCTAAGCTCTCTCTAGGGGATGGCAGTAGCTTCTCCACCCTTTCAATGCATTTCATTGACAGAAATCAATTACATTGAGTACCTTCCTCCCTCTATCACACTTAATCAAAGTTGCACAACAGGTACAGACAGTTTTCAGACAGAAGAAGACATGCAGATACAGTACCAGGTCTGATCAAACAGCTCTGCGTCCCAAGAAATCACATTAATGTTTATTCGCATTAACCCTCTTTTTGCTTCTCGCTTAACCTTCTAAATTTCAGTGTTATTTGACTCTTCCATAGAGCCTTTCCTATTTCTGGGTACAATGTGAGAATCACACTTGATTCGCACCACTTTACAATGCCATAACATGGTTAAAAATAAGTGTGCTAAAACATTTCCTTTACACAAAGGCTTCTTTTGTGAATATTTTCCTTATGCACAAAAGCAACCACTCCTCCCAATTTTAAAATTAACCTTAAATTTCAGATCTAAGCAGTTCTGTGTCACATTTTCAAAAAGCTGATGGATGAAAAATATGCAACATTGGCTGCAACTGGCTGGTGCCAGTGTAAAGTATTTATGCAAGACAGGAATAGAGAGAGGGAAATAACTCTCAAACCCTACCGAAGAACAACATGCCCTTTCCCAGGCCCTGTGTTTTGCTTATTGCTCAGTCCATAATAATTTTCCAATCTGCTGGAGGACAGTGGCCCTGCTGCCAGGGAACTTTCACTGACTCCTTCTAAAGCAATGTGTGCCGGTCAGGGGTTTCTCCCTTGCACTCCTGATTTGTCTCTCATACTTCATTTCTCCATCAAAAACATACTTTGAATCTTTTAATCTCATGGTTTTTCCATCTGACCGTGGTACCCTCCAGGACCACTACAGCACAACAGAAGACCCTCCTCCTTGTTATCTTTCCTGTGCTTCTGAGGAGCAATGAGCATATCAAGTAGTTAAAGAAGTGCCCACAAATGTGATAATTTTTAAGTATGTTCCCTTATGTCGCAGGAAGGTACTGAAAGGGAGTCCTATTCACACTCCCCACTCTTCCCCAGCAACGCCTCTAGCAGATGCTTGCACTGCTCCCCCAAGGTTTAGCTCTGGAAAAAGCTCTGCTTCTCCATTAAGGTTGCTGCTCCCTCTACTTTCAGCAGCACAACGTGAACAAAGCCCAGAATAAGAGCTCCATCCAGCATGAGCTGCATGATGAAGTCTGTACACAGGTGCCCTGCCATAGCACTAATATAACCATCAACCCATTCCAAATGCCATTTTTCACAGAAGAATGGAGAAAGCAAGTCACAGACCTGCAGGGTCTTTCATGGGTGCTGTTTCAGTGTTTACAGCTACCTCCATCCCTCTTCCCCTCTTTTGTGCCTTGCCATGTTAACCACTCCTGAGAGACATGGCAGACTGGGTGGATCCACCAGGTATCAGAGGGAGATAAGGGACCCAGGACACCTGAGCATTAGCACAGTCACATTGACAAAAAGCTACCCCATCTGCCCCTCTGGGGTTTTGATCTCAGACAACTTAACAGGGCTGCACCGTTTGTGTTGTTTTTTTCTTCCTGGGAGTCTAAAGCAAATCAAATTCAGATGGTTATGTCTCCTCTGCCTGTTCCTTCTTCCCCTGTGGTAAGATAAGGTCCTGCCAAAACTCTGTGACTGGAGAGGGGGAGGCTATTTCAAGTCTAGAGGTTAGCAGCCTAAATGAAATAAAAGACTAGCGTTCTGAAGACTCTTTAGCAGCTCTTGTAGCTATATGGATTTAATGATTTATTGTGGATAAGCCAGTCAAGAATCAGTGTCTGTTCTTGAAAAACATCATGATATTTAGGAATAATTCAGTCTTAACAAGAGTGAAAGGCTGGGGAATTCCCAATTCTGAGTAAGACCAGTAAAAATCTTTTTTAGAGTCACATTTCCAATTTCAGTCAAGGGAAACCTTGTCTCAAACATTCTTTCTTCGCTTTCAAATGCATCTTAAAATAACAAATGCAGTTGGGGTCGAGTATACTCTTCAACAAACCAAATGAAACGTTCCCAAAAGATGATTGATAAGGTATAGACATTTCATTTCCTCCAAACAGAGGAAAGTAATCACTCCAATTTTTGCCAAATAATTTTTTTTCAAGATCCACAATTTCATAGAAGGTGTTTTAGTTTTGATAAAATTGCATTTTCTGTTCTACAGAAAGTGTTTTCTTCAAAACTTTTCCAAGCATGTTGAGCTGTAATGCTGCAGAAACCTTCCATTCAGGAGCTGCCTCATCCACAGCCATCATCAATTCCTCCCACAGTAGATGCCAGTGTTTGCTGGGAGCAGTGCAATTTCGTCCTTAAGCTGTCTGCATGCTCTTGACAGACAGCTATTGTGTCTGCATCAATACAGCTGCTATCTGATAATCCAAATCCCCCATTGTTATTTCCAAAAGAAAAGCATGCTTCCCTTCTTTCTTTTCATTTCCTGAAAAGCTTTTTTTTTTTTTTTTTTTCAGAAAACTAAAATCAAAACTATTCCCTGATTCAAGAATCCAGCACTCAATTGTCCATGGAGTTGTTTCCAATCAACTATTCTGCCTGGAGTTCATATTCTACTTTACTACAGAATAAAGGGGGTTTTGTACATTGCACAAGATCTCATTCCCTAAGGCTACTGCTCATCCTGCAAACCTCCCCTTCCACATGACGGGCTGTTCCTCCCTGTTCTGCTCTTGGTTAGGACTATCTGAAGGGCAAGTGCTGGATCCCAGCTCAGACATTCCCCTCTCAAGTGTCATGCTTTGGCTGGTGCCGCCAACCACCACCATCCACAGCACGTTGCCTCCAGCTGCCTCGGGGAGATGGAGCCGTGCCCGTTCTTCCGAGAGGAAGCCGGAAGGGTAGATGAGGTTATAAACAATGACTACCTTGTAATTAGTAGCAACACAATTACAAAATACAGGGTTTGAAGGGGCTACACGGTTGCTTCAGAGGAGCCCCTGTGCCGGGTGAGCTTACATCCCCAGCTCCAATGCGCTGGGCTTATTCGTGTTTTGAAATGGACAGTCAAGAAAGTTCAGTGTTACAGAGGAGCACTGATAACACATCATTCAAACATCCTTCTACTTTGCACAGACGCTTTAAATCATTCACCCATGAAACAACATGTCCAAGGCAGCTCCTTAGCACAGGTCAGATGCTGAATGGGAGGCACATTCCACCCTATAAACATTTAAGCCACCAGTAATTAACTTATCGGAGGCCACGAGTGTCCTTTGGTCTGCCAGTGCCTCCTCCAAACAGACAGGCGGTGGGAGTGGGTTTGTTGGTATGCACCAGGCATTTCAGGCATGAATCCCAGCCTTGTCCCAGCATACCCCAGTACGTGGACACAGCCAGTCGGCAGTGGAAGCCTCACAAACCATGCTCTGAGAACGTGGGCGGTGCTCAGATTCAAAACACAGGCAGCATGAACAGTGATAACATCAGTATTACAGAAATCTGATAACTGCATTACTGAATCTTACTAAAAGCCCACAGGGCCTCCAGGAGTGGTTTCTTTTCTGCAGCACGTCTTGCCCAAGCCTGAGGAATAAATTGGCTCCTGCTCAGATCTTGCCCGTGAAAAGCCTGCTGCATCCCCACGTTTGCACAGGTACTTGGTGTCTTGACAGTCTCCAAGTGGATGAGAAGATATAACTTATCAAAATCCTGTTAGTTGTCCGTAGATAGGATGCAGAAGGAATAGTTAAATTCACTAGCCTTGGGTACAGGCCGCAGAGAGCAAGACGAGCCACCATTTTAAGGGGAACTTGAACTATATTCAGCTCTCAGTCCTTCACTCTCCAGCCACTTCAGGACTTCAGTTCAGAGCAGACTCCTGAACTGGTCACACATTTCCAAATTAGGGCAAGCATACAGCCAAGTGAAATCAGTCCTCAGCAGTCACAGTTACCTTCTCCTAATATCAGCTTACCATCATGCACCAGTGGTGTAAAAAACCAGCACCAGCTGTAAGGAAAAGTTGCAGCATAACTTGAGATAGTCCTGAATCACCTTCAACTCCAACCAAAGTAAAATATTCAGGTACAAACCTGAGTGCCAAAAAACAAACAAACAAACCAACCAACAAAAAAACCCAGCAAAAAACCACCAACCAACCAAAGAAAACCAGTGGTCAGTAGTTGCTCTTGGACATGCAAATGCACTTGGTGTTTTGCAGCTCTTTGCTCTGTGGCTTTCAAAACTATTTACAAGATGACTGAGAATGTCATTCACATCAACAATAACAACGGTATTGTAACACTTCACATGTTCAAAGGTCTGCCAAGTCTTGAATCCACACAACCTTATGTGAACCAATATTCCCCTACATCCCACCACAAAGCACAAATATTGAAGGAAATCTGAAAGCAAGACTCCTTAACTTTAAAATCCTTCTCTTTTCATGGAAAATATTTTGAACAGAGAGAGCAAGAACACTCCAAAGCAATGTCCCAGGAAAAGTTTTCCTTTTTCATGTGAAATTTTTATTTTTCAGTAAAATCCTTTTCTGCAAGACTCTTCCTACAAGAAAATTTCAACTAGCTCTCTAGTCAAAATATTTGTATAATCCAGGTGGTAATATATAAACACATAAGGAGACTGTGGCAAGTTTAAAATTACTTTCTCAGGAACGGATATGAAGACAGGGCTGCAACTGTGGTGCAACTGCCCCCCATCTGCTTCTCTTCATGATGCAGCCACCCTGACAGGCACCATGTCATTAGCATGCCTGTAAGCTTTTGTGGCTGTCCTGTTCTCAACATCTTCAAGAAGCATTTCAGATAATTCATGTTTTTGTCACCTGCATAGTAACCTCATGAAGCAACTGAGCTTGAGATGTAATGCCTTCCTATTCAAAATCTCATTGGGACGTACCCTCTCTGCCTTTCCTCCATGATTCACCTTAAGTCCCAACTTAATAGAAAAGTTAAACTTTTGCTGTCTTTTTTCTAAGTTGGCTTGCCTTTTTTCTATTTTGTGAGTAGAGAATCATCTCTACACTCTCTACAACTACCTGAAAGGAGGCTGTAGCCAGGTGAGGGTTGGTCTCTTTTCCCAGGCAACTATCAGCAAGACAAGAGGGCATGGTCTCAAGTTGTGCCAGGGAAGGTTTAGGTTAGATATTAGAAAGAATTTATTTACAGAGAGGGTAATCAGAAACTGGAATGGGCTGCCCAGGGAAGTAGTGGATTCTCCGTCCCTGGAGGTTTTTAAGAAGAAACTGGATGTGGCACTTAGTGCCATGGTCTAGTAACCGCAGCAGTAGTGGATCAAAGGTTGGACTTGATGACCTCGGAGGTCCCTTCCAACCCAGCTGATTCTATGATTCTATGATCTATAAGGACTTTGGCCTGTAACCATTTCTGAAGAGCTGAAACTGTTCAACTAGCATGAGGATCTAGCTCATATTGTCCCATCAGCAGCGCCCAAGCAAGCAGTAGGAGCTCTTTCATTACCTACACCTTTTCCTTAACATCTGCTCCAGTCTTGATGACTCCCTGACAGCTTCTGGCTTGCTTCTGCAAGAATTCCTCAACCTTGTTGTTAGATTTAAAAAAAAAAAAAAAAGTGGTTATACAATTAATGCTTTATACAACACATGCTTTAATACACCAATGCTTCTCCATTGCTGCATGCCTTACACTTTCCACCTTACATCAACAGGTTTCATGCCTAAAAAAGCACTGAGGTACAATGTTTTAGTCAGAATCCTTTTGAATAAGTAAATAAAGCATGCAGTCAGCAGCAATTTTTAATCTGATACTGCTCCTGTCCCAAGAGCTACATTTTGTAAGGCACACCTCAATCGTATCACTTGACCAATACCAGATCTTAAGTCAATATTTATTCCCCAAAGCTATGCGTACTATTTGGCCACCTTATGTTTTGTCTTCTTGTATTTTTCGGATGGAGAATGGTTGTGCGCAGGAAAGACTATTAAAGAAAAAAAGAAGAAAAACATAGCAAAAAAAAGAAAAAAATACAACATACAGTCTCAAGTTCACAAAAATCATTTGACTCTCATTCTCTGGTCGCTTCAGTTTCACTTCAAGTTGTTTTAGAACACTGTAGCTATTTTGCACCCAAACTATTTCTCACTGAAATCAAGACAAGCTGCATGATTGCCGGATGTTGGCACATCCCTCCACCCCCCCCCCACCTTTCAATGCAGTCGCTGTCAGACTCGAAGCTTGATGCTAAAGGGCTGCTGCATGCCTGCCTTTTTAACTTGAGGGAGGTTGGGATTCTGTAACTCTGCCAGAAAACAGACTCATTTGTTATTAACACAGCCCATATTTAGCCATGTGTCTCCCAAGGAAAAAGCACATACTTTCTTCTTAACAAAGCCTGATCTCTGCACAGCAAAGTCCCCGGGGACTGCTGGATCCCATTTTGCATGGCCAAATAAGGTAAAGCAAGAATCTGAAAAATGCAAACCTGGCCTGAAATCGCCCATAGCTTTGAGGAGCTATTTTTGGATTTGTTAACCTTTTCTTAAAAATCAGAGGGTGCTGCAAGGCCTCCATTTTATTACTTTTTTCCCCGAACACTTAACTTCTAGAAAAGTAGTTTGGAACACAAGTGAGCTTTAAGGAGATGAAGTGGTAGGAGACCAGGGCTGAAAGCAGCAGTAGGAAGCAATACTGAAGAAAACAGTGTTAAACTTCACCCAAAATAAAAATGGTGCGATTCACCAACAGATCCTGAAAGGACATTCTCCAGATTACAGGCAAGCACTCTCCTGAAATGCACACAAGAAGGAATCCACTAGTTTACGTAACACACTGAATGTCTCAGAGGATTTTAGTTCTGGCCTCTCACTGAACTTCACTACTCTCCTTCTGAAGGAGTGGCCAGACACGTTGGTTTAAAGGCGAAAATTATTAGGCATTTAAGGGAGAAAGGATAGGATGAATAATCTGTGTCTATGTGAAACATCATTGCAAAGACTTCTTAAGGAGGTAACTCTCACTTCATTTTCCTGTGCCCATCAACCATCACAAATACATCTTGTCCTCCAGCACTCTCTGCTTTGTGACCTGCCACATCTGAGAAGCATACAGCTGTTTCATAGGAACCCAGATATTCAAGATCCCCTTATCAATGCACATTGAAACTACAAGCATCTGGGACATGGGAAAAAGTAAGCAGTTTCCTACCATTCCAGCTGAAGATGGAGTTACTTAGCTTTACACAGAGCAAGTGCAAAATAACACCATGTGGGTGATGCAGACATGGACCAAATCTTCATTTAAGGGGGTGGAAAAAGCACAGATTTTTCAACACGCTGAAAAAGTAAAAGCAGAAACTCAGAAAAAAAATGATTTTTGCTATTTTTTTCTAACTTGGTGAGGAGTTATGAGAAGTGATCAGGCATTGAGGGCATTGTGTGACTGAGAAGCTGCTCCTGGCTTCCCTGAGAAGACATTGTCATGCCATGAAGCATTTTCTCTTTTTGATTATCACTAGTACAGGCTTCCATAGGGCATTTTTAATGCTGACTCAGCACCTCAGCTGGCTAACAGTTTTTGTGGAAGCATTACACCATTTGAGTTTCCTTAGCACACTGTTTGCTAGTCTTCTGCAGATACCAAGGAAATACCTGTATCCATGCAGGATACAGGGAGGGAGAAGGGAGAAGCAGTTATTCACTTCCAAAGCCCTGTGTTCTACAGGAGGTTAGCAACTGAAACTGTTAATGTGCTAACTAATCCCTTTAAGCATTGTCATATTAGCAGCACTGAGCCTACTTTACCAAATTAAAGGTGAAAGAGCAGCTTTTAAGTTTCTCTTTTCCAGGAAATTATTCAAAGGAAAACTTAGAAAACATAGCAAAGTGGAAAACCAACAAGTTTAAAAGTGAGAAAGATTTACTTTTTGCCTACAAGGCACCAGGGACACAGGTCAGGTTTAGCCTGGGTCACCACATTCAGGCTCCCAAAACTACAGACCTCATCATACACTTTTGTACCTGAGGACAAGTCTGTGGCCTACAGCAAAGAATGAAATGGCAATGCTGATGCAGCAGGACCATCTGTGTTTTAAGTGATGGCAATCCCAGACATGAGTACAGACTGGGAGAAGAGCTGATTGAGACCAGCCCTGCAGAGAAGGACTTGAGGATTCTTGTGGATGGAAAGCTGGAAATAAGCCATCAATGTGCACTCACAGTCCAGAAAGCCAAACACATCCTGGGCTGCATCAAAAGCAGCATGGACAGCAAGTCAAGGGAGGGGATTCTGCCTCTACACTGCCTTTGCGAGATCCCACCTGGAATAATGTGTCCAGTTGGTGTCCCCAGCACAGGAAAGACATGGGCCTGTTGGAGCAGATCCAGAGGAGGGCCATGAAGACGATCAGAGGGATGGAACACCACTCCTACAAAGACAAGCTGAGAGAGCTATGGTTGTTCAGCCTAGAAAGAGAAGGCTTCAAGGGAGACCTCGTTGCAGCCTTCCCATACCCTAATGGGACTAATAAAAAGGATGGAGAGGGAGTTTTTATTAGGGCAGATAGCGACAGGTCAAGGGGCAATAATTCTAAACTAAAAGAGGAAAGGTTTAGATTAGAAGTTAGGAAGAAATTCTTTACTGTGAGAGTGGCAAGGCACTGGAACAGGCTGCCTAGAGAAGTTGTGGATGCCCCATCCCTGGAAGTGTTCAAGGCCAGGTTGGATGGGGTCCTGAGCAACCTGGTCTAGTGGGTGGCATCCCTGCTTATGGCAGAAGTGTTGGAACTAGATTATCTTTAAGGTCCCTTCCAAGATGAACCAGTCTATGATTATGTTTCTATAGCGTAAGAAGAATTTGGAGGTTTCTCCTCCGTGGGCAAATTACATGGGACCATGTGCCAACACAAGAGCTTTGGAATAGTAGGGGCACATGGATTTTAAGAAGCATAAGATTTAAAAAAAATTTTTTTTTAAACAGTCAAAATTGTGACAACAGAGAAAGGCTGTAAGCTGAACATAGACTGGTCTTCCTCAGCCAGAATACAGTTCTCAGTTTGAAGACTGTAATGCTCTCAAGGTGAAAACGTTGTATGATTTTAATAAGTGTACAAATCTGAATATTACTCAGAATTGTAGGACTCTGAGCTAATTTTGCAGCAGACTTCCACTCAGTGTGGGATTAGGAAATGGAGACAAAAATCCTCCCATCCAGTCCTGCATAATGAAGACACCTCCTTTCCATGCTCATGCTGGTAGGAAGCACCAGTTCCCAAAAGAGGTGAAGATAGGCTCCTTACAGACTCTCTCCCTGATTCTGGGAGCTTAAGGTCTTGGCCTGCTGCATCCTTACCAGGGAGGGCCATAGCATGCCAAGTTGGCCAGGACCCAACTCTCCTTCTTGTGGCCAGACTGTGGCTCAGCTGCTGACCTGAGGAGAGCAGGGCTCCATGGGGAGGCCCAAAGGCTACCCCTCTGCCAGCTGGCCCGTGGCCAAAGCAGCTCCCTTTCCAAACCAAAGCCAGAAAATACTATGAAGGCTCTGACTCCAGCTTGAAACTAAACACAAAATTATAGAAGCTTCCTCTTGCTTTTTCACAAGGTTTTAAAACAGAGCAAGGTCCTATGAAGCTCCTCAAATTATCCCTGTAAAATTTGTGTCTTTGTCTTTAACATAGAAGAGCTTAGGAATGGGAATAAGGTTGAATTTATGATTTTGTTTAGGTTTTGACTGATAGTAAAACAAGACCAGGACACTTCTTCTAAACTGAAGGGCCCAGAGGTATTAGAAAGCTTTAGCCACACTCACCTCATATTCTGGAAATATTTGTTTGGATTTTTTTTTTTAATTTTTTTTTTATTTTTTAACTGATTCAAGCTGAAGAAGGACATGCAAACACAGATTCTATATTTAGACTTGGGAGACAGGAAGAGTCCAGGATTGGACTTACCTGGATATCACATCAGGCCCCAGGTCCTTGACAGAGCTGGCCAAGGTTTACAACAGAACTGAGCACCACCAAGTGCAACCATGAGTTGCTGTTCTGGAAGCAATCTTGAAAGGGGATCAGGGGGTGGAAAGCATTTGGACAAGAGGCAGGAGGAATATCTTCTGATGGTTGGTCACATCTGGAACCTCACCAGGTACATGCCATCAACAATCCCCTGGATGTCCACAGAAAACTGCCAAGCCCAGTTCTTTGCCCGACATTTCTCATGCTACCACACCACATACAACCATTCCCAGAGAAAGCACATCAAAACAGAACAAGACACACACATACACACCGTGCAGAAAAAAAACAACCCAACAAAACAAAAATACCCAAACCAATGCTGGTTCTACTTCTGCTAGCTGGAGTGAATGAAATGAAATAGATCTTTGTGTATGTTTACTATGTGTGCTTCAATACAGAACAAAAGGCAACTTTATGCTTAAAATCTTCCCTATAAATCCTGTTTAATTCATCAGAATGAAGGATTGGAGCAAGGACACATTTTCAAATGCTGTACTGGAAACAGAGCCACACATATGTTTAAAGTTCAGGGTGTTTATATGACAGGCTTGGGACTTAGACTGACAAAGCTGATTACTTTTTCCTCATACTCAAGCAGGTTAATGCTCTGTGTGCTTGTCCAGGGCCTGGGCCACAGCATCCAAGTGCAGGTCTTAAGTTACCCAGTCAAAGCAAACAGATTTGGGGTTTGGCTTCATGCACCGTCCAGGCTGAATTTCAGCTGGCTTTGCTTAAGGTCCACCTCCATTCTCTGTAGCTCTTCAGGCTCAGCACTCAGCCCTACTCTCCCTTCACATGCTTGGTCTCCTTCATCCTTGCAATTGGAGTTTCCAATGAGTGTCCTGCCTTCCACTGATGAGCCAAGGGCTGAAGCACCTCTCCTGCAAGGACAATCAGAGAGAGTTGTGGTTGTTCTTCCTGGGAAGACCTTATTGTGGCTTTTCACTTCTGAAGGGGTCTTGGCTGTGCTGGGTTAATGGTTGGACTTGATCTTAGAGGTCTTTTCCAATCTCAATGACTATGATTATAAGAAAGATGAAGACAAACTTTTCAGCAGGGCCTGTTGTGATAGGATGAGGTGTAGTGGTTTTAAACTAGAAGAGGATTGATTTAGATTAGATATAAAGAAAAAGGTTTTTATAATGAGGGTGGAAAACACTGGAGCAAGCAGGTTGCCCAGAGAGGTGGTGGATGCCCCATCCCTGGAAACATTCAAAGTCAGGGTGGACAGGGCTCTGAGCAACTTGGTGTAGTTGAAGATGTCCCTGCTTAAAGCAGAGCAGTTAGACTCAATGGCCTTTAAAGGTCCCTTCCAACTCGAACTCTTCTATAATTCAGCAAAAGGAACCAGTCCAGAGAAGGTAACACTAGCCAAGAATGCTTCTGGAAAAAAGATTTTTAGCTTTGGGCTTGGAGTACATAATGGGCAACGTCTTGTTTTTACCCCAAGGGTACTCCAGGTTAGGGGTTCTCATAGCTGGGGAATACAGAGAGCTGGTGGGCCCGTGAGGGGGCCTGGAGACCACACCACTGCTCTGAGGTTGGGAATTCAAAGCTCTATGACAAGGAACAACATGGGGAAAAGCTGATCCAAGAAATCTGGGGATCAGTGGTGCAGCTTGAAGCCAGGCTCATTCTGAGCACCAAACAGGCATGCTTTAGTTTGCAGAGCTCCCCAGATGAACTGCAATTTTGTACATCAGTTTACAGGCAGAGGAAATACTCCTTTTTTGGTTTCCACTCTCCCACATTTTCCTCCTTCTCCCTAGAAGTTTTTACCCTCACAGTAAGCCAAGCATCAAATGATTTCAATGTGTGGTTATGCTCAGAGAGGGCAGGGACCCTGGGGAAGCAGACAGGGTGGGGAATCCAGGATTGTCACCTTTTCTTTTTCCCGTGACTTAGTTGCAGGCTATTCCGACAAGACAAATGAACTACTTTCAATTCAAATAAATTTTCAAATGAAAAAGTTGTTAAAATCAAAATAAGTATTTTCACATTTGACTGTAAAGATTAAAGAAAGTAGATCTTTGTAAAACAGATTCAAGTGACCAGCAAAGACATCTGAAAGGCATTTTATCAGCTGCTGAGCAGTATTTACTTATGAAACTGTTCTAATTGTTTTGGAATGTGCACCCTGGCTGCTGGAACAGCTCACTCCTGCTGATACGCTGAGCAAAGTAACACTGGCTCATAGGACATGCCACTTTTATACAGAATTCATTCTTCATCCTGAAGGTAAATAGCATAAAATTTGAAAAGAAAAAGCAGCAAATACCTCACAAACAGTCACTTTTGCAGAGTTGCCCTACATGTTTCCAAGAGCATCAACTCATCAGCAAAATTAATCATTGCCATGACTGAAATCCTCACAGATCAGTAATTTAGAACTAAACCCATCTTGCAGCTGGAGACTGTGTGGGTGAAAACTTATTCCTGCTGCCCACTAAATCAGTGCTGGAGTCAATATATAGTATGGAAGAAGTGGTGTGTCCTGGCCACAATAAAGCCCTGCTATTAGCTTGCAGCCTCACCCTCCCTTAGTAGTTAAGCACTGAAGGTCTTGGCAGATCAAAGAAAATCTGCTCAATCTTGCCTTAATCTTCTAAAACTGAAGCAGAACTCTGGTCTGCATTACACGTGCTCAGGCTCAGTAACAGCCTACCAAAAAACCAAATTGGTTATAGCTCTGTCTTTAAGACAAAGCAGTCCCAAATACTGATTCACAACCTGGAAAGTGTAGTGGTTTGAATGGCACTTGGTCTCTCTGTATCACAAAATCCCAGTGTACTTTATCCAGCAGAGCTAGAAAAGCACAGAATAATTGCTATTATGCATGTTGATGTATAGAACATGGAAAACAAAGGATAAATCATCTTGATCCTCCTAGCATTGATGCAGAAGTGAACCACTATAGATGCACATCAGCCAAGTCAGTTCCATTGGCCTGGGCCAAACTTTATAAACAGACTTGTAAACTTTGCATGCTTTGAGTTGACTTCATAGGAAGCAGGAATGTCACACACCCCTCCTCCCACCCTCCCTTCCAAAGCCTGAGCTAACAAAATCCTTGGAAAAAGCAGCTTCAGACAAAACCAGGCCAGGCTTGGAGATAAACAGTCCTGTTCAGAGCCCATGGACCAGGCCACAACAGTCCTTCTTCCGTACTGAGTTGTCCAACACAAGATAAGTGCTCCAGTGTGTGTGATAGTAACCTCAAATTATCTTCTGCAGGAAGCATTGCACACACGCTGAAGTTTGCGCTTTGTGCAGACAAAAGGGCTGTAGCTTTTTAAAGAGCACAGTATTTGCTAAGAAGGCAGGTAGGATATCCATTTGGAAGCAGGCAGATCTTGGAGAAGGGTGAAGGTGAGACAGGGTTAGAGTCTCTCATCTGAGAGGGCTCTTCTCATTTCTGACTCATCCAACAAGCAAGTTTCTTGAGTTTTCTGCCTGACATCCCATCCAGGTCTTCTCCTGCTCCATGAGGGAACTGTTTGCAGTTCTCTCTGCATCTCTTCTCCAGATCCAAACCATATAGGCAGTCCTCAACCTCCTCAACTTTGATTGCCACTTCAGCTGCTGCCCCTTTCCTCTCCTGCTGTCAGTCACAGCCTGCCTCTGCTGATCAGCTACATGATCCATTCCTACTCTCCTTTCACCAGGGCAAGGGTAAATGTCTCCTAATTTCTTGCTTTCCCCTGCCTTCCCTCAACCATCCACAGTTACCATTTCCTTTTGTTTTGTTTCCTACAGCCAATTTTTTTTTTTTATTTTAACAGCTGGTTTGTTTTCTTACTGGAAAGCCTTTTTTGGCCTTAAGGCAGCATGAACTTCTCCCTGTTTTCTCCTGCTGAGAAGGGACACGACCTAAAGGTGAGAGCTTTGAGGCTGCAGAAGAGATTTCCTCGCACGACCTTTTTAATTCTTGGCCTCCATTGCTTCAGTCAACACCACAAGTGCCTTCTAGTATGACAATCACCATTTGTTGCTTAGGAATTAAACATTGACTAAACACATCATTCTGCATAGGCCATTGAACTGGAAGAATGTTTAGTGAGCTCAGCAGCTGAAGCTTTATTAACCATCTCTGGTGACCTTCTCCTTTGCCTTCTCCAAGGGCTCAAAGACTTTCCAAAGTGCTCCTTCTATAATCCACAATGCTTTTAAAGCTCGAACATCCCCCCCTCCCCCCAAAAAAAAAAATAATGTTCTGCCAGCACATAGATGCTAACTTATCCATCCCACCATGGTATAAAGTTTTTAGTTCCACAATTCATGCTGTTCTGAGTTCTCTCCAAACCGGTTTAGCACCACCCACAGCACATCTACTGCTCCTTCTGCCACACCAGTAAGTTTAAGTGCTGCACTACAAGTAAAAAAAAAAAAAAAAAAAAAGATTCTTTTCCTTCCTTAAGCATGCCTGCAATGTTTAACAGTGCTCTAGAGCACAGGTCAGCTAAAGGTGTGTTGAAACAGAACAACTAACAGGCAGGACAGCAAGTGGAGTTTTACAAACACCAGCAAATACAGTCATCCAGCAGGATAACAGAAGTCCAAAATACCCCTGGGGGAGGATGCCCTCTCCTAAGGTATCAAAACCAGGGTGAAATGTGTCATGGGATAATTATATTCTGAACAGAAGTCTGGAAAGCCTGCTAAAGTACCAGCTTCTCACTCTGGTGCTTAAAAGCAAGCAGGGAGAAAAGTGACACAAGAATTCCTTGCATTTTCTGAATTCTCCTCTTCCTTTACTTGGCACACACAAAAGAGAAAAGCACAGGAGACAAGAGCCCACATTTCCCTCAGATTCAATGCTATTAATACATCCTGCTCTCATCAGATCAGGAAGAAAAACTTTGATGAGTGTTAGGTGGTCTTTTGTGGCTGTTATTCAATAAAACCCAACGAAGTAAGAGAGCAGCTCTACCACCTACCCAAAACTGGACTCTGATCCATTTGGTGGCATCTTGCCAATGCTAACAGTTTAGTAGGACAGCTAAGTGCTTTTGAAACTAAAATGCAGCTTTCAACACTATTCCTAGACCAATCAGGTCTGGAAAAAACCCATCAGTCTGAACACTGTCTCAGCTTGAAGCCAGGAGGCCACAGCTAATTAAGCTCTCCTGGGGGACATGGCTACACGTGTCAGCTCCCGTTAGTTAGGAAAAGAACAACACCAGCATTAATGATGAGATTCTCTGGACAGAGCAGATGGATTCTGACCGTCAGGAATCCAGCAAGACAGAAATGAGACAGAGGTCTAAGCATGGATTTGAGATTGAGGAGACACTACGTGCTGGCCTTTCTTCTCCTGTCCTACCATATACAGGAGTCTTCAAGAGAAGGAGGTGTGGTGCCCTAAGATGTTAAGAGATGGTATCTGGAATCATGTACTTGAGCTTAACTTTGACCCTGGGGGTCCACATTCCCCAGGGGGGTGTGTCACAGGAAAAGCCAGGTGGGATAGCACACCAGCACTTCATGAAAGGCATTCTTGAGTCTGCATGTGGGAGTTTGGTTTCAGTCTCCTTAGACTAGTACCTGTGTCAGACTACACAGTTACAGTCCTCAGCACTTGAGCAGGAGTGTTTCTCAACCTTTAATGAATGTAGTGCAACACCTCTGTCACCATGGTCATATTCAGCATATGAGAAGGTAGCCATGGTTTTCTTCTAAAACATAATGCAGGTTTTTCAGTTTGCCACTTCCAAAACATTTTGGCAAGGGTTGAGACTCACAAAGAAAATCCCACCTATCGATTCCGCAGGCACAAAGGGTGCATGAAGACTATCAAAGCTATACATGCCCAAACAAAGCAAGACCCCAGGAACAGAACGAGGCAACTGCATATCTCTGACAAAGCACATGGTAGAGACCTGGGACACCACGCTGGTGAGCCTCTGGAATCTACTAGCCCATGTCCCTTGGGAAGCAGGAGGGACAGCAATACACACCTGTCTGTTCAATATTGCATTTCAGTGGGCATAAGGACAGTAAAAAGAATTTTTCTTCTCTTTCCTAAAACACTCTAACCAAACACTCACAGCTAGTGGGGCAGGAAAACAAGGATTTCAAGCTGGCTGATTGTTAGCCATCTACAAAAGCACACACATTACTGGGTACTCCAATGTCCTCCTTTCCCTCTAAAAACCTTGCTCTAACAGCTCCCACGGCCTCTTCTGCTCCAAGAGTCATAGGATAGTAACAGAGTAGAGAACAAATTCCCTGGTCAATCCTTTCACTTCACTTTCGGGTAAGCCTAATTCCACTATAATCCCGATCTTGAGAAGCTGGTTCTCTGGTGCATTTATTAACACTGCCTGCATTATCCTTCAGCCTTGGAAAGGGGACAAACCTAGCCCCAAGACAGGAGGAAGGAACATGTGGAAGGGAAATTATACTACTTAAAAGTTCTTGGCAATAAATGCAAGAAGACAAGATTGTAATTGTCTAGTTTATTGCCATAAAGAAGTAATTTTTTAGTAGTCTAGTTTTTAGCAAATCTTTCCAGGACATGGCAGTCAAGTAGCCATTTGAGAACGCAATCCCCCTTGTGCACAAAATCCAGGTGATATGAAGATCATAGAATAGCCTGGGCTAGAAGGGACCTAAAAGCATGTCTAGTTCCAACCCCCCTTCCATTAGAGCAGGGTGTTCAAAGCCCCATCCAGCCAGGCTTTGAACACTTCCAGGGATGGGGTATCCACAACTTCTCTGGGCAACCTGTTCCAGTGCCTCACCACCCCCACAGTAAGAATTTCTTCCTAGTATCTAATCTAAACCTACTCTCACTTTGAAGTAATTCCTCCTTGTCCTGTTACTATGTGCTCTTCTAAAAAGTCCTCTGTAGCTTTCTTGTAGATTCCCTTCAGGTACTGGAAGGCTGCAATTAGATCACCCCAAAGCCTTCTCCTCTTCAGGCTCTCAACTCTCTCAGCGTTTCCTCATAACATGGGCACCACCAATCTCTTTCCAGATTTAGCACTGTGAAAAACAATTACTTGGCAGGAGTTTCTAGGATCCTCCAAATTACATAGACTCTACTACTGTAAACTGTCCTGCAGCTGCCTTGCCCTTCCTTTGTGGACATATTTCAGGAAACCTGAGTTTTAGATTAATTCTGAATCTTAAAGCCTGGAGTGATATGTCTGGTTTCAAGTGTTTCTGCCAGCATGGCTGCACAGTGAACATATCCAACGGACAGGGGCAAAACCAGTCTTGAGAAATACTTGAGAAACTCCATATACATGGTTGTGGTGTGCAACCAAGGAGACAACCTGCTGAGACAGCCTCAGACAGGGCAGTTTTCAAGACAGATTTATGGAGGGTCAGAGGGGATTATCTTTGCAGTACACTTTTTTTTTTTATTTTGGCAATGACCAAAGCACATTTTTCAGCAATATCCACTACCACACAGGATGAATTGGCCAATTCTGATGTTCAGAGTTCAAGTCACAATTCCTAAGAAATGCAGAATTAGAGGAAAAAAAAAACCCTGTTGGCATTTGAGACATTTAGGCTGTCATACTAGCAATTGTTATTTTTCTCAGGAGACACACCTGGCACATCGTATTTTATTTGCTGCCAGTGTAGTCTTTCAAAAGATGCAATCAAATAAAATTCAGAACACTGGTAAATGTGGAACTGCATTTAATATATCAGATGAACTTTGTACTGGATGTGATTCAAAGATTGAACTTTGTGTAATAATTTGTTCTGTCTCAAAAAAGCACCCCAAACTGAGAGCTTTATTTTCTGTTCCAAAGGGCAAGTTACAGCACCATCACTGCTGCATACCTTTCCTCCTCCTCCCTTTCCACTGCTCTAGCCTCTCTTTCTGAGGATGGTTTTTGTTTCTTTCTTGCACTTGTGATTTTAGGTTTGGCAATTTCAAGCTGGAAGAAAACCTAGGAATACCAAAACCCAACCCTTTGCTCAATTGCTATGAACAAAAAGAAAAGTGAATTGCTCAGCAATAGAATGTTCAAGAAAAATATTTTTACCATCTTTAATCCTCATTTACACAGACCTTACCAAGTAAACACTGTGTTTTTCTCCACCTGATCTGCCAGAGGATGACTGAAGAAGGGAGGAACACCCCCTAAGCAGTCTTATTTTCCTTTTCTTAAAGTGTATTGGCAAGAAGCAGCACGATATCTAAAACCTCAGCTATCAATTTCTTCTGTATGTACATTCTCGAGTGTTCAATCCAAGAGGAATTTGTATTAGTTACAAACACATCAGAAGGGCCAAGGTGCTGTGCCCCACAGCAGAGTGAGGGCCTGGGGGGACATGGCTGGGCCAGCCATTTGTCTGCCCCTCTGCTGAGCCACCCAAACAGCATCTGCCACAAACAGTATCAAAACTTCCTTGTGATTATAAGAGATGAAACACCAAAGGCTTCTACAACTCTGATCAAACATTGAAATTGCCCTTTCAAAGCCAAGCATGAGATACCATCTGGGCTTTGCACAGACCAGTCAAGCTTTTAGGCCATTTCAGTGAAAACTGAAAGCCTTTGCATGAAGACCAATACATTGTTCAGCATCTTCTGAGTCACCAGATCCTTTTCAAAGGTTCATCCATCTGCCTCAGTGTCTGTGCTGGCATTGTCATACGGTTTCCACTTCATGCAACTACCCACTGGCTTGCTTGATGTTCTAGTGCCTGAGGTACCAGTCGCTTCGTTTCTTCCACCCAGACTTTATCACTACAGATAAAGCAGGAGAAAACTACCCTTGTACCAATTCCAAATTAGAACCCAGGCTAAGAAATCGTATCTTGCAACAAAGGGGTTGTTTTATTTTTAAACTACTGAAAACAAAAAATAATCACAAAACAGACCAGAGAAACATTCACCTCTCTGAAGTGCTACCCAGCTTACAACCGTATGCAATTTGAGTCCATAGGTTATATTGAAAACTTTAATCCACAAATTTGGCCATGTAAGCACTTCTGCCACAAGCATGTGCTCCCACTGGTTGCTGAAAGGAATGGTACCAACTCACTGAGGCTGAATTTTTTGTTGAACTTGCAGACATAAACCTATACAGCTACAGGTATGACAGTATCTTCTACCTTGAGCAGGCTCTACACCATCCCAAAGTTCTTCCCCCAAGGTATATTTACTTCTGCTGCAGATAAGAAATACAAGAAACAAACCATTTTCTACTCTAAACAACATTCAATTTTAATTTAAAGCAAATCTCTGAATGGAGATTCCTTAACAGATAAATCAATTGAGTTTGGAAGCATGATTACCTTAATAGCTTACCCATTCAGCAAGATACCTGTTTAATGAACCTGGTCACACTCACCATCTTTTCTAGGAGAATCCACTTTGTCTTGACTTTAGGCAGTGGCACTGCTATCAGCTGAGCAGAGCAGAAACAAGCATTAAACTGATCCCCAAGAAGAGCATCTGGGCTCACCAACCAACAGTAGTTCAAAATTCACTTGGCTTCTTTTTCCAGCATTTGCTCACCTGAGACTTCAACAAACTGACCCTGCTTAGTACATTTAAACTGGAGAGAGGCTTTTTGGTTAAATGCTTGTATAGCCTAATGCAAGTGCCTGGTGTGCCACCTATCTGATCAGAAGAATCAGTGGCATTCCCATTACTCAGCTCCAGAGCCTTACAGCATTTTCCTCACCTTCCAGCTACAGGTGAAATGAGAGCAGTTGGCAGCATACGCCAGGTTTCAAACTGGTTTTCCTTCAGACAGCATGGAAGAGTTGATCCTCCACAGCTAAAAAGAAAAAATTAAGATTCAGTATCCTCTAAGAGGCAAATACTAAGCCACATGTAATTCAGGAACGATCCTGTTTGAACAGCTAATCACAGGTTTGTGGCAATGGTGAAACTCTGTATAAAGGGCATGCATAAATTTGTCGTAGAACATGCACCTAGTTTTTGCAGTTTCACGTGCTTCATAAAAGTATCAACTTCATGCATATATGTGCACATACATACATGTGTGACCTTTTCCAGCATTTCCTCCACAGAGGGGGAAGGGGGCAAAATAAAAAAATTGATTAACCCCCCAGGGAAGCAATATGATGAACTCGTACTCGTTGCACCTGAAGTCCCCTCAGGTATATGATTTTCCTTGCCTAGTGCAACAGTATACGGAGGGGGGGAAAAAAGTCGCACTGCTACTGCAAGCAATTTAACCATCAACTTTTTACACACTGGCAACTTATGCCAGACACATTAGACTCATGTGGCATAGGTATACATTCTGCAAAAACTAGTGGCACACTCCCTGCCTACAGCACATTGCAGACAGATTACTAAACCATTGTGTGTCACTGCTAATACAGTCTGGCTTGTAAACACTTACCTCGAGGTCTGAGACAACAGGTAGGAACAGTAGTGATTAAGTTCGGAATTCCCAGCTCTACCTTTAGAATTAAAGGTAGACACACCCCGCTCAGTCACTACCGTCTGAAAACATTAAGGAATCAGGGCCATCCATTCTCCCCTTCTCCCCACCCCAGTACTCCCACATCCTCAAGACAGGCAAGCTGAAAGTAACTCAAAAGCAGAGTCTCTCTGATCTCACTGTGTTACAAGCATCCGACATTAGCCAAGGCTCCAGGAGTCATTATCAATGTTTTATTTCCAGATCAAATGTTACCGTGGAGCTTCATCACCTGTATTAAAGCAGTAGAGGCTGCACATAAGTTATATTTGCCTTCCAAGATAGACCTGGATCCATGTATTAGCATGCCTTTATCCCAGTGCAGCCAGGCAGAGATATAACCCACGAGTACAAGCACACAGAGATTTCTAATCACTTTGCACTGCTGCTTCCACTGAGAAGTTGTCAGCACATCCTAAAAATAAGCATGTTGTCCAGGTCCAACTACCCAGAAGACACAAGTGTATCAAGATATGACACTTAAAAAAAAACCCCCAAACCAATGTTCAGTGACACAATTCTGCATCAGAGAAGTAACTGAGCTCAAGTGATGTTGGTTGACTCACAATGGAATCATCATGTATCAAAACAGTCAGCAGTACAGAACACACAGTAAAGATGATTAGCTCATGCTGTACTTTTTATTTTCAGGATTAAAACCCCCAACAATTTAAAGCAGAAAGAAACAGATGTGAACCCCAAGTTTATCTGCAGTTCAGATGAGGCATCCTGGTTTCACAAAACAATATTGGACGGATGGATCAAGCACAAACTACCACGAAAGAGAACAGAAACTTCACAAAATAAAAATTCACCTGGCCCTTCTGCCCTTTCCCACAGATAAATAAATAAAAGAAAAAATCCATCTGCAAAATACATTTAACATTAAGAAAAATCCAAGAACCATCAAAATTATTGTTATAGAGGATGTACTGATCAATACTTTTTTCAAAATTAAGAATACACTGCAGTTCAATGTAGGTGAGATATCACAGATCTGTCGGGGGTAAGAGAAGTACTGTTTCAATGGACAACACAATATATTTTATATTTCTGAATATTTATGTAATCAGATTCAGCACAGTTCTAAAGCTGACATTCCTATTCCAGTCGCTACAATTAAAAGTTTACTTGATTAGACTTGCAGAGAAATAAATATGCTAATGGAAGTAAACACTTTAACAGGACAGACATACTGATTTAGTAGGACTGATTATTTTTAATACGAAATAGAGACTGATTTAACAACCTAAAACAAAGAGCTAATAGGATTACCATTAAAGGTGTGATTAAGTAAATCACTATACTCTTGCCACAGTTAGTACTACATATGTGTCCTTAGCATAAAATGTATTTGCTCTTCACCATATGCTCTGGCTCTTTTATTCATCTGTTGAGTTAAAAACCAAGGCTGGAATAAGAATTTGTCAGAGAGAAAAGCAAAATAAAAATAATAATAAAAAAAAAATCTTATTTTCCACTGCCAAAAAGAACTGCATTTTGAACCGATCTGAACTTTAAATGAAGTTTTGGGTCAGTTCTGTTCCTCACATTAGACAATTTCTCTGTGCTTAAACAACCACTGAAAATTTGCCTGAAGTTTTGTCCCCAACAGTGGTCCTCTGATCAAAAAAATTGCTTATTAGGGATTGGTAACAATATGTTGAAATCAAGACAAAAGTCTTACTAAAACTTCATATGGACTTCATATGACATACTGCAAAGTCAAGTGAATCTCAAGTCCCATATGCTCTCTAGACTTCCACGGGTAACCCAATTTTAAATCAAAATGGCCACATCCTCTATCTACTGAAGTCCTAAACCCTGGACTGCTAGATGATACAGCAATGAACTCTGACACCTGAGACAGGTATGCAAAGAAACTATTTCCAAAGGCTTAGCCAGATGAGAACAAGATAAGCATCTTGGCAGAAGCCTTACTTCTGTTTGAGCCAGAAGTTCCTGCTCACAAGTACTTCTTCAGCCTTACAGCATAGGTGTTTTGTGAACTCCAACACGCTAACTCAGTGCAAACACACCAGAAGACAGGAAGACAGCATGCGTTGGAAGCAAAGAGTGTGTTTTCTCATTGTTCTTGTTTTCTCCAAAGAGTCCATTTAACAGAATATGGGCCTTTTTGCAGTCAGCATTTCTGCTCTGAATCACAGAATCATAGAATTACCAAGGTTGGAAAAGACCTCCAAGATCAACAAGTCCAGCGCAGCACTGCTGTGCTCAGTATTAAACCATGTTCTCAAGTGCCATATCCACACACTTTTTAAACTCTTCCAGGGATGGCAACTCCACCACTTCCCCATTCAGTCTGTTCTCACATTTTACAGCCCTTTCTGTGAAGAACTGTTTCCTAATACCCGATCTAAACCTCCCCTGGTGCAGCTTGAGGCCCATTTCCTCTTGTCCTGTCAGTTGTTACCTGGGAGAAGAGACCAACCCCCACCTCACTACAACCTCCTTTCAGGTAGTTGTAGAGAGCAATAAGGCCTCCCCTGAACCTCCTTTTCTCCAGGCTAAGCAACCCTAGAAGACTCCCAATCTCACATCTCTCACTGCCCACAGCACCCCTGAAACATGTCTCGCCAGCACCGTCTCCAGGAAGATCCTCACCATCCCAGCAAAACACATGCACGCAGGTATCCCTTCAGTTCTTGAGATAAAACTCAACAGCAGGATTTTTTTATTATTTTTATTTTTTTAATAACAAAAGAAAACACTAACTCCCAGTTTCACAGTTCAACATATTAGGACAGTAGTTCCCAAGTAAGAAGCCAAGAGATTGTCAGTCTGCAAAATCCAGTAGTGACTCCTTTTCTGTTTTCACCTACAAGGACACAGTAAGAAGCTAAGTAGTCACACATGTAACAACTATCTCCCTACTACTTCCCATCAGGGATACACACAGAGATCTACTGTGCCTCAAATGTGCCCTTGAATTGCACATGGCAGCAATCAGTGCAAGGAGAACAGGAATGCCATCAGTGTGCTTGGCATTCTGTGTTGCATATTAGGAAGAGAAAGAATGGTCAAAAAACAATATATAAGTAATCTGAATCTATAATAACAAACCATATGAATAATTATTCAAGAACATGCAATTCAAGTAAGTACTTTGCCTCAAGTAGCTGCTCTTTTCCTGGCTTTTCATCTTCCAGCACCTACCAAATAGTAGAGAAGTCAGAACAACTCTTCAGGGGGAGTTTTCTACCTAGATTGTTTAAAAGTAAACCCTACTGCTTTGGGGATATACGAGCAAGACTAAAACGCTGTATTCACCAAATGTATGTCTACAACAACAGCAAAAACCCCTAGCTTTCTCCTGTGTTTGTGTCAATCTTTATTTTCCTCAAGCTCACACAGCCCTGATCTCACAGTCTCAGTTGCTCACACTGACCTCAGGAACAGACCACTCAGAGTCAGACTATTGTCTGAGTGTCTCAGCATGAGCTGCAGCCACTGTCACTCAGCTGCCAGACCTGCTCCACTCTACTGCCCGAAACTGGGCCAAACTGCCACACCTTCCACGTGGGCACTGGATGCAAACTACTGCCCTACCTCCTTGATCCTCCCTTCCTGCCCAGCTCACCTTTTAATTTTGTAATGCTGCAAAATAAGAGTCCACAGCCCGAAGTCCAAGCCTAGATGAGCTCCATCTTTCAAAGCATGAGGAAGTCTGAATATGTTTTGGTGTTGTGTCAGAGAGAAAAGTCTGTTATATGGGTAGCTTTGCTCTGTGTAACAGAATAGAAGAAAGGTAGTTCATATTGCTTAGGATGGTTCAGGACTACCCTAGGACCAATTTGAAACACCAGCATTAACACTGCCCAGAATATCCATGGGAGATATCCTGTCACAGACAAGTGTTATCTGCCAAGAGCCCAACTCACTACTTGAGACTGTCAGGTTCCTCACATTAGAAGCACAACACCAAGCACTGCTCTGAAATGACACATGAGACTCTTCAGACAGGCCAACCTTACAGAAATGTTGTTCTCCCCACGCACATACTTAACCATTAATCCTAAACCTGTTTTCCATTTCTTCTCCCTCTGCTAACACTCTTAACACCTAACATGCCATTATCTATTTCAAGAGGCAAGAGCTAACAGCAAGTATGTTGGAGAAACTGCTGAGTTTGCACTTAAAAATGTCTAACCAAAGCCCTGAGTTGCAACCATCTCGTTTCTATCCAAATAAATACAGCAGGAGGACCAATGACACAGTCATTCCTGTGCACGCACAACACAAGTATTGGTTAAGTCCAATAAATATCTTTTGAGGTAGATATATACAGTACAAAATACATTAAGGGTCAAATGCAAACATCATATTCACTTCATCTTCTTGTCTCATCTTCCAGTTTTGCAGGAAACCTTGCAAACATATTATTTCTGCCTAATCAGTATTCAAGCCAGGTTTTTCTGAGTTCTGAGCTCTAAGACAATTTGCAGCTACACCACCACTGAAACCAAATCCATACACGTAATGCTATCATGGAGTTTCAGTTAGGGCCATGACTAAAGTAGGTTAACACAAAATACAGCTAAGGAAAATCCAGGTATTTTAAATAAATTTGCACACTAAACGGTGCTGTTCAAAAAAAGGTTCCAACAGTTTCATCAACAAGAAAAAAAATAATAAAAACCTTCTGCTGGGGTTTTCAAAGGAAGTATTAAACTAGAAATTTGAGCTTAGTTCCCAAAAACTGATTTTTATCACTTGTCCCCTGTCACTAGAACACAAGAGGAAAGGAAAAAGACAGCTTGAGTGACAGGCAGCCCCCTACCCCCAACTCCCTTAGAGAAAGGATTCAGTTAAAAAAATTCAAAGAACTCTAATGAAAACCATGCAAACAACAGATAAATCAGATTACAGTCTGCTCAGAATTCAGCCAAGGTTCACATGGAAGGTTTGCAAACCTTTAGATAAACTTGTCCCAAGTTTAGAGTTTGTGACAAGCAAGCAAAGAGGTTTGGGATTTTTCACAGCTGTCAGACCATGATGGCAGACACAGGATACAATAACAAAAATAATAAATCTTGAGATTCACTTTTCTTTTGAATAAAATATCCATAAAAAATGATCCATTCTATTATAAATAAGCTTAGAGATTAATACAATTTCATATTCAGTGAATAATTAGTGCACCAACAGTTGCTTTAGAAAGATGACTGAGCAGAGAAGCATCTGCTAATCAGTCACTTTTGTGCTTAATCTTTTTAAAAAAAAAAAAAAAAGGTAAACCAGACTGCAGGACTGCTATCAGCTAGTGAATTAAGTGCTGATAAGTACCAACATGCGATTGCATTGGTGCAAACACACATGGTCACATCTTGTTGTGAACAAACAAAAATAAGCATGACTACAGAAAGAAGCAGCACTGACACCTGCCTGTGCTTGTATGACTATTGCTTACTTTGTCATAAGCATGTGAAGTCTGCAGAAATTTCTCCCCCATAGCTGTGGCTCTGTCTACAAGCACAACTTGCAGGTCCTATTTCAAAATTCATTGTCATATTACAAGTCACAGTGATTCAATATTTGGGCTTTATGCAGTCCCTGTCAACTCCAGTTCTTTGAATATCAAGTAATCCCCCATTTAGCCCACCTTCTTCCAGAGAAAGGCTGTCTGGGTGAGAAACTTTCCCCAAAGAAAAACTGAAGGATGAAAAAATCCAAGTAACCGACAAGCAAAAGAGAAAGGTTGTGCTGTACTTTCTCAAATGTCCCAACAGGAATTCAGACTTGAGTTATAATCTTCAAAATCTGAAGATGGAAATATTCTCCAAATTAATAACAAAAGAAACACAAACAAAAAAGAAACAACTTAAACATGGTTGCAATACATGTATTGAAGTATTAAAGTAATATAAACAGGTCCAGAAGAAGCATTTGGACTCCAAAGAGGAAGAGTGGGACAAGCCTTCACCTCTCAGGCCCAAAGGACAGTTTGGATATTTAACAGTGTTAACAGCTTCCCCCTGAACAATGGCAATATTGTCCCTTCAAGTAAGTCAGAGGTAGTGTCTAAAACAGCATAATGAACACAGCAGCAGCCCCCAGCTGGGCCCAGCTATGCCTGAGGTGGCCCAAGAACAATACCATCTCAGCCAGCCTGGCCAGACTGCTATGGGATCAGCAGCAATCCTTGGAGTGAGCCGTGGTGATGGGAAACAAGCAGGATGCACACACAAGAGCACGGTGAGCCCAGTCACCAGGGAGATGCGCCCCACAATCGGGTACATCTGCTCCAGAGGCCAGCCTCTCGTTGGCAGGCAGGGACTGCACCAGACGGCAGCAGATGTGTGCATAACTTAGTCAAACACTTCACACAGACAGACACGCAGCAGCACTCAGACAGTACTTTGTTCCACTCAGGTCCACACATCACCAGCAGCAGGGACCTGGCTGTACGTGATGTCTAACCACGTTTCCTCTAGGACACCTTTTTTTTTTTAAATGAATGGAGACTACAATGGGTTTCACTTGATAAGTAAAACACTGAGCATAGTTCGAAGATGTCCACTGATGAGCACAAGCAGGATACAGCAATCAGGATTTAGATGTAGATTCATCCTCTTCTAAAAGGAGGTCATTCAGTGCAATAACTGTAGCAGCAAAGTCAACCAGCTCCACAAAGTCCGACGTAATTATGTTAACACCCATAACACCAGGCTTTTGTTCTTTCACCCAATTCAAAATCATGGGCAGGTTCCTAAAGAAATTGAAATAAAGAAAATTAGACACTTTAAAAGAGACACTTCTCTATACTTACTCTACTTACTTCATACACAACATGCTGTTTACAAAATATATTATCTCATGTCTGTAATCGGGGCCTGACTGCCACCAGCTGATGAGAAGAGTGCTTAACATAGCACATGGTCATTAGCTATCAAATACTGGTCAGTCATCAATCCAAATTAGCAGGCATACAAAACATTTGTGAACTCTGTATTCACTGAGCAGACTGTGCTTCAGTATTCAACGTTACACTACAATTTTCCCCAACCTGGTTTGTTTTTACCTGAGCACATGTTAAGTCAAAATATCAATTTGACAGCAGACTGCAGTGTAGCACAAAGCAAAGCTATATCTGTCCAGAGATGCTCCCCTGCCCATTTCTGCCTCAGGGTCAGCAGGAAAAAAGTTGGAGGCATCATTTCTACAAAACTCCTTTCAGCTTCCAGACCCACCCAAAGCAACGGGATCAGGGAAACCAAACCCAGAATCAGGCTGTCAGCTCTATAGGGGTTGAACGTCCTGCTATACATCACTGTAACCAGAGGAAGGTGAAGTGTGTCAGGAACTGAGTTAAATGGAGTTAGAAATTCTACCATGGGGAAAAATTTCAAGTAATTTCTTGGACACAGTGCAAGCCAGGAGGCTACACCAGCTTTTTTGCACTTTAACATGCAAACACCAGGTTTTTCAGCAGTTAGACAAATGGATAAATACATTAGCATTATTTAAATTAGTGCCATAGCACCCATACATTATTTGTGAAGATGGTAGACATGCAAATTAGCTAGCAGGATGATAAAGAAAAAAACCACATCCACAAAAATTTAAAAAACACCCTACCACACCTGCTTCAGGAAAATTTTAAAAATCTTATCAAGAATCAAGGGAAAAAGAGAACTTGAGTGAAGGCATAATTACTGCCCCTGTCAAGGGACACATGAGACTTCTGTTGGCTAAGTGTGACTATTGCACGTTTCTCCTTTAACAAGACCTCAAGAACATTTAAATATTCATATTCAGGGCAAAATTTCCATATGAGAAGGCAGACATCTCCATAAAACGCAGACTGATTTGCACATCAGCTAGCTTGTGTAAACGTACACGAGCAATCATGCTTTAGCAAACGGCAGCATCTATTAAAATTTTCAGTTTCCTTGCAAACAAGGGGTAAGGATGGGGCTGAAGGACAGGGATGGAGCGAAGGCAGGCTTCCAGTTAATGGTGCCTTACGGCCCAGATCGGTGCCAGGAGTCGATTGAAAAAAAAAAAACCGGATGTTTTAAAGCCGAAGTGCGGTTCGATGCCGGCTGTAACCCGCAGACCGCAGCGGCTGTACCGCCCAGCACCACTGACCCAGCCCCGCGTCGCACCCGCTCACGGCCCCCGAGCGCCGCCCAGTGCCGAGCGCCCGCACAGCCGCGGGCACCCCGCACAAACCCGGAACGCCGGCGGGGTCGGCTGATGGTTTGCCAGATTAATGCCTGTAAACAGGAAGCAGACTGAAAAAATTCCGTGATGTATATACCGCCACCTGAAATTTTCTTACTTCACAGAACCGCCTGGGTTGGAAAGGGCATTAAAGGTCATCTCATTCCTACCCTCCTGCCACGGGGAGGGACACTTTACACTGGACCACGTTGCTCAAAGTCCCATCCAGTTCAGCTGTGAACGCTCCCAGGGATGGGGCATCCACAACTGCTCTGGCTTCATCACCCTCACAGTAAAACATTTCTTCCTAATACCTAACCTAAACCTATTCTCTTGCAGTTTAAAGCTATTCTCCCTTGTTCTGTCACTACATGCTCTTGTATGAAGTCTCTCTCCATCCTTCTTTTAGGCTCCCTTCAGGTACTGGAAGGCCGCAACTAGGTCACCCTGGAGCATTCTCTTCTCTAGGCTGAACAATCCCAATTCTCCTAGTGTTTCCTCACAGCCCTTTAATGATCTTCATGGCCTCCTCTCTGGACTCACTCCAACAGGTTGATGTCCTTCCCATGCTGGGGACCCCAGAGCTGGACACAGCACTCCAGGTGGGATCTCATGAGTGGAGCAGAGGGGCAGAATCAGCACCCTCGACCTGCTGCCCATGCTGTTTTGGATGCAGTTCAGGATGTGTTTGGCCTTCTGGGCTGCAAGTGCACATTGCCAGATCATGTCCAGGCTCTCATCCAACAGTACCCCCCAAGTCCTCCTCACCAGGCCTGCTCTCAGTCAACAATTAACATCAGCAACTTTTGCGAGCGCGAAAGCACAACATTTGCTATTTTTATAAAGGATTTTTAAAAAGCTATATTGACTTTAGCTTCAAAACAGTAATACTGCAATTAACTCTGAAGTGACCAATGAACAAGGAACATGAACTGGCTGCTGAAGATGTGTGTTTATCTCACTGCTTAGAAACAAGCTCAGTTCCTGATCGAATTAGACCAGTTGAGACCATCTGTACCAGAGTAATTTAAAACTTAATATCATTATGGCAAAGTAAACTGTTAATGACATCAAAACACGGAATATTAAATAGTGAGCCAGGAGACCAGATCCTATCAGGACAATTTTGCTAATTTTTTAGCAAATAGGCTACAAGGTGATAATTCCATAATATGCAGTCATATGGAAATATTCTGGTCATGCTGTTAACACTATTAAGAGTCACTGGCACCCAGTGCTACTCCAAGTAAAACCCTCTTATAATGATCTTAGTCATAGACAAAATAATTGTACCACAGTCAGTAGTATTAAAGTCAAATGGTTAATCTAATTTTTGGTAAAAAAGAAAAAACACCCAAGATAAAATACTGCCCCAGGTCATATATCTGTCCATTACTGATATTACTGGGACAGATTTGTACAGACAAATGCAAAACCGAATGCAGAAATAGCCAATTTTCCTCTGTGGAACAAGTTCTCCACCCCCCCTGCCCCCCCCCCCCCTTACAGTTTTATATATATATACACCCTGTCTCTGTATTATATTCATTGATTCTTTATTTTTAAGGATGGCAAATATCTCTTACAAGCAACAGTACTGAAAAAAGCAGCATCAAGCCTAAGCTAACACTCATGGTTTCTTGCTTACTCAGTGCTTCTTTCAACGTGAAACGTGGTAAGTAAAGAACTGAGAAATGAAGACAAGTCCTCACCTATGAACGAGTGTGTTCTTCAGACCACGAACGAGATGCCGTGCAATAGTTTTCACTCGAGGTGTGAGGATTGCTTGAGAAACATGAAAAGTCCCATAACGACTTCGTTCCTCAAGTGTGGTCTCCAGGAACTGCAACAGTTTGTGCACGTTGGTTGTATTAGCCCACGGTGCTGGCATTTTGTTACCTGGCCACAGGAAGGGGTATTCCTGATACAAGGGGTGGTGGTAAAATATGAGAACCTAACAGAACAAAAGAAAAAGGAAGAGGAAAAAATAAACAAAAAAAAAATCACAATTATTATATTTTTATTTGAGCAGGATGTTGCATTGGCTTATGCTCATACAGTACTGTTGCAGGCTAGCATAGCAGTGAAAAGAGGACCAAGTAAAGAGAAGGTGCTCTCAAGTCAAGAGTGTCAGTAAATTTTTTGCACTATTGCCAAAGGAGACAGAGATCATTTTGGTTAGCTATGAGAACAGGATTGCTTCAGGCTTTAAGGGTCATCAGTTTACAATGACAGGTGCCAGGAGTATATTGAATTGTCTTTCGAAGAATTCAGCTTAAATGCACTTCTAAGAGAATTTCAGATTCTTACCATCAGAGAATACTGTATCTGTACTTTAAGAATTTTAGCAGTCTTGCCATGTTCTGAGTAACTCCTACTAGGTGGCTGAAGGGTACTGGGTCAAGTGGTGTAATGGCATTCTGCTGACACTTACAGCATGACATGCCATAGCTTGCTTTCTTTCAGCAAAACCCTCTCCAAATCAAAAGTCCATATTTTATGCCCTGTAAGGTGGTTTTCTATAAGAGGATAGCACAAAGTCACAACAATTTTTATTAACACCCACATTTACAAAACATTCATTTTGAGCCCTAATGCTGACAACATTAGCTCAGAGGAATTCCTCAAAGCCTCATGTATTTTACAGTTTAAGAATAAGAATTACAGCTGCTGCTGAAATTCAGCCACTGTTGAAACCCTACTCTTGGTTTGTATGTACACATGGGAGCAGAGAGAAGAAGCATTTAACCTCACCTCTACAGATTTGGATGGCTGCAAAGGAGCTAAGAAATTCTGTACTCTACCTCAGTCACATTAAAGTCAGAAAGATGACAGTTAATCAAATCCTCACCAACACAAGTCTGCAATACATGCTCTTCCAGAAGAGAAAACCACTTGTGAGGAACACAAAGCTCCAAGCATGCTTGGCAACAGGACACAGACTAGCCACACCATGGACAAGGGGATATCCTGCTGCACATAAATGGAGGAAAACATGCACACTACATAAAGGAGGCCCTAGTGGGCTTTAAATTGACCATCAGCATCATCCTTGGTCCAACACCTCTGAGTGGGAACTACACACAGATTCAGTTTTTAAAATCTTAACCTTTTGGGTTTGAAAAACATTACACATCCTTTCCCTACCTGGTGTTTCTTCTCCCACATGTACTGTAACGTCACATATTCCACACATTCAACAGCACAAAGTTTGGATTCAAATGCTGAGTGGATCCTGTTGATCAAGAAGTGGTGATGGCCATCATCCATGGCATAGAAGTGATTGAAATCCAAGAAGATTACTTCCTTGGGGTGCTGCTCAAGGAAGGTATTAATCTCCTTCAGCCCATCCCATACTCTGATGCCAAACAAGCCATGTATGAAGTAAATCTCTTGTCCTATTTCCCCAGGTTTGGAAGATACACGAAGATCAAAGTAGCGGATCCCACCTTCCAACTGCTCTTTGAAAGTCAGATTTTGAGTCACTGACCATTTCTTCATGATCCTTCTAACCAAGGCAATTCTGGCCAAACGTTTGATGGCTGTGGCTTGGTCTGGTCCCACAGGAGATTTCTCATCAACCCAGTAGCTGAAAGAATCATGTGATCCTAGGAAAAAAAAAGCCAAGAATAATTAATTTTAGAAAAACTGACTGTGCCAAAACACATATATCCATGTGCTCTGTAAACTGAACAAAGTCCTACATGTATGGCAGGATCACAGAAGAGTTATGCTCAAGTGTGAGCCTTTCAGACTATCTTTTACATCTTGGTTTTATCTGACTCTACAAGAGCTATGCATAGGGTTCTTAATTGGGAGCTCACACAAGAAAATAGTTCCAATTTCAGTGCACTCCAAAAACCACAAGACAAACATAAGTGGGTAAAGAAGAACTTCCTTCTAACCTTCCTTCAATTTATAAACTACCAATCAATCTTCAAAACTTTCCCAGAGCCTGGTAGATCACTGATCTCCGATAAGACTTCCAGTTTCATTGTAAAAACCTGAGACTTCAATTTAATTCTACCTGGTAAATCCAATTATGACCTAATACAGCAGACTTCTTCAAAGCAGTATCTTTATTTGTGTGATGGACAGAGGGATCTGCACCTGCACAAGCCTCAAAATGGTAAATAAATGATTAGTAGTTTGAACAGTGGGCAACGACTGGCTGAACTTAGAGGTGGAACCATTGAGCACACCACATTTACTGTGTGTAGATATCAAGCTCATATTAAATGAGATCACAAACATGTCTTTTACCTGGCAGTGCCTTTGAGTGACCAAACATACAGTGAACAGAAAACTCCTCAAAAAAAGACGACCAGCAATCAAAATCACCAGTCCGTGCCAAAATAATGGGAGTCCAACAAAGCTCCTGTAACACTATCTGTACCTTGGCAGAAAAACTGCACCTCTAGCATAAAATTTTTGCTTACTAGAAAAAATCTCTAACTGAAAATTCAATGGTAAATGGAAACAAACCTGAATAACAACAAAATTCCTTCAAAATAACAGCTTTGGAGTCAATCAAATATCCCTACCCTAGCCAAGTCAGTAACAGAACAAAGAGTGAGGGCAGTGTATCTCAGCCTGCACTGTACCAGAACAGCAGAAAGCAAAGACAGGTAGAAGTTGATCCACCACAGACTGAGGTTTACCAAGGATTTCTAATCATTGACACCAGGCACCAGCATTCTGGCCACGCAGCTGCAACTGCTGCAGGCTCACCTTCCTGTGAAACCCCAGAGAGGAAAAACACTGTAGGAGCTCTATCAGCCCTCCTTCCCTTTCTGTTCAGCACAGTGGAAGAGTTTGCTCAGTGAGCCAGACCCCACCCATTCCCCGCAGACCCACTTGCTGAAGTACAGAGAAAGCATCTTCACCACTAGTTACAAGGAGCTCATATCCCAGCTGCCCCAGGAATACAAGGACCCTGCACCGTGTTGCTGGCATCTGCATTTTCTAATCCTGCATGGCCTAAGGCTCTTGTCCCTGCTTCTAGGGCTATGCTTTTCTAGAATTTCCTTCTCTACCTCAGTTTACAACTCTAAAAAGTTCTACCTTGTCATATCCAATTTTAAGATGACATTTGAGGCATCCATAGCCTCTTTTACCCAAACCTTTTGTGTATAAGGGCTCACTTGAAGACTGATGCAAGGTCAGAGCTACAAACAAGATTATGATCTCAATTGGATTATCCTGTCGGCATTTTTTAATCCAGATGGAAGAACAGACTGTGCATAAACCAAACATCAATTGCCAACAACCTTAAATGCCCTCTGTCTCCATGAGTTTCAACTAGTTCAAAAGCAATGAAAAGGTACCATGAAGGTTAGTTTTCAGGCTTTACAGATAACCACTAAAACTAGTTCTGACCAACTCTTCATGAATTCTTCACAGCCTTGTAAAAACCTCTTATGGTTTTCCATTCAGTCCTCTAGAAACAAGTGACAAAAGAGTTGGTTTTAAAAGATGCCATCTTAAGAAGCTATTTACTACCTGTCACAGTAAACTACATAGAAAGTAGCTGTCAGTTTTGGAGTGAGAGGATTTTCTTTCCCACCTCCAAACATGCAAAGAAAATACAGGATCAAACCCCAAACAAAATACAGGATCAAACATTTAGTGAAGACATTTCAGAAGAAGCCATGTGAGGTCTGGCTCATGCAGCAAGCTGTAGCGTACAGATGTTTGAGTTTCAGACATCTTCCCATACAGCAGAATGAGTCTTTCAAGCTTCCACAATATTTAGAAAGTAGACTTCAATCACATGGGGCTTGTCTTCTGCCTTGGAATGAGTCACTTGGCACACAGAAATCATGGGGTTTTTTGTTTTTCACTGTGAAAGTGTTAGTTTGTTTGGTTGGTTTTTTTATGATCTTGGTTCTATCTATTTTATTTCTTCCTCTGCTTAAGTCAATGTAGAAAATGGTTTGACTTTCTGGAATAATGACATAAGAAATATTTTCTTTTTTTTTCTAAGTAAGACAGTGCAGCAGTCTAGAGACCTGTCTTTAGGAGTCACTCTCACCATTATGCTCCCTTAGACTGATAAATCTGACTTACAAAGGAATGACAATTTTATCTGGCCACAAATATATCCAACTTGGAGTTATCTGAGCAAATCTGAATCAAGAAACAGCTTGTTTTCTTAAGTCTGATCACATACTTTACAGCTACAAAAGCCTTTCCTTTGAAAATTGCCACATACAAGGTGCATGTAAGGACACACAGAACAAATTTGCTCTCTACAGTATCACAAACATTCTATTTACAGCACTAGAGAACAACATGAAAGAAAATGAGCCAGAAGCACATTGCAACTTTTTCAACACATAGTTTAAAAACTGCACTCCTTAACAGCAAAGTGAACTGTATGTGACATGCTTCTATAGTTAGAGAAGATCCTTTTAACTCCCTCCCCGTGGCTCTGCTAAAAGCCTAAGAAATGGAACTTTCACTTACAATGAAGTCAACAGGCATACCTAGAAAAAAACCAAGCAGAACATGAGCTGGAGCATCTGAAAAACATGCCTTTCTTTTGGCAGACCACCTGTTGGTAGCAGACCACCTGCTAAGGAGGGCAGGGGAACATCATCAATTCTATTGATCATTCTATGATCAATACTGAGGCTGGAAAGACAACACAAGTTCAATTAGTTTTCAGTGGTCATTTAAGAAGGCCAGCCACCACTGTGAGAAATATCTAGGCCAAACCTGGACCCACAACATTTTTACTCCAGGAAGAGAAAAACAAACTGAAGCAACAGCACTGGATACTTGTTGGGCTGTGGGGTAAGAGCAATGTGGGGATGCACATCATCCACCAGGCCCTTCTTTAATTTAAGATCACTGTGATATGTTACCAGCTCAGCCACTGCCTTTTAATATAGCTTAGCTGTGATGTTAAGTACATGCTAAGCCGATTGTATCATGAGGTCAAAATAACCCCTGCTCTCCTTCACTCTACTCCTGAACTCCATCAAAAGTGTAGCCATTCTGTAGCTATGGCAGGGGCCAGGCTGGTTGCTGATACATGTGATACAGCATGATTTCTTTTTGAAAAAGCATAACCTAAACCAATCCAACTCTGTAAAATTTAAAAGGCAAAGGCTAGAGCCTACACCAGGAGAATGGAGCAGACCAGTTCCATTTTGTTAGCAGTTCAGTTTAAGAGCTGCTAACCACATTCTCAATTCATGTCTAACACAAGGATGTGTGAAGATACTCAGATGCTGTACAGTGACAGCAAGACAGGGCTGGCAGTTCCTGGACAGAGCAAGTGCCACAAAACTCTCATAGCAATGTATATAGGAAAGTCTTTTTCACATGTAAAAAATCCTTCACGATCTGTGTTCCCCACCACATAAATAGTGTGTGTCACCTCAAATTATTCTGAGCACTTTTCTCAGGAAAAACAACCTCAAGAATTCTTGAAGGAAGACATTTCAGATGATACCTACCTCAAATATAAATAACATCCTATATTGATTCAATAAAGCTATTCCTTAAACCTTTTGACTGTGAAAAAAGTAAATAACAAAATTAGGTATTTATAACCTCCACCTTACACCTTGAAAAGTCAAAAAACGTGGTCTTCATTGTCCTTTAGGTGAACAGAGGCCAGAACCCCAGCGTGAACTGCCTCCAAGGCACGTTCTTGCACGTGCAGCACACATCTTTTTGAGTAGATGAGACTGGATTAGCATTCAGATTGCAAACCTCACTGAGCTGCTCCAGCGACACGCCATCAGTCTGGTGCTCAGCCCTTCCCGAAACCAAGTCAGCCACAGAAAATGCAACAGTGATGATAATTTGCCACTTGCTTCCAACTGGCTGAAGGTGCACAGCATGAACCAGCAGGCATTAAATTTAATCATGAAAGAGATTGCACATTCAAAGACAAAAATTAGTGGACTGCTAATCAGCTGGCAGCTCTTATAGACAACAGCTGCTCTATTTTGGTTTCAGTTCTTTCATCTGACAAAGACTGGAAGTTTCAAGGAAAGCAGTCGCATCCCATCAAGTGCCCAGATATTTAACTATCAAAGGCTATGATACAGTTAGAATAAAGAGGTATCTTCTAGATGCCAGACTTAAAATTATGGATAGTCCTCTTAATTTCATCCCAGTATTTGCAAACATAGATTAATTTTTATTTGTATCTTTAAACATCTTTTTATTCTCCTTATACTAATTTCTCAAGTTAATTGTACGTTAAACAGATCACTTCTCAATTCAATTTGTATGTTAAATAGATTGTATTTCAGTGTTCAGGATGACTTTTTTCATTGAAGCCCCTCTGCTAATTGTTAGAAAGTAGCCGTTTATCATCACATCTGCAGCAAAATTTACCTTTCCAGCGTGTTGTGTCTATCTGTCCTGCTACTTAGTCACAGATAGTCAAATTAACCCACGGTGTAGCTCAAACAAGTGATACTCATCAACAGAATGTTATTAAGCATCAAATTTCAACACTTATTAGATGTATCATTTGATATTATCTTTTGTTTCCACGTAGTACTTTCTGTATATCCAGTTGCAGCAGAGGGATAGGGATGGGCATCCCTATCTGCAAGCTTGTAAATTTATCTTCATGGGATGTTAAAAATATGACTCTATGGCATGCAAAGTGCAGAGATCTTCCAACAGATAACATACTTGTGCACTGTCAATTACTTGAAAACAAGACAAAACCACCCTTTTTTTGCATACAAGCATGTCTACTAGCATATTGCTGGTCTCCCTTGTAGCAAGGCTGTGGACTAGTCAGAAACAGCATCTAAAGACACTTTCTGCAATAATCTGGCTTACCAAGAAACAATAAATGAAAGCAGAAGTGCAGGAGAATGCACTGTCAGTAAGTTTAAATGGATCAGAATAATGTGGATTCATCTTCACATTAAAAGAATGTTATTGGGATGAAAAACGCAAGAAAACCTCTTGTGTATGTTGAATGTGCCTAAGAACCAAGGTCAAGGTAACATTTCAGCCCCCTAAAAGCATTAGAGGGTCATTTATGGACACAGAACCCCCCCAGCTGTAGTGACGCCAAACTTCTTAGCACAAGCTTTTCTCACTGGATGAAGTACATTCCCCACACATTACAAACCACTGCACACGACACAGCATAGCAAGCATTACACAGCCAAGACACCCAGAAGCACAGTAATCAAGTTTCAAAAACACAGGATGTAACTGCTAGCAAGTTAAGGCTTTCCCACAAACAATTCCTCTAAAACACATGTCCTGTGTGCCAAAACTAAGGGAAAAACGGGACAAGCAAAAGTGCCTCTCAAAGCCTAGAAGTCCACAGGATTCAGGTCATTAACAATCCAGATCTTCTAATCAGAAGATTAACATCTTAAAAGTTCATCACTAATGAAAAGCAAATCAAATAGTTCATATTAACTTGCCCAGCAAAAGGAGGCAAGGCAGAAGTAACAAATATCCTATTGATAATTAATTATCTAAAACTATAGAGATGAGTGTTTATATTCCAACAATCTTAAAAGAATCCTTTGGTATTCTTAATGCAGTCTCATTAGGAAAGACAAATCCTGGTATAGACTAAATCCTCTTAGGAAAACCTCCTCTCACAGAAGAAGAACTATCCTGATTTCCCACTGCTGCTTTCAGGGTGGGAGGTGAAGCGGGGTACAATAAAAGGGGAATAAAGAGAGCTTAAAGACAGCTTAAGACTATCTTAGACACAATGTCACAGGGTAGTTCGCTTTTCTTTCCAGCCAGGAGAAATCCTTTTGGCACTGGCTGGAGTTGTTGGCAATGAAGTTTAAGGTCATTTAGTAATGATTTCCCATTTATCAACCACCTTATTTCTCTGCATTGGGAAACCAAGAAAGCAACAGTACATGTCTATCATTTCAAATCCTGAATGGATCCAGCTGCTCCAAAAAGGAAAAAATCTTCAGTTTAGAGTCCAAAACTCCTGATTTCTGACCATTCAGAAACATGTGGACCAAGGGCTCATTCTCTTCTGAGAAGGCTCTAGTGAAATTCTTTCTTGTTTTCATTACATGGTAGTTTTCCCTCTTTTAACATCTTTTCTGGAAGAGCAGGCAAACTGGAACTTTCACACAACACGGAAAGAGAGCAACAACCATTTATGTTAACATTATGACTAGTTTTCTCCATTTGAAGTAAAACTTTGGCATGTTCTGCACTCATTTACCAGACACACTTAAGTCACTCTCTAGGGAACAGATCTTAATAAGGAAAAGAAGTTGGTTTTTTTTTTATTTTAATCAGGAAAAACTAAGACCTTCATATACTGTCTGAAGAAAATTTTGTGGCATTTCAAGAAAATTGGTTTTGGCTAAACAGATGACAGAAGTCCTTTAGAAAAGAAACCCTAAGACTGGCTTTTCAGGGGAACTTCTACAACGACTCAGTGTTTGCACACCAGTTCCTCACACAGGGACACACAGAAAGAATACTTGGTTACTTAGGAATAGTGCAACATCTTCCACCAAATATTCTCATCAGTGTAACATTCCTGATAATTTAACAGGCTCTCTAAAAACATTTGAGATTTGCTGCTAAAATCAAGTAGACTACCAAGGTAATAAAACAACTTTTTCTTTCAGAAAAAGTTCATCCTGAAAATTCTGTATTTACAAATCATACCCAACATCACCATACTTAAACAGATGCTTTCTTCTAATGGTTACTACCTGCTTCATTGCTACATGCCAACTAAATTGGGAAGGAAAACAGACCTTGGTGCACCAGAACAAATCTTCCATTTCTTCCCTTTGAGCTTTAACCCAACAGATGGCCAGCTCAGCTGATTCAGTGATCCTTTTAATTAGAACTCCAAAGGAATACAGTTTGGGAGGAGCATGCAGCCTCAAGTTCACCACCACTTCTCTCAGCTCGTGCGTCCATAGCGCACACCAGCCCATGAACAAAGAAGAAAACCACAGCATTAGCAAGTTCAGCAACTCACCTCAGGGTCATGCAGGCAAAGAGAAAAAACCATCAGATGTAGTCAGAGCCTAGTGACCAGCTCTTAATTGGACAGTGCTGCTGCTTCTTTTCAGAACCATATCAGTTCTGCTTGGCCAAGTCAAACGCAGGCAGCTCATCGTGCTCCTGGTGAACACTCGCACTGCCAGGATGGCAGAGCTGGCAAGTTGCTGGGGGGGGGGAGATGGCACTCCTGGGCAGATGCACAAGGCCTCACCAGCTTTCCCATGGCATTCCCCATGTGCCTGACACATGAGGACAACAAGCACCCAGCAGTCATGCTACGGCACCACTCAGTCACCCACAGCACCTTGTCATCACAGGAAACACCCCCCCATGCCTTGTATCCCCCCCTTTAACTTAACTGTGGGCTTGGCCAGCAGGGCTGCTCCTCATTATGACTGCCTACTAGCTGTATGTGTAAAGCTTTCTTTTCCAGGGATGATCATTTCATAGTACTTTGATCATTTAGATCAAAACCAGGAGGCTTCTTACTCAGGTTTTTGGGGTGAGCTTCCCATAGAAGGGCAGAAACAGTGGCATGTTACAGTAGTGAAAGTTTTGGCCACAGTCATACTGACACTACCATGAACAAACTATAGGAAGTTATTGTATTCAAAGTTGGTTAGAAAGTTAAGAGTGTATGTGTCATAGTGGGGAATTAGGCAGCTTGACTAGTGCTGTAATTTGGAGCAGCAGGCAAAAATTTACTATTTTAGAAGAGCCACCTCCCCTCAGAGATCAGTGAACAGTCAAAGACACTTAAACAAGTATTTCAAGTCTCAGACATGGTCTTGTTTTAGCCATATTCAAGCCAATATGATTTTCTGTTAAAAAAAAAAAATGCTTCTGGAACTGTAAAACTCATCTTTTCTGTCAGCTCTAGCTACCTGCCACCCAGCATCCCCCAGGAAACTCCTTACCCATCATCCAACATAATGCTGACAGGAATAGCTCCACATTCCAACTGCTTTGCATGGTTTAGAAATGAGATCCTGGCCAGCCTTCCACATGGTTTCTGAGGAAGCAAGAACACGCCAGCTGGGATCACTAGAAGATGACAGAAGAGGCTCTGTGCACGATCAGAAGCTGCAGGTGAAGAGCTGCCCCCCCTCTCCCTGGAGAGGCAGCTTGCCCAACCAGAACATTCCACACCAGCAGAGCACCCTGCTGAGCATGATGCTCAGTCCTAGGTGTACCAGCATGTGAAAAACTGGCTTTTGGTGGCAAAAATTTCCTTACTGTTTCAAATCAGCCTTAGATGTACAGAATTTGACCTACGACACAAAAATTTACATTTCAAAGTTTTAAAAGTGAAATTTTCCATTTTTCAGTTCTCTTCTCCAGTGACACCAATCAAACCAATCAAAAAGTTCAGATTCTAATTAATTGTTCCCCAACTAAGCTTAATTTTTACTAATAGCATGTGTTTCACCCAATCTATGTGAAAGAAAATATAATCATAATATTCTACATACAGCCATTCAATCTGTTGCTCTTTCCTTTCTACATCTGCAGCACCATGACACATCAGGTTAACCTCCATGTTCCCTTGGGAAACCCACATGCTCCAGCACCCACCCTGGGGCTTGCCCAATCCATGAGCAGCTGTTGCAAGAAGCTTTTCTGGCAGAAACCACTTCTCAAAAAAAACCCAAACCAAAACAACAAAACAAAACAAAACAACAAACCACCAAACAAAACACAAACAACACAAAACCCCAAACCCTCTAAAATCCCTCTACACCATCATCACCACAGGAAAATGGTGCTGCACATCCAGATGCAGAGAGACTTGAGACTCTAGCACCTAGTTAATCAAGACACTTGCTTAAGAATTTCTGCAGTAGTTAAAATGAATCAGTACAAACTGTACAAAACACAGTACAATGAACTATCAGCATGCAACTACAAGCAAGGATAGCTGATTTACTTCAAATGCAGATCAGTGAGAGCGCTCCAGATTCTTCTTGTGTTTCATTTCTCAGAGAATAAATAAGAAAAATAGCTGATGCAGATCAACAGATGATCAAGGAAAGTAATAAGTAACACAGTTGTACATGATTTCATAAAATTCTTTAAAGTAAACCAGCTTGAGATTAAACAAATAGCATACAAGACCCTGCCAATGGTCATATCCACAATCAAAATGTTTAAGAGTTCATTTTTAAACCCACATTCAAAGAGGATTAGTGGAATATAATTAAGAGAAAACCCTCTGGACTTTCACACAGGGTCACCACTTGTTGAGGGTGGTTATTTTTGTTAACTATATTGTATGGTTGTAAGTTGATGACATTTTAGTTACTTGGTATTTGGCAACTTCTTATTGCAAAAGATCCCCCCCTCTCATGACATCACACATTCCTGGGATGAGACTACACTAGTGTAACATTTTGTCTAGAGTTTTTATCTAAAAGAAATAACAGAAAAGCCCAAATGTGGGAACAGATGACACAAACTTTAGAGAATGACCTTGAATTTTTCAAATTCTCTCTCCATTTTGAGCACAGAGTTAAATAAGCATGTAAACACACTGTATACATTATGAGGTACCCATCTTCAACATCATTTGCTACCCGTTGGTTCTAAGGGCTGAGCAAAGAATGGCCTTCTCTGCCCTCAGGTAACATGTTTCACACCATATTTTACAGCTCGTGGAATCCCAGAATCATGTAGCTTGAAAAGGACCCCCAGGAGTCACAACTACCTTTTCTAAAACCAGTGAAAACAAGCAGCTCCAAAAGCAAAAGCTTTGCAACAAATAAACAGCAGAACTCTATGAAGATCTCCTGAGCATCATACAAGACAAGACTTTCCCACTTACAATACCACACCATAAATTAAATCTAAGCAGTTCCTTTACTGTGTATACTATAAATTCTTTCACTTCAAATAGCCCCATTATACCATCATTTTGTCCTTTTCTAAAAAAAAAAAAAATGTTATTCTTTGAATGCTGCAATTCTTCAAAGTGCAAAAAGTATAAAACAGTGTCATGATTTTTAATGCTGACTTTATTTCAAGTTAAAACAGGTTTTAGGGTTTCCACTCCTAGAGCTCCATCTCTGTTCCTATGTACAAAGAGTGACTGGGAACAGGGAGGGGAAAACAAACAAACAAACAAAATCCCCAAACCAAAACCAGTTGAGTCCATCATTCCAGGGGAGTAACACAAATGCATCAAGAGATGGACAAAAGCAGGCCACACAAGCATTAGGCACAAACAAAAATGCTTCTCATTCAACCTGAAGCCTACCTTTCATCTCCCTTTTGAAGATAGCACTGGTCTCCACTGCTATTCAGCATCTGTAAATAGATGCCTCAACTGCAACCTGTATTACACAATCCTTTCCTTGCACACTACTAGGAACACTGCCCTGGCTCTCAAGAAGGTTGCTTTGTCCAGCACCACATCAAAAATCCACCTCAGCAAAATAATCATTTGACTAAAATAATATTAAAAAAATTTTCCAAAACATCTTCCCAAAATGTCTTTTGCCTGTTTACAGGTTATGTAACATATATACAGGAAAGGGGTGGGAAGATACACCAACCTTGACCATAAATAAACATATACTGTAAGCATTTTCAAAAAACCCCACTGCTCACTTTAAAAGCATCATGGCATTACTGAAACAAGAACTCATTTCTTGGGTTCCTCTGCTGCAATATTGGTTGCATGATGTTTGCAAGGGACAGACAGCAGCAATGCACCCTAATGCAATCACAACATTCTGCTCAGTGTCACAGCCTTTCAGTGGCTACAGCAACAGGAATTTGATTTATTACAGTTCACGAAAACAGAGAAGAATTTCTTTGCTAGAAGTTCCAAAATCTGCTGACACTTGAATTTTATATGAACATTCAACTTCCTTTCTCTCCCACTTCTATTGAACAGGGTCACATAAAATGTTTTTGCTACTGTCAGGGTAGGAAAGGGTGCCACTTTTGATTGAAACTTGGCATTTCTGCTGTTCTGCTTCAGGTAACAGAGCAGTGAGTGCTGTGGTACCTCACAGGAGGTGCACAGCCTCTTCCTCTACAAGTTTATTTAGGGGACAGGTTATTCCTGCTGACACAAAAAGTTACTCTGTTTCTAGGGAAGCATCTCCAAAAATCTGCTATATAGAATCAATGAGGTTGGAAAAGACCTCTGACATCATCCAGTTCAAATTTTGACCAAACACCACCATGTTAACCAGATCATGGCACAAAGTGCCACATCCAGTCGTTTCTTGAACACATCCAGGGATGGTGACTCCACCACCTCCCTGTACAGCCTGTTTGAATGTTTAATCACCCTTCCTATGAAGAAATTACTCTTAATGTCCAAGGCACAGCTTGAGACTACCTATAATATAACACATATACAAAGTGGTTTTCAAGTTAAAGCACTAAGATGAAAACCAAGCCTCTACCAGTCTAACATCGAGTATCAGAATGAGCTGACACTGTAGCCACTTCTAGAATCTTCCCTACTGACATCTACAAGTAATAGTATTTTTTGCCATTTACAGATGGAAAGTCAGCTTCTTCCTACTTAAGTTTCAGGTCATCTGTTGTTGTACTCATTTATCTATCTGTAAAGCAGAAGTGATGACGCTTACTCTTGCCAATTTTAATAAATTAAACTAGAAGCTCTGCACAGGAGTCAGGTGTTAGATAGTTTAAGTTTATACAGAAAATTTTAGGGGGAAAATTTTAAAAGTCATTACAGTATTTTAGTGTCTCTCATGTAAGACCATACATTAGGATATTTCATAATCATACTGAACTCTTTTCTTTTTTTTCCCCCCTAACAAGCCATGCTTAGATTCTGCTATAGAAGAGATATCATAGAATGGCCTGGGGTGGAGGGGACCTTAAAGATCATCTAGTTCCAAGCCCCCTGCTATGGGCAGGGATACCTTCCGCTAGAGCAGGTGGCTCAAAGCCCCGTCCCAGCAGACCCTGAACACGTCCATTTGCCGAACCTCCAGTTGTTCGGGTCAACACAAACCAACCTTCTTCCCGACTCGATTTCAGCCTTACTTAAACAACCTCAAAAACCTTAGGGAGGACCTCCAGAGGCCGCAGCTACCTTTTTTAAAGCCAGTGAAAACAGCAGGTCAATGGGTTCGCTTCTCCCGGCTATATTTACGGCAGATTAAGCCCTCCTTCCCCTGCTGCAATGGACAGGGATTCTCTCACCGCCAGCGCTCCCCTACCAGGGACGCGACGCCGCGGCCGACAGGCGCCTGCCCCCCCAGCGCCAGGACCCGGCCCCCGAACACCTGCCCGACCGCCCTACCCGGGATGGCGAGGTTGGAGAGCGGGAGGGCGCGCAGCGCCGCGGGCAGGGAGCCCATCCAGTCCGCGTTGCCGTCGGCCATGGCCCCCACGGCCCCGCCGCGCCGGCGGCCGCGCTCCCTCATCCCCGGCCGGGCGGCGCGGCCCAGCCGCCACCGGGGGGGGGAGGGCGCGCGCGGGGCCCGCCCTTATGTAACAGGGGAGTGACGTCACGGCGAAGCGCCGGCACACCATTGGCTGCCCACCGCGCGCCCCGCCCCGGCGCCCGTGAGGGGCGGGGCGGCCTTGGGTCCAGTACCCACGGAATCCCGGGATGGGGCAGGGCAGGCGTGGATCCCGTACCCACGGAATCCCAGGATGGGGAAGGACAGGCGTGGATCCCGTAGCCACGGAATCCCGGGATGGGGCAGGACAGGCGTGGATCCCGTACCCACGGAATCCCAGGATGGGGAAGGACAGGCGTGGATCCCGTAGCCACGGAATCCCGGGATGGGGCAGGACAGGCGTGGATCCCGTAGCCACGGAATCCCGGGATGGGGCAGGGCAGGCGTGGATCCCGTACCCACGGAATCCCAGGATGGGGAAGGACAGGCGTGGATCCCGTACCCACGGAATCCCGGGATGGGGCAGGACAGGCGTGGATCCCGTAGCCACGGAATCCCGGGATGGGGCTAGACAGGCGTGGATCCCGTACCCACGGAATCCCAGGATGGGGAAGGACAGGCGTGGATCCCGTAGCCACGGAATCCCGGGATGGGGCAGGGCAGGCGTGGATCCCGTACCCACGGAATCCCAGGATGGGGCAGGACAGGCGTGGATCCCGTAGCCACGGAATCCCGGGATGGGGCAGGACAGGCGTGGATCCCGTAGCCACGGAATCCCGGGATGGGGCAGGACAGGCGTGGATCCCGTAGCTACGGAATCCCGGGATAGGGAAGGACAGGCGTGGATCCCGTAGCCACGGAATCCCGGGATGGGGCAGGACAGGCGTGGATCCCGTAGCCACGGAATCCCGGGATGGGGCTAGACAGGCGTGGATCCCGTACCCACGGAATCCCAGGATGGGGAAGGACAGGCGTGGATCCCGTAGCCACGGAATCCCGGGATGGGGCAGGACAGGCGTGGATCCCGTAGCCACGGAATCCCGGGATGGGGCAAGACAGGCATGCATCCCGTGCCCACAGAATCCCGGGATGGGGCAGGACGGGGCGGGCTTGGGTCCCGTGCCCAGAGAATCTCGGAATGGGGCTGGACAGGCATGGATCCCGTACCCACAGAATCCCGGGATGGGGCAGGGTGGGGCGGGCTTGGATCCCTTACCCCCAGGATCCCGGGATGGGGCAGGACAGGCTTGCATCCCGTGCCCGCAGAATCCCGGGATGGGGCAGACTGGGAGAGACCACAGTGGGGCATGTAGTACAACCTCCCTGCTTAAGCAGAGTCATCCCAGAGCACATCTCACAGGATTCTGTCCAGACGGTTCCTGAGTATCTCCAGTGAGGGAGACCCCACAAGCTCTCCGGACAATCTGTTTCCAGTGCTCGGTCACTGCACAGTAAAGTTCTTCCTCATGTTCAGGAGGAACTTCCTGTGCATCAGTTTCTGCCTGTGTCCTCCTGTCCCATTTCTCAGCACCACCGAGCAGAACCCAGCTCCAGCCTCTTGGCACCCTCCCTTCAGACACTTATGCGCACTGATGAGGTCCTCTTCCAGATTTCTCCAGGCTAAACAGGCCTAGCTCCCTCAGGCTTTCCTCACGAGAGAGATACACTAGTCCCTAAAATTCATTCATTCCTGCTACTGTAGTACCAGAGAACCTCCCCCCAGTGCAGAGGGCCAGCATCTTGGTTTTATGATGCCAAATGGTCAGTAAGTGGATCAGCTGGAGCGACTTATGCACTGCACCTGGCGAGAGCCAACATGGAGCAGAAGATTTAAGGAGCAAGAGAGGGCAGGCTTAATCCCCTGCTCTTCCAGCAATTCCCTTTCGCTGGCAGTCTCACACTGGGCCTTTCACTGCATTTAACTGGTGGCTAAAGCATTCTCCAAAACACTTTCTGGATCCACAAGATGGATTGGCTAAAATATGCTTTTTCCCCCTTGCATTATTATGTGTCTTTAAAGGATAATGCTTTGTGAGCCAGTTCTCTTAAAAGCTCCTTACGAATATGTACAAACACTTTGCACATTATTCATGGAATGATTTCACTGATATCTAGTAAAACTGCTGATTGAACTATATATTTCAAGTATATATAAAATTAATTTATCTCTAAATACACAGGTTAATTATGTATTTTCACCTAATCCAATCAGAATCCATCTCCTTCCATGAGTCTGCATTTTCCTTCTCAAGGAAGTGAACAAAGACATTTTGCTTTTAGAGCTTTGATACTGAAGAATCTTAAAAATAGTGCAATTTCTATTACAGGTTTTCACAAAGCACTCCCAACCTAGTACCCTCACACTCAAGGAAGAGCATAGAGGGTAGATTTGACATGCATTCCACTGTCCTGCAGCCCTGTTCCCCCGTCCCATTAAGACTAGCTGGTACACTTGCCCCAATGTAGGAGACAGCAAGCCATGCTACTCAAAGCCATATGTATGAGATCAGAAACATTTTCTCTTGTAAATATGTAAATTTTAAATATCTCCAATTTATTTACAATAAATTGTAAATATCTTCAGCTGACAGACTGACTGCTATGTGGGAGCTCCAGTCCATATCCCTGCAAGTTTGTCTCCCTTAAATGACTACTTTACTGTAGGTTACCTCACTCTCTCATGCTCCCACCATTGCAGCTTGTGACTGCTCAGCAAATGCGTGTGTGTGAACTCCTTGAATATGGTTGGTGACCATGGCTGTGTCATGGTGTAGCTTTCCAGGATGAGAAAGCTTTGCAGTGCAGGGGTAGCCATCTCATCAAGGTTGACACGTTCCTGAGGACATCTTTGTGACTTCGGGGCAGGGACTGTAAACACTGAAACTGCGGTCTAGAGCCAAAACTATTACATCTGACTGCTGACACAGAACTGTTGGTGTCCTTGCCAGGCCCCATGTTGCACTTCGATCTTTCAACAGATATAAGGATGAAGTGTCTATGGTCGAGAGTCTTGATTAGAATTTTTTTTACTGTGACAGCAGGTCTTAGCAGTTCTCTGCCATCAGATCAGATAGAGAAGAGGGGGGATAAAGCTAGAGGGGGGAGAGTCTCAAACCTTCTCCCTTCGCAGCCTAAAAATCTCTGACCCTCTGCCGTCACTTTTTAATAGTATCAAAGAATGTGACAGCATTGGGGTGCTTCAGTGCTACCCCAGCACAGCAACTTTCTCCCTTGTTCACAGCTAGTTTCAGCATCCCCATGTGCAGCATGAGTACACCCTGGCTCCTGATGAGGGGAGGAGAAGATGCGTTTATCCAGCGCAGGGACTTCAGCTGTGAGCATCACATGTGATGCACAGATACTGGCCACCAGTAACCGCTAGCAAAACTTTTTTGTGGTCCAAAAAATCCTTTGTGTGCTTTTCTAGGAAAGAGGAGCATTAAATTACCTGTTCCCTCCACCAAAACCTCAGCCTCTTTCCATCTCCATAAAACTGTAATTTTCTTCCGTAATCAGTACCAAACCCTGCAATTATGATTATTAATTTCCATGGCTGGAGGGAACAAATGTGCATTAATAATACAATTTTATTTTCCGCAGACTAAACCTACAAATTATGTAGGGTCTTGTCACTTGAGACCATTCAAATGTTCCACTTCAAGCATGTGTTTAAGTGGCTGCAAAATGAATGCTTAAGCAGGCAGGAAAAACATCATATTATTGACATTTTTTAATTCTAGATCAAGGTCAGTAGGCTGTTGTATTTTTCCATATTGCTTGTGCATTCACATATGAATTACATTTAGCAGTGAGGATGGCCTGACTAAAACTTTACTATCAATTTTGCCTCAGATTATATAGCCATATTTATGCCTTATGTGGATTTACTGAGAGCTCAGCTATTCCCTTTTGCCTGAGTGCAGAGCACAAGCCAGTGTCAGAGGCAGCTGGGACAATCCTGCAGCTGAACTCGAATTCCCACACTCCTAACCCTCCTGTTTTCAAATGCATAGTAAAAAGATTAGCTGTGCAGATCAGGTTGATGCTATTTAAGCACCAAGAAGCATATGGTTTTCACTGTTAGACAGTTCCAAACACACAAATGTGGTTTATTTCAATTTTAACACGTGGTTCTTGAGTTGTCATATACAGAATATAAATCCAGAACAATGAAATTTTTAAAACCTTTAAAGCAACTGAAAAGAAATTGATATTTTCAAGTGCTACAGGGAGCTTTGCCTCCTTCTCCTTACCTTATTGAGTACCCTGGTAACACTTCTCATTCTTAAACAGGATGCTTTGCCATTGTTAAAAAGCTTTCTGTCACTGTTTTCAAAATCTTCCATTTCAGCCCAAAATCTACTATGCCATGTAAATTCCAAATCCTTACATGCAATTTATCAGCAGGAAATAGATCAAATAAGTTATTGAAATTACTTCTGTGTCATCTGCATATTTTAAAGGTCGCTTTGCTACTGATAAGAAGAAAACTGCAGGATTCACTCTCACAGAGAGAAGTTAATTGCTCAGCTTTTCATGTAAGTATACTCAGACTCTTCCAAGCTGTTCATTACCATTTTTACCCCGATTGTAATGGAATTATTTAACATTTAAAACCATCAGACACACTCAATCACAAAGCTTTGCAGACATCACTGCGTTTAAAACACAGCTTCTTCTAGTGCAATAGACCAAATAGTGGTGTTCATTTTCCATTTTACATCAATCCAGAAAACCACTGTTGCAGCACTTTCTGCATTTCCTAAGTCCATTGCAAACACTTAGATGTCTGTCGTATAATATAGCCTTTGTAATATTGACTTCCCCCCCTTTTCTGTCCACCACTCATAGCCTCGGTGTCAGTTTATATCAATATATTACCTGCTTCTCTCTCTCTCGCCTTTGTTTGCTGGTTTCTGTGAGCCAAGCCCTGGCATCTGTGAGTCGTATGTTTGACAATAGCGAGCTATTCAATACTTCATTTACACCACATGAGGGTGTTTCAAGCCGTGTAGGATGCCAGAGTCAATCTGGAAGTCCTCTCGCTTGGAAAGGAACCAAGAGGCAAACAGATATATTATTTTTCAACTGATTAAAACTCTTATGAGGGCAACCTGATACAGGAGACTGAAAGAAAAGAGATGAAACATCACAGGCTAGAAAACAGCTGGAAGAGGAGTTTTAAAGACATAATCGGATGTTCCCTGAAATCAAATAATCTTTACTGTGGACTTCCCTGAGCTTTGTCTTGTCCTTAAGGAATAATTTTAAATATAATATGAATTTATATTATTTCCACTAAAATCTCCTTAAGTGGGATTAAGTAATCATTATCCCCTGCAGAGCTTTTTAGGAGCTTTCCATTGGATTATTGCTCAAAGTTAATTGCCAAGTCAGGAAGAATTACTTACAAACATAAAAAATAAATTAAAAAAAAATTCTCCTTTGTATACTGTTTATTCTGGAGTTAAAGTGTGCACAGTTCTTTCTAATGTTTGCCAGCTCTGATAAGTGATGGCTTTAAATCCAGCAAAGGCTACACAAGGTAACTAATACCCTGTGTGGGTTAACAGGTATAATTTCTGTGCACAGCTTTGTAAAACAAACACATACATTAAAACAAACCCATAGGTTTTCAGCAGCTTTCAACACAGCTGCAATAAGGAAAACATGTCTCTAAAAGAGAAAACTCTGTGGGTCCTTATTAAGGTGGGCTGTTTCCCCAGGAAATCCCAGATGGCAAAGCCTATTATCAGCAATTGCTATCTAATGAGTCTGGCTCTGGAATGGCCAGGCAACCTGTTCTCTCCCACAGCCAGCCCTGTGTTCTCCCACAGCCTGCTCCCTGGCACTGCCACACCTCCACCTGCATTCCAACGACTGGAACACACCGTGCAAACTATAGGGGTGCTTCTTAAATAAACAAGCCAAGCTTAATTAATTTCCAGGACCAAAAGGTGCCTTGTAAGAGAAGCCATTGCAATGCTGTTTAAAAAGGACTCGTGATTCAGAGTGAGGCAAACGGTAATGCAGGAGGCTTAAGGCTTGGAGGACAGCTGTCAGGTGTGCCAGGAGCAGGGCATCCTCTCAGTCACAGCTGCGCCCTCCGCTGACAGAAAGGTGGAAACCAGGCAGAGGCTGAGGACACCAGCCTGCCCCACGCACCCTATGGGCTTGGGGCTGGCAGCCTTTCCCAGCTCTCTGTCAGCAGGACCCAGCACCACCTGGATGCAACCAGCAGGAATACAAACCAGGGAGCACTGGGAAAAGTCACTCACTCCACTGAAGTCCCGAGGCCCTGCCAGTGACTTCACAAGGCACATTAGTAACTGAAAACAAATCCTGAAAACAATTCCTTGCTTTTGGCCTTTTTTTCCTTCGCCCTACAACATTTACCATCTCCTCAGAAGCAGATGGAAACCACTTTTGCATAAAACCACCTTGCTGCTTAGTTTTCCAGTGTGTTGCTTTTACAGCTGTGTAATGCATATGTTAAAGACCACATACAGCAGACCCAGCTAATTTCACAGCATTGCATTACATGTTATACATGACCTCAGATTCTGGCTCGGGTCTGCTTTACAGATTTCACTGTGTCGTGGATTTGCATTTAGCAACGTGACACTGTGGTTTTGGCTGGGGTAGAGTTCATTCTCTTCATAGTAGCTGGTATGAGGTTGTGTTTTGGATTTATGATGGAAACGGTGTTGATAACCCAGAGAGATGTTTCGGTGCTTACACAGTGTCAAGGCCTTTTCTGCCTCTCACCCCCCCCTACCAGTGTGTGGGCTGGGGGGGCACAAGAAGCTGGGAGGGGGCACAGTTGGGACAGCTGACCCCAGCTGACCACAGGGATATCCTACACCATATGGTGTCATGTTTGGCATGTAAAACTAGGAAAGGAGAAGGAAGAGGGGAACATTAAAAGCGACAGTGTTTTGTCTTCCCAATTCACCATTACACATGATGGATCCTGGCTTTCCTGGAGATGACTGCCCATGGGAAGTGGTGAATGAATTCCTTGTTTTGATTTGCTTGTGTGCAGATTTTGCTTTCCCTATTAAACTGTCTTTACCTCAGCCCACGAGTTTTCTCACTTTTACTCTCCCAGTTCTCTCCCCATCCCACTGGTTGAAGTGAGCTGCCAGCTGGGGTTAAACCACAACAAACATTCAAGACTCCCTTAAAAAATCTTTTTTATACCCACACAGCAAGCTTTGAAAATTTTACTCTTACAGAAAAGCTCTTATCTAACACTCCCATAGCCACCTTCAAGCATCTGGTAACTTGATTTGGGCCAAATTATTCCGGGACTGACAGAACCCAAGTCCAAGCGGAATGATTCCAGCCTATATACAGGGGCAGCTGCTGCCAAAAATAATCACAGAATCAGAGAGCGGTTTGGGTTGGAAGGGATCCCTAAGTTATCATTTAGTTACAACCCCTCTTCTATGGACAGGGACACCTCCCACTAGACCAGGTTGCTCAAAGCCCCATCCAGCCTGGCCTTGAACATTTCCAGGGATGAGGCAGCCAAGGTTACTGCAGTCGAGTGTTTAATTTTTTTTTTTTTTGGGGGGGGGGGGAGGGATGTGTTTTTTTCGTGGGTTTTTTTTTTTTGTTTGTTTGTTTTTTGGGGGTTTTTGGGGGTTTTTTTTGGGGGGTTTTTTGGGGGTTTTTTTTGGGGGGGGTTGTGTGTGTGTGAGGGGTGGGTTTGTTGTTTTGTTTTGTTGGTTTTTTGGTCTCCCCCCCCTCCCCCTCTTTAAAGCAGGGTTTAATTTTGAACAAAATGACAATTCTTGAGTAAACTGTATGTTACACGCTTATCCTGGTGCGGAGCACCTGGAGTCAGAGATATAAACTACCCTCCACCCAATTTAGCTGCAGAAAACCGGGACGATAGGGGCTGCTGGGGGTGCGGATTTCCTCTTCCAGATCCCACTCTGATGGCTGCCCGTTCCCCGGTTCCCTCTCTGAAGCCGGCATATCCCCCGGGGAGGCAGGGGCCATCCCCGCACCCGCGCGCTGTTCCCGGCGGGACGGTTCGGGACGGGACGGGACGGGACGGGCGGGGGCGAACGAGCCCCGCTCCCCCGCGGCCGCGGCGCTGCGGCTCCGCCTCGCGTTCGGCAGCGGGATCGCGGCTGCCCTGCCTCCGGTGCGTCCCCCGCGCGGGGGGCTCCGTGGAAAACCTCCCGGACAGGCTGGAAGCGCTCCTCAGCCAGGCGGAGTCCCGCGGGGATCGTCACCCTGCTCATCCCCCATTTGCGGAGGCAGCGGCAGCAGCATCGTTTCGGGGATGGGCGGGTCGGGGAGCGGCGCCCGCCGCAGGCAGCGGTGGCACCCCTGGGCGCTGTTAGGGGGCGGAGGGAACATCTGCGGCCAGAAGCAACCGTGGGGATTAAAATATCCGAGATAAGTAAAATAACCTCCTTCGACAGCTATGCTACGGGCAGTCATCCTCATCTAAGGGCAAGGATGAAAGTCCTGGCTTTCCACACCCCTTGGAATATTTTTATCCTTCTGTTTTTTGTTTGTTTGTTTGTTCGTGGGTTTTTTACAATTTATTTTTTTTTTTTAAGGACAAAAAGCTGCCTTCTTTTGCAGTGATGGACAGTATGACAAAAGTTAAACTACTTTGCTTCTACTACCCCACACAGACAAGAAATGCTCAAATTAACATTGAGCCTTTCACGGGTGCAAGGTCAGTGTAGTTTTGTAGGACAAAGTGTTTTCGGTTCAGCACAGATGACAGATTTAGGACTGCTTGTACTACAAGGTGAATAATACAACAAAATACTCGAAAAAGGTCTGTTAGATCATTCTTTCCAGTAAGTAATTAATTTAATCTAAATTCCCGGGAAATACAGTGCTCTGAACCCTGACACTCATCGACCAGCGTTTAGCAGTAAATAAAGCAATCCCATCCCTAAATCAGAATATCAATTTTGAGCCTGACATGATTGAATTGTAGCTGATTTGCATTAATTACAGAAATACCATTGTGGTAACAATACATTTTCAAACAAGCTTAGAGGGCCTTTTTCTTGGCTGCCTGAAGGTAATGTAGGACCACACTGCTGCCAAAAGCAGTGCTCCTGCTGCAGATCTGGTGCCTTGCAATAGTGATCACACAGCTGCTGACCTGGCTGAGAATTGTGCAGCAGGAGCTGACCCAATCCCACCCTCTGCACAATCATTTATCCATTAGTGTCAATGCAAGGAAATATGTAGCCTGGGCAGGACAGGGGTAAGACTGGATCACCTCTTTCACAGGCTTAAGCCACCTGGGAAACTTCCCCTGAGGTTTTGAAAGATAGCAAGTGACAGAAACTCATTAAGACCAAAGGAGAAGAAAATTATTATATTCCTTTTTTTTTCCTTAATGGATATCAAAAATATAATTCCACAAAAGCAGACTCAAGTGTAAGCATTGTTTCAAAGGCACAGCACTTCTAAAGAGACTAGAATTTTCCATTATCTTTAGGCTCCTTGTTCACTTCAGTCCTTAAGTCTCTGGCCCAAAGGCGGCTTGTGCATGAGCCCAAAGTTGACTGTTTTTTGTGACTTCAATGACAACTGAGTCTTCTTCACAAACACTTGCACCAGGCCTGCACCATGACCTTTCGTCTCACCAACCCTTCCATGTGATCCCTTGTGCAACCCTGTGCCGAGAGATGCAGATATTTTCTTTCTGCATAAGGTGCTGATTATTTTTTGGTTGGTTTCACAGTGATAGAAAATACTAAGTTGGTCATGTTAGTCCACAGTTAAAAAAAATAATTGTAAGAACGACTCGCGTAGGTATCAAAAAGCTTGTGTTAAGCCACTGTAACCGTGGTGTCCATACGGCAGAGCTGTCATCTCTGTACACTCAGTAAAAGAGAAGCTTCAACACTCTTCAGTCAGGCTGGAGGAGTGATGTGTTAATCCTCTCCCATTAAAAAGACAGCAAATTCCCAGTTGATCACCGAATTCAAATTAAGCACGTGGCACTCACAGTGGTGTTAGCCGTAATGCGTACATAGAGACAGACAGGATGAAGTGTCCTAAGGAATGCTCAGCTTCCAACGGTAATGTCATGTAGGCACTCTGAATTTTAATGTGGGTCATTAAGACCCAAGTCCTGTAGTCACTGTTCTAAAGACAGAGCCTTTTAACTGTTGGTCTTCTGCAAGCTACACAGGGAGTGTAGGCAATGCTACAGGTTTTCTAGTTCGTGGCAGGAAGGGGGAGTCCCATCAGACTCCACCATGGAGGTGTACTTTATTGGAGGTGGTGGTGGCTTGAAAGATGGAGGTCTGTTCATACTGAAATAGAGGAGAAAAAATGCACTATCGCACAACAACTGCATAAAAGACTGATGTAAAATGATCACAGGAGGGGGTAGATTGACACTAAGAGCACCTGACATTAGCTTTTACATAGTGCAACTTCCCTGATTCTGTTTTATAACCCCAGCACACCTCCTAGTATTCATTTGGCTTTCTCAGCTCACACTTCACAATTTTACTTTATTCATGTTTTAAAAGAACAGAACATGGTTCTGATGAACCATTCAAATCCGGAGGTCTTTTGCTCACACTACTCTCTGAAGGTATATTTAATGACTTTTAACTTTTTTTTGGGTCAGTTTATAGGCCAAGATAAATAAAGGTCTCATCCCAAATCATTGAAAAAAATCAACCCTACTTTTCCCTTCTGTATAAAGGATTTGTAGTTGTGTTTCGAAAGGGTTTTCTAGAATTATAAGTGATTCATTTTCACCATGAATTTTCCAACATTTTAATAATGTTAGTCAGATTAAAAATAATTGTCTCTTAGATACTGCTTTTACCAGTAGATCTCTGAGTGTGTTAGCAGGGAATTAAACTTTGGTAATAATTACAAATTCAATGCTTCTTTGACTGGGATTAAGTTTCAGGTAGCCTACTTTCACATATATTATTCACAACTCAAATAGAGCTGCCCTAGAAGTACAATTTCATTAAAACATGTCCTCAAGTCACCATGGAAAATAAGAGAGCAAAAGCAGCTGGCAGGGAGGCTAATAGAAGTGGGGGACTCTGGGGACAAAAATTGACTGTTATTCTTCCCTTACACCCTGAAGCTGCACTGCAGCTCTTTTCTTAAAGTTTATTTTAAAGATAACCCACAAAACAGATGAAAGGACTGAAAACACTCCACTTTTCATATTGCTGTATGAAAAAAAAATAGCATTATCAATCCATGTACTTAAAGGCCTCGTGTGCTGTGAGTCATCTCAAATGAAAAGGTGTAAATCCAAACAGCTGGGTCAGAGTTTGTGCTGTCCATTGTGCCACGCCTCCCACCCCTGTGGCTCCCCTCACTTGTACTTACATCTCTTTCTGGTACTGACACCATTTCCTGACGCCCACAGCTATTAGAGAACTGCAGAAGAGGAGCAGGACTGCCACCACTGTTGGCCAGGGGAAGCGACTGGTGTTTGTGTTCCTCTCGTCACCTGTTGGGGACACACTGATCAGAGCTCATCCCAACACCCTCAGAAAGGAAGGAAATCTGGGCTTGCTGCCTGCGGCTTGTTGCTCCCCCCAGCACAGTATTGGTGTCAGTACAGCCCCAAATCACCACCACACTGTCACGTTCCCAGCCTGAGGATTCCAAACTCAGTGTTGCAGCTCTGATTTATGGACTTAACCCGCTTTTGTTCTGACTGGGTTTGTGAGCTGGTTTCAGCCACCCATCAGTTCACTTGATGAGATTATTCAGGCACAGTCCAGCAAGTGTTTCATCCAAAACCCATTGGCTTTCTCTGTCCCCCTGTGAGCTTCTCTGTGAAGAGGAAGCAATTCACAGTGCAGCTGGGCATAGCTACCCACTGCAGCTGTCCTTCCCAGGGGTTTATTTTTCACACCACTGACACCAAACCCTGCCAAAATGTCTGGCCAAGGGCTCAGCTGCATTTCTGGTGACACAGCACCCCTGTCTCTGCTCCATTCCAGCTGCCTCTCCCCACCACGGTGCTTGGATTCCCCCCCTGCCCCCTGCTGCACAGCCACCCTTGGGGGTGCTGGTGGCTGACAGAGGTGTCCTCAGGGTCCTGGGTATGGAAAAGAGAGAAGGAGCACGGTACTCCTCCAGCTGCTGCAGAGGGTGCAGCAGTGGTCTGGGTGCCAGAGGGGGCTGGAGCACAAGGTCCCTGGGTGATACACCTCAGTTTCACCCCCCTGTGCATCACACCCCTGTGCAAGGCTGGCTGTACTGGTACGTCACCCAGCCTGGGTCTTACCCACTGTGGCAGCCAGTGCTGTGGCCTGGCACCAAGTCTACCACACTGCATGAGCCATGAGATTTCCCTAGGGCACAAGAGCATGACTGGCCAAATTTTGCTGCTAGAAGAAAACGTACACTGTATGTTTGCTTGCATTTGGAGGGAGAAGTCTGGAATGCCAAAAGCCTGTGACAGGCTGCAGTGTGAAGACACAGCAGCTGTGACTCCTTTTCATCTCTTTTCCCTTTTTTGAAATCCCCTGGTCAAATGGACATGATGCTCCAGGTTTTGTGCTTCTGCAATGGCATGCTGAAAGAAGAGGATTTGTAGGATAATGTCTCACCAGTACTGTTGAGCAGGCTGCTGGTAGTAAAGAAATCTTTCCCTCCGGTAGCTGAAATTGTCTGGTCTGTGACACTGTAGGACAGATTACCTAAAAAGATATGGGCACAGAACATTTTTAGTAACTTTTTCAGGTGTTTTAAAATGAAGACTGTCTTTTGAACCCACTGTTATTCACCCTGCTGAAAACTGGAAATCAAATTCCAGGATCAGGGTGTCAAAATTTGATAAAAGCACATTTTTTATCTAATACCAGGTTTTAGGACAAAAATCTAGGCATCTTGCCAAGATTTTTGGCCTAAAACCTGGTGTTAGATAAAAAATGTGCTTTTATCAAATTAAAGAATATTAGAAGAAAAGGAAGGAAGGAAGACTGGAGAGAAAGAGAGAAGAAAGAGAGAAAGAGAGAAGAAAGAGAGAAAGAAAGAGAGGAAGAAAGGAAGAAAGGAAGGGAAAAAGAAAGCACCTTTTAAAATGTTACAGCAAGCCAGCATTGAGCTGTGCTGTGGTCTAGGAGAATGATAAGCTCTTTGCGTCTTTGATGGTAATGAAAAACTTAAATGTATTAAGTGGCTTAGCAGCAGCACAAAGAGTCTGCCTTTGTCACAACTAAGCAAAACCTCAGTCTCCTCTGTCAAGTGCTGTGTCTGAACCACAAAAATAATCTATCATCTGTTTGTATACAGTATTTTGCCCTTCCTAATAGAGCTAAGCTACCTATGTCTGAATCAGTGCTGCCTAAGGATACATTTCTGTTTTTCCTAGCCACCTCCATATTCACAGCTTCTGAAATAATACCTAAAATATGCAACTAGACAATGGCACAACATTTCCAGAGGTGCCACGGCACTTATGGTGTGCCAGGGTTGTATTCTCAGAGGAGTGTGTGGCATTCCTGAGGCTTTGTGGAGATTCTGTAGTGGAATCATTCAAATCTGTACAAAAAGAAATAATGTCCTTCAATTATCTTCCAAGCCTGCACCTATGACTGCTTCATTAGCTCAGCTGTGGTTATTTTGTACTCTTAGCCTTTCTCTGATGCAAACAACAAATGAAATAACAGAGGAACCTGAAAGTCTCTGGTATAATTGCTGATTTACAAATTCAAGAAAAAAACCAAAACACTGTTTAAATGGTATGAATGAAACACCAGATAGAACCAGGAGAATCTTTTTCTTATTTGATGCTGGCTTTGATTGAAATTAAACACTGAAGTGTATGTGTATATATATATATATATATATGTAGTGTATATATATATATATATATGTAGGTATGTATGCATGTATGCAGTAAAAAGCCCTATGAAAATCTGTCCAAATTTAGGGAACTCTAAAAAGTCACTGAGACTTTTGAATATTAATTCAATTCTTTTCTTCTTGCTTATTAGGTGTTTAATTTTATGAGAATAAGCATGACAGTTCTGGCATTTTATAAAGTTATATATATTGAAAAAAAAAAGACATGCACTTAGAGATTCCTTAGCACTGTGCTCTGTACAGCACACTGATGAGCACTACTTATTCTTATTTACATAATGGCTTGTGTTAGAGCCTCAGAGGACTGAAATGATAATGGTAATTGCTGTTGTAGGAGCCCAGTGGCCCTGGGAGGGCACAGGGATGCATGTTGGTATGCCTCAGCAGGCTCACTGGTGCCTGTGTGCTCTGAAATTACCCTCAATTACAACTGCTGGACTGAGGACCCTTCAAGGCCATTATCTCTTAGCCAGTGGTCAGGCAGGCACAGATGTAGGGAAGCAATGGCAGGGATGTGGGGATGACTGGTGCAATGCACAGTATATCCTGCAAATATTAGTGTAATTCAGCATGCTTTTAGCAAAGATTGCCACCAGCAAGCTGTGCAAGAGCAGAATTGTGAAGCATTAGAAGTTGTCATGAGGTTGTGGTCTAAATGTGTGTTTGTGGGTTGTACGTGGGTAAATAAGCACTGGAGTGTTACCAAAAATATATTCAGAAAATGGAAAGCGGCTGCTACATTTGCACTTCAGCCAAAAGACGACTCCCATGCAAATGCAAAAGCTCACTGACAGTTCCTGCCTGCTCCAAAAGCACAAGGACAAACCAAGATTTTAAAAAAAGAAAGTCACTTTGGGCTTCTTGCTGCTGAGCAGAGATTTTCTAAAGGGAAAGACTTCTGAAAAAATGTTCACCTTAGGGGCTTTTTTTAATTGATTTATTGATCTTTAATGAGGCTGCCTTTCAATGTTCTATTAGGCAGCCTTTATTGCTCCACATTATCTCATTATTTCATTGCTACTCTGCGATTTTATTTAGCTTCTCTGGCAATTTATTTCATCTATAAACTACCTTCAGTACTTACTACATTTGCCTAGCAACTCTCTCAATTGTAATATTGTTAAAATAAATATGTCTATTGAAACCAGGATACTCAAACGTTTTTTCATTCCTCTTTTGCCACTGCAAATCCTTGACAGCTTGGAAACTCGGGCTTTTATCTTCTAACTCAATGGAATTCAACAGGGAAATTGTTTCTGTGAAGTATTGAAAAGCTGGTACAGATGACTCCACGTGACTTTTGGCCTCTGCTCAGACACAACTTCTCCATGTTTAGTAATAATTTTTGCATGGCAATGTGGTGACTATCAACTAGCAGCTGAAAATAAGCGCCACAGAGCTAATGCTCTCGGGAAAGGTATCTCAAACTGAGGACCTGAGCACCTGCTGCTCTACTTTTTGCAAGATGCTCCAGGCTACTGTGGACTTGCAACGCAATGCTCGCTCAGGTAGTGCCACCTTTTCGCTTTGCAGCCCCCATAGTTGGCTTCATAACTCCCCTGTTACAGTCCTACGAAGCAAAGGAGACACATCATCTACTCACGTGCTGCTGTCAGACTCTCACTTAATGCTGCAGTGCTGGTGTAGCTTTTTGTCTCTGTGTTAGAAGCCAGTGCTCCTGCTGAAAAACACACAAGCTTGTAAAAATTGCCGTAGGGAACCATAATGCTTGTTTTTCGTTTTCCCTGTCTTTCTTCACTGTTTCCTGACTAATAAGGTCAAACAGTTGCAGCCCACTACTTGAGATGCTGGCTTGCCTCACACAAGCACTACACAACTCCACGTCTTCTTTGAAAGCCTATCACAAGCTAGAACCTCGACTGAGATAGATGAATAAACTTTGACAAAACATTTGGAGCATTTTTGTATTTCAGCTTAGTTTCAGGTGAAGCTCTATAGCTTGGAGTGCACTGGCTTGTTTCATCCTGAAGCCAGAGCAGCAATGAACAAACATACATAAATCAGAACCTAGACAGGATGTCACCAGCTCCAGGGAAACAATACTGTTTTCCCAACTAGCAAAGGGAAGTTTTGAAGAAGTTAGTGTACAGGAGTCAAACCTGCAATGTCTGATGCCAAAAGCCAATTTATTTAACATTTTCCTTTAAGCTTTTTTTTTTAAGTGCTAAGATTTCTAGAGCTCAGCTAGCTATTTATCTGATATTTAAACACAGATGGTGGCTAGCAAGTAGACCTCTATTTTCCCAAAAGAACTATTTTACATTTACTAAAAAGAGTTCATCCTTCTTAACAACTGTCTCATTTTTGGAAAAAAAAATATCATTAAGCCATCTAAACAAACCTGAGAAGGTGAAATGCAGCTGTAACTCATCACTCGAAGCCTGAGCTTCTCTGTGCTCAGACACAGAGCTATCGTGGAAGCTGAGCAAAGTCCAGGCTGCAGTTTTAACAGCCTTGGTTTTGTTTTCCCTGCTCCTGCTCTTGCCTCTCTATGTCCACTCTTCCCTTGAATCCGATCCCAGCTGTCTCTTAGATTTTCATTAAAAACTTGCAAAATAGCAGGAACTGAACCAAACCAGTAGACTAAAACAGCAGGCCTGGACTTGGCATCCTGACTCAGCTGCAGCCCAGAGGATTTGCTCAAGCAGCTGATGGTGGCACCAGCGTGAGAACCAGCAGTGAGCCAGAGAGGAGAAGCACCAATCCAAGGTTGGCATACTGCAACTGCCACATGTTGGGATCATTCACTAAAAGACAGTTGTTTCCTGGGCTACTTAAAGACAAATGGCTCAGCTCCACCTTACATTATGACTTTTACCTCATACCTCCTCAGCCAGTGAAGATGTGTAATTCAGCGAGGAGAGTCTTCTCTGTTCACATTGTATATTTACAGCCTTTGTCATTAAATTTTTTGTTGAGACAGAAGGGCTTTCAGTCCACTTGGACAAGCAACTTTGCTGTTCTGCTCTCAGCTGGGCAAGTGTCTCTGGTTTGGGGATGGGGACAGCAGCAGGAGAAGCAGCAAACCTTCATTTCAGTGCCACTGCAGTCTGTGTTCCTGCCTTGGCATATCTCTGTCTAGCTTCTTTGTGCCCCCGGGCTTTATGTTGAGTGATTCAATTCCCACAAGGAAGCCTTGGGTTTGGTGTCTTCCTCCAGTATTACCCCCAACTGCTGCCCTTCACATTGCTCTCTTATCTCTGCTAGAGAGTAACTTTAAGGTTTAAGGTTACTTTAAGGAAGGGTTGCAGGGTTGAATTTACACAGCCCAAGGAGAATAGTCAATGCCCCACAGGCTCATAAAAGTCTGTTGCAATCAAATTTTTTTTTGTTTGGGAGAACAAAGCTTCTGAAATACTAAGGGCCAAATCCACTCTTGCTGGCGGCTACCTCGGCGGTGCATCATTCCTGAGCCAAAGCTGTGGTGCTGTTAAGGAGAGGAACAACAACTTGCCATTTTGCCTCCTCCTTGTGCTGCCTGCACTGCCGTTTTGCATGTGCTTCTTTGTATAAAATGAAGAGTGTGTGCCATGTGTGTGTTTAGTTAGGAGCTGTGGCAGTGAGCACACCTCTCCTTGCTGCCAGTGAGGGCTGCCCCAGCACCCTTCTATCTGCTGCTTAAAACCAGCCAGTCCTACAGGGATCAACAGCTGGGCTTCAAAAGAGACTTTAAAGAACAGAGTGCTTGCAGACAGGCTGTGCTGCAGGAAAATGCACTCTGCTGTGGGTGGTGGGCACTAACGCTGCATTTTGAGATCAGAAGGTAGGAGGTTCTCAGCTTCACCTGCTCTTGATTCAGGCTGCTGCTGCACTGTCCAGCCCACTGGTTTAACCTCTCCCTGGGGAAGAGAGGTTAAACCCTTCTAAGTGTTACTCTGCCCTCCACTGGCCTTGGTGTTGCCAGCCTAAAGAAGAAATTACTGAGTTACCTGTTTTAAACATTTTGTTTATTGTTGCTTTGTATTTGGACTTCTGTGCTCCGATGTTTGGGTTGTACTTTTTCTAGCTCTAATGTAATTCTATTTTGGTATGATATTTAATTAAAGAGAATAGGTATTCTTTGTAAACAATTTAATATAATAACACTAATTAATATATACTCAATGTCAGTTCAGTTGCCAAATTTAGTGCATATATCCTAAATGTAGCAATAAAAAAGATAAAATCACTAAAGCATTTTCTCATATATTTACTTTTGAACTGTGGTTATACTGACTGTGGTTAGTGTACTTCCTAGTGTATAATGCACTAGGAAAATGGCTTCAGGAGACAGTAAATTGTTTGCTACAAAAAACCCAAGATGGTTATTGTGTTTATGTGTTTTTTTTCCTACATTGTTGAAGCAATAGAGAAAACATTTTGGCTTAATTGATTACCTTGTGTTATGGAAGCAGGAGCCAAGTTTGCTTGACTTGTGAAATCCAGAGAGGCCAAAGATGTCGACTGGGGCTCTAAAGACAAACAGATTACATGGTATCACATTTAGCTGATAGGTTCTTTAGAAAATAATATTAATAAATCATAAAACAGCCTAGATCAAAGCTTGCGGCAGCTGTTGGGTAAATGCAGACTCTGCAGCAGAAATCCTGCTGTCAGACTTAAGGCTAAATGCTCAAAACACATCCCACAAATTCAAGGGGCACTCACAGATGGCTGATGTTATTAATACTGGCCCTTTCCCGTGAGCTGGCTGGGGACATTACTTATTTATGTTTTTATACGCAGGGTACAGTTTAACTGCTGTGGGGTGGATCGTACACTTGATGGTGGTGCTCCCCCATTTATCCAGGGCCTTTCCAGAAATGGTCCATGACAAGATGCCACTGCCACATAAGCCGAGGAGATCACCTGCGGGTTTTCCTCTCGGTTGTTGAAGAGAGTTTTATGTAGTTACCCATGTGCATGCTCTGGTAAAACAGAGTTAGATATCTTACATAACTAATGAAGGGGAATGATGTGCTGCTCTTGGGTCAATGAAAAGTGATGGCTTTAACTTTTCTATCACATGCATCTCTCTGTCATAATAGGACAAATTTATTTACAGTTCTATAGGCATAATATTCCATTTTATAAAAATGCATAAGAATAACATGTAATATTCAGGATGCCATTTTACATGCTGTCCTAACGTGACAGTTTTAGCAAGATTTCTGTTGGATCTCTGCTTGAGTGACTTCACAGCTCACAAATTCCCATCCAGCAGGACACAGGTACTGTCAGTACCAGAGCACACTGACCTTTCCCTGGCACATCTCTGGCTCTGTGTACATGACATTTAAGCAGTGGTCAATATACATATATTGTATAATGAAGGCTTCTATTTTATCCTCCTTACCTGAGGCAGTCACGACAGCTGATGTAAGTGTTGAATTACCAAGGTCTATAACAAATCAAAGCAAACAGCATAAGGAAGGTGTCTATTCTGCTTTAGGAAAGTGAGTGATTCAAAGGTTCAAGAGTGAGAAAGTACATCACACTTAATTTCCAAATAATCTTTCAATGCACAACTCAGCTAAGTGGTCTGGAGAGAAACATGAAGCATCTGAGGTAACTGTGCTGTGAAATCCCTAGGGAAACAAAGGTTTTTGGGGAAAAATTTTGGAGCCCCTGGCACCTCAACTTAAAAAGCACAAGTGAATCACATGGGTTTATTCCTTTCAAAGAGATGCACCTTATTAGCACAGATGTTGAAATAACAAATATGACCCGGTGGTGGCACCTGCTCAGCTCCATTCACGAGGCACTTTGGAGGCTGTAACTCTGACAGGAAATTTCAGAGACCCTTTGCACTGAAAAGTGCTCACTGAGTCCTCAGAGAAGAGGAGGGGGAGTTATTCCTTGTAATTAAAGAACTATTAACCACCCAGACAAGTGCAGCAGAGACACCATCCTGCCCAAGCAGCATTTATGTCCTAAGTAAGAGATCTCTCACTTTTTTTCAGTATTTTTTTCCCCCCAGGAGAAGAGGCAAAGTACTCCCTGAGTAGGTTAGGAGGATGGATTATGTCTCCCCAAAGGGCTCCATGAAGGACATAATCTATGGAAGCTCACACACCCCATTAGAAAAACACATCTGGGAAGGCAACCAGAGGCACCTACCTCTGTGTGGTCAGGCACATGTGGAGGGCACTGGGTGGGAGCAACCCTCTGCAGATCAGATCTTAGCATAAGCAGGTAACTATCAACTCTCCAGCTGTTTTCTGTGCAAGCACTTGTACCTCCTTTGGCTGTTGCTTTTCCATTTGCATTTCATCTTAGCCTCGCCTGCACTAGCAGGGATTTTGCAGTAGCTGGCTGACATAAAGGACTCCTTAGCAAAGGTGCAGCAGGTCTGAAAACCAGGGCAGTGGGCATCTTGAGGTGTGCCCAACTCCCAGTGACTTTATGTAGAGTGTGCAAGATGAAGCAGAATTGGTGACCTGATGCGAGCTGCTGGGGTTCCTGTGAGAGATCACCTTGTAGAGGCCAGTGGAAAACAAAGTCTCTCTCTCAGGGACCTCCAGTGACTGGGATGACTTTCTGGTGTGCAGTGGGGTATTAGCTGAACCCCCAGAGCTTGCCACAACCTGCACGTGTAGAAGTTTTTACACAGAAACCCACACTTATTTTCATGCCATCTGTCTACAACATTTCTCTGACACACTCACATAACCCACTGCTAAAGTGCAGCTGCCTCCCACGAGGAGCAGAACAAACTGCTCCAGGACAGATGTCTCCAAAGGGCTTCAGCTGAGGTGTGGACGGAACATTTATCTATCTGCAATAAGCTGATAATAAGACAAACTTGCAGGGGCAGAGCACAGATTTACCACATTTACACAAATTAAGAAACATTCTATCAGTTCTTTAATTAGGCAAAAGTGTTGAGGATCTTGGCTGGGTACTTAAGCAGAAGGTAGAACTGTTAACAGGGCTGTTATTTTTAATTATTACTTCAGTGCTGAAAGAGCTTTATTCAAATGCCAGCTGAAGCATCAGAAATAACATTATATGCCCCTCAAGGCTGGAGTTTAATTATGCTTGGTCTTAATTATGATGGATTACATCACCAAAATATCTGTTTTTTGTATTTTCTCTGAAGTCATAGCTGCAGGAAGGGGTTTCTTGCTGTAGTGTTACAACAACTTCAGGAATTTATAGATTCCTCTAACACAACCCAAGTTATTTTATTCTTAATTTATCCTACCTTCTGAAACCATGGTGGGAAAGGCTTCAGATGAAGCTTCATTAGACTTATTGTCTGTGAAGAAAAAAAAGAGAAAGATGAAACCAGTTCTTTAAAGTAGTTATAAAGGCTGAAAATTTAGTTTGGGCTTGTGTCATACTGTGCACCTTCACAGGAGGCATGGCTGAGAATTAATGTGATTCTTTCCTTTCTGTCATATCTAAATACATTAATGTTTTTATACAGAGTGGATCTATCTTAGCATTAGCATAACCTGCAGGTAAGAACTTAGACTGCTTTAATTGACGGTTCTCCAATTTGAAGATATTTCTACAAAACTACAAATTGGGTGAAATGAGTAATTTTGGAGAAAACGATGATTTATCTCCCTTCCCTCTGAAGCTGTATTTCCAGAGGAGTCAGCTCTGGCTTTTGATGCAGTCTTACTTTGTGGAAAAACATACCAAGAAGCATATCCACAGCCACAAGTGAACACAGCTGAGATGCAAGCAGTTGCCAAGGTACATGATGTACCAGCAGATGCTGCTAAGGGGTCAGCAGCTCAGTCCTGTTGTCTGTGCAGCAAGGATCATAATAATAATAATAAAAATAATAAAAAAGTGTCACTATGCATTTACACCTGAGGAGGAGACATGAACAAGAGGGTGCTAAAGGAAATCTGTCAGATCTTCTCACCAGCCCCCCTGCATTCTCAGAAGTGCCAAAACCCTCTGTAATGTTGAGCCTCCCGCTTTCACCAAAAAAGCAGGACAGTATTTATACCCACTTCCCTAACCATGTAGTTAATCCTTATGGTACAGATTATAGGGGAGTTTCTCCATCATCCAAAATGGTTCAACCTTTTGCAAATTTCACAGAAGATGTATAACACAGCCCTGATCTGAGGGTTTGGATTTCCAGGGAGCTGCACTGCACACATGCAGACTTTTTGCCACAAATGCTCAGTGGGAAACATATGATTATAATAGCTCACTGGTCCATGTGGCTATGGTAATCTATTTTTGGGTATGGGAAGTACAGCAAGACACTGCCTAAACAAACAACAAGCATCTTCTGTTTGTGCAGGAGTTTCTTAGCTCATTTAGAGGCTTAAGCAAAGACTTGAGCTAAAAAACCTGCCAGAAAGTTCAAGCTGTGAGATGAACTTGTACAATAAAGCTTCCATACTCTTGGTATTTCTTCAGTATTTTAAATAACAGTGAATACATGTGATTGGTGTTCTTAAGATCTCAGATGTGTTTCATCTATGAAAAACCTACCAAATGAAACAAATATTTCTTCCGATGAAATATTCCATGTTTCACTCCCGAGGGAAGGAAACAGACATGCACATGAGAATGTCTTATGTGTCTCTTGGGTCCCTTGCAGCATCAGTGTTGATCTCATCTGATAGAAACCTTCACTGTCTTGTAAATCTTCTTGTACAACAGGAATTTCTTGGGGAAAAAAGAAGAAGGCCCTCTTGTTCAATCCAGACCATAAATCAAAACTGTGCATAATATTGGTACAGAAAACAGGCTCATATATGTGCAGGTTTCTTTACTGAGACACTACTAAAGATCTGTCAAGAACAGTGTGGTTATACCAAACCATGGTTCCCATCTCTAGCAATTGGAGGGGTCTGTGGTCACAGCCATTTGCCATCTGTTCCCTTTGAGGAGGTCTGACACTCTCCCTTTCACCCAGACAGACTCCTGCAGGCTCCCTGTGGCAGGAATGGATGAGCAACCATCACTTCTCTTGGGAACCACTTCTACAGCTGTGCCATTGTCCCACTGACAGGTTGCTTTACCTCCAGGCTGCTCCGCCAGGTTCGCTCTGTCCACGTACCACACAAGGCTTGGCTTGGGAAACGCCTTCCTCACGACACAGCTCATGCTGGGCTATGGGGCAGGAAAAGGAAATTATTAGGTTAGCCTCCAACATCCTCACCCTGCTGCCAGCTTCCAGATTCCCTTATGGACAGTGCTTGTTAACTCACAATCCTGCTGTGGAAGGACGCACTTCCTTCCTCTTTATTGTGTTTCTTGCCCACTCCCTTCATTTTTCTGGTTGTAGGGACTGCTGAATGAGAGTCCAGGGACACACCACTGCTCTGGATGAAAAGGCTCCAACATTCTCTAGCCCTGGCTGTGGCTGGAAAGATGTAGGGTGACCCCTACCCCTCCTGCCTCCAGTGATGAACATCCACATGGAAAAACACTGGAATTGGTAATGGGCAGTGTGTGTATGGAGAATAAGACATCTTCTGATCACCATGTGAATACTTCCTTCATTAGGCAGATGGAGAGCTAAATCCCATGAAAAAGACTGCCTAGCCTGTTGAATATACAAAATTAGATACCTTTGTAGCAGGCACAGTATGCAAGAGGTTTCCAGAAATTCATGCTTTAGATGCAGTAGTCCTGGCTCTATGCCAATTGCTCCAAAAATCTGGTTTTGTACTCCATTTAATTTCTCATCAAGCAATAGATGGGAAGAACCTCAAAAGCAAGGCTAGATGAAGGGTTGGGCACTAGCAAGGTGGGAGGTCTCATCCTCATACTGCCTGGATGTTCCCAATTACATTTATTTAACAGGTTATGACACTGCTAAGTACTAAGCACTGTTATAAGAGAAATTGCCTTGTCCTTTTAAACAGAAAAAAGTGTGTGCTACTCATGCAGCACAAGGCCCACTTGCTCCCACTTTTGAAGAAAGTGGCTCCCACATTTAGTTGAAAGCAAGCTTGATGTATTGCAGCCAGGAGAAGTCAATCATTCAGTACAAAGACTGAAACTACCCAGCTGAAACTCTTTCCCTGCCATGGTAAATAGCATCTAAATTTGTATTGCTTTCCCCTATTTTCTCTTCATTATTCCCTTATTTTTCAGGCACTTTTAGGTCATAATATTTTTATAAATGCTTCCTTATGAAGAAATACAAATCCGATATCCTTACTAGATTTAAGCCCTGCAAGAAAAAGAAGAAAAGAGAAGTAAAGGAGTTGGTGTTTGTTTGGAGATGAAGAACTGACAGAGGAGTTTCTATTGTCCAGTCTCATGATGGCAGCACCCTTGCTCTGTTCAACAGGACAGTGCAGAAAAAAGCCTGCAATATGCAACATCACACATGGAAATAGGTCATCAGGAAAATTATACCAGTCAGTTTTGCAGAACCGACTGACTTATGGCTTCTCTGAAGCAGGTGGATATGGCTAGTCCAAGGGTCTGTCTGCCCACAAGCTCTGTTTCCAAGGAAAACCTTAATTTGGGATGAATGCTCACAGATCAAAAGCTTCAACTTGAAGAGATGGAACAGGAAGCAAAGCAGTTAGTCATATGGGCCACAAATATGTTTTATGCCAAATATGGCCACTGCAGATCTGCAGACCTTTAGGTTTTGCCATTACCAAGCATGTGAGAAAACAGAGGCCCCAAAACACATGGGTAACTGCTCATCTCTAAATAGGGACTCTCAGACTTAGATCTAGTTGCTCTACTGGCATCTGACTGCCCCAGATGAGATAGGCTTGCAGTGTGGTACATTACGCCCAACACAATCACCACCTTTTCATCAGCGTGTTAGGCCATGTCCATGCTCCAAGCATTGCTCCCGCAGCACCTGCTCCTACCTGTCCTAAGGGGGGCTGTGGGGAAGGTAGAGGTTACCTCTGCCTGACCCCCTGGAGCAGCATCCTGGGTAGCAGATGACCTTTTTCAGAGAGGGATTTTATGCAGTGTGGAGAGGGCAGCTCGAGATTGTTGGGTAGTAGCCAGCAGATGGGGAGGGAAAGGGAGAATTGCAGCTCCCTGCAAACCACATAGCCTCTTAATCTGTCCTGGAGTCTTCTCCAGGGCTAACATAAAACCAGATTTTGCCCACACATCAGAGAAGCCCTTAGCTTGGTCAAGTTTGTGTTCACTGAAGAAGTTCACTGCTGTGAGGATGGAAATTGCTCAGAGGAAAGGGCATGAACAGCTGACACTAACTCACTCATTGCTGTGCCCATGGCCCTGTGAGCTTTGTCAGTTTTGATGTCCCACCCATGTCTGATTCAGCTCAGCTTGCCTGGCTTTGCTGGGGTGGCATGGTGGCAGTCACAGGCCTCACTCTTTGCTCCAAAATTGCTCACCTTCTGCGAGGTGCCAGCTGAGCCCTCCTGCAGGCTAACGGAGATCTCAGGGTAAGCTGGAAAGCAAACATATATGTATTAGTAAAATGGACACTGAAGATCACAGTAACAGCTTCTAAGAAGACTTAACAGCCTTGTTTCATAAAAAGAGTTGAAATTAAATCCTAACTCCACCCACACAAGTAGCAAGATAAAAGCTTGCACAGGTGCGATTTGAGGTCAAGGAAGTGGTTTACAAGCACAGATCAGCAGCTACTGCCACAGGATTCATGATGTATTTCACTGTCTATCTGAACTACTCTAGGGTGGCTTTGCTGGGGAAACAAGATGAAAGCGTCCTGCAGTAACAGCTCCAGCAGCAGAGCCACCCTTCCTGGGCCTGATGAGTCATCTCCAAAGGCTTCAGCCATCCCCAAAAACATTGATGGTTTTGGGTACCAGCCACCCACGTGCTGTCACCTGGACAGATGTGTGACAGTGTCACACCACAGATGCTTCCTGCCTTGCCAGGAAGCCCAGAGCTCACCTTCACTCAGAGCAGCAGGCTGTGGATGACCACATCCACGTGAAATGGAAAAAGTGTTTTCTTTTGTTTCTGCAGCATGTTGGTTCTGGGTGAAGGTGACTGTACAAATTAAAGCTATCAGGTACTGTAAGCCTTTCTAAGTCAGCATTTCTAAAGTAGCCATTGGAATTCCTGCTTTGGAGTAATATTAACTGACTTGTTAAGTAAGGACTGTTGAAACTGTGTTAAAATATAAAAACTCTCAAAAGCCTCAGGAAAATTGTACTTCTGGCCTTTTCTGAGCCTTGAAACTGGACTGGAAACAAGTGCTGCCCCTGGATTAGTTAGGAGATCTGTAATTCTTTCTCTTTCCAACTTAAATCTCACCTTATTCTCTACCATTAAGATAGTTTTCTCTTTTTTCTTACCCTGTTATATTCCCTTACATTCCCCTCTGAGCTGAACTGCTCAACTTTCCCTCTTGTATTATATAGCTAATCCTCTAAAGACTCTCCTGACATCTTTTTTTTTTTTAATTTCCACTTTTCTGCTTAATGTTACTGACAGATTATGCCTGGTCATGACCTGTATTTAATTATCGTGGGCTTATGGTTTTCTGGACTCAGGATACTTCTGGATGAAGTTTGTTGGTTTTTTTTTTTAATATTTTTTCCTTCTTGCTCTTTACTCATTTGTTTTGTTTTGTTTTGTTTTGTTTTGGGAAGTAGGTTGGTAGATTCTTCCAATCACAAAATGAATGTATTAAGATTTCCTTCTTTTTTCTGCCTTGCCAAAACTGTACAGATGGTAGTGGAGCTGGCAGAAGACAAGCATACTTTTTCAGATGTAAGAAAAAGTCTGATAAACTGGATCTTCTAATCTCAGAAAACATTTGCCTGGGAGACTAAATGACGTCTAGTCTAGTACCTGCTCTTCTCTTTGTTTTTTGATGAGAACAGGCACACTTTTCCACATCTGTATTGGATGCTGCCTTCTGCTTTTTCAGAAGACATATTTGCTGAGTAACTCTCATGCATAGCTCTGAATAATCTAATAGATCTTTTCCAATTAACATCTCAGCCTCTGTTAACATTTTGACATTCACTTGTCTTGCTAGGATATTTACCAATGTTTTGTATCTAGTGGAAATTCAATGTTTGGTTCAGTAGTTTCTGCGGCTGAGCTTTTACTGTTACAAAAAGGGAAAACCAATATTTGGTGAAGTTGGACTTGTAAAGGCCGTATGTTTTCCAAGAAACTTGTATCTAAAAGAACTCTGTTTAGAAAAGAAATATTTTAAAGTATTTCAGTCCAAAAATACCTCCTTAAAAAAAGCTCTCTTGTTCAAACATCTGTCATTACTCAACTTACAAAGACTCTCAACTTCATTGAGAGACTTCTTCAGGCCTTCCCCATCCTCTCCTCCCCAGCTCTCAACTGTGAGGAAGTGCCACTTCACTGCCCCTCAGACTTGGTCTATCTCTGCTGTGTTTAGCCCTGCCCGAAGCATTTGTCAGAGTGATCCTGCACAAGGAGCTTTCTGCAGGCAACATCACCTGCCCTCTCCCCTGTTTCATAACACCCAGCCCATGGGGTTCAATTGCAGGAGTGTTTGGGTGACAAGGGGATTGCCAAGATGGGAAAATCTCCCCAGGTTTCAGTTGGGCTTTGCTCTCTAGCTGTGTCCTTGCTAATGGCCAAGACAACAGATATAACCAATATAATGTGCTGTTGATGTTGTACACACATACTATCTCTAGATTCTGTCCCAGCCATTTGAGCTGGATCTAACCGCTAGGACATAAAAGTTCATTTCTTCATTCCCTGGTAAGCACAAGGAACAAGAGAGGTGCTGTCATCTGAAAAGGCTCTTTGTCCCCAGATGTCACCACGAGAGTGCTGGATTATTCTGGCCACTGTCTCTGCCTATTCTGCCCTGCCAGTGGTGCACAGGTATGTGAGATGGTGCAGGGGAGGCTCTAAACCCTCTGCTCTTGGCCTCACATCCTGCTGCAGGACAAGAGAGGTAAATGGAGAAAGGCTGGTATGATGCAATCATAAGCAGCGTGACTTCAGGGAATAGTAACAGAAAAGAGTGAGACTGGATGCAAAATAGTTATTTTACCTGCAAAATATCAGATGTAAAAGGGCTAGGAGCACAAAAACACACTTCCTCCAAGATGTGGACTCTATTTGCTTGAAGTCTGAGAGACTTTCCTTTAGCACCCACCACAAACCTCAGGGCTCTCAGGGAGCCCCTGCACCTAACCCTGCCCTCAGGACCCCTGTAGGAGAGGCTGACAGCACAGCACCCTCAAAGCCAGCCAGCACTTACTGGGAAATACATGGACTGTTCACCACCAAGGGCCACAGTTGCCTTCTCTCGTTTGCCTCTCTACCCCGTTGTGCTAATATGCTGATGTGGGCACATGCACAGACAAGCACACACCTCACAGTAATTCTGGGAAAATCCAAATAAAGCAACCTCTTAGGCTAACAGACGCCGAAATCAAGGTGAGAGCATCAGCAGTGATGGAGGGGAGGAAGAGTTCAAGTATGTTAGTATACTTGAACAATTACCCAGGTAACACTGTTGCTATTTGACAAATGCCAATATTTTAAAATAAGACCCGTGTCTGAATCATGCAAACGCAAGAGGAGATTTCAGATCATTAACTTCTATTTTTATTTCTTTTACATCAGTGACTAACAGCCCCCAGACACATTTTTCTTTTTTTTTGTGCTGCTCCCTCTTGAACCTTCCTTTGTATTCAGAACATCAGCCTCGCATGGCTATGCCACCCTCAAGGTGTGGGCTTCCTTGGACAATCAGCTACAGTCAAGGGACTGTTGACAGACCCACTGTTTAACACCCATTCATTTTAGAAGCTTTGGAAATATGTTTTCCAGACCAACTGATTTATAAACAGAAAACAAAGCCTGGTTTTCAAATGGGTAGCATTTTTCTGGTTCGATTGTACCTCAGCAATTGTAGAGTTTCTAAGCCACTAGAAAGGGAACAGAGCAAGTAACTAAAGATGGGGAAGGCTTCCAGCATGAAATGGCAGCCCACATGTTTGCAGTACAGAGGCTATACCACTCCTGACCAGTTGGAGACTCCCCAGCCAGGACCCTCATTTCCAGAGCCAGAGTGTTTGGCAGCAGTTGAATATCACATACCTGTGAGGATGTGACTTTGCAACAACAGTAGTTCCAAACTGCTTACTAATTTTTGGCCATGATTTCCTAACCACTGGCAGCATGGTCATTTGGGGCACAGAGATCTTGATGACCTGTAGCCTGCAGACATAAACCTACACATCAGGGGAAGGTACTGGCCATATGCCTGCCAGTGGGGGTGATATATGTGCAACGAATCTACTATTTTTTAATACCAGAAACTGAAGGACTTGAAGGAATGGCCTCAAATTCTTCTAAGAACTAAAGGGTTATTTTCTAACATTTTACCTCATTGCAACTGAAAAAATTACAGTGTAAATATGTTTATATTAAAGAAAACCAACAAACGGTGTGTTTCAAGTTACTGGCTTCAGAACCAGACAGGAGCATTACCCTTTGAAGTGCAAGGAAGCAGGCAGTTGGCATAAGCCCCTTACCATATACTCTCACAGTAGTGCTGCTCTTCCGGACTCTCTCTGGGTGATACACCACGTGGCAGGAAAAGACCCTGCCATCATCTGTGATTTTGGTGGGGAAAATCTGTAAAGTGTTATTCAAACCCAGGCGGACTCTTTGCCCGTGCACTGCGCTGCTGTTCCTGTACACGGCAGGACAGGAAGGCTCCTTGGTCACAAGTTCCTCTTTCCTGCCATTGTCACCCTGTGAAAAGAAAAACCCACCATATTGTGAAGACTGGACACCCAGAGAGAAAAATGTTTTTGTAGGCCAACTCTATTCCCACTATAAAAATCTTCCCTCTCACCCTTAGCATTGTGTGGACATTTGCAACATTTATTTTTTTTCCTGAATACATTCTCTCCCAGAATTTCAACACTGTGAGCGGTCATCTTACCAATAAAATATGGAGTAAATAGCTGTGTCTGATGAATCCTGATCTCTGTATCTTGCAGAGAGGACAACAGAGCTGCTTTCTCACTGCACCAGTCTTTAAGTTATGCTGAACAACCCATACATATTAAATACAACTGAAATTTCAGAATAACTTTGCACTTTTAGAATTTTAAATAGCTAGAATCTGATAATACTAACCAAAAGTCATCTCCTTTTATTATCTGTGTGGCAGCCACCCTCAGATATAGGTATAGCCTATAGATAGAGGTACATATGTGCCAGTACATATTTGCCAGCTTTACTCTGCATGACACATGGCAATCCACATATGTCATTGTGCTGACCTTTGGGGTTTTTTTCTCCTTTCTTCTGCTACTTTGTAGAGTGAACTAGCAAAACTAAAAATTAGTAAGGACAAGGATGTTCCCTTAAAATTTTAATATTAAGAATGACCTGCACAGGGGAGATCTAAATAGATAATGAACCAGGACAAAAGGTTAAAAACCCCAAAATATTTGAAAATCACCTTTAAGAAAACCCTCAACAGTTACAGCTCCTCAGTGACAATGGATATAAATGAACAGGCAAAGCTTAAGGAACTGCTCGCTGATACTTATCTTTATATGCTGAAATGAATGTTAAAAGGTTACATTAAAACATGCTTATAAATATTTATCCAGAGAGTGAGATAAAGTACAAAAATATAGCAAGCTTTACATCTCACAGCAAATTGCTTTAAAGTAGTTTTTCATGTGGTTAGCTTGACAACTAGGTTTGCGTGTCTTCAGTGGGCGTCCGTGACACAGAGGTTAACAAAACCAAAAATATTAGTCAGTACCTTTTTTTATCTCAAAGCAGCTTGATATCTTACTACCCTACACAGTAACCATGTATTTTTCAGATACTAAAGCCTCACTAGAGAAAAAAGCCCTGAGAAATCCAACACAAGAAATATTTTACTGCTGTTATATTTGCCACTGTCCATGGCCCTGCTCTGTGTGTGGTCCTGAAAAATTAAAAAAAAAATAAATAAAAAAAAATTTCCCTCCTTGTTTCTTTAACAGCTATTATGGTGTGGACATGGCAAACCCGTGTTTATATTTTTTTCCTTTTTTTATCACAGTCCAACGTGACTGATATGCTTTGTTTAGCAGGTTCTGCAGGACACACTAGAGTAGAACATTTCTGTTTCAGTCTGCAGAAATACCCTGTAGTCCTTTCTGAACTTTATACCTGAGATGAAAAATACTTACCACTAGCCATTTCAAAGGATAAGTGGACAAATTTTCTGAGGTCGTGTCCTCAAGGCATGGAATTTCTAAAGTCTGGTTTAACCACACTTTCTTCAGGTAGTGCTGCTCCTCTTTTATCATTGTAACAACAACAAAAAGCCCAAGAAGGAAAATCAGAAACATGATGTTCATTGTGCTTTGAAAACCAACACTGACTAGTCTTCTGTTCAATGAACAGACACTTTTTTTATTAGAATGGAACTGTAATTTTCAACCATTACCAATAGACACATTTGCTAAGTGAAAGCCCTACATCTGATTCTAGATGTAGTTTCATGACTCAATTCACAGCTTTACCTGAATTTTTTGGCAATTCTTATAAAAGCTTTTCTTAACTGCAGGATCAAGATGTCTTCTTTTCGAGCTGAGAATAATTTGAAGCTTCAATTTTTCTCTAACAATTTTTTTTCCTGTGGCAATAAACCTTCACATCAATTCTGTGCACCCATATTTCATTTTCTCTGAAGATATCTGCAGACCTTCTTTTCACTAAGCAGGGTATTCAGCACGTCAGTCAGGTTAAGAGTAACCCCTTTTTTAACTGCTCCTGTTATTCTCCAATCTGCCCACTTCCAGAACCAGAAAACTTGTTAACTCTTTCTTATCCATTTGAAAAGGCATTTCAGCATTTCCTGTCCTACCCATTCCCAGCCCAGGGCTCCAGCCCAGCTGTGGGAGGGCGGAGTGGTGCACTGGAAAGAGCACAGCTGTGGCTAAGAAGTGGGGTGTATGTGTGCATTCAAACAGGAAGAGCAGTGGTGATGGGCTGGAGGTGCCACGAGTGATGTGGTCAGCACTGTAACTCTCTGCCCCCCAGCCATGCAGTGGATGATAGTGTGGTGCAGCCTGCTGTGCCATCCTCCCTGCCACCGCCTGCTGTGCCATCCTACCTGCCCGCTGCGACCTGCCTTCCCTCTTCCCTGCAGGCAGGCACCAGAGCACACTGTAGGGAAACTCTTCAGCTTTGCTCCCCTGGTAGCTCCGGTTTGCATGTTGAGGTGGAGTAGATATGTATTTCTTTTATTTTTTTATCTCGAGGGGAGTGAGAATATCTACCTGTCCCAGACTGTCATGTTATTTGTCAGTGGGGACTTCGCGGTGACTGTAAATTCCTTTGTATCTGGCACACGAGCACAGAGCGATGATGCCAGCACAGCCTGTGTCACGGGGACGTGAAGAAAGGAGTGCCCAGAGTTGTGACCAGGAAACCCAGTGGCAGAAGCAGCTTTCCTGTACCAGAGTGAAGCAGCTGAGGAGCCAGCTCTCACACAGGACACAGAGCGCAGAAGCCCTAAGAGACTGGATAATGCAGAAAGGATAAAAAGGACAAAAGAAGCAAATCTATAGCTTGTCCAGGAAGAAAGTTGCACAGGAGACTTTGCTGGGATAATTTACCATGTAAAAGTGCCGTGAAGCATACAACAAGTACAGAGATGAGTAGTCACCCCAGAAGTTCAGCCTTCAAACAATCTCCTCCTGTTCTCACAGTCACATCCTACCTGCTTGTTTCCCACTCCCCCATTTCTGTTCCCATCTCCATTAACAGCCTGTTGGCTAAGTCCTCTGTGTTTGTATGTCCTATGCAGGCCTGCTGCTCTGCAGGCTTTTAGCAGTATCTACAAGCTGAATCCATCTGGATTCACTTCAGTTTGACGTAGTTGGAAACTACTTCATCAATGACCGGCACCCTTATCCACTCCACTCATAGACTGGATTAAGGGGGTTTTGCCTTCTTTTGTGTGGAAGTAGTTCATTGCAAAAGATCTGGTTACCTTAAAATACAAACCTTGAAGAGGTAGCAAACTGAATTTTTTAGTTCTCTCTAGCAAGCAGCTATCGGTATCATAGCTTGCTACCTCAGGTAGCTACCGAAAAAAGCCACAACGATGCTGATATGAACGAGACCTGCCCAAGCTTAACGCATAGATAGCAATAACAGGGTTGAACATGCCCATATCAACCAAGGGCACCAGCAAGAGAAAAGGAGCAATGCCTGATTAGCACTGTTATTGTGTTAAGAAAGAGACAGAGAACACATGGTGTGAGGAACAGAAACACAGGAGGGTTTCACAGAGTTACCAGCACTGTTTGTACCTCACTGCACTCCCCTTGATCCAGTCACTCTGCCCTGTGAAGTACGGGAAAATTCCCCAAGAGGAACCTACCATAATGCACCCCTGTACAGCGGGTGTAACAGCAGATTTATCTTTGGCACAGTTATCCAGTGTGTACTGTTTAAACACACCCATCCTCTGTGGCTTGCACAGAGGTGCTGGCTCTCATTTTGCCCCTGTGAGTTCATCAGGGCAGGAAGGTTCTGCAGGGTTGCCCGAGGTGTGTCTCCAAGATAACAGCACCAAAATGCTTGGAGCCACTGCCATGCAGGGGCCATCAGGGAGTGAGGGTTAAACATTCCTGCATAGGAGTCTTGCACAGAACCTCCTCCTGCTGCAGGACCAGTGTGATCCAGCATGGGAACCAATGTTCCTTCTGCCACCAGTCTGGCCTCATCATGAAGGTAAAAGGGCAGTAGGAGCAGAGCTGCCCTTTGCTACCCTTGAAATAACCTGCACCCACCCTGCTCCTAACCCTTGAATGTTTGCTACACCTACAGCCCTGGGCAAAAGCAGAGTGAGCATGTTGGCCTTACAGCTTTGAACTGAAACCATGCTGGGTTTGTTGCATTTACTTTAATTCTGCTTGGGTTGTTAGCAGAAACCTGGGTCAAGGAGAGGTTTCTGGGGTCATCAAATCCAGTCCCCCATGTGTACAACAGCAGGCTTGTTCAGTGTCCCTGCCCAGCTCCATCTTCACAGCAGTTTGGACTTTTGCCCTCACTGCTGACACTAAATAGCTGTTCCCAATGTTGCTGCACTAACAATTGCCACTGTTGTTTAATTTGTAGTCAAATCCATTACCACCTATTTAAATCAATTTGCTCCTTTGCTGGGATAATTTAAATATCCTCCCTAGAGTTCACACACTCCCCTGAGGCTTACTTACTGAGAACAGTCATGCTGCTTTACAGCTTTCTTTTGGCTGACAGAAGCAGCCAAATCTCTGTTCCAGTGATTGTCCTAAGCAATCCCCCGTTTTGCTCCAGTGTGTTTTTGACAGTAGGGACATTGAGCTAACATCCAGCATGCCCTGCAGAGGTCAGCCCTCAATCTCAGCCAAATAATGGTGTTTTCTCTTTCTGGTGCCCAGTGCTGCACACCCATAGCAGCAGCACAGCATGGTTTGGAGATGCACCATCCTTGGTCCCGCCATATCCTGAGCTGCCCATCCAGTGTTCTCCACAGCACGTTTCTCCAAAATAAAAATGCGGAAACTTTCCATCTCAATACCTTTTTGGCCTGACTTCATATTCCTCCAAACAAATAAGGTTTCCTAATCACAAGCTGGATAACAACAACTAAAGAGGGCCTGGTAAACAGGGAACTGTAGCAGCGACATTCAGTGGCACCACTGCAAACTCCAAACAGATCACCATCACCGAACAAGAAATGTTTGTCTATCCTGATACTCTCCCCCACCCCTGTTAGGATAAAGCAACATCTCATTCACCATCACTTACCTTCTGCCTTGACAATAAGTTGAATTTTTGCAGCCTTCGTCCCATATGGGTAAGTAGCAAAACTGCACTGGTACTGCCCGCTAAGGGCGACGGTAACGTTTTTCAGATGCAGAGCCCACTGATTGCATTCAGACATGGTGTTTGGATTGGTGGAACACAAAGATTCTGTGACATCCTGGCTGCAGCACTTCCTTGTGCTGAAGGACACCGAAAAATTGTAAGAAGCCTCAGAAAATTTGAAGTAATGAGTGCCATAAGTGGGATGATAAACAGCTATTTTGGCAGAATGGGTGTCTTCAGTCTTGGACCACTGTGTCTGTATTACGTGGGTGGTGTGTGATTTTGGGAAGAGGCACACCAGGGTCACGTCAGTACCTGGCAGAGCGCAGACCACTTCTGTTTGGGTAATGACGTCTCTAGACTGGCCTTAAAAACAAACAGGATCATTTTCAGTGCAAGTAATGTTTAAACAAAGCTTTTCCTAAGCCATCTTCGACGTGATTTGGTACCTTAGACACAGACAACTGTGAAGACCCTACAACTGTAACCACAGGCTTTCCAGGGAGGAGTTTTACAGCAAATTTCTGCCAGTACAGACTGCAGAGAGAGAACTGGGGAAGCAAATGCATGCGCGTCTAGAAGAGGGCAGAGAGCTCTTGTCATGCTTGTGGGAGAGAAATGGGAGCTCTGAGGGCCTCTGTGAAAATGGAAATCTTTCAAGTAATATAAATAAAGCAGAAGCTGGGCCCAGTTATTCCCCCAGCTCTTTTTGCAAGAACAAATGAGTTATCCCTGCTGGCTAATTCTGCCCCACACCGGCTCTCCTGCCCACTGCCTTTGCCTTTGCTGCTTTGGCAGAGAAAACTGTTCCTTTACCTCCATGTTATTAAACATCTCCTGCACGCCCTAAACGAGTGCCTGTCTCAGTGTCAGAGTGTGTTGCCCTGGTATGTATGGTTTCTTCCTCAATTAATTTCATAAAGCAGGTGGCAGTCCTTAGTGTGCCATATAAAGGAGTAATGGATCGATGAAGTGAAGGGGCTTTCAGCAGGAGCCTGTACTACTTGGTTTAGCTGCTGCTGTAATAAAATTGATTTATCTCCCTTTCTCCCTCCTATGAGTAAGAGTCTTGCAGTCCCCAAACCCCTGTATGCAGGATACTGACAAACTCAAGGAGATGAAGAATTTATGGATGGGGGGAGTCGTAGCGAGACAAGTAATCAATCACACCCACAGAGCCATATACAGAAAGTCCCTTTTCCAAAAAGGCATGCAGCTCCACAGAAAAAATGAACTGTGCAATTGCTCTTAGATATAGACTTGCCACCCCCCTTCTACACTGGATTTTATCCTCCCTGTGTATCATAATATCAACGTATATTTGCTTTGGGAATTTGCCCTGCAGTCCCACCAGGCGCACTGCTGGCTCCCCACAGCAGGAAGTGCCCACTGCTCGCCTCCTTCACCTGAAAAAATTGCGTACCCGTTTCTTTGCTTTGACACGTGCTCTGCCATGTGGTGCAGGGCTCTGGGACACGTAAGCCAGGGCATACCCTCTCAGAGGTCAGGCAACCTTGACGGTGCCTACGGTGTGCTCCACACCCTGCCAGCTCAGCCAGGAGCAATACAGGGACCCAGTGCACCATCAGCTCTGATCGGACAGGGAAAAGGAACAAGGGCAGGGTGCCACATCCCCACAGAGGTGGCTGAGATTTGGTACCTATCCACTGAAGTGTGACATGGACGTGTAGAGTCTAGAGAACAAAGTCTGGGGAGAACAAAGCTACTGAATGGACATGGCCAACATTAATCTCTGTTGTTTCATTGCTGCACTTGCTCTGTTCATCTTTTAATTGTGTTCAAAGAGATGGGATAATGTAAGAGGGTAAATAAAAACTAGCTTGAATGACAAGTGTTGTGAGAAAAATTACTGAAAACTATTTTTGTCAGTCCAAGGAGATTATTCTAGGAAATGCTCACGGATTTCACTGCAAGTTTTGAACCAGTAGAAGTTAAGGAAAAAAGCAATTAGCAATCTTATGATCAGACTACCAGGCAAAAGACACATAACAAGCTTACTCTCATATTCATGCTGGTGCTGTATGAGGTCAAAGGATCATGTAAAGAATGCCTATGAATAATCACTTGAGTAGTTTATATTAAGATGAAAAAGTAGAAATAACATTTTAATTTGTGTTATTTGCTAGTAGCCTAGCATGTTAGGTTACTCTGACTGAAACCCTTTCATGCAAAAGTGTTCTTAACTTTTTGTTAGCATTTCAATACAAGCACTCTCATTTTATGTCAACTTTGTTTTTCCAAATCAAATACTGTCCATTAGCTCATACTTGTACTCCAGTTGAAACCTCTTGGAGTAACTCACAGACATTTAGGTATCTGACCTCTACAAAGGGCATGGTGGTGTCCACTTTCACCTTAGAGTGACTTCAGTGAGGATTTCATCCTTAGGGGGAAAAAACCCCAAGTCCTATTTTTCTCTAATTAGTATTGCTCTCCTACACGTGTATGTCTTGAGGCTTCTATTTCTTTCTTTGCATTTGAGAATTTCTATTTTCTATGAATACACCTATGAATTATTTTTCCTTTCTTTTAAATCCAGTTTGCCTCAGTGATGAAGAAAATAGGAACAGGCTATGTCAGATTCTGAGATGCATTTTACCATGCCAGTCAGATACATGCAGTTTTTCCTTTATTAACTGGAAAAATGTGTATCCTACAAAATTGTTCTTCCTAGCTGATAATAAACATTCCTGCGTTGTGCATGATCAGACTTTTGGGGGTGGTAGGTGGAGGGTGTCGAGAACATCAGTCTTTTTCTTGGTTTTCCTTGGATTGTTTTTGGTTTAAACTCCCTCTGACAGAGATGCAGCCCTCCTTACTCTACTTTTCTGAAAGTTTTGCTCTGATGACAAACTTGTTTCTCCAGCCTTTAACACAGCACATAGAGCTGGGAGAGGAAGGAGAAGGGAAATCTATTTAAAGGTTTGCAGCTGTACCCTTGCCTTGCAGTGTTTCAATTCTTCCTCTCTCTGCATACCCAAGTGTGTCTGTGAGAGAAAGGTGTTGTTTGGGTTTTTTTTCCTCAGTGGAAGCAGTTTTCCTTTTGGCCCATTTGAGATGAGCACACATTGCCCTATGTACACATGAGCTGATCTCATTTACTATTCTGGCAGGTTAGGCAATTTGAATGATCTGCTAGTCAGCACAAGCCATTTACTCCTTACTAGTTGCACATTATAACTAGGGTGATTAGAAAGTTGTCAGGAAACAGCAAATCATTGCCAGTAGCTATGAGACACACTAGTGAGACACACTAAGCCCAGCCTGCTCCTCCCCACCCTCCATCATAAAATGAATCAAGGTGTCCCATGGATACTCCTACCTGTGATGCTGGGCACCCAGAGGAAACAAAAGAGACAGAAGATCCACCTTTTTTCCATCTTCACTTGATCAAGTTCTGATAAATATGTATCTCTCTTGGTGCTCCTGTCAGGGACTCAGAAAAGGAAGTTGAAATGGTCTGCCCCGTGCAGATGTGCAACACAGTCACTTAGCATGACTTCAAAGAAATGCTTCATTAAATGTGAAAGCCTCAGTTTCCTGTCACTGTGATAAAATTAGTACATCTTGTGAAACCTTTAAGTTGAAAACATTGTCTACATTGCAAGCCCATGTCGTAGACCAATTTTTTTCTTTGTCTTTTCAGATAAACTCAGAATAAGCAGTTTAGTGGTTTACATGCTCTCAAAAACATGTCAAGTGTCTAAGGTTGAATAAATAATTTATTTGAGATATGATTTAGGGGTGATTATGATGGTGCTAGGTCAGTGGTTGGACTTGATCTTGAAGGTCTCTTCCAACGTTGATGATTCTGTGTTTTCTGTGTACTACATGGTAGCTGGCATACAAAGAAAAAAAAAAGCTTTTTTTCCCCAGCTTCATTTTCTTCACGTGTTAGTCCAGAATATCTCAAATATATTATTTCTAGACTCTCTATACTCAGTATCTTTAAAAACCCCAGCAAAATAACAAAACCAATCCCCCCAAACTATTATAGAGTGAATTGAGTTCTACATTCACATTTTTTTCCTTTTCATTCCTGAGAAGCCCATTAATTATTTTCTGCAAGATGAAGAATTACAGCATCACACACGACAACATCCCTTGATGTGGTTAACCCCTGCACCGTCCTTCAGCTGTCAGCTTTGGTAACGGCAGCACCCTCAGGCAGAAGAGCACGGTTCCTGCCAGTCCTGCCACCTGTCTTTATTGCAGGTCACCTGTACATCCTTCTGAGCTGTCCTCGAAGCACGCTGGATTTCCATGAGCTAGGCACACACCTGCCAGCAAAGTGCCTCATTGCAGGCAAGCCTTATGCAAACTGGATCTGCTTCTGGCAGCTTTTCAGAAAGAAACAGGTTTGAGTTCCTGCTTATCGTACTGGTTTCCCCAAAACCAAAAAGAGAAGGGCAGGACACCTCATATACACAGCGTAGACATATGTTATTTGCTGGCTCCTCCCGAGGTGGGATGGGTGTTTGGCAGGATAGCCAGGTAGGAGGCTTGTTGCCCCTGATATCTCCATTCTTGGGGGCCCAAGGACAACCCACCCTTGGAATTTTGGGAGAGAGACGATTACAGTCCATCCACCAGGGCAGAGAAGACAAGTGTCACAGTCCCTTAAACAGGCTGTTCTCTCTACAAGCAGTGCCCTCTCTTGGGTGGCTGGTCCATCCCTACGTCGTTTGGGTCCTGACATGTCTTTTCCTGACTGTCAACATTTGCTCACTATGGAGCTCCCCATTGCTCCAGGATGCAAGGTACAAAGTGAAAAAGAAAGTCCTCACTAGTCATTTCCCTATTTTGTGCACTACCAGATGTAAACAGCATCAATACCGCTTCCCTGATTTGTGCACACGCAATGTTTTGGTTGCATGTTCAGATGGAATAAGGCTGGAAGGGCTTTTCCTTCCAGCTCCAGATGGAACAGGTAACAGTGCTGGAGAGGCTGCAGTCAGGGCTCCACACTTCTTGGAGGATAAATGCTTCTGCACAGTTTCTTGTTTTGCTTCCTCTACCTGAGGAAATGCACTAAAAGCAATTGTAGGAAATTAACTGGGTGCCCTGGTTACTGCTTGGGTGCCCTGGTTACTGCTAAAGGAATTGTCCCTGGGGAGGAAATCTCTGCTTGTCATTCAGAAACCTGAGAAAGATCTGTCCCAGAGGATTAACAAGTCCTGAAGTTGAGGATGAACTGAATAGTGAAGCCATTGCAATTGACAGCCACAGAAGGGAGTAAAAATAATAAAGAGATATGTTCTGGTTTCCAGTTCAGAGCAGAGACCACAAAGAACCCAGAAATTTCCTGCAGATACTGGAGTCCAAGAAAACTGGACTTTAATCTAAAATTTGGGCTTTCATTCATGATTCAAGTTACCTTTACTTCTCCTGCTGATCAGGTCATGTAAGCTTTGTACCATGAGAGAATATATTTTGTGTAACACAGAGAAAAACAGTCTTAAATGAGCCTTTTTATTGATCTGAAATATGCATCCCAATTTGACAAGACAGCCCAAGTGCTGTGTGGCATATTCAATAGCCACAGAAATCCCTGAGCAGCTTTTTCAAGTTACTATATCTCTGTATGTTGCCCTTGGAATTTGTTCACCCCCTAAAATAATATTCTAAAAATATTCTGCTGCCACGTTACATTGTGTTGGCTGAATGCAGCCACCCAGTGCCATTGCTGTGCTTGGTGATGAAAGACAGACAAGAAAGAAACCTCTCAGCTCAATGGATTTTTGTTCAGTTCAGAGCTGAGTTTTGCCCCAATTCCTATCTTAAGCCCAGATTCTGAAATAGGCATTTACCCTGCTACTGACATTCATGTGCATGAAGACCTAAGCCCTGCCTCTGCCTATGACATCAAAAACCACTTCTGAGACACACCACTTATCTCAGCCTGCTGGCAGGGAGACATCTCTTCCCTGGAGCAAGACTTGAGGTCCTGCTCACAGCAGGGCAAGTTATTATAAGAGCTTCTTCCCCCACTACCACTTTCCTGAAAAGTTACTCACAGGTAGCTTTGTAGGTGCCACAGCTGGATGTCACACACCAGGTTATGGATGGCAGGGATGAGAGGTGGTACTGAAACATGCCCAGGGACAGCAGACTTTGTTGGTAGCTGGAAGAAGTATATCTCTCTGTATTTGGCTTTTCCTTGGTGGGGCAGCTACAGGGATGAGTGTCTCAGCATTGGGATGTGCAGATTTCTCCTGCTCTTCCAGAGAAACCCAGAAATCACTGCAAGGCTGGGAGGTTTTAGAGGAAAAGCTGTGCCCAAGCAAGTGACATACCTTATCAGTGGATATGTGAACCACAGCATTTTCTTTTGGGCTGGACAAGCCTGGATGTTAGTCCCCTGTGTCCCAGGCAGTGGCATGAACCAATGGGCTCTGAGTATGACCCAGGATGGGTGCCCAGCAGTGCACTGCAGGCACGGGGCTCTGCCCGCTGCACAGGGACACTTCATGCAGCATTAACTTTTTTCCCCTTGTATGGGAGTAGGGGGTGGCAGTGGGGGATCCTCTAATTATTTTCTGCAGATCCATTCACTACTGGAGGAGGCATTTGGAACACTACAAATGACTCTTTCCATGGCAATCACTGTATTATGCATCATGCTCACAAAACCCGCCACTGCAATACACTTTTTCTGCCTCAATTACGGTAAGTCGCAACTAAGGAAGAAGCAAAGCTGCAATCAGTCCCACAGAAAAAGAAATGTTGAACTCCAGAGACAAATTCAATTATTCACAAAGAGAGCCTTTTCAGAAATGCTAGTGCACGAGCTCTTCCTGCCAGAGGCGAGGATGATTACCCTTGCAGACTGGTGTCCTCGAAACATTGCTTAAAGAAAGCGCTGGTCCCTGGTGAAAAAGAGATGGAGACTTTGAAGCAGGAATTTCATTAAAGAGTAAACTAACCTTTCAGGTTCACTTGGCACTTGGCACAGAAACTCCCACTTCATCACTGTGTTTTGGTTTTGAACCTCTTTGAAACTCGCACTAATGACTCTGTAGCTGGCAGGCACCTTTGACCACAGCACCTCGCAGGGGGTTGGATGAGTGGGTGGCATGGGCTGGGAGGGTGTGTGGGTGCAGCATTTCGGGGGACAGGGCACTGACGTTGCAGCGGGATATCCACTGGTCTTTTCCAGTGACCCCCTGCTTCCTCAGTCTCCCCTTCCCACCCTTAGCTCTGGTGCCTCTCTCCAGCTTGCAGCACTGCCTCTTCTGTGTGGGGGAGGAGAGAGAAGAGGGTTTCTCACTCTGCATTCTCCTCGTACTCCTCCCTCATGGCTGCACACCTACACACTGTGTTTGACACAGGGCAGCCCTGGTTCCAGCCGGGCTGTTGAAGCAGCACAGGGAGACACACGCACTTCCTGCTCAACAGCAACTTAAGAGATGTTAAAAGGTCTGAGTGGACTTTTGTTCCCTACTCCTTCACTGACAGCTCAGAGTATGGGAGAAAACCAAAAACAGCTCAGCCTTGGATGCCTCCCTGCTCCACCTTCTAATTAGTTTTTCTAATTAGAAGGCCTAACTTACAGGTCATGTTTCAGAGAAAGAGAGCATAAATGAGCTCCCTCACTTTTTCTGCCATTCCAGCCACAGGTCCCTGTGGTCCTCTGCTCCCATTTAATCCCATTTCTGATCAACGACTGTCCAACGACAGTGCACCAATGAACAAAACGAAAGAAATATAAAGCACATTGACCCAGCAACTACCCACCAATGCAAAACCACTGTGTGAAAGCCAGCCAACCATTTCCAACAAAATTAAAGACTACAGAGCCATTATTTTCAAAATTAACTGGAAGGCTCATGTGAGACCAGCCCTGCTTTCTTTGGTCTCTTTCTCTTTTCCAGACACAGCACAAGCTGTGCTTTCCCCCCCCATTTTGGACAACATCAGCTAAAGGCTTTTCACTTGCACATCTCATTTTCCATGTTCTGTGATTAAATGTTTCGAGATAGGTTCATAACTGTGTAACAAAATGTAATGGCACCCATAGCTTTGAAAAAAGAGTTACCTGCTGCTAGTGCTGGGAAACACCTGCTCATGTTAGACTACAAGGTTCAGGTTTCTGCTGAAGCTTCCCAGAAGGGCCATGTCATCCCCTGGACACTTTGGCAGTGTTTTCAGAGACAATGCTTGGAGCAGCTTTTGTGGATCATGCCAGCAAGAGAAAACAGGAGTCTGCTTGTGAAAGGCCTTTCTGTAGACACAGCTTGTGGGGCTTCATCTTGAGGTCTGCATGACAGAGGGAGTTATCAAGACAAGCAACAGACTACTTGGTCAGAACTGAAAAGCTTAAGTTCACATCCAAAGTGATATAAACCCAGATGGGTTGTACAACTCATTTTACTGTACAGACTATCTCCAACGGATTTGGTTCCCCGATTAATTTAAATTCCTCCATACTATTGTGTGCAAGTACCTTCTCGAAGACACAGATGTTTGGCCAGAGCTCAACACAGCAGACTGATTAGAATCACCACTGAAGAAATACATCAAATAGAAAGGATTAAATGTGTGAAAGTTAACTTCAGATACAGTGACATTGAAAACCATAACTTGGATATTTTCTTTTTTTTTTGTTTGTTGGTTTGTTTTTTTGATTGGTTTTTTTTTGTGCAGAATATTTTGAAAGCATCAGATAAATTTGTTTGCATGCAGTATCTTTGTAGCCCTATAAATACCTTTCATGCAACCATGGGAATATGAGATATTTCCCCCATCTATTAACTTGTCCATTACACCCTGTCTCTTTAGAAAAGGTGGTGAAGTTTAAATGAGAAAAGCAAAGCAGAGATGGTTTCTCATGTTGAGCCTGATTCTGCAGAGAAGAAAGTATATCTCAGGGGGGCCAGTTTGGAGTCTTGAGGTGCTTTAGCCTGGGGCCTTGCAGAGCAGGACACCTCCCCCAGGTCCTGGAAAGAGGGGAAGTCATCTCCAGAAGGCAACACAAAGCTGAGTGCACCTCAGATGAGCGCAGTAGAGGGCAAGTGCATTCCTAAATCTGGGTATCTCAATAGAGTTAGAAGTTAAATACAGCACAGGAGTAGGTTGGAGGTAAGAGTAGAAACTTCTTGGATATTTCTGCATAATGTTATTTTTCCACTCCATAAGCAGAGTAACATGTAGCCACTTCAGATGTGAAACCTTTTGGTTCATTCTGTGCTTGAAGGCATAATGTGAACCTGCCCTAAGGAGCCCGCAAGGAGTTTTTAGTGCTGCAATGTGCATATCTCCTTACAGAGAGCTACTGGGCAAGTAGCTGAAGAAAGGGATGGGGAATTAAGATAGTTTTTAACAGAAAACACCTCTTTCAACATTCAGTATGACTTCTTAAAGTTTCAGCAACCACCAAAATTAAGAAAGACTTCCAGTTTTGTGTTGGTTTGTAAGGGTCACTGCCCGTGTGAAATAGATGTTCAGTTTCCAGATGAGTCTGTCACCTCCTAGAACAAACAGGAAAACCCTGCACTGCTGTTTTCTGTTTCAGTGACACTTCATATCCTAGCTAGTGGGGATTTAAAAGAGTCATCATTCACACATTTTTTTGTTTAAAATGGAAGAGGGACAATCAAGTTATAAAAAGCATCCCTGAGTGTTACCTGAACTGGAGTTTTAGTTGTGAACAAAAAGTAGGTTAGTAGTCTTCTCCTCTAGCCCTCCTCCCAGTCTGACCCTTTGTCCTCAATACTATTTCCATCCCAGCCACTGATGTGTTACCTGGCCATTCCCAGGAGCCTGCTTGTGACCCACTGACACACAGGCACCACTCGACTGAACACAGGCTCTTCCTCAGCCTGAAATGAGGTTATGCTTTAACTTCTCCACAGCTGATTAAGCTTAGCAATGCTGCTAACGGCAATGAAATCATTTGAGACCTCTAGCAGAGCAGTTAACTTCTATTTTGCATGATTGCCTCCATTTTCAAAATGAATATACATTGTCTGGATGGGTTTAACTGCACAAGCCGATGGGTGGCTCCTGGATGCTTCCAGACTGTGTCCCAAAAAGAGTACCACTCTGTAAACAAGGGAAGCCACTCATGTTACCCAAGTCTTGTTTCCCCAAAAGGCTGAAGCCACTTTCTGCCCCTTGGAAAATCAATGGTTCAGTAAATTAATTTCAGTCTGGTACTGTAATTGGATTCTTTAAAAAAATAAGCATATTGCAAGCCTTCTGAAAGTCAGTAAGCTGGAGAATTGCACTGTGACTGAACCCAAATCAAATAGGGTATTTGACATTTTAATTGAAAATAAGGAAAAATATCTCTCATTACGGAACTGAACAAAGTCAGCTTGATGTGAATCAGACTCTCCAGAGGACCCTTCCCTCCCTACCCCTTGCTCAGCTGCATGGTCACTGAAGCACCAAACATCATGCAAACTACAGCAGCCATGGTCATTACTGGTCATCCTTTCTCCCTTTAAAGTGGCACTGACTCACATGGTGTATTTCTCTAACAGGGGTTACTGCGCAGCAAAGAGCTTGCCAAGGAGGAAAAAAAAAATCTCTCATTACGGAACTGAACAAAGTCAGCTTGATGTGAATCAGACTCTCCAGAGGACCCTTCCCTCCCTACCCCTTGCTCAGCTGCATGGTCACTGAAGCACCAAACATCATGCAAACTACAGCAGCCATGGTCATTACTGGTCATCCTTTCTCCCTTTAAAGTGGCACTGACTCACATGGTGTATTTCTCTAACAGGGGTTACTGCGCAGCAAAGAGCTTGCCAAGGAGGAAAAAAAAAAACCCCACTACAGAATTGCATGAAAAACACAAGTTTAGAAGCATCATAGATCTGTTTGCAGGAGGCTGGATCAAAATCACTTCAGGCTAATTTTAGTGATTTAGCTGAATACACCAGAGATACATTTGGCTTGCAGTGCTTCTGCCAAGTCTTGGCTGTGGTCTTTCAGGATGCAAGAGGAAGTACTGAGTCTGGAGATCAGTACAGCTGACCAGCTGCTCAGAGTACAGGTACAATTTTAGAAGTCTGATTTAATATCTGGTTCAACCAGCAATGCTCATGGCTAAATTGGAAATAAAACTAATCTATCCTTATTAGATTGGGGCTGTAATCTCATAACACCCTCAGATATTGGACTTCCCTGTCAGGCTTACTGCTTTACACTGGCTCTCATTCCCAAGAAGCTGAAGAGAGCAAATTGGATAATGAAAGAAATGTAAGAAATGTAAGTTCAAAGAAAATTCATATATAGTTCAGTGGTTTGAACAGTAGAAGCCTTTAACAACCCACATATGAAACAAAAAGGGAAAGAAGCAGATGTGGTCTGTTCACCCAGAAGATAAGTTTTATTATACCAATGTGGATGCTGCCCAGGTCTGAAAACACTGGGTGCAATAAGTGTATTCCTTGGAATCCTAGGGAAGATTGCTCACTTTTCCTGAACAGAAAAAGTACAGCTTTATGGGTTTGGCACCTGCATCATATGCTGGTTGCCCACAGGAAAGAACTAGGATTTTTTTCAGGGAAGTAATCAGCTGTTTCAAAATGGATAAAATATTGAACAGAGCAAGTATCTTATTATTAGAATTATTATCCATAAAAAAATATTAACAAAAAATATGTTAGGTTCAGTTAGTCTGACTTTGGGAAAAAATGAAGAATTAGATCTCCTGACAGGCTCTCTAGCATGTCCATTTTTCAGTTGCAGTTTTCAACAGTCTTTCTCTATGGGTGACCTTTCCTTTTCTCACCAGAGTCATGTTTTGCCTCCCCCTGACCTGCTCCATTATAGAATAGTTCAAGCAGTCAGGCAGGTCCTCTGGAGAGGAGGTCCCCAGACCTAGGGGAAGGTTACCTCTGCAAGGCCTCACCCACCTCCCCTCAAAAGGCAGGGATTACCAGTTTTGTTTTATTATTTAAACCCCTTGCACCAATTCTCAGAAAAAACTTCACCATCCATTGTCTGTACAAAACAACACAACTTTCTTGCTAACAATAAACTTTTCCATAGGACCCGAAGCTAACCTAAGAGCTTGACCTTCACCTGTTCACATTTTCTAGGAAGCAGGCTTTAGCAATCCACTTTTAAACACCGCAGAAAAGCCTATATTTTTTTTCCTGGTTCCCCATGCTGTGTACTTTCTCTTTGGGAAACTGCCAAAGTCTGTCTCAAGAGGTTGTTATTTTGCTCCAAGAGACCAAAATCAATCAATCAATCCGTGACTTGGCAGCGTCAGAACAGGAGATTAGGACTCTCAAGCCAGATTATAAACACAATCCTCTCAATTAACTTCTCTGGGATGGGCTAGAGGCGGTCAGATCCTCGTTAAGTCAATTATTAACACGGATGGCCAATGTGCATTTTTTTTTTTATGACAAGTCTTATTAATTTCATGTGCAAAACAGTAAACCCAGAGCAAGGCTAAGGAGCAGGGCCACTGCCCTGCCTGCTCCACAGAGCATGTTTGGCCACTGCCACATGCAATCAGCCATACCCTCTGGTCAGCAATGCTGGGGCTCTTCCCAACCTCCTTGGTTTCCAGGCATCTGGGACTCTGTGCCCTGCCTGCCTTTCCTGAGGTGCATTAGAGAGACGTCATTAATGGAGAGACCTCTGAATTATGCAGCTGATGTTGTGGGGGCTTTTTAAAGCTACTAGTTCATAGGCCAAGGCTCACACCCTTGCTGTGGTGGCACCTCTGGCTTCACCTTTTGCTGGCAGTCTCCTGCAACTCCCTAGTGAGAAAACTCAATGGGCATCCGTGGTCCCTACCCTTTGCATGGAGAATCAGTTAAAGGAAACGTGCCTGTGTAGTTTAATCCATAACTACCCAGCTCTTGGTCAGTTTTAAGCACCCAGTTTTCTGGGCCTGAAAAAGCTTGCCAGAACACAGGGGTTTTTTTGCTGCTGAAAGCAGGCACCAAAAACTTGTACTGAAGTTGCTCTGACAACTTAGCTCTGATGCAGTTTTGCTGCCAATATGATCATCATCCTCAGAATTCCCTTCTGTAATATCCCACTGCATTTTTAACAATAGAACTTCATCTGCCGTCTTCCAGACTTTTTCAGGATTTCACCTTAAAATTATGTCTGCTACAGTTTATCTTACTACAGAAAGCAGATACTTTCAGGAGGGTGGAAGCTACATGTAGAAGTCACTCGTTTTGGGTCCAAGATGCTGCACATAAAGGCCAGTTTCCCCTGCTGATTTGTGCAAGGCGTAAGAGGTAGCTTCCTCATTTGAGTTACAGCATCAGGCTCTCTATGTGAAAAACTAAGGCATTCATGGCTCTGCCAAAAGGGCACAGAAACCCCACCTTAACACCGAGCATAGATTGAATTCCCCTTCAGAAGTTCAAAGGAAAGAAGCTGAACTGTGACCTAGAAAGACTGAAATTAGTTTAAAGATGTCCTGTTCTATGACACAGCACTATATCCATGCTCCTTGCTCAGCAATAATTTATTAGAACTCCTTGCTGCCTGAACAACATTTAAGGGTAGCTAAATGAGCAGTAGCACTGGCAGGCAGTACCTTGCACTGTCCTATAGAGCAATTCAAACTGTGCCAGACAACTGTCTGAATTAACCTTTTTGTCAGGCTTTTTGTCTGTTGAAATCGTACAGGATCCTGGCAGTACTGCTGACCTGCAGAGAAAGGTCAGCAAATTGTTCCCCTGCGAAAGGCTGGCAGATGGACCTTCTCCAGCAGCTGATGTACTTGGCACAGCCTGAAGAGTGACTGGGAGCAACCCAGTGAAGGAAGGGAAGGGCTGGCAAGCAGCTGAAGATACCTGGATGCTCTCAGCAAGGAAAGATGACATGCCAGCAAGACCCACCAGTGACATATGTGACTGGCCAGGAGCAGTGACAACTTAAGGCCAAAACTGATTCTTGCGTTCATCCATCTGGATAAGTATTTGCTGCTGTTATGTGTGCTTACCAGTGGGAATACATGATTAAAACATTTCTAATTTGCACCGCCTTCAAACGCATTCAAGTCAGGCTCTATTCTCCAGGGGATAGATGGTATTTATAAATCTTTCCTATTTTTTTAAGTTCAGGTATCATTGCAAGTGAAAAATCAGAATATTTGTGCTTTAGCAGCCTGTTAGGTGCATGTTTCCATTTGAAGATTCAGACATAAATTTGCAACCCCAAGACAAGCTCTTCTTCCAGTGAATATTTAATTGGTAGGGGTTGACAGTGGAAAAAGATAATAAGCAATGTTTATACAACCACAGAACTGGTTTGGGTTGAAAGGGACTTTCAAAAATAATCTAGTCCAATCTCCTGCTATGGTGAGGGACATTTTTTACTAGGCCTGGTTGTTCAAAGCCCCATCCAACCAGACTCTGACCACTTTCCAGGGATGGCGCATTCTGCTACTGCTTCAACCTGTCCTGCTCGGCAAAAATTTCTGAAAAAAATTCTTTTATTCTAATTTATCTCCCTTTTTTTTTTTTTTTTTTTTTTTTGTTAAATGGTAATCCATGTCATTTATCTTTTTGGTCTCTGGCCTTCTCTTAGTATCTTTTGGTACTGCTCAACACCTCAGCTTTACAGGATTCAGCATAGGATATACATGACCAGGATTCTCATCATAATGTTGACTGTTATCCATGGTAACATTTTCTTTCCTACACCTCTTTCTTCTGCTCCCTTTATACAGACTAAGGTAGCACCAGTCAGGCCAGAAAAGCTGGAAGCCTAGTTACTGGACCTGTGCAACTGAAATGATGGAGTTTTCAAGTCTACAACCAAGATAAGAAGCTGCCTAATAAACAAACAAGCAGGATGTCTGTAGTCCATCAGAGAAGTAATCAAAGCCTGGATAAGACACCTGACGTACTTTAAGGCGAGGCTATGCAGACTTGGAGAAGTTCAATTACAGCATCTCAATTTATGTGGAATAAATTGAAGATAGGGCTGATGGTGAACAGACCCAGAATGAAAGCTGAGCACTTGGCAGAAGTCAGTGACTGACAAGGAAACACATGGTACTCTGTGTGTTCTCTGTAAGAAGAAGATTATCTGTAAAAAGCTTATCTAATTTATGTAAAAGGAAAGGCCAACTCCAGCCTTTAGACAGGCATTTCTACCGTGTTGGACACCAGGAGGTGCAGTACTGCGTTTGCTGCTTTTCAGCCGCTCTACTGGAATCAAGAAAGTTGGGGACAAGCACAATAGTGAGTCAGACCTGTGCTTAAAGACAACTGAGTAAATTAGGAATCCTGGCTGAGGGACTGGAGGGGGCAGAAGGTGCAAGGACAGCCTGCTGAGCGCTCATTATGACTAGCTGGTGATTTCATGCGGCCAGCCTTGGCAGAGCTCATTGAACCGCCACCGTGCTGGTGGTGACTCGTGGGAGAGGCAGCTCCTGGGGAGAAAGCAGCAGCCGTGGCTGCCTATCAGCGCTTGCAAAGTCCAGCACAGCTTCCTCACAAACAAGTTTTGAAACATTCATAATTAGAAAGGCTTCACAGTTGTAAAGGTTTTATCCGTATTTATTTCTGTTGCTGCTTTTCAAAAAACTGTAGACAGGGCTACCCAATTTTTTTCTTAGCATAAAAAATAATCGGGGAAAATGGAATTTAAAGAAAAAATATTTTCCAGGTATATACCTTTTATCACAAGAGTTCTGGTAGTACAGAAAAAGTGTACAGATCTTGAGCTGCTCTCTGACTGAAGCTAAAATACCTCTTCCCCATACCCCATCTGCTCTGGCATATTTACAGGGCTGCTTCTCAGACACAAGGTGCATCAAACTCCTCTATGCCTAAGATGAAAATGGTGGAAACAACATGACACAATCATTGTGCCCTATAAAGGGACACAGCCAGACCTCATCTCAGCCCTCAACAGCACAGTAGTTGCTCCGCAGTTTTATCAGGCTTGTGACTTTTCCCCTCCCAGCTAAAGGTACAGGGAGCTGCTGCCTGTGACATTATGTTACCATGCTCAGACCTTCAGCTGCTCAAAGCAATAGACTATTTCCAGAGATCTCCTGGGGCCAGACTCAGCTGAACCCCCACAGCTCTGCTTGCCCCCCAAGCCATGTTACAGATACCTCTCCCAGCCCTCATATTTGTAATCAGTGCCCCAACGAGAGCCTAATGAGTAAGACAAGCATTTCTGAAGGTTAAACATTTTTGCAGCTGGTGATGCCATTCCTTGACAATTAAAGGCAAATGTCTCAAAGGTACTTAAATCCTTGTTTGCTGCCAAGACAACTACACTTCTTGGAACGATAGCCTAAATCTTTCAACAGAACTCACATTGCCGTGCCTCTGTCATTTATGGGCTTTTCAGAGATACAGCAATTGTTATGCTTCAGGCAAAAACTGTGTAAAACAACAACAGAAAAAACCTAACCCACCTCATAAATGAGAAATATTTTACTTCGGGAAAGGTAGAGTCATTAATAGTAGCGACACTGTAATACATACTAATTACATTTTTAGTAAATTTTCAGAGAAAGAGACACAAGCTGTGCCACAGCCTAAGCCATTAATAGTCAAGGCTTTATCTTTAAAAGAGAATCTTGTTTAAGAGATATTTACCTGGTGGTAGCTTGTCCCACTAGCTCAGCAGGGCCATCAGCTGGACACTCTCAGGTTTTTGTTCACACTCAGTAGCATTCTCTGGGCTCTGCTCTCCATGGGGCCGGGCTCAGATAGGCTGTTGCTATTTATTTTCATTTCTCCAGTTAGTATCTTTAGACTCTTCTTTTCCCCCTACTGCTTTAAAAGCCAGTAGGTATCTCACTGCTAGTTACCTCATAGGAACCTTCTACCATTTTCAAAACTCTTCATCTTCCACTCTTATTGTTCACTATTGAGGTCTGTGGAGTAACTCCTAGAAACTAGATTTTTTTTGTTGTTGTTGGTTGGGGTTTTTTTTGTTATTTTCAAAGGTGGTTTTGCTCTGTTCCTCCAATCTAGGACTTATTAGTACCGGAAGCTTGTTTGAAGGTTGAGTCTTTGCAGAGGACTTACAGAAAAACCAGCTTAGCTGAATTTAGGCTCAGCAATGTCTATGCCCATCTCAGAGAGAGCATGTGTCCTGAAAGACATGTACTGACCTGGGATGTTTTATTCCCATTTTTCTGTTTCTAAGCACTATCCTCAACCCCAAATCCACATCAGATAAATCAAGCAAACCCTCCATCCTCTCAGTGCTTTGCAGAGAATTACCTTTAGACTCTCAACACACCAAGTGTTAGCAACACGGGTAATGCCATCGATGCCCACTGCTCTATCCACAGGACACCCAAACATATCATGTCTGTTATCTACACATCAAAAAAAAAAAATAAATCCCAGACTTCCTTTAGAGCTGGGGCACTTCCCTGGTCCAGCCAGCAGCACTGTAGCAGGGTTGGTTATATGTGAGCAGCAACATGGATGAGGCAGAAGCAGGGACACGCGGTCATCAGGGAAGGCACGGCTCCTGAAACAGGCTGCTGACACCACGAGGTGGGGACATGGAGTAAAAAAAAAAAAACAACAACAAACAAACCCACACATAAATAACCTCTCTGAAAAGAATTTGCCCACAATTTCTTTGCACATAAAAATCAAAACATACCTTACAGGAAAGCCTTCCCCACCCCTCCCTGGCCTGACGGCTGAGTGCATCCTGTCTCCAAGCTAAAGTTTGCCGTTGTCTGTGGTTTTTCAGCCACAGAGTTTTAGCTCTGTCAAGGCTTTGGCTGTGGTTTTGTCCAGAAATGGTGTCTGTAACTTGCAGCAGAGGCTAGTTTTCCCCTGTCCAATTTACTTGGTTATTGGAAGGCTCCATCTCTGAGCCCATCAGTTCATTGTTTTCTTCCTGCCTGTCATTTAGCAGTCACCTCTGCTGGTTCAATAGACAGTGCATTTTCAAACAGGCTTAAAATTCAAGTTGACTCTAATTATCTCGAGGTAATTTACCCATAAACTTCCAAGGTAAGAGCATCAGACTGCCCAGGTATCACTGAAGCTAGGAAACAAAGCTACCTGGAGTACACAGGAGCAAGCTGCTCGTTGCTCATGCCTCGAATCACTTTTAGTCCAACAATTCACCTTAAAGCAGGCACAGTGCAGAGCATCACCCTCACTGCCTCCTAATGCACTTTGCAATGAATTAGATTTTAATATCAGAATATTACAGCTTCCAGTACCAAGAGATAATGGGTGAAACACAGGGTTTCCATGGGACATTGGTGTATTTTGTCTTTTATGTTTGCTCTGAGCTTTGCTTTGGTGGTACAATGTGCTTATATACCATTACCATAAATTCAATTGTTTGCACATTCTCTCTCAATTTTCCATCCTCTGGCAATAAAGCTACATTTAGAAAGGGCTGTCTTTAGCAATTGCTTGCCATCCTTTTATTGATGGATTCTCTGAACATCTCATTGCACTTTTATTCTATTATCCGTTTAATGGTTTTTCATTTTCTCCAACATAGACAAACCAAGGAATGTTTTACCACAATAGCTGCCACTTCCACTTTCCACTTGGGGGTAGGCCAGGGGGTAGAGGGGAAACAGTGGGGATTTTCTCCAAGAATTAATTTTTAAAATTAACTCTACTTTTATATACTAGATCCTTGCTGCCTTGAAGAGTTTTATTCCTTATTTCTCCTCCCTAAAATAGAGAGTTTATGCATTTTAAACTGACATTTAAAATTCTGCTGTTGACTGCTTAAAACATCTGATTTGTTTCACAAAGAACTCAAATGGAAAAAAATTCTTTTGACAATTATTTCAACCAGATTGAACTCACTAAACTTCCCAAAGACATTGCTATTACTGGTAAAATCAGGTGATAGACACCTAGCAAATTATCATTATTTACTGTTTTTTTCCAAAATTGTCTCTTATTTTGTCTGGTTGCCTAAATAGGATGTGTCTGAATTAAGAAGGTGCCTCTGTTTCTTAGAAACACAGTGGTCCATAGATATAAGTGAGATTTGCAAGGAAAGAGATTATCTTTCACAAAACCAGTTGATAAAACAGTAAAAACTACAAACAACCAGGCACACAGTTGAGCACGAGATTTCTGGTGTAGAGTGTAAGAAGCTATGAACAGTTTTATCTAAGATCCACAAAACTTGTACAAACAAAACTACAGGTGGACAAACCAGAGTTTCATTATTCTTAGCTTATATGTTTTATTAAGTCAAATTGTTCTGCTGTTTAATAAACACAGTCTAGTCCAGTGATTTCCAGTGAAGTGGTATCTATTCCCTCTATGATTTCAGCAAAATCCCACATTCTGAAGGAATCATTTCACTTTGTTAAACCATTTAACATCCATTTCCCTACATATCAACAAGGTCAGCCCTTTCATGGCAAAGAAGACTTCTTACCTCTGCTTTGATGGTCTTGCATGGAGATGACATTGCAACATCTAGAGGAAATGCATCTCTTTTCCATCATGTTTATTGTGGGTTGTGTATTTCTTCAGGAGGCTCCATTCACCCACAGTACTACATGAACTACTGAGTAATGAACAGTAACATGGGAGTTGTTCAGTGCATTTTCAGGATAAACCTGTCTTATTAAGTGCAGTTTGAAGAGGCTATTTCCTGAGGTACTGTGAGCAGAAATTGGCTCCCAAGCTCCCTGAGATTTCCATTCAGGTCTGTGGGAAACTCAGGCACATGAGAGGGGTACCATCAGCCTCTGAGGGACCTACTCAATGCAACCTGATGTTGGGATGTTTCCACCACATAGGGTACAGAGAGAAGTGAGTCTTTGCCATTAGAAGGGCAAATTGGCCAAATTGTTTAGCGCAGCAGACAATGTCTATGTAATGATTGAGTAGAAACAGGTACAAATGAAATCTGGTATACTGAAGAGGCGCAGCGAAATACCTAACATCAAAAATAAACAATTACATTAAAAAAAAGCATTTAAAGCTCAACTTACGGTTAAATGATTACCAGTTCAATTCAATAATGTCTGAATATTGGATTAAAATGTATCTATATGCCTGAAACTAGAAGTAACCATCAAAATAAATCTTCTACTGCATATATTTGCCTGTTGGGTTTGAAGGGGGTTTTGTCATTGAAACATTAAGCTAAGACATGCACTAGATATCTTCTTCAAAAGTTTTTATAAAAAATAGCTGAAAGGCAAATAATTCTCCACAGCATTTTGGTTGGGGAGGGGAAGTAAAAACCAACCAAACCTCAAGAAACACTTACAGGGCAAGGAGCCAGCTTCAAACCATATCAGAAGTAAAAGAGTAGAATTAGGAAAAAAAGACAAAAAAAGACAAAAAAACCCAACTCAACCCAAACCAAACCAAAAACCCCAGCAACCACAAAAACCCGAACCCCAAAACTACCACCCTTCTCCTACAGTTTTATCTAACTTGCAAAATCATGGACTTCCATTCCATGAGTTGATGTGGGGTTGTGGGCAGGAGAGGGCATCCGCAGGGCCCCAGGAGCTGCTGCATATGTTTAGCAGAGGGACAAGCCTGGCAGCCCTGGGCCAATGGTCCTGACTCCACTTGCTCAGAGTAGTTACAGGTGAACTGAAAACACTGCTAAAAAGGGCAGGTGTAACCCTACTAGTAAATGGCAGGTTAATAGTGCAACTTGGCTGGGCTAGTTTGAAGCCAACCACTTATCTGCTGTGGACCAAGCTGGGTTTTAATAACAGGCAGGAGCATTTTGCAGTTGTTTAGAAGATGAATGTATTTAAATAAAAATCCTGCAGGACACAAACTACTTCATCCCACCTTAGCCTCAAACTGCACAAACTGACTGGCTGAAACCCAAGAAACCAAATAATCCTTCTAAAAGTGAGACTGGACTCCAACAGAATGAGAATTTCCTGTTTGACCACAGAGAAATAATTTTGTTTTCTTGTCACTGCTCTGCAACTGAGAAAATCATCATCTTGTCATGAATTTACAGATAATTTCATTCATGCAACAAAAGAAAAACCTCCAGGAAGCACAATCTCTTTGTTTGAACTCAATCATTTATTCTGCTCAATATCTTTCCAGGCTGAAATTAAATATTTTCCTCTTCTCCATCTAAATAAAATGTGATCCAACACATTATTCAGTTCTAATCTATTTTGACCAGCTACATTTTTATGCTGCTAAGGGAAATTTAATTTAACCATATATGCACAGGAATATCATCACATTGTGCATGGAAGATAAAAATCCCACACGGCACTTGGCTCATGCATGTAGCTTCCAGGAGGATGTTCATTTCCAATCGCATTTTCCCCCCAATAGATTCTTAATTTGCCTTGTTCTATATGGTTTCCAGTTATCATTTTGTATGGCAATAAAAATCAGTGAAGCAGCAAAAGCTTACAGGCCTCTGCCTAGGTTTGATTTATATAATGACTGGCACAATATCGTTGGTCTGCGTAAATGAAATTCATTCATCTCCCACTGTTTATAATGTAGTCATTAAGTGCATTATGTATTTATTGATAAACAGTCATTTTATTTGCAGTAGTGCTGGGAAAAGAAATGTGCTACCTTAATTTTCTTGTTCCATGTATGCTTTACATGTATGAAATTTGTAGAGCTATGTAAAACCTGTTTATTCCAATCACCTTCTGTTTCAAAGCCTAAAAGTAGACTGATATCTCCTTATAAAGCACTATTAATTAAAAAAAAACAACAATCAGACTGTGGCAAAAAGTCAGACTTTTAAGACTTGAATTAATACTGATATAAACGTAAAAAAACGGAGTAATAAGTAGTGTTCTCCCACAGCAGGAAAGCTGCAGATCCAACCATTTTCCTGAAGTTCAATTTTCCCCTAATTAGGGGAAAACCAATCAAAATGTCATTTTTCTGAGGCATTTACTGTAAGATTTTTTCTTTAAATAACATTTGTTTAAAGAAAACACTGAAGCCTCACTCAAAAAAAAAATCACAACTGTCTCTTGCATAAATTTAATCAGGTGGCTTAATCCTACAGTCAGGAACAATTTTATGCACTTCTCCCTCCCTCCCTCTCCCACTTTTTTTTTTTTTTGAAACGCTATGTGCTATATTTATATCTCTGAAGGCATCATTTTATATCCTGTTTTCCTCTTAATTGTCCCCTTTTCCTCATGGTGTAGTTAAACAAAATCGTATTTTCCACAAAAGCGGTATTAATTCTGATGAGGGTCATTAGACTGACAGCTTTGAAGTAAAGAAATTTTTATTTACCCTACAAGAAACCAGGAGAAAAGCAATAACATGCCTTTATCCTCACCCTCAATGAACCACTTCTGAAGACTGTTCAGAGTAAATACAGTCTTGAGGGTCTGCTCCAGTTCATGACACCTCTCTGGGAGTGCTTGAAAGGATCAATAGAATTTCCTGTACAATGAGAATTCAATAACATGTCCCTTTCTATAAGGGATGTGCCTGTCTCCGAAAAAGCTTACTTCATACCAGCCAAATCTAAGCCATGGAAAGGTCATCACTTTAATTTAGCTCTGGGTTGTACTGAGTATGTTTGAAGTCCTGTTTTCAAAAATGTGGCATTTTACACCAGAACTTCGATTTACCACATGGAGATTTCAGTAGGTTTTACTCTGCGGTGGAAAAGTCAATTAATTTATTGCATTTTGTTCCTTGGCTTCTACTGGAGCTCTTATAGAGGCATCTTGGGCCAGCATTTAGGCTTCACAATCTCCTGCGCTGTCCTCACCTTGGGATCTGCATCCACAGCTTCCAGTGTCATTTTGATAGCTGACAAAAATGAGAACTGATACCTTTTGTGCCTAAAAACAGTGCTGAAACATACTGCAAGAATAGGGTGAAGAAAGTCTTGTTGTTCACTGCTTATCCTCATTTCTTGGGGAAAAGAGAGGCAGTGGTGAAGAGAGAGAAGACTCTCCTTTCTGTAGCAACTAAACTCACTATTCAAAGCATTGACTGAAGCATTGAACACAAACATTTGCCTTTATAGCAGGCTGTGGCACTAGAGGCAGCATATCTCTTTTACTGCTTCTTCTTTTATTGCTCTGGGGACAAAAAAACCAACAACCAAGCAAAAAAAACCCAAAAAACCCCCAACAAAAATCATACCTCCCCCCCAAAAAACCCCAACCAAACAACCAAAAAAGAAGTAAAACAAAAAAACTCCGAATAAAAAAAGCCAACCAAGCAACCAGCCAACACCAGTTTTTGAAGATTTCCTCTTCCCAAAAAAACCTAGATAATGACTCTGTTATCCCGATATTAGTCTCTGGAGATGTTTCACCTATGAATTTGAGGCAGGTGTCTTCGTGAGTTATTGCAGCCTGGTATCTTCAACATCTTCTGACCAAACCTCCTCTCCTTCTAACAATCTAGAGGACTGATTTATGGTGTTCAAATGCCATTCCTGACATATATAGAGTCATTGGTACTGGCACACCATGCTATTTCAAGTGGACCTTACTAGTTTTGTTCTATAAATGTAGCTGGCTGTTGGATTTACAGTCCTCTATGAGGCAACTTCAGCTGCTGTGCTCACAAGTGTACACTGACTATGCTACTTGGGTATTTACCTTTGATTTCTTGCCATTGAACAAAAGATTGAGGAGGTACATGGGGAACTGGTTGGTACAGCAGGGTACCACACCACTGTTTTCAGGTACCAAGCCCCTCTCATGGGATTTCCTGTTTGTTTTTTGTGGTATTTGACTTCAGAAAGTTGGCCCCACGACCTCCCTGCATGCCAGCAGTGATGCTTTGAAGACAGGGAAGGATCCCAGGCATTTGAGAGCTGGATGCCAAGAGCAGAAACTCCAGAGACAAGAAAACATCAAGCCTAAGCTGCTCTTGAAAGCAGCCCTAGCAAGGAGCCACCCCACACCCCAGAGTTTATGACAGAGGGAACTTGCTTGGACAGGGAGATGAGGAAACAAAAAATATGGCAGGGAGCAGCTTTTCAGGGGCAGAGCAGTGCCCTGGTGGTTCCTCTCACAGTGACAAGGTGACACCACCACCAGTGAGGAGACATAGGTTTTCTCTGCTGTGACTGGAGTTGTGCTCCAGTTGGATTTGATCCATGAGGTATCAGAACTGAGGCTGGGATAGCCCATTTATTTGCTAGCTAGTGAAGTCTGGAAAACAACGATTCCCCTGTTCATCCATCTCATCCACAAATTGGGGGGAAAAAGGAACTAATTTTGCTTCATGTAAACAAAACTTTACATTTAGGATGGTTTGTAAATATTAGAAGAAGCTGGAGCTTGAAGTGTTATATGGTAATTTCCTTTTTCACATATTGAAAAGTAACATTCAGTTGTACAAATATTTTTCTTCCTCAGATTAAACTAAAAGTTGGATTTCTCAATTACTTTGGTCATCTTTAAATTACTTGGGGTATTCAAACATTTATTTGAAACTCCTCATGAATCTTTGGCTAACATTTAATGACATTTAAAAAAAAAACAAACTTCTTTTACTTCCCAAGTGCTAGAAGTCTCTTTTTCTTTTCTATCCTTTATTTGATTCTCTCTTTTTAGTCCTTACACATGGTATGTGCCAGCTTCATTGACAAATGTGTACATGAGCAGCTACCTGTGATTTTTGGCTGAAGGAATATATAGTACAACACAGCATACTTAGGACACTGCAAAACTGAGCACAGAAAATTATAGGACAACCAGTGATGAATACACAACCTAAAAGGAACATGTTTGAATGTTTAGAGCTTAAAAAGAGATACCTTAGGTTTTTGGGGTTTTTGTTAGCACTTGCCCTTCTCCACCCCTTGAGAATAAATTTTTTTTTATGTAATTGTCATTCAAATTTAGAGCATGTAGATTTATGATTTATTAGTGTTGATCTTTCCTTCTCCTTCTTAGCTATGAAGTTTTGAGGTTTATAATACTAAACAATCCTCAAATGGCTTGCCAAATCCTAAAAAAATGCTGAGAAAAATAGAGAATTCTCCCTTCCCATCTCCAAAAAATTGAAAACAATCATTGACATTGCATGAGAATAACATAAAAACTCTTCTGAAAATCCAGGTACATTACAGATTGATGTAATTCTCAAGCATATACTAAAAGAAATATCCTGCTTTCAATAATGTGGGAAAATAGAAAAGCATTTTCAATTTAAAAAAGACATGCCATGGAGAGGGATCACAGAAGTTTCATGACAGAAGCTTTTATGGCCTTTTAGAAATGTTTTTCTAGGAAAAAAGTAGTTACACACAAGAACTATTAAAACATTGGATAAGCCCTCTTGAATCGGTGCTTTGCTTATGATTTATTAGACCCTACTCAAAGCAAGAATCTGGCCTTTGTAGCCCATTTATTTACAAATTAAAGTGGAAGAGATGAACATATTTAACCTCTTTACTGGCATCACAATCAAATGCACAAGCCTTCCTCTCCTTCCCTGCAACAACGCTGACAATATGTGCTGTCCACATATGAGATGATCACAATGTAGCTGTACTTCATCAAAGATGATGACAGCCACAAGGAACAAGGCTTTTGGATGATTCATTGCTTTGGAGACTAACTGTGCAGTATTGATGGAGATAGCTTGTCTGATGCCCAGCAAAATACTTTTTGAAGAAGTATATACAGTTTTTCCTTGCCTTGCTTTGTTCATTTTTGGAACTTTTGCTCGAAAGTGCAGACCTGGGGGTGCTGGCCGACAGCTGGCTGTACACGAGCCAGCAGTGTGCTCAGGTGGCCAAGAAAGCCAATGGCATCCTGGCCTGTATCAAGAATAATGTGGCCAACAGGGCCAGGGCAGTGATCGTTCCCCTCTACTCAGTGCTGGTGAGGCCACACCTCGAATCCTGTGTTCAGGTTTGGACCTCTTGTTACAAGAAAGACATTGAGGTGCTGGAGTGTGTCCAGAGAAGGGCAATGGAGCTGGTGAAGGGTCTGGAGCACAAGTTTTATGAGGAGCAGCTGAGGAAGTTGGGGTTGTTCAGCCTGGAGAAGAGGAGGCTCAGGGGTGACCTTATCGCTCTCTATATCTACCTGAAAGGAGGTCGTAGCCAGGTGAGGGTTGGTGGGTTGGTCTGTTAACCCAGGCAACAAGTGACAGGACAAGAGTAAATGGCCTCAAGTTGTACCAGAGAAGGTTTAGATTGGATATTGGGAAAAATTTCTTCATGGAAATTGTGGTCAGGCATCAGAATAGGCTGCTCAGGGATGTGATGGAATCTCTATCCCTGTATGTGTTCAAAAAACATCTAGGTGTGGCACACAGGGATATGGTTTAGTAGGGAACACAGTGGTGCTGGGTTACTGGTTGGACTAGAAGATCCTAGAGGTCTTTTCTCACCTTAGTGATGTTATGATTCTAAAGCTGGTAACTTGAGCAAAAGTGTTTATGGCCTGCTGAAACAAAACTCCCAATGACCAGTTTGAACAGGCATGGCAGTGACTTGTTACTTGAAATCAAGTTTCACATACGCTTAAAAGAAATATTTGTCTGTCTTTCAGGCTATCAAGGAAAGTCTTGAATGGGTTAGGAGTCTGTCTAGGAAAACGTCATGACAGCAAAGCTTCACAGCTTGCTTTCAGCCCTTTTTGTGTATTCATATCACTAAATATGCATGAAGATCCATGAACAGAGATATGTGTCCAGATATGGTGCACATCTAGGGAGCAGTAAGTCCATATAGGAAGCTGAGCAGGATACAGGATGAAAAGAAAGTTGTATTGCACCTAGTTGTGTGATAAACTACTGACTAAATACAACTAGGAGAAAAATGAATTTTTAAAAGCTACAGTTGTGATTCTGCAAAAGGACATCTTGATTCTCTCATTCAACACTATGGATCCGGCCACTGGAAATGACCCAGCAAGTATCTTATCACAGCCTCTTCTAACTGCACCACAGCATCTCTTGACTTCTGAATGCATAAAAGAGCCACATCCTCAATAAGAACTGTTAACCGTTTCTAATGAATAATTCAACAAGCTCCAGTCATGAAACCCACAACAACCACTGCAAGGAAGATGAAGTATTTTTGCTGCCCATCATTATGTATGTTCATGCCACAGGGATTTTTCAATTATTGAACAGTGTAGAATTGCCTTTGTTTGCAGAAACTGTCAATTTGAATTGTGTGGCTTCTATACATTCATTTATGTTTGCCAAAGGCTGCTTGACATTGGCTTGGCTTTTTACTCCTTTGCCACATGAAGATGCAGATCAAAAGTACTGAACGATTACTAACATTTTATGAAGCATCTTAGGTTGGATTCTTTAGCTGTCAAGACATTTCCAATAATTTCTTCAGATATTTTCTTATCAGCCCTATTAATTTTGTTTTCATTTACCAACATTAACATTATAAACAAGTGCTAATGTTACCGAAGTTTAAGTGACACAAGTAACAAGAAATGAAAGGTGAAGTAGCTAGCATTAATTTTATAAGCTTAACTCGAAAATGTTGCTGCTTTTATTTAATTCATGTTGAAATTCAACCCACAGCTTAAGAAGGAGCTGTAGTTTCAATTTACAAAGGGTATGAGAACAGTGTTTTGAGCAGGCAACAATATTTTGCATCCAGATATACTGAGCTTCAGTTTGGTGATATGAACAACTTATTTTAGCTAGTGATGACAGAAATGAAGGAGTTCCTGATGTGTGAGCTTAAAGACAAGCATCTACCATTTCCTGGGGCACCAGCAAGAATGAAAACACACCTTGCAAATTACTGTTATGTGTATTATGAGGCAAGAACCACTGCATTTAATTTATTTGTGAATTGTGGGAAGAAATTCAAGTTTGTTTTATAATTATTGTTGTGGTGTAATCAAGTCCGTGCCTGCTTGTACATTCAATGTCTGTATGTACTTAATTCCTTGGGTTCCAGGATTTTAGCAGATTCCTGGGTAGTTTTTGCAGAAGAATCAGTTGACTAGTAAGACAAAAATGGACATGAGGCACAGTGTTGACCTCCTCCTAGTTGTCATCACAGCAACACACATGAACAACTCTCTCAGGAGCTATTCAGGAAGGAACTTTGGAAAATGCTAGATTCCCCCAGGAAGATCCCAGCTATGGGTAGAGCAATGTCTATGCTTTGGTGTGTTGATGAGCATCCTGGGTGGGGATCTGGCTGTCCCACAGACTCCCCAGACAGCTCCTGCTACATAACTGACCAAGTTCTGCATAGGTGAGACTCTGGGAAATAGTAGAAATATTTCCTGCAGGTGCAGAAATGGTCACCATCTCCTGAACAGTTTGATGCTTTGTGTTTAGATAATCAATAACCGTGGATCCAGTGCTGGTACAAAGGCTCTTACAATGGAGAATCCTGTTGCCATCCAGACTCCAAAGGGAAAAATCAGAAAAAATGAAGTGATATTGTTATATCTAAGGATTTCCAGAAACTTACAAAGATTCTACTAATTTGTACTCTGCAGCAAAATAATCCAAGCATTGCCCATTAAACATCATACACCTTTTTATGGCTAGATGTGTGTAATCACTGCATTTTTTCCTCAGTCCTGCAGTCTGTGGTATAAACATTAGAAATGCATAGTCACCCTAAGATACCTGATAACCATCCATCACTGGATAGCTGTGATATGGATATCCAAATCTAATGCACTTACACACCAGATGTGTTCCTGAGACAGGAATGTGTGTATCCATACACACCCATGCTCTCTGCTGACCCAGCTTCCTTTTTGTGAACTGCAGCCAGAATCTCTGCTCTTTACCTTCCCCTTCTGAACTCCTTCCTTAGAGAGACACCCAAGTGAGAGTTCCTCCTTTAATAACTGGCCCCTTGTAGACATCACCCTTGCCAAGTTCACAATAGCAAACCTGAACACACAGCCCCTAAGTGAAGGGAACACAACCATCACCACAGGCATTCCTGAGAGAGGCAGAACATAATCTCGGATCAGCAGCCCGGGACAGCTAACCCAAAGTCCAGTAAAGCAAGCTACAACATTTAGTTATTGCTGGGGCTGCTCACACAGCCTCTCCCCCCCCCTTATAGCCTCTGTGTAAGATCTCACCCTTGTGCGGTGGCTCTTATACACACATCGATGCTTTCCCTGCATGAGTGTCTCTTGGCAATCCACAGCAGGCTGAAAAAACAATTATTTGATTATATGATACAACAATCACTCACAGGCCTCATTTCTCCTAGGAGAAATGCATTTGAATATACACTGTATCTGACACCATAACACCAATGCGGGTGGAATTATCCACCTGTGGCAGAGTTAATTTGACTTGTGGTATGATCCTCTCTAGACACCATTTCCTGCTATCTGCTTATCAGTGTATTGTTCAAAGGTACAAAAGGACCAGTGGCAGAGGGATTAGTGAAGGGACTCATGATGAATACAAGGTTGTGAGCAATCACTGTGTCCTGTTCCTGACCTTTCTGATAATACATCACTTCATAACTCAGAGATATTTATGACATCCCCATTACCTAAGCCCATTTTCCCCCTTCTAATTTGCATAAATCAGATTGCCTGTTATACATCTATCCTCTCCATAGACATTACGACAGTACTTCTAAAAATTTTTAAATAAGGTAACTAACAAATAATAAGCTCAGTCATTACCAAGTTCAGCTGCAAATCATGATCTTACCTTCAGAAAACAGTTTGTCCTGCCACAAGCAAGCCAGCACAGCTCTTATTCCTTAAAAAAAATCTGGTTTTCCATGTAGCTATGAAAAGAAACATACAGATACTCTTCAGGCTACAAATACCACAGCTTTGTTCTCAGCTTCTGCAAGCTTTTGTAAGCCTGGGGAATCAGCTGCATCTCTTTGTCCTTCAGCTCTCTATGTACAAATCTGAGTCCTCTTTCTCCTCTATTTTCCTACAGGACAGGGTCCCTCCATCTCACCCACCAAGCCTAGCAGAGCTGGTTATCGTAGTCATTGATATCCCGGTGAGGCAGCATGTTTAAGCCACACCAAGCAAAAGTGCCAATTTCAAAGCCATCCTGGCTTCAAGCCAGCATTGTACCTGTGGGATTTGACACAGAGACACAGGATAATTCAGGCTGGAGGCGACCCCAGGTGTCTCCAGTCCAGCCTGCTGCCTGAAGTGGGGTCTGGCACAGAGGGTTCAAAGCCTGAACGACAGTGAGGTAGAGGCTGCAGTGCTGCTGTGTAACCAAGTCATCAAGGATGTGTCAGACTAGGCTGGGAAGAGGTGAGAGGAGCCACGGGCCAAGTCTGACGTCTGGGGACACAGACTGGTCTGAAAACAATGGACTGGCTTTAGTGGAACAGGAAATTTATAACAATGGAAGCATCATTTTGGGGCTAGTAAAAATAAAAGAATTCATGACTATAACACGTGAGGGAGAAAAAATACATGGATCTACCGTACAGGCAACACATTTTAACAAAGTAGGATATTTTGGTCAACACCACCCCTCACCCAACCCCTTTTGCAGCTCTGAAACCGACTTTCACCCACATGGAGGTGCAGCTTGCAATGAAAAGGTACTTTGCTAACAGGAAATAGTGGGGGCTTCGGGCTGCTGACCTGAGGAGATTTTCAGAAAGTGGCCTGACATGATTTTGGGTTGTTTTCATCACAGTTATTCATTTGGGAATTTGCGCAACAACAGTCACAGTGACACTGTGCTTCTCTTATTGCTTGTCTTCTGTTACTCTTTTATCATAAAAATACTTGTTGGCTCTATCATCCAATTCCACCTTTCTCTGGCTGCTACCTGAACCTTCACTGGTGCAGAGCCTTAAGGACCTTATGGCTTGCCTAAGACAACTTCTTTCCTACAGAGGCCCATTAAAAAGCTCATGCATTTTACTGGGTACTTATCATGTCCTCGTGACATATTTCTCATTATTGTAACCTGAAATTTCATTTCTATGTCAAGGACTCTCATATCTCTCTTAGTGATTGAAAAACCATAAACTGCTTTACGTTTCCTAGGTGCCTTTAGGACAAATAAAGGCTGAATCAGTCCAGGTTTTCATTCTCAAATGCGTCCTATAGGAGCTTCAAATGGGTGCTGTGTGTTCTGAGTCTCAGTCCCTGACCACTGTTACATATACTGATGCTTCAAAAGTAGCACTTGAAGCCTGAGCAAAGATCATGTCTGCAGGGAGAAAAGTCATACTGAGATGATTTTCAATTAGCTTTTTAATTAGCCATACCATGAGGAAGATGGGGATATTTTTCAGAACACTGTATTTTTTCAATCAGGTCTGTTGGCAGCTTCCATAAAATCAAGCCTTTGGACATGATCAGAGCAGCACTTGTGCGGAACACCAGCTCCATGTAAAATAAACTCTTCTTTCATCAGCATCTTCACAGTATGGCTGCCAAAGAGCACTGGCATGAAAGATAGTTCAGCAGATATTATAGAAACTTTACTTGCAATAGATATGAGAAGGCTAAAGGAGGAAAGATTAATTTCAAGGTTATGGTGCTAATATGCAAAACCTTTTTAAGGGAAGAACTCTGACTCTATTTGCAGTTTTGTTTCTGGGTGTAATTTGCTTATGTTATTAATGGTCTAGGTAGACACTTCTCCTGAGCCTTGACATCCATGTGTCCTAGCAACTACAACTTGCTAGATTTATGTTCTGTACTTAAAAAGCTCCCCTGGGACTCTGTGCCTCTGAATAAACTCTTTTGGTCTTTATTCCTGAATTTTCTCTGACTTTCTATTTATCAGATTTCCCCTTTTGGAATGGTTGCACTTGGGATACACAAGTGCAAACCATGCTTATAACAAGCAGGTATCATGCACTGAAGCAAGCAGTTTGCAAGGCTGAACTAAGAGGTTCATCAATTAAATTATGAGCACTGAAGGGAAGGGAAATCTGACCCAAAAATCCCCCCACAAACCCACATAGCAAATACACATGTGCCTCAGATATTGGACTTATTTCTTGTCTTTGCATTGTTATAGATAACTAACTGCAAACACCCACACCTTGGTCAGATATGGTTGTGGAGACAAAGAACTGAAGTTTGCATCAGTTAGCATAGGCTTTTAAATAGAGTTGGAGACACATGCCAAACTGTAGGAGAATGCCACTTTCTACCAGGAAATCTGGGTCCAGCATGCAGTGCAATGACTCCACTGGAAAAACAGATAAAATAGATTAAGTCCTAACAAAACAAATAATCAGATTAAATGTTATTGTGGACAGGTTTCCACTTATTTCTTTCCACTTATTTCTAAGACCAGAACTGAAGTGTTGCATAATAGGGTTTACATTACACAGAACTCGTTGTCAATGCTGGCCAATAGGCCCAAGAAAGTTTGTAGCCATGCAAAAAAAAAAGGTTGTTTTTTTCTAAGCCTTTGCTTTTTTTACCTAAACTTATTATTAGGTGCTATAATGAAGGGGTTTTCCTTTCATCAAACACATTAAGTGAGAACGGGAGAGCCTTTCCCACTGTTCTTGTTTTGGATTACATATCCATCTTAAGTCAAGTAGGAGTGTAAAGAGACCACATTGTTTCTAATGAAGTCATGAGCATTTCACAATGAGACAGAAAAACCCCTGATTTATAATCAGGATAAAATCCTTATTTATTAAAATTAGCCATTCTGGCTTTAACCTACAGAGTAAAAACTGGAATGATGTGTTTTTACAAAGATAAGGATAATTACAGCAGAAATATAAGCAAGCAAATCAGCAGCTTCTCATTTGAACAAGTGAAACCTGCCAAGTGTCTTAGGCCTATACAGGTTAAATTTTAGAGCATATTTCATTCCAATATTGTATTAAGATCAGTGATTTATTTCATCCAGGTCAACAATCCTTGCTACCTTTTCTTGAATAGCAGGGATCACATGGAAGGTAGGTTTCTTACAGGCAAAGACACTGCACAGATGGATTTTTTAAATGTGTCAGAGATTGATTCTTAAAACCTCACTCTTTGCTTTCTCTGCAATCAAAACTTATCACACACCTCTGAGCTGATATTCTATTTAAAGTCTTGAGACTGCAAATAGCCAAAGCTCCTTTCCTGCAAGCCTTCATATGATTTTGTCCTGTTTTCCATTCTATTACATTTTAGCAAATTGCCACACTTAAACAAGTTGTTTTGACATGCTTTTAGAAGGGTCTGCATCCGCCATACGGACAGGTTTCTAAGAAGTATGATATTAATTTTCCTCAGTCTCAGCATGCTTGAAGAAGAAAAAAAACAAAAAGAAGCTATGTGAGTTACCAGCCTCACCACTCTTCACCTGGGCTTTTGTAAAGACAATGGACAGTAAAACAGTCCAGAGTCATATTGAGGTGGACTGAGAAGGGGAGAGCAACATGATCCAAAGAGACAGAGATGCAAGCCTGGTTGCTATGAAAAGTGTAGACCTTTGGTGATAGTTGAGGGACCTGTAGCACCTCCAATAAAAATACAGAGAAAATGAATCCAGCTAGTTAGAAAGCAATCCTGCTTTGTTAGTACATTTTAAGCAAGTCTAGTCCTTTATGCTGTGGTACCAGAGACTTTGTGCTCTGGCCCTTGCAGAGAAGGAATACAAAGCTCTAATATCTCTCTTTCTTTCAGGATCAGGAAAAAATCATCAAGCCGCAAAAAGATCTTCAGACCAGCTCATACACAGGTGTTTGTTTTACACTCAGAACAGTAGCTGAAGGAATCAACAAGAGAGGGGGTGTTGCAGGAGTGACCAATAAAAAAGAAAGAAAAGAAACTAATAACATTATCAAGGTATAAGAACAAATTCATTGAGTCAGACCAGAATTCATAACTTGTGTGCAGACTCCCTAGATACCTATGGTCATTTTGCCACTCTTATTTTCTAATTAAGATGAGTCAGCAATGTCACCTACTTTCATCCAGAGCTGGGATACATCTCAAGAACATTGGTCCAGGCCCAGATGGGTCATTTTGTCTTTGCACACCTCCATGACTCCACTTCTGAAAAAACCCAAAGCCTTCATTTTTTAGAAAATTTGAATTTTCCTCTTTATCATGCAGTGTTTACATTGCCAGGCAGCAGCTGCTGCAGGCAGATAAAACATAGTTTAGCCTTACAGTGTCACATCTATCTCAGCTAAATTATTGCATTGCTATGATCTTCAGAGGGCAAGGAGGTTCAGCAGCAGAAAGATGTTGTTTATGAGACTCTAATGATGACTAGTTTAGGCTAAATCAAAAGCCAGAGAGTACACTGTATTGCTAAGTCTTTGACACCATTTCCAAAGCTGCTTGCTAGCTTTGAAAAAAATGTCTTCTGCGTATGGTTAGGAGCAGAAGTAAAAGCCTTCCATAATTCTGTGCTAGAGTTAAGCAATACTAGATTCAAATGTTTCATTTGTTATCTAAAAGTTTATAATTCGTCTTCGATTCAGATTTCTCTGCAGAAGCAACAAAGTTTACCTATAACAAAACAGATCCTTACAACATAACTCAAGCCTCAGCTGTTTAAACAGCTTTTTTTTAAAATGAAACAAAAACCTAACAAAATACACCCCCCGAAAACCCAAACCAACCAGAAAAAAACCAAACAAACCCAACACTCAAAACAAAACAAAAAAACCCAACAAACAAAAAATTCCCAACCCCCCCAAAACCAAGAGCATCATCAGATTTATTTTGATCTATTTAAGAGCCTTTTTTGCAGCACCTGTTGCAAGTTCAGGTCAATTTGAATATGAGCGGAAAAAGCCAGAGAGGCAATGGGCCCCAAAAGGAGTGAATATGTGTGGCACATGTTAATCCTCCAACTTGCTTAAGGATTCAAATCCACCAGGGAGCACAAATTCCATCCATGGCTCTGCTGCAAATTCAGGGCTTGAACAGCGAGCCTTGCTGTGTGTGCAGCAAGGTGGGCACGGACATGAACCAGCATCCTGCCTTCCTTCTTGCAGCAGAACAAAAATAGGGAAAGCTGAGACTGCCCAAGACACTGGGATTGGTGCAGTTTCTGTTCCAAACAGCTTTGTTATACCCATCAGGCCACAGTGACCTCATGAAAGTATCTGCACAGTCAAAACCAAGAAAGTCTTATCTGCATCTTTTGACGTGAGAATACTGAGTGTTTTGGTTGGTTGGTTTGAGGCTTGCTTTTTTTTTTTCCCCTGTAATTCGAAATATCTTACACATCTTGCATGATAAAGGAGGCTATAGGAGCATGAATTTAATGGAAAGAAGACTATGGCATTTTAACCAACCCTATTGTCAGGAACAGCAGCGTAACATGAAATGAGGATGATGTTAAATTTAAGCCCATGAGGCCTTCAGTACACAATTTACAGCTCATCAGTAATCCACCCTTGGCATCCATGAGTGGGGTTGCCTGTGCTGAGATTTGGTGACAGAAGTTAAAAACAGTAGCTGGAAAACTGTTACTTTTATCTGGGGAGAGGTGCTGTCAAAAGCTCTTTCTGACAAAAGCTATTTCTGTCAAAACAGAGACTACACAGCTACATAGGCATTTGGACAAGGTTTTATTATTATTTCTCTTTGATGAAGTTTCACTTCACATTCATGTTCTTGGAATTGAAATCTTTCCAGTTTTCTTAGAAAAAAAAATAATTAGTTGTACTCAAACAAATTAGGGATTTAAATTTGAAAAACCAAGCTGTAGTATTGGGAAGTCTCCAGTGGGCTCCCCCACTTTCTGTTTTCCTGAGGCTCTCAGTATCCTGCCAGATAGATACGTGTCATGAATACACAAAGGGTAAGAAAGTCTTATCCACTGCATATAGAAAATAATACTATGCTTGGCTGGCACAGCAAGCTGTGCTGTTCTGTCATTGTATTCATAGCATGAAAAGAGAAAAGCAAGATACTGAATAAAGGTATCAGGTGTGACACTTCCTCAGCATAGACCTCCCAGTATGTCACCACTTCTATCTCTAGAAGAGAAACAAGATCAGACTACAAACCCACAAATTTCAAACCATTCATGTTCCTGAACCTTTTTTCAGTTACCAGAAAAAAGCCCGTTTATGAGAAAAAATTTCTCTTTCATTAGATGCATTACTGGCAGCAAGAACAGTTCCCCTGGGTACCAGCCTTCCACCAGCTTCTGTCCATCCATGACAAAAAACTTGTAGTCACCCACCTGTCATCTTCCTGCTCCCTGCTGGAAAGACAAGACTGCATCCAAAATCACATCACCAGCTCCTCTCTCTGTTCCCATGCCCCACATTCATGCCCAGCACTTGCCACCAGACCGCTGGGACTGCTGGTGAAAAGGATCCACTGCTAACAGAGGACAGAAAACCGAGAACAGATTCAAATCTCAAAGAAATATCTCAAAATGGAAAAAGGGCTTTATTCAACAACAGCTCATATGACAACAGTCTGAAGAACACTCCCACCTGAATGCTGCTCTCTACTTAGTGGCTACACAGGACCATGAATTGCACCTCAAACCAAGGCATTTCCATTCACACTAAGGCAGGTTGAAGGGGCCACAAGGAACAGCAAAACATGAACAAAGATGACTCCTTACACATTCAGATTTTCCCTGTTGGCTTGCATGTCTAACCTGAGACAGGAATCAGCCCCTGCTGAATACAGGCTGACAGCTTGGTGGGGCACATTTACTTTGAGTAAGGTGAACAAGGACAGTAACTCAAAACGGCCACAGTGGCAGGTTGGAGGTCCGTGCAAAACACAACACATGAATTCAGTGTGTTTCCTAATCACAGGTCAGTGTTTTGCACGCTGTGTCCAAACAACCTTGGGCTGTCACTCTGTTGACAGTAGTAGCCTGTACATGTAGGCTGCATAAGGCTGAAGGTTCCCTATTCCACCATAAGAAAGCCTATCTGTCTCCCTGGTCCTAGTGCTGAGTTTTACCTTCCCAGCTCCAAGTGCTTTCCTGATTACGCTGTATGTAATTCAGGTTTTCTGCAACTGCTTTGTGCCATGGATGATATTTAAAAGAGCAAGTCGTCATCTTCTTTTGTCAGCTTGTGGTGTATTTCATCTCCCACTATCTCATAAAGTGACAGTTTGATTATAATGTAATTACTTTTTTTTAGTGAACCTAGTTCATAATTTTTATTTCCAGATGGGTTTATATTCCTTATATTTAAACTCATTATGAACAAGAAGACTGCACAAGAAAAATACAAAGTAAGCTGCCTTATTTTTTCTTTAAAAGGTGAACATTTTGAAAGGCCTACAAAGTGAGGGAAAATATACCAGTGTCACATGGTAGAAAAGATTAATTTCAAACATGAGAACACAAATGAGCTTGAGAGCCCTTCGAGGCATTTACATGGAAATTGAAAAAATAAATGTTTAATTTTCATTGCTTGGAATCTGGTAAAATCTAACAAGCTAAATAGCTTCTATATCCAAGAATCGAGAGCAAGGATCAGAGAGCAGCTCCAAATGACTATGGCAGGGCTTGTGCCAGTTCACAAATTGGTGAAATGAAAGTCTTTTTTATACAGTCAAGTCTCCGAGCCTCCTGTGGCTGGGTACTTGCCAAGGAGCTCGTTTGCAAGTCAAGTATTATTTGTTGATGCTAAGAAGCACAAGCTGATACATTTTGCCAAAACATGTGACAAGAAAATCCATGTAAATCAGCAGTGCTTTGCTGCAGAAACTGTGGTTCCTCTCTGAAAACTGTCTTAGTAAAATGGCACCCTGGGGTCTCCTGTTTATTGCATCCCAGTGACATCCAAATCAAACATGATCAGCTCAGACGCAAGTGATAATGATTTTTTTAACTGCTGCTGCTTTTAAAATAGAAATAAAATTGTACAGTCAAGACATGCTTTCTGGCTTACACATTGGCAGTGTAGATCCTACAACTGGTATTTAGTCAATAATCCTTTTTATGACTCACAATGCAGTTTCTTTTCTATCATCCTGTTCGCAGTTTATTGGCATTACGGGAAAAAATACATTCAGAAGGAAAAAAAAAAGTAATCCCAAAGCAAACATATTGACTTGCCCCAAAATTGAAATTAGATCCTCATAAGGGTCCATTTCTTTCGCAATGCTTTTACGTCTGCTCAGGTATTTACTCTTCTGTCCAAACTAGAGGTGCAGGGCAATCTATTATGTTGGTAACATGTTTGTTTTTTTCTGAAGTGGGAAATTGCTTAAATAAGAACTAATAGAATCAAACATTTTACAGTATGAGTGTAAAACAGAAGCAAGAGATACCATCCACTTCTTTTGTCATTTTGCCACTTGTGACAGTGCAGATGTGGCTGGATAATGGTGACATTTGAAGTTTGTGATGTGTATAACTTACCAGCACCACCAATCAGGCTGCAACCTGGGAGCAAGGGACCTGCTGCTGTAAACTGCCATGCTTTCCTCTTGTAACACCTCAGGCCTCTTCCTCTTTGACCAGAGGTTGGTTCAAAATATATTTCCTGAAAATAAACAGATTATTGCTTTAGAAATATATATACACATATGTTCTTTTCCCCCCAAACAGTTCTAGGCTCATTTTCCCACATTTCTAAGTTTTAGGCTGCTGATAAGCAGCTTAATATGCTGCAACAAGGATATCGCTTGCTTTTCATGCAGAATCTGTCCAGCAGTTCTCCTGGGACACTTTAAACTAGCATGTAAGATTTTGATATTCCAGGCACGTATTCTACCTTATTCTATTGCCTCGCCACAGACCTCAGTACACCAACTTAATTGTTCATTTGTCTGGGCCTGTCAATTCCTCCATTTCCACACTCCCCCTTCAGTATGAGCCTTCTGTTGGGTGGTGGGAAAACTCAGAGATTATCGCATACCACAACATCATTTATTTACTCTATCAAACAGGAACTATTGATTGATTCAGCTTGTACAATAGCAAACCTGCAACATTATTTTAGCAAGAAATAGCTTAGTTCTGCATAAGAATTGGACCCTAGGAATTTAGATAAAAGATATGAAACACCATTGCTTTACTGTTACCTTTTCAAGTGAAAAAATTAACACTATAATAACAAAATCTAGACATTGTTAAGAAAAGAAAAGGGGAAATCATCTGAGAGAAAAATCAGAGATAAAAACAACTTGTATTAAAGACTAGCAGCCTCTGGGGGTGTCATGAAAGCTTCTGAACAGATGAAGCATTTCTAGTAATTACAATGAATCGAACAAATACTGTCAACTTCAGGTTTGCCACAAAATATCTTTTAAAAAAAAGGACAACTGAATTTTAAATTTTTTATTTTTACTGAAACCAAGTCATTGTCTCAATTAAGTGAATAGGATCTGCCTAGCAGAAAATCTCTTTTGTGTGGTAGTTTCAACACTTCAGAAATAATCCCAAATAATTTTTTTTCCTTTTTCTTCTTTTAAACACATTTCCTACTGTAACTATTCCCTTTCTCCTCAATCAACTCACATGAGCAGTTTTTGTAGATGAGCTACAGGGTATCAGAAAACCAGTATCACTATTGAAATTACCTTCTTTAGAAGAAAAGTAACTGGAGGAAGTCAGACAGAATTCAAAGACTCATGCCATTGCACATTCAAATTTCATTTTAAGGCCCACAGTAAGACTTAAAACACTGTCCCTGCAGATTCCTCCAGACTCCACTTCCACTTTGTTTCTCTTTTGCCACATATTTTGGTTATTAATCAATGCTGAGGCATCAGACTTTTTCCTGCTCTTCCAACAGAGGCCACTGAACAGCCCAGGGACATAAACACCAACAGGAGGCTGTGGCTGTAGAGTTTACACATCCACAAAACAAGGATTTTGCAGAGTAAAGCCATAGATGGGACTGGATAAGGCAGTGATAAAGCTGGGACCCTTCTCTTTATCCAACACCACAGAGCAGCTCTTGACTTCAACTTGCCTGACTCTTTTGCCCACCTTCCAGAAACATGAGTAATAGCTGAATCTGTTTCCTTATGTATTTAATTATTCCTTTGTTTGGATTCGTTCCAGTCTGAAAAAGAACTGAAATAAAAATTATAATTATGATGGTAAAAAGGACATTTGAAAGCAGCACTTACCAAAATTTCTATTATAAAAGTGCAAAGGATGCATCTTGAACTAAGGCCACAGCATTGGTCCTTCAGGATGTAATCCAAAGCAGCCTTCAGCTTCTTCATATCAGTGTAATATGAGAAATTTATTCACAAGTGGCACTGGACTAGATAATTTTGCAGTTGTTTTCTCCTCAAATGTAGAATTGGTCCAGAGGTCAGAGCCTTGTCCAGCTAAGCAGCCATCAATATGGTGACAGTTTTACAAAACAAAATGCTGAAGTTTCTGTTAAAAAACAACTCCATCAAAGGAGAAAAAAAAATATGTCAAGAGTCTTATTATATGACTACATTAAGAAGATTTGTTTAATCAATACATGGTATACAGTCCACATAATTCAATTTGAGAAAATTTTAACTAGATTATATCTTGGCAAGAAGACCTTTTAGGTCATTTTAAACTCAATTTTTATCTGTCCAAATAATGAACTCTAGAAGGTTAAGAGATTAGCACTTCAGAGTATGTTTTAGTGCAATCAAAGCTTTCCTGAGAGGAGGCTATTGTACTGAAATTGTCAGAATCTTGTCTGGATTATCATATAGACAAGAAAAACCCCAAGAATTAATATCTGACACTTTTCTCTGACAAGATGAAATAAGGCACAGACAACGTGCTAAAAGAAATGCAGACAGTCATTTCCATTAATGAAAAAGCTTACCTCAAAGTGGTTGAAGGAATGCTAGGAAAACGTAAAATAACCATTTCCCCAACACACAACTATAATGTGAAGATAATATAAATCTGTAAGAAGTTATTTAAAATATAAGTAAATATCTTATTTTTCAAAAGTAATTCATGACTCTCTTTTTAATCATAAATGATTGCTGTCTTCCTTTGGATTTTTTTCTTTTCTGTGTACGTCAAAACCACAACCTGACTTTTACTCTGTGTTTTTGTTTTCATCTTTAGGGGAGAGTAGCATGTGCAAATCCCAGCATTTCTGTTCCCTCTGGCTTGTACTTCCACACACAGAAAGTGGGAGGAGGAAGAGAACTAAGAGGCAGCCTGACCTGCTGCCCTGCCAGAAGGGAGGATCCCATCCCAGATGTGTCAGTTTGACAGTCTTGTGTCACATACACTCTTTTGAAATCACCAGCAGCTGAAATGCCACCAGGTGCCCGGGAATTCTGCTTCCAACCTCCACCATCTTTCCTCACCGAGAAGTTTTATTTTTACTTCTAGTGCAGGGAAACACACTCCCCCTGAGGATGGGGAGAATTGAGCATTTTCTTATCACCACAGTCCTTTACCTACTGACAGGCCACCATGTCACCTGTCTCAGTAATCTATACCAAACTGTTCATGTCCTCCAGCCCTTTCTGATGCTGTCCAGTCTCTGATCACCTCATGGACAGGGGAAAAGCTGCCTTGCAGTGTGCTGCCCCAGCTCTGAGACCCCATGCCTGTGGTGGGGGCCCAGGGGTACATGTAGAAGCCAGGCTGATGGCTCCAGCTGGCACTTTGGGTAAGGAGCAGCTGCTGCAGCAGAGCCACCTGTGCTTTGTCCTGGTGGGACACAGGGTGTCCTGGCTGTGCACTCCATGAGAACTGGGCAGTGCTGCAGCTCACAGCTCTGGCCCCAGAAGAGGCTGTTGTCCTCACTTCTGCAATCTGCCATCATTCAACAGTGCGGCCCATCAGCGATGAGCGAAGGCTGATGGACACACCAGCTGCTGAGGAACAGCCCCACAGGACTCCTCGGGGAGCCACAGCCCTGCAACTTAGGTCAGCAAGAATTGCAATCCAAGAGCCTTTTGCCTTTAAATTCCCTGGCTTCACCTGGCATTTGAGAAAGGCAAGCTGCTCCATGCTGGCATGCTGTATAGGAAAAGCCTATGGGAGCCTGGGGAGAAGGATGGCTGTATTTCTGCAGGGACCCTGAATGGAAATCCCAAAAAACACTAAAAACAGGAAATGGTGGTGTAATCCCTCCATATTATGAAAACCACTACAGCCTGCATTTGCTGTGAATGCTGTATCAGACTGCAAGAAAGTTCTTCTTCTAGTGCCAACAAACAGACCATGTGTCATCTCCGGCCATCAGCCTCATTACTGTTTCTGGAGGGTTTGTTTTCCTGCTGCCTGATACAGTCACATGTGAATTACTTACATTCTCTGTATGATGAATGGGTAACTTTGGTTATCCAGAAGAAGGGCAATTAAAAACAACACGAGGCCAACCAGACAGAGATAAGTGAATATTAAAGCATCTGGGCAGACCAGGTGCTTGAAGATATCACTGAAAAGGTCTTCAGGTAAAAAATAAAAAACAAAATCCCAATGAATTACCACCTTGACAGATTATTAAATGTTTAAAGCTTCTGGCAGTAAAAGCTGCTAATAAAGAAACAGTGTAAACCAGAAGACAACAGTAGCAACAGTAATTATACTGCAGAATGATTAAAAAGCACACAGCTATAATGACTCTAATCTATTTTATGAGAGAAACTCAAAGGTTCAGCATTCAAAAAAATAATAATCAATTAGGGAGCAGGGGAGATGGAAAAAAAATCTATTTAAAATGAATTCCTACAATCAAGTGATAAATTAGTCATGAATAATTGTAGGAATTACTGCACCTCACCATGTTTTGATAACACTGGCTACTCCATCAGAAACTGAGGAAAACTGCTCAGTTTCTCAGCATCCAAAGGGACTCCACAGAGTAGCCTGTGAGAAATTGTTGTGCCCAACAAATTGTGCTAGTTGGCTAGAAGAATATCCAACATGACCAAAGTTAAGATCTTGGTTTGGAGAACTTTTCTTGCTACTTTCAGTTCAGTGGCACCTAAGAGGCAGGCTCCTTAACTCTTAACCACTTTTAGATATTGTCTCTTTTCCTCTCCCTGCTCTTCTGTTATGTTTTTCCTCCCCCAGATAGGAGGTGTTCACCTATCAGCTTCTCACAGTGATGCTAGCTGAGAAAATGCTGTTCTTGGATATCTGCCATGTCCCCTTTCCTCTGCAGAATCCAAGGAGTTCAAAGGAAGAACATGAGGAGGATGCATGGGAAAATCTGTGGTGATTCCCAGCCCTTCCTCTCACAAAGCACTGTTCCTTGGAACAAGATTTGTGTGCTTGAACGTGGTATTTCACACACTCCTTCATGCTCATGGCCAGGCAGCAGGATCCCGCCCCTCATCACTTCCTCTCTCCTTAGCTGCTGAACTTGGGTAGCTTCTGCCTTGGGGGGAGGGTGTCCTCCAGGCAGGCACTTACGTGATGAAAAGCCAGCTCTCACCCAGCCAACTGTTCCCGCTCCTAGGAACTGATGCTCGCTGTTAGGTAAGGGAAGAGCTTCAGGTGATGCACCCCCCACCCCGATCCAGCACAGGGTGGTCCCTGGGCAGCACAATACTGGGCTCTCCCTCCCCTTGGCTTCTCCACCCTGCTCCCTCCCAGATTCCTCGCACCGCATCAGCTCCTCGTAACTCCACTGATGTTCACGGTCACCTACCACTCTGAGAAACTGCCCTCAGAAGGGAGATTGTTTTCACTGCACTCTCGCTGGGTCCTGAAACTACTGGCAGGGAATCAGCAGGAGAGACAAAGACTGGTGTGGGCAGCAGCCTGGACTTGGGTCGGATTGAGTGTGCAAAGAAAAAAACTTGTATTGAAAACTTTCTACACCTGAGCAAAGAACTGTATTATTCTGAAGGTAAAAATATGTTACTCTGTTTCCCTATTTGTCTCCTCCTTGTTCATTCTAGTAAGATTATTTTGTATATTAAAAAACAGGGCCTTTCTAAATCTTTTACTTTTATTCCTGTAGCTCTTTCCTCCACTGTTCCATTTTCAAAAAAAAATTTGAAACATAGAGAACCTGACACTATCAGATATCTGCCCTCCAAATATCAGAGAAAAAAACCCAATAGCTTCCACTCCACAAATATTGATATGTCTATATGAAAAAATCTTTCATATGGGCTCTTTTTAGCATGGTGGTGTTGGAGACTTGGTCTGACTCACACATTTTGTTTGCTATTACCCCCTTCAAGGCCTGTGTGTGCCAGGATGAGATCCCTGCTCCTCCACCTTGTTCAGAAGATGCTGAAATGCTTCTGAGAGCAGAGGATTGGATTTGACTAAATGCACCAGATGCAAGGATTAAGTATGAAATATAAATAGCAAGAATGTGGATCAGATCACATGAAAAAGCAATCTGTGTGTCAAGATAAAAATATAATTTCTCCTTTGATGCTTTTCTATGTAATTTCTGGGTTTGTATCTTAAATAAATACATTAAAGGAATTTTTAATATTGTGATTGAGCACCTCAACTTTCTGTAAAGTAGGTATTATACCCTTAACAACCAAATATTTAAAAATTCAATTTCAGAAGAATGAGAGAGATAAATGAACTCCAGGAAGGACTTAGCTGTGCCAAAGCTGCTCTTCTTAACATCTCCCCGGAAAAAATAAGCATTGATCATTTTCACCATACTATCCCTCCTAATTTGCTTACTGTTCAAATTTCAGAGTGGGATGCAATTAATTAATATGGGTTTACATGTGCTATGTTTTTAGACCTAGTATCTATTGACAGCCACTTGACATTAATTATTTGTATTATTGACCTCTTTGCATCATAGAAAGCTCTCTGGAGAAGAGCTTGGGAACATGCCAGAGGTGGAGAGGCACAGCTGATGAAGGCAGGTAGGGAGATGCTGCAGTTGCACTTGCGCAGACTGGGAGGGCAAGTATTGCAACACTGAGCTCAGGGTGCTTTAGTTATTGCTATTGTTTTCATCAGTGAGGCTCAAAATGGAAGAAAAGTAGCCTCAGTTGTTTTAAATCCTTGCTTCAAAGGCATAGTGTGACCCTATTGAGCTTTGGGATGTGCCTGTGGCACAAAAGACAGTGAGAGACTTCCCTCGCTGCATAGAGGTGTGAAAGAGCAGCCCAGGCCACCCCAGCTAGGCACTCATGAGCAGGTGAACTGAAAGTTAGACGAGTCCCTGAGGTTTCCAATAGGGATGCATACATACAAAATTAGCAAATAAACAAGTCATATAATAATCAGAATATTAAACTTCAGAAACAGCACTAGAGAGACAAAGTTCTAGCTGTAGGGACACAAGTCAGATAAACCTGAGCACCACTGCCACAGGTGGAGCAGCAAAGCCTCAGTGACAAAAATGGGGCAGGTACCAGTCTGAGGGCAGGTGATCCCCACAGGGATGCTAATGGACAGCAGCCAGGAGAGCAACCTTGACATAACTTGGGTCACTGTAAGACCTTCAGCTGTCTGAGAAGGCCTCACCCAAAAGCTCATAGTTCAGGGAGGAAATTAGCAATGATGAAGCTTCCTTAGGCTGACCATCAGCCAGATTAGAAAGCAAGAAAGGGAATATTAAGAGACCTTGAGGGCAGGAGTCAGCTTGAAAAAAAATAAAAAAGTATAAAAATTTGTGACTCTGGAGACAGACATTGAAATAGGAGAGTGGTAGTCAAAACCCAGCTAGAAATTCAAAAAGTTGCAGGCCTTTGATAATGTTTGAATGTCTACTGTTGTGATTTACATTGTTGATATTCATCCGGAACATGTATTTCGCTGATTGTTTTTCAATTATTTTTTATAAAAAAAAAAAATAAATCAAAATACTTGGATCATGATTCTGTTCAACCACATAAGTTGTACAAGTCTTTTCCCGAGAAATTAGGCAAAATAAATGACACACATTGGATAGTAAGGAATGAAGGTATCAAAGAAACAAATTGCCCAGAGAAAATATTTCCTGCTCACCTGTAAGTGTTGAAGTTGGGGTGAGCACCCACCCAATGCTCTCATGCTACAGTGAGCTGAGGCAGGATGCTCACCTCTTTTTTCCTTTGCCTTGTTCAGGCACTAGACCAAAGACAGGAATCAAATAAGAGAAGATTAAAACATTTCCACTCAGAGAAAAGTTCTCCCCTTAATTACATAAGCAATAATAAGAAATTCAGCTTTTTCCTCTCCACATGCATTACACTGTGCAGTAGATTTTAGGGAGATGCAAACAGAGGAAACTTAATACCAATACAGGATTCTGCTTCCCAGCCAACAGCACATGGGCAGAGAGCCACCACTGGAGGTACCACTGCTCTCCAGGTCAGAGGAAGACACACCTGTGCTTTTCGTATTTATGGCTTCTTCTGTGAGACTGCAGCAGAAAACAGGAAGAGACTGCAGATCATGGAGCTATTGAATGATAAAATACCGTATTAATGACCACCAGAACAGATTTAGAAGCTTCAAGCTTTAACAGCTGCCCCTAATCATTTATCACTTACACCCCAAGAAATGTAGCAGCAGAGCCTTTGTCTCCTTCCCACTAGGTGACTCTCACTTTTTTGGGGTTTTTCCTTTTCACAGTCAGATGCCAGCTCACTCCTCTTCCTCTCATTTTGCTTTAAGCACACGATGCAACTCCCAGAGGTCCACTGGTATCCTCTGTACCCCAAACCCAACCTCCAAAGCTCCCTCTCAGACTGAAATGCACGTTTGTCTCTGGCGGCCTTGCTCCGTTTTGCGGCGTGCTTCAATTGCCAGAGCAGCCAGCTGGGGCAGCAAGTTAGAGAAAGATGTCGTTCCCATAGTAACTCATTTTCTCTACCCACTCATTAGATTAACACATTTTAGATCAAAGGTAGACATGAAAATATCTCAGAAATGATAGTCCAAGGCTTTACTTAAATACGAACTAAATCCACTGCACTATCTCAAAAAGCACTGTTTAATATCAGCACATACATCTATAGCTGCCATGCTCATTGTGCTCTCCTACCTCAAAGTTGTCAAAAGCATCATGGATACTTCATTTTGTTGCTGGTTTGCAGGCAATTGTTTAAGTACACAAACGAACAGGTACTCCCCACTATCAGATCAGAGCTGCAACCAAGCGGAGAAGTTCGCTGTCTCTGTGATCAGTTCTTGGTGCACTCAACATTCAGGTAATGTTTGCAACTTTGCTGCAGAAAAGGTCTGATTCACACTCCCAGTGGCAGCAAATCTCTTATCAGTTTTGCCTGCCCCAAATTCAATTTTGTTACATTTTTAGTAGTCCAGCATGCATTGACTTAGTGGAAGTTCAAGCACAAGGAACAAATTCATGTGCCAACACCATGTGTCCAGAAAATACAAAAAGCCTTTGGGCTGCTTCTGCTCCATCACCACACAGCAACTCTGCCATGCACCAGAAAGAGCAAAAAAAAATCCTGATACTGCATGGACTCTCTGCCACTGAATATTTCCAATAATACTTTCTCACAAAATAGGCAGGACACAAGGTTAAGGGATGAGAAACCCAGAGCTTTATTTAGTGTTTCTTTTTCGGTTCTGGATTATTTTTTTTTCCCCTGAAGTGCAACTCTACAGATGGAATATGAGCCAGTTCTTTTGATTCCCTTTCTTGTCATTCCTCTCTCCAAACTGATTTTATGGTTCTCAGGGGGTTTCGCCAAATATATATGCATGCTTACACAATACCTTCAATGTATGCTGCTTGTACAAACTGCAGTTGGTGTAATGGGTCCTGAACATGCCTGTTATGTTACTGTAATGCAAGCACTAACCATGAGCTTGCTAAAAACACTGTCTTAACCCTTTGCTGAGATCCAAGTAAAGACTACTTAAATCTAACAACATAATTCAGAGGCCGACTCACACTGGCATTTTCATGTCAGTGTCCCATGTCCATTTTTCTGAGAAACAGGATTTTCCCAGTGACAGCCTGCAATTTCACCAATCTGTTAGAATCACCAGGAATTGAACTTGGCTCTTTTTTTTTTTTTTTCTCTACACCTCTCCTTGTCAGAAATCTCATTTGTCAGCTGTGCAGCCTTGGTGCTCCAGCTTGCCCCAACAACATCTCACCTACTTTTTCCTTGGTATAGCTCCTCACAAAAGTGCAATTTGCAGGTGACAAAAAATAATTCTCATCTCAGAAAGTTGCCCCAGAGTTCCGTGCGAAAATTCATACAAAAGGTGTGATGTATATTAAGAACTTAGATGAGCCAATGCTGTTCATCATTTCTAACAGCAAAGCCAGTGCAATCCTTTGCCTGGTGAGGTGGGGGCAAATGTTACGTGTCCCAATTAAGATCTCTCACATTAGATATTGTAATGCCCTCACCTAATAGCTTCACAGTATTGACTCATTTTAATTGTTCCTTCATTTCCTTTTGTCTCGTTTGGCTCTCTAACAGTCCTTGCCTTATCTGCTTTACTCCTATAAAGAAAGGTATCACCATATTCTTGGAAGACAGCTCACATAGACTCTACAGTGCTGGATGGTGCATGACTGGGTCTTTGCTTTTGTACTGGGGGCTCTCTGCTGCTTTCTGTCACCTGGGGAAACTGAAATTCAGTCCTAGTTTTCAAGTAAACTGCAGATGAAAGAGACATTGCCTGCTTTGTTGTGCTGTAACCTTAGGCTAGAGCTTTAAAATATATATGATTTTGGTCCTTAAAAAAACTGTAGCTTTTTCCTGTCATTTATGCTCTCTATACTTTGTGCCCCATTAGAAACATGAGAGGAATCCAGGCACTACAACAGGATAGGAATGCCAGCCAGCAGCCAGTACATTTTGAGCGTTAAAATGCACACAGTAAAATGGTAGTTGAACACAAAGAACAAACAGTTTTTCTCTTAGCTTCTATTATTTTCTGCATTTAAACTATAGTAGTCAGAACAAAATCACAGACTTTTCAAATGACGAAAGGAAGCCCAGTGGTAAAGCTGACCATGAATTTTAAAAATTCCTGCTACTTAATAACTGTAGCCCACTGGTTCTTCGCAAGGAAATAGGTGCCAGCCATGCCACTACCCAGGCAATAATCATTCTCTGGGACTCATCTCCCTGCTTCTTTTTGTTGGCAGAGGAGAACTGGTTAAGCTGCCCTTTTTCTATTGGGAAAAGCTAAATACCCTGCTCTCCCAAGGCAGGCAGGCAGGCAGCTCCTGGTCTGTGTGGCCACACAGGGAGGGAAGGGACACTTCCTGCTTTGAACTACGTGCTATTCCCTCAGGAAACAGTTACTGCCGTTCTCAGGGCACAGCAGAGGGGGGTCATACCTTTGATCATCAGATACCAAGGTAACATTGACTGGTTTTCCTCTCTCTGCAGTCTGATATGTTGCTTTCCTCATTTTAAACATCCGAAAACAAGAGAAGAAAGACAACTGCTTTCCCCAAAAGAGAAGTCTGAAAGCACTCCTGCTTGTGTGAACTCTTTCTCTTGCTTCTTTTCACAAAAGGAGATGGCCAGCAATTAGAAGGCAGGCAGCGCTTTGGGAATAATTCTGCTATTCTCTCTGTTTTTGGTGTTTCAGAAGTTTCTGCTCAGTTAAATTCCCACAAACAGCAGATGGATGTCCTTTCAAGTCTGCCTCTGGACCAGACTCAGTGTCATTCATACCTGTGAATAAGTGGTGCTTTCTACTTTTCAGGTAGAAAGTAACATACTACACAGATTTTCAAGGTTAACAGAGCTCTTCAGGGACCCTGAGATTTTACTATAGAAGGTTAAACTCTGTTACACAGTGTGTTACAGGCTAAGAAGGAGGATAACATTCCCTGGTGTTTCTGAGGAGGTCATTTTTCAACCCTTACTCAAGATATTGGTGGGGCGAGCTGACCCAACCCCAAAAGAGCTCCATCTTTCTCACAGCTCCCTATCATTGTAAATACAGAGAAAACTCCAGCCACCTTCATTTAAATCTCTCTAGTTCCCTGCCAGCCCAACCTGCTGCAGCATGAACACCTTTCTATCCCCTGAGCCAAGTGATTTTACAGCTGGCTGGCAGAAATGGTGCTGCACTGACCAGGATCTGCTGCTTAGCCCTGGTGTCTGCGCATGCACATGCAAAAAGCTTATTTCAGTGTCTTAACTTGTATCCCCAATTTACACTTACTACAGCTTTACTTCAAAGTGCTCTTGGTCCTGTCACAACCTACTCATTTGTGTCTCATGTTTAACTGCACAGCTGCATGGAGTTCCTAAGCAATAACCAGCATACACCCTTTTTTTTTTGGTGCAATTTTCTTTCTTTAATTTTTTTTTTTTTTAAGTAGACATTACCCGAGCTGCTCCCAGTAGTTAAACCTGTCTCTGATTAAAATGTCCTGCTCTGGTACATGCTGTTTGTGTTCAGCCCCTTGGATCCATCCACAAAGTCAATCAATACATCATGCAGAACACAGATTACAAGAGGTGCCACCCAGCCACCTTTGTGCCTGCAGTTGCTCTCTCTGGCAGCTCTCCCAGCAGCCCTGCAGACGGCAGACGCAGCACAAGGGAGAGCAAAAGTAGTTTATTGGCAGAGATGCACACTGTAACACAAATTGCAAGGCAGCTACCTTAACACATCCTGACAAGGAAGCTCTGACTGGGCTCGACACCTACATGATATACAACTCTCCAACTATACAGGTCCTGAGGGAGTGCAGCAGAGGCCTGCTACCCGGGAGAGATGCAGGTTAACATGCCAGGAGTTAGCCAGCACTGCTGCTCCCTTGTTAATATAAACAGCAGCAACTTGCCTTAAAGAAGGAAGCACAAAGTGACCTTCACTGCCTGGCAGTCAGCAGTCTTAAATCCAGCAACAAACACAACACAATACCTTACACGTCTCAGAATGTTTTTTAAAGAGAGCTAGAACATAATAGCTGCCTCCCCCACTGTATCTCAATTCACCCTTCGACTTTGGCTATTATGTGCTTTCTTGCTAAAGCTTCTGTGGCAATTTCCCCAGCTGCCTGATGCCTGAGGGCTGTGTCAGCTGCACAGCGAGTGCCTCCGAGGCACAGGCACGCTGTGAACTAACACTGCAGGATGGGGCACACAGCAGCCCCCCTCGAACGTACGTACGTGTGCCCACTGCCCAGCTGAATGCATTCGCTTCCCGAGGTTGCCAAGTGCTACTGAGCCAAACAGCTCCTCAAACTGTTACTCTCCTAAAAGAGCAGCCAAGTTCAACACGAGGGAGCTACCCTGCAGATCAAGCAGAAAGATGCTGGCGACTTCAGCGAGGCAAGGATTATAACAGAGCAGGTGGCACTTGTAGGAGTACATGCCTGGCTGAAGCAGCCTGCCAGTGCGCAGAGCTGCTCACCAAGCATCTCCACGAAGGAGTGAAGCAATCCTGGATGAATAACCTCCCACTGAACTGTCAGACAGTGATTCACTTTCCTGAAACCAAAAGGCTTTATAAAGGAAGTGCTTGAATTTTAGTTACCTGTTTATTAAAAGTGGTTTGAGTGGTGGTGAGTGATTTCAGGAGGTTTCAGGTGGTTGCAGCACCCAAAGGTGTTCTGGACCTTGGCATTGCTTCCTGTTCCTCTTCTGACATCCAGTATTTCCTCTGTAATGGTTGCCTGTATCCTATCAGCTGGTTTTCATCTTTGTCTCCTAGCACTCATGATGTAAGAAAACATATTCATAGGTTGTGACATCCTTCTCCAAACTGCCAACTGCTGACCCATCCCTGCTCCTCCACAATTTTCTGGATGAGACTGGACTTCTCATAATGACACAAATCAGCTTTATCAGCTGATATCAGTCTTCTCAAGCAATAGATACTGATTTTTTTTTAAGCTGTAAATCTACAGTGCCCAATGTGTGACAGTGACATATATTTTAATACTGTGCTAATATTGCACTAACTCTCAGAACTACTCTCCCATCTTGGAGAATGTGCAGTTGGCTGGTGACAAGTGTCATATTAGGAACCTCAACCACTGCAGCAGACTGCAAAGCTCTACTCTGACCACATCTCCTCAGAGGAACCTGGCCTTTGTCCACCACAGAAAATCACAGCATCTCCACACTGTGATCCAGCTGACAGAACAGCTTCCTGCAGGGAGATACCTTAATCATGCTTCTCAAGTTCAGCCTGACAGCTGGTAACACACACAGGCCCACTTGGCATTCACCTTCCACTTAGCACCATGAAAAACCTGACGTTTGACACACATGACAGGTACCACCAGCATGAGCCATCAGCTGAACAGTGTTTTTATTCCAAGTTACCCAACACACAGTACTTTATGAAAAGTCTCTGATTTAGGTCTATGTACATATACAGAAAAGTATTTCAGCCAAGTACCACATTGGGTTTTTGTTTAGTTTAATTTTGGGTTTTGGATGAATGGACGGAAAAGGGATAGACAGGCTCATGCAAAAAGAGTATTAGGAAGCTGTCAGCTTCCCTTCACTATGATTCATGTTGTCCTGAGACACAAGGTGAAATCTTACGTTGAAGAGTAATACAGCAAACCAAGATGTGCTGTACAAAGTCATTTATTTTTGCTCTTCTATTGCTTCTCAAGTGACAGTCACTTAATAAAGAAAATTTTTGGGAGCTCTGTGAACAAATGCAATAAATGTACAATTACATTCATTTTATTTCCAGTCCCATCACATCTATGCCATTGCTCTTAAGGCCTCTCATCACAATGGCACCAAGCATCTTCAGGTACATGCTAATATGTTATCATTGGCTCCCTGATAAATAAATTATGCATAGGAAGGCAGCTTTTGAGTCAGATTCTGTGTTAACAGTCATTCAGCTTCAGAAGAGGAAATTCCATTAACTAAAACATATTTCAAGGTAAAGCTCAGGCTGAAAAAATATAAATTATTTTGATGGTCAGTTGGCCAGGTCTGAAGGAAGGGTACCTCTTAATCTTAACAATCTTCTTGTTTATCAATCACCAGAAAGAATTAATGTGTGACCCAAAAAGCACTTGTTTGGCCTTAACCCCATAGTTTGCCATAGTTAATATTTTGTAACGCATCCTGAAGAGACCACCTGGGTTATCTGGGATACATACTTTGAAAGAAGGAACTCCCTGCAGCCTCATTACATGTTTTAAATCCTGATTTTCAATTGAGAACATTTAAACGGGGTGTTACCTAGCTGAAAGAGCAAATTTAATTCAGCTACTGAAGACTTATGTCCTTAGAATTTTGAAGTTCTCCACTATACTATGAAACATCCAAATAAATCACGGTGGAGAACCATATTGTTGTTGTTTGGGGTTTTTTTCCCCTCCAAAATGTGCAAACACAAACACCAAACACCCCCTTGCCCCTTAACAAAAGACAAAGAGGAACAAAACCCCTGACTTTGCCCCTGTGGAAATGGAGGAGAGCCCAGCTGTGCTCCACACGGGGAGCTCCGTGTCAGCTGCGTGGCTGGGAGGCTGCGCATCTTTATGTCACACCTTGCTCTGCCCTGGGCCTTCTGGGTGGCCAGGGACACACACTTGTCGCTCAGTCTTACAGAACGGTGTGGGAGTCAATGTCCCTTACCAGAGAAGCAACTTTTGATCAGTTCACAAAGAGCCTCTGTTTCAGCACATGTAAGACAAGAGTTCATACTGCTGCTGGGCTGGTAGGCCCTGCGAGGCCAAACTCTTCAAAAAGCCTGAAGTGCTTCCTTTCTAACACAGGAAAAGCCCTGCTCCAGCAGGATTTGCCTTTTCAGGGCCAGCATACTGTGCTCAATAAGCCCAGCTGCCACCTACCACTGCTTGAGAGCAGGGCTAAGCCTGTGCTTTCTCCTGTGCCTGGACTTGCCTTCTGCTAGGGAATACAGGGAAAGTTGCAATCTCAGGCTGACGCTGAAAGGTTACGGAGTTGTCATTGCTCCAAACCAACTCTTGCCCCATCTGCTTCCCTAGCATCTGTTCCCATAGCAGTTCCTGACTCCCCCCAGTGAAGGAAATTGGTCTGCTGCACACTGTTGGTACGGAAAGGATAGGAAAGGAGGAAGCAAAACTGGCGCTGTACCAAGCTCATAAGTATTGTCAGGCCTGTTGAACAAATCTGTTCTGCACAGGGCACAAATCACTGGCAATGATGAAATTTTTACCTACCTCAGAGATCCCTATGGAAGTGCCAAGCACGAGTTTCACTTTTCTGCTTCCTGGACAGACAGGGTAGCAGTGATACGCGACTGCACTGGGAGGAATAGTCACCTGAAGTAATTTGTGAATACAGTAATATGTGACTTACTAAAGAGCCTGAGACATTTTGGCTAGATCTAATAACCTCACACCTTAACAGATGCCATAAGTATTTCTATAGGGAAAAAGAGCAGAAATGTAGGGATGTACATGAACAGCGATAAAGGGCAGGGAAATGCAGGAAGAAGCAACTAATTGATATTAAGGAAATACAGAATAATTTGAAATACAAAATTAAACAATTCGATTGCAGTCAGGAGCCAGTTCGTGTTTTAAAAAGGTATGTGAACTTACAAATGCAGACATAGATAATAGTGTCAAGATTGCACAATAAAAATGACAAGAAAGGGCAAAACAAAACCAAGGTTCGATTTTGCTCACCAGAGCAAATATAGTGTCCTGGCACTCAGTAGCAAACTGTGGTGACTGGGCTCCTAGTTGATGCTTTTGTGATGCCAGGGGATCAACTGTGATGTTCTGAGCACTAGGCAGCAGCAGCAGACAGTTCAAACATCTGAACAAACCCTTCTTTCTTCCAAGTCTGCTAAAGATCTGGACCTGTAATACCCCAAATTGTCATTAAATAATTTAGTCTTTCCTTTCAATTCTCAACCACGAGAACAGGCACTGCATTTAATTAGTGTCTCAATTATCATTTAAATGTTTGCTCATCAAGTTCAATAAAGATCAAGCGGCTGAATTTTGAGACAAGTGGCTGTGTCATCAGTGATCTCCCAAGGGGTGACTTATTTAAAGGTTAGAAATTCATGCAAAGAGTTCTAAAAAAGCATTTAATCGGTATAAACTCTTTTGGCTGCAGACCCTGCCCCTGTGAGTAAGTGTCCAGTTCATCTGACCTTAATGGATTAGGATGTATTTCATGTGCCGCAGGAACAGACTGGTCCTAAGCTGCACTCACAAGCTTCTCTAAAAATATTTTCTATCAAGCAATTACACTGTAGAAAATTAGCAAGTGATTCACTAAAATAACCTAACTACACCAGGTGCTGAAATAAAGAGATAGAAAGGTGTGCAGCTGCAACTTCAAGGAGGTGTTCTAGTGGCTAGAAATCTGCTTCTCAAAAGAAAGAGTCTTAGATTTGCTTGACCTCCTTCCGACCACCAATCATCAGCCTATTCCATGAAATGTTTGTCTCTAATCACTGGAAGGAAAGGAAGACAGCAATGAAAAATCCCCAAACTTATCACACCTTTTTGAATGAAGATGCATCATCTTTGCTTTTATCTCTGGGTCGCCTACAAAGTCCGGTACTTGCAGAAATGTACAAATTTTCCTTCAGCTTAGGCATTTGCAGCAGCATTGGAGATGAAGAGAGCAGAGTTCCTGAATTTCACAAGAGTTCTTGAATTTCACAAGCAAGATACATAAGGAATTCTTACCGCAAAGCAGGCACATTATTTGTAAACCAAGTGTTTCTCATTTTCAAAATCCTGCTGGCCTCTAGTTGCCCCAGGCATTCCCTCAGAGCTCCAGCTAAAGACAGGACTTCCCAAGCTACCTCTTATCTTATTCTAGCCTACTGCTTCCCAGCTGTTAAACAGACCCTTGCCCTCAGTTCCTACATACACTTATTACCCTACTGTTGGCTAAATCAAGAGGCACATCACCAAAACAGTCGTACAAGTAGACAGTCTTCATTAGTGCCTCAGAAGCCTCATATTTAATGTTTGTTGCTCAGTGATTTGCAAGGTATATATTGCCTCAGGTTTCAAATCATTGGCAAAATGGCAGAAACATTCAGCAATGCTGAATCAGGAAACATCCATTGCTAGAAACTCACCAACAACCTCTCATCAACAACTATGTTGAGGTATGCCAGCAAGCATACCAGTTCAGACCAGTTCTGAACTTATCCATTTTCTCATAACACCTTGCATTATCTAAGTAGGGTATTTTTGTTTTGGAGTTTTGTCTAAACCCAAAAATCAGATATCAAATGTCTCAGAGAAACCCAAGCAAACCATAACAATTCAATCTTTTTTTGTTCATCAGATATGTAATCCTACAAAGCAAAAAAAACTAATTTCACCAAGGCCATCAATGCATGATTCAAATTTACTACAAGAGTTTTAGTCCAATCCTTGTGGACTTCTAAATCAACTGTTCTAAATCAACTGTTTCATTAAACTATTCAGCTGCTGAACTAGCCAATCCACAGTTCCCACTCACCATTTCACATTTATTTACTACCACAAGCTTTACCTGTTTTAAGCAGAGATTTGTTTAGCTGTCTGCAACCAATTATATTTATTGCAAGCTTCTGTCACAGGCTTTTTCCTCAGAATTTTGCCAATTACAAAAGAGGCTTAAAGATCAGCAAACTCCAAACTAATATGGCTAAGATTACAATTTGTGCTAATGACATTGAACTAAAACAGCTTGGCACCAACTGCAATGATGATATGAAATAGGGATACACAAATAATTGATTTCTCAGACTGGTTGTTAACTTAACGAAAAATATTTTCCCCCTAATTAGAAGGATTGCACCTTTGTCTTTAAAAACCCCAATGAGTTAAGACAAGTAAGTTAGTTTTGCTGGTGTTGAAATAAACTGCTGTTTCCATGTTGATTATTTTAACCCATACAATGCAATTGAAATGCCACAAGTATTATTCACCAAAGAAAGGACAGTTTTGTTACCCCAGTGCTTTGTTGCATTGTCTGCTCTAATTTCTAGGACACTCCAGGTTCAATAACCTCTGAACCAGATGAAGGACTGTAAGGTGCTGGGCACACCTCCAGCTCAGGCAATTACCAGCTGGCATAGGTGTGTACAGGGGAGGAGAGAAAGATTTTCCAAGGTGAAAAGCAGCACATCAAGGATTTTACAAACTTCTCACAGAGAAGTCTGCACCTCTAACTCTTTTATTTGGTGTTGGTTTGTTCAGTGATTTAAGAGTTATAGATCCATGAGTCAGTTCCCAAACATTTCAGGTCGAGGTTATCATTGAATCATAGCCTTTGTGAAATGCCCTGTCTCACTTTTCATGCAGAATTTTTCTTTCCTACTGCTGTTTGTATTGTTGCCTGAGCACTGCAAGCAAGCCTCTCAATACAAGAACAGTGTAACTTTCCCACCTCTCACTGCATAGAAATAATTTTGCCTTCCTTCATCCCCATACCCAGTGCATTAACATAGAGCTCATTCAAGACTGACAGCTTCTCATTTCTAAGCAGGAAGTACTGCAGAGATGGTGGAAATGTACAGTGCTGTAGCTAGGAGAGAAGAAATACAGGCAGTACAAGCTAACTAGACAAATATTTGGTCATCACAGTCCCTAATGTTGTCTTAGATGGCGTTTGAAAATTAAATAAAATAATTGTGGGAAGAAAACGGGGTGACACATTCTTCCCATCTTCCCCGTGCTACAGTTTACCCCTCAGCCTACCACTTAAAAATGTTCTTACCTAAACAGAAATGCCACAAAGAAACTTCCCAAAGCCAAAACCAATCTGCAGCCTGAGGCAGGGCAGAAAGGTGTTTGGGTGCAGCCTGGCTCCGCCTCCTGAAAAGGTCTGTGCACAGGGTGCTTTTGCTTTTCATCTGGGTAATTAAGCCTGTTACCTCCTAGTAATAATGCAGGAGTAGGTATGCAGACTATCCAACACTTCTTTAGCAAGAGAACAGGCTTATCTCTGCTGCATTTGCTCTAAGGGCAGGCTACACAGTTTCGGTTGTAGCCAGGAATAGGTATTTCCATCTCATCCTGGCATCCCCTGTTAGGCATTTTTATTATCACAGTTCAGGGTTCAAGCCTTAAAAATACCTTCCAGAAGGAAGATAATAAACAGTGCAACATCCACATCTTCAACACTCTGGAATTCAACTGCTGTATGAATATGTGTGTTTAGGGGTTGAACCCACCATCAGGAAGACTGAGTTCCTATGAGACTGCCAACACAGCGTACAGACATTTTGGGATAACAGGGATTAAGCTCCCAAAGGAAAAGGCAAAGTGCAGACATGCCAGCCCACCTGTTCATTCAAAACTGCTTTAGAACAGAAAGCTGATTGCCACAAAAATCTCACTATAAATCAGGAGAAAAATAATTATTAGACACACATGTTAAGGGTGAATACTAATCTCTTACTGAATGCATCCTTCCTGTCACTGTTGTTCTGCAGTACTGAAATTTCTTTGGCCCTCTCTTTTTTATAGGTGCATGTCTTACTGAGGAAGACCTCTAAGACCAGTACATTTCCTTCAGTAGAACTCAAAATATTTGATCAAATGAGACTGGTTTCAACATTCTTATTTTATGTGTAAGAAAACAGAGGCAGAAGGAAGTGATCTCTCAGCAAATCAGCAGCAAACTTGAAAGAGGGCTCAGGGTCACTCAGCTCTGCCTCAGCACTTCAAGGAGGCCAACCCAGCACTGCCTCAGCACCCAGGCTGGTAAAAGACACTTCTGTCTGTCCATCCATCCATCTGCCCCGGGGCATCTGTTGGGCAGGGACCGTGGGCTACAGTGGAGTCTCTTTAAAGGCTCCCATCAACCTTACCTCTCATCAGCAGCCCACAGTTGAAAAAACCAAATATTAGTCCTTGGAAGCAATATCTTTTAAAGGGTAGAGACAACAGATGTCCATGTGTTACAGTTCTAATATAAATATCAAGTCCATTGCTTCTGTTGCCAGGCATTCTGGTTGTGACTTCAGTTTTCCCACAAAGAGAGTGCAGAAGCAAAGCACAGATGGGGAAATATTAGTTAAACCACCAAAAAAAAAAAAAAGATATTGCTATTTTTCTGCAAAAGGAAACAACATTTTTAGAAAACACAAATGTAGTTCCAAGCTAAGTGGTTAATATTTTTTTAAAATTCAAATGGAGTGGCAGATCAAATTTGTAATTAGGATTTTAAAGGATGCAAAGTCAAGACAGCAATCCTTCTGGCTTCTGCTATGGTAATTGCTTTTAGAAAAATCAATATATAGTTTTATATTCATGAAATCTGAGGTAAATCCTAGAATAGGGGTTGAATCTGTTCCTGCTTCTCTAGAAAAATTTATCACATAGAGGAAACACTCTGATGAAATTTAAAAATAAAAAAAATATTGATTTTTTTTTAACCCCTTCCAAGAAATGACAACTATTTTCCAAAAGCACTCAAGAGGAAAAATATGATTTTTCTGGGTACCTTTTTTAAACTGACCTTTTTTTTTTTTCATGAGGGTAAGTTTTCTCGAATTTTCAGTCTTCAAGACGATCTATGCGCTGTTAGAAGTCTTCTGAAAATATACATAGTTACATAGAAAATTTTAAAGGTGCACCCCACAGTGTTAGTGAGAATAAAAATCTTCTCTAGTCTGAGGAAAAACACTGGATGGTCATACCCAAAGAGTAAACCATAGGAGGGACTGAGAGACACATTCTAAAGGAAAAAAAATGGGGCAAGGATCAACACGTTGGCAAAGCAGCAGCTTTGATAAGTATAATCAAGACAGCTATTTTTTACATACTACTTATTTGCAGCCTCCAGACCTTCATGTTCTGCTGCTTGTACATGGAAAAAGTATATTTTACAGTTTCTGTTACCCTATGGCCTTCACCTCACAGGACAACAATTTCCCAGCAAAACAAAAGAATTTTGAAGTTACAAGACTGCAGCCTCAAAAACTGAGTGGAATCAGCAAACCCAGAAATCGAATAAATGGCTAACAGTGAAAGAAGAAAAAGAAAATTAAAAGTTAGGACCTAAAAAGGAAAATTAATCTCAGCAGATGTGTCCAAATATGGAAGAACTTTGTCAGTATTTGTCAACAGGAGGCAGTGAGTGCAAACTGGAATACAGGAGATTACACTTGAACAGAAAAAATAAAATTGCTTTACAGTGAGTCAAACACTGGAACATGTTGCCCAGAGGAGTTGTGGAGTCTCCCTCCTTGGAGTCCCAGTCCTGGACAACCTTCTCTAGCTGACCCTGCCTGAGCAGGGGAGGGGACTAAATGGTCTCCAGAAGAACTTTCCAACCTTAACCTTTCTCTGTGTGAATTTGTTTAATGGGTAAAATCATATCCCTGAGGCAGCCCTGTTGCAGGCTGCCTGCCTTAGTCCAGTGACTCTGGTCCAAACAATAGACACCTACTGCTTCCAAAGCTCATTTGAACCGCACTGACTCCACCTCATCCCTTGAGAAAGTAGCAAAAGAAAGTAACTTTTTTCTCTCAGATTGTTCAGTAAGGTCCTAGGCTGACTGCCAAACTCTTTAATTTCTTTTCAGAAAGTGAATCAAACAGATTTGTAACTCTAACCCTTCCCAAGTCTGGGGCAACAAGCTGTCATCAATGTGACGAGTAGGTTTACGTCACTGGTCACTATGTCTTTGTCCACTCTGTGAGATTGCTCAGAAGGTGATTTAGTACAACAAAACACAACTGTGTTAAAGGCTTTTCACATCACTCTTTAAAAACTCAGCTGGGGCTAAAATAGATCACAGGAGTCAAGCAGTAGTTACTGTCTTTTTCTGCTGAGTTGAGCTAGTTTTGGATCACTGACCAACTTATCATGTTTTGCTTTCACAACAACAACAAAAAAAAGAAACAAACAAAATGAAAGGAGTCAGTCTACAGGTGAAGATAGATCCTGTAAGCTAAGTTTGTTTGACTGTCAAAGATCAGACACTTGCAGCACATTTTATATGTAGATTTGCTTCAAAACCTGCCCTCTATCTCAACATGTGTTTGATAACCTAGAGAAATCAACTGATAACATTGACTGTCTCAGTGAGGAAAAACCCAATGAAAAGAAAACAAAATGTACCTCTTCTAATAATTAAATATCAAAGCCTACAAAGTCACACAAGTTGTCTCTTGTCAGATGTCCAGCAGAGAAAATTTTGTTTCTTTTTCTGAAGAATAGCTTAATGAATGCGATTTCAAAATATATACTAATGCTCTTATTGCAAGTTTATTTCCCAGTATGAATCACCAGCAGAAAGGCAGTTTGAGAGATTTTAAGGGTAGGAGCTGAAGGCAATGACAGCCCAGCGTGTACTTGCGAATGGGAGGAGTAGAAATCAAAGCCTTTGCCCTCCGCTTCATGGCTTGATTGACCTGGCAATTACACAGGCCATTGCCCTGAGCTGCTGCAAACTTTCTTCCACAGCATTGAATCTTATTTTCTAAGGGTTTACATTCCTGATCAGACTTTTTTTTTCCAATAAGCACCTCTTTTCATCAAGCAATGCCTGACATATAAAGAGTGGGGTAGAAGCAAGGAAAGAGAAATTATGTAGGAGCAAATTATAAGTGTCCAAGAGCAAATTGACAGTGTTTGTTCACGTGGAAGAAAATCATATTAAACACTTACTGTGTTCCAGAACATCACAGGGTGACACATTGCTGTGTTTTATCAAGGTATTGCATCCTTTTTCAAACCAAACCCATTGACTTTCCATTGTTCACAGACTCAACAGCCACATGAAGGCCATCAGTTTGCATTTAAAAGCCAGTGAATCATTTCTGCTCGCTCTGTACATAGTCTGGTCTTGCCCTTTAAGCTACAACTTCTGTACAGAAATTGGAGGTCACATATTCAAATGACTGTGCTGCAAATGAAAAAAAGATACACAGCTGCTTTAGCAGCCCAGGTATTGAAAATGAGGAGTATAGAAATATATTTTTATTCCACTTATGTTGCTAAGGGAAAAAAATGTTTCTGAGATTCTCCAGTAAGATTTTGCTACAAAAATATTCCAACCTTCTGCAACTTGACTACAAAGGAACACACATTTATTAGTCAATCATACCCCTTCACAGCCAAAATGAGTGCCAAAGACTGATGTGCTTATCGACAAATGAAACAACAGCAGCACCAAGAATAGATAACTTTCATCCTCCCTTGTGGTCCATTTTGAAGTAATTAGACGCTAATGCTTTCTAATGGTACCCACAATCTGTTTGCTGCTCTTGTATGCTTTGACAGCTTGGGATAGGCAGAGTTGAAATTTTTTCCTCATTGAGTGAATAAGGAACGTTTTAACTTCAATGAATGAGATGCAAACTCTTATTTTAAAGAATAGAGAAGAATTCAAATTCTGCTCGCAGGCAGTAGAAAAATTACATACTGTACTTTTCCAATTCCGCTGAGAAGTGAGGAAAGATGCTTCTCCTTTCTAACAAAGTGAAGGAAATTGCTTTGGGCAGGCCGCTGGCTAGACCAGGGCTCTCTGTGTCCTGATTAACCACTGGCTGCATCAGTCTGGACATAATTTTAGAGGCCAGAGTCAGGGGTGTGAGGGTGTTCTGCTGCCAGGTGCTGACAAGGTGCCAGGCAGCCTCTGCAGCCTCTGGTGGCCACAGGACTCACAGCACTGGTGAGGGCATGGGAGGGCTTAACTGCAGATAGGGCTTAACTTATAGACCCTTATGTCTCTCCTCTCTATATTCAGTCTACTGTGATAACCATCACACAAGGTAAGCAAGAAGGGCAGGAATGGGGATCAGTTGTCATCCTTGTTTAAAACAAAATCACAACACACATGTCCCAAGCCGGTCCCAAAACAGTACCTACTGATTCAAGGTTGTGACAGTCAGCCCATGCCCGAGAAGGCTGTAGACTGGCAGGGACATAAGGATGAGCATGCAGCTCCTGAGAGCTCCAGAGACCCCCTGACCTATAGCTTCAGTCTCTCTGCCTCAGCTGCCCTCACACCCAGCCACGACTGCAGCAGCAGCTGTCTGGCACAGCAGCATCAATCTTTGGCACACACCTCTCCTTGTACTTTTTTATTCATAACTATGTCCTGGAGTTGGCTTCTTGAAATCACTTGGGTATTAGTCACCATCAGGTGAAAAGCAGAGGAAGAGCTATCCTCAGAAAAATGGAAGACAACGTACTAGGTAGCTGTTGGTCACATTTACCACTAAAAGACTGACCACCTTTTAATTTTTCCCGACACAGGGGAGGGGCAATCCTGAGTCTGAGTGGTAATGACAAGCATTAATTTCTGTGACCACCTGCCTTTTCTCCCTACCCTGGCTCCCCGCTCCCTCCAGCCCACCTCTATCTTCAGGCCCAAGGACACCCTTTTGGCTTGGCCAAGCCCCTGGTGCCCTGCTGTCCCAGCCAGGCTCCCTGGGCATCACCTTGGGGTTCCTGATAGAGCCCACTGCTGTCGCCAGGTCAGCACTCCCCTCACACTTGGGCAGCCCTGCTCCTCCTGCACCCTCGGAGCAAGGTCACCACTGCTTTCCCTGCCACTGCACCAGGAGCAGACCATCAGTGAAAGGGAGACAGCTGTTCTTACACGTACTGCTTTGAGAAGCCCACCCCTTCCACTAGTAGGATCATCCCACCTCAGTGTGGATGAGTTATTCATCTACTGAGATGGGCAGCCTACCCGTGGAAAAATACTTTTTGCTTTGCTGTTGCATGAGCCACCACTGATACAGCTCTCAGCACAGGGCTTTGTTCTACTTCCAAAATATTCCCAACTGCCTGTCATTTCACGCTCTCCTGCCTTCACCTTCCTCATCCTCCCTGTTATTTCTTTTGCATTTGACACCTTGTCTTCTTCCTCTACAAAGAAGTACAGCCAAATTGCATAAGCCTGTTGCATAAATCCCAATTGCAAACCCCAAGATGCCTGTCATGATGCCTTGTTTCTGGTATTCTCTTCCCTCAACACCCCTCCATCTGCCCCCGACCCCCTGATGTTCTCTAGCTCTCTAAATCTTCAGACAAGAGCTATCTTACTATCAGTTTTCCCCTGATGTAATGCCAAAGGCCAACTACCTTGCCAGGTTATTAATGGCAATTATTACAATTACAAATTCAAGAAGAATTATTTTGCAACTAAATTAAACATCTAAAGTAAGGGCAAGTACATGTGATGAATACCCAAGAGCTGTCAAATCTCTACAATTAGTATCTGTTCAGAGCAAAAGGAAAAGTCTCTGAAGCAGCACTGAATTACAGATCTTTGTGTTCTTTTATTACAATTTTTCATTGTGGAATTGGAGAGGATATATATCACACAAGAATGACCAGTTCCAAGGCTCCTGTGCACATTCACTACATAAAATCTGAAACTTCAAAAAACTTACTGAATGTTTACCAACCCCACTAGAAAACAACAGTCTTCATTTCCATTTTGGTCAATTTGTGTAAAAAATCAAAGCAATAAAAACAAACAACTCTACTGCAATCAAACCTGTTTTATTTTTTCCATTGTCTGTTCCCTTCACCATGTTTAAAGTAGGAACAAAAGGCTTTCAGCCAGGGTTTCAGTATGCATGCCCAATCATGAAAGACAAATACTTCTTTTATCAGCAATGTATTGATGAGTAGACAAAGCTACTATTTCATTTCCCCTGCTAAGATGGAGGTAAAGCAGTGCATCCATCAGAACTGCATTACAACCTCTAAACTGGCCAGGTAGTGGGATCAAAAGAAGAAACAGACATGACTCTCCATCTTAAGACATTTGTTCAAAGCCACACTTTTTCCTTCCTCCACAGAGGACTTTGTAAAAACGTTTCAGAGGCTGCTGAAGATGCAGCATGACAAACAAACTGAGTAACAAGAAAGCTCCATGAGCGAAGTCATTCATGCTAAGCAACCTTTACTCCCCTGTTTGACAGTTAAGGATGTGGAGCTGCACCAGATGGGATAGAAATTTCCCCCCTGGGATCAGAGGCATTTGTTCATCAGACATTTGTGCCAGCACAGAGGAAGCTGTGCCAGGAGAAGACATCATGAGCATTTGATTCTAGCTGCATAGCTTGTCTCTAGTGCAGGCAGCATTTCTTTACCCTCCTGTAAGTGCTGTTTCAGCAGCGCTGTAAGAACTTGCAAATTAGACATATAGTTCCTGCTAAAAGTTGTCTTAATTTTCACCTACATCTTTCTGAGCTGGAATCTCAAGCAGTGAAAGAACTTTTAAGGGTGGTAGCTGGGAGCTCAGTTTTTAAGTGTCATCCTTGTTATTGACCTTTCTGTACAAACAGTGGAATCATAGAATATCTCAGGTTGGGAGAGACCCATAAAGACCACTGAATCCAACTACATTTGATATATCCATTGGACAGATTCAGGTCAATCAGGTGATTGGAGTACAAAGAATTAGGCATACAATAAAATAAACCATCTAAATGATTTTCAGTCTGCAGGGAACACCTCTGGCTAGACAGAGTTGGCTGGAGTTGGGAAACTCACATGGCAGGAAGAAAGTAAACAAGTGTATTCAATTAAGAGCAATCCTAAAAGCATAGCTTTTATAATTAAGGTATTATAAAGGAAACCCAAATTCTTCAGAGATATAAGAAATACTTAGAATTCCAATGTTGTTTGTCTGCCAGTCAATTCTCAGTAGAGAATTTTCCTGTCAGCCAAGTTTAAAGGCCTGGGCTCCAGACAAATTGACTGCTCATAAAAAGAAAATCCATTACATCAGAACTTTTCGCTGTATGCTGAGCTTTGACAGGCTGGAGAATGATGTCCCCCACAGAGTCAAACCATGTGTAAGAACAAAGCCCATATGGCTGTGTTGTTGTTCTTCTTTCTCTCGTCTCTCTCAACAGATAATTTCCGAGCTTAAATTTGCTAAGATCCCTTAACAGAAAGAAACCCTGCAAAAATTGCCATCTCCAGCCTTACTGAAGTTCTTCAAAGAGCAAATTGATACTTGGACTCAAAAGACTTCTTTCAGGTCATAGCTTTTTAAGGAAAACATGGCTTTCTGCAAAAATTACTGTACTCCATCTCGTACTTTTCACCTGGTCATTATTCAGGCTGTAGGCTTGTTAGCATGAGGAATTCCTACAGGCTTTTATAGCCTGCTAAAACTCCCAATATGCATTATGGCCTTCACACATTAGAGCTGCACAATACTATTAATAACAGAAAATGGAAGGGAAATTTACTGACAAATTACTATAATTGAATACACACAATCCACTAACAATGTTTTAAGAGAAAAATACATTACATATAAGAAAGAAATATCATTTTGTGTTATAAGAAGGGACTGAAGTCAGCAAGGCAGAGATAACAACACCTATTAATTATATCTATTCCAGGCAGACTCCTTCCTGGCTTGTTTTTAACTTTCATTAATGTGGACTCCACAGCTATGCCACTGTATGCCACTTTCACCGAGGCTTTGCTGCCTTTATAATTAGCAAGCTTTACCAAAGTCCTGAACCTCCTGTGTTGCAGTATATGCTGTGCACCAAGGACATGAAGGAAAAAAGTAAAATTCCTTTATATGGCAATATCCTTTTAGGTATTTGAAGGCTACTATTACACAGATCTCTCTGATTGATCTTTCTCTTTCAGAAAGTGTGATGTTCAGATCTGTATATAGCACTTATGTTGCAGAGTAATTTGAGATGTGAGCTAACAGCAAATATCTTTATAGATAATACTTCCAGTTACACTATTGACTATTACATCTTTGTTGCAATTAGTGCAAGTGAAGACACAACAGATCTGTGTAGCTGGAAATCAGATCCTGTGGTATAAATTAAATTTAAAAGCTCTTAGCCTCACACTTTAAAAGGACTCAGTATTACAGCAAGCTGATTCATTAATGCTATCTCTTTGTGTTGGAGAGAGATAACTTCCAATAGTAAAGACTTCCCAAACTTTTTGCCACTGATTGTCACACTATTGGGATGGAATTATAAGATGTACATCCGATTTTTTTATACTGTGTTCAGCAACTATTATGAAAGGAAAATCCATGTCTTCAAGGATGTTTCTGATCAAACACACCCCCAGAGGTCTCCAAGAATCACGACTATTGCTTATTTGGCATCTTCACCTTCAGAAAATGAGGTGGGATAGAGAAGCAGCCACAGAGCTGTTAAGCTAAGTGGATTCTCTTACAACACCACAACACAGTATTAGCAGGAGGCACAGCAATTGAACGGTGGATAACCAAACTACCCAGGTATCACAGACCAGAAAGAATGAATCACAAAAAATGGACACAGAGCAAAACAGATCCAGGTTCTCAGCAAAAGACCAGGAAGTATAAAAAATATCAAAACTACTTCTATAAAGAACAATGAAAGTATTTCTGTTAATCTATTCCCAACCACCAACCCCCTAGTTACAGCTTTCTCAGGTTTCTTGGAGAATTGGCTACTGAAATCAAACAGATGACACAGTTTCACACTGATTACAGTGGCACAGTGTGCCAGTTTCCCTCTGTCCCTTCACTGACGTGCCCAGGAACTGTCATCTCTTGGAATTTAAAGCCAAGGGTCACTCACATAGTGGAATGCACTTCATGTCTTTCAAAACATCATTAGGACATAATCACTCATCATTTCCAAATAAATCAATCATGCCTCCAAGGCTGAAGTCTTAATGCTATACTTTATGCCTAACCACCTCCCTCTAAAATAGACTCTCTCTCCAAGAAACTGTCTGCGGGAGGAATATATATCTATGTCAGACCAGCTTCCAAGTAGCACTGAGTTCATTAATTCCTGTTAAGTTTTCCTTTATATTTTTCATAAGTGTTTCTCCACTCCTTGCCTTTGCTCAAATTCACTAGACAGATTACCATGACCCAAAGCTCTACCATATAACCCCCGGAACCATTACGAGAATATGTATTGACTTTTCACTTTGGAGCAGAGGCACGGTTTTTTGTTTCTTGTTTTTTATGTTTGTTTCTATCATTCATCTCATCTGGGAACAGAAGAATAATTTAATGTCTACCTACAAATTCTAAAAGATCTGTGCATAATTCATGCACTGGAGGAGACCAAATTACCACCCACCTGCACCTGTGGATGTCAAGAGATTAATAATCATTAATAAGCTCCACTTTCTCTTAAACTGCACCAAATAATACATTCGATCAGCGTCACTGTCAACTTTGGAAAGCAAAACAGATGCATCACTGGAAGGCAAATGTTCTTTTCTAGACTAAAGAAAATTCATGAGAAGGGCACACTGTGGATCTCCTCACCCCAGACTTTGAGTTCAGCAACTCATTTCACAGGAGAAGAGCAGCATGCACTTATCTCACAGCTTCAACCTTTGCTGTGGGAGTCCATCTTTGCATTAGGGGAAAAAACCAAACAGATGAAAAATACAACTCCCATGTCATGGAGTGTAAAAGGAAATCAGCATTTTCTTTTTTTGTTACCAGTCAGTGAAACAAGTCTGTCTGACCCCCTTCCACACACACTGAGCTGTTCAGCTCGAGAAAGTACCAGCTCCTGCTGCTAGATCAGACCAATTTCCTCCTACCTGTTTTGTAGGCAAAGAGAAAAAATTTATATCCTAGCAGCCCTCCTGCTCCAAGAATGGAGCCTGAAGTGTTGTCTCCATTGTGACAGTGGAGCTCAGGTCTCTCCAGGAAACAGGGTGCCTGGTGCTACACGATGCAGAGCTCTGTCACAGCACAAGGGTCTTTGCCAGGTTTTTATGCTAACCACCGTTTATTCTCTAAGTGTCAGCAACGCAAATGGGATATTTGATCCAGAGTTGCTCCCTTTTGGAGATTCAGCACACCAGGGTGCCCCCATCCCTCATCCTGAGAGAAGCTATGCTCCTGGGGTCTCCCTGCCCTTCCCTCAGGCTTAGGGGCTGCACTGCAGCCAGGAGGGTCTCTCAGCCCTGTACCCACCAGATTCCCAAAGAGACATGCCCAGCTGAGGACTTGGAGCTTCTGCACCAGTCCCTCCTCCTCCATCCCATCCTTGCCCTGCTAAGGGCTCTTGGCTGCACATGTCACCGTGGGACAGGCCCAGGGACACTGTCTGGAGCACCTCCTGCCCCGGGCTCAGCCTGCCAGACCTCCTGAAGAGGAGGCACTGAGGGTGCCCTCCGGGTCAGTCCCAGCTGCACATGGTGTGTGTCCAAGGGCAGCACTCGGGCACTTCAGGCCCTGACCAGAGTTCTGCTAAAGAAGTGACCACTGATACCCCGAGCATGAGCCTCCCAGATCAGCACTAAATTTACCCTTTCCACTTACCCCAAATATGTTGTCCACAGTCTTCAGCTGCTTATATTTGCCTTGCTTGGGGTTTGTTGGCTTTTTTTGTTTGTGGGTTTTTTTTCGTTCTGGTTTGGCTTTTTTGGGGTTGGGAGGAGGGGTGAGGGAGGTGTGTTATGGGGGTTTGGGGGTTGTTTTTTTTAGGTTTCTACCCTATGGATAAAATATCCCCCAAATTCAAAATGAGATATTGATAATATAAGGAATAATTAGTTTCCAAAAATTTGCAAGGTAAACAAGGAACATTTCACTCCCCATGGCCTTAAGTAACAACCCTCAGTTTCCATTAAGTGTCTCAGTGTAAACTGGTAAAGCATTAAAGCATAGAAGTAGCTTCTCTGAGAAGCCTAAGACATTGTATTAAATCCATATAAACACATCAGGTTTTGATTGCTGCTTAGGAGTAGTTACAATATGTAGCTCTAAATTATTTAACATAATTGTTTACTCAGTAATTTCAGGTTCCAGCACCAGGTAAAGACAGATATGTATGACCTAAATCATCCTAAAATATCACAGCTACTGGAAGCTATTTACAATAGTGCTTCCATGTGAAAGATGCATGCTCTGGAGTTGGAGTACTTCTCAAGGAGGTCAGAATCAGCATGGACAGTGCTGTGTCCTTCACATCTCCTTACTTACTGCCTTACTGCATTGTTGTACCTAATCAGTCAGCTGGCTTTGAGGAAACCTGTGTCTGGTTGTAGTTGATGCCAACTTTATGTCAACCTCCCAGTTCTATCACATGGCTGAAATTACCCATCTGGAAAAAAAAAACTTAGAAAGAATATACTAGGAACATCTAGTGCTTCCCCTCCCTGCAAATGGGATGAAGCCAATCAACTGTGAACTAAAGTAAGAGCAGAAATTGGCATAAATTATGCAAACTATCTCGACTGAACATTTTTTTCCCTTCACCATATCCATGCTTTACCTAAGGCAGAAAAATTCTTTCAGACAGCTGTTATTTTTTTTGGCTTCTTTCATACATCACCAGGAACACCTCCCACTGGGTTGCTCAGGAGATTGCTAAAATAACATAAGTAATACAGCACAAGTATTCTATCATTAGTCATCGGGATGAAGATCATTCTGGCTTTGTCTACTTCTCTCCATGATTTCTTTCACTGCATCAGTACAGTCCTTTGTTCTCTGTGAACACACTCATCATTCTTCAATCCTTGTAGTACCCATGTGACAAGTTATTACACTCAAAGCCTTATTATGGGCAAAAGGGGAAACACCTCATTTGGGAAGCCAAGAATTCTATGTTAGACTAATTAAAATCCTAACAGCCTAACTAAAATACACTAAAGTGTTATTACAGTGCAGTTACAATGATATCAACCTTCGGAGTCCCAATTATCTAAACAACACCATGTACAGCTCAGCAAAAGAATCAAAGATTGCTATACAAAAGTGTCCTCTGATAAGCTTTCCCTTATCCTGTCCCTTTGACTATCAAGTGTGACAGTAAGTTAGCCCCAAAGATCAGCCTGGGGAGAAGGACAGGGGTTCAAGTTTGAAATAATTTGTTAGCATCCCCAGTCCTTTGCTAGAAGGAGCATCATGTCCATGATGGGGTTTCTTCCTCCCCTTTGCTGAAAAGTATATCATCAATGGTTTTTTCCTTCTCCCTCCAGGGCCCACATTTGAGTAATTTAATAAATTTTCTAGGATAATTGTACACTTAAATGTTTATTCTCTGATGTGCAAGTTGCTATTGCATCCAAATTTGCTATAGGTAAGAAATTCTCTCCATAAATTGAACAGTTCTCCTCTTTCTCTTTGTTACCACTAAAACTGGTTTTGTCCAGCTCTACAGTTCTTTAACTGAGCTGTCAATAACCTTAAGTTTCCAGTATTATTCTTTGCCCCTTTCATTACCATCTCATGTCTCTACTCCTCTACATCACATCCTCTGACTTTTTTTATGGCCTCTACTCTCATACCACACCTACATAATCCCATGTGACTTTATGCTACAGCAATAAATGTTTCATTTGAATAACTGCTTCTTATAATTGCCTATATAAAATTAAGGTAATTCCTAATGCTTATACGAAATTAAGCAAGAGCAAAACAAATTAGGCAACAGCTTCCTTGTCGTGAGGAAAAACAAAACTAATAAAAAACCTGTCACTGATAAACAAACAAAACTAAAGCCCTAGGATGGCTAAGGCAAAATCAGACAAAGCCTAACACAATTCAGTCCTGAGGCCTTACAAAGTAGGCAGGTTATAGGGCTATAATGACCAAGATACCCCACTCTTCCCGAAGCATCATAGCTCAAGTCTCAGTGTCCTAGAGCTTTGTGGGCTCTTGAAGCCATTGAAACGTAGTGGGCACTTGTCTGTGTTACTTCCAGTCCCATATGGCCAATTATATCCCTTCACAGGCAAAGAAAATGCCTAGGAGGTAATTAAAAAATGATTTAGGAAAACACTCCAGAACCCCACCACCCCAGATCCAGCTATAAATAGATGTGAATGTACCAGGTTCTTCAATTTGCTCCAGACAGTCTCTGGTTTGCTTTTGCTTCTGTAAGTGTAGATCAAATTGAGAGGGGTGGAGAGCGTGTCTTTAGCAGCTGGAAAGGGGGAAACTGTGCATCTCCTCAACAGAAGGTGTATTACACACCCCAAGTACCAGTCAGTCAATTCTAGGCTGGGAACCTATCACACTTGTTAGTCAGCCAATTATACTTTTTCTTTTCTGCTGGATTCAAGATCTTGAAAGTTTATTGATGTATGTATCATTTGTGCTCATTATGACAAAGGTTTCATCTACGTAAATTGCCACTTGGTTGTGGTTGTGGCCTCACTTTACAAAAGTTTGCCACCAAATTTCAGTCAAAATTGTCATCAGTTCTCCTGAAATACACCAGGTGAAAACAAACTGCAGCTTTAGCAGAGCACAGAACAGGTCTATGTGACTTTTCAAGCATCCCCTCAATATCCATCCCCAACTAGGAGTGGGAGGGGAAGCTGCTGGTCCACTTTCATCTCCTGAACACAGTGTTTCATGGACAATATCTGAAGCCTGTAAAGTATTTGCAGATCTTCTTCTCATTTGCCTAGACTAACTGGCTTCCACAGAGACTAAATATAGTGGATCTTAATCTACAAGGCTGTGAAAAAGTCAGTCAAGTCCTGACAGCATAAACCAAATAAAATAGGCTCTTTTTCCCTCCCAAGTATAAAGTAGTTTAGAGAAGCAGATGTTACCACCTTATGGCAGAGAAAAAAGGCCACATTTTCAGGCAAAACAGCCCCTTAATACATATTGAAGAGCCTGCACAGTGGAATACTTGGTGTAATCCAGAAAAGTCCAATTTGTGAAAGCAAGTAATTGCCTACAGCTATCTTTTGAGACCTTGAAGGAAAGAAGAAAGCCGTTGAAGAACGTACCCTTCTATGCTCAGCAGGGTCTGCAGTGCTACATCCTCATTATGCCAGGCACCACACAGAGTGCAGCTTGTAGAAGACTGAAGGTTGTAAGGAGATCCTCTACTGTTACATATATTTACCAAACCAGAACAGTCGCTCCATTTTGAGCTAAGCCTATTCACTTTAATCCAATATATACTTGAATGAAGCTGTCCTTATTCAAGCTTCCCTGTCAGACCAATCCAACTCTGCTTTTGAAGAATTGTTGAGGTTGGAAGGAGACTCTTGAGATCCTCCAGTTCAGCCCCTGATCAAGCAGGGTCAGTGGGAGTGGGTTGCAAAGGACTGTGTCCAGTCAGGCTTTGAATACCTCCAAGAATGATGACTCCAAAACCTCTCTGGATCATCCGTGCCAGTGCTCAATCACTTATATAGTAAAAAAGTGTTTTCTTATGGAATTGGATGGAATTTTCTGTGTTTCAGTAGTGCCCACTGCCTCTTGTCCTGCCACTAGGTACTACTGAGAATAGTTTGTCTTCTTGACTCCCATCAGATATTTATACACATTGATAAGATCTCCACATGCTTTCTCTTCTCCTGGCTGATGAGTCAAAGATGTCTCACAGCCTTTTCTCATGTGAAAAATGCTCTGTCCCCTTAGTCATCCCTGTGACCCTTTGCTGGACTGTCTCCAGTATGTCCCTGTCTCTCTTCTACTGCAAAGCTCAGCCCTGGACACATCTCTCCAGATGCAGCCTTGCCAGCTGAGCAGTGGGGAAGGATAACTTCCCTCAGCCTCCTAGCAGCTCTCCTCCTAATGCAGTCCAGGATGCTGATGGTTGCCTCTGCCAAGAGGGTGCACTGCTGGCTGGCCATCACCTTGCTGTCCACCTGGACTCCCAGGTCTTTGTCTGCAAAATCACATGATCTGTGATTTGAGCCTATAAACACACACGGGTGCAGGAGAGAGTCCTTGTTTCTGGCAGTGAACACTTGTGTCCAGAAGATGCGCAAGTGTCACATTGGGGTAATGGCACCAGGTGGCTGGAGTAGCCAGCGTGCTGTACCAGCATTCATTCATCGCCCCTGACATATTTGGTATATTTTATTTTCCTCCAAAGAATGGCAGGGAGCAGGTGGAAAGCTTTTCAACACAACTAACTGGCTGATCCTCCCTGAAAGTTCACATACTATTCCCATAGTCTTCTGAATTAACTACTCTTTCCAGTGGGTTTGAGAACACCTGGCTGCCCACATGCTTGGCGTATATGCAGTAACATGAGCTCTTGATCCAGAAGCTGAGAACATGTCTTCAAATTTCCAACAGCAGTTGGAACCACCTATAATCTAAACCTGAGAATCCTTAAAGAGTGCATTTTAGCCAAAAACTTCCCTGGCTGGTATGGTATCATGCCTATGCCGTGTTTATTTCCTGTGCTTCAGACTCAGATTCAGCACCAGGCTGAAAACATCCATTGCTGACAGAGGACAAAAAGCAGGATTAGTCACATTCGAGCAACCGCTTCCATACCTTCTTCAACTTTAGGAGCCTTTGAGTACTTGCCACGTTGTTTCTCCTTTCATCTCTGTACAAGTCATTGCTGATTCACAGAGGTAGAAGAGGAAAATAATGAGGGAAGCGTATATTTTGCAACACTAAAAAAAGAGATATTAGTTTTCCCAGCTGGAAAAAGCAAACAATAGAAACAAAATGAAACAGTTATGTTTCTAGTCGAGCTCAGTCAAGCCTTGTAGATCCTCCCACACACTCACAAAACTCACCCTCCAGGTCTGTTTGCAACCAAGTTGCAATCCACCACATGCCATGAGGACCTGAGTCTGCTCTGCATGACCCATGTGCACAAAACTCAACAGCAGTCCTCTTTTTCAGTTTATCTGAGAGAAAAATCTGTGGTTTCTCTGCATACTAGTTGTGCTGAGCCAGGGACAAACAAGGTGGAGCACTTTGGAGTGGCTTCCTGCTAATGAGCTAAGATTTCCAAAGTGGGCTCAGGCAGATGCAGCTATAAAAGTACTGTAATTCCAATTCACTGGCCTCCAGTGGAAATGAAGCAATGAATAAGACAGCTGCTTAAGAGCTATCCAAGAAAGAAAACTATGATTAATGTTTGTCTTATTGCCTTAACATCTTCCTTTTTTCTTTTATACAAGGCAATATGTGTGTTCAAAGTAACATTCAAAGAAAATATTTCATTACTCATTTTTCTTCCATCCACAAAGCTAAATATCATCTACATCAAACAAATGTATTTCTGACCTACTGAGGCATGTGGATATGCAATGAGCATGTTTCCTTTCCCTTCAGTTTAGCTATGGTGCTGAAATGATCACACTTTCCACCCACAAGTCCTTCAAACCTTTAACTTCATACAACATCCAAAGTAATTCCTGCATGATCTAAACCAAGTTTGTAAAAGCTGTCATCATTTCTCATCCCCCTCATATAACTCGGTTGTTTGATCAACATGCCATGAAATAGCTACAATAAACCATCGACCCACTTGGCATGGAACCAGTGGGCTGAGCAAGGAAACCTCCCATTGCTTTAGTGCCAAGGGACGTGCTTCATCTGCTGCTTACAGTATAATACAGCATTTTTTTCAATACATCAGTCATAGTCTATATTGGGGTCACAAGTTATTCACAGAATCAGCTCTGCCTTTCAGGAGCAGCAGCCTCTGAGCACCAGCCAGCTCATGGTACTCCACATCCTCTCGCATTCACGGAACTGAGTCAGGCTCCTGTGCAGGGATCAAGGTACAGAGTCACACTTTTTCTGGACACAGGCTCATGTCAGCCCTCTGATTCCTCTGGGATCCTGCCCGAATTCTTCAGCTGCTATAGCTGAGGGAAGAAAGGTGTGGAAACACTCCTCTCCAGTAGTAAAAATGGAGGCTCAAATTCAGGCAAGTCCCATTCTCTAAATGAAGCTGAGAGGGATGCAACCCTTTCTTCTAAAACAATAGCTGCTCTGTCAAACACTTATTTTAGCTTATTTTATTAAGGCAGAGAGGCTTCTTTGAGCCCTCTGAGACAAGTTGCACATGCTAGATAACCTGAGTTAACACATGCTCACAGCAAAGTTTTTACCACAGCCACATATTTCTCTTGCAGCCATATAAGCAGAAGTGTGAAGCTACTGTTTGGCCATGTTTTTACTTTCCAGAACAGTTTCAGATATAAACTCTAAACAGGAATATTATTGTATTTTGCAAAGTTTTTTAATATTTTCTCTCCTGTACTGGCATCAAAGGCATCACCTAGATCCACAAATCCCCTTCACTTAAAATATCAGTAGATAAAGCAGAATGAATAGATGCAGCACTTTTACATATATAGAGCCCCCTAATGTTTGGCCAGGTGTTTTTGCTGGAGGAAGCTGTGCATGTCCATGTTCCAGCCTCTTGCACCCACAAGTATGCCTTTATCACTAGTTACAGTCCTTGAAGACTCTCCCTCCCCTCTGTATTTACCAGATGGCCCATCTGCTCACCTGCTCCTCCTCTCTTAACCAAGTTACATTTGGATTTTGTTTCTTCCATGCTTCTTGCTTGAATTTTTGCAGCTGGCACTTCTTTCTTCATCTGTTACTAGAGGCTATCAGGTGGTGTGTGACTGATCCATCAGCACCCTCCATGATCTCACTGTGACCTACAAGAGCTGACTAAGACATCTGTATGCCTGGGCCATGTCCTCTGCTCCTCTAGAGAGCTGTTGTCCAGTTGCAGTCCCTCTTTTGAACATCTAAACAAAGACAAAGCCAATGAATCCTCATACAAACTGCTCATGGCTCTCCACCAGATTTCATGTTACATGCTCTGAGACTGAAAAGTCTCATGACAAAGTCTTCAGTCCCTATTCTACTAATGGAAAAAATTAAATGGAAAGGAGAAATGAAAATGAAATGGAAAGGGGGAAAGGGGAAATGGAAATGAAACGGAAAGGGGAACATGATGACAAATTTTGAAGAATCCAACCTGATCATCGGCAGAAAAACTTCATGTGCAGTAAGTACCCTGGCACCAGTGTGCATTGCACAGGTAAAAGCATGCTTGAATTAGAAGTTTCTGAGTTATTTTTCAAGTCAATCCCTGTAAGAGGCAACAACAGGTTTTTACTGACATTTTCGTATTGCGAACAATTTTTATTATATTCCCTCATGTACTCCAGCAGCTGTGTTAGCAATGCCCTTGGTAATAGACTTCAGACTCTCCAGTTTGTTTGTATCTGCTATATTTAGGTTTGTTGTTCAAACCTCTCGATCTGAATATTGGTATGACTCATCAATTGTTGGCAGCATATTATTATAACCAATCAGCATCTTACAATTAGAGACAATGGCTTCTGAATAAAATTAGTGGACTGGAATCCTTTTTGAGCCAGTCAGCAGTAGCCATCAGAGAAAAAGCTTTATCATTTGTAATTTTGTGTTATTGATCCCAAAATGCTAGAGATAAAACACCGCTGGAAAACTTCCTGGAGATTATGTCAATACACACCGAGTATTGACACAATAATTTTTAAGAAGCCAGACACAGTGATTCATCCCTTTTAACACATTCCTGGACTTTGGAATTACCTGTTACGATTTCCATATCATTATTTACACTAACTGAAAAGCTTACCTTTCTCCCAAAATATTAATTTTAAGGTTTCACAGGAAAATTCTGCCTTAGCAACAGTTCTCCGAGTAGTTTTTTTAAGTGTCCAGATCTGTTTGACTTTGCAACCACATGGGCCCTTTGCTACTACAGGTATGAGCTCCACGATCTGCATTTTTGGCAAGTTCTCCTATGCTGCAATTTGTTCTTGATATAACTTCACAACAGAGATCAGTCAGGGCAATCTTTGGACTTTACTGCCTCCGGCATGTCTGCCCAGCATAGCCTGGGAGAAGACTGGAGTGACATACTACACCGGTGGAAGCTGTGGCATTTGGGGAGAGGCAGAAGCCTCCAGCTTTGGGCATGCTCTGAAGTTGGGTTAGCTGGGAGCCCTGCCGTCTTTCAGGGATAACACACTGCTTGTCAGCTGCTGAGTGGCATTTTGCCACCAAGAGGCAATCTTCCAGCTTCCAGTGCTGTTTACAGGCATGTTTCACCTATAATTTGGCAAGGCAAATTGTTATCTGGCACAGCAAAAAGGTTGTTGACTCCAGGTAGAAGCTATTTTAAAATGCTTTTATGTCAGTATAATTTTTCCTCATTTCCATTTCTACCAGGGCATAATTTTAAAGCTCAATACAAAGAAAAATACATCACCCTACTATCTTTCCAGAAGAACTCAAATGGCAATTAAACCAGCATCTTAACCAATACATCCTTGTTTGCAAGCCCAGCATATCAAGCAGTACTTTCAGAGTGCCAGTGAAGTTTAATTGATGGCACCGCCTTCCCCAGGAAGGCAGAAGACCTCCAAAAAAAGCTGTAGGAATTCTGAAATATAATTTTTCAAGAGTTCACGCTCGACAGCATTGATTATTAATGATTTTAACTCATATACGGAATTTGCTGTTTGTCAGCTCAACATGGTGTTAACTTCATCTACGAGCATCCCTCGCACCCTGTGATACCATGACAAGTCAGGGTTGTGTATAGGCTTCACATCAGTGTGGGTCTTCTGTCTGCAGAGCAGCCTCCCCAGACCAATGTCCTGAGCCCACGTGAGTTTTACATGCCATCAGTCATCACTCATGCTCAAATGACAGCACAAAAATTGTAACACAGAGCGTGGTGCTTTTTTCTTTCTTTTTTTTTTCCTCTTTCTTTCTTTCCCTTCACCCATTCAAACAATGCCATTTAAGCTCTGCTTTTACTCTAGTCATTGACGGCAGTCCAGAACTCAGCAGCAGGGTGATGAAAAAAAGGTACAGGTCAATCCTGGACCTAGCTTGCTGCAAAACACAGGAGTACAGATTATGATACACTACTTGCTAGACCAGCAGGGCATCTTCCTGAAGGCCTCACATTGCAATGTCACTCCTATGAGAGTCTGAACATCTTATTTTGAGACACACACTCTCCTCTGGGACATAGCTATACAGTATGGAAAATTTGTCCCTCCTTCCCACATGCCGATTTAGGGAAATGAAATAGAATGGACATGCTTGATGTGCCGGGAAAATACATCATATTAGTTTTCACAAATGGCAGATTCTGGAACAGACACTTGGGCTATTAAGATAGTTTTAAAAGAACAGATAAAAATACAGTCAGAATGGCAGTAAATGGACTTATATCAAGTCATGAAAAAGCAGAAAAGTAGCAAGCAGGTTCAGACTTCAATTCAAAAATTGTTGGGACAAACTCACAGTAATACAACACTGGACAGCAGGATTCACAACAGCAGCATTAATTTTACCCTGAAAAGCTTTCCTGTTACACATTTACCACCATTGTCAGCCAAATCCTAGCCATGATTTCAAGTGTGACATGAGTGAGTTTTCATATGCCAGACTTTATCATTCATAGATGTTTCTCTCTTGACATTTCTATGCAATCACATTATGAGAACATGGACACACATGGATTTACCAGTTCTTCAGCCTTTTGCAGAATCCAAGACTTGTACAATTGTTATTTCCATCCTGAGCCCAAGTCCATCATTTTTCCACACGGTATTTTCCTCCTGCTTTACTCATAAGTTCCAAAGGAGGTGGGAAGGAGGAAGACCACCTCTTCCAAAATATCCTTTTTCCAGGGGAGAGTAAGCTGTTTCAATATGGGCCGCCTGAACATTTCTTGAGGCTGAACAGTTTCCTTGATGTATACGTGACAGCACAGGATTTCAAATGAGCAACTAAGTGCTGGAAGTGAATAAATAATTCAGTAGGAGAGATGGCAAGTGTGCCATTCAGTAAGATTAATTTTATTATGAAAGAAAAACGTTCACTGGAGACTGTGGGAAAACCTTTTGGAGGACAGGTTTTCTACCAGCTAATGGTTTGTGCAAGGACTGCATTGGTTGACTTGTATTTTAGAGCTGTTGACAAGAAGTGGCTCTTTAATGTGCATGTTCACATTTCTAAAATGCTGCACTGCTGCCATGAGCACTACTCATGGAGTCCACCATGTCCTGTACAGCATCAATCACACACCAGGTTGCCTTGAGCTCAGAGATCATTCTGCTAAGCTTTGGGAGAGATAATAGCAGTTACAGATTCAAGCCTAAACAAATCAAGTTAATAGATTTGTTTCCTTAGTAGGGGGGAAGGAGATTTTAAATCCAACTTTTACAGGTAGCAAGCTTACGTTCAAACATCTGTGCAGCAGAATATATCACCTCGTGTCACTATTGTCCTTTAAAGAGCTTTTCTGTAACTTCCAGTGAGCTTTAATGTCTTCATGGAGAATAAATCTCAGCCACCAACACATGCTTAAATTTTCCACCACTGATCCCCGTGAGCAAATGAACCAGAATTTCTGACACAGTTCAGAACTGCCCATGGAAAATTCCTTTTTCTCCCCACTTCATAGTCTTATTTCCACCTGTCTGTGCACTGTGTAGTCTCTTCCAACTGCACTCGGTACAAGGCATATCTTGGCCAGATTCTTGTCTTGGGTACAGCAACACAAACCCAAACAAACCACTATATCAATGAATATTTACTTTGAGAAGCAGTTCCACTTTTAGCCCTCTAAAGAATTACTGAGTATTTTCAGATTCTAGCAGAAATAGATTAGGACCTGAAAATTTAACTAGATTCAAGTTTAACTAGATTAACTCCATAGAGTTATTGCTCAAGCCTATACTCTATCTCTTTTTTTCAGTAATTACTGGTCTCCCTGGAAGAAAGATTTTGAGGGCCAGTCCTTCCAATGAGGTTGATTAGTTTATGTCTGGTCTTTATCAAGAAGCATCAATGAAGTCTCTGGAGTTACACTACTGAAATGATTTTACTTACTCATCTTTTCATTTTCAGGCTTTAAGTTTCAGTGGCTAGACCTTCCAGATTGAACATGCCTAATCTATCCAAACAGGAGCCTACTGCCAAAAGGGTGGGTTAGGGTCCCTAAATATCCTGTTGCTACCTGAATACTTGTAGTATTTCCCATTGACTGGATTGAGCAGTGAGGTGGCTACAGCGCAAACCTCTGATCCAGCCAAAAAACTCACATCCCTAAACTAACCGTGGTTAGATTGGAGTTGACTCATCTGTCAGTTCCCAAACAGCCAGACAAGATGAACAGTTGGATTTGATGCATGGTGGAAGCAAGCAACTGGGAGACTGGTACAGCCTCTTTGAAAAATCAGTTACTATATAACTGAGTTAAAACTATAATTTCTTATGGTGGTAAGTCACTAAATAGAGAGGTAGTGGTAGGGAGTAGCTAGAGCAGGAATGTGAAAGAATCCATGGTAAGATGGTTATCTACAAGGAGAAATGAACTTGTTGGCTTGCTTTGTTTGTTTCAGAGATTGGTCTTTGCTGAAGGTGCATTAAAGCAAGTAAACTGAGAAACAATAAAGCTCCATGGGCAAAGTCATTCCTGCTCGGCTACCTTTACTCCATTGTTTCTTTGGCCTAAGCAATTTATGAAATATGAAATAAAAACATCAGAGAAAATGCCTGTGTCCTGACTATTCCCATGGAGTTGATCACAATTGTACTTCCTATGTCAGAAATTCTGAATTAGAAAAAAAACCCAAACCAACAAACAAAAACTGCTGCATTTTTAAAATGAAAAAATAGAAACTTCTGTATCACACAGTCAAATGAGATGAGGGTATCTTGTCATAAATATGCAGAATTTGGAAACAGGATAGATATATTAATAGGTGAACATCAGAATTCAGAAACCACCACTTAATCACAGAGACAAATAGCACAATGTTTCAGATTCAAGCTTATTCACACATTTCTTACCTCTCTATAGAGAAAGCATTTTTTTTGCTTTTCATGAGAAGGGGTGAGGAGAGGTTGATTATAACTGAACTAAGGAAGATACTTGACTGTGAAAATATGTCAAGAACCAAAAGAAATCATCTGTTAACAGGGGAAACCCCCCCACGTCTGTACCCTAACATCTTTTTGATTCCAGCTGTTCCTGTGAAGAATTTCTTTCTGCCAACACAAAATAGCCCAGGACTCTCTTCAGGTTTTCTTGCCTGCTGGTACAAATCTACTCTGTGCAGAGAACAGTCTTTGAAAAACATAAATGATGCCAGGCCAGATCTAAAGCATGCTGGAGGTCTTTCAATTTTTTTATCTTTCATATGAGCCTGCTACCTGTCTTGACTGCTTTGAGATGTGGTTTGACACAGGTAAGGAGAGGGAAGGTCTCCAGGAGATCCCTCTGGTATGTAGCAAGGTGTGATGAACTTGTTTTAGCCTCTGGAAGTCAGTGTGATGCAAACCTCTCCGTCTACTCAGGCAAGACAACAGCAGTGACTGTTACCTCCTCTTGTTACTGTATTACCATGTGACACGGTATGACTTTTGAATTCAGCATTTCCACTGCTTTTCTCTATGAGGAGCTCACCTTGGGCAGCTAATTCCTGGCTTTTAATCCAACAGAGCTATTCTGGCAGCACAAAGGCTGTATTAGCCTCTAGGTAAGTGCTTTCCAACACAACCTCAGTTGGAACTCCTTTTTATTTCAGTCCATAGAAACACTGTATCCTACCAATTCAGTTCAGTACAGGTGCAACTAGTTCCCTCATTTGCTGTATCCATGAGTTTCTATTTCTATGCTAATTTGACTTTTCACTGTTCCTTAACCACAAGCAGCAGCCTCTCACAAATCCCTTGTTCTGTTATTTACTCATCTACATTCAAGTATTGCCTTGTGACCAAAACATCCTCAAAGTGTTTCAATGGCTCTACTAGTTTTTCCACTCATTTCCAAGCACCACCCTTCTCAGAGTGTACCAAGAAATGGATATTCTAATATCTGAGCTCATTGCTACAGAAGATAAGAAACAGGAATACTATGTAAATGCACTTCCATCTGCATTGTTCCACTCAGCACCACTGCAATAACTGGGCAAAAAGAGCAGAAAACTATGAGAAAGAAGCATCTGGTTGCTCTTTTTTTCAATCTAAAAGCAATTTATTATTAATCAGATGGCCTACAAATAGGAAGGTCTGCTGCTCTGCAAATGCCTGCTCTCTTCACGTATCCTCTTAGCCCTACTTCACTTCGAATTGACTAGTTTTTCAAGCACTGGTATGACAGTAAGTCTTGAGAAAGCAGCATTTGCCTCACTAGTTCAAACTATTGGTTAACCCGGCCCAGTAACTTCACTGCAATGGCAGCCAGGTCTTCCCACTGCAAGATACATGCAGAAGCAGAACAGGTTTGCCACCTGATGTCAGCCAGTCCATGTGCACTCAGTCCTGGGCTCACAGCTGCACATCGTGGAATTGCCCTCCCTGCTGAATATACTTCCCCAAAATCAATAGTCTCATCAAGGCACCTGCTAGAGATGTTACTCAGGAGAGAACATCCTACACCCTACAATTCAAGGTCTACCCACAGCACCTTCTCCATGTGCCTTTAGCAAACACCAGCCCACAGCACCCAGCACTCCTCCTTGCCTGGTCAGGGAGTCCACTAATTATGGAAGGAGGGGGGCAGGAAACACAGCCAAGCCCCCTCATTAGTGCGCTGCTTTCCTCCTTACAGCCATCAGAGAACTGAGACAGGCCAGCACTGTTTGTAACAGCACACACAGCTGGAGATCAGACAGACCTCATTAGGCTTTGGCAAATCCGCCTTTAGAACCCAAAGTGAAGCTCAAACACTAAAGCAGCTGCAGAAATGCATCTTCAGCCAGCCTGGGCAAATTCTCAATTTACCCAGCACTTGAAAGAGCCTTACAAGCATCCTGCTCAACATGCCATGGCACTGTGAAGGATTTCTCACAGGCCTTTTGATTAGTTGAAATTTTCGTTATCATTCAGTAACAGGTCTAGATGCTTGCTTTCCAGATTCTTCCATGCTGCTGATTTGGGCTCCACTGTAACTACAGACTGACATTGCTTACTGAGGTGCAGGAGTAGACATGCAGGGGGTCTAGCCAGACCTGAACAAGAACAACATGTGCCACTTTACATTTCTATCCAGAGAGGACTACCCCTGCATCCTTCTAAAAAGCCCAGATCTTCACTTCAAAAGCATTTCTGAACATTAGGTACAGGAATGCTCTCTGCCCTTTTCTGCAGTGACTGAGGAACCCATGTGGTCTGAGCTGAAGAGTACACTGAAAGGGCATCCCAGCTCCCTTCTGACACACTATCCTTTATGCTGTTTGTGGTGTCTCCCCTTTTCCTCTTCCCTCAATCATTGCAGAGTAAGGCAGGTTGTCTCTCCCATGCCTAACTGCTTTCCTTAACAATTAAAAATTCCTTTTCAAGACACAAGTAACTTGATCTTTTACCTCTTTCTTCAGCCTTCTGACATTTTTGATGTGACTTTGATGAGACTGATCAATCTCTTCACGTTACCAAGATTCAAAATCCTTAGAATTCACCCTTTATGTCCAGTCTCACAAACTAATGTCGTTATGGATTTCATCAACCATCTATTTTTCAACACTTCTAGTAAAGTAACACTTCTACTTAAACCTAACATTCTGCACCTTAATAATGCTCTTTAGCAAGCATCTTAGGACAGGAAGATAGGACTAAGGACTTTCCCAGCCAAAACCAAAAAGGGTAAACAAGAAAAGAAAGAGGGAGAACAGTCACATAAAAATCCCATGGCAATTAGCAAGTTCCTTTCATCAGAGTATCACGTTTAGATTAATAATAAAATGACGAAGAAAAAAAAATCTTTACGTATCTTCAGTTTTTGATCCAAGCACTTGCATGTTTCTGGGCATAAAAGGATCTTTTCTTCATTTTCCTATACCCACATTTATGCAAAAGAAGGCAGAAATCAGATGTGTCTGTTCACTCCTAAGTAGCTGAGCATCCACATCCTTGCTTACGCACCCATCGGTGTCTAAATTTTCATATCGTAGTTGATTAGCCAGCACTGCATTATATTGAAGGAAGTACTGCTTCCCTGAAAATGGCTATTTGAATTTAATGGTAACTGTTTTATATCCCTGGGGTATTATCACTATTGCAGTCAGATTTCTACACTTAATTAGTTCATCGTCTGCCCTTGATGATTAGGTGGCGCTTCTCCATGGCAACATTGATTTGTGAAGTTTAGTTTCAGGAGGAGAAAGACACAAACCTCCAGATTTCAGCATAGCTGGCTACACCACGAGCAGGGATCGCTCAGGCTGCAAATCCTATGAGACAGGAGCTGTTTATCCAACTTGTGCTGTGCTTCAGCAACTGGCAGGCTGAGCACTGCCCAGTGCCTCCCTGGCCCTCTGCTGTGGGGCTTGCAGCTGATTAGTCATGTGTTGACTCATTATTTCAGATATGCTAGAAAACCAGCCAAAACCAAGGGTTATAACACTTCAGGTTCCATCCTCATCTAAACAGAGCTGGGCTACTGGGGAGGTGCCATTTATTTCTTGCCATGTTACAGACCAACTTGTTTCAAAATTTTCCCCTTGCCTGGCTTGACCATGCCTCTGACACCTACTATTTTGCTGTAATAATAAGAAATAGCAAGCAGGCTTTAGACTCTTTTCTATGTTGGAAAATCCCAAGACAGCCTGTACATTTGGTGAAGCACACACAAGACATCTAATAACTTGCCCAGCAGTTAAATCCTCTGAGTTGGAGAACAATACATGCTTAGCCGACATCAAAGCTGCCACAAAGCATTAAACTCACGTAGCAAAATCAGACAGAATTACCATGACTCTACCTGGGCTGTAAAGAATTATTGATGTTGAAAAAGCTTTAAGTAGCCAGTATTTCCTCGTTCTTCAAGGAATTGGGGACCTATTGCTATTTTCTAAGAAGACACAAAATCTCACAAGAATAAGTAATATGAGAATACTTACAATGTAGTCAAAAAAGCCAACCCCAAATTTTCATCTTCAAGCAACTTTAGCCTCCATTGTATAGGGTTGCTACACATGCGGATTAAGTAAGGGCTACTCAGTCTGTTCTAGTCTGGCTCTGAATATCCCCTACTGAAGATTTTCTGTTTTGAAAAACTAACTGGAGCAGTTTCTGCCCACCATGCAGCTTAATGAGGGTGGTTAGATTCTCTTGCCTGTATAGCAAACGCCTCATTATTTGTACAAAATAACACATTCCCACCAGAAGAAACCTTCCCATTTCAGTGGTCCTTGTGGTTCCTCTCCTGTCCCTCCCAGGGGGAGCCACAGGAACCCCACAGTCCCTCAAAGTGCAGGTTGACTCCTGGCTCTCTACTGGATGTAGCTCCACTGTGCAAAATGCTGGGGGGTTGGGTGGGTCATTTAGACCCCCTGTGCACTGTTAACAGCAGAGCTGTCTGAATGAGCTACAGTAAACCAACAAGGTTTCAGTTTCTGCTGCACGCTGCTGAAGTAAAGTCTCCTCCAGGGACATCATTGCTGTTAGAACCACCACCTTCCCGCCCCCGTTGTTGGTGAACAAAGTATCTATATAGATCTGTGATCTATTTCAAATACAACAAAAATCGGGCTTTAAAAGCAGCACAAATCATTGACTGAGCCCCCGACGGCAGGTCCCTTGCAGCCCACAGAAGAATGCCGGGTGGGAGCAAACAGGCAATTACAGTTCCAGCTATGCCTGACTTATCTAAGGTGCTCTATTGAACCAGCAGCTTAGCCAGCCAGTGACATGAGCAATGCCCAAAGAGCTCAGGGTACTAATTGGTAGGATTTTCAAGTGCACTAAAGGTCTGCTCTACAGGACTTCCTGGCCACTCTAATGGAATTAATTTCATCCTAATGCCTCATTGTTTGTATTATGTATCCTTCTCCTCCAAATATAGCATTTCAAATAATTAAAGCCAGGTTAATTACTCTGCCAGCCACTGGGAACACTTACAATGCCACCACATGTGGCAAAGGAACCACATGCAGCTAAAGAACCCTATGCTGTTTCCCATGTGTCTGGATAGTAAAAAACCCCCACACTCTTCTGCATTTCAATAAATAATACTATTAACTAAAATACAGATGTGAAATTAGATGCTGTATTGGGTATGAGATTTGAAAGTCGAATATACAAGTGCTCACAACAAAGCAGGCCATCTGAAGGTTCAGGAATTATCTGTCTCTTAGGGGGTTGCATCCAATAGTCTGGCATTACCAACAAAGAGCTCAACTTCCTTAACCCAGACAGGTGAAGGGTAAGGGGAAAATACAGATGTTGGGTACGTAGGCACTAAGAGGCCACAACACCAGAAAGGAAAAACTCAAACTGAATACAACTCATTGTAAGAGTAAATAGAATGGATTTACCAAATACACCTGTAAGCTGGAAAGCAGGATGTCCCTAGCCAGCAGAGACATTACCCGTTTAACCTTCCACAAAACAACAGCTTTAGAGATGAAGTAATGACAGTCAGGGAAAGTGAATATAAGAGCAAGTACAAGTGACGGTGGGTAAGCTTACTTTCACAGCCTGAGATATCCTTCTAGTCTTACATTTAAGATCTTAAGTACTCCATATGTCCCAGCAGATTTATTGGGACATTTTTCACACACTCACCTCCACCAGACACCACTGTCTCAGAGCTCAAGCGTTTAACAACAGGGGAACAGTTCACCCTCTAGGCTTTTGATCTACTCATCATCTAAAACAGGGAGATGAAAGTATTTCAGCTCTCTGGGAAGCATGGCCACTACTTACTTAGGTTTTCTACAGATAAAACATCTGGAACTACACAAAAAAATTCAAACTTACAGTAAGTACTTTGTAAGATTGGAGAGGTACATAGTGCAAGATCTGTTACACTTAAAGCAACAAGTGGCCCATGTTTTCTCTGATTTCTTTTACAGCTTGGGTAATTCAGCAGCCAGGATTTCATTTGCTGCTGGCAATTCAGACAGCATTTGTCCCCAGATCCATAAATGTTACCTAAGTTTCAAACAGAAGTCTGCTTGGACATTAGGATGTTTAACTTGCAATCCAAAACTAATCCTTGTCCCTCTTTCACTGTTCATCACATCATTCACAAGCTTGTTTGCACTGTCCATTTCAGGCAGCCTTAGTAAAGTCTGGGAACAATCATTACACTGCTAGTATTACAGATTGAAGGAAAACCTCTTCTTAGACTGAGCCACTAACCCCAAGTAGCAAATTATACTTTTTACTCTTTCCTTGCTGGTCAAATCTCAAGTTTTCAGAAAGTGCAGAGTGCATCAACACTTAAGAATAAAAAAGCAGAGTATAAAATTACACAGTTCCGTAATGGATCATATTCCCCTCCTCCCCAACACCTTGACTTAAAACTTATGAAGCCAATAATAAAATTTCTTCCCAAACCTCACCATGCTGTTCTGGGGTTGTTTTCTGGGAGTTGGGTTGGGGTGTGTATACAGCATGTTGCTGCTATTTTTTTTTTTTGTTTTTTTTTTTTTTTAACTAGACTTGACACACACACAGAGGTACATCAGTCTTTATTCTGACAAATAGCAAGCCATGTCCTTTTTCACTCATAATCCTTGACCCTCAACAGGACTTACTTTTCCATAAACTCTGAATCTGGGTGCTCCAGTAACTCTGAGAGCAAAATCCACCTAAACCAGATTACATTCAAGTTCTGCCAACGGGGAAGGACACCTGCAGGACAGCAGAGTTTACTGTGTCAGGCTGCTTTGCCTTTCAAGGACTTCCACCTTCCAGATCTGAAAATGATAATCAAGCAGATTCAAGGATAACAGTGTGAAAGAGGATTTTGTTGAACAAGCAATTTAATACACCTACCAAGCTACAGACAGCTTCCCAAAAACTGGGAAAAGTTCTGTAAAAAGTCTTAGTTAAAAATTAATTACTCAAAACTTGAGAAAGGTAAAAAATTAGCTAGATTCTTCAATAGATATATTTACCACAAGTTATCCTGTTAGGAAGCTACCTCTTACAATATGCCAAGTTATGTGATCACTTGCTAAAGTGATTTTTGTCCATACCACAGAACTTATGAAGAAATGGGCAACAAATGGCAGCATCACTGCTCCTTTTTCTACCCACAAATAATTTTTTTTTTTAAATACAATGTTTTAGCTGGAGCAGGTCTCTGGAGATGATTAAGTAGTATTAAAGGCACTATTAAGAGACTGAGCTCGTAGTACAGCTGCACCTTCCACCAACTGTTTGGTTTGCTGATAACCTTTGACATATAACCATGGCAGCAAAGAGTGAAAAATGCCCCTGCAGTGTGACAACAAGTAAAGCACAAATCCACAGTGTGGCCAAACACACAAAGTAGAGTTTCACTTTAGAAATACACAGGCAACATATTTATCAAGGTCAAAGTTTAGTGACCACTACCCATCATAACTATATGCACAGCACACGTACGTATCAAACCAAGTATATAACAGCAGGATTCAATTCCTCAGTCACAGAAGCTCAGCTCGAGCCATATGCTAAAAAAATGCAGGAACTGAGAAAGCAGAGAGTAAGTGTTGGGCTCTGCAGAAAAGTATCTGGGTGCCCTGGTGGATACCAGCTTGAAGCAGCACGCCCTCACAGCCACGAGGGCCGGCTGCCTGCTGGGTTGTACTGGTGAGAGCATGGCAGGGAGGCCAAGGGAATCAGTCAGATCCTCTCTGTGTTTGTGAAGCCCCATGTGGACCTCTCTGATTATCTCGGCCCTTCCAATACAGGACAGCAGTTGCCAAGTCTCTTGCAGTGACTAAGGATGACAAAAAATTCCGGAATTCCAAAATGAAGCGCAAGTGTACAGTTGAAACTAAAGTAGGACACTTTTTTTCAGAGAACTTTCTCCTCATTTGTAAATTCAGACCATCAGTTCAGTCTCCAGAGGCTATTCTGGCACCATATATAATTCTATCTGAGAAAAGCATCCCACCAGTTTTTCCTGTGTTCACTAAGATGATCTTCATTATATTTTAAGCAATTCCTTAAGTACTTCAGGGCATTTTTAGTCACTTGGAACTGCAAGCAACTGCAGAAGAAGTATTCCTTTAATTGCACTCACACTCCATATGGTTAGCTTCAAAGGCACAGGAGCAGCCTGACAGGACTGACAGCCCATCTTGGTGTTCAGCAGGGACTTGTGGGATGCACAGTCTGCATTCAGTACAGCTCACACTGGTGACACACTAACCAAAATCACCTGCTAAGCTATGAGCTCTATACAGAGACACTTAGTGCACTGTGTCACAGCTACTATACCTATGAGAGACCACACCACACACATGAGCATGTTTAATGCACAGAGACCCTTGCAATACTATTTTCAACTGCTGAAGGTGTGCCATCCTGATGTTAAAGGATTTTCTTTCCTCAGCTCACTCTCTTGTCCTAAGATGCACTCACACAAGTGGAAAGAAAAGGCATTACCAAGAAACATATAATTAAAGGGAGACCTATACTCTGGCTAGACTATAACTTTCATTTGCCAGAAAAAAAATCCATGGGAAATCAGAAAAAGAAAATTCTGAATAATTAGGAAATACCACAGCTGAAAAAATTTCTAAGACACAGCTACTAAGGGCACAGACATGAGTGACAGAGAATACTGATGAAGAATGCAAACTTGATGCAGGACAGAAATAAAATGCAACTTATTCCTCTTGCAGGGTATTTTTTTCCTTTCAATCTCGTATGCAGAATTTGTGCAGGACCCCGAAGTGCAACCAGATTTTATGTCACAATAACACTATGTAACTTCAGATTTCATAAAGGCTAAAAGGAAGCCTAGGTTCTCTTGAAAAATTTTAACATCATCTGAAATTAGAATTTCATCTGTGTTTTTTCCAAGGTTTGCTATTTGGAAACAAAAGAGTGTTTCAGTTCAGTCCAAGCAATTTCACTGAATAGACAGTGTTCTCTCAAATAGGCAAAGGAGGGAAAAGCTATGGTTCAAGAAAGAAAATTCACTTGAAGGGGCATGGCAGTGTTGCATCATGAGGGTCAGATCATTTTATATTCCTCCATATCTCATAACTGACTGCACAAATGTTAAACTGAGCATTAGTTATGCCAGGCAGTCACAGACCTAACGAGGGTAGCAGCATTGACCACATACCTGGCAGTAACCATCAGCTTTCTTTTACTCCCTGTACAGGCCCATGGGGAAAGACACCATCACTTTGTCCTGATATTTATTGTTTTAATTGAAGTGAAATAAAACCCATTACAGGTAGTCACGGCAATTAGCCCCGTGTGGTTACTCAACTTATTTTTTGAATAAAAGAAGCATTTTGATAACAGCAAAGCAATTCACTGAGGGAAACACACAAAAAGGTACCTTTGATACTTTTTGCCTAAATAAAAGACCTGAGTTTGGGGACTAACCCAAGGCAGGAGAAATCCAAACAGCAGAGCAAACAGCTCATCTGTTATTAATTGACCAATTGCTCAGAGTGAAACAAATTTTACACTTAGGTTGAATTTCTTTATCCTTTCACCAGCTGACTTCAAATGGTGACTTTCTGGAATTACAGCCCTACAGAAGGCTTTGCTGGCCTATTGGCCTGTATAAATATCTCAGACTTTTCAGTCTTCTTCATTTACAAAACTAGGGTGTGCTCATGCTGGCATTAGAGTCAAACATGCATGAAAAAAAAGTATCTGAGAGACCATATTATTCTGTTACTTTATAGGAGCATTCAGTACTGAAGACACTTATTTGAAAGTTTTCAAAGGATTCAAGAACATTCCTAATGAAGAGAGCCAGATTATATTTTAATTACTTCCTGGTACAGTGTGAGATACAAGTTCTTTAATACAACGGAAGCTATCTTGACATAGGGCGAGTGCTATCCAGCTGCACAGTAGTCCTCAACATTCACTGTTCCCTTTAGCCTCATTTGTTTAGTGCTCCAGTAAACAAGTGGGACTTCAGAGGCAGTCCTTAAAATGGACTTCTGACATTTGGGTGGAAGCACATACCAGCATCCAATTTGGTGATTTCTTTTGGTGTGGGTTTTCCCATCCCCCCCCCTTCTTTTCAGTTTCATCTTCAAAACTATCAGGCATGCTGCTAAGTCTAAACCAACTGTAATTCAAAATAAATACGCTTGTTAAATGCACAGACATACAGAAAATACAAAACTCAGTAAAAACATTTCAGACTCCAAGTCACAAGGGAAGGGGAGGGGTTATTAAAAAGCCCTCAATAAAGGGCTCTTGTTTAGAACTTGTTAATTACCGTCAGTCAAGCATGGACAACAATGATCTGATCTTTCAAAGTGAAATTTCCATCTCCAAGGAAAGAAAACAATGCTTAGTTAAATCAAGAGGAGCAGCAAGCCTATCTTTGTAAGAGGAAGTAGTAAACAGGCTTCAGAAGAAATACGAAAAATATTTAGATTTCCTGGAGGATTCCAAAATTCCAGTTATAAAAGCCAGCAAACATTTGCCGTTATAGTGTTGTTTAATTGATACAGTTAAACTTATGAGAAATGCCAAGATGGAATTTGTGACAGGGAACAGAAGGTTTCCTGAACTACATCAACCAACATGCATCTTGTCATATGCATATTCTGTGTAGGAAGCTTAAAAGAAATATTTTTATTTGAATCAGCAGCAACTTGGCCAATTAGAGTTAAAGCAACTTCAAGGTATGTAATTTAATAAAGTGTCCTCCCACTTTTTTGCAAACTTTGGCATCTCTATACCTGGGCACATAATGGTAAGTGCCCAGCTTCCCTGATTTTGTCTAAAATATCCCAAGTGGAATAGAGTCAGCTCCCACATAAACTGCATTAAGCATAGCCCTTAATGTGGTCATTTCAGATTCAAATTTACTTGCATACCACCTAAGTGTTTTCCGTTTTTTTCTCCCTCTTTACCGAATGTCTTCTCAGGACCAGAAGACATGAATTATATGTATTCAAAGGAAGATGTTATCTGCCTATTAACATTATGCTGTGAGCTGTAATAAAACATCAACAGCAGAAAGAAAGCACTACCAACTCTGTGACTGTGTGGTTTCATAAGGAAGCTCTTCCTTTTAATGCACGTCAGGACTGTTTCAGACAGCACTTGTCAAATGGTGCTGGAGGAGATCCAAAGCAGTTCCAAACACTTTCAGGGCATCCATTAGCCTGCTAGTAGATAACCATCCTGTGATCTGCCACAGGTTCTTTAAATCAACATTTCAGAAGTGCACTGACATCGGGTCCTTGAACTCTGGAACATTAACAATTAAAAAAAATTTCCCAAAATACTGCTAAAATCTCGGCAGAGGGAATGGGGTGGGGAAAGGGGCGAGGGGACAGGCAGAAAGAAGTCCAGAGTTAAATTTGGTACCGGCTCAAACTGCCGACGTCGAGACAAGCCCGAATTGCAGCAGAAGCCCTCCTGCCGGGGTTCCCAGGCAGCCTAGCAGAGAGGGACAGCTCGGTAAGGGCACAAAGTCAAAGGCGCAGTGAGCATCTGCAGCATTCAGTCATCTCCGTCGTGCATCTCCCCGGCTTTGTCCTCCGACACAAAAGGCTGATAGCTGTTTCAAGTAAAGGCTTGAAAAGTTCCGAATCGTCTTCAGGTAAGATCGTTTACATTCTTGCAAGAGAAAGACTTATCTGAAAGCTGAAGCTTCCATTACAAGAGAAGACAAAGTCACTACTTGCTGAGGCTATTCAATTGTAGTCGAAGTTGTTTTCTACTTTAAGCTGCCAATTTGTGTCTTGACAGCAGCTTCTTCCATCCCCCTCCCTCAGTCCTCTTAAAAAGAACAGATTCTCTCAGTTAATTCAAAATGACTGAATTATTTCCCAATACAGTAACTCAAAGTACTTACTGTATAATCAATGCTTTTAAACACAAGTATCCACTGGGCATTTTATTTCACATAGATATCCATGGGGTCAATTACACTTGCTGTGCAAGTCATGCACTCGAGCCCGATCAGTGACACTAGAAATTCAATTATCTCTGGCTTTCTAGATGAATCTTTTGATGGACTAGGGTGCAGCTATGCAGCTATTTAATTTAATAAAGCTATTTAGATCCAATGTTAAGCAGATGGTGAAACTTGGATGTGATTTCATAGTAACACATTTGAAAGTGACAAGTCTATATCTCTCACTTCGTCTGGAAACCGGCTTTGGGATAACCTGCTCCAACTTACGACAACCAGCTAAGTAGCATCGGCATCTAAATTAACCAGATTCTTCCTGCTATTAGGACATATCTGAAGGCAATAGGTAAGTAGTCTAAATATTGCCTTCTGGTATAAGCAGGACCATTTCCTCCAAGCACCATTCCGCGTTTGCCTTTTTTCTTGCTTACTCTGTGTCATGTATCACTTGAAAGTAAGGTGATTTAACCGTTTGCAATGCTGCATCATTGTAATTTTTCCAGCTATAAGAAGGATAGCTGATGTTGATAAGTTACCCATTTTCCACTTGGAAAATTTCTCAGTTAAACATACATGCACACTCCACATGAAAGCGGAGGAAAAAAAATCATGCAACACTGAATCTCAAACATTTCCATATTGAGTCAAAAATTAATTAACACTGCCCCGAGAAGCCAGAGCAGAGAGAGACAAATTGGAACAAAATAGAATCTATTCTCCATCTTACAAGTGCATTAGGTATTTTCTCGTCAATAAAGCCCTAACGAGGATTTATTAATGAGAAATAAATTAGCCAAGAACATAAAAAGAATGGAAATCCTAGGGAAGAGACTGCTAAACCAATTTTTTAGCAGCCGATTTTAAAAACGCTTGAAGAGCCAACACAAAATACATCTGAACAGGTGAGACTTTTTGCCTCAACCCACAGTTGGTGTTTTGTTACTAATCCAGGGCTTCTAGCAATATTCCTGGTGATGGGAAACAGATCCAGCTGACAGTAGGCATCACATCGAGTCATCACAAGCATTAGTAAGAAAGTAGTGTACTCTGAAACAGTGTGTGTCTTCCTCCAGCCACCTTAAGCCTTCTGTTCATTTGCTTAGCCTACCTGGGTAAACCAATCTCCAGCGGATGCTATCCATCACTCTGGATTTTAAACCTAATACAAAGGCATTTTATTTGCCCATAGCCATTTCTCTCTTTCCTCTCAATTCATGTCAAAGAAGGAAAAAACTTTGTTAGTTGTGGGATTAAAGTCAGGCTTCTTCAGTTTTTATACTTAAAAAGAGCAGTCACATCAGCAGATGAAGTCTGGTCTTAAAAGAGCCAGTTTAGTCAAAAGACAGAAATACAACTGCTCTATGTTTTATCTACCATACTTGACAAGGAATTCAGCTTTTGCCACAAATAGTGCCTGAAAGTAATTATTCCCGAATTACTAGAGCAATTCAGAGAAGTTAGAGATCTCTGGGCTCTTCTTCTTGCGAGTACAATACACTGTGGTGGCAGCAGAGACCACACTTAGATGTCTGTCTCTCCCCTGACCAGCCAGCAGGCAGGTCTGAAGGGCTGAAGCATCTTTTGTGGGTCCACTGTTGCACTGCACATGACCTAATACTGCATACAGGCATAAATCAGCAGGAAAAAAATTAATTTTCTGGAGTTTGCTACAAGCTGAATTGTGTAAACAAATACTGGCTCAAAATATTTTGCTGTCAAGAAAAGGAGCTGTTCAAGCACAGAATATCTGAAGTCATACAGAGGACTATAACACACTTCTTAATTGGACAGGCAAGATGAAGTATTAGGGAGACTGAAACTGCAGGCACACGTCCCTAGGGATAGGATCTAATGCAGCAAGACCACCAGGAGCAAGAATTCAGAGATCCAAGACAATAATAAACAAGTAAAATTGAATATTGGGAAAAGGACAAAGGGAAAAAAAACCCAGACAGTGGAATCTTCTATAACATGTCTTAAATATTTCACTTGCAATCCTTAACCAATACAGCCAGATCACTATTTTCACACTGATGCAAAAATGAATTTACTTTCCAGTATTTAGACTGAAGTCACATGGCACTGGAGTGGAACCAGAGGCAAAAGTGGTAGACAAGGATTTAGTCAAAGACATCTAATTTACCAAGTTACACTAAGAGCAGTATCTGATATATGGTCCCAGGCATCATAAAAACTCAGAACCTACTAAAGTTTATAGTAGAACAGGAACAAATTCAAGCGTGGTGCAATAGCAAATATTCAAACTTCTTCCTCTGGCAATCAGTATCAAAAAAGTTATTTCCTGTAAATCTCTGTTGGATTATAATTCTAATTTAATCTAGTCGAAGAGTACATTTCAAGTTGGAATATAATAAATCTGTGTCTAGCCTCAGTCAAATAGAAATGATTTTTTAATATATTTCACATACTCTGTGCATTCTGTGTGTAGCTCTGCACAGAAATTCAAATTCTTCTCAGCTAGAGTCTACTTGGTTTCCAACTTAGTCCCAAAATTGTGAGGTAAATTCCAATTTACAGTCTTGATTACTAGTCATACAAAGGCTAAAGGAGTCACAGCTTGCCTTGTAGGCTCCCAAATAGAATTCATTTTCTACTGGCAATTGAAGGATCTAGATTTCGATACAGCATAAAATTAAGTCAAGTAAGATCACAAAACAAGACTAGAAAAAGTTTCACTGAGGGGTTGTCAGCGCCGATTAAAATGCTTAACACATCTCTACTTGGGTTTTGCATTGTTTGAATAATTATTACTACGACTTCCAACCTATTTTTTGTGCATTTTCATTCAGTATAATTCAGCTAAAGGTACTAAGCTAATGACCAAGAACAATGCCACACCTTTGACTAAAGGCAGAAACATCAAATCTTTACTTTCTGTCATTAAGGAACTCTGAGGCTGTTAGAACTTTGAACCACTACTTTTGCCAGGTAGGCTCTTTTACAAGTTCAGTTTTTGACTAAGGATGAAATCATAGGCCGCTACTTCTCAAAGCAGACAGTGATATCAGAAGCAGAGTGCTGAACAGTAATATCTAGAAGCTGCCTAAACTTCAAAAGTTGAAGTTCTTTCAGAAAGCTCTCCCCACAATCAGGTCCTTTCACACACCGGTTTATTAGCAAAGATACTCCTACTTAGCAGTTCTTCATTGCTTACAAATATTTTCCAAGTATATCATCTCAGTTACACATCACGACACACACAGACAACAAAAAAACGAATGAACACTGGTAGGTTTTAATGCCATTGAATTTTCTAAGCAATCTACCAAATACACCAAAAACTTTATTATGTGTGTCCCTGCTGAGACATTCAACCACTCTTCTGCCTTTGTTTTTTACTAATTGTCACAGTTTACTGTAACTTTGACATATCTTTTTAGCACATCCTTAGAACGTAACTATCTGTAAACATCTTCAGAAAAATGGGCCAAGCAAGTGCTTCTAAGTTTCCACAGTGTTGCAGAGATCTATGCCACCAACTGCACAAACCCATCTAAACCAGCTTTGGAACACCACTGAAAACTCAGGCCAGCTTGATTAATTTCCAGCCTAATATTTTAATGACATTGGTAAGACACGTTATGTGTGTAAACTGCAATGAAGCATTAGCTTTGCTGTTGGGAATAAATGCATTTCCAAAAGCCAAACCTAGTCTTCCAATACTCTGGGCATGTACCACAGGCGGACAGAAAACCCCAGGCTACCTCCCACAGTGAAGTGACCTGAGTTGTCAAAACAATTTTGACTGCTCTGCTGCTACCTGTTACTACAGCACTCACATGCAGAGCCTTCAAACAACACAGCGGTTCAGAGAGAACAATTTCAGGTCTGTGGCATTAAAAAAGTTACTATGACACATCTTAATCACTTATCTATACAACAGTATAGTTTTCTGCACCTGAATTTGTGTCACTCAGAGATGGAAACAGCAGCGACACTGCCAGAAAGAAGCTAAACATAAGAACTCTGAAGGTAAAAACCTTGTCTCCACTCTTCATGAATTATAATACCTTCTTATTGGGCTTTCCTTGAGCTGGATACCCAATACATTAGATAATTCTGTGACTGAACAGCAGTAGTCCTTTATCTTGCTTAGTGCTTCCCTTCTTTTAGTAGTACATTTTCTAAGTTTTCATTTGTACTGTATCCACAAACATTTTGGATACTCCAAACATTAAATCTTATACTTTCTATAATTGGACTACCTTGTAGAATTTAAAGATACTTGAGCAGAGGACAGCTTACATTTATTAAAACTAGAGATGTGAATTACTAATCTTCCCCTCCTTTCCTACCTCCCTCACCACTGATTTTGGGTGTTCAGTTTACCTAAGTGCTAGATTTTCACAAAGAACTATATGCTTCCTGTTATGTAAGGATTTCAGCAGGCAACACGACAGACACTGAAAAGTGGCACTGTTAGGAAAAAACACATGCTCTGCATATGCAACCACAGAGGAGGAAACATATCACCAAAAAAGTGGATCCATTTTTCCATACCTTAAGCAATCTCAAATCTAAACAACATACAAAAATTTTATATTTTGAATGTTTTTATTCCAATCAAAATACAAATACAAGCATTTGAAAATGTACAAAAATAAAAAAGGACATTTTCTACATCTTGAAAAAGCTGATCAAACCTACTTCTATATGTACAATTCTTTCTGTGGGAAGTCCTAATCAGCAGACTTTTTTCTGTTCTCTTCTGAGCATTCTATGCCAAATCCCCTCCCCCCAAATCCAGCCACATTGAAGACTACAAGCAACAATTCAAAAAGCTAACACATTGTTAATGTCCCTGAACAGATTACAGAAAAACCATTTCTCACAGGTAATAAACCTGTAGGTGATAATATATTTTGCTAATGACTTTAGGGCAAATTACATCCTGATGGGTAGTTTGCAATTCAAGCTTTCTGCAGTTTGTTGATATATAACTTGGGTAACAGAGTTGGACTACATTTTTAAGTTATTTTTACAAATTCAAAAAAACAATTATAGCTTTGTTGATAGCATTCTTCCTTCCTCCCTCCTTCCCCCAAAGTTTTAACTCTTCACACAAAAATGTATGTGCAAATAAGAATAAAAAGCCATAGAAAAGGTCTGAACTCAAAACAATTGTTTTTTTACAGCATCTGCCAAAATAATAGGGACTGAAATGATTGCCTGCTCAATACCACCTTGTACTGATGAATGCAGGGCAAGCACTGTCACAACAATAGTTTTGAACTATTTGAACTATAATGTATATCCTCATATTTTTGGTATGAAGTTTTCCTCAGTAATATTGATCAAATTATCTCAACAGGTACAGTTCATTCATGGAATTGTCTGTCATTCCACGTGTTTTAATGTTTGGCCAAGACACTGTGCTCCTTTCATGTTTTGAGAGTTGAGTTTTTTGGAGCTGCAGTAACATAAGGATAAGTTGAGGCAATGCTCATGGAAAGAGGTAGCTGCTTAAACTGACATTGTGGGAATCCACATTTTTGGGAGACATAAGCCCTACTTTGGGTCTCAAATAGAGCAGGTAGCTTTACAGTTTAAAACAGGTGCTCAGTTTACATGAATGTGCTCAGTTCCTAAAAGAAAAGCAAGGTGACAGTGGTTCAAAGATAGCTCCCAAGAAACAGGTTCTCTCCAACCTTTTTCCTTGCCATTCCTTCAGTTGTCAACTTCAACCACATCATATAACAGAAAGCTGCTTAGCAAGAGAACAGCTAATATCTGCTTCTACAGCATCCAGAACACAGGCACCCAAGCCATAATCTTCTAGCTGCTACCTGTAACAAGCTAGAAGCATTTAATTTACCTTGCCCTATTGTGGATAGGTATCTCACTAACTTTTACTACAATGGAGACAAATGCAGGTTGAATACAGGTTTAACAATGACCTCCTGCCTGCAGCACACTTCACTATGCTAGCTTTCAATTCTGCTGCTTCTACAACTTTGACTCTTGCCTCTAAAACATCCAAACATCTGCAGAGGACCACAGTAACGCCACAGAAGTCATGTTCAGTATGACATACCCATTCTTCTCAACATTTTGTCTTCAGGTCATCTAATGAAAATCATTATTCTGCACTTACGTGTACATGTACTTAAGAGAATAGACGAGTCATTTAATTTTCTCCAGCAAATTCTAGACCCCAACCTATTTTCTGCTGTCTTAAAACATTTCAGGATTGCCCTGTGAGCTCATTTCAGCACTAATACATTATATACATTTTTTTTACTTCCTAAATATTTATGTTTTAGTCCGCAGGAAAACTTATTTTTCTGGAAAGATCCTGAGCACATTTTTTTAACCATTACCCCGCACTCACAAGATTTCATGTGGGATAATGTTAGCACTGGTAACATCAGGACATTCTCCAGTTACTTCACACTACTGGTTAAGGTTAAAGGGCAGTGCTGAAAAGTCCTTGAAGTTGACTGAAGTCTTTATAAGAACACATCCCAGGCAGTTTTATTGCAAACTGAGAAGAAAGTAAGGAATGTATTTATTACCAAGCAAGATAAACTCTTTAAAATAGGAGTCATATTTGGAAAAATGGCTAAGTAGCAACTGATAGGTATGATGTAGCTTCACATAAGGCACTTACAGAAAGTTCTGTCTGTCTAGTCATCTACTTCCTCCAACCAAGTTTCATATAGACCTAACTGTAAAACCAAAACCAGCATGCACATCAACAGGCAGAATCAATAGAAAATAAAAAGTTTTTCATGTAAGGCAATTGTTTCACTTTTAACAAGATGGGAAGACACACAGCATACTTTCTGAAACAGCCAGTCAGTAGTTGAGAGGTAGTGTAGTTGTTCATTTGACTGGGAGAGGTAGAGCTAGTTGAGAAATCAATAGCTAAGGCCAGTCAAAATGATTCCCAAGTTTTCTAAGCTGTGAAAAAATGACTCGCAGCCCAAGACTATTAATGTCACAAGGGATTCTGCTGCCTTGCTCATATTAGTCACTTTTACATAGGTCAAGTTAATGTAAAATATCCATCCAGGGAGAGAATGGTCCAAGAAATAGCCAGGGAAAAAGCTTAGCTACATTTTGGCATGTGTCAACCAATTAATCTAGTTTATGCATCTTACGACTAAAGCTAAAAGGCTCTCCTCTTTTGGCAGGTTGATATAACTACAAAACCAAATACATGCCCAAGACTAGAAGCAGGTTAGGTCTCAAACTCCTTGTGGTTTACCTATATGAAATTCTCTACGTAATTTCTTCCCACAGGAAAAAACACCAATTATTTTAGAGATGAAAGCCAACGAGACATATGGGTCATCAAGTCAACAGGTAATAAAACCCTTGTTAAAGACGTCTGGGTACAGAATCATACATAATGCTCCCTTGGATTGATGTAGACTCTTCCAGGTCCTGAGTTTTGTGGGTATCTGCTGCTCCAGTTTTTGTAGTAAGTTTGCTGATAAACAGGATACATAGGCTGAAGACCTTCTTGTTCCTCTGGCTCTTCAGCCTCGTAAGTAAGTTGCCTTCCATTCACAGCTTTCTAAACACACACAAGAATCAATGAGTTTCATACTTCATGTATAGAACCTGCAGTTCTTTTTCTTGTTAAAACTCTAAGCAAAATAAAAGATGCATGATCTCCAAAACAGTCCTATGAATAAAGAAACATGAACTTAAAAATTCTAATCACTAACAGACATGAAAGAAGCATTAGTAACTATTCAGAGTTAAGCTGAACCTTTTGTTTCAAGGGAAGTTAGAATTTAAAGCTCAGTGAACCTAATGAGCAAATCACCAATTATGAAAATGTCTGTCAGCAACTCCTGTGCTTTGTTATGTTACTCAACAAAAAAATCAAAGTTGTAGTGTTTAAGTATGTAAATTAGTCAGTGAAACTACTACAGGATATTAAAATGGTATCGTCACTTTTCACTTTCATGAACAGCAAACCCACACCTTGAACAGTTATTGACCAGGATGGACAGATGTTTTTTTGTTAATGAAAAACATCTTTACAAGCTTATTTTAAGGAACAAAATGAAATCAAAGCTTCATTTAGAAATCCAAGCCATTTTATTATTTACCATGTGCTGCAAGTTTCCAGCATCTTTCTCTCTGTACTGGCTTTGCAAAGCAAAATGTTCTTTCTGAAAGAAGAAAAGTTACAGTGAAAACAAGTCAAGATTCAACACTGCAGAAGAGGTTTGGTTTATACAAAAATACTGGTCTCACAAAATACACTCTGCCTTGGCAAGTGTCTTAACTGACAACCATTTAGAATCCTTTTTATAAACCAGTGGCTGCTGGAAAAGAAGATCAGGGTAGGTCAGGGCCTCCTGTTCCACCTGTGTCCCCTCTCCCAACTTCTTGTCCCCCTCCCAACCTCCTGTGCACACCCCCAGTCCACTCGCTGGCAGAGCAGTACAAGAAGCAGAAAAGCCCCTGATGGTGTGTGAACACCACTCAGCAACAACAAACATCCCCGACTCATCAACACCGTTATTTGCACAAATCCAAAACACAGCCCCAAACCAGCTACTGCAAAGAAAATCAACTCCTCCCCAGCCAAACCACCCACTGTAGGAGATGAGGTTCAAGACCACATAAGGAATCTGGAGGTGCACAAGTTCACAGGACCCGATGAGATACATCTGCAGGTTCTGAGGAAACTGGTGCAGGAAGTGACTAAACCATTATCCATGATATTTGAGAAGTCATGGCAGTCCAGTGAGGTTCCACTGACTTGGAAAGAGGAAATAAACCCTCCATTTTTAAAAAGGGAAACAAAGACGATCTGGGGAACTACAGGTCAGTCAGTCACACTTCAGTGCCCAGTAAGATGAAGGAGCAGATTCTCCTGGAAACTATGCTAAGGCACATGGAAAATAAGGAGGTGATTGGCAACAGCCAACATGGCTTCACGAGGGGCACACTGTGCCTGACAAATTTGGTGGCTGTCTATGACAGGGTTATAGTGTTGGTGGATGAAGGAAGAGCAACTGATGTCATCTACCTGGACACGTGCAAAGCATTTGATGCTGTCTTGCATGACATCCCTGTCTCTAAACGGGAGAGCCATGGATGTGATGGATGGACCATGTGGTAGATAAAAAAATTGGCTGGATGGTCACACTCAAAGAATTGTGGCCAAGAGCTCAATGCCCAAGTGGGAACCAGTGAGAAGTGTCATTCCTCAGTGCTTGGCATCAGGTCTGGTGCAGTTTAACATCTTTGCTGGCAACATGGACACTGGGATTGAGTGCAGCCTCCCCAGGTTTGCTGATGGCATCAAGCTGTATGGTGTGGTTGACATACTGGGGGAAAGAGATGCCATCCAGAGGGACCTGGGCAGGCTTGAGAGGTGGGACTGCACGAACCTCATGAAGTTCAACAAGGCCAAGTGCAAGGTCCTGCACCTGAGCCAGAGCACAAATACGGGCTGGGTGGAGAATGGATTGAGAGCAGCCCTGAGGAGGACTTGGGGATGTTGGTGGATGAGAAGTTACTTAATGCAGATGACTCGAAATCTCCCTTCTTTCATTTTTTTTTTTCACCATTATGAAGGAGCAACTTTATGAGTGAAATGGCTTATTTCCAAATATCCAGATAATCACCAACTGTCTGAGTAATTGGCCAATCTTAATCACACCAAGCAATGTTAACTGAGAATTAAGATTTAGGATACATTTTATACTACGGTATCATCACTCCTAATTAAGTTCTTCCCCTTATGTCACACTTAGTAAAGGGGCACAACAGGATCAAGTGACAACTTTTGCACAATTTTATAATTTTTGTTTTGTAATTCCTTCTTTTACCAACAGTCTCACAGTGGTAGCAACAACACAAAGTAGCTAAGTTGCTGGTCTTACGGCAGAATCCCTATGCAACAAGTATTCATACAGGTAGGTAATATTTGCAGGGTCTCTCACCTGAAAAAAATATTTTGAAAAGAACCAAATCTCAGTAATGTTTCTCCTTCTTTTCTCTTCCTTTCCCTTAGCCGTTTACTTTTCCACATTTGTTTAGTTCAAGTTTTGAAGCAGCTTTGAGTTATTTAACTTTTAATATGACCCCCAAATGCATTGTAAAATTACTTTAAAAATCATCTAATATTTTCTACTTTCTCCACTTCTCCAAAAGTTATTTTTCACCATCTTCACAGGTTTATTATTCCAAATTTTGTCTGTCAAACTTTCTGTCTTGTAATTCCATTTCAAAGTCACACTGCTTTTGCTTCTCAAGTCTTGAAATGCAATCTGCAGACCAATTCTGAAAATATGTGATTTACCACTTAACAGGATTGGTAAATCCTCTTACTGGTCTTTCATATCTGAGCTAAGAGCATGAATTTACCACACAAGAAGGCAAAACACACATGGGGAACAAGAACCCCCCCATCTTCACCAAAGGCTAATGTTGTGTGAGAAAAAAAAATCTTCCTGCTCGAGACATTCTACCAACAGTGGTCTTAGACATGATTAAGACAAACACTGGAAAGCAGAAGAGCAAATTCCAGTTAGTTCATTTATTCAATTAAAACTAGAGACAAAGGAAATCATCTCACATGGCATGAAAAGACAACACCTTTGCTAGAGAATAAAGTTACACATTTTACAGCCATGGAGCAAGTGATAAAACCAAAATCATCACGTTCTGTCAAACAAAACTGGTGTTGAGCTACACGCTTTCTATGTAGGGGGAGATAGTGTATCTGGGGTTCTGTGCTGATACTTAACAGTAGTTTGCATTGCCTTACCTTTACATTTTACAGAGTTTCATAAAAACACTGTTTTACTCTAAACATGTTCCTTTTCAAACAGTCCTTCAAAACCCTAAACCAATTATCTCACCAACAATTCCATCTTGTTTTTTTCATCCTTTCCAATTTAGAAATCCCATTACAAAAGCATCCACTAAAACAAACCTTGTGGCTCATTCTAACCCCTATCCGGGCAATGGTTTTTGTGCTTTTTCCCTACTGTAAGACCCTTTATCAATATTGATGATTTTATCTATGTATATTTGTGCTTCCTTTCATTCAATCTTGTTTGGCTAAACAGTTCTTCAGTTTATGGCAAATTATAACAATAATGTTTCCTTTTCCATCAAGGAAGAGGTATTTTCATCTGCATGAAGAGCATTAGGAAAAGAACTAGAAGAGTGAAAGGGAGTCACGACCTATAAATGAATCAATATTATGCTAAGTTTAAGAGTACTGTAGATGATGTTTTCCAATTTAACTCAGAAATATTGTCATTTGGTGAATGGTGTTATATGCTTTTAACTGTGCTAAGACCATTTCACCAGTTTCTTTCCTATTTTGAATAGGAACACAAATACTACTGTAAAAGAGCTTTAGCACTTGACCTGTTTGTGTGGTTAAATAAGCGAGGCATTCTTCCAAGCTGCAAGTCTAAAATCAGTCTTCTCATGGCCAGAACTACCTACTGGGCTGTACTTCCCTTCATCCACTCTTATTTTCTGTTGCTACAGAAGAGCCCTGTTAAATTCTGAATCCTTCAAGAACTCTGAATGTTGCATTGCATTATGCAAAACAATGGTTTTTTTCCTCTTTCCTTCAGAAGCACCTGTCAAGCTAGAAATAGCTTCAGTTCTTTCCCATTGTCAAAGACTACCCATCTCAGTCACGTTTCAAGGCAAGCAGAGAAGTTTTGCTTCTTAGCAATATATCCTTTGAAACAGTGAATCTAATGATTCCAAGGACTGCCTGAATTAGTACACCCTCTCCCACTGCTTTTTAAAATATTATGCAAGAGAAAAAAATCCTCTTTAAGCCACTGGAATTCTTCCATTGCTCAACTTCTTGATTTGCCTCAAAAATTCAGTTGCCAAGCAGAGATTCCTCTCTCACTAAGGACGTAACCTTCAGGTTGCTCACTACTCTTTCACATTACATGCAATAAATGGTTCTGAGTAACAGAGTGGCATCTCCATGACAATGATTATTAAAAGAACACCCAGACAAAAGCAGTAGCTTTGTTGCTAAAAAAGGTGATAAAAGATGAACCAACAGTCTTCACAGTAAATTAAACTATAATGCTATTTTTTCTGTGTTCCACTTAATATTCCTATGTTTTGGACTTTTGCCTCACTCTTTTACAGCCTCAGTGAACCAGTTCTTCTCAGTTCTGAAGTGATTCACACGAACATATGAATTGGTACTTGCAAATACCAGTACAGAGAAACTGTGAGTACTCAGTTTCACAGAACTTTTGCACCTTTGTGCAGCCTATTATTTCCACTCAGACTGAACTCATCATCTATTGCTCCCGACAACGCAGTGACACTCTCCCGACAGATGTTTTCAGTGTAACCAGAAGCTTACACCTCAACTCCCCAGCGAGAGGTTCACCAGAATGCTTCTCATATATGGTAGATAATGCAGTTTCAACAGCATTTGGAACATGAGTTCTGTGGTTAGTACATACATTCAATCACACAGGACAAGACAGGCTCCTAATTAATTTGTTTCTTGTACCTCTTTACAGCTATCCAAGCGTTGGCTTGGTACACCACAACAAGGCAACCAATCACTTCTTAGCTAAACCCAGTATTTTAACATTCATTTCTGTTAGATAAAGCAGAAGCTTTTGCTTCAAGCTAACAGAGTACATGTGATCATAGGTAGTATCAGCTGGGAAGACCCAGACTTCAGCTCCAGTTCTTTTCAGTTTTGGAGTTCCACAGAGAGAGAAAGACAGGTACACTAACAGTGTTATGCCAACATCCATTATTTTTAAATAAAGCGTAGTTAACATCTGGCCTGAAGAACTAGATCTTTCTTCTTCCTCTCCCAAAACAACTTAAAACTGTATTTATCTAGCTTGAGGAAAATGAATATTCAATTCAGTCTGTTTAGGATTTTTTCTCTATTTACAAAATACAGTTATATAAAACATTTTACTATTTCTTAGTTCTTAAGTATTCACTTACAGAAGCTACAGTAAGCACAACCAAGAAAGAATTCAAAGGTTGCAGAGTTCCAAAGAGGAAAACCATAAAGTACACACTTTATGAGTAGCTCTGTAAAGGATAAATAATTGCATTTTGTTGTCATTTTCCCATCTAGCAGCACGACTGATGTACAAATAACACAACAGTCCATATCTTTTCATTCTATAAGACAATCTTTTACAAATACTTAAAGCACAGGATTGTATTAGCAGAGGCACGATTCATCAAAAATTGCATTTGTTGCATACTGTAGTGACAGAAGAAATAGCTACTACATAGTTAGCACAAGATGTCCAACCAGAGCACAGAAAAGCACTGGTTCTCTTGAGTCATCTTAGGTGTTGTACCACCTTCAAAGCAAGACAAAACTACACTTTATGGCAACACTACAACACTTTATGGCAACAAAATGTTTTCTACCTTCATAATGTTGTAATCATTGGGCTGCTACTAAGAGTAGCAATGGACCTCAGAAGAGTTTCTTGCTTCACTCAGCAATAATATACACAAGTATTACTCACTGTAATATTTGCAACACATGGTATTGATTTCATGCATTCCTTTCATGAGAAAGAGGAAATCTTTTATCAGCAACTGATATTTGTGAGCTTTAGTAACCATCAATCACACAAAGAAAATCTGCAGGAATATTTTCAACGTTAAGAATGACATCAAAATCCTTCTTGAAGGTAGGGGATGAATTTTTTCCTTCTATCAAAAAAGACTTCTATGGGTCCTTACCACTGCAAAGCTACACCAGAGTATTGGAAAAATGGTATTTGTTATAAACAAATGATTGTCTGAACTGCCTCAGCCTTATAATTCAGCACAATAGTGGTTGGAATTACGTTACTTATACAATGTACTGAGGATGGAACAAAAATCGCACTAAAAACAATTACAATTTATTTCTTACAAGTACTAATAGGTGATGGAAGGTTTCTTCAGTGTAAGCAGAAATCTAAAAAATCAGACTGACTGATTACTGATTTTTATATATATATATATATATATATATATATATATATATATAAGACACTTTAGAGGCTGTGGTCAGGATTCACGAGTTTTCATGAATAGACTGCTTTATGTTATGAAATATAATAATCAATGATGTTAGCTGAAACCATCTCCCATGAACAGATCTCTTCTATGCTGCCTAGTGCAAGAAATGCCTTCCAAATTCACCTGGAGCTTCACAGTCCAATCCAGCTCAAAGCCATGCTGGAACATGGCAGGTAGTCCTATCCTTCCTTGTCCCCCACTTGGTTTAACTGTCTCATATGCCAGAATTAGCTTTCCAGTGTATCACCTCTATGATCCTGTTTGATCAGACTACACCCACACAAACACTAGACGTTGGTAAGGAACTTTTTTGCCTATTGCTGTCTTGCTTGGACAGCATTACTTTAGATGACATGAAATTATCCCTAAAAGCATATTAAAAATTCAAGTACTTGTCTCAGATTTAGTACAGGATCTTTTGCTGCTGATAAATGCAAGAAAAAAAAATGATAAAATTTGAATTTACATAATTGCAAGCATTTCAAAGTGATTTAGTGATCTTCACCAGGAATCAAACCCATACTTTGGTAAATTAGCTATGCCAAAGCTCAAATTCCAATATAACCCTACCACTCAAATGTTAACAGCTTGAAAGAATGTCAGTTGTTACAAGCAAGGAAGGTGATGATGAAGTCACTTTTAAAGTTTACCAAATATATTCCCCCCCCATGAAGACTGTTTTATATTCTATGTATATTCTCTTAATCACCACGGAATTTCAACTATAGATTTTTCTACTTCAAAAGGAGATGTGTCTGTCAAATGTTGTTAGGGATACAAAAATGATCTGTCTACCTGCTTCCTGACCTTTAAGGATGACTTTGACACCAAGAATAAGAGATTCAGATATCATATATGTGGAGAAACAGCTTGGCTGCAAAACAAGTGAAAGGATCCATACATTACCCAGAAAGCAGATTCAGACTAAATTAAACATAATAAAACAAAGTTAACACTTTCCCTACCTCAGCTTAAGATGTATATAACCACTTACTCACCTGAAGCATAGCTTCTTTCTGTGGGACTGAGAATGCTCGCTCCTCACATGAAGATGGTTTGTGAGTGGGCGGAAGATCGATCCTGTGGTAAAGAAAGAATCAAATATGACACGTCATGTTTGTGAAGTCCAATTGAATGGTCAGACATTATTTATTTAAGTGCCAAATCATCCAACACTCAGTGTTCAAGGACACATACCTTTCACTCACCAATGACACGTGAAATATTGTAATGTAACACATCCAGCAACGGCAATCATTGAGTCACACACTTTCTGTAGAAAAGCACCACCTATAATTCACTCTTTACCCTATAAGAGATTAAGTAGACTGAACCTCTCCCCATACACTCCAACTAAGTAGGGTTAGGAACTACTGTTATCTATCATGTTTTCTAGGTTATGAGATACAGCTTGAGCAACATTTTTAACTGCAGCCTTTCTTTAAAAAGCCTTTGAGAAAGCCTTACTATCCATTCTTGCATGCAAGACTTTTCCCATTGTAACCTTCTCAGTGAAAGCAAATGATTCTAAAGGAATTTAAATGTTTAAGACTGTTCATATAAATATGTTTCAGCTACAGAATCTAAGACAAACAAACAAGAAAACAGAATTTCTAACCATGTTGGAAATTACTCAGAAGTAAACACTTGGCTCATCTTGCTAGCTCAATGCAAACAAGGAAACTTATGCTAAAGGCTCTGAGTTATTTAATTCTATTCCCCATTAAGTATATACACAGACATGACAGACATTTTCATTTCTCATTGAGTGTTCACTGTATATTGCATGTGCAAAAATACTTGTATTTAAAGATATTTAAAGATATTTAAAGCCATTGTCACCTTTTATGCATGTTCCAAACAGGGTCTAAGCATCATCCAGTTTAACTGATAAAATCTTTTCAGACTTTTTTTTGCTTGCTTTTTTTTTGTTTGACCATTTGGATGCTCAAAAAAGTAAATCACCTGTCTGCACCAGAGACTTGAAGAAACAACTAGAAAGCACATTAAGTCCTTAATTTCTAAGTACATGTCTGTGGGTGCTTGCTTAATTTTACACATGTATTAGAATAAATCTTAGCAGGCCTTCACTTCTGCAAAGCATGGTCAATCTGCTTTCAAATTAGACCCACAGGTACAACAAACTAGTAGTCTGTGGCATCAGTCAGGAGGGAACTCTCCCCTGCCCTTCAGTTAAATCTATAAATTTTCTTTCAAAAAAAACCCTTCATATTTTCTACTCTGAAAATACAGCCTTAAAATCATGACAGCTGAATAGCTATTAAGTAAACTCAGACATTCACATTCCTGTATAAAACAAATGCTTTCTATATATTACTTTCAATTGAACAAAAAAAAAATATTCCAACACATACTCACACTTTGTCAAGATAGGATGGCCTTTTTTTCTTCGGGGTCAGCAGCACTGTCACAAAGATGGTAATGATAAAAAGAGCAAGGACTGCCCCAATCACAGCCCCTGCTACAGCAACAGAAGATGTCTGCTTAAATGGCACATCTGCAATGTGATAGCACAGATTACACCTTTAAGAAGTTCACATACTTTCAATACTCAGATAAGCTACTTCAGCTTGTTCAGTTGTTCTGAGGAATGTTTCTTCCTTCTACCACCGAACAGAAAGCCTTGTCCTGCACTAGCACTCTTGCAGTTCTGGCTCCACTCACTAAGTTAAAAAACTGGTTGAATTACGACAGTTAATGAAATCATAACCTGATTTCAAAAGTGTCATTGACTACTTTTAATAAATAGTAGCTGCATGCTTTTATTTTCCATTTCAAGGCAAGATGATGTTACAGAACACATGCTTTGCACTTGCATGAGCTAACAAGGTTTTAATTCAAAAACCTAGACAACTATGGCTTTATTGGCAATCTTTCTTTAAAGACATCAAAGTCTGCAGAAAGCAAAAAGGAAAACATAAAATCAGGAGAAAAAAAGATATACTACTAGGAGCAATGAACATGCAAACTTACTAACTACTTGGCTTGTACTTATAAAACCAACCACTAAGGCCACCTATCATCTCTAGGACTTCACACTTCAAGCTACAAGAAAGTAATTTTCATAAATAAATTTTAATAAGGAGGGAAGGAAAAAAAAGTGTCTTTTTCCTTCTAAAGCATTTTTTGTTTGACCTTAGCATTGTCAAATCCGACGTTTAACAACTCTCATACCGAATTAACACACTTGTCAGTCTTTAAAGGTCACTCCTTTCACTATGCTTGGAATTGAACGTTTTAAGTCTCAAAACTGAAAAACCTACTAGCACTTTGATTTAAAATCATCAAGCCCAGTTATTTCAAACTGGGATTAACAGGCTCATCAAAAAGTTGCAATAGCTCATATTAGATGCACTAAAACTCTTACCTGTAAAATATAGGTAGCATACGTTAAATAATGCTCTGATCTACATTGAATACTGAATCAGAAAGGGTAGCAGCAAAGAATTTGAAAATTAACACAGTTCTATACCTCAACATATTTCTAAAGCAATCTACTTCAGCTGTTTTCCAAACAAGACATGATCATCCTTTATTTAATCTCTTACCAGAGGAAATTTTGAGAGCCTCTTCAGCTACATGCCCTATTCATAGGTAAAAAAAACCCTTGAAATATTCAATATGTTCTATCAATGACTCAAAATTCTAATGTTGTTCTGCCTGTATGCTGAAAAGTTGGACAGAATAATCTCTCATTAAAAAAACAAAACCCAAAACACTTAACTTGGAATCTAAAAAAGAGATTCCTGTCCTCTCACTGCATATGAAAGATGCGACAGGAATACAACTCTGGGATCACACTCACAAAGGGATGTTTGAGTATTTATTAAGCTTGAATAAAACTAAGATTTTTTTTGTGACTTCCTTAAAGTTACGGAATAAAGTCATGGAGTAACAACTTGCAGAAGCTAATTCACTCCACAAGATTAATTAACAAACTGCCTTCAGTGATCATTGTTCTAGTTTACATAACGGCTTTCTTGGCATAAGGTCCATTTGTGTCAGATACCAGGCTGAACACCAGGAAACCATCCTGGTTTTGCTGGGAGAGACTCAATTTCTTCTCAGTAGCTGGTACCGTGCTGTGTTTTGGATTCAGCATGACAATAATGTTGATAACACACTCATGGTTTGGTTTGTGCTGGACTATTTTTTTTTTTGTGTGTGTGTTTCAGAGGAGGTACACAAAAGAAATCTGAGAGAGAGCATAGCTAGGACCAGTGACCCAAACTGGCCAAAGGAATACTCCAAACCACAGAATATCATGCCCAGTACGTAAACAAGTGAAGTTACCCAGAAGGGAGGCCACTCTGGGTTCAGGGAGGGGATCTGGCATTGGTCAGCAGGTGGGGAGCAACAGTACTGCACACCACTTGTTTGTTTGGGTTTCTTTCCCCTTTTTGATTATCATAATTATTTCCTATCATAATTTTAATATTGTACCTTGTTTTCAAATAGCAAATTGTTCTTATCTCAACATACAAGTTCTACTTTTGATCCTTCTCTCCATTTGACCAGGGTGGTGGGGAGAGAGGGGAGGTGACTGAGCACTGGTGTGGTGCTTAGCTGCCAGCTGGGTTTAAACCACAACAGAAACATAAATCCTAGTTTCTTCTGAAGAATGGGCATATGAATCAGTGGAAGACCCACCTAAGCACTGCCTTTTAATTGGCTTAGGTTTAGTTTATACTGGGTACTCACTTCTTTTAAGTGAGAAAAATCACAAGTAACTAATATATGCTGTTAGGTCCAGAATTCACGAAGAGGCTTTGGCCTTGTGATTACACCAGAAGAGTTTCTTGACTGTTTCATACTAACTTCAGAGTGCCTTTTTTTCTGGTACATTCTGTTCTAATGTTGAAACACCACAGAGCATTATACTTTCAATCAAACTCCAGCCATTGAATCTCATTTTGTGTGAGACAACAACCACCCATTTGCTTCTGAACACCAATAAAAATAGTGATATCCCACAGCAAGAATAACAACACACAGGAACTGAAGTGTAAATTACCGCAGGGCATACTGAATTTACTTTCTTATTTTGCTTTGGCAAAAATGGAGGCACAGAAATTTAATCAGCCCAACCAGGAAAATGATCAGAAACCCAGACTACCATGCCAAGGTGAAGAAGCTAGAGAGCACCTAAGATCCATGGTGCAGCATTTTAACTACCAGTTGGGCAGAAATAGATGGGAATTGATTCATTCCAAGAAATACAGTTAAGGCAGAGCTACAGCAACCAAAAACAAACTAATGAAAATAATGAGTTTTTCTTTTAAAGCAGGTAATTCCTAGATAGTGGATCAGCTATGCTTTAAGTGAAGTTGTCTGGCAGCAACTATCTCCATTTATCATTCTCTTATCTTCTTAAAATAGTTCCTGAAGACACTTGTTTTATAAGCTTAGGGTCTACAAGGGGAAGTGCTAAAAAGCCCATCTTAAACAGTTTAAACACTTCAGTTCATTCTACCCAGCCTCTGGGTTTATTGTGCTTTTCTGTCTTCAATTTTTAAGAACATACCTTTGAAACATTTTTGAACACTACCTATATTCCAGAATGTAACAAAAAGTTTATTCACACAACAGCCATTTGTACTTACAATCAATTCTTTTTACAGCAGACATAATGTACAAAACATTGCAACACGCATAAGCCCTATCCGTGTTATCAACTTCAATTCCAGAACATTTCAACTTCTTAACCCATAGGAATTAAACATATATATATTTCAAAAATCAAAGCAAAAAAAATCCACAGAGACAAAAGCAAGATATCCCATGTGGAAAACTGGTTTATGGTTATGTTTATTTCAAAGTAACACCATCTTTTAAAGATGATATATCAAGTATTTTTATTTGAAGAGAGGTATAATCTCTTTATTCCAGAAATAATTTGGATCAGAACCTTCTGCTAGAAATTTAACTCCTTTCCTTGTGTTTGCACCCAAACTACAGATAACCACTTGCTATCGTTCTTGAGACTTTGGTCAATTGTGTATCAGTACTCCATTAATCCAAACACAAACTTAAGTTGTTTAGGGATGCTTTTCCATTGGAATTTCAAATAAAGCTGTTGTCTTAATCTTTTTTGAAGACATGCAGTCATATGCAATCACAGTGTATTGTCTACAACGCTCAATACAACTATGTTCATGAAGCTCTAAATGCTGTAAAGCTACCAAACATCGTGAGGCTAGAAAAGAACTTCCAACATGAATGCTCATGAAGCAGCTGTAATAATGCAGCCTATTTCACCTCAAAGGTAGCAGAGACTTTTCCCTTTTCAGGTTCCAAATACTAATAGCCTTATCAGCTTCAATTTCCTCAAGCTAAACACTTAAAAATGGCACTTCAAAAGATCTACTATTCTAAGTATGAATTTATCACTGTTCTGTAATTCCTCTAAAGTTTTTTCATTCCTCCCTAAATAATCAGCAGATTTAGTCTGGAGAATCTGCTCAAGACAAAGTAGAACTACTTCAGATGTCAAACAAGATGTCCTACATATAATGGATACAATGTCATTGGAAAGAACAAGAACATGTTGTTAAATCAGTATTGATTATTTGCAGGGAAAACAAATCCACTGCAGTACAGAGACCGCACAAGTCATCAGAATTCCTGTTTCACAGATTCTGTAGTTGCATCACTGGAGAGTGTGTTTTCAACAAATGAAGTAGCAGTGCAAGTGTCCACTTCCCTACTAATAATCTGAAACTAGTTACCCTCTTCAAAGTAAGCATTGTAACTTATTCGGAAGCAGCGTAAAACCGCTGTTTTAACCTCTGGTCATAAAAACTCTTGTTTGGCACCTGGGAAAATAAGCAAATTCACATTAGCCTCCAGCTTCGGAATCTATATTTTTCTCCTTAGTTGTGTCCAATTCTCCAGCTTTCAAGTTCAACAGTAAGATTCCCACATAGCCTCCGGAACAGGTCTCAAAAATTGCACCCTGTGTACTTGCAAAGAGCACCTTGTATGCGTTAATGAGTTTTGACATCCTGCCAATTACAGGCCTAACAAAATACCTTACTGTATGTATATACAGACACTAGAATAAGCTTTAGAAATCAATGACTATAAAAAAATAACTTTTCATCTTATTCAAATACAAGCCTTTGACCTGTTTACAGTTACTCCTCAAAATTTTGTTCATAAGTTAGTTTCAGTGCAATGACTTAACTTTTAAGTATATAGTTACGAGAAGGCTCATTGAAATGCTAAGAGGTATTCGTTTTTATTCAGAAAAAAACCTAAAAAATAAAGCTTTAATTCTGTTGTAACTCATTTTAATTGGTAAAGTATTTGCTATATAGAAGCATTAAGTTTACCATGGATAGTACCTACACTGGAATAATTCAAAGCCCCAAAAGATTATATTTGATCATTGGACTTAGGTAAACTTCTTTTTAAATCAGAGAACCAAGACAGCCACTTTTTATTCTTAAACAATATTGAATGGGAACTTTAATTTAGCCTTTTTTTTACCTCTGACATAGAGCAATATAAGCACTCTGCATTAAAACTCCAATTTTAAACAGTAGTACAGCATTGGGAAAAAAAGCAGCTCAAATACACTTTCCCCAGATTCAGTATTTCATTGTGTCAAGTTACAATATAAAAACCTTCAAAAAAAAAAAATTCAGTTTCAAAAAGTTTATTCCTCCTCTCTTGTGTAAGTATAAACAATCTGAAAGTGACCAGCCAATGAAATGAACTGCAGATACACTTTTAGTTTTCAGTGGTTACTACACATACCACTCCCTCCGAGATATCACCGCGCCATCTAAGTGAGAAACAAAGTCCTCATCATCGTATAATTCACCAGCCATAAAACTCAATCCATATGTTCCACCTTCATAGTAATCCATTCGTCTTTCATAACGTTCCTGGTACCTGTTAGTATTGTCTATATTGTTCAACTCAGGTTTTTCAGGGTCTTCTAAATAATCTTTAGATATTATGTTCATTGGATGGTTTATTTCTTTTTTTATACTGTCAGGGTAAGAATCCACATCATCTGACTGAAGAACATCTATTTGAGACTCTTTTTGCATATCTGATGGTGGAATGTAGCTCTTAGCAAAGTAGTCACCACGGAACGTCTTTCTTCTCCTATAGCAGAGAACTGCACCCAGAATACTGAGAAGTGAGAGTAAAAGAAGCCCACCCACCACAGAACCGATGATGGTACCCCAAGAGTCGTCCTGCATTGTTGGCAAGGTTGATGTTGGGAAATCTATTATTCTAGGCTGTGTTGCTAAACCTGTGATGCCATCAGTCGAAGGATGCCAGGGAACCGTGGGCAGCCGAGTGGTAGTAGTAGGAGGATCTAATGGAAAGAGCAAAGAAGTAGACAAGACACAGAAAAGGCACAGAATGTCAATGCAAGCTAAATCAGTTAAGGGTTTATAAGAAAGCAAAGTTGATGGGTATGTTCTACAAGAATAGTTTTTCATTCTCAAGTTCATGGCACTACGAAAAAGTCTAACATTTTCCACAGGCTTTGAACTAGCTTCATTAAATGCAGTTTTGAGCTATGCTGCAGAAGGATAGAAAGTACAGGGAGTAAACAAAATAAAAATCATCTTCAAATAGACTCTTTGCCCTCCTCAAAGTAAGGAGATGCAGGTTTTCTGCTCAGATGTTGATTGTTCATTCGTTATTTACCTCCTTCATGGAGGAAAAACCCAAGCAGTCCTCTAGCTTTCCATCCAGCATTTAGGAATACTGGATCAAATTAACTGATTATGCCACAGAATCAATTATTCCACACTAAATTACCACTTCAGAAATTGTTCAGGGCATTAAGTATAAGAATGAAAAACTATGAGTTGTGTGTTCAGTCAGCAACGCATGAACTACTGATTTTTAAGCTAATCTCTCCAAAAACATTTATTTCATTAATACAACTTACTCAGCCTCACCTTGGGATTAGTGAAAGAAGCATAGTTAAAAATGGCATGTATTAATCTCAAAGTAACACTTATGTTGAGCAAGGAGCCTTGAGGTTTTCAAAATAACAATAAAAAACCAGAACATTTCAAGTAAAAATTATTTCTATGCATTCCTCTTAAAAGCAATTTGATGCCTCATACACAAAGAAATTTCCATATTCATTCTTCAATATAAAATACCAATTGATTTCATGTCAGGTTTTGTATGTAAACAAGAGACTGCCAGCTACCACACTTGTCCAGCACACGGTTTTTTCCTTTGTTCTTTAGGTCTACTGGAGATGTATGCATCTGTATTGCTGACAAGGTTCCAAGTGATGGGCTGATGACACCAAGAAAGCCTCCTGAGATTATACCAGTCAATCACAATGTTTTATGCAACTCCAGTTCTTATTTCTGTGCCACACTGAAAAAAACCTACTTTCTGCCTTGCCCAATGCAAGCTAATTATTTTAAAAATCAATAAAGCAACACTAAACATGTTATTATAGCTTGAACCTTTTAGAGAGAATATTACATGGACAGCCAAGTAGCTCATTATACCATGTTATTTATTTAAATGCCCATAAGCAAGATTCATGGAACTACTACTACCACCATATTAGAGGCACCCTAGATTTAACACCACAGGAAGTAAACCAGATAGAACTAGAGATCTGTCAGGCTTCCAATTATTTGACAAATCACAAATAGCCAAAAATATGATTTTTCATCTTACTACTCAGAGACAGACATACAATTCTCTCATAGCAGACAGAATCGTCACATTTGACATGATCACTACACATTTTCAGACTGCATCTCACTGCTTAATGCAATATTTTAAGCTTCACACAATAAGTAAAGTTTCACACAGGTTTTCAAAATGCATAATTATATTACTTGCTATGTAAAAGTGATGATTTGTTAGGGAGCTATACGTAAATGAAATTAATTTGACAGAAGACAGAAAACCGAACAAGAAGGATGCACTATCAAAATGAACAAGAGGAATTCAGATTATGATTTTAGTAAAAACTGATTTAAAGTAAGTTTGATAATTTAACAAAGAAGTAGAGATTAAGGAATCCAAGTTTACCAGGCTTCCATGTCCCACACATCCAGAAATCCAGAAGATAAACTCAAACACCACTTCCTTGAAAAGGTATTTGCTTTAGACACAAGATTTATTAGCTCTATTTACACTTTTTTTTAAAATTGGCTTTGCAATTGCTCATTTATTTCCCTCTGATAGTAAGGTTTTAAGTCCCATCTTCCACATGCACAAGTATGTAGTACTTGCATCCTGCTAAATCTAATCATTACATATGTGAAGTAAGCACAGTGGTAATTACACTGAATATATTAAAAAAAAAACCCGCAACAAACAAACAGTGTTTTACAAAAGCTTTTCCTTAACTTCTGATTCATCCACCAGTTTTCAGGTTGTCCAGTTGCATTATCTAAAAGAACTATTTAGCACATTAATCTTAAATTAATTGCAAATGTATGCTAAATTAAGCATTTGTTTTTATGCATTCCTAGACTATATATAACCATGACACCTGTACTGCCTGTGTCCATACCTCTTACTGTTTGAAGAATGACAAAATAAAGTTGTCCCTTCTTGTTTAAAAGGTCAATTACAACTAAGAACAAGTGAAGTTTTCTGATGTCACCCAAAGATTTTTAAATGTAAAACTTAAGTTGGTTTTTTTTTTTCACTTCCTGTACCAAGCAGGTTTCCCAAACAGAGAAGATCAGGAATGACAAAATTTTTATGTCTACTCCATAATATTTTGCTTGTAAATCACATCTCAAATGCTATCTCCAAATCAAGAAAATGCCACACTTGTCTGTTGGTATGAAAGACAATACTCTTTCATATCAGAAAGCTGTTTAATTACAGTACTTCACATAATCACCAATATATGTTTGAATTCGGAATGCTTTTTACAGAACATTGAGCACAAAATTTTCATTTTAATTGTTTCATATGGCACTTGATTCAAAAGCAACAATTTCCCACATTTTGCTTAGGACCCAATGTTTAACAGCTTTCACTGATGCAGGCTCATGCTGCTGCACAAACTACAACAACATACTAAAATGTCCATGCAGGTCAGGGAGATAAAAGTGGCATAAATTCTAAAAAATATTTGGGCTTAAGTTAAATGCATCTTCATTTCAGTTTTTGTTTCTTACTGTTCTGGGTTCTGTTCACATCCTTATTACATATGCCCTGCAGTAATGAGGACCAGCAAAGACCCCCACAAAATTTCTTCTCCTTTTCCATAGCTATCATCCCCATTAAAACAAGAGACACAATCGAGGAAAGTAAAAACCAGTTTTCTAGTATCAATATACTAAGTCAATCAACTCACTGCATGCACATAAAGAAGCCAAGTTTTTGCTTCAAAGCTTTTGACATAGTTTTCTGCCAAGTAAAGCAAGACTTGCTGTTCACTTCAAATGAAAGCCTAATACCATCTCAAACTAAAGCACCATGGTCCTTGTATACTGCTTAGTTTTTCCTCTATTAATTCTTTTTCCAGATGTTTCCAATAAAAGACAGTACCAACTTTCAACAGTGTGAGTCTGATAACTTTATTTTTTCCTTAAATGACTATTCTTGATCATTTTCTCAACTCTTACAATACAAACAACTTTGCCTGGGAAGGTGAGTTTCTACAATTAATTTTAGTAAAGACATCCAATTAATATGACATGTGTCATGTTCCAAACACCACATCTTCCCACTTCAATCCCCCTGAAGTACCCAGACACTTGAACAATGAGGACCCACCTTTGCTTCTGTGGTAAGTCAAAGCCAACAACAAGCCAAGTGTCAGAAAGATGAATGTGAAAAGAAATGGATGGAGCATCCTTTGAACCAGATCATTAGCTTAAAAATCTTAGGTCAAGTCCTGTCTTGGTATCAATACCAACAAACACATCATTTTAAGAAAATCAACTAGATAACACAGTATTTTTAAACTATAAATCATTTTGGATTTAGCCCACTATTTAGCCCACTATGAAATAATTCAGAGGTAAGGTGACCAGCTCTATAATAGGTAAGATAATTCAATACTGGCACACATCTTCTTTGCTTAAAATGTCAGTTAAGCATTACAGAAGTAGTTTTGGAAGGAAAGTTTTCTTGGATAGTTGTTGTGAATTAATATAGACAAAGTTTGCCTAGTTCCAAAAGTCACAATAAAGTGGCTAAAAGTAGTTCTTCTTATTTAAAAAAAAAACCAAAACAAAACCAAAACACAAACCTCATACGATTCAAAGTGCAAAAATCCCTTTCTTTGCCAAGGACCTGCTATCAATTACTTATAAGCCAAAACTGAGTTGGCTTTGCACAAATTACAAGATCTCTTTGAACTTGTCATTTTCCTAAGTGATAAGTATCTTTCTGTACCCATATTACGTGTATGTTTGCACAGAGACATATTTACCTTTGCTTCTTAACCTGCTGTTGTTGCTAAATTTCACTTACATGGCAAGTACTTAAAAACTGAATAATAATTCAGTGTAGCTGGGTGTTATAAAAACAACCCTTTCTCTCAACTGCTGAAAAGCTTCCATAGCAGCTCCTTTGTAACAGCAGGGAAAGCTGCCTTTCCATCAAAGGAGGCTTTCAGAAATGTCTGAGAAGAACTGATGTGGAAACTTATCATTCTTTCTCCAACCACTGCGACTCTAAAAGTCAAGAAATAGATGAGGACACTGTGTAACCCTCTCTTCACAGTTTCTTGCCTGTGAAGGCTCCACACTGGAGTAGGACATTTCCCTTTAGATTATTTTTCAGTATATGTGCCCCCATGTCTATTTTGGCAGCATGATATGGAGACAGGTACCATCAATCTCTTTCATCAGAGTCAATCATCCACTTTCAGAGTACTTTTGCAGTTTATAGCTGGGATTTCCACACACCAAATAGAAGAATTTGGTATTTCTTTGGGATACAGGAGAAACTTATCATTAACATAAGCTTGAGCACAAAGGAACATTCAGGAAGACCATTAAAGTTTCAAAGTACATCATACCAGGGAGTAAGAAAGTTAATAGTCAGAATATCCTGGGAAGTCCTTTGCTACACAACAGAAAAAAAAAAAAAAGTAGTTTGTACATTAGAAAATAAACGAGTGCCTGAATTCACAATGCTCTCTCAGAACAGAGATTTATTTATGAAGAAACAAAAGTAAAACCAAGGATCAGCCTCTCCTATGTTAATCCTGACAATGCCCACTCTACAAGAGGGTGACCCTGTACTTACAAACCACACCTTCCCAGGACTGCTGGCTAACAAAGGCTGGCTTTACTTTTAACAAAAGCAGTGTCTCTCAAAGGCAGTCATGACAGAGGAAGTCAGCAGGTTCCTATCTGAATGCAAGTCTCACAGGTCACTTCTCCCTTGCAAGTGGAGAAAGGAAAGGCCTCAGTAAACAGTATGAAGGTGAAGGAACATAGAGCCAAGAAAACAAAATTCAATTCCTTGCATAAGAAAACTGAGTAAATCAATACTGCAAGAGCAAGTGCTTTACGTATCAAGTTGACCGTTTGTTTTGAAAAACCTGGCACTACAGGACTATGCCCAGAACTTCAACACTTGAACCCCATGAGAAGCATGACTTGTTTTTGCTTGAAAACTACACAAGAAGTTCAACTTTACATCACTGAATGAGTGAAAAATAGCAAAGATATCAGTGCCTTAAAAGCAATATAAAAAAAGTCTGTCTTCAAATAACATTTGAGTATTTCTCTATCCCTATAAAGATGTATTATCTCTAGTAAATAAAAACTGGTGATTTTACCATTTAGTCAGTATCAACTTCTCTTTTATTTCCCTATTCCACTTTAAGAGTACTAACAAAGTCTAGGAGCACAACAAAACTTATTAAAAATACAGCTTTATTTTTTTAACAATGAATATCAGGACCAAAGGCAATTTTTTTTGCTCAGTTTACATTAAAATCCTACAACAGATTTCAACTTGAGATATTTTTTTTGCTAGCAGTTAAAATAAACTTAACTACCAGCATCGTGACTGTTCAGAAGCATTAACATCATAAATCCTTTTTGACAGTTTTACAATTAAAATTTGAAAGATGGTGTGATGATACAGCTTTGCCCACTAGCTTCAAACTTTCCCTTTGTTTTATACCAAGTTTGGATAAAAGCAAAGATAGAAAAATAAGCTAATTGCTTATTTCATGTTATTGCTGATTGCTTCATGCTGCAGCAGTGCCATGTTTGCCATTACTGGATACCTCGTCAGTTAAGTCAAATATTCAAGGTGGTAAGATTATTTCATAGTTACTTGTCCATCCTGCACCATTAAGGGCATTTCAGCTATTTAAAGAGCCAATCACAATGAAAAGTTATTCTTAAGAGTTACAACAAAATGTGCTTTATATTACTGTCTGAAAACAACATAGGTGTTACACTTATGATTGCCCCACCTTTCTCATTTTTTTCAACTCTCCTATATATGCAAAGTTAATACACAGTGGTATTAATCAGTTTGGTAGCATGATCAACATGAGGTTTTAAAAAACTGAAATTAATTTAATGTCAACTAAAGTTTTGCTGTTACTGGTGCACTTAACTAGGAGAACCATGACTGTATGATTTCTAGCTAGCTGAGGTTCAGCTTTGGTGCTCCCTAAAACCAGCTAAGGTTTGCTAATTGCAAGTAAATCACTGCAGCAAAACAAAGTTGCTGAACAAAGCTGAAAAGCAGTGCTCACGGTAAACAGTATCCATCAGTTCACATCAAAGACCAACTACTGCAGCTTAACTATCTCTGCAGTAAGCTTATTAAGTTCTGTTACATTTGCCATGGGCTACAACACAAGCTGTCACCACAGCCCAACTGGCCTGTACACTTATTCTGCTTTTCAAAAACTTGATTCATTTTAGGAAACACCATATATTACTTCCTGGTTGGCCTATTTTGGTCTGTTAGTTCCAAACATAATTTGAATGATGGCCTTATATCATCCTGCATGACAATCATGGTAAAAAGCATGAGTTCTACTTACAGCAGATGATATTCACAGAACTGACAACTTGAAAAGTGGTGCACTTGAAAAAACTTCCCCCATTCCTGAGAATTAGAATAGGGCTGAAAACAGCTATGAACTGTACTGTTATTTTCTGAGTAAGTGTATTTCAATGTTACAATCCAAGTAAATATTTCACCCTATTTAATGATGATATTTGAATTTTTTTACTTGATGCTTCTCAAAACATGCCAGTCTTTGTTGCTGTTTTGAGACTTCTATGTAGCAATGAATTCTTCTTCATAGAAGCAGAATTAGAACCAAGCATCCAAAAGTAACTTCTCACCAAAGTAACTTTCATAACTTGAAATCTTTTAACTTATATAAAAAAGTTATATATAAAAGGTGTATAAAATTCTAGCTATTAAGTTGTTTACAAATAATTCCACTGTCTCAAACTACTTAGAAGTTTCCCGTTAACTAGGTCACTAACCAGGCAGTTAATTAGAACTTAACTACAATGTAGGCCATTGTGGAAAGCTAGTATGTCAATGTGACTGCAACTCCATCATTTGTTTTAAAGATGCAGACAACTATCAAAAATGAATTCTGACAGATGTGGCTTGAAACATTCTGGACCTTAAGTTTTAGTTTCACGTTCTCACTCTCATCTCCACTCTTAAGTGTTCATATTAAGTTCTTACTAAGGAGTCATCTATGTTTGTATCCATGCCAGCATGCACTCTGACACTTAATTCCCTTATTGAAACAGCAAATGTCAATAACTTATTGAAAAGATTTTAATTTTCATGTTTGTATTATCTTCCTTATAAAAATGACATTAACATTTATTGATCAAGCTACGTATTAGCTAATTTTCCTAATCCATTATGGAAACCTAGAGAGCTTTTTCACACTTGTAGGGCACCATTCACATATACCATAAGTCAAGCTGTTTTTTCACAAAGAAGGTGTCATAGTAAAACATTAATTACACCGTGTTAACAGATACAAGGTTGTGGGCTCCAACAGCAGTGATGCTAAACAGTCACACACCTCTGCTATATTATACTAAGTAGACCAGCAAGTTCTGCATGAGATACTTTAACTTCATGATTCCTGAGAAAATGAGATGAGTAACTGATGTGAAACACATTCAGAACATAACCCTAACTGCCTTAAAGAAGAGCACCTTTGACTTTCCTAAATGTAGTTCATCCCCTCCCAACAACATCTGTTTTTTCAATTTATTACAGACAAGGTGCTGTTTTTATTGCCGTCAATATATCTTGTCAAACACAGGTTAACACTGTAAGAAACAAATCTCAGTTCACCTACCAAGAGAAAGTAATAATTTCAGAAGCACCTCAACTTTAAGAATTTCTACTACATGTTTTTAATTATTAATTTTCCCAAATTGTATTATAGCTCTTAAATCCATACTTCAAATAGGTTTTCACACAAAATGTGTAAATATTTCATGCATCAACTGGCTCTTCAGTTTGTTAATTCAACCACTGACCAAAACACAGTTAACACACTGTCTTTGCTGAGAAGTAAGACTTACCTAATATGTAGACAGTCTTCTGATCACTCCTCTGACCAAGTGAATTAGTCACCTTACAGATGTAAGTCCCAGTGTAATTATAAGTCAATGGGCTGCTGAACTGCAGAGTATTGTTGACAGACAGCAATCCTTCAGGCCACTGTCCATCCAACCTAGAAAAACAGTTATATTTCAAATGTGAATCTTACAACTAGTTTAAATAGAACAGTTTAAAATAATATTTGTAATAGCCTGTAAAGTGAACTTTTCACTGTGCTCTGACATTGTCAGTGGGCTTTTCTTGGACGTTCTCAGTGTACACCTGAACATTTATTTAGTTTTTAATTTCTGTGCCAAATCCTTTAAATGTCAAGTCTGCTGGCACTAGCAAGCTGTCTACAAGTGAAGATTACTACAGCTAAAAAACGTTATCTCAAAAGAACTTGAAGGAACAAGCCAACTCAAGCTCTAAAAACTAACAGTCTAACTAAGAAGCACTTATACTGCTGTCAGGATTATCTGCCTGTTCTTTTGCATCCAGTTGAGCTATCACAATAAATATTTCTGTCCATACATGCTTAATTTTGACTAGAATTTCTGAGCAAGAGTTCAAGCAGTTTCCCCCTCTCTTGACCTGCTTTTTCTCATCCCTCATCACTTCTCTATCCAAATTACAGCACTGAAACAGAATGTGGAGAACATTTGAAGAAACAACTGGTTAAAAAAAAATTTGTTTCTGGTCAACTGGCTTTTCCAACTCTATCAATTTCCCTGTACCACTGCGCCTGAGATTGCAGTAACAATTGGGTAAACATGATGAGAAAGGGGAAAGGGCAAAAGCACTGAAACTATTTTAACAGAGCTGCCAACTGCCCATTAAACACCTGTGTAATTTCATGCCATTGCATCCCATGTTTTATCTAAATATCTATTAACAGCTAACCAGGCCTAAATCAATATGCAAGCATGTGTTCACCAGATCACAGTACCCTGAAAGCATTTAGAAAGCGTGCTTTTATAAACAGCATTGAAAAAAAAGCTACCCAACACCTTAAAATAGGTACTTGATTAAAAAAAAAAACCCAAACCTCCCCATAGTTAACAGCAAAAATGATCTCCAACATATGTAGGTTGAAGACCAAATTCCTACTGCTTTGCTGTGATTATTGCCCAGAACTGCCTCAGCCATATTAAAGCTGACAAAAGTGATCCTTAATTCATTATTACCAGAAGTATCTATTTCAAGAAACATTATACAACAGCCAATCAGTTTGCCAGGTCTACGCTAATAAAATTCTCATACATTCAACATTTTAAAATTACTGACCATGAAAATATCACTATCCCAGCAAGTACAGTGTCATCTTTGATTTCAAGAGATACCATTTTTTGGTATGGTAGTTCTAGAAGCTACTATAATTGGACACCAGTAAGACAGCACACAATTCAACACAGCTACTTTTTGGTTCCTTAAATACTCAAGCTACCCTTTTCTTACATGGATTTACCCCCCCACACACTTGAAGTTCCTCATGCACCACAATATTGCAGCTTCTTTGATAGGTTTTGTTCCTGCTCAAAAAGGTACACCAGTTTTATTCCAGAAGAATCAGCTTTTTTGTAAAAGTTGGTTCCATTTTAACCTTAGGAAGTATAAAAGTCACCTCTGAAGCTTGAAGTGCTTTAAATGTATTTAAATATGTTTATTTCCTCTGGAATTTCAGACAGAGGTAGTATTGATTAGCTTTTACATATGTCTCAAATTCAAATGAGAGAACTGAGAACTCAGTGCATCTGAAGAAACAAGTGGTACTGCTGTTTAGCTGCAAGCCTGGCAAGCTTTTCTGAACATAGGAATTTTTATGTGCTGAAATTTCTCACCATGCTGATTTTGAGCTAAACCTGGGATGGGCATGGCAGTCTACTGTAGCAGTAGGTAAAGCACACATTTTACTAAAGTTAGTTTAGCATAGCCATGCCACTCTGAAAATTTCAGTGGCTGGTTTTAGGATTGAGTCAGTTATAGTAATGTTTTCTTTTCCTGCAATACTGCCATCAAGCAACTCCAAACTTATCAATACAACATTTTCAATTCATGTCATGACTACTCTTCCTCTACATTAAGTTATATCCACCATTGAGAAGGTAGGGAAATTGATTACAGCTTCAAATAAATATATATTCCCAAATATTTACCAAGAGAAGCCACTATAACAGTTACAAATAAATTCACACTATCCTTAGGAAAGTTATTCCCTTTTCTACAGGCAGCAAGTAAATCTAAAAGGGCTGAGTTTATTTATTTTTTTTTTTCTTCACAGGAAAGACTTATCTGTGCTTGCTTTTATTGTCCTCCTTTGTCTCTTGCACAAAGTACAGCCATGGCTGCAAAAGCCAAGCAGTACACTTCAGAGTAGGGTCTACCTAATTCACATATTCATGAAGTGTGGCTGCTATGTTCAATTTTTTATTTTACTAGACACATGTTCAAGACCTAGTTTCCATCATGATGGATTCATTGGCAACTACTTGAGCACTTTGAAAAACATGACAAATTCTGTAATTCAGTAAGCCATCACAACTGTAATTTTCAGATTTTAAAATGCAGATACAGAAAAGTCTGTTCCAGTGTTTACAATCTACTCTCAGTGACGATAAAACAGAACTAATAAAAAAATAGTTGGATCCCTACTAGACTTACTGGTCTTTGTTCTACATGCTGCAGCATACACAGTTTAGTCTACTTTGAGTAACTAAAGAGACTTTACCCTGAGAGTAATGACAAACTGTTCAGGCATGTAAATTTACAAGATATCCACCCACCCATATTCATACATACACATATCTTGTATTCTCCTTTTAAATGGTTGGATAAAACCATTACAACCCAATATAAGTCATATACTCTTTGTTTTCAAAACATGCATTTACTGTAAGCTAAGCAATTATACCACTTGAATCATGTGGCAAGTCCCTTTATATAAATATTTACCTGATCCACATAAATTCCATAGGTAATGGATTTGCATCAGCATTACATTTGAGCTGAACGTTCCCTCTTCCAATGAACCAGTTTCCATCATAGCCAGTTACTGAAACTTCTGGGGCATCTGACAAAAAAAGATTCCATCTATCAATCACAATTTTTTTGTTAAGAGTGAATTGTGTCTAATGGTCAGATCAGTGGAGCAGAAGGGGGCTTTTTTGTTTTTTGAGTTTTTTTCTTTTTTTGGAGGGGAGGGAGGAAGTGGGATGTGTGCTTTCGTTATTGTTTGTCTGCTTTTAATTTAAAGACCACCAGGACCACCAAAATACAGAGAACGCAATGCAGTTCCAAGCTACAGCATAATTTATGTAGCAATGAACAAGTTGTTTTTATCAGTGCAACTTTCCCCATGTTTTCAGCAACCGTACAACACCTCGGGGAAGTGAGAGGACTTCAGAAAAAAAGAATCCATTTCATTCTTTTGGGAAGTGAGGAACGGTAATTTCGAGCTACTTCTCACTAAAAAGATACAGCAAAGGGTCAGAAATAGCCTTTGGAAAAACCAGGTAATTAGGAAATCACTAAAGAGTTCACAGATGCCAGTTATAATGATTAAGTTATCCACTGGCACCAATATGTAGAATTATGTTTTTAAGGCTCTAAAAAGCAAGGAGGTGATGTCAGATAAGCCAGAGACACCCAGCTGAAACATTCAGAAGCCACAGAACAGAGAGTATGATTTAGTATAAGCTCCTACAGCAGTGAGGGAGGAGCAGTGGCAAAAGCTGTGTCAGGGAAGACTGAGGAACACACACTGCTTCTCACTTGCTGCTGTGTTACTATACCATTTTGTTAGAAATTCTGAAACATGCCTTAACACTAATTTCAGATAAAAATATTTAAGATCAATTTGCATCCTCATTTCACTTTAAATATGAAACTTTATTCTCTTATTCACTGTTTGAGACAATGATGGGAAAAAAACACCTTTAGTTCTATTTCTGTATCAATGGCACTTCAATCTGTAACTTCAAGACTGGTAAAATAAAGCAACACTAATCACTATTTTATGCCAAAATAAGTGATTCTTTACTAAACGGAATAAAAACTAGATTCTAGCCAAACAAAAATAGCAAGTCTACTTTTTCCAGCCACTACATTTCTTCTAATTGAACTGACAGACTTCTATGATTTAGGAACTTTAAAGCAGCACACAGCTGAGACAGGATAATAAAAGAACAACTTGAAAATATTTGGTTTTGGTCGCATATGCACTGTCTAACAAAAAAAGAGTCACATGACTAAAGTTTGTCTTAACTGGTTTTAGGTAAGCAGCACTGTAAGCCATCTCATGTGTTTTAAAGCCACACATTTGTTAAACAAACCTGGCACACATTTCGATTATATAAGCAACCTGAAGCTGAATATCAAATGTTAAGAATGTATGTATTATGTTCCTGTTTCTTTATGCTAATTAGAATGGACAAAGCTTAGTGATTAATCTGAAAATAACTTACTGACCATAAGGCCTGCTTTCAACTTGTCATCTCAAACATGAATCTTCATTAAAATTCTCTTTACTATTGCTGAAATTAAGACACTATAAAGAGCTTACAGATCAACTGAGTTTGTTATTTTGTCAGTAATCTTTGCATTTTATTTTTAAACACAAATAATAATGTTTACCCATGATTCAATATCCCAAACAAACAACAGAAACAAACATAACAGTATTTTAGCTTCATAACTTCATTGGCAAAACAGAGACCCCAGGTTTCTACTCCTGCCTGACCTGCCTCAATCACAGCTTAGATTTCTGTAGAGTTTTCATTTCCTTCATTTTCCTGAAGCAGAAAGTGCTCATCTCCTTCCTGTGGAAGGTATACACTGAATTAAGAGGGTGGTTGTAAGAGATACACCAAGCAGCAACTACCTTACAGAATACTTACACTGTATGTCCAACACATAAGGGTATCGGATCTCCTTTTCCAAAGCAGGGTGCCTCACAACACAAGTTATGTGTCTTCCTCTTGCAAACCGTGTGGGGATAATCTCGTACTGGTTTACAACTGTCACTGTTCCATTTGGAAACGGAGCAAAGGTGGTTCTGTTTTGACCAAAACCACTGGGAAGGCCTCCTTCCCAGTCAATCTGTGCAGCAGGTTTTCCAGTGGCTGCTGTACAAGTGGCTGCTATTGTCCAGTTTGCACCATCTATTAGAGGGTTTGGTCCTTTCGTTAAGCTCACAACAGGTTCAACTAGGCAGGGGAGAAAAAGCAAATTTAGACAAGAAAGACTCCACATCTTTGAAACTGTCACTGTGGAAGAGTCAAACAAAATCTAATCCATTTGCAAAAGCCTAGGCTAATCAGATATCCCAGAAATAAGCTCAGAGGTGATTGCTTTATGAAGATTTTGCCCGCTGACACTATTCACCTTTGTCCGCTCATCCAAGTTTGGAGCTGTTCATTCACTACATTTAATGCACTGACAGGGAATTCCAGTGTGGATAGGTCCAAAACGCCAACTACAGTGCTCCAGTTGTAGTGTCTGACAACAGACAGCTTAAAATATTAAGTTCAAACTACACTGCAATTTCTTTTCAAAAAGCTTAGATTCTGCTGCCTTTTCAAGCATTCAAGTATTAATCTATACCACCAGTTTATGTCATTTCAAAGCTACCTCAGTGTTTTAACACCCAACATTAAGAGTTTAAGCTTTTGTTCATCAGTACAATATAAATGACTTCCATGCTGCAAAGGACACTCAACCTCCAAAAAAGCATTATTCTATATACACACGCCACACATTGAATATAGAGTCTACTGTGTATGTGCAAATACATACTGTGCATGTAATTTTATATAAAATTTACATGGTTTTGATACACAAAGAAATTGTTTTTAATTATTAATAAAATTCTGCCTATTCTTGCCTATTCACAAAAATATATTTTGGTGAATGAATCCCTATAAAAGTAAAAAGTCTGAACTCAGTACTACACCCAAGACACATGGGAGGATGTGACCTCGTTGTAAAACCACCCCAAAATTTTGCAGATTTAGGCAACACACTTCACTATAAAAGGAAGTTTAGTTCCTTATGTACAAGTCTACTGCTGAGGGCTGTAGACTGAAAAGTTTTGAAAAAATTCCTTTTTCGTTTAACAGGGTTTTTTTTCAGCCCTATACAAGCCATCCACCAGTTGCAGTCTAAGCCAGAAATACTATCTGATGCTTCAGACACAAACCAACGTTGTGCTTTTTTAGAATAGCCCATTTGTGTCACCAACATTGTAAGATACAGGTTTTGCAGTAGAGTAGCAGCCTATTACATAATGCTCGTCTCTTGCTCTTATCAGGCTGCTAGGAGTCCTCTAGGGCAGGTCGTCCCTACACACCATAATTCTTCAGAATCCACCTCAGTGGACCAGCACTCACTAATCACAAAGCAAAGACAAGTCTTGCAACTTCTGTGCCTTTCAGGACAAGAAGGAAAAATTTAGTTCATGGAATTTCTTTCCCAGAAGTTGAAGCTGAGCCACGCACACAACTTGAAATGAAATAGAGCAGAGATCACCACATCTGGCAAGATACTTCTCCAACTACCTATACATTCCAAAGATAGCTGGATATCAAATATTTTCTTTCAGCTGGAGTGAATTCAGTGCCAGGATCAGTCTGTGACTGTTTTCTGCTCAATCTAACACTGCTCATGTCTGAAGAAAGTAGTTTATTATTTGCTCAATTACACTAAAGGGAAAGGCAGCTACTAAACAGATAACCTTATAAAAATGTCTTTTCTGTTCTATGATTGGAAGAGCTTAAAGAATATAAATCACCGTGAAATTGAAGGTTTTTTGGGCCAATACTGAGAGCAAATTATTTTCTACTTTGTTTCTCTGAATGCTTACCCTCTGTGATTTGTTAGTGACCTTACTGTAAATAAACCAACAGCAGGGGTTTTATGCCAAGTTCTACACTCACTCTCCTATATCTGAAGCATCTCTAATGGAGCTTCTTTCAAATCTGATTCCCTGCTCTCCAACACTAGCAATAACTAGAGCTTTCTGCAATAAGCCTGGAGCATTCTATCATCTGGAAAAAAAAAAGGCCTTTAAAACCTAATATGGAGAACCTGACAGTACACAGCTTTGTTATTTCACCCACAGTTTGGTTTCCATGTTTGTTCTCCCCAAATAACTAGTTGTAACTTTTTCAGTAGCTTCTGTAGTACTAATAAAAGGCAGATGTAAACACTTAAATTTACATTTAGAATTCTATAAGCATAAAGATATTAATTTTTGCTGTATCACTCCCTGCCTGAGATCTCTGTACAGTGAAATCAATTAAATAAGCAACTATCAGTAGCGTTTCATGCCAGCAATATAGAGTCAAAGAATTTCAGCTGGAAATAAAGTTTCATATATTCTATTCCTCTGATAAAAAAAGTACCTAGCTGCAGAATTTTTCTTCCACCTCTTTGTAAAGGGACACATAAGTAAACAAGAACTCTTAACTACGGTACCAGAGATCTCCAGATCTAAAGCAGACTATTCAGTTCTCTTCTTTTAGAAAAAAAAGTCTACAAGTATTAAGTGACAGTAGCCAGAAAGCAGGATAGACTAATTAAAAAAGCCCACTTTCTGCTAAGATTATCATTATTAGGAAAAAAGCCTATTTCTCAAGTGGTACCAAATATTTGTGAGATAAGCTAGTTCATTATGTAATACTTAGTTTTACGCTTGTCAACGAGACACAAAGTTGAACTATTCAAAACTATTCAACTCCATAAAATACTTATTCCCAATCTAATGTGTTTCAGTGCTTTAGGGTTTTTTTTATATTTCACAAGTGTTTAGGTTTCTACTGTCACATCTTCCCATTAATTATGAGTCTTGGACTACACACCAACTACAAGATAACTAAATAGCCACATACTAAAAAGCAGACAGAAACTGCAGTCAGGATCCTTATTTCTATAGTTTATCGTTCAGAATTATCATTTGTCCCAGCAACTGTAGCAAAACCAGCAGAAACCCAGCTAGTTATTTTACATGTTACATATATTCTACATGTATAGAGATCTCATATATATATATATATATATATATATATTCTACAGCCTCTCTAGATGTTTCCTTCATGGATTTAGAGAAGTATCCGGCAAATGAATCCATAATGACAAGGGGCCATTGGCACCTCACCTCTCTTGATGGGAAACAATTATACCACTTTCCATTTGGATAAAGGATTACCCAAAAGAAGGAGTTTGGAAGGGGTTTTTGTGGTAGTTTTTTTCTTACCTTTTTTTTGGAAAGTGTAACTTCTACATGCACCAACTCTTGCAGCAGTCCCCTTTTATCCCTGGAGCATTCAGTGTGCCACCTGAATCATACTGAAACATGTCCTACAGACTTTCATTGCTCACAGTGCTGGTGGTGGACACATGAAGGCAGCTGGGAGAGCATTAGAGAAGCTGCTTCACCCATTCGGTAGAAACATTATGCTCTTTTCAGGTCAAATGAAAAAGATGGTGAAGTGCTTTGTTTGGGAAAGGAAGCCACCAATCCCACAGAGATCCAAAAGCAGAAGAGTCCTGCTTCCACAGTGTAAGAGTTCAAGGGCAGTGATGGTTTCTGCCCTGCCTTTAAATCATCAACTGAGTAGATACACTGACTGAATGGACAGAGGTCACTGCCCATCGATCATTTCATTCATGTAAATTAGAAGAATAGTCACACAAATCTAAAGCAACATTATGGCATGAATCACATTTGTGTTATAAAGATATTTAAAGTCTCACCTAAATTGCACATACTCACTCGTGACCATTACCTAATTTAACCCTACTTATTCTACCTTCATCTTATGTTCAACATGGACCTCTCCCTGCTCAAGTCCTTACACTTCACAGAAAATCAAAATAAAGCATTCAAACAAGAAAGAGCCTTAAATCTTATTGCATTAAGTTTCCAGGCCTCAAAGTTTCTTCTTGATTTTAAATATTTCATAAGCCTTTTTCAGCTGTTGCTGTTAGTTTTAAAACTTTTCTTCTGCCATTGTGCACAGGAGGTCTGGACAAAATTGGAATGATTACAACACAAACAAGATTATTTCCTCTTGCCATTAAATTCACTAATTCCTTGGCAACAGCATGACACTGGGAATGTTCCTTCTTCATTGCAACTGACATTTACTTGAATAACTTCTTTCCAAAACAGTATTTCTAGCCTTTATTTTCTCTCCCTTCAAAACCAGCAGCTTTATATTTCTGTGTACCTTATCCTGTTGGATAATTAATCCTTAATTATTGACTTTAGGTTGTTTTGGTTTTGCAGTTTTGGGTTTTTTTTTTGTTTGTTCATTATAAGACCAGTCAGACCAGATAACTTTGTTATCTACTTGATACTTTTTCTTGACCCAGAATGTTGTGTGGTACTTAATGTGTATATCTCAGACACTTTTTAACCATCATTACTTTATTAGAAGTATCTGAGAGGATCCAGTTTCTATACTGTCTGACACGCAACTTCTTCTGATTGCTAATTTTAAGAATTTCTACATGAGAGTGTCTGGGATCTATTCATGGTGACAGACTTACACCTTTGACACTCACCTGCACAGCTCATTGTTCACTTGCAGCATTGGTAAGAGCCAGGCTGCAGAAGAACAAGACCTCCTTTATCGATATCCATGTTGAGAAATCTGACTTGGCAAGACAGCAGAGTCAAGCCAAACCAAGTATTTAAAACAGTCACGTACAGCACTCAACTTGGCAACATAAAAATTATGTCAGCTGTGCAAGCTGACCTGTCACAATCAGTCTCTTCTGCCTCAAAACACCACTTTGGTCCATTTGGTCAGTGTCTTTTAAAAAACAGCATGCCACAAAACTATTTGTGATTTTTTGCTCTAGTTTAATGCAGTTAAGTTTGAAGAAACAACATTGTAGACAAGTTCAATATACCTATTTGACCCTAAAAGCATTTTCATATTTTTACTGTCTTAACCTCTTGTTTTAAAATGCATTTTCTTTAAGACAGTATGGGGCACTAAACAAAGAAAACTGGGTGCAAGCAAAGTCACCAAATGTGGAAAGTTTGCTACGCTTAAGAACCATAAGAGAAGTTCTAAACATGGTGATCAGTATACTGTGGCAAAACAAAGGGCATTTTATCTTGTAGTTATTTTTTTCTTCCGTTTGTCTTCAGTGTCTCTGTCTTACAGTGTAGAAGCACCTACTACATGATGAAGCATGTCCACTACATATGGGAAGGAAAATAATTCTTTGCTAAATAGGAACAGATTAGAGACTAGGAAAAAAGGCAATGCTGCTTGGATTGGAAACAGTTTCGGCCCTAGGACAGGAACTTTTCTCTCCTCACTTAAGGGAGAGTTTTTTAGACCAGTGGGAAAATGCAGTCAGACTAAAGCTGGATTTTAAAGTTACATCAACTTTTAAATTTGATTACAGCTATTCCATGCCTTACGACTCTGCTGAGCTTGGAATTGCCGAGCTCAGGACAGCAAAGCTGACAACTTATTCATTTACATGCATATCCTAAAAATCATTAATTCCCAATATTTTTACTCTTTAAGTCTGCATTTCAGTGCAGTAAAAGGCTTCCAGAAAGACAGAAAAATACGTAAGTTCTGTGGCCAGTGGAAGCCCAATTGAGGGTGGGCTACCAAGCTGTACATGCAAACCAAGCTGCTGCTAACTAGGATGGAAAGGCATCTTTGCAAATAATAGCTGGGCTTTCCAATTCAGAGATTGATATCAAGTCACTGAGAGGCTTAACAACAATGGTAACCATCTGCATCAACTATGAAAAATAACCTACGATCAGAAGCACTTTATGCCTGACAAATACTTTTCCTACTCCATTAAAACTGCAATTTTTTATAATATATATCTAATCAAGCAAATTGTGGTCCTTCCACATTTTCAAATGCAGAATAATAAATACATAGGACATACATTTGCTTTCCAAGTGTGTCCTCAGGTTCTCCATGAACCTGAAATTTCAAGGACAAAATGGACACAACTAGTAATACGATCTGAAAAAAAAATCTTGGGAACTGACTCGAAAAGATGAGGCAGAACAGTAAGAACCTCCCATGTATATTGGTAAGGTACAATCGTGGAAACCTGAAGTCAAAAGACTGCTACAACAACCACAGCCACGGCCACTTGCAGTACATGGAAAAGAGAGCCATAAAACTACATGCTTTGTACATCACATAGAATTTTGGTCAACTTACTTGCTTCAAATGGGGTTAAGCCAGTTGCTTTGATGTGTTTATTTTGCCCCACCTTGTGGTGAAAACCAGTTTACATGCTGTGCAACAGCCATCTGATTAATCTTATTGAGTACTCTACTATCTGTTTACAAAACCAGTCATTGAGGACCACCTCAGATGTAGACATTACCATGACTACTTGCAGTAGATATAGAAGTACCTTTCTCTACTACAAGAAGGAATACTACTACAAGGAGAGGGCAAGTCAATAATAGGTTTTCAAGTTTCAGGGTAATCATTTTACCTCACACTGCACTACCACCTAAGTCTACCTGTGCTTCAGTAGTAATTCCTTATGACAGCAATACTCAACCCTCAACAAGAGAGACTAAATTAGCATCAGTGAAAACCCAAGTTTATGAAAGCTTTGCATTATGACCACCCACAACCAGTCAAGAGCTTAAGTTGCCTCTTTCGTCCCACAGCTCCCAGCAGGCAACTAGACAGTTTTGCTTTACACATTTATACTATGCAAAGAACAATTTACATCACCAGCCCCAAGCAGCTACATTAAGTTACCATGTTAGCAACACATTTATAGAATAATTTGAGCGGGAGGGGACCTTTTAAAGGCCATCTAGTCCAATCCCCCTTCACCTGTATCAGGTTGCTAAGAGTCACATCCAACTCGACCCTGAATGTTTCTAGGCATGGAGCATCTGCCACCTCTCTTAGAACACTGACCTCATTACAGACGATGGATTATTTCACTGAGACAATTGGTCATCAGCAGGTTTTAAACAACACTTTTTTTTTCCTGAAAACTGGTGACTACCCACAGCACTATCTGAGGGAATTTATAAGGGAATTTACCCACCATGGTAGCTAAAGCAGCATTCAGCAGCTTCTCAGCACACACACACGAGCCCATGGTATCAGCATTGCCCAGTCAAAGTTGTAAAGCCATTAAATGTTCGTATTGGCACAACACTTAAATAGGAACTGGTTATTTTATCTTTTAATATCTAGACAATCAACGAGCAAGTTCTAAACAAGCAAGACCTAAAAGAAGACTTCTCAATGACATTAGTAAGAACAAGAAGATACCTGTAATAGAAGACCAGCAAATACATATTTTGCATATTCTTTGTGTTAAAAGGTAAAATACAACTTATTAGTAAGTCTGCAGAACTTCACCTTCTTTCATAAAGAAGTTGACTTACCCAGTACTGTTACAGTTGTCGATGACTGTGTATTTCCAAGTGGGAATGTAACTGCTTTGCAAATATATTCTCCTGCATCAGAAAAGCTTACATTTTTTAAAATGATTGTTGCATCAGTAAGTGAGTAGTTTTTAAATGCCACTCTTCCTTGGTATTCTCCTTGAACAGATATTCCATATTCAGGATGATGAACAGCAATAGTCTGTGAACTTTTCCCATATATCTTCTCCCAAGAAACTTGTGTTATTGTTTCATTTACATCAATTATGCATTTCAGTGCAACCTTCTTCCCCCAAACTGCTGTCACATGTGGATCAACAACTGGTCCAGCTAAGGCACCTAAAAACAAAGCAATTGTTAGTTGGGACACAAGAAGATTATGTCTCGGAGCCTTCACATTAAGCCTCCTTCAGTAATTAGCTTGGCTTTTTAAAAGACAATTCCCACTTTCTTCTGAATAACTGATTCACAGCAGTGTAGAAATACTACAGAAGCATGCTTCAAGCAAAAACATCAAAGCTAGGCATAGACTGACCATTTTTTAGAGAATACTATTACCAATACACAACTTCCTATAAAAACAACCTGACAGTTGTGCAACTGGTGTAACAGCCTTGTGGAAATTTAACTAGATATGAGCATTGTGTGTATTCAGATTTACTGAAAAAAGCAATAACCAGACAATGGTACTGTAGCAGCCTACTTACTGATCCAGAGCATCAGGTAAAAACTGAAGTTAAATGACTGCACTTGTTTCTGTTTTCAAAAGACAGAACTCTTAATAAAGCTTAATTCAAGAAAAATCCATGAGTGTAACTTCTACCACTTACCATACCAGTAACTACAATTAAAAACCAAACAAGAGAACCCCTATCAAACCCCTACAGACTACTCCATATGACAACCAATCTAAGAACTCAATTTTAACTTCCCTATCCTAATTTCTAACAAAGACATGTACCATCATACATATGCAATCTTTCTGCTACCCTGCAGTGTGATGTCTTCACACTAGATCTTCCCTCACACAGTAAATATGCAAGAGTGGGCACAGTCAAGTGCTTGCATGAGATTCAATGCATTTCCACTTAATACCTAAAATACCTTCCACAGAAGCAACTATGTTCTGAGCTCAGCATTTTACACCACGCTCCTTTCAAAAAGGGGAAATCCATCAGGACAAAACAGTTCAATCAATCACTGGTTTGTTATTTCTTTTGCCAAACAGATGCTCCAGAAACTTCACCCTAGTTCTCTTGAAGCAAACTAACATGATGAAAAAGAACCCAAGTCTTGGTCCACACTACTTCTTTTTCCTGTGCTTAAGTTTTAATAGAGCCATTGCAGATGCTCCAACCCTCTCTCCAGTTACCGAATCAGTACTCAGGCTGTTACTGAGGATGTTCACCCCATGGAACATGATTCAAGTCTAAATTTTAATAGTCCCATTTTCATAGGCAGGAAGGGGTCATTCAACCTGAGATATGAACCACCTTTTCACCCACCAAGTTCACACAAAAGACAAGCCATGTATTCAAGACAGAAGTCTTTATGTGCCTTTATGTATGAGTCCACTGCTAAAAGACTTCCATTTCCCATCAATTGATTCTTCATTGTTCAAACCATAACTGAGTCCACGAAGACACCCAAAAAAGTGACTTAAAGAGTCAGCTATGGATTCCTTCAGTATAAAATTACTGACTAACATCAACAGGATGAACACCTTAATCTGCACAAATAAAAAACTAAGCCAAAACTTTAGACCAAGATTGTTGACATGCCAGACGCTAAGGGCTGGTGATGGGACAAAAATTAGCCTGAAAACTCAAAAAAAACCTGAATGCATTTCATATAGAGAGTATCTGCCATGACTAATTCAGAAGTAATGCAAGTATATTTTGTCTAGTCTTCTCATGCCTCTTAACTAACACTGTTGTGTCAGACACTGAAGAGAGGGCAACTATTTGCACACTAACTGAAATGCACAGAAATCTGCCCAAATTTTGTCTCCACTTGCCACTGCTACATTTAAGCATAAGGTGAAGTGGTTCTTAAAAATTATTTGACTATTGTTTTCTACATTATTTATAAGGCTCACAAGTTACATTTCAGCAATGTATTCCAGAATGTACAGGATATATCTATTCTGTCATGTCATTTATGTAAACAAAAACACACTTGCGTTCAGAAATCAGCATTTTGCAATATTTGAATCTTAACCTGTACTAAACTTCAGCATAACAATCAGCTGTATGTAACTCCAACAAACTTAGCATAGGAAAGCCCTACAAGTGGACTTACAAAAACTGCTCAGACTTCTGGGAAGGTAACAAAGCGAACTGGAAAAACATCCCAGTTAGTTGACCACACAAGTTCTTTTGTTTCCCCTTTTTTTTTTTTTTGGACAATTCTACTCACAGTAATTGGAGGCTTTAGCTACATAAAGATGACCAGGGTACATTTAAAAACTCAATACTCGACAATTTTTCCACCAAGGAATTCTTCTAACAGCTTGCTTGTGCTATGAGAACATTGTATTCTCACATAAATTGCATGAATATTTTCAGAAGTCAAACGTTTTCGTTGCTGCTCCTACTTTCAAGATTTACATATTGAAACGAGCAGCATAAATACACATTCATATACATAAACACACTTGCAGTTATAGAATGTTGATCAGCTACATCTTTTTCATTCACCTTCAACAGCAAAGGAAGTAAAGCCAATAGATCACTACTCCAAATTTTATGCATTTATCTCATCTTCTGACAGATGCTCAGACTCTGAAGACAAAAAAAAAAATAAAACTTATCTATGCAAATCATCTAAACTGAACTTACATATAGTTTGTATAACAGTACATAGACTCTAAAATGTTTCAAGTTTTAGGGAGACCACACTGATGTTTTCTATCCACTGACTTCCCACAGGTTATTTCCACAAGACAATAAAGCCAAACTGCAGAAGAGCAGAAAACTGAAGTTTTTCCCTCTATCAGCAAGTTATTCAGTTCACATCTGGCCTTAGCACACACTAATGGCAGGGAACTAAGAAGAGTTCCAATCAAGAATGGAGCAGAACAACAAGAACATCCCATTTTGGTGACAGCAAGTTGCTACGTCAGCAGAACTTCCCATGAAAAACCCTTAAGGTCAGGCTGAGCATTACTGTTAGGTCAGTTTAATTTCAAATTACATCAGAAAGCTTAGACTTTTTCTTCCAGTCCTCCTCCTCCTCCACTCACCAGGCACCCAAGAGACCCCCAACCTACAAAAACTCACTTGTTCTCTTCCCCTTTTAACCTTCTGAATGAGCTCTGTCGATCACAAGCAGCAATGCAACAGAGGCAACGAGCACAGTCAATGAGTCCAGTGGTATTTTCAGATGTATTTAGCTGGAAAAGCAAAGCACTTAAGGACACTGCAGAAAACAAGCCTCAATTTGAGGCTTTATAAAAACATATGGTTAGATGACTGGGAAGAAGTCAGTGTGTGTGTCTTTTGAGTACCAGGACATGATCAAGTTCCTGTGTCAAAAAAAGATCAGAACCAAGGAATAGAAGAAATTCAAGATTAAGTAGTACAAAATGCCTCAACACTAGCTTTCAATTAGAACTGTTAAGCAAGTACTTAGGAAAAAACCTGCACTTACATCAAAGAGAGAGTATTATAACCTAGCGTTCCTCCTGCTTAAGGATCTGCTTTATCACAATCCTTACTTGGAGTTCTAGTTCATCAATCAATTTTTTGGGGGAAAGTGAGCTTCTATAAAGATTTTTTTGTACCTTTTTTTTTTTTTTTTACTTTTTTTTGTACAGTACTTGCATTATTTTTTTAAAGAAGAAAACTGGAGGTATATTATTTCCATGTCAGAGAGCAATTCTTAAAACCTTATTCAGTGTTTATCATAGTAACATAACAGGCATGCAAAAGCCTGCCAGAATGCAAAAAGTTTTGGTGAAATGAGGCATAGCAATTCAATAGTCTGAAGCTGAGACTATTGAAATCCTCGGGCTTTCTCTCAATCAAAAGTTAACTGCTGCTGAAGCAGGGGTTTTACTCAAAACACCAAGCTCAAGACAGACAAATTCTCAGTTAAGTGCTGTCACAGGATGTTCTGCACAATTTTTAAGTACTCTGAACCTCCACCTGCTGCTCCTAAGGGTACAGATGATGACCTATCACACCATTCTAACAAGAGGTTTGTGTCACTCTGCTCCTTCATTCCCCACAGCTGATGGACCGGATGGTCAGTTATCTTCCAGTTGTTGAATCAACATGTTAATCTACAGAGAGACACCAAGCATAAGTAATATTTGTGAGGAAGGCTACAGCAGCCATTCATAAGACATCATCCAGAGCCCACAGAGAGGATTCACACTGCCTGTTAGAAGGCCACACAATGCAACACTGGACAAAGAACTCTCACCCTAACACAAATGAGTCAAGATGACAAAGTATGCAAACCTCTACAGCACCACAATAAACAATTATCAGCAAGACTCACATTTTCACCACGTAAAACAACAAAACAGATGTAAAAAGGGTATTATACTCCAGTGCAACACAAAGTTGTAACAAGTAGTTACAACTCGGGGTTTAACACTAACACAGCTGGGCCCAACTCATGAGTTGGAGCTTCGAAGCAGCTCTGCCCTTGAAGTCAGGCTGGCTGTTACCCATTATTCTTATTTCACAATGTTACAACTGATGCTTCTGTTCTAGTTTCAGTAACTCCACAGAAGACAGTGACTGTGCCCCTGCATACTGTGCTTCCTACCATGCTGCACAGACCTTTAGTATCAAGCAGCAGGAAACTAAATACAATCTAAGAACACTAGAGGAAGTTAAAAAAGAATATTAAGCTCATTTTTCAAATTCAGTTGGGAGGGACACTCTTAGAAAACCAATTTTATAAGGTTAAAGCTTTAAATCTAACTACTCACCAAGAATGTTTACAAAGTCCTGTGAACTTTAAAACTTCATCTGGCATTTCAATTTAAACCATATTAAAATCAATGTCCATTTTACATGTTCTTACATTATAATCTTATATATATATTAATACATAGTGAATTAAGACATTCATGTTTATCCTGATACTAAGCTTTCAGATGTTTACAAAGACATGCTGAACTAATAAGTGAGGCATGCTATGAGGCAGCTGGACGTTCTTCCGCAGTGAATATTTCCAACTCTGTTCAACCAAATCTTCCAATCCCACCTCCTTTAAAAGGAAATAAGCAAGACAACGAGGTACTCTTTTTCCAACAAACAGGCCAGGCACAAAAGCAGGACTGGAGGAGAACATCTCATTCTTAGTCCCACTCCCTTAAAAAAACTAGTAGTAAGAGTAAACAAGTAGCTCCAAAGTTATCCATAAAAATACACACCAGTAACCAACACAATACTCTTCCTAACCAACAGAAAATGCTTCACATCCACATTTAAATAAATTCAAATCCCTGAGTATCAGAGCAATAGGTATAAATATGCTAAAAGAAGAGATTGAAACGAGCAGACCTTAATGTAACTGCAACCTCTGATTGGAAAGTTTGTTAAAGAGTTCCAGATGATCTTAATCTTTTGAAACACAAAAGATGAGTTAATAGTTCTGACAAACTGATGTGGTGCAAAATGTTAAAGTCCTCCTATAAGCACATCGCCAAAATATCTAACAGACATAGCAGAAGGTCAAAAGAAGCATTGTACTTCTGAGTCTTGGTGGTGCTGCCAAGTAACTGCATTGTATACAGAAAACCAAGTGAAGTTAAACACACCAACCTTTCCCAGGCAGGCAGGAAAAAACCTTTCAAGTTGTAGTGGGTCCAAACTAGAAGAGCAGTCAGCATAAACAAGTGCAAGTAACACAGGCAGGATGATAAGTAACTCGATTGAGAGCAAAGACTGTCCTGAAAGCTACAGCAAGTATATGGTGATTATGCTTGGAAGTGACACTCTAGAATATGCTAATATAGAAGTAAACTCTCTTCTCCAGCCAGCAGCACTGAGGCTCCATCTGGAGTTGTTCAGCTTGAACATCTTTTATATCAGCCATCCAGAGTCTGAAAGCAATGTGTGCTCAAAAGCCTAGAAAACATGACCTACAAGAAAGGATGGAATAACTGACTGTTACTCTCCAAGAAGGTAACCCAATAAAGGTCCTGAAGTACTTACACTGCAAAAAGAGAATGACTGCAATACTAAGGATGCCTGTGAAGGTTAGGAATGAGATAAACCAAAGCAAAAAACAACACCAAACAAACAAACAAACAAAAATCAAACAAAAAAACCCACAAAAAACTTGCAAAAAACAAACACACAAAACCACAAAGAAAACCAACAAAGCTCACTGAAATAAAACAAAACAAAACAAAACACCTTTGATACTACAAAGTGAATTCCTCAAATGAACACCCTGGCCAAAATTATAAATTTCCAAAAATCTTTAGACAGGTTTGATATTTAGTAATTAAAAAAATCAAACATCCAAACTAATCTAAGCTGATCCTGCACTGGGGTAGAGACATGATCAAAGATTTTGCTGGCCTTATCACTCTAAGATTATTAACAGACATTTTCAGCAAAGTCTGGTCTTCCTTCAAATTCTTATTAGCCAATATAACACACATGCTGATGGACTCAAATACAAGTTCTCCTTTCAGGGACTTATTTGCAACATTCCATCCAATACATTTATACCACTTGCTCTCTCATGACCATTTGGTTCACCCAGACCTCACTACTGTGAGAAGATTTCAGAATACTCTGCTTTTAGAAGTCTCATTCCTAGTCCTCTTCCTAGCAACCTGTTGGTTTTTCACCTGTGTTTCAAGACTACTCGTACTTGCTTTGCAAATCAACAAACTAATTCAGTTACACATGAAGGAATTACTGAAAACTTAAATAAGAAATTAACTCGGAAGACATCTAAGAGGGCAAATTTATTTAATTTTTAATGTTCAGTTAGTAGCACTGAAAATACATTATGAAACCAGGAGTTCTGTGCTCAAGAACACCACTGCTTTCAGCTAGCACATATTTACTTAAGACAGAGCACTTTCAGTTACTTTTTTCATCCTCAGGTCTACTGCATTTGGGTTTAACTGAATATTACAATCTGTTCAAATAGATACTTCCTTACCAAATGTATTCCTCATCTCCTTTTATTTGCATCTATTTGCATTCTTTACAGTTACTCTTTTCACTAAAGGTTCTCCTCTTCATCAGGGGGACAGCCAGCTGGCAACCAGTCTTCTCTATCACTTATTTTTTGTATTCTGATCCATAAGCAGATATTCATCTTTTGTCATGTGTTTTGTAAAAAGCTTTTAGCTCTTCAAAGTTGTACATATGGAATCTCTATCAGCATCAGTCTGTCCTCAACTGAGACACCAGGGCATACTCAAATTATTCCTTAGAGACCAGACTTCTCATTCTCAGCAAAAAATAAGACTTGGGAGAAATGAGAGACCTCAACTTTGAGCAAAGTAACTCGTTCAATAATAAGCTGTGTTATAACCTGATGTTTAGACAGAACTTCAGTCTTGCTTGCTTAAAATTTATTTTAAAAGCTTGATTTCTTCATTTATTTGCAGGGCTGGGAGTTCAAGGTGATGACAAATTCCATTCAGAAGATATACAGTTTTAGTCAGCTAGTGCTTCAGCTTTTCTGACTTCTATTAATCAAGTACACAGAACTTCACTGGCCTTTAAGTCAGCTCCATCACCTACTACCAACTGCCTTTCATGAATACAGGCAACTACACATATTACACAAAAATCAACGCTTTCTAGACACCAATTTATTCTGAAGAGGTTTCAAATCTAGTACACTCTTCAGAGCTAAGTCTAGAAATTCCAATTCAAATTGAAAGTAGATGTCAGCATTACATCATTACAGAGAAAATGCTTCAAAACAGTGCATTACATAGTTCATACCTTGTACAGGCAGCTGCCTGCAAGCAAGACCTTTGGCAAAGTTCACAGAACTGACCACCACAAACCCAAGGCCATGTTTCCAATTATAGAAATACTGTAAATATATTATAAATAATACATATGAAGTTTAATACTCTCCTCCACAAAGGACACTTCATGAGCATCGCTGAACATCCACCTACACTTCAGTTTCTTTAACTCTTCAATCACTCAAGTTTCATAAGGTCCTCCAAAGCCCTGTGTAACTCACCTTTACTCCAACTTATTATCAGTTAGTATTTATGCATAATTAGGGCACCTCATACTCCAGACAATGGAATAGACAATCCTACTATCCTCTGGCATCACCTATAACTGTAGATTCCACCATAAGAATTCTCTCCAGGAAAAGGTCCTAGGAAGACCACAGAGACTGTTGGCTGAAGATCTGGACAGATAAATATCCTCCCACTTCCTTCCAGACTCCAGACCTCTCCACTTGAATTTGGAAAAGCAATTTAATGCTACTGAATGCTATCATAATATCCACTTTCTTATTCTTTGAGAGGAAGACAAAAATTGGGGATGAGGGACTGGACACTAGGTATCACAGAAGTCTGAGGAGTTACTGCCCATCACTTCTGCTTCATTTCAAAACCTGGAAGTTACCAACGACACAGAAGCAGTCTCCTCCACCTAGCCACAAACTTGCCAAAATGTGGGTTTGCTATTCCAGATGTCACACAAGTCCAACAAACAACTTCCCTTCCAAGTTATATGGTTGTTGTTTCAACACTACCATATAATAAACTTGCCATTACACATACTAACAGAAATAAAACAAGGCAACTGCAACCAGAATCAAAAAACACAAACACAAAGTGTCAGTATAGGATTTTTTGTCACTGCTGTTTGTTCTCTTTCACTATAAAGTAGCAACTCACTTCTCTAATACACAGCAATCAATACATACACTTCCATCCCAACCATGAGGGTAACTACAACGTGCATCTTGCTAATTTACCCGGAAAGCTCAAGTCTATCCCACAGTTTGAGTTATGAGCAGCAAGACATTCCTGACTTAATCACTCTGATTTCATTTGTCAGACTGAAATATTCAGACTCAAGTCCCAGGAATCACTATTCATCAGTACCACTTTGTAGAGGGGATAAAAAACCCCCAAAAAAACAAAAAAAGGGCAGCTTTCACAGAAAGCCTGTGACACCTCTAAAGTGCTCAACAGGTCATGTCCAACAAACATAAAAGCTATAGTGATCATTTCCACCTAGTAATTACCACAAACACAAGCGAAGTCCTAGGTACAAGTCTCTTCATAACACGTTTATCAGTGGCAAAGACAAACAAGCTCTAATATTGATGTAGAGAATAATGATTTCACATAGGTAAGAGGCAAGGGACCTCTAGAGGCTACTTAGTCCTGCTTAAAGTAGGTCCAGTTATATAAGACTGCTTGGAGACTCATCCAGTCGAGTCTTCAATATCACAATAGAACAATATTTGTTCCTCAATCACTTTGGCACCTTCTCCCTCAGAGAGAAGTGTTTCTTCCTTACATTGGTTCAGGATTTCCCACACTCCAGCAGGGCTATGAAATTCCTAACTTAACCAAGAATGAAGTTTCAAGTACAAATAACTTAAAAAAACCCAACTATGTAGTGCACTTTAGCCATTTTGGGGAGAACAATGTAAATGAAAAAAATACTGTTGTGTTAACACCTGTGTCTTTGGTAGGATATTACTTTTACACAGGAACAATAACACAAAAATTCAAGTAATGTGGAAATGGACATCGCTCCAACTTTCAATGGAGAAAGGAACAGGGTATAATGAGAGAGACTGCCCACTGCATTTAGTGGTGTGAGCACACACAGTCCTTACAGAAAGCTCAAGGACAAGCTACCAAGAAATTCTCTACAAGCAACTGCTCGACATAAATACCAAGTTATCAGGATTTTGGGGGCTCTGGGAAGTTTGATTTTTGCTTTGGGTTTTCTGTGAAATTAATAAGGAAGGACCTGGAATTCTGCTAAGTGTACAGCAACAGTTGTAAGCATTCAGCATTCCCTGCCCCCAGCACTCTACCTCCTACACTGAAACTAGAAGGTCATTAAAAAGTGGTCAGGAGCACTGATGTGTGTGATGTCCTTCTAGATGAAGGAACAAGACCTTTAATCCTTAGGAAAGTCCCGACTCCCTTAAACAGACCATTCCTTCCCTTTTTATATGCTGTCATTCCACATACCACCTACTCTCCAGAGAACTGAGGTCTGGCGGAGGAGAAGGAAGGTTGTACTTTGCACTAAGTAGCAAAGTCTCGAATAAGTTCAGAAAGACAGCTAAACATTAACTTCACATTTTCAATTACCTATAAAGTTTGAATGTTATCTGCCAATATTGAACAACTGCGGCCACACAATGACATATAAAATAAACGCATTTTGTCAGGACCAGCAAATCTCAGCTGTCCATGAGAAGATCTGATGAGTTAACAGTTACATTACAAAGTTATGTGGATGCCTGCTGCCCCCTGCACTGCTGACACTGCTGACTTTTTTTTAGCTCTTAAGGCCGCCCTCCACTGCAAGCTGCTTCAGAAAGTTAACCCTTTTTTGTCCAGGAACTGCATCATGACATTAAGCTTAGGGAATGCTGCTTAAAGTTGCTGGATTCACTGCCAAACTACATTTTCTATATGTGTCACACTGTCAGCCAGCTCTGTGCTGTAAGAGACTGGTCTTACTGGCTCCTTATTGAAGTAACAGAAGAAATGTAGGCAGATCTTTAACAAATCCTCTAACAGTTATGACTTCCATTAGGAGTTAACAATGGGATCCAATTTTAAAGTAAGCTTTTAGTAACCAAATTGCTTTATACAAAAAACTTGTTTCAGACTTGACTTGGACATTTTAATCCGGATAGAAGATTTCCAACTACTACTTTTCTTCCAGGACTAACTATAGTATACTAGCTCCTGCTTACCCATGCACAATATGAGGCTCATTTAGACTGAAAGGGACTTCTGGAGGTTATCCAATCCGACCCCCAACTGAAAGCAGGGCCAACTTTGAAGTCAGATCAAGTTGCTCAGGGTCATACCATAGTCAGGTTCTGAATATTTTCAGGGACAGAGATCCCACAACCTGTTTCAGTGCTTCATTCTCTGTGTGGGAAAACATACTGCTAACACACTATAAAGATCTGCCTTGCTGTAGCTTGTGTCTACTGCCTCTTATCCTTTCCCTCTTATCCTTAGCATAGCTAAGGAGAGTCTGTCTTCATTTTCCTCCTCACTACCTATTAAACAGTCAGAGCCAGCAATTAGGATCCCCCACTCCAGATCTTTCTCAAAGCTGAACAAACTAACTCCTCAAGCCCTCTTCATACATCATGTGCTGCTGACTCCTTATCTTAGTGGCCTTTCACAGGCACCTCAGCATTTTCCTCGTATTTGGGAATACAAAACTGTCCATGGTACTTCTGATGCAGTCTCACAAGCTCCAAATAGTGGAGAATAATTGCTTCTTTCAACTGGCTGACCATGCCCTGTGTGCTCTCCACCTTTTGCACCACAAAGGCACACACTGACCCACAAGGACCCTTATGTTCTTTCCTGTTAAAGGTACTTTTCACTACTTGGCACTACATTTATGCTGCTGCATGGGGTCATTCTGCCCCAAAGAGATCTGGCTTGGCATTTGCTTTTGAACTTCATAAAGTTTCCAACAGGTATTTCTCCAACTTGCAAACATCCCACTCAATTAGCCCTAGTCTCCAGCAGGTCAATTGACTCTCACAGTCTGGCAGCATCCACAAATTTGCTCTAAGTACATCAGTGACCTGGAAGAGTGGCTGGAATGTAGACAAACTGCCCCTGCACTGATGCCACCAGTAACAAGACTCCAGGTGGACTTGAGCTGATTGGAACTTTTCAAGTTCAGTGCTACACACAACTTTACACCCACTTAATAATCCACTTCCTAAACCATATCTCACCAGTTCAGCTACAAGTACATTTTAGGAAATCTTATTATAAGCTTATTAAGGCTAATAACACTCGCTGTTCTTCCTTTGTCCATAGTCTTGTCCTAGGTACTTACAGCAATAAATTCAGGACCTCTTTTCACAGGAGTCTCAAGCTGTGGAGACATCACCATAACTGCTTTTCCTCACTTCACTTCAGTTTTCACCTTGTTTGTAGCCACATCAATTTATCAAACCTAAGCCATGCCTCTTGAGTCTCAAATAACACAGTTGCAGAGCAGCTCTGGAAATCCATTACCAAAAGAATTTTCACTAACAGTTCCACAGAGTCCCACAGACCTCACCTCTTTCTGTAAGGCAGAACGCTCTGCAGAATCTTTCAAAGATATTAAATGAAGCTTACACAAAACTGCTTCTCAATAAGAGATCACATTCTGATTTGTCAAAAGGTAACAAGTTATTAACTGTTCATGTGACAGCACTGATGCATCACCTGTAATAATTAATCTGGTTATAGTCAAAAGCCTTACTATTTTACAGCCACTGAACTTAACAGTTGTGTTATACATATAGAATCATAGAATGGTTTGGGTCAGAAGGGACCTCAAAGTTTGTGTTGTTCCAGTGTCCTGCCATATAAGCTGCATGCAGAAGCCTGAACTACTTCTGATACCACAAACTGATGGAATACAGCTACACAGAACTTAATATGCTTCTTACTATACAGGATATCCTGGATAAATGGGAATACTGCACTTGCTAGTTACCAGAAGTAGACTATTTTCTGCTACCTCAGCTACCAATAATACATTGAAACCTTCAACAGGATGCATTTAAATTTCCTAAGTGATTAATGGTATGGTCACAACCATCACATTCTCATGGCTGACTTCTTTAGAACTAGAGCCTCTTTGAATGTTAAAGTACCTTAATGAAGTCATAACAACATTACTTCTGTTTCAAGAAAGTTTACCTTTAGAAGTCAAAAGTGCATTGAAGTGTTTAGAACACAGAAATAGCATCACCAGTGAAGGGCTGAGAAGTGGGTTTTTATAACGTAATTATCAATCTTTACAAATATATTAAAAAATGTATTAAGCTTAACAGCTCTTGACATCGCTTCTCCAACCTCTAGTAATGACTTTTTACCAGAGCTAAGTAGTTGTTTTGTTGTGGCAAGGGCCAACAGATGATGCTGGAGAAATTAAAGGAACTTGGGGAAAAAAATTACCCCAAATCAGAAGTCTTGCCCTTTCAGTTACTCGCATTTGATGTAATTTAACTTATGCTTGACTCAAGTGATTATTCTTCTACCAAATTATGTGCAGTGAAATTAAGTAAAGCCAGTTATCCAACTTGAACATGATCTCACCTCGTCCATATTCTTTCCCCAGCATCCACTCATCCTGTTTCTAAGGCTGTTTTTAAGTGTGCTTGTCCCAGCAATAATTAGTTTTCGGCTTAACCACCTGCACCATGGGTGCTATTTCAAGTAAAAAAAGCAACAGAAGTGGGCAAAGAATGCCCACACAAAACAGGATTAAGAAAAATTTAAGTCTAACACTCACTTGTAATCTTCTAACTCAAGGGCTAATGAAAGTAACAAATGCAAAAGTAACTAATAAATTCAGCAAGCTAGCTCAGGTGGTTTTTTCCACTCCTCTTTACACACATCAACTATGGAGACCTGTTTGACTAGTCTTTACTCACCTTCAGCAGAAGATTGCCATTTCAATGCCTCCAAATTTTGTACATGCCACTGCACTCCAGGGACAGCACTAGCACCTGCTAAGTATTTAAAAAAGTCACTTAAGAAAACATTCTGTTCTGTACAAACTAATCCCAGGATTAGTTTAAAAACTATCATGTTATACCAGCCTTGACTAATAGAAAAGGAGAAAACAATGAATCCCTGTAGACACATAAAGTTATCTTAAATGTCAGATAATGAAAGTCTGACATGGGGGGGTAGGAGGAAAAATTGGCAAGAGCCTCAACTGCTGTAAATAATCCTGGTGCAACAGTCAATTCCAGACAGAATGAAGGCTGGTCAAGTGTAGCCTAAGAATAAGAAAACCTGCTATTCTGAGTTATTACAAACTAAAAATGTTTTTACTTCTGTACACTACTTGATAAACAACTGAAAAGCAGTAAAAATATTAAACAGAAGAATGCAGTAGTGATAAAATAGGATTGTCTGGAAGGTTGTTACTACTTTTCACTACTTGAACTAAAAGTGACCTTCTCAATAAGATGCTGATGATAAACTTGACCTACCTTTCCCAACACTTGGAAAAAGCAAGGATAAAGGACAGAGACAGAAGTTTCAGTACTTTTAATTTTTTTTTTTATTCTTGTTGTTCATTTTCTTCTATTGCTAAATCATGGACAGAAAGATCAATTTTTGAGTTCACATTTGAAACATTTCCAACTCTAAAAGTTAATTACCTGAAAAAATGAGGAAAAAAATAACTTCTGAAGTGTGGATAATACAAAAAAGTTAGTTCTGTGATTTTACCCTGACTTGGAAGTTGTGCTTTGCCTTAAAGCTCTTCATCACGACACTGTGTACTAAGTTGTGTATTCAGCAGCCACTGGCCCAGTTTTTCTAGAACCAATGTAAATGTTGGCCATGAGCCCCCTCAAGTCTTACTCATACGTACCTACATTTTAACCCACTATCTTCACATCCAGGGGAGTAAGACAAGCTTTCATCTAACATCTCTCCCCACTTTATAGACTCAAATACAATAATTATTTTCCCCAGCAAGGTCTTTACTGCACATTTCACTCTTTAATAGCTTCTCATATATTTCCTTGCATTTTATTCACATTCAGCTATTCCCATCTTTTCTTTCTTAGCTCATCTTGTGATTTCTTCCCACACTAACATGATACTCTTTTCTAAGCAACCCATCTGCTTTCTAACCAGGAATAAAGAATAATGCTAATGACCCCTTTACCTCTAACGAGAAAGCCTGATCAACTTATTTCATGCCTAATGAAGTAATTCATCATCTTCTCCATCCTCTCAATAAAAATACATTACTGTACTTCAGAGAGCTATGATCTCTGAGGCACTGAATATAACTGCCCTTCAAGTAAGTACTTCTCTAAAATCTTGTTTTAGACAGGCTAATCGTAACAAAATAACCCCATAGATACACAGAACCATTGAACTGCTTAGGTAAGAAGATACATTTAAAGATCATATACACCTCCTCCTCTTCAAACAACAACAAAATCAAACACCACATGGTATAACAAATTATTAATGATTAAATAATTGCACCTATACCTATTCTTCACTAAGAAAATCTGGCCACTTAGTTCATATCCAACTATCAGCTCCCTTAGAAAATTCCTCACAGGAACTTCTGCATTACTATCCACATACCAATCAGTACAACAGTCATCAGGGGAAAAGAAAAAAAAAAAAACCCACCTTCCAATAATCCTGATTCGATACAACACATTCATTCAAAGCCGGAAACAAAAGTCCAAGTACAAACACAAACTGTGCTAGAGCAAAGTAATCTGTCATCACAAAGCCCACCTTTAAGTGGAAAGGTAGAAGGGCTCCAGAGCAAGCAGACAGACAATCTCAGCACCCTCACTCTGCACAGTTATCAAACCAGGCTGTAGCTGTACCTTCCGATAAAGAACTTTGTTTGGACAAAGCCGCGTTCAACCCCAGAACAGCAGCTCAGGCCACCCCCACAGCAGCGCTCTGGTGTAACACCGGATGGAAAGTCATACTCTTAAAGTTTATTGCTCTTCAACAGATAACCACACCAACGCTAAAAAAAAAGGACAACATTTACTAACAGCACTGCACGTAGCTGGCACTTAGCAAGATTATCTTTTAACAGTCCGTATAACAGGTTTTCTATTTCTCTTACCCTACTTTCATTCACTACTAATTTTGTCTCTGCAAACTGAGATTTAGACACCTGACTCTAGAGCTTCTTACTTCTTTTTTCCTCTGAGCTCCACAAATGCTCCGCTTATTAGCCCCACACACTGATTACTGAAACAACACACCCCCAACTCCTATTCCCTTTTCACATCAGATGCAATTTACATCTGTGATTTTGCATACCTTAAAAGCTCTACTACCAGCACCTGAAAGGTAATCAGCTGGTACAGGTGCTCTGTAAAGCCAACATATTTTTGCTTCTTCTGCTACAGAACAGCCCTTTGTTTGTCAATATCACCCTGGTAGCAACACTACACAAAAGGGATGGGAAAGAAAACAGCCTAGATTTGACCATATTTCTAAACAGAATATCTGACTCTAATCTCACAAGAAATAAATCCTGCTAGAACTGCCTTTTGTTCAGTATTAAACAGTATTCATATTCCATGACATAAAATTAAGTTATTTAAGGAGGCAAGAGAAACACATCATTTAAATCAAGTAACTGTTCAACCTTTAGGTAGCACAAGTGGATAAAAAACCATCGCAATTCTTTTATGATACTCCAAGTGTTCAGATCTTAAATAACATTGTACTTCATTTCCATATATATGGGAGCTCTTGCACAGCAGAAGCATCACAGTGTAACAGCAATCTTGAACATGACAGACCTACCACAACGAAACAGAGCTAAGAACCATTCCATAGCAGCACACCCCATAATCTAACTAGTTGTCCTGAAGTACAGGCTGGACAAACTTTTGGCAGCTTTTTTTTTTTTCCTAATTATCAAACAATCCAGATTTAAACTCTCCTATTTCAAGTTACTCTTATTTCTACCACTGAATTTGCTCTGTTTCTTCACGTGGCAGTTTCACACACTGCCCAGCCTACTACACAGTTCACCACCACTTCATTCTTTCCAACTTCTCAAATACCTTCTATAGTTTTTCTATTCCTTCTCTCACTATTGTCATATTGACTCATCTAATGTTTTTTTAAAACTGCATTTTTCTCCATACCATTTTCAAAGAATAAATGCATATTCAGACATGAATTTCTAAACTATTATCATTGACTTTGACACACAATGACAAAAAAAATACATTCTGTTGTCTTTTTGAACACTCTACCATGCTTCCCCATTTCCAAGGCAGTAACCTGGTTTGCCTGACCTCCTGTTTTTGCCATGACTTAACCTGAAAAATCAGTAAAAAAAGTTTATACTCAAACAGACTGTTTTGGTCAATAGTTACTCGGGAAATTTCTTCTTTTTTTAAAATTTTTTTTTAATATATTGTATACTGTATACTTATACCATCCACATCTTTATAATCCAATCCTTCCAGCTCCATTACCATTCTGGAGCCTGTACTCCAAGCTGCTTTGAAAAAAAAAATACAATGAAACTTAAAAAGATATATGCCCCTCACACTTTTTCTAGCCTTACTAAGAAACTTAACCAATAATTCAAATTGAAAATAAATAATTATTTCCTCAATGAAAAAAATGCATCTTGAATATCTTTCCTTTCTGTTCACTTCACTTTATGATTTTGCTAATTTTTAATTCATACTTATATTCCAAAAAACTCTGCAAAAATCTTTTTACTGTGTACAAACTAACGAGGCACTGAAATTATGAGGAATTTATTTAGTAGCACACAGGTCCTCCTTTATAACATAGCTGAAAGATATTTGTCACAATGCAGAGTAAGTTATTTTATAGATTTAAGGTTATGATGATGTTTCTTACGGATGCCATAGATCTCCCCTAGTTCAAAGCTATACTAATTTGATCATATAAGTTTAGTACCTACTTCATTGAATCATGCACTGTCTGACTGAGAAGTGGAACAATTACTTGTGCATGTTACCTGAACCCAATAGTCTTGCTTTCCTAAGAAGAGCAGTATTTACTAAAGCAGGTTTATTTTTATTCAAAAATCCAGACATTGCTGTTATTTCAGATGCCTGATATATTTCCTCTCTTTGTGCCCCCCTTCAGTTTTTTGGTGGGAGTGTTGAGGGATTTTTGGCAATATTTCTCTGAGGAATTACAGATCAAATAAATCATAATTTCTAATTGCCGGCCCAAATGATTGTATAAAAATAGTGGCATTATTCTACTAGGGGTTGCATTTTTTGTGGTACCATCTTCAAATCTTCCTTTCGCTATCATTATCAGAATTGGCCGACCAACAGTAGGAAAGGTGACCAAATGTAATCAGCAGTTTTGAATTCCATCAACATGTAATCATGCTCAAAATGTATATAACAGCACTCTTAAAAGCCAGCCATAACAATAGTTTTCCTTCATACTCATGTGTTACAGTTACGATGATAATGAAAACAATTGTGGGAAATTTCAAGTGGGGAAAAAAACCCAAACTAAAATCTGAGATATTGACAAAAAACCCAATCTTCCCCTGCTGCTTATCCCACAGTCCAAAAGTCACTAGTATTTTTTTTAAGTTTTCCTTTTCATCCAGAGATTATACTTCTAAACTTTGTGCTTATTCCCACACAACATTGCCGCTTCTGGCAGATGTTCTGAAGTGTTATCAGTCAAGTTCACATATGCCAAAAAGAATCTGGGAAGACTGACATCCGAATGACACTCATCAAGACTAAACCGGGAAGTCACTGCGTGACACGGGGCATGGATGCTCTTAACTTCATTGTTACTATTATCTCCACATTTAGATATAAAAATAGCTTGTCAAGGTTATGGCAAGTCTGAAGCTTCACGTTTTTAATTGCAAAAGAGCAGAAATAACCCCGAAAAAAAGGGAGAGAAGTGCTAGAGCAAAAAGTTTGCCGACCCTATGGAAATTAATCTTCAAGCCTTAAAGTTCTGAAATGTGATGCCTTCCTAATATTTACAAAGTTAGGAACAATGATCTTTTTTGAAAGCTACATCATTGCCAGAGGGGGGAGACTATTACATACACGAGCACAATCCTACAGCAGCAGCGCCTCAACTCCCTCCCTGAAAAAGCATTTCTCAGATACTACACAACTGCTTTACGGCTTGCAAGTTCCTGGGTATTTTTATCACATGAATCTCCAGAGACTACCTCCTCTAACTTGTTCCTCCTTCATTAAAGAGGGAAGGGACACAGTGCCTCCTATAATAAAATATCCTTGCCAACTACTCATTGCCGCATTGGGAATACAAAGGCAGGTTTTCGATTTGCTCTCGCCCAAGTCCACTTTTATCCCCTCTCTCATCTTCCACTGCTGTAAAAAAAAAAAAAAAAATGACACCACGCACGCCACACCGCACGCAGTAGTAAATAAATAAATAAATAAATAAATTCCTGCTCAGTTTCCAACTGCTACGTCGCTTGTTTGTTTCCCACGGGAAGATGCACGGGAAGGGGGGGCCGGTGATGATGGCACTTCTTTCCCCCGAGCGGTCACGCCAAGCCCCGCGGGGCCCGGCACCGCAGTGCCCCCGGCAGCAGCTGCTCAGGATGCGGGTGATGAGAAGCGCACAAAGCCACCGCACCGGCAGCGACCTCACCCCGCCACCAGCACGGATTTCACCCTCGGCGACGGGGAACAACCACACGGGCCAACAGCGCCGGCAGCACAGCGCGTACTATCCCGGCCCCCAAGAGCACCCGCAGAACGCCAAGACCCTTCTGTCCTTCCCGCAGGCAGGGAAAGGGGAAGTGCGGGGGGGGGAAGCACCCGCGAATTCCCGCAAACGAGCAAAATCCCGCCGTTCAGGAAGGGAATTTCAGCGGATAACCTGCCGCCCGCCGGGGGAAGCCCCAGCCCCGCCGGCGGCGGATAAACTTCCCCTGCTGCCCCGCCCGGGCCGCGGCCACCCGAGCCCGACCGCCGGGGAAACTCGGCCTCCCGGGACACCCACCCGCCCTCCCGGCGGCAGTGGCGGCGGTTCCCGGGGGGAAGCGCCCGCGGGTCTGCCCGGCGCGGTGCGGGCTCCGGCTCCGACCCTGCCCCGCATCGCTCCCTCCCGCACGATCCCGGCCGCGTCCCGCCCGGCTCCCCCCGCGCAGGGCGGCCGGCAGCCCCCGGCAGCCCCCGCACCCCGCCCCGCCGGCCGCCACACAAACTTTCCCTCAACTCGGCCGCGTCCCCCGGCGCTCCCGGGGCTCGGGTTTCTCTCCTCCTCTTCCTCCACCCACCCCCTCGCCCGTCCGCCAAGGGGAAAAGTTCCACTTACTGCAGCAGAAGCGAGAGAAAACCAACCCCAGCAGCCCCAGCCCCGGCCCGGGAGGCACCGCCGAGCGCAGCCGCCGCCGCCGCTGCCGCCACCGGGGGGAGGCACCGCCACCAGCCGCTAGGAAAAGTTCCCGGCGGGCGGCAGGAGCCGAGGAAGGGGGAAAACCAGCGGCAGCCTCCGCAGCGGCTCCGGCCCCTGCCATGCTCCGGGCTCGGCTCGCAGTCGCCGCCGCTACGCCGCCCGGCCGGTCCCGCCCGGTCCCGCTGCCCGCGCCGGCGGCGCCTCCCCACACGGAGCGTGTGTCACTGAGCGGGGCGGGGCGCGCCGCTCCCGCCCTCCTCAGAGCGGGCCGCACCACCCGCCGGAGGGAGGGGGGGGGCCTAGGGAGGGTGGGAGGCGTGTGCCGTGCGCCTCCACCGCGACCCCCGCCACCTCCCCCCCCGACCCGGGGCGAGTCGCCTCGTCCCCGCCTTCCCTGCCCCGCTGTGTGGGACTCGCAGACGCGCACCGCTCACGGAGGGGGGGGAGGGTTCCCGTAGGTATCGCGGGCGGCGGGTGGGAGGGGGTGCCACGGTGTCCTCCCCCGAGGGGCTGTTGGTACGTCCCGCCCCGCCCCGTCGCTCCCGCCCCCGCCCCGAGCGCGGCCGGGGGCGCCCGCCCGGACCCGCCGCCCTCCCCGGGCTCCCGCCCCCTCGGCATCCCCCCCGCCCCCTGCGCCGGGCCGGCCCGGGCGGCCCCTACTCCTGGGCTGGGGACGGGCCAGCAGCGCTCAGCCCGGGCGGGGCGCCCCAGGGGGCGGTGGGGGACCGGTCGCATCCCACTCCTCCGGGCGCGGGCGTTCCCAGGCGCGGGGGGATCCGGCCGGGGCCGCTCCCGGTGTCCCGCGGGTGGACGGGCCGGTTCCTTCTCGGCGGGGGCGCCTGCCCGCTGCGCTGGAGCCCCGCGCCGGGGCCGCAGCGTCGGCGCCGTGGTTTTTACCAACAATAAACTTTCCCGGCGTTGTCCCCTCGTGGCTCGCGCTGCCCGCGGCGCATCCCCGTGCGGGGCGCGCAGGGAGCGCTGCCCGGGCACCGGCGAGGGGTGCCCCGTTCCCTCTGCACCTCCAGCGTGGCTGGGGCAGCGTCCCGGCCGCACGAGGGGAAACATCGAGCGCTCGGGTGCGGGGCGATGCGGAGCCATCCCCAGCCCGCAACAGATGGCGGTATCCAAAGGCGGACTCTGGTAGAGCTAAGCGGTCTGAAATCATCTGGGAGCAGAGTGAGCCCTGTGCAGAAATCACCGAGGAATACCAAATACGGCCCTATGCAGCCCTCGCAGAGGGGCCTGCAGGGGTCCGGGGGCAGCAGGCAGGGTTTCTGTCACGCTCATGCCTGTAGAGATTTTTGGCCGTGGCACAGCACATAGCTGTGCTCCGGGAAAGGCTGTCATCGACGAGGGCAGAGCTGCTCCGCAGGGAGCGAGCGATGATGCCCCAGCCACGGGCGGAGACCAGTGCTGTAAGTATAGTCAGGGCAGAGTGGCCACTCGCGAGGCGAAGAGGGAATTCATGCCTTTGCCCAAGGTCCCAGGAGTCCAGCTAAGGGCTGTCTCAGAATTAGAGCATTCTGTAACCAGGTCATAAAATTAAAGGTAACTTTTCTAAGAAATGCAGTTTCTTTGCTGCATCCTTGCGCCGATCGTCAGTTTTGCGGGTACAGTGCCAATGGATGTATCCCCAAATTAGATTTCCAACAGCAAAATACAGAAGCTTGAAAGAATTGGCTTGAGAGTCTTGCTTCTTTACAATCTAGGTGTGCATTCTAGTTTCAGATGCATTATCTTTGCAAAACCTCATGGAAAATATTGAATAGCTGTATATACACCATACCTGCTACTGAGACATCTGCTGGGAACAGGTTCTATGTAAGCCCCACATTTTCCACAAACAGTGTAATATTTGATGATTTCCTTCAACAGTGGGCATGAAGAGCAGTTTCTCTCAAAGCTACGCATGGCTAAGTTTATCAGATGCTCACAATAGTATGTTCATCCAGTCTTCAGCCACACTGAATGTTTGCCAATTAACTGGCCTCATTAATTTGTAACTGTGAAACAAAACAGAATTCAGGCAAAGAATTACTACAGGCAAACTGCTGGCCATGATGGAGGTTGGACATTCATCAACATTTTGCTCTGAAAACCAACATAACTGAGAGGACTCCCAAAGTTTTTCCAAATCAATGTAATTTAGTAAGTCTAATCCTCAGCTAGCACAAAGCTGTTCTCATGCCAATTTGCTCTGCGACAGGGACACGGGATTGCTCGGGTGGTACGGAGGATGCTGTCCAAAGGTTCATAGACAGGTTTGTTCAGCAGTTTATTTAAAAGAGCTTTTCTCGCTCTGCTGATACTTTTGAAGCCTGGTCCTTCACTCTGTTGTTAGACTCTGCCGTTTTGATTCCATGGTAACCAGTACATTCCACCATGCCAATAAACCTGGATAAATATAATACTGAATTAATCATTAGAGCCCCGTTTTTATTTATGATAAGAGCGTTTTTACATGGGAAAACTGATGAGCATAATTGTAGCAGAATAATTTATACTGGTATGGCTGTGCTGATGTAACTTTGCAGGTAGATGTTTTAATTGGATGTAATTATTCCATTTCCCTATATAGATGAGTCCTATATAGATAAATGCCATTTTATAGTTAACAGTCGAAGCAAATTACACTGCATAATTACATTTACACTAAGTTTAAGGCACTCTTAGGATGGGTAGGAAATATAATGGGGCCATAGTGTAATTGAGAGTGCAGCCTTAAAATCCTGTTTCTGACAACTATAGTCAAATTGCCATCTGCTATAATATTTTTATTCTTTCTCGTTCCAAAACAACAATAGGCATTAAGCCTGTATAAAATAAAACGGTTCGAAGGTCTAGCACCAAAATATGTACATCAATTCATGCAGGCTAAGGAAGCAAATGCATTTTGTCATATTTAAACAAAACTGTGCCCAGTCTGTAGGTAACATCTTCCAGTGCCAGATTCAGCACTGTTGTAACCAGGCATCCTGGGGACTTTGTGATACAAAAGGAAATTTGACTTCGTGATATCAAGGCTAAATTTGGCTCCCCGATGCTTAGAACACTCCTGAAGGCATGATACTCCAAACAATTAATCTTGCATAATATGGAATAAATGTGTATAGGACACACTAGCTCAGTTCTTGTAAATCCGTTGTTACTGGCATATTTTTTCCGTAAAAAGATGGTTTTGTGCAGTTGGCAGCAGTCCTGTTCAAAAGCATCTTTGAACTGTAGAATTACAAAAGACTGTACTTTATTTCCAGTCCCTATTTCCCTCTCTCTCGCCATTGTCCACCCACCTGCCCTTCCCCCTCCCACGAAAAAAAAGTCCCTTACCCTTAGTTTAGTCCGGGGAGTTTGGCAAGTGTTTCCTTCTCCGTTCTTAACCCTTTTGGTAGTTTGAAAACAAAGTCCTGAAGCAGTGTGAAATTAACTTATATGCATATCATTTGAAGTGACGGCACAAATTCCCGCTGGAATGAAGGGCTATTCACTTCAGTGGGAATCGTCAAATAGATTTGTCGCAGAACAATGTGCTTTTCTGAAAACTCTCGCTTCCATTCGAATGGATGGGACGGGGCCTCCCTGGCGATGGTTGCACACCACCACCCGTTATGACCCTTTAAAATAAAACCACACCAAACCAATCCCAAACAAAAACTGCCTTTTTCTTTTTTTTCTTTTTACCTTTTTTTTTTTTACACGCACTTCCAGCTGGATGAGATATTTAGTTTGTTGTTGCACAGGGTTTCTGCCGTTTGCTAACAGGTGGTTGTCCTTCTGCATCGCTCCTCCAGTCAGAATAATTCTGTCTCTGGGTGCACCTCAGCAAAACTGCTGCCAGAGTGACTGTTTTCTGTGCTGTATGGAGAAAGGTGCCTGTCCAGTTCCTTGTCTAGAAAGGCATGGAGAAGGATCCCTGTAGGCTGTGCAGCAGGCGTGACTGACAGCGGTTCGAGCAAGACCAATGGACATGGGCTGCATATTTATGTGCATGCATCTCCTGACCCAGTGATGGACTTGGCTGATCATCCATGGATGTGTTTGGGAAGGGCTCAGACAACACCGCACAACCCACAGTTTGGCCTATCACAGGTGAACTATGTTTTTAATGGTGTTGGATACACTTGGGAATTTTTGGGGAAAGGATGCTCTATAACCCTGACTATTATCAAGAAATTACTAAGATTAGGAATATATTGTAAAGCTTGATTACTCTCATGTTTCCCAGCTCTTTGCATACAGTATAATGCAAAATGATCTGGATTGTCATCTCATAAGAAATCTATCATAATATTTTGATATAAATCATAAACAAGCTTAGCCAAGAATAACATACATACAGTCACATGGCATATGATATTTTTAAAATCTATTTGCCCACCTTATTAAAGATGACATACTTAAATGTTGTTGCAATCAAAGACCCTTTAAGGAGATCCCTTTAAGGAGAAATCTGAGTGTCTGACTCATTCTTCATTGCAAAGTACAATTAGAAAACTGGTTATCTTGCTCACAGAGTAGCTCTGCTCTCACATATTTGTGCAAGAACTGTTATGTGTCTCAGAAAAGTCCCAAAGCTCATGTTTTTTTTCACAAAAGAGTAATGCAGTTATTGACAATAACCACTCTCCAGCATTATGTTTCATACCCATTGTCAGAAGTACCTATCATCCAGTCTGCAGTGCATCTGAGATTCCCATTGTCTCAGCTGAGAGGTTTAAAACTCACAGACAACTAAGTGAATTCCTCATGCATTTCTGACAGAAAAAAAAAATAGGTAAGGAAATGGTAGACTTTCCATTTACATCTCTCTGGTTGCCACTTACCTCACTGACAAAGAGAACAGAAAACTTAAGGATTCCTCTCAGAAGTAAATTTGCAAGACAATGCTTCCTCTGTTTTCTTTCTGCACTGCTTCCCTTTACTGCAGTCTCTTGCTCTCCTGTATGCCTGTTTTCTTGCCTCTCTCTTCCTCTTCAACAATTTATGTGTGCTTATATTGAGGTGTGATATTTTATACTAATAAATACAAAGTATTTGTAAGTGTCTGTATGGACACATGCACGATTTTCATACTTCCTTCTAAAACTACAGCTTTTCTTTCTAGGCACAAGCATTAGATACTTAAGATGAACAGAAAGAGAAGGTGAAGGGAACAGGTAGAGAAGAGAGGAAAAAGAGAAAACAAGTGAGTGAGGGCTGGTACTGTGATGTTTTAAAAGCAGGAGCACAGTTAGAAAAGGGAAGAAACCCAAAGCTATACCCTGGGCTATAGCTGGGAGTAGCTGGGGCAGCAGAGGGAGGATGTCAAGTTGTGTCACTCCCCCTGGGGCTGATCCTTAGCCAAAACTATTAACCAGAAGCTGAGGGCGTTGCCAGTCTACTTGGGTGCCAGTTGGACATCCCTGTACTGCAGTCCCACTTCCCTGTTCTTGGCACTGGTCTCTCCAGTGGCCAAGCAGATGCCTCCAGGCACACCTCCACAGTCTGGCTGACTTCCCTGCTCAAGAGAGAGATGCTGACCTACTGCTTCATCCGGCCTAGTGGAGGATGGATAATTATCTGACATGGTCCTGGTCCAGCTCTGTAAGATGATTCTTGGTGTCCTTGTAGATGTTTCTCTCGCAGCTAAAGAAAACCAAAATAAATCTTTTCTCAGCATCAAGAAGAAGAAAGATGATTTAAAAAAAGAATTATATCCCAATGAGGTCACAATTTTATAGCGCACACCTACATTTCGCAATGATATTTTAATTGTGCCAATTCACTGACATGATCCCAGGCCCAGCAGGAGGTTAGTTCCTGATTCAAGGAATAGGAAAAAGGAGTTCTAACATTCATTTTAATGTGAACCTTTACTCATTTTTAGTATCTGCACTGTTACACTAGCTTCACTTAATTATGGGAGAAGAAGCAGGTTTAGAATTCCCTGGAGGAACTCGCTCTTTTTTCTTCTCAGACTTACTCTCTTCATCTTCTCAACTGCTCCTCCCTTAGTCTTTTCATTTTCCTTGAGAGTGCTTATTCTTATCATTAGAAATGAGCACATCTTGGCACGATTTTAGCTACTAAAAATGGTGTAAACTTATTACTCTGTTTAATTCTTTCCCCACGTCTTTTGCTCCGTGGATTGGCTGTTAAACGCAGCAGGTTTTCCACAATATGATGAGTGGAGTACATGAACCCAAAGGTTATGCCTGCCTGTGCCCTAGGGATACAGCTTGGATATGTAATATATGAAAGATGCATCAAGGTAAAGTCACAAGGTAGCTGCAGTAATATGCATATGTGTGTCCAGAGAAGGGCAACAAGGCTGGTGAAGGGTCTGGAGCATCGGGGGAGCTGGGGTTGTTCAGCCTGGACAAGAGGAGGCTTGGGGTAGACCTTATCACTCTCTACAACTACCTGAAAGGACGTTGTAGCCAGGCGGGCCTTGGTCTCTTCTCCCAGGCAACCAGCAGTAGGACAAGAGGGCACAGTCATAAGCTGCACCAGGGGAGTTTTAGGTTGAAGATGAGGAAGTTCTTCACAGAATGGGTGACTGAACATTGGAATGGGCTGCCCAGGGAGGTGGTGGAGTCACCATCCCTGGAGGTGTTTAAGGAAAGATGTGGCACAGCGCTATGGTCTAGTTGACAAGGTGGTGTTCGGTCATAGGTTGGACTCAATGACCTCAGAGGTCTTTTCCAACCTAATTTATTCTGTGATTCTGTGATTCTATGCTATATTTCTGCTACTTACATCCATGTTTTGTACTTGAAACCATTTTAACTTCTGCAAATTTAAAATCAGCATGAGATTGAAACATACCATGGTTCACTAAGCAAAAGTCACCTTGTTATACATGTAGGTTTTTGCTGTATGAAGCCTGTGTACATTGCAATTTCTATTCTACCATTTTTAATATCTGTAAAAATTAGTGTTGGCCTGAAACTAAATGAAAGTTTCAGTCTGAATGACTTCTGAGCACATTTTAGCTCACTTACAGATCAAATATTTTAAAACTTTGTGCAACGAAGAGGAATGCATATTAATTTTAGACACCTGTTTTTACCTTTTTACATGTGCCATTGAATTCCAAATTTCCCCTTCTACTTTCAGCCTTAAAAGGTAACCAAGAATGCGCCTATATGCCTTTTGATCCCTTGAGAAAAAATTTGTGAGCTGAAGAACATTATTAAACTTTAAAAACATGTCTCTGTGCACAAAGAATGCTTCATTTCTATATAGATTTTTAATAGATGCTGTTTGAAGCGTACTGCAAACCTCTAAAGCTCTGCTTTAACCTGTGGTCTGTCCCAGGGTGTGTCTTTACACCAAGAGAAGTAACACTGTACACATGGAAAGCATCAACGAGGCTGAAGTTTTCATCTACGTAAATATCTTGCACCGCTTCAATTATTCCCATATACAAGAGAAAGCTGCATTTATAAAGAAGCAAAAACCCTTATTCCTGTAAGGAAAAAGAGTGCCTTTATTGATAATAGCTACATCTAAATTGCAATTATATAACTGTTTTACCTAAAAATCACCTCATGATCAAAATTGTTATATAACAAGGACAAAATCTGTGTAGATTAAGGGCATGTAATAGTGGATTTTTTCCTTTGGTCGTCCAAGGAAAAATGTAATTTCAATTGTGCAAAAAAAAAAAAAGGCTCAATTTTTTGGCTTTTATACACATTTCTGACCCCTTCAAATTAGGTCAGTTTCTAAACAAAAGCATCATTTAGATGTGAAGTATCAGTGTTTCGTTTCAGAAATATTTACTGTTTCCTTGTTTCAGTCTTCCACATTGTGACATTCTGCAATTTTCTGGAAACTATCCCAAATTCATGAATGTTTTCAGATTCTGCAAAAATGTGGTTTGGATCTCTGGTATTTTAGTTGGTGGGGGTGGGGGGTGTGGAGCAAGGGTACACCTACACCTTATTTGAGAGTTCACAAGGCCTGAGAATTTTTTTCCCTTAATTTATAGTAATCCACTCAGAAAGGATTAAGTTATCCAAATCAGGCCACCCTGTAACAGAAATACAAGAGTCTTCTTTTCAACTTACATGAAATAAATAATTTAAAAAGGATATTTTATGTGAGGTGCACAGCACTGAAACACCTGACATTCTTCTGATGTCATCCTGTAGCAGACACAGTCAAGGAGGAACACAGGCTTGACTGGTAAAACACACACATGTGTAACTTAAAGTATGAGAGAAACACAATTAAAAGAAGGAAAACATGCTTTAAGTGGCATGTACATGTAAATACCTTGAGGAATACAGGCTGTAGGATGTATTTCTCCTGCCCACAAACTCACGCCTGCTGATGCCTTGTAAAATTTGTTGCATCCTCAATACTATCCTTTAACAGGAAGTTTCGAGGCTTAATTATCTATTTAATTATCTACTTTTTGTCAGTTCATTTACTTCCAAGCACATTCAACAGCATGTCATATGGGATCAATTCTTCAACAGTGATTTTATTATAGTTTCTATATAATGTTACTTCGGTATATCCACCCTGTTCCCACCCCTGAGCATATGGTGTCTCTTTTTTTAATACATCTGAATTAGAGAAAAGTACCAGCATTAAATATGAATCTCTTGGCTTTTGATGCTTGCCAATCCTCGAGTTGTTTGCAAATGTTTTTGATATCAATTTCACTTCTGTACCACAAGTGTTTTGTTAACATCTGTCCTGCAGCAGATGATCATTTTTGTTTACTGATTTATTCATGTATCTATATTTTGGTGTGAAAACATAGTTGTAACTCTTGGGCTTTAATCTGCAGAAGGAATGGAGCAGAATGAAATGCAGTCAGTCACGCTTTGCACTTGAAAGGAACAGCGCCATTATTTCTTTGTTTTCTGCTGCAATCCTAGGTATAATAAGCAGAATGGCAAAAATAAATTGAGGTCTTTGTTGCAGTTCTCCCTCTCTCAGCCAGAGCAATGCTTTCTCTCATGTATGTTGTCTATCAAATGTTGTTTAAGGATCTTTTTGCGCCAGCTGCTATCCTGTTTTACTTTATACTTCAGCTAAGCTCTCTAAACAGTTTGATGAGCATGAAGAAGGATGCCAACCTGACAAATCCCGTTTTTCAGATTTTTCTCCCAAAGTTACTCGGTCGCGAAACACCACGATCGTGGCTGTATTCCCTTTTGGGGCAATGAGACCTCTCAGCCCTGTTATCATGGAATCAGAGAATCACAGAGAAGTTTGGGTTGTAAGAGATCTTATAGATCATCTAGTTCCAATATCCCTGCCGTGGGCAAAGACACCTAAAATGACAAATCTGAGAAAAGCCATTATCTCATGGTTTTGCAGGGTGTGGAAGCATGGAATATCGTGTTGTTTTTTTTTTTCTTTTCTGTTAGTCTCTTTATTTCTTACCTGTTTATGGTTATATGAACACAAAATCTTGTTAATATTTACAATTTGGATGTGTAACATGGTTCAGGAAGGGCAGCATCCAGTTCATGAGCTGCATTTTCAGAGAAGACTCCATGTTCCCACTATAGACTACTGCCATTAGCATTGAGTGGGCTGGATATTTAACTCATCCATTTCAAACTGAAATTGCCATTTTTTGTTATTTCTAGAGGTTCTTTATTTTTAATCAGTTATCCTCTTCCTCTGCTTGCAACCAACTGAATTAAACTCACAATAAATAAAATAAGAAATACAGAGAAGTATCAGATAGTCCTGGTCATCCTTAACCTCTGCCACCCCAAGACTGACTCTTTTGAATGTTTCAGAAACAGATGGTTTTCCATGAGCTGTATAAAATGGCACAATGCTTTTATTAGCACAGGGTTTAAATAACCTGTATAAATAGTTGTTGTTATATTGGTAAAATAGTGATTCTAACAGATCTTGTTGGGGAGAGCGGGTGTTAAGCATAAATGCCAAAATAAAAAATAGCCCCAAAAACATGTAGAAATTCAATGAGAAACCAAACACATTTTCTCCAGGACAGAAATTTTTCACATTTTGATACAAAATTTAAAGCCAATTGTAATCAAATTTTCCAAGAATCCTTGGCTGACACTGGTCTAAAATACTCAATCCAAACCCTGACTGCCATTTTTAGCTGCATTGTTTGTTGGTTGTATCACTTCATTTTCTCATGAGAAGCCTCCATCAAGGTCATAAGCTCTCAGAAAGACAAATGAATAAAAAAGCTTCTCCAAAATGAGAATGAGTTGTATTATGATTGACAATATTCTTATTAATAATCTTAGAAATGAGATTCATAGAATCATAGAATCTCAGATTGGAACGGACATAAAGGATCATCTAGTCCTAACCTTTCCTGGCAAGAGAACAATCTAGAAAAGGTGGCCCAGCTGAATCTTAAAAGTGTCCAGTGTTGGGGAATCTACCACTTCCCTGGGAAGATTATTCTAACGACTGATTATTCTCCTTCTGAAAAATTTTCCTTTTGTGCCTAATCAGAATGTCCCCAGGAGTAACTTGTACCCATAAGGAACCCATGAGAAAATATGTACTCTGAAACTCCTTTCCAGGAGGAAAAAAAGCTATAGTCCTTAATTTTGGTGTATTATGAGTAGAGTTTTATGCCACTGAGTATTTATATGTCTCTGAACAGTAATACATAAGTATGTCTTTTAAGAGTTAAGGGCACAGAAGTAGAAGGCAGACAGTAATTTACAATTTTCTAGTTATAGTTTACCAGAGGAACATTTCCCGTGTTCCAAGCAAAACAGAATTATGGTTGCAGTCCAGTCATCATTCTCATATGTTACATTTATCTACCTGTGCATGGAGATATTTACCTAGATAGGAATATTAGATGCAACTTGTCTTTTGAGTAACCTGATCCTGCAAAGACTTACAATTACACTTTATTTTATATGGCTGGTATGAACAAAACCATGTTACTGGCACGTGCAGAGTTCAGTCTGTGTGTTAAACTTAGCAATATTGAAGCCCTGATCTGACTTGATTACAGTGAGTTGGGAAATTACACCAAAACTACTTTCTATAATCAGAAAATACAGGTGAATTTAAATCAGACTTTCTCACAAGAGAATATACACCATTTTCAAAATTGCTGGAATTTGTGGTGCAAGTGAGAATCTCCAAGACAAAAACTATCTGAAACATGTTAAACCTTGTTTACTGAATCATGTTTATTACATTAAATGTCTTCAGTAAACAGAGAAGATGGAATGGGCCCTCATAAAGAAAGAAGTCACTAAAGTATTGGTGCAAGGATATATATTGAAGGCTCAAATGTAGACTCTAACTCAGGCAAGAGAGAAACCTCAGTGTGGGAGATGAAGGAATGTTTTACATGAGGTGCTGGAAGGCTTGCTTTTAGGTATAGTTATAGACTACTCACAACTGTTAAGTGTAGACATCTTGGGAAATGCCTACTGGATTACTTTTGTGAAACAGAAGTATTGTTTCTTATTCAGCTGTTATGACTGTGTCTATTGTTCCTGCTCCATTTTAAAGTGAATATTTTTACATCCTTTATTGTTATAACAGCAGGGATAGGTAATTTTTTTCTCAATTACTGTAAAAGTCGCTGAAAGTACAGTTTTAAAGGGACCGAAATTGTTCACACCAATGAGTGTAATTTGGCAAATAATTACAACTGAAAAAATATGGAAGCAGTATAAAAAGATCTGAAATGTTTCATTTCAGAAACACCAACTGCTTATTTTGACATTTTATAATGAATCATTTTGGGTTTTTTCTTTCAAACATTTTTTTCTTGGCGACTGGTCTATATTTTTTAAAGACAAAATAATTAGACGGACATAATCTGAGAACAAAACACAGCATTTCAATGAAAAATACTCAGAGAAAGTCCATTTCTATTTCAATGTAGCAGAAGAATTTTCCCTTATTTTTTATTTTAATTATTTAACTAAAAAGAATCATAATTTACTCTGCTCTATTAGTAATGACTGCAGGTGTCAATAACCCAGTGCGTGTGTATCAATTTAAATCCAATTACGTTTTGGAAATAAAAACCACCTCATAAATATGTGGCAATGCAATTAATTTGGTTTTTCAGTGTTCACAGGTAACACAATGAAATAAAGGTGGCTACATCATGTGTGGATGCATGACAAGCCTAACTAGGTCCTTAGAACTGAAGCATGTCGGGGAAAGAAATGAGGCCAGGACTCCAAAGAGGCCCGGCTTAATTCAAACTCTCCTTCGAAAGATGTACAGGGTATGATCAAGCACCTTGCAGCAAAAAACTTTCATGGTAAGAACCTCATCAAGACATCACGGAGTTCACTGAAAAACTAGCTTAAGGCCATCCTATACAGATAGATACAAGGGAAGGCATGGGTTTGCTTTATTTCCTGAGGTCTTGGAGATCTGCTGAAGAAGCAGAATGGAACAGCTACAGAAGCAGAAAGCTTGTTACACTCAGAAGAGGATATTTAGAAGTCATGTTTGGAACACATCAGAGCCCCACTTCAGAGCTTTGGCATGGAAGTGGAACATGCATGGCTCATAAAATGGGCAGAGAAGAGTTAAGATACATGGCACAGTTCCCAGATGTACAAGTGTTAACTATTAAAGAAGTTGTGCTGATGCAAAAGGAAAAAAAAAGGATTTGGACCTTGTTCTTTCACTTATTCTTTTCTGAACTGATGTAAAGCTGATCCAGTGAAACCCCACCAAGCATCTGTCAGCTCCTGGTTGCAGCACAGAAATCATCAGTACAAAATTCTCCTCGGGAAATGATGGAGTTCAGGCCTTTGTACAGAAGACCTCTGATCCATCAGTCAGTTAAAAGCTACCACCCTACAAAGTTTAAACCTTTTCTCCTATGTTACAGCAACACTCTAATGATTTCGTAACTGCATATGCAAGTACCTCTGTAAGTTAAAATGTCTCTTTATCCGTTTGGGTTACCAGTAGTGAATTAAAGTTTGCATGCAACAACTTTTTCACATTTGTGCGAAAGGAAAACAGAGAGGAAAACTGAAGGGATTAGTCTTAATACCTTAGAGCTAAATAAATATTTACTGAGTTTGATTCTGCCATCATTTCATGGCTAATGCTAAGTACAAGGTGACTGCAGGACTGCTGAAAATATATAAACAACATTAATCTGCTGGTTTTTGCCTCATTTCAAAATGTATCATAGAATCCAATTTCATGGCATGTTTTGATTTTATATGTATTCCTTCCCAGGTGAAATAGGCATTTTTTGTCACCTGTGACACTTATTTCTCATATGTGTTTCTAAAATGTGAGGCCTTGTTTCCCTATTTAGATATGCCTTTATGCAAACTATGGCAGAGGTTTATTGCTGCAGCAGCTACTTTTTGACTCTATCAGGCAGCCAGCTATTTTCTACAAAATCCTCCCTGTTACAGGATTCCAGACTACCCACAGATCACTCCAAACAGGAATGTGAACATTCAAAACCAGCTCTCCTGCTAACAAAAAGAACTTTGTTACTCTCTATGTAAAATTCAGCCGGTAGTTAATCAGATTCTTTCAGAGTAGATATCTACTGATATTAGAATACCCATGTAGGTGCAAATGTGTGACTTTCTGATATTCTATATGAGTAAAATTCATGGGACTAATTAGAAAAAAGAAAGAAAAATGATTTCTGCACTGTTCACCACCATTTAGAGTTGCTATAATTCACAGAATTTGCACTGTAGGTGAAGATGACAAATTCATGTGTTGTAAAATGTAGCACCTTCTAGTGACTAGCTTCAGACTTTTGCAAATGAGAGAGTTCGTGCTGCTCTCCTTTTTTTGATTCCAGACCATTTCCAAAGTCAGCTGAAGGCCTTATGGCATATCCAGCTGCCACTAGGAAATGTTGCAAAGGTGCTTTGCAATGCAGCCACAGTTTATGAACAGCTGCCCTTTGGAAAGTTATGGCAACCACCTTTGGAAGGATATTATGTCTTCATGGAAGTCATGTAACAGTTGACAGCTTCTTAAAAAGTTTAGTAGTTTAAAAAGGAGTGCCCACCTTCCCTCAACATAACCCTCTAGGATAAAAATTTCACAGCAGGACAGGAAAAACTCAACTAAGGTCATTAAACTGTCACATAGATTGTCTCTGAGGTCCAGGATGACACCATGAACACTTAGAGAAAGTGTCTTTTTCAAGGTGTTCTTTGATTTAAAAAGCATAGAGGGATTAATCTGATAAAAAGTAAATTTGTTATTGCCATTCTGGGTTTCCCTTGCAGACAGCAGAGAGGAAAATGCATTTATGTGGTGCAGTGCATCTCATCCTAAAGTGGACAACAAAAATAGAGTAGAAGAAATACCTTTGAAAGTGTCTGCTTCTCACTTTGGACAACTAGAAAACCTGAACTAACTAGCTCAGGTGTAGGCATTGACATTGTAGACATATGAATTAGGGAAAGGGAAGTCCAATCCTGATGAATATATTTTGGACTGAGGCTCATCACAATTTGTGCAAGTCATTTACACAGGAAATTTATATCTTTTTCTAATGAACAAAGTATGCAACTGAGCAGACTTTATGTTGCTGGAAACAACCTCAGTGCCCTCTGTACAGGTATGAAAATGAAACTGAGAAGTGTGTGAGCATACTTTAACTGAAAACTGGGGCTGTAGTTTGCAAGACAAAGGGAAGAGATGCTGCGTGCTCTTGACTCTTTGGTCGGTGCTGGCCATATGTGTCGTTGACTGTGCTATAATGCCAGTTGTAGCCACCACACATGTAACCAACCCAGACTCAGAACAGCTGCAGAAAGGAAGGTGCAGGATTTCTTGCCATCTGTTTCCCAATGCTGAATCTTTGAGCAGCTCTGTAGTGGAGTATCAACTCCACTAATTGCTAGAAGCAACTTCTGTTTTCTCATGTGCACAAGAAATGCAGTAGCTCTACCTTTTAGAAGTCCTGAATTTTCTTATTTATTTCCATTTATCTGAAGTTAGATTCCTATCAGGTTTTTTTTTTTATTTTGTTGTCCTTCTAGAACATAAACAGTATTAGCACACAGGGAAGCTATTGAGAGCAACAGTTTCATGGACTACACAAGAAGTGACTAACAGCCTGCTGTTGAAACCTTGGTTGCTCGAATAACCATTAGTCTTCTTTCTGTACTGAGGTTTTCTCTGGCATGAATCCCGAGCATAACTATGCATATGCAGCTTTTGTATATGCCTCTTTTAAAATAACATACCTTCAGGTGTCAGGCTCTAAAAAGCACAGAGGCTTGTTTGGATATTGGTATAATGGTGTGTGCTGTTACTGTTTTCTCCATGCGCATGAGGACATAAGCATACATGTGCATGAGTTCATCTCTAAAATCACTCTTTTCTGAGACTTACCCTTGACTAATTATTAAAATGGTGCTACAAACCCATTTTCTACTCTAAGACTTCTCCCTTCAGAGGCATCCATCTCAAATGTGAAATCTGGATGGTGTTTTCTCTGTTTTCTGACACCCCACTAGGGAAGTAATTTGCAAAACATACCCCTATGTTTTTAATCCACATGACAAACCCTTTAGTTCCACTGGAGGATGAAGTTAGCAAGAGATTAACATTTTGGAGACCTATGCACACTGACTTACAATCACAGTAATTTTTTTATTGACCTCCTGCTGATGTCTTTTCCAGCTTAGTGCAATACACTAAAACTTGTGGCATGGCACTGAGTTGTACCTTCTGAACCTGAGCCATGCAACACTTGTCAGGTTATTATGAAAATTTCTTACCCATACCAAACAGTAGTGATTCAGTATCAACTGACTCCACAGATTGTTTTAACATCTTTTATGTATTTGCCAAAAAGGGAATATTTTCACCATTTTACCACAATTAAGATTAATATTGAGATGTCTTGACTTTTTGATAGAGTGCAGACATATGCTGTTGAAGAAGGAAAACTACCTGCCAAAGAAAATAACTGAAAGTAAAATAATAATTAAAAAACTTTACCAAACTACAATCAAACATGGTGACATTTCACAGGTGTCTGGGTGCTCAGCAATCTTCTTTTACATTATGACATCAACACAGATGAGTTAAGGCAAAGATGTTTGGAAGGGGTGGCATGGCTGAGATATTTTAAAAGAGTGAGAATTAAAAACCCTGTAGAAAATTTGAGAAGACTTAATGGAAATATGTTTTTCTAAAATATGGTTTGACCAGAGCTTGTAACTGATTCATTAGGTAGTTTTCTGATCATTAGTGACCAGAAACTTGGGTTCTTTGGATAAGCTTCTCTGGAAAACCTAGCAAGTTAAGCAGAGAAGATCTCCTTTTGCCATGTTAAAGAGTTAATTAAATGTTGTCTCAGAAAAATATCTTGGTTGAAAATCTTAATATTCCTTAAATATGCTCTAAAATATTTTATCCTGTTGCTATTTGTGTCACTGCTTACTCAGGAGCCTAAAAAATAGACCTTGAAGAACAAATAAATAGAGAATACTGATATTTAAGTAGATGCCATAGTCCTCACAGAATTCATGCTAAATCAGTATCCTGACAAGGTGCATTAAAATCACTCTGTTATGTGCATCACTCCAGATGCCTATATTCATTATTTCCATTTGGGTCGTTACTTCTCACGCATAGCAGCTAAAATCTTTATTGTCTAAGTGATATTCATTTTAAATAAAAACATTTTTTAAAAAATGGTTTCTTACTCTTCAGAGTATTGGTGGTACAGAACTGTAATCTTTCCCACAGGGATGGTAAATGGAAACAAGAAATGCTCTAGTCATAAACATTATGGTGAATACCTGCGTAAAAACTATGAGTTTAATTTATGTTCCTCGTGATGAAGTAATGTGTGGCAAAATTACAAAATGATCAGTTTGAAAATGAATTCAGTGTCTAGTCCTGCTTTATGTTCATATGTATGACAGAAAGAAGTGCAGTTTAAGAATGCAGTTTATGTTCGCTTTGCAATTCTTCTGCTAAAAAGCCATTGCAGTCATTAGACTTTCATTAGATTTATTTAATAAGTTCTATCCAGACAGTAATTTACATAGTCATCACTATCAATTATACCACGGTTGTGTCCAGGACTTCAGAATAAGTTTAGAAAATAAGTGCAGACTCAAGCATTCTATAGAAAACCACTTTATTATCTTGCCATTCACCGAGACCCTGGAGATGTACAAAGCAGCTTGTGCAGTGTGCAACAGTAAAAATATTTGCAGCATTTCCTGTGGCATGGAACCATGGGAATTCATGGCACCACCTCACCCAGTGGTGCTGGTGGGAAGGAGGGGATGCCCTACACCTGAGGGCCAGCGCAGGGACAAGGCTTGTGTCCACTGTTTGAAACTCTCCTAAGGACCCATAAATTTGGTATCTAAGCAAAGCATTAAAATCCAGGACCTCAGCCCTATAATGGACCATGTTTTTGAAGCACTCCTATAAGTTAATATAGTCATAGAAAAGACAGTGCCCCCACACTTTATCATTATCATTTGCAGAATGGTGCCTACAGAAAGTAAACCTCTCAGGTAAATTATTTGCTAGATGGAAATCACTTCTGTTCACCTTTCAGAGTAATGTGACTAGATTTTTCTTATGGAAGCTCCTTTTCAACCCTTTTGTGGGAATCTGAGTTGAAGGGAGAAAAAAGTGACCCAGCACAAAAGAAAGTATAAGAGTATAAGAAAAAAATCTCTGTTTAAGGTTTTCTGTGCTAGAAGTCAGGGGGAGGGAAGCTGCACATGGTGCACATACTCACATTTGGTTATGCAGATAATGTTGATGTAATTTGAGATTTCTCTTTTGCCCAGTAATGTTTGTATGTAATTCTCACATTTTCAGTGTCCACACCACTGTAATACCATGCTAATTTGTACTTGGTTTCTGTATTATGAGTCACTTCATGACATTTTACTGAAAACCAAGACTGACCCATGTTTGCATTCCCATGACTGAAACAGCTTTGGAATCTGCATGCAGGCTTCTCATTGTCTTTCCTTGCTTTTGTCCCCTCAGACTCCCGTTAAAGGAGATTTTTATAAACTGCTCATGGCTTCCTCTGTGACTGCACAACATTGTACCAATACCACTTGAGAATTACAGACAACTTCACTGAATGCGTATGTACAGATTGCAAAGGAATCTCTGATCTTTGTCTTCTGTTGCAATTTGAGCCTGTACAAGTTTGTCTGACATGTGAACTGTGCAAAATCTTTCCTGAATTTTTTTAAGCTCTGGTTTTGTCCGTGGGAATGCACGGCATTTTGTTACTTCAAATTGGAAGATCTTTGTTGTAACAAGGACAGAAAAGCAGAAAGCAAAAACTTGGTGAAAGAATTTTAGTTAATACAACTAGCTAGCTAGGACTCTGATCAATTGTGAGTATAAAACATATAATGAGAAAATACTTTTATTCATAGAATACAAACATTAAAATAACAAAAGCATGTTATTAGATACACATTAAAATCTGCTGTGTTTTATTGATATCATATTTGTTCATTCCAGCAAACTTCATCTGCTTACCTGAACTCATTTAATAAATACTGAGAATAATTTCTTTATGGCTGGACAAATGCAGACATGTAGAAAGCAAAATATATAGTTTCAAATGACTACTTCTTGTATGACTATGTTTTTGATAGTTAGGTTGAGATGCAAATCACTTCCAGCAGGTTTGCATTAAGTAAATGCATGGGTCCCATCATATGGTGTTGGCAATTAGTAGAAAAAAGAAGCTGATGTCATGTTCTGTGAAATCACATGTAACACTGTATGCAAACTACTGGACTGTTCAGAAGGTGATTGCTAGAGGAGAAAGAAACAAAGTTATTTCCCAAGAATCTGGTTAATATTGAGGGTGGTAAGTGTTTGCAGGATCTGGATCCAAGGGAAGAGGTTCATATTATTTTCCTGCTTACTACATCTTTCCTCTCAGTTGGTGATGGTTGTCCCAAAGAACATTTACTGGAATATTTACTGATGAGTTATATCACTACTGATAGCTTTCAGTGAACACTGCTGTTGTACAGTCAAAATCCTCTAAAGCTAGGATAAAAGCTTTGAAGATAAGAAAGATTACCATGGGAATGTCATTATTTGGAGAGAAAGAAATAAATGCACTACCATAAAAACCTTTAATGATTGTTTTACATAAATGAATATCAAAAGAGAAAGTACCGGGATCAGTAGGTGCTCAGTCTTTTTTGTTTTTAGTTGAGTCAGGGGTTTATGTACTGATTTAGTCACCTGAATTTAGATTCTCATTCAGTATTAAATGGGGTAGTTTTGCTGGAATAAGTGATACTATATTGAAATATATAGAAAATACCTTCCCAAACCTTCCCAAACCTTCCCAAACCTTCCCTTCCCAAACCTTCCCTTCCCTTCCTCATCTCCTCAGACCATTTTCTGGATGACTCTTTTTAGAAATGTACCCTCTATAGGATATAAGTATCAAGAGCAATAGACTTCATAAGACACTGTAATTCTCAAATATGAAGAAGTTAACTTCATACTAATAAATTATATCTCCAGTAGAAAAATCATCAGACTGAATTTGAGTTTTCTTTCAGACTTGCTGAGAATTGAAAGATTCAGTATGTTTTTAATTAAAGCAGCCTAGTCTAAGTCCAGATCATACTCTCAATTATTTTTCTCCCCCCGAAGCAGAGGAAATAACAGGTGTGATAAAACTGCTGTCTTCCCTTCAAAATACGGAAATCAGAAACCACATTCCAACTTGCAGCTCAGAGTTCAATTCCCACAACTACCCAGAAGGATGACAGAACAATATCTGAGTGATCATCCTCAGCTTTGGCTGAAAAAATTCTTTGAAAATGAGATGTTCTAATGCAGACAAGTATTTATCATCAAGAGTAAAAAAACTATTCCACATCTCCCTCATACCCAGGATAACCAGGTGTGACAAGAGCTATGAGACCTAAGTTGTGAGTTGTAAGTGGGAAAATCAAGCTTGCTCTCTAGTTATAGTTGTGGTGCAGCTGGGTAGCAGGGCTCTGCCTGTGGGTACACCAAATCATGAATTCCTTGAATGGCTCAGGAATATCCCAACCATCTCATCATCAATGGGATAATGGGCAAGCTTGAGACAATGGACCAACTTGAAACTTGGTCTGGGCCTTCATAATACAGGAGTTGACTGATTGTTACAGGAGCCCATCTGGTGGGAATTTTGGACTGATGTAGAAATTGCCCCTGATGAAACTCCTGCTAATGCCTAGTCTAGTTTCTATGCCTAAATGTGTTTTTTGACATCCTGGGTTGAGTGCATGAATGTGTCCCTGCTGCAGAAGTAGTTGGATTGTACACAGATAAAACATTTGCGAACAGAAAATAGAAACCATTCCTCCAGAAATGCCCATGTGGAGTAGTTTTATGTCTGTAGGGAGGACATTTAAGAGGTGTTTTCTATGTAGAGCATATGAGTACCAATGACATGCATGTGCTGTGCTGATCATGTAGGACTGTGGCCTGTTGGGTTATAAGAACTGAGTAAAACTGTGGGTTTAGGAGTCTCTCCTGATCCAGTGGAAGATGCCACTGCAAGGACCCTTGAAACAGTCACTGGGCAGTGACAGCTTGTCCTGCTTTGAAGATTTGATTACCCATGCAAGGCCAACCTTATGCCACCATCCCAGTACATAACTTTTCGTTTTAATGAGCACACTGACCAAAGCTCTGTTTGTGTATTAGTCAGAGTCTGACTAAAGAAGAAAAAAGCTGATTTTCTGATGTCTTCTGGACAGTGAGGAGTAATGAATCTTAAAAAAGCATGGCTTCCAGCTGCATGGAAAGGAAAATGAGAGACCTTAGAGTTTCTTTACTGCTTCCCTGCTGGCTTGGCTGGTTCCCTTCTCCCTCCCCTCCCACTGCTGCTTCCTCTTTCCAGAGGCTGTGGAGTTTTGATAAACCCGTCCTGCAGGTCCTCCAACCCGCCCGCTGATGTGACTTTGGAACCAACTGTAAGAGACCTGATTTGACTGTGCAGGATTATTGGTTTGTAAATCTAAGACTTTGACCACTAAACAACCTTCCCAACTTAATGTTTTCTCAGCCATTTTGATCTTTGTAGACTTGAGATCCCTTTATTTGAGATAGGTTGTCCAGAACCATATGTCTATTTATAATGAGATCCATTTTCAGTCCTCAAACCGAAAACATGGACATGATATTTAACGCCATTACAAGGCAGATTTTTTTTTTTTAATTATTATTTAAGAAAAAGGAAAGGAAAGGGAAAGAAAAAAAAGGCAAAAAAAGTAAAAGGAGGGGAAAGCTAGGCAGGGAATGTAGAAGTGGTCAGGGGGCATAGGCTCTGTTAAACACCTTTCATCTTTCGGCAGTCAACACGCACAGGCTGAAACTCCAGAGCCTGTAGCTCATATTGCCTCTCTCAGGAGCCTTACCACTGTGACTGCAGGCATTTGTAAAGAAACTGTGTGTGATTTTTCAGAGCTGAGGGCAGAGTAGGCCCTCCTGTAGATGATGATTACAGGTTATGCATAACTGCATTTGTCAAGTACTTGAGGCTGTTGTGAAGTGCTATAAACTTCTACTTCAGGGTCGTACTTTCCTTTCAGAGCAATCTCTAAAAGCACAAAAATATCAAATAGCCAAAATCAATAACAGGAATTGTTCTTTCCAGAAACTGCTGCTTCACAGACATTAACTCGGTTTGGCATCTTTTTTTGTTTGGATCATAATACTATGGTATGTTACAGTGCTGAAAACGCGACTGAAATTGAGAAGATGAATATGGTAACAACCAGATTGAATCCTGAGAAAGACCAACAATATAAATGTCTTAATTACTGCTTTTAGAACAGCAAATATCTGTAACCCAAGTGGGTGCCCTGGACTTCAGTGTACTGGGTCACTATTAGGGAGATGAGCCAAGGGAAAGCTAGGAGGTTTGCTTTCTGCTCTGCTGGAAACTATGGGCATGCAAGTGTTGAAGACACAGGAGTTTCGGCACTTATTTTAGGATATAGAGCAGTCATGAAGAACTCTATACCTAAGTCACAGGAAGGATTCAAAGAGGAGGCAGAAAGATATGAAGTCAAAGCAGTAGTGCTTCCTCTCCACCAGCTTTAAACATTGACATCGTCTGTACTGGGGTCATAATAAAGCAGTTGCCACAATCTTCCAGAAATGATTTAAATGAAAAAAAAATAAAATCAAGGAATAAAAAAGAAACAGGATTAAAAACAAATCAGCTGGAGGAAAAGTCACAGAGGGCCTGATTTACAGTCATGTGCATATTCCATGTCTTAACAGTGTAAAAGGTCCTCAGAGTAAATGGGGGTTCAGCAGGCACTGTGCATACATCGCGGCTCACGTGTGTTGTTTGAGAGCTGGTCTTACAGTCTGGCCAATTTAATAAATAGTGAAATGCAGAATGCTTGGCATAAAAAGTAGCACCATCTGTTCTCAAAGCATGGATCCTTGTCTCAGGGAAGGGAGCTGCTGTCGTTTTTCATGAGAAGGTAGGTAGTCGCCTCACTGGAGGTGAGGCTGACCTGGAGTTCTCAGCCCATTATGTACAGTAACAGTTTTATCATTCTCCACATTGTTCCTTGTCTGATAAGCCCCAGAAGTTATTTACAGTTCAAATCATTCTGAGGTTGCTGGCTATTACAGTAAGAGAAGAGATTGTGAGGCAATGCAGATTGCAATACACAGCAGCAAGACATTTCTCCAGGTTACTGTCCTATAGGGCTACATTCATTAAAGCAAAGGTTGGACTAAAACTCCCATGGGGCAGTGGGTCATGGCTGATTTTAATAGTGGTATAAATAAAGTAGCTGGCTTTCTTGGAGGGCATCTGCACTTACTCCACCTGAAGAAAGAATCCTTGTCTGCCACTGCTCAAGTACTTATCCCTTTGTGGGTACCAATATAACCACCAACATAAACAATCCTTGACTGCATGGGCTCCCAACCACTTCCTCATTTGCCTGTTTGATCTCCACTAATTCTTCCTCTAATATCTCTTCAGACAGTTTGTGCTCCATAAAAGACAGGAGAAACTTTGACTCACAAAAGTCTCTTAAGCCTCAGAGACCTGTGGGCTTCCCCTCAGCCTCATGGGCAGATATGAGCCTGTCTGTAAGGGCCACTGCAGATTTCCTCCTCTCCCCTCATTTACAAAGGATCTGACTCTGGCACTTTCTATTCCTCACCAGGGTCATGGTCCTGTAACATACTTCATCTGTACCACTGTATAAAATAAGCCACTTAATTTTTAGCTCTGTTTCTTACAGAAACAGGATAATATAATCCTTCTCTATTTTTCCTTTCATTGAGTAGATTCGAAGTAGCTGGCTAATTTCAATAATCTTTAATAGAGAGATACAGGCTTAAAAGATAGTCCAATTCCTACAAATGTAAGGAAAATAAGTGGTCACAAAGGTGAACAAAATGCTTTTTTGCATCTTTTTATGGTAAATGCTACCATTTAAGCTCCCATCTTATTATGAACATGAAAATGCATACATTAGAGGGTGTGATAAATGTCCATGGTAGAAATTAACCTCGAGCTCAGAATGTAAAAGCCAAAGATGGTCAGCTAGAAGATAACACTTCACAGAAAATGAAGTTTCATCAGTCTGGTGCTTGTGGAACCTCTCATGTGATGGATTTCTGACTGGGGACCTTCTTCTACCACTATAAATTTCATCTGATTTAGCCATCTCATGGGTAAATAACCATGAATAAATGGAAAGATTGTGAGACAGCCAGCCAAATATTATAACAACAGAAAAATAACTAGTGTCAGAATTTATCAGTTCACAAGTGGGTTTTTTTTTTAATCTAGTAGCCAAGTTAACAAGCCTCTGTGCTGTAGTCAGTATCTACACACCATAAGTGAGTGGGATTTATTTTGCCACCTAGGGTATCAAAGGGACTGCACATACTATTTTTTAAAGTGTTCATAAATGTACCACTTGTTATGGTATCAATTGCACTAGAAGATTACCAAGAGCCTTCTATCATGAAGTGTTTAGCAAATTAATTAAAAAATCTGAACCCACATGAGACTAAAAATTCTTTATTGTTTAATACCATAATCTTCTTGTTATAAATAAGGGTTCCAGTCATACAAAATAATCCAAAGCCTTTTGCAATGCATAATCCAGTGAAAAGACTGGTTTTGATTCAAAGTTGGTTAAGCTGTTTGTAGCAGGTAGGGACAATAGCAGGGTTTTAAAGTGGTCTGTGAGGGCAAGCAGCAGTTCACTGTCTAGGGAGGACTCTGTGAAATGCAAGTTGTTCATATCTGTGAATTTAAAAAGAAGCATCTCTGGAATGAGGATTTTATAGACTGCATGTCAGAAACTGCATTTCCAATTCGCACCTGTATTTACACACATTTAAATACAAATAAAATCGCAAATCATCTTAGCAGTGGCTGAGGATGAAGGACAGATAAACCAAGGAAGGGTGGACAACTGTCATTAATATTCATTTATCTGTGTTGCCAAATTACCACTTTTAAAATAAGGGTGGGAAGTCAAACAGAGATGTTTAATTGGGCAAATAACTTCACTGCTTCCTTATGCTGCTGAAAGGAAATTCAAAGGATTTCCAGACATTAATCTTTTCATTAATCCAAAGGAAATCCTTGGATGATGAGAAACAGTTACAAAGTGGACCTCAGGGATTGCATTATGTAAACTGCAGGACTAATCCAGGGATTCGAACATGGATATCATGTCCTGACTGTCTATTCAACTAGTGCTTAAATTTGTCTTGCACACTGAAGGATATTCAGTGTGGTTTTTAGTGCACTTGTGTGGACAATGTCTCTACCAAAAACCTCTACCAGCTATTTACAGGACAGTTATACCTGCACTTCAAACTCCTTTGTTCTTTTTTTCTGATGTTCTTCATTTTCTCCAGCCCCTTTCATAAAGACATATTCAAATGCTGATATGTAAAAGGAATATTTTAACCTGGACCTTTAAAGGATCACAGAAGATGTGCCCAGATGCAGCAATACCAGTGTAATCCATAGTATGAATGCTGCTGGCTTTTCATGGATCAAATGCATCATGCTCAATAAGGCACTTCTGCAGCTGGCTTCATAACTCCCACGAGGTCCTTTATAGTGTTGTTAGGAGCCTGTTAAGTAGGGTATAATCTCATAATTTACCAAAAAACAAGAGTGTGTTCAATGCTCCTTGTCTACCAAGGATCAAACATTTTTTTCGATCCCTCAGTTTACCTATTGTTGACTTTAATTAGCTGAGTGTTCCTCAATGATTTTCAGATAGATCAATATTAAAAAGTGTTGACCTGGACACTGCTTTCAGATAAGCCTTAGAAATACCTATGAAAAAAGCTTCATGCATTTTTTTTTAACTGAGGGCTTCTTCCAGTGATATGAAAAACTCATGAGTCAACAAAAAGAGACAGTCTAATTTTTCTCACAAATAGGTGCATCCTAGGTTTTTAAGAAACCAAAGTGTGATGGGGTAGGATAAACTAGTGACTGTTGTCTCAGGAAAACTAAATTATACTTCTTCTATCCTGTTTGTCTGGTGTGGTTTTTTTAAATTATTTTCACTTAATTTGTCAGTGATTCCGTATTGCAGAAGACTTTTGCCTTCTGATTAGAAGGGAAGCCTACAGGAACTTTAGTTCTCCACAGAGCAGTGGAAATAAAAGGAAATTCAGGAAACAAGATAACCATTTAATTTACTTCATGAGCTGTTTTTTTCCTCACCTATGTGTAGAGAAACACAGGAATATTTAAGGAAATATGTTCAAACAAAGCAACATATGCAATCCTAGAATTTGTCATGCATTGTGTTCCCAGGAGCACAAACTTGAAACAGGTAACAACTTTACAGATTGCTTTGCTTCACCCCTTCTCCTGGCCATTCTCTCCCCCATCCCAGTCTGTCTATTCAGGACACCACAAAAAGCAAGGGCAGTAAATCGTTTTGATCATCTCTCGGGGGCAAAAGCACTTTGCATTCTATGGGCAAATCTATGTCCTTCCTGCTGAACAGGCTTTACATGAGGAGAGGGAAATGAGAGCTGCTGTGTGAGAAGCAGGTTGGGCTTGAGATAGAGCCTTGGACTGAGGAACAACGGTCCAAGGCTTGCCTTTGCTATCTGGCATTGCTCAGGAACATGCACTGGTTCCCCTGCCCCAAGCCCAGCTGATGTGGTCTGACTGGGGCATGGTACTGACTAATTTTTCTCATGAGAGGTGCTTCCTGGGTTTTTAACGAGCCAACGTTTTAAGGTGAGTTCGTGGGGGGTGAGAGAAAATCCACCTAGTCAGAGGGACCACACCCACATACAGATAAAAGTGTACCAATTAGTAATCAGCCTAGATAGTTTAGCAAGAAATAAAATTGCTGTATAGTGTTTTTCTTCAAAGCTTTGCTCTGAGCTCTTAAGGCATCCACTCAGAGCATATTTTGTGACCAGATTTTTTGTCTTGTCTGACTATGGTTGGGCTCCTAAATCCGTATTTTGGCAGCTAGCTGGGAACTGACAGAGCACCAATAAACCCACCAAAGTCATCACTTTGAAAACCAGGCCTCCTTAATTTCTGTGCTGAAATGGACTTAAAAGCCTTAATTTAAGCACCTAAAATTGAAAAAACTGTCTAAAGGCTTTACAATGATCACAGATTAAACAGAACTGTCAGCCAAAGATGAAATAAATGAAAGTCATTCCCTGCCCTGACCAATGTTGCTTTTCTCACCTAAAAAAGATCTGATTCATTGTTTAGCATGTTCCCCCTGAGGAGTTCATGTGTTTTCAGAGCCCTGGCTTGTTTTCCTCCTGCCCCTTTCACAGCCACATTGAAGCTGTGCAGTCAAGGAATCAGCCAGAGCCTACACACTCAGTGGCAAAGAGAGGCAAGTAGAAAACAACAATTTTCTTTTTAATCCTCCTGCCTTGTCAGCAGTGTAGCAGCTTTTTCAGATCCTCAATTGTCTCCATTTCTGTGGAAGACATACCGCAATCAGAAACTACTTACTTTCTTTACCTCAGTCTAAACAAACTCAGCCTAGCTGTTGATTTTCTCTCTCTTCAAATAATATTAACTTTAACATGTCTTGCTGCCTCCTCAATTGTCTGTTTCACTTATCATTTCCTTTGTGTTATACCCCAGAAATACGAGCTTCTAATCTACATCTTGCTTTAATTCTATTACACTTCTTAACGCATGTGATCCTAATTCAGTGCCCTTATTTTTGGAACTTTCTAACTTTCCCATGGAACTCATTTAGAAGTCATTCATCATTTTCTGACTCAATTTTATTTCCCTCTTTCAATCTTCCTTTCCCTAATAAGACGAATACACAAGCAAAGAGGAAAAAAACCCCAAAAATATTTCCATCAAAAAAGCCAGTCATTTATTTTCTAGTAGGTCTTCATGCAAGGTGGGCAACAGAAAAATGTCTCTTGTAAGTGATGAAATGGTAATACAGCATTTGTAGAAGTGAAGTGGCACGTTTGCCTTGCAGTTGTTTAATTTTAACCTTTTCTTCAATCTTGGAGAACAAATAAAAAGCTCCGTGTGAAAATGAGTATAAAAAGCACCTTTTCCTTTGAAGTCTTGTACTGGAATGAATGAAAAATGCTAGTTCCCATCTCCTGAAATCAAGCCTTTAGCAGGCAGACAACCATTTCAGAGATCTGCACACTTTGTAGCAGCAGCGGAAAAGCAAGGAAAGTTCCGTGCAGATCAAAACAAAATACCAAAATCTCTACCTGTGTAGGTTTATGTTAAAGTGGTGCCATTGAGAACAGCCTGCACCGCCTTCAGCTTGCAGGGTAACGTGCCTTTTCCACTCACTTCAGAAAACAATACAAAGAATGAAGCAGCAATACCTGAGTGCAAACAGTAACACCCAACAAAGCACGGGGAAGTGACTGACTGAAATGTTCACAAGTACCAAAGGACTGATTCAGCAGAGAAACACAGTGAGTGTGGCGACACATGAAAGAACTGACTAAAGATGAAACCGATGCCTGTCTTCTCCATTTTCTCTTGGGATCCAAGGGGAGCAAACACCATTAGGATAAGTACAAATGCTTTAATAATAGTATTTAAAAGTAGAAATACTAATCCCAAGGGCTGCAATAAATTAGGCTTCCGGGGTGGTGACTACTACAGGACATCCCCAAGGCAAAGAACTGCTGCAAAATGGTCTCGCCATGGACATTTCCCTTACTGCTGATGAGTAATCCCCCTGACTGCCCTGGCCTGATGTCACAGCCCGTTGTGATACTCTGACAGGAGACTGGTGCTGTGGGAGCTGCAGAGCCAGCTTGGAATGGCTGCTCTGGCAGCTGGGGAGATGGGGCAAGCAGCCTCTGGGAAGCAGCAGCCTGGGAAATGGTCTCCCAAGTGAATGACATGAAGACTAAACCATGCTTCCTCTCTCACATTTAAGTTAGAAAGCCTCTTGGTGCTCACTGGAGGTGGTGCTGTGCTGATGTCCCTCCATACCAAATACTCTGAGAGATTTCCTGCTGTGCAAAAAATGAGCTAAGGAGAGGACAGAAGAGCACACATATATATTCCTAATAAAAATACAAACACCATGAGTCTATGGCCTGATACATTTGAATCATATTGATTTGACAAGTTCCTGCTGGCAGTAAGAATGAAAGAGAAGTCAACAAAGTTGCTTGAGCATGTGCTTGCAAACCATTTTTTAACCACATCGGGTTACCTCAGGCTTCTCTTCTAAGGATGACCATTTTTTTTTTTAGTCCAAAAATGTGTCCGAAAATTTTGGCAAAGGGGATCAACTTTATAGCTTCACAACTTGCAGATGTGCTTAAAAACTGTCAACATCTTCAGCAATTTCAGGCATAAATAGGAGATCCTCAGACTTCTTTCTTGGTGGGTCACTTGGCCTGTGAAGACTTACAGGTCCTGTCCTGGGGCAGGGTTGTTTAAGGGTCTAATCTGTGTATTTTCACTCATACCTGTTTTGCCCTGCTGAACTGAAACTTGTTAACTTCTTAACAAAACTTATAGTCCAGGTCCAAAGCTTAGCTATTTAAATCATTACCTTACTCATGCAATGTGATTGTTTCACTTTACACCTTCTGAAGACTAAATCTGGGAAAATTCTGTAATGTCATAATCAGTTTAAATGATCAGCCATAAATGACCCCTGTGGCTGATAGGTGCAACTCCATTTATTCCCAACCCTGGTGGTATTTCTGGCACACAGAGTCTGCTTTTATAGATCTGCTGTTCTGGGGTAAGGAGTCCAACTCTGAAGTCTATTCAGGACATAGTCTAGGGTTCAACAATGCTGAGTCCTACTTTTTGACTTCACAAAATTTCAGACACAAAAGCAGATGTGGGGAAGGACAAGATGAAACCTTCTGTCAGATTTAGATACAGTTCAGAACATAGTTCAGATGGCAACTGATACAGAACTTCATTTGTAACTCCAGACTTGGATTTCCGTGCATCTAAGGTGCATGACAACATTCCTTTGCATATTTATCTCCATTTACTGCTTTGAAAGATTTGTTTGCATTCATCACTGAGGTAATTCATGTTCAAAATCCTTTGTGATTATCTCTGACACAGCCAAACATAATTCCCATACTTGAGTTCAAAGCTCAAGCATAAATCCCCTCTTCACCCTCAGAAGTGAGACCTGTAGCCACGCAGCATTTAGAAAGTCCTGTCATGGATGGTTTTGCTAATTTTTATCTAAGCATCTCAAGGAAGCTGTCAGCCACAACCATATAAATACTTTGCAAGCCTAAGGAAGGAAAAGTGAGGAGTGCCATCTTTTTAATGTCTTTGCAAAAGTCTCAGCAATAGATCCAGAGGAGACTACCTCAACACCACTGGTTTAACACACATTGACCATTTTACAGGTGTTTGACCTTTGTTAGGCTGGATTTTAGATCTCTCTTGAGCTTGGTATGTAAGAACTAGCAAGCTCAACAACTTACTCAACAGGTGTTATGCAGCGTTGTTTGTTTTATAAACAAGGTTTCTATAGGGAAGTGTTTAGTAATGCATGCACTTGCTAGAACTCATGGAACAGGATGTACTTTCGAATACCAAAAGCAAGTAGCTGGAAATGACAAGTAGGCATTAATTACTCTTTGCATACTGAGCACATCTACTACCTTTTACAACATAAACATCAGAAAAATGAGAAATTAAGTAACACTAGATGGAACCTGACAATACATTGCATATATATGATTTCTTTTTCTGAAATACTTGTTGCATTAGAGGTTTGTAGGCCAAGTAAAGACTGCTTTACAACTTTCTACTCCTGACTCCACTGTGTGGTGTGACTGTCCTCTCATCTTCCTCCTCCACTGCTGAATTTCCAGCTTATCCAGAGCTACTCCCGTCTGTCTACATTGTTTTTCGTTGCCAGCCCAATGGACATATCTTAAAATAGCAGGATGTCTCCAGTCACTCCTTTCAGCTATGAGCAGCTGATGTTAGCACCCCTGTACTAGAGTTGAGATCAACATCTTGATGGGTCGGGTCACAAGGTAGGTTCAAACCTACTTCAAGCAGGTTGAGATTATTTTCTTCTCTCTGCTGTTCTATCTTTAGCATTTTGTAACTGCTTTGGAGAAGTTCTCTGCTCAATTTTTCAAACTCTTTTCCCCATTCTAGTAAGTACAGCTCATTTTTACTTTTGGCAATATTACTAGTCATCACATTAGAGGATGCTGATTATTAAAATATGTAATAATAAAAATAAAATGTAATTTAAAAAATAAGCCATCTACGTATAGGTAATGTGTGAGTACTTGGAATGCACAGTTCATAAATGGTTCTGAACTGACCCTACAGATAATCCCACTACAGACAGCTGGAAACAGCTGCCCTGAAAACAGGACCTTATCTGACGGTGGTTTGTAACTGGTGAGTCAGTTAGTGGATGATCTTGCATCAAAGTGCATTAGGGAGGAACAAATCCAAGATCTGTTGATAGGAATAGAGATGAGAGACAGCAATAAAAATGGAATAGACCAGAAGAGAATGGATATCAACCTCTGAACCACCGAGCAACAGGCTGGCCATGCACACTGTGTGAGAATCAGCAGGCTGGCTAGTCTTACAGCCAGGAGGTGTAGAAACCCTGTTTTCCTCAAGAGGATTAAGATAAGATAAAGCGGTTAAGATAACACCTTGTAATATTCGGTGTTTCTCTAATAGAAAACAAATACATGATGTTGCTTTGCAGCTAATAAGGGTTCTGAGCCCTAGAAGTATCCCTGCTATAATATCACTGCAAACATGAAGCCTGCCCATACGGCTGGGTTCCTGGTATTACTTTATTACTGAATAAAGAACACCTCCAAAAGCACACTGCTTCCTAATGCCAAACTGAGGTCTTAATTCAATACAAACTCAAGGAAATATGACACCTGCTGAAGTAAAACACAAAAAAGGATATAATGTGTATTCATAAAGATCTCCCATCCAAGCTTGAATCATGCCCTAGGGTGCCAGACTTTGAGATCATAGCCCATCTCACCATGGGGCACAGACAAAGCTATTGCAAAGCTTAATGCTGCTGCACACAGAGAATGAATCACAGAGTCTGGTCATTTGAGTGGGCTGAATAAGGTTTGTTACATCAAGATATGGACTTCATTCTTCTGAACAAAGCAAAACATTTAATGAAAAACTGACGTTTTCTTAATATAAATGAGTAAGCACAGTAATTTGCACTTATATAACTCCTTTCATGTCCTCCAGAGCTCAGAGCTTCTTAACAGTGAAAGGTGATTTTTTTTTTCTTACATTTTAAAGGAAAAAATTAAGTACTTGGAAATGACTTGCACAGAGTTGAGTTAGAACTCTGGTCAGTCTCCTGCTGTCATTGTCATACATAGCTGCATCCTCTTCACTACCAATTTAATAGTTCATTGTTTGGGGTTTTTTTATTGCTAGCATAAAGAGAATAAGTTTACAGTAGTTGTAGAATGATTTTTTATTTCATTATATAGATTTATCCTGCAAGCACTGGAATGTAAAAATGATTTCTGTGCTATCCATTGTAATTAATTTATAAATAATTAGGGCCGGCTTCATCAGAACTAGTAGAGGATGAACAGACATTGGTAGCACATACTTTTCGTTTGGCATCAGCACTAGCTTATGTAGGTCTCACTTTGTTCTCTTGTATAATTTTTTCATGGTGCTCCATTTTTAAATCTGATTCACTGCACAAACAGTTGTTGATTCACAACATAGAGAGTGGTATGTAGGGAGGGAGTGACAATGGGCAATGAGAACTGCGCTGTCCAGCTCTGCTACTGATAAAAAATGCATGAATATTTCAGCAAATTTGCTGTGTCCTGGACATACTGAATATAAAATAAGCATGTATTTTAACTGTGGAACCCAGATCTCTCCAAGGTTCAATAAAAGCATACAAAGTCTTTATCTTTAGGTCACTAGTTCAAATCACAAGTAAAAGACCTGAGGTCCATTTCTTAGCAGAAGAATGGTAATAGCACTCATTCCTGCTCTTCTCGGTGCTCTTATTAAAGAGGCAAGAGCAGAGGGAATGCATTACTCACTCTGCCCTGGAGGAGGGTCAAGGCTCAGCACATTGGCAGGTCTGTGTGTAGGATGCTGCCTCTTGCTTTGTCCCTGTTGAATAATGAGAAAATTAATCCCTTGTGTAGTGAATGTGACACCTTCTGACACCACAAATTCAGGCAGATGGAGGGAAAGGATGCAAAGTGTCTATGGATTCGTGCTGTGCAAATCAAAAGCCACTCAGAAGCAATTTGTATTGGACAAGTGTAAAACCGATACAAGCCAGAGTCAGGCCAGCTCGTAGCTGATCGATCGGAATATTCAGTAAAGCCATTGCTAATGTCCAGCTTTTAATTACCACATAAACTTTTATGAAACAGAATCATTGCATAAACAGTGACAGCATGTAAAAACTGCAACAAGTACACCAACAACAGCTTAATAGTAATTCTGACAGAACATATTTCATAAGAACCTGTTTACCACTGATATCCTTCCTGAACTTATATTGGAAATAAAGACTATTACATTGCAGTCAACCCATGAAATTATTACTACAAACATTCATTATTTTATGAAGCAGCCTATTGACATTCCTTAGCCTGCATAAAGAATTATGAACTCCTGTTACACTAGTACACCACGGCTTGGCTTTAGATTATAAATTCATCACTGTGTTCATAAGCTCTCACCAGTGTTTCATTGCTTATGTGTAAATTGGGTACACATTTACCAGTCTTGCTAGAACCACAACTAGGTAGAAATTATGTTAAAAATTCCACTGCCTGGCATTCATTTATGTGCAAAAATGAAGCTGTAGTTCTGCTGAAGATGAATTATAGGACTGCATAAAAATAAGGCATACTTTTTTCAATGTGTTAACAAAAAAAGTGAAATTTAGTGCATTTATAACTGTGCTTTGCTGGTAAGTCAGTCTAGAGTCTTAGGAGTTTAAGTTGTAGGTTTGAAGTTTCAACCTCTGCATAGTTGAAGTGTTCTCAAGCTGGCAATGCTCAGCTTTCCAAAGTTCTCATAGTCATCACTAAAAAAAGTGACTCTAAATAGTCAAAAGTGGGAAGACAGAAAAAATCCAAAAGATCGTAAATATTCCCATTGGTCTGGAGATCACCTCAGGGAGATCTAAGGAAGGAAGCAAAGAGTAATGGAGGTTTTGCCAGCATGAACGTTTTCTCCCAGAAAAAAAAGCCCTCTTCCTAGACTTTGTGAATAATCCCACAAGGAGTTCTTTCTTTATCCCCTTTAGAGAAAAGTGTCATTCTCTGTCATACACTTCACCGAGTGGCAGGCGACGGTGCTGACCACTGTATTTGGCATCTTCCTGGTCCACAAGTTGTTTGGTTATGCTTTTCATTAAACAAAGTTTCAAATGAAGTCTTAGAAGAGTTGGGGATTTTGAGTAGTAGTCACTCAAAACAGATGGATCATCAATGGTGTAGAGTAGCAAAATACTTTTCTCATCTTGAGTTTTGTGAGATACCACATGTGCTTATGCAGATAATACAAGACAACACTTTATTCAAAGAATACTGGAGACTTCTCTGATATGAACTGATAAATCAGTCCTGATAAGAGCAAACAGCTCCAGTTCAAATGGACATATTCAATTACATAAAATTTTCACTTGTCAGTGCATTCTGACAGAACCATTTAATATGTAAAAGTCTTTTCAAAATGAAATTGGACATTGCTGACAGCATAAATTACATTAAATTTTTTTTCCTATTTGGGTTGCCTACTTGATCTCTGTAAGTCTTGTGATCTCTGTAAGTCTTGTGAATTTGGGAAGCTCTGCTGCTGTTTTGGAATAGACATTTCTATACATTTGTTCTTCATGTTGTTAGTCTGGGACATTAAAACCATATGACTGGGTTCAGTAGTGCAATATGGACTTTCCACATCTCACTAGGTGGAAAAGCAAACTTGCATGTGCTTTGCATGAGGGTAGGACAAGGTCTTTCGGCAAGCAAAACACAACATTGCTATGCTTCCGTGTGCTAAAAAGGTAACCAAAAGACTTTACTTGCTTATAAACAATGTATTCTACTCTTCATTATCCAAAAGTGTTATGGTTTTTGTCTGTATGAGGTATTCTCCTCCCATTCTGAATTACTTAGTGATGGAAGAGTCCTCTTTCAACTTCTTAATTCTTTCCTATCAATGTCAGTTCAGTCCTGTCAATGGATGTAGTGTGCACTGGTTGAAAGTATCTGTGTTTCTCTCCCAGGAAAGAACCTATTGCCTCGTGCTCAGGTGTCATTCCCCTCTAGTGGCACTTGTTTAAGTTCAGCAAAATTAGGGGGATGGCACCTTGACAGGTAAAGTATTTCACTAGTGGATATCTGATATACTAGCTTTTGGGAGGTAACTGTGTATGACTCTTTTCTCCACAGCTGAGGATCTCTGGGTGTAGTGCCACTGGCTTACAATGTGAAAAACAGAATCCCGTGTTGGTTTGATGTACAATTTTCCCACCTCTCTCTCTATATATAGTGGATATAACTATGCATAAGTTATCCTATAACTGTGGATAAAGAAGCTCTATCTTCTGGGAATTGCTTAGAGTTATTTGTACAATTAGAAAAAACAATTACATCGCTAAAATGTTGGCTTATTAAAATTTTAGATAAATTTCTATTTTCTTTATTAAAAATGCCTTTATAATTTATTTCACTTAAAGTTGACATTTCATATTTACAAGCAAAGAGAAAATTCAGAATATCAAAAAACAGTGAGGCACTTTCTTGTACCACCACCCCTGGAGGTTGGGGCCAAGGTGGCTGGCTACCAGTGTGGGTAGCTGTGAAAAGCACATACTGCCTGGCTGGGGTGCCATCTCCACATCTCCACTGGCACCCCGTGCTGAGATGCTTCCTGAGGTGCTGAAACACAGCACCCTGCATGGGGCATCCAGCCAGGCTGAGTGCTGACACACTGAAGGTGGCTGATGGAGACAGCAGACATGAAATCACTGCTTTCCCTAGAAAACCACATCAGCTGAAACCTAAATCACTGGGAGAGAATTCAGTGATGATATATTTTCAGAATTATTTCTAATTGCTGTGTTAATCAGGAATGCAACCCAGTCTTCTGACTTCACTTAGTCATACAGTCAAGTAGTATAAACTGGAGGTGAATTAGTTGGCTCCATAGTCTGGCTTCCCAGATGTAAACATTTTGAAATTTTGTGATGAGAATCTATGCTCGCAGTCTGAGTTTGTTTGGAAGGTATGTGCTAGTTTGGGAAATATATCCTCAAAAAGGCAGCAATGCTACCAGAATCAGAAACATGTGTAGATTTTTGCCCCAAGTTAAGCATGTGTTTGGCCATGCGTGTGTGTATATTTCAAAGACTGTCACAAAGACATTATAATTAATTTCCTTCTAATATGTTTAAAATATTTTCTTGTGCACTGTAAATTTTACCATAAGAACAACTAAGCTTTTGGTGAGATAGCTGCTTGCTCAAACATAGAAGTTTATTAAAAAAGAAAGAAAAGCATTTTCCTTCTCTCGAGTCAGAAAGCAAAAGCCTATGTGCACACTTAATTCTGAAAATATTGCCTAATTCTCATTAAAAATCAGCTGACATTAGAGTTACAAAGTGTATCCCATCGTGCACTCTGCAAAACTGTACCTGTATCATTAAAAGTCAGATACAAAAAGAACATCTCTTTTTCAGTGAGAACAGGTGCAAAAATCATGTTTGGATATAGCAGGGCAGAAATACACTGATGACTTCTTGTTCTTTACCTTAAAATGAATACATTTCTTTGTTTCCTCTTGCTAGAAATTTCAAAGCTTTGGTGTTGAAATTAAAGCTGTGGTGCACAGATTTGGGATGAGATTATTTTGTTTCTGGGAGGCTTTGCATATTTGTTTTACTTAATTTCTAGGAATTAAACTTTAAGATTTCTCATTTACTTTTATTAGCATTCTTCCTCCAGAAAAATGACCTGGATTAGTTTTGGCAACCTGGCCTCCAAAATCTTAATTTTGCCAGGCTAGACCATAGTGACAGGCCTTGCTAATGAAAAGATGTCGAATTATTTTCCTCTCATACCAAATGCTTTCAAATAATTTTCTCCTTTTCCAGGGTAATGAGCAAGCCAAAGATTCTTATTCTCATACCAACATTGTAGTGCAAAGAACAAAGTGAAATATTTCTATTAAAAAAAGGAGAAATAGCTACCTGTTAATTTTTATTGTTACATCTAAGCAAATGTTAATAAAATATAAACTCATGCAGTTGTTCTTTTGGGATGAGGGATTAGGTGCTTAATGCGAGTCTGTTGTGTAGACTTATGTAGTGCTCCTTGGAATTCTGCTGATATAACAGAAGGAACACTGCAGCTCCAGCTCTATCAGCTTCCTAAAGTCTTCAAACAGTTGCTCATGAACAAGTTTAGGGCTTGAGTTCATCTGATAATTCACACATGCTGACATTGGCTGTACAAATACTTTGCTAGTAACACACGTTCATTTGGCTAACAGGGAAGTGATGCCCATTTTCACTGTAAAATCAACTTTGTATATTCCAGTTCAATACCCGGCCTCGTGTCTCACCTCTCCGTGAAAGGGCAAGAGAGGTACAGAGCCAGAGCCACAGTTAGCTGTACTTAGTGTGGAGGAGAGAGGATAAGAACAGAAAATGGGTTTCCAAGGGATGGCACGTATTTTCAATCCTTGGTTTTTTTCCTGTCTTTGACAGGGAAACATCTGTTGCAATTTAATTGACAGTTGTTTTAAAAGTGCCTATATAGTACCTCAAACTTCAAGACTGACATGAAATGACTGGAAATAAATATTGCAACACTGTTCTTGACAAAATGCTAGTTTTATTTGAAAATTGACTATCTTACTTGGTGTAATGACTGACATTTAACTGAAGATTAAAGATTTTTACTTGAAACTCCAAGTTTCAAGTGCCTCGTACAAGTAAAATGTACTATAGATTTATGATAATGTATAAATACTCAGTAATAAATGTTCCTTGATTATTGAAGAGATGGGTGAACTATGAGCAGACTTTTGCAAATGTCCAGGTTAACAAATCCTAGAGAAAAAAAGTTCCTAGTAATAGATTCCCTTGTATGGTTTTGTTAACACCAGTTCTTTAAAACTCTCTAATCTGTTCCACAATGCTCCACAGTCACATATTGTGCACGTGACGTTTACTGACTCAGCTATTTTCCAGTCATTGCTTGTCTCAGTAACTCTGAAATAACACAGTTCCCTTCTTGAATGTGAAAGGCTGGTTTTGTCCAAAACATGAGAATTGGATACTTTCAAGCTCTCACTACTGTGTGACATGAGACCTAATGATGAGTAAACACCAAAGGAGATAAAATCGAGAGGCAAAGCAGTCAGTCAGGTACTGGGCATTAGGATATGCCAATTTGCCTTGCTCACCTGGAAGACTTTGTCCGTGTTAGTGAATGCATCCTTTTGATTCATCCATGGGTAACAGACAACAGCATTGCAGATAAACTGACAACAATTGATAAAAAAACATCTGCAGACAGAAGTTAGCTACAGCCTGCCAAACCCTTTCTGGAACAATAAGGGTAACCAGATGCTTTCCAACTTGCTTTAGTTTTAAGCAAGATGTCTCAAGGACAAAACGATATTTTATGTCTATTTAAAAAGGACAAAGAGATCTGGTAAACTTGTTTGAATGGATGAAGGGAGGCTGATTGTCACTGGCTGGCGGAAAGAGCTTGCTAAATAATTAGCTTACCAATCACTGTACTGCTGGTGAGCTGTACTATGACACAAACTGAAGAACTGATAATTTTGTATAATAATAGTTGGTACCACTTCATAATAATCTTGTAGTGTGCTACAAAAAAAATTGGAAAAGCTCCTTAAAGTCATCATTTGCTCTTTTGTATCAGGTGGGAAGCTTGTCTCTCAGTGGTGGGACCTGGACTATCAATATTTGCATTCTTTTCACAAGACTGGAGATATGCTATAAGCATAGCTATGAACTGACCCAGTGATATTTGATGCAAAGATGATTACATTGATTTGGATATTTCTAATGGTCATTTCAGCTTGTGCTGTTGATCTGGAACATACATAATGTTGGTAGCTGGGTTTGAATAAAGCGTGGTTAGCAGAAACCTCTGGATGTTTAAGAGTCATAAAGATGAAGCCAAATTGAATGAAAAAAATAATACTGAACCCAAAGAATTGTTCATACTGGCACTTTTTTTTTTTAATGAAGAGAACAAGCCTTAATAAAAGACAGAGCCTTTTTCTGCTAATTTAAGGAAACTTGAACTTCAACATATAAGTTTACATCTGTAAAGACAAACAGAGTTATATTATCAAGAGAAGTCTTATCAGTACTTTTACTGGAGGTAGGAGAAGGGAAGGATGTGTTATGGAATAGAACTCTTAAGATTACACTTTGATTACATTCATTTAGCACTGGAAATATGAAGAGGACTCCTGTGATCTCACCAGTGTTTGCTGACTATTACTCTAACTGTTTAATAGATATGCAGCTTTACCACTTCCAGTTTTTCCTTACCCTCTTTATGGGCAGAAGTTTTGATCCCATAAAGTAAAATTTGATGTTAATTTTCCTAGCAGCCAATAAAGATAAAATGTATACTTAACCTGTTTAGCCTCTTGCTGTTGAGTTGTCAAGACAAATTGCTTAGAGACCTGACTTGGTCAGAGCCAAATGGGGGTCAGCATCGAAGTGTCTGTGCACATGAAAATATAAGCTCATACTGCTATAAGCTACAGGGCATATTGCATTTATCTGTATGCATCCTAGGAGTATGATCAGCAAGAAATACAAATGAGCTTTCATTAGTAAGCTTGTAATCTCCCTAAAATTAATTGTCTTGTGTATCAGTAATCATCGATCACTCCCACCAATATGGCTGTTTGCATTTCAAAAAGAAACAACTTTATACAGGCCTAACAATGGACTGTGGAAAAAAGTATTTTCCTTTTCGAGTCTGTCATATGAGATATATGAAATAGTTTTGAATGTCATATCAATGACCATTAATATGGATGTTAGAAATTCAAAGACAAATTTCAAAAGATAACTTAGCTCAAAGTTGGTTTAGGAATATCTACATTAGTGTAACATCATCAAATTATTTTGAGACAGTTTGCCAGTGACTTGAAAGAGAGGATCTCATTATTCTCTACTAAAAGCTTAATAATATTACAGTTATTAATTTTAAGAATAATTTTTATATGTATATTCTATGATTATATTCACTCTGAGCAAATCCACAGTAAAGTTACTGCCTGTATTTATATCTTCTTAAAGAAACTCCCTAATGATCTCCCTAAACAGCAGAAAGAGGGACTGTGGTCATCAATATACCTGGATTTGTCAGCTCTACAATAATTTCACTGAGAAATGCAGGTGTCAGAACCTACCCCCTGAGCAGGTTCCCAGGATCCTCATGGAGCTATAAGCCGGACATTAGACATCTCCTGATGTTGCATAAGATGTGCCTAATTTTACTGCAATCACATTTTGTTTGATTTTGCTGTGTAGACCTAAATTCCATTTGGGTAGTAAAGCCTCTGGCAGGGAACAAAGTGACTCTTTCTTCCTCCCCGAATGGTGACTTTTTTTTTTCCTGGGACTGAGGACTGTGGCTCATTTGTTTGAAAGACATTGAAACCAACTGGTTTCTTATCATGTTTCTCAAATGTAAGAGTAAGTTGTGACGAGGTAGAATGCAGAATCTATAGAACTTGAAGTAAGCAAGGGTTTTTTTTTATTTTTTTTTGTTAATTATTAACAGCATATTTCTGTAAAACAGAGATTTGGCTGCCAGTGACAGGAGTTTTAAAAGACAGTACTCATCTTTGTCTATGCAGAAAGGGTACCCTGAAGCTGCTGATGGAAATGAGCCAGAAGACAAGTGATAGTCAAATATGAGGGAGGGATTGTTGGCTCAGGTTGAACTGCGGCTTTGGAGTGCAATGTACCTGTCAAAAGGTAGTTGTGGTTAACAACTTAATAACCTGACACTGCTTGTTCTAGGACTAGCAGGGCAATACAGCCTTCACTTGCTTTTTACATCTTATTCTTGCTAGGAAATTGGCTGTAAGATACATTAGATTTATTAATAGGGGAATGTAATTCTTTGCTAGCTTCAGCAAAAAAAAAGATATTGCAATTTTAAACTAGCTTCAGCAGGAGACAAAAGCCCAGTAATATGATGTTACATCACAAGTATGAACACAATAAAATATTCAGTACAGATGAGGTTTGGAAACAGGCAGTAAAAAAATAAACTTCACGGTGTGGTCTTGGTACTTCTGCAAGCATTAAAACATACTACTAAATAGGAGTTCATTTCCTTTAATCTAAGGCTTTCTATGGCCAGAGAATGTCACTGTGATTAAAGAAGAAATGGAATGATGGGTAAATTACATGAAAATTATGTAAAATTGTTATTACTTACAACCCTGCTCAACCCTAGTTCAGAGTCACCTCTAGTTCAACATCAATAGCAGCGTAGAGAAACAACCTTAAACTTGCTCATTTTAAGTCTGAATACTTGGAGACCAAAAAATCCCCAGTGCTTTCCAGTATTAGAGCTACTCTAGTGCTTCCACCAGTGAACTCAGTGATGGGAAAAGGAGAGGGTTCATCATACATGAAGCCACAGTTGTTTGAAGTATTTGAGCAATAGTATAAATAAGGCAATCTTTTAAAGGCAGCACATTTATTAAACAGTAATGAAGAACTGAAAAGCAACTCTGCATAATCACCATTCAGCTAAATGATGATTTCACAGATGGAAGAACAGATGAAATTCAGCCAAACGATTTTAAGGGCAAATGAATAGGCAATAATGTACTTAGGAAGCATTAGCCTCTCTTCATTCTCAGAGACAGTGACCTATTGTTCACAATTAATAAAGCCTGAGGCACAAAGGGGACAGAGACAGTGACTGCCTAAGATCTGTTCAAATCCACACAATAAAACAAGCATAGAAAACCGTACATTGCACTACATCTCAACATAAAACAGAGACTCAAATTATTTTCACGCATGCAGATTAAAATGTAAGCCCCACTAAATTTTGACGAGTTACGACTCTCTTCCTGCATGCAGTGAAAGTCACTTTTGCTGTAAGTTAAAGGATCATTGGTTAGGTAGCAACTTAGATCTCCTTTGCTCACAGGCCTATCTAGGGCTGGCACAAAGCAGCACGTGGAGTCACCAACCCTTAAATGTCAGCTTGTCTTTGGGAGCTGAAAACTCAGAAATAGTGCACTATCATCTGCTAATAGTAAAGTAAGTTCAAAATGCAGAATGCATTGTGTGTCAAAGCACCTGAGTCTGTCAAAACCAGCATGGGTGGCTTCTAGAGATGAGTAATTGTTTTAATTTTTGTAACTACCATACCAGCAACTCTAACAAAGGAAAAATATCTAACTGCAAACATATTACCATTGTGAGGAAAAGCCAATGTTAATAATTTCAGTAGTTCATGTTCATAAATGAGCTTAGAGACATTTGTTACAGATTTTGTTCTCTGGGAAGCCCCAAAATAAATTGATTTGGTTTTTGTTTGTTTGTGTTTTTTTGTATTTGGGTTTTTTTGGGGTGTGTTTTTTTTGTTTTGTTTTGGGGGTTTTTGTTTGTTTGTTTGTTTTGGTTTTTTTTCTTTTTTTTTTTTTTTTCCAGTGCAACTATTACTTTTGTCATGGAAAAATAGATAATTACATGTTCTTAGTTTTGAGGATATTTTGCCCTCCAATATGTGTCCAAAGCTAGTTTTCACACTAAGGCTATCAGGTAAGTGGTCTAAAACTTGCAAGATAGCAAAAGGACAAATAAATATTTGCAGTAGCTATACTGTGGAAAAACTTGGTTTTGCACGTGGCTACCATTCAAAATATTTCATATTTCTCTGTTAAACTGGGTGCTGCATGACACAATAAATGTGACTTTAGAACTACTATGATATTCTAACACATCTAGCCTTGAAAAGCAGGATTTCTTCTTCTGCAATTCTCCACCGGTTGTATCTGTCCTATCTCTGCAGAAGTTTGGACCTGTAACATTACAGACTTGATGCAAAAAAAGAGTAGATAATTGATGCTCTTTTATCTGTTAAATACCAGAACTAAAGATTGTCTAATTAAATCATCAAGCCATGTGTTTAAAAAGCAATATGAAGGAAGTACTTTGTGGTACAGTACAACTGGTATATGTAAGTCATTTGCACAGGATACTGTAAACAATAACAACAAAAAAAACCTAAGTGAGCTCAGGAGAATAGCCAAAGTCATGAAGGATAACTCTGCTAAGCAGAAGGTCAGGCCTTGAGATGCTCTTGTGCAACTGAGAACCATTGCTGATTGCAGTTTTCTGGTTAGGGACTGAATTCAGGAGGCTTCTATCAGAGGGAGTGTTGCTTTATGCTTGGTCTCTTATTGTGTTCTTTCCCTTGATGTTTTCTACTTGTCAGTGTCAAGCATGATGTGTTCTTGGGTTTTTAATTCCACCTTAGGACAGGTTGTCTCTAGTTTTTGGGCATGTCATCGTGCTGGTGACTTCATGCTGTCCATAGTATGTGAGTCTGTTTTCTCTGAGGGATTGTTCCCATATTTAGGGGCAAGGAGGATGCCAAGCTCTGCATTCTCATTGCACTGTAAGCTTGAAAAACAGACACTAGAAAAATTTGGACTCAACATCCTAGATACCTAGGAAGAACTTGGGGCACAGGCAAAAAGCCACAAATTACTGGTCTGCATACACTAGCCCTTAAACAGCATGTGACAACCAGACTCCTTCCAGATTTGAAAAATCTCTCCAGGTAAGCAAAGCAGTTTATGGGATGAGGATGATGACAGTGCACAGAAGAGGACTTCTGAATTGCCAACCTAGGAGCAAAGAAGAAACAAAATGACTGTCATTGCAGCCATTGAACCTGACTGACCTCTAGCAAAGCTAAAATGTACAATTTCTCTCTGAGTTAGTTGGATCTGAAATGTTGCTGAAGGCTCATACCTTCTACCTTATTGTGTAAATATGGTAAATTGCAAGTCTGTAACTAAGAACGCTTTGGTGTGCCTATTGTAGCATCTTAGATGGATGGTAAGAGCCATTAGATGGTAAAGCCATTACTTGAACTCCAGAAGGTTTTCAGAAATCCTGTAACACTGAAAAAATTTTACTGGAAAATGGAGGAGGGACTTGGGGAAAGCTTGTGCAATAATGACCTAAAAAACCCTCAATACTAAAGCTAGTTAGCTATATTTCAAATGCAAAAATCAGATTTCTGTAATAAGTACCTTGGGTTTGTATTGTCACAGAGACAAATAGAGTGTGTCATTATGTCAGTACCAAAGATGGAGCAATACAGAATGCCAAGATACTTAACGTATGGCTTGCTGGTTTTGAGTGATTTTCATCTTTAAAGAAATGCAAAAACAAAGTTAGGGGTGGGGGAGGAGGTATTGATATTTTTGTCTATTAGGAAAAGAGGTGTCATTTTTTGGAAGACTTAGAAATGGTATGAAAATATCAGCAGAATGGGCATGCACATGACGAAAAAAATTCTTTTCATAGATAAAGTCTATGAAATGAACATGTTAGGTTTATCGTGGTCTAGTCAGCACAGTGCTATATTAAAGATTAATCAAAAGTGTCAGTAAATATTCAAGTTTTATTAAAAATTCTGGTACTGTGCTGTAATGAATGAGAAGCATTCAAATCCTATTTTGGTCATACATGAACAAACTGAAACTTGAAATTATTGTGTTCACTATGATTTTTTTTGAATTGAAGATTGTTTATACTTAATATTTACAGCATAGTTTGAGAGAGTATTCCAATTACAAATAACAATTTCACCACAAACTAAATATCAGAAAACAATAGCCTTTTCCTTCCCTGAAGGGCATGAAAAATTAGATTTGTTTTTCCTGTATTCTTACATCTCCAAAAAGTAATAGAAGATCCATATGGTTTGGCTTTTCTGTTTCTTAATAAGAGAAAAAAAATGACTGCTGCTGCTGCAGTGAAAGGAAAAAATTGTGTGCTTTAATGTCCAACAAAATGTCATGAAAAATGTGTCCTAATGCTGTAAAGGAGGTTAAACTGAAAGTTTAACATACATTGCCCTCCCATACCATGGAGCTATGAAACATAAATGTGACTGTTTGCATAGGCAAATTATGGGAAAGGCTGAGAATAGAGCTTTGTGCATGTAAGTAACACAACAGTGAAACAAGTCAACTGTGTATTAAAGAGCAAGATTGAGAAGGAGAGGGCAAACATTTTAGATTTCAGTGTACAAAAGAGGAGATTTTTCGAAGTTAAATTGCCAGATTTTAGCTCTTGAAAATTACATACCTGGAGCACTCAAAAGCTGCTAACTGATATCCCTAAAATCTGTATAAGGGAAAAAAATTATTCTGGATTTTATGCCATTAGCAAAATTAAAACTAAATCCTTCATTATAAACATTGTTCCATATGAACAACAACTTTAACGTGGCTTTGAGGGGGATAAGAAATCTATAAGGAAAATTAATGAGGGCTGACTACTAATGGGGTAGGTGGCTGACCATCTTTGGGAACACTGAGGTCTAGAAGCATTGAATCAGGAGAGATGATGCAATTTAAATTGTTGGTCCTCCTGCGTAAGCACTAGCCCAGGCTTCTGGGAAAATATAACTGTCAGGATCCAGAGGCAAAGGAGCTCAGAGAGCTCTCCACATTGCTTGTCTTCATACTCTGAGCATAATGGGAGCTCCTTGGTGCAGCTCCAGTATCCCAACTTTAGCTGGAGGTTTCCCTGTCACTTGGACAGAACTCCTGTGTTCTGCGTGGACAGAACTCCTGTGTGACCCTACGGATCCAAGTCCCTCCCATGTGCCCCCTGTGGCTTGGATTGCAACACAGACTGGCTAGAAACCTGCTCAGAAAAAAATGCAAAAAGTAAGGAGTCAGGCTACCTGTAGAATGATCCAATATCATTCAGGTTTCCAGAATATGCCAATTATTGTCATGGAATGCTTGGCATGAAAATGTGGGCTGCAGTAAAAGAGAAAATTAGGCAAGTTCCAAGATGATATGTTAAGATCTCCACTAATAACTACAATCTGCAAAGAGATGTAGCCATTTATTCCAAATTGAATACTACATTCATTGTTCTAAGCAAACTTATATGATTGTAGGGAGCTTGATGCAAAAAGCAATGGTCAGGGGTCAGACCACCAAACAATGCATATTCCACCATTGTTCTGCAGTTTATTCAACTGTAATCAATCCTATGGTGAAGTTTAGCACAAGAAGACAGAATAGCATTGCCAGAAAGCTGGCTTGATCCTGGCTTAGTAATAGAAAATTAATCAATTGAAGAAACTGAAAAACTAGCTGAACAGGTTTTCCAGGGAACATTGTAAACTGAGAAAAGTGACAATAAATAGAAGGGCTGTCCTGGGAATGGGAAGGACAAAAGAACTGAAAATACAAACCTTCAGTGTTTATCACACACAGACACTGCACAATTTGCAGTAAGATGTTTAACCCATAAACTATAATATCTGTATACAAAGTACATAGATATATGTGGCATGCCAGGCAGGGAGAGGGAACCTGGCAGAGGACATCAGTAATGTTTTCGTAGAGTGGTAGCCAGGGTTACAAGGAAGGGGGGGAGAAGATAAGCCGGAGTCAGAAGGGAGATCCACCTGCAAGCTGTGCTAGGAGGAGTGAGAAAGTGCACCCTTTACTGCTGTGGGGTCATCAGTGGCACAAGGGAGTCAATGTCAGAACGCCAGTTCTGGTTGTCTGGAAGAGTAAACAAGAGTTCATATATCCTGCAGTGTTCTGAACCTGCTGTCAGCCTCAGATGAAGGAGCTGAAGCCTACAGAAAATGTAGCAGGCCTGCATGAGGGCTGCTCACTTAGTCAGTTCCGCCACGCAGTGTTTGGAAATTCAGTAAAAATTGAAATAGGGCTACCAATAAGTGGGAAACTGCTTATTTTGTTTCATGCTTTCTGTTGCAGACATGTGGCTCCACATTAATCATTCACATAAAATGCTGAATATATAATTCTGGTAGATTTATGGAAAATCCACTTCTACTGAATGAGTTGAAAATCAGACATGGTGTATTTCCTGTCAAGAACAGGGAACTTGTTTCTCAAAGGCAGGTTATCTCCTCCTATGTTGGAGACCACAAAGAGATAGGTAGGGAAAGTTTGAAAAGGGGGTTTCAAAGTACAACATGAACTTCTAAAATGGTTTCAGAATTTGTGGTATCCTGATAAACTTGTGACAATTCTTCCTCACTCATTTGATTTCTGTGTGACACTTCAATAGTTAATTTGTTCGTCATACTGTTTTGCTTTACAAGTGTCTACATCATGTGGGTGAGGTCTGTTTGTATGAGAGATACCCAGAACTGATGTTATAATGAAAACCAATGGTACACAAAACTTTACCTCAGTTAGAGGAAATAGGCAAGGTAACATGCTGGAGGTTGGGGTTAAACAGGAAACTCAAATAAGGGAAGAAAATGCTTCACAAAAGCCAACTATTTGATACCAGGAAAACAACTTGTATTGGTCTTTTAGGGTAATGAAGGATTTGAAACTGTATACCAACATATACACTTACATAACATGATTGACTGAGCGTCACTTGCTTTTGACAAGGTGTGAAGTGTAATGGATTGACAGAATAAATAGTTCTTTAAAAAGCAGCAGCTTCATGACTTAAACTGGTTTTGTAGCTTAAAATGTGGATTTGTAAGTTAGTGCATAACTAAAGACACGAAGAAGAAGGCAAAGGGAACAGTAGCCTGGCAGTAACCTTGGAATAGCCCTAGACTATGGGAAACACTAAAGTATCAGGCAATAGACCACGCAGTGACAGCAGACAGGAATATAAAGGTTTTTTTCTGAATACTTTTCGTTAAGGACTGAAACAGTGATCCACATCAGAAGCTTTAAATTGACCTATTGAGTTCCTATTAACTCCCTAAACAGGACACAAAACAGTTTCTTGGTCTGCTTGAAAAGGAATCATTGGACGTTCATTATTCCTCTTGGGAAACGTGTTATCCTTACTTAGAGGATTGCTTTTTTTATAGCACCTTGTTATTGCTGAGTTGCATAGAGATTGTTCTTCACAGGCATCAAAGACCATTAATGAAGCACTTTTTTGTGAAGTTTTGTGTGAAAAGAATATAATATGCAAATCTTTTTTTTTACAAAGTACATCTGCCATGAATTTGAGTGCTCTTATCAAAAGAAAAGTCTTCAATTATTTCTGAAAAACCAATTAAGGTTAAAACCCTCCCAAATCTTACCAAACAACCCAGTCTTTCCAAGCTGGGTAAGAAATTAGGTGATGAAGCTGAACACTTGACAGGAATTTTTTTCAAGCCATTTTTGTGCTGCAGAAGCAAAGGAGTGAACATGGGCTATTGCTAGTACAGGGCGAGTTGTCAGTGTGCTAGAAGGCAAACCAATGAAGTCAAAATGGTGCAGGTCAGGCAAGGATAGAAATTAGTAGAAGAGATATAAAATAGATAATCCTTCCTGATGAAAAAAAAAAGCAGACCATTAGAAATTTCAGAGGGAATTAACTAATTAAGTTTTGCAAAGATCTGTCAGGGGACCTTTAGTAAATATATATATTGAATAAGATAGGCGAGCGACTAGGAGTATGCTGATAAAATGCACAAAGACAAAGCCTGAAGGCATCTTTAATAGAGAACAGAAGTGGAATATTTTGCAAAAAAAATGATATAGCAAAAATGGAATAAAATTTACAGTGCAAAAGGCAAGATCGTGTACTTGTGTGATAGGCAGTACCATAAGCTGGTAGCCTCACTCTATTATGACATAAAAGGAGAAAAGCTTGGCTGTAGCAAAGGTTATTATAGACAATTCTAGAATTTGCCAAGTGATTCTTTGCAGAGATTGAAGTAATAATACCACTGTATATTGCAGTTAGGAAACTTCTTCAACCTCATTTAGAGAAACTTATGCACTGTTGCTTCAAAAAGTTGCTCATTTACACAAGGATAGGGATGACCAGCATAATACCTGGGAGTTTTATTTCATGTACTAATGAAACCTTGCAGAAATAATAAGATTATAGGTCTCTAATGCACAGGTACATTTAAAAATATACCACAAGGGGGAATAGAAATGAGGAGAGAATAGGATGTTTTCTGTACCGTGCAGATGATAGCATAAGCTGAATTTGATGCCTGGAGGGGTATTTTATGTTGAACATGATGTAGAACATAATTTTTTCCAGAGTTTACAAGAGGCAAGTTGAAAGTAATAGGAGTACAGAAAACATATCAGAAATGGCAGATCATGTAATAACCTGGGTGTCACTTTGATCAATAAATGTACGTTGGTACTGCTTATTCCTTATTTAATTGCAAAAGAAAAAAAACACACGGTCAGTATAAAATTGTGTTGTTTTTAATATGTTGGAAATTTAGAGGACTTTTGCCCTTTCACAATGTCATGTTTGTGGTCCATTTCCAGGGTGGTGGGAGAGATCTAGCAAAGTGAAACCTTCAGCCCCCTGCAATGATCAGCTTTGGCTTGTTTAATTGCAAGTGCTAGAGATGTACTTTCAAAAGCCATAGGCATGGATATAGTATTCAACAGCAATGAAGCAAAATTCTGTGGTTTAAATTTGGTTTCAATTAGGATATGATTAGGGCTTAAATATACAGATTATGTTGAAGCAGGGTCCATTTTTCAGTCAGCTGTTTATTCTTCAGCATCCACATTGCATGTTTCAAATAATATGGGCTTTAAGTTGATTGATTGAAGTGCTTATTTGATAAAATACAATAGAAAATTAAATTACAGTCTTCGGAAATCATTTAGACACTTTTAATAATTAAGTGAGAATTAACACAAGCCTGTAAGATAAAAATAGGAGGACCATGAACAGAACAAGTGTTATTTGTTGAGGGGAAATAATAACTAGAATTGAGTAGGCATGTATTGAGGTGTGCCATAACAGCTAGGATGGCAATATAAAATACCAAGCAAGAAAACAATTGCTTTTAAGGAAGATTGCTCTTTGGTAGATGCTTGTAACTATTTAAATGTTGAGTGTCCTGCTGTATTGCCTCCTCTCTGCTGAGGATTGCCAAACTAGGAATGAAGTAGAGCTAATTTAGGAAAAAGGAAGGTAAGTTCCTGGAGGGAGTGATTAGAAAGGTTAAATACTCCTTAAAAAAATCTGTTATACTGATGCAGCCCTGTGGTATAAGGTTCAATTCTTCTGATTACCATGTTCTTGCAGACTCCTATGGTGGAAGGAGCTTTGTGAATGCAGCAGCTTAATGAACAGAAAGATGAAGGAGATAAATATCAGGGTAAGCACTGCTGGTGTGCTGAGAAACTAATTACATCTGGGGTGTCTGTAGTACAGAATGGTAAAACTTTAAACTAGAGAATGCTGGATAGTCATAAAAGATGGTTTTCATATCAGAGTGCACAGGAACGGAGCCCAAACCGTCAAGGTATAGGAAAGGGGTATGGCTGTATCCATCTGAGACATGAACACTGAGGATCACTGTTATGAGAAACAGAATCATACAATGTGTAAGGGACAGAAGAAAACAGAGGAAGTTACTTGCAATACATCCCATTACAAGTTAAAGACCTTGTGGTTAGTCAAATTACCCTAAATTACTGAAAGATTAAGGACCATGCCTAAGCTGAGTATCTGTCTTTTGCACAAATACATTAACTATAGACAATTAAATTTACCTAATCAAGCTTAACAATGCCGCACACTGTTTCTCATTAGACAGTCACTGTTTAAAAAAAATTGACTACTTGAAATGAAATGGTAAAGAGATTCTGTAGGGATCTCCAAGGGTGCAGCCATCTGACTTGCTGGCTTAAGAGTAAGTTGATGTCACTGCCTAGCATTTGCCTCAGGCAAAGGAAATTTTTGGTATTAGTAATTTCTTTCTGCAACTGAAATGCATAAGGAAAACAAAAGTATCTTGGGTAATACTACAACACTTCTGCTCATGTTCAGTAGACCAGGGCTCCAACTCCAGCCTTCTTAGTGCTTGTAATACTTAAGCCTCAGAGCAAAACTCAGCTTGAAATATGAGGGCTGGAAAAATATTGTGAGACTTAGTGGGAAATTCAGAGAAAGACTAACCAAATTTAGGATTTCTATGCTGAAATGGGCATGACTTAAGATGATGCAGAAATTACATCTCTTTTTAAAGGCATAAGAATTATTATGGTCTTTATTTCAAAGTTCACCGATGCAAACACTTAAGGCTGCAGGATGCTTGCTTGATGGCCTCAGGTGTGACTCTGCTTCCCAAAAGCATGTCAAGTCAAAGAAAGACCTATGCTTTTTCATGAAATAAAACTTGCCAGAAAGACAGGAAGCTTTTCAGATATTCTTTAGAACTTTTACTGTAAATATATAATACAAACAGATGAGGTTGGCAAAGGTGATGTTACTTACTGCATCCATGTTAGAAATACATCTGTGTTTCTTCCCAACCCCACTGCATATAATTACTCCAAGGATAAACTTTACAGTTCCTATGAAGCAGGCTGGTGAAGGGCAGGGGCAGATCTGTCAGGAGCAGCCCACCACTCTTTATTTGTGTTCTGCCTATTCAGAGTGGGGAGGAGGAGGGATATCTTTGGATTTTGTCACAGCAGAGGCTGCCTGAAGGTTTCCTGGCATAAGTGTTCAAATTCGTGACCAGATTTTTCAATTTGGTGGTAAAAACAAGGAGATGTTTTAGGGATCTGGTAAGTGAGCAACTCCCCGTGCCTTTCCAGGGACCCCTTTATGCTACAAAGACACAGGGGATGATGGAGAGAGAGACAAGCTGAAGGCCCAGAGCAGGCTTTGTTGGCAGGTATGTGAGTAGCACCTACTTGGGGAAGGTCATCCCAGTGGGAAACTGGATTTTAGGAAGACAGCTAGTCTCATAATTTGATATAGGAAGTATACACAAGAAGGACTTTTGTAGCCATGTATATTAATAGAAGACAAATTTACAGGTAGTGACAAAAGCATAAATTAACACCTCAATTCTGTAAAATCATAAAAAGCAGTCAGTCTTGACTCATGTTTTTCTTTCCTTGAGCACCAGATGCTCAAAGAAGAAACAAAAGAGAAAGAAAAAACAAAACAAAACCCAGACTCTAAACACTGTCCTTTGTCTGCACTCCCCCTAGCACAGTCTATGGTGCTGAAGGTGCATCTTAGGTTGAACTCCACAGAAGAAATAAATATGTGGCTCAAAAATCTGATTGCTGGAAAATCTTTCCTCACTGTCTCACTAGTTTCAAGCTTCTGTTGAGCTGGTGGAAGTTACTAGAGCTCATACACCAACCTTAGCAACACCATGCTTGGACTAGGAGAGTTTATTAGCACAGAACTGAAGGGAGGTATGTTACCAGAATTAGCTTCTGATACTATAAGGTAGAGTCACCAAAAAAAGTCATCCGTAAATACATTGCAGTTCCTAGTCACACAGCAAGCATGTTCAGTGTGAGTACCAATGAACAGTCCTTTATGTAGTACCTAAATGGGCTGCAAAACTTAAAAGCTATTATTTTAACAATTAAAATTTTAATAATGTTGCAAAACTTAATAAAAGAGAAGTATATGTTTCTTATGAAGGAACAGTAGCACTTACTTTTTGAGATTTTGCTCAACTTACAAATAAGTGGCTGAGCTGGAGATCAGAGTTACCCATGAGCTTTTATTTCACAATGATTCTTGTCACTTTCTGGAGAGACAGACCAACCTTTGAAAGCCTCTAATTTGTTTGGAGTTGCCAGTCCTTGAGGGTTTGGATTTTGTAATGTTGGAAAAACAGAGAATGCTTACTGCCTGTCAGTTTTATTTTAGTCTGTTTTATACATTTACAAAATGTTACAGTGAAAAACCTTACATTTTATACAGGTGAAGGGAGAGGATTAGATTCTTGATTACACAGATTAGAAAATATTTTCCTTCTGTTATTGTGAGTAAAATCATCACCTGAGACTCACCCTTGGGTCTAGTGAGCAAATGAATAATTTTCTGACCTTTTCCCTGCTTGCTGGTCTGATGGACACTGGTATTTTTTCCACGGCTATTTTTCTCTAATATAAAATTTACACAAAACTTTTGCCTGTACTGAACTTGAGTGATGTCACCGGGTTCTCTGGTAACCTCCTGTGATAAATCTAAGATGACCTGCCTCCTGTGGACAGAAGTCCTCTCCTCAGCTTGTTCAGGTCTTCAGATCTCAGCAACAGTATAACCTTTTTTTAATAATTATCCCAATTTAGCTGTTCAGAAGTCTTGCTTGTAAAACCCCTAGGCTATTTCTCTGGAGCCATTGCATCAAAAACAACCCTGTTGACAGCAGTTGTGAATCAGTGGTAAGTTCAAGTGAAACTTGGAAGTAAAGCAAAGTCTGTTAATGTGGCAAAAAGTCAAATGAGCCAAGAGTTGTTTATTGGCAATTAAAAGCTTAAAAGCTTAAACTAGGCCTATAATCTGTACTTTTCGTAGAAAGCACTGCAGGTCATACAAAATGAAGCACTTGTTATATAAATTGGGGATAGTTAATAGAAGTAAAACTTCGAAAGCTATGACTTTGACTGCAGCCATGGATGCTTGGCCAGTTGTACCTTTAACCTAGGCAGCCTTCCATGATAGTTCACAGTCTCTCTGGACTTTCACAAAACATAATTTGTTAATTGAAAACAATCTGGATATTGGACATGTTTGAAATAAGCTCCATCTGTTTTCATTGTATGTCCACGTTATTGAATGAGAATAAATAGGTAAATTTTTGTTAAATAAAGAAGCTTTAAGTCCATTTTTGTTATACAAACAAAGCCAAGTAGATTGTATTTAGAAAGGCCTGAATAGCCTTCATATAAGAAAGCCAAGGGCAAGATCAAGTTCGCTTGTGCTACTAATACAGACAGCACCAGCTGCCAAGAAACATTCTGCAGTAAAATGTGTTCATATAGAAGAAGAAGAGCAGAAGAGACTTACACAGATTTTCCAGTTGACCCTGACCACTTACAAAAGCCTGTGGAAATATGAACTGCACTTATACTGGGCTTATTGGATAAAATGAGAAAGCTTGTAATGGACATTTTGATACATTTCCTTTAAAAATTTGTACCTATTTAATGTATTAATAAAAATGTTAACATACTGGAAGCAAGAAAATAAAGCACATGTAAAAATTTGAAAAAAAGGCTTCAGTCTGTGAAATGTAGCATATAAAAACTCCAGATCAAGCAAGCAGGCATAGAACTGAAACTAAGAAAGTGTTGACAACAGCTCTATTTATCCTTTTACAGGGTAAAAATGGGCTGGACTCAAATTTATAATGAAAATATCCTTAAAATCATCTTCTGTTTATGCTTGTCAATATCTACTGCTAGTTACAATTTTTGTCCCTCCCTCCAGTCTTCTCAATCTGCAGCATTTGCAGTTGGGTAAAGCTAAAAAAGAGACAGAGTAACTTGGAGAACTTGGAGCAACTTGGAGAAGCATATTGTCTCACAGCTCTTCATTCCAATGTTTTAATTGTCTTAATAATGGAGTTTTAAGAAATCACATGCATAAAATGCTACTGAGTCTTTAAGGAAGAAATCAAACCATGCATGCAGAAAAGGCCATTCTCTATATATGCTTTTTAATGATGAATTGTTTTAAAAATTAGATGTATTACTATCTTTTTTTTTTTGTTATAGTGGTGGTGAAGCTGAAAGTTGCGTGTTGTTTAAAGTATTTTTTCTCTTTAGCAGTGTTGTGATAGTCCAGCCCAGTCAGAATAAAAACAAAATATGAATGTTTTCATCCATATTAGAATAAGCAAGGAGAAAAAAGGAGTTAGTTATCACTGTAGAATACAAGTGCATCAAAGGATAACTTGGATCAAAATAATTTCTATGACCTTCACTACTAACTTATAATTTCCTGGTAAAAAAGCTGGAGTAATGAACAAAACCAATTAAAAGTACAGTCAAGCACAATATAGAGCTGTGTGGAAACGCACTTGAACTTTTGACTTCTCCGATGCCTTTTGTTTGTTAATCCATGTGTCAGAAGAGCATCCAGGATTTCTGAGCAGAGTCCTGGGATTTAGGCACACCTGACTGACTTTTGGTCACTGTGGCCACATGCTTTGCATGCATGACAAGTTTGTATCTCCACTGTTTTATTTAGCACTCCATTCCATTGTGTGCAGTGGTCTGTGGAGGAATAGTCAGCTAATTTGGGGTTGGCTACCTTACACATTCCTGGCAACCCTTGTGTAACAGTCCACAGTGCATTGCAGCATACCTGCACTGATTGATTTAGGCACTGCTATACTTCCACTGTACTTGGGTCATTTTGCTGACATGCCTGGATTTAGTTGTGGGGGGCTGATAATGATATCTTTTGGGTGAAGGTAACTAATGGACTGATAACCTCTGTAACGAAAAGCATGACACCCAGCTATCCATCAGGGCTCTCTGTGATGTGTGCACAAAGGTGCTTTTCTGTGGAGAAACTGAAGAATAGTCCCTCACTCGAGTCACTCACCTCTGGCATGTCAGCAGGAGATTCTCATTTTAAGATCACGTATAGTCTTTTCCTCTTCTTTTACTCCTAACATTCAAGAGATTGCAGCAGGATCTTCAGTAATGCTCTTAACACTGGGCAGTGCTATAAAATGCTAGAGATGTGTAAATGATAGCATAAGTTGCAAAACAACAGATAACAGCACAAAGGGATTCTTACTCTTCTCTACAGAGGTTATTCTGCATATGCAGTTGTTCTACCGGCAAGGAGCCGCAGTGCTTCAGTCCCAGAAGCCAGGAGTGAAGCCAGATATGTGCTGCAGTGCAGTACAGCAATAGCAGCCTTGCCATGGCTTGTTTGATATTGTCAGGAGCCTGACTATAACCAAGAGTACCTTCCCATCTGCTACTCCTCTATGATGTATGTGGCACCTCTACCAAAAACCTTTAAGCCATATAGCTTTGTTTGCAATACTGATTCATCTCTCGCTCAGCCTGAACAGCATGAGAGCTTTTCCCTTTTATTCTCTTTACACAGTACAAAAGACTCTCATTAAAAATTACACCAACAGTGAAAACCCTGAAAGATTTTAAAAGCAGATAACGTGACACCTATCCACTGCCCCATGTGTTTTTCCCTGCATGAAGCAGCTCAGGAGACTATCTCACCAGCTAGATGCAGTCTTTCCCTGATTGTCCCATCACCTTCCTCAAAGGAATCTTTCACTTCCAGAACTCTTTCATATTATGCTGTCTCTTTTTTATTTATTTATTTTTTTTTTAAATTTTATTTGTCCCCGCATTTGTGAATTCAGGGAAGAAACAGAGAGAAAGAGAGATGCAATGAGTTGACACTGCTTCAACTGTTTGAGCAGAGTCTGCTTACCTCAGGTGCTTTTGTACAGCTCTGTAAACCTAGAGCATATTTGTGAAACTTTTTTGAGACACAATTTTTACGTAAACCCTGTAACAAGCTGGTTTACCCTGACTTCTTTATATTTAACTGCATTGCTATTCTGAAACAAAACACTAGGAGGTATTTCTGGGCATCACCTGACAGCAATATTGCGTTCCTCCAGCTCCACATACCTTACCCTGTCTTTAATACCCAGTGGCTGCATGAGCAGTAGCACATCAAATAACTTGCCTGAGGCTGAGCAAGCTTTAGAGTAACATTTTCACACTCGAATTTCATTCTGTAATCAACAGACAATTAGGAATAGACAGATAAGTAAATATTCAGGATCTTTGATTTTTGTTGCAGTGGGAGAGACAATTCAAAATTTACTGGTGAGATTCATTGTTGGGTTTGACACTTAGCAGTTTTCATTTAAGGAGCTAGCTAATTTATTAGTTCCTTAGTCCTGTGGAGAGATTTAATAAGAATACTTTTATGAGCCTGCTTCGGTGACAGTATAATCTCTTAGTTTAATTTTGCAGCTAAAGATATTTCCGCTGCTGGGGTCCCACTGATCAGGTATCTGATCTTCAGTATCAGCATCATTTGAAACAACATCACGTGGACTTCTTTTTCCTGAGCTGTAAATAAGAAAGAGAGAAATAGTGCTAAGCAGTTATGTGAGCCATGACTCAGCTCTGTTGCCCAAATTAGAAGTGTGTTAGTTCCATTAAATAAACAACCAGTTTGGCCAGTTTTCCTGAGCCCTCTCCATAGTTGAAAGCATGTGTAAGAGAAAAGGAGTGAGGAGATAAAGCACACTTGGATTTCTAAGGTTATATGCATAACTTCTGTTTAACAAGCAGACCCTTGCTAGGGCAAGGCTGAAAGTTCCTCCCACGCCCAGTTCCTCCAAACCACAAAGAGTATTTTTCCATTAGAAAGGAAGTTTTAAATTGGAATACCACATTAGAGTAATTCTATCCTAGAACTTTTTTGGTTGGATTTTTTGGGATTTTTGTTTGGTTGGTTATTTTTTTTTTTTTTTAAATTCCATATTGGTACATCCTGTGCAACAGTCCATCTATATCACCATCAGGGAAGGATTTGTGTGATTGTGCTGACAGATTTGACAGACGTAGGGCACTACATTTTTAGGATTTTCTTCCTATCCCACATGCAAAAAAATTGCATTTAAAAAAATCAATTTTTATTCAAATAATTTCCAAAAATGTCTGTTCTCCTGTCAAAATCCCTGAATTAACCTCATTTCTGCATTAGATTTTCCCTATATTCTGCTCCAGACTTTTATAATTTCTTTCTTCTTAAAGTAAAATTTAACGCACATTTTCCATTCCAGAACAATTTAAAATTGCATTGTTCTAAGCAACGGCCTCATCAAGGTTTGTGGTGGCAGAACTGAACAGGTCTGACTAAGATTTCCAAGATGTGAGAGGAAAAAGTTGTAACTGTTTGCAATTCAGTAACCTGATACATAATTTCAGCTGTTACTTTAGCTTGTCTTTTTCTTTAATACATAAACATAGTCACTTGGATTAAATTGAGTTCTTTGCATCCTGCTTTTCAGACACTTTTATCATAATCTGTTGCTCAGACACTGGAAACAAGCATACTTTGTCCCAGTTAGGAAAATTTAATAGATTCTACTAAGCAGTTCTTTGCCTTTCCTGCATCTGCTAAGAAATCAAATTCTTTGCTACTTGTTCTGAACAAGCTGTATCACTGCCTTTTTCACAGGCTTGGAGTTACATGCCTCAGCAATCCACAGAAGGAAGTGGAGGCCACTACTTTTCCATTCAATTTTGAGTCATTTGAGGACATCATGCAAGCCTGTTTATGCCATTTGAAAAGAAGGTGTTGAGTCTTCACTCCTGCGTGTTTTGATTTGGAGGACAGATACCAAATGGAGGCACCGGAATCAATTTAAGAATGCAGCAGAAAGAACATTTTTAAAAAGCTGAAAGGAAAATCACACTTCTGGGGCTCTGTCTCTCCTTTAATTGCAATCACCAGTGAAGATTCTAATAAATGCACATAAATTGTCAAAAGAGTGTACAACGGCTGAATTTTTGAATCTGCAGTTTGGGGATTACATCGGTTTTATGAAGAATTAATGCTTATGCTTATTAGCTTTTTTTTTTCTGAACTTTTCCATTAGCATTCCACCTCAAGGCTGCCCAGTGCATTCATCTTCTTAAAAAAGTGAAACGTTAGACCGATAAAATCAATCAGCCTTTGTGCCTATTCAGAATCTTGTGTTGCTTTTCTAATTCCTTCCCAAAAAACCTTTAGGCGAGCTCACTGACCATAACTGTTGGTTTCATGGCTGTGTCAGCTCTCCTTTACTCTTCAATAAGCAAATGTTTGTCATCTGCTAACCCAGACTTGAAAGCATAGTTATTTTATTCCACTTTTTTCCCCACTTCCCTATAACTTTTGGCTCAATTTCAGAGTAAAAACTGTTTACCCAGCTTTACTCAAGTGAGTATCCCTTCAGATTGTTTCAACTTGCCAAATCCTTACTCTATTAATTTCTCTTTTCCAGCTGGAATTCTCAGTGCCATACACATATAAATTCTTATTTTATTGCCATCATCTATCAGTATCTTTACAATCCGAACTAAAAAAGATTTTAGATTTGCTGCTGTATTACTCCCACTTTGAAGAAGCAGTTCGTGTCTCTAGAGACTTAGAGTTTCACTGGATTATTCTTCTTTTATCTTTCCTTCTGAATGCATTACCAGATTGTTATTGCATTAATTTTCATTGTGTTCTCCATAGACATGCTTTCTTTCAGGAAAGTAGAAATTATAGATAAGTGGATTTCAGTGCAAATAGGTAGCTCTTTCTAAATGTATCTTATCTTCTTGATATTAAGGTAAGTGCATTACTTCATTTAGGAGGTAAAGCACACCATTTAGGAAGGCTTAATAAGTGAGGACTGTACAGTCCATTTGAATTTCATATTTGTGCTTCCCCCTGAACTAGCTTAATTATACTAATATCTGAATGCAGTGCCCGCTTACAAAAGCTGGTTAATGAAATACTGATATTCAAACTCCTAGAGAATAAGCAACAGAAATTTTCTCTCAGAGCTAATATATAGCAAGACTTTAGTTAAGAATCTTCATATCAGTCCATTTCTGAATCAAAGCCTTCCTTTAGTTCAGTGATTCTCGTGTAACCATACTGCTTTAAAAGACCATTCTGTACCTTTGCCTCTACAGTATTACCTTCATATTATAGCCTTTATGTTCTGTACTTCTCACGCTTGAGAGAGTCATGGAATGACTTTAAGAAGGTGACCCTTTAGAAAGCCAGTAAACTTTCAGGAAAACCTTGTTGTACTATGTTAACTTCAGCCTATGATGAAAGATTATAGCAGTGCTTTAGCGCCAAGGAGATGTTCTAGGCAAGGAGAGAAAAAATAATGCCCAAACCCTTCCGATTTTGTCATGTGGCCAATAGCCTGCCAGAAAGGAAGAGAAAATCTTTCCGGAGACTGTGTCAAGCTTTCAGATAGTAAAACCCACATGCAAGTTAATTCCTTTTATAAACTGGACCTAGCTTCTCTTTTGGTTCAAAATCGTTAATAATATTAAGTAATACTAAAAAATTTTATTGTTAATTCAAATGCCTTAAAAACCCTTTCACTGTTTCTGTAGTGTCCTAAAAGCTGCTCTTGTTCAGTCAAATAAACTAATAAACTTTTGCTTTCTAGCTTAAAAATGCAACTGATATACCTGTCACTAAATGTTACAAGAGTACCAAGATTTTCAATGCCATTTACTAATATATTAAAATCACCTAAAATAGAGTACCTGGAAACCTGGGAGCTATGACAGATATAATGGACTGAAAGAAGAGTGAAGCAATCCGAAGCGTGCCATTAATCAAACATGACTTTAATTTTATTGTGAAAAATTGACTCATCTTTACCAGTTGAAAGATTTAAACAGAATTCAGGGAGGCTTAACATAACACAGTTGCCCATCAAAAAAAAAAAAAGAAAAAGAAGGTTTTCAATCAAAACCTTCTCTTAGATATGATTACACTGATTTATAACTCAGATTGAAGCTGAGAAGAGTTCAAGGTAGGTCAGCTTAAGCTGCAGACATGTAGGAAGCTGTTGCAAAACAAGTTAAGCACACTACCTTTGGCCCCTGTTATCTCAGGCACGGGCTAATTGAACAGTAGTTCCCTGAGCTCTGAGCCTTTCTCTCAGGTGAATATATATTAAGCAGGCGAGGTTTCAGAGAGATAATAAGTTATCAGGTGTCAGAGAACTGTAACTTAGAAGTAAATGAGAAAAATTACCAAGACCATAAGAACACATAGTTAAAAAGTGAAATTTTAAGAAAAAGAGAGAGGAGTCAGGGTTGAAAAAGAAAAGACAAAAAAGAGAACTACAGTGCAACAATCTTTAAAATTAAGTGTTAGTTTTTCATCATTATACTGTTATGTTTTGTTTCTGTAAAAATCAGTAGACAAAAGAACTGAATCTGCTGCAAGATGAGAAATGTACCATGCGACTTGCAAACTGTTAATTCTGACTGCAATGTTGTAGTGTCACAATGTAGTAGTGTCAGCTGTCTTCCTAAAAGTAGGTAAATGTGGGAAGATGTAGCAGAATGCCAAGCATCTTTCCCTATGAAAGGGGAGTCAGTCTCTGACAAACTTTTAAGAGTCTTTCCTTGGCATACTAACAAATGCCAAGCAGCGCATGAAAATTTGTTTGCTTCCATAGCAATGAAAACCTAAGCCCCCAGACAAATGGGAGCTGTAAAACTGGAGCTGGGGTCCCATTCTAAAAGTAGCCCTCTGAAGACAGACTGTAGTTCAGTTGATCATTTGTTTCCATGGCTAAGGGATGTCTCAAATGGAAATGATAGCTGGAGATTAATGTTGGCTATATATTTAGGCTTCCCCTAAGCAAAAAAGTACTTTGAGGCACTTTTGTAATGTTTCCAAGTTGTGGCCAAGAACTCAGTCTCTTGTTTCCTAGAATAAACCTAGCCTTAAACTTGCCTGGTGTCAAATTACCTGGGGTAACCCAGCCAGCAGAGTGCATATCACTTAGATTTGCTGTCTCTGGACAAACAGGAGTTTTGAAGAAAATGACAGGGCAGAGGAGTTTTTTCTCCCAACTATGAGAGTGAGTGCATTGAATGCCAGGATATGGAGCAATATTTTTCCAGGTGAACCCACATTGTCCTGTGACTTCTGATAAAGGCAACTAGTCATGAGGTCTCCCAGAGTCAAGGAAACATCATCTTATCCTGTGATGACTTGAAAGCTTCATGCCTCTAGAACTTCAAGTATCAGTGGTCCATGAGTAAAAAACAATGATTTCATTAACTCTTGATTATTTATTGATGTAGTTAAGTGGAAAAACCCACTATCAGCAATTGACATTAAAGTAGTATACTCTCTAGATGATGAAAATGAAAAAGCTATGCGAGTTTTGTCTGCTGTTTTGATTTCTGAAAAACACTGTCCATGTGAAGCATTTTAAAATATTCCCTATGCCAGTTAATAAGCTGGGTCGCACAGTTGTCTGTACGTCTCATAACTAGGCCAGTAATTATTCTGCTATTTTGCTACAGTTCAACATTAAGTGTTATATGCTAGATCTTTGTCTCAATTTAATCTGACAATTTTCGTAGCAACATAGAGCTTAGTGTATCATACCCCTTGATGAGAATATAATACTGTTTTACAGGAAAGTAGGTCCCAAGAAAGTTGCTAATGACAGAAGAAAAATACCAATTAAATTCTTCATATTTTGTCCTATTATACTACTGTGCTTTTTGTGTATGTGTTAATGAGATATTGGATGATAGAAAATTCTGATTTTAAAATGTTACCTGGTTAAAAAAGCAAACTTTTTTTTAATTGACAAAGTTCTTTTTATTAGCAAAAGAAAACACCTTAACAACTGCAAGAAAGGACAATTTTTAGATTAAAGAAATAGGAAATAATTCAAACTAACAAAAAAGAGATATAGTTGGATTGCCTGGGGAATAATTTATGCGTGTTCACCCCTATTTCTGACATTTTGAGCTGCTTGCTTTTAAGTCAGCCTTAGCAATCTGTAATCACACACTGTTTTGTAATATATCAACTACTCTTTTGCCTCTCCACAGCTTTAGGTGGGTGCAGTTTCAAAACTTGGTCTAACATTCAGATATTTTGAAATTATGACTATGAATGAGAACATAATATTTTGTTAAAGAAGTCTTGAGACTATTGTAACTGTTGTCTTCAAGTTCCAAAGAAATTACAGCTGGACAAAACACATTAAATTATACATATATATAAAAAACAAAGATTTCTTTTAGCAGAAAATAAAGAACATAAAAACATAATGTCACGAAAAACATAAGTATAAAAGGTTGAGATAAAACGTGTTATGTACAATGCCTAATTTTTGAATGTATTGTGCTTCAATCAGCTGTCCCTATCCTTTATTTAATTTCCTTTGCAAGGGCAGAGAGGAAAACAAAGTGAGAGTGAACATATCAGACCTTTTCTTCAAGGGGTAATTTCCCAATGGCAATAACAAATCTTTTTCAATTGCAACATAATATATTGAAGTTTGAACTGGAGTATTTGAAAGTAATTTTTTAAAAACTACTCTTATCACAAAGACTTGGAAAAAAAATCACATCAATGGAAGGAAAATCTAACCTGTTTCAATGAAGTTTATAAAGTCTAAGAATTGCTAGGATTTGTATGCACTAGTTGAATAACAAAAATTTGCACTCTTCAGATAAAACTAGGTATTGCGTCCAGGCTGAAACAGTGAAAACCAAACAAAAACGACTTATCAAAAGGCTGCTCACATCTAAAACCAGTATTATGTTGTAGCTGTTATTGCCATGAACATGAAATGAGTAAATGATGTCTCAATTTTATGCTTCTCAACAGATAAAAAAAATAAAGTAAGGAAATTCCGTTTGATGAAAACGTTACACCAGGTGTAAGCCAAATATTTGCCTCTTGCAGCACAATCACATGTCTCAGAGACTTTGTGTCCCATAATCTCCCAGTGAAACAAGTGCAATATATAAAAGCATATAGCATATACAGTTAGTAGCTTTAGCAGCTTTGGACTGGGTAGAAGTTACAGGAACATTCAAAGTAAGGAAATGCTGAAGTGGCTTCCTTCCAACTGTTGCTCATTGACAAGCAAACTAAATGAAATATGAAATAGTTATGATCTTGGTTTTACCCTTTTCTTGGTCTTTTTTATTTTTATTGACTTAGTATCCACATATGATCACTGTTAGAGACTGGATGCTAGTTTAAACAGGCTCTTTCTCTGAATTACTACTATCATGACTGTGGTCTTACTCTTAAGTCTGTTGACTCAGGTCTAGTGGATTCTGTAGATCACTGAGCACAGACTTTAAATCCATGGTCAGGCTCATGAAAATCGTATGATTTTTTGGTTTCACATAAGTCATTGACAGACTTAAAGGCGATGCATTCAGCGTTTACTCTGAAGTGGATATATGTCTATATAAGGGTTCCCAAGTTTGCTCTTATCCTAAATCGTGCCCTGGAGTAGCCTTGTTTAGATGTGGATTTCAGTAATTTGTTGGTTCCTGTCAGAAGAAATAACTGTTAAAGAGACTTTGTTTGTGAGACATGGAAGCCACAGTAAATTTCCTGGGTTGCAGGATTTTTCTCAGGTACTCCCACTAGTGTGATTCAGCCGTATGTGAAACCTGTGAGGTTTCTATGTGACTGTGGCTTCAGATTTGTTTTTTTTTCTGTAATGGCTGTTGTACAAGTTGGAGGGGCTTTAAGTGGTAGAATTTCTGGATTGGTAGGCAAGTAGGTAACTATGAGATACTGGCACTATGTAAACTACTGGGGACCAGGCATGCCCTATTTTTATCTTGAGGAAGCTTGCAGGAGGCAACCCTAGATCCATGCAATAAACTAAGAGAGCAAAATGACCTTTTATCTGACTGGGCACGAATAATACTGAGAAACTAAAATGCCATTAGCGTGTATGTGCCTTTCCAAAGAAAACCTGAATTAAGAGTTCATTCTTCTTTTCAGCAGCAAGAAATTACCAACAGAAGAAGTTTATACAAAACCCAGGGCTTTTCAAAAGTAGATTTCAAACCTGAGGTGTAGTAGGCTACAGCGAAGCTGGAAGGGTGGTGAAGTTTCTATTCTCAGTCAGGTAACTAGAAATCCACTGGCAACCCTATACAAAATTAATTGAAGTCTCTCATAACGGAGGTTCTTGGTAGAGCTGGAGATGAGCAAGGATAGGAGGTCTCTCAGGGCCTCACAAGCAAAGATGGAATTCTTGGCCCCAGCTCTGCTCGGTTATGTACTGCAGACATCACTTCTCATATGTTTGGCAGTCAAAAGCCTTTATTCAGAGCAGCAGGGGCAGTGACACTACAGACCTGCCAGCCTGTGAGCATGCACTGCCGTCTCCGTTGCCCACAAGTGCAACAGATTTGCTCAGGACTGGAATCACAGAAACATTGATCAGGAAGGCATTGTTTCATCAGGTCTGCCAGAGCTCCTGAAGCTAACTTGGGCACAGTTGATCCAGTGGCCCGGTCCTTGTGCTGCCCTGGGCATAATTTTAGCCTGAGGCACAGCAGAAGAACATATTCCTTGGGCACCTGCCAGGCGTATGTTCTCTGGGAGACAGGTTTTTGCAGGGTTGCAGATCCCCTGGACAACATCCAGCTGTGAGTGCAAGGCTGCTGATGCCTCCTTGCCAGCCATGGGGAGCTGCCCCAGGACAGGTTGCTAATGCACCCACCTGTGGGAAGGTGTCAGCAACTTTACTGAGGGGCTGTTTCACACTCCCTGTGCTGGTAGTTGCAACCAGTCCCACTGCAAGCTGCTGCCACAGGCTGATGTTCTCAGCTTGTGTTGGGAAATATTCCTTTAGTTACACAGCTCAATTTTCTCCCTTTCTCCTCCTTTCTGTCTATATTTCCAGGGCCGGGGTTTAAATTATTTGTCTCCAGAAATATTTGCCATAGGAAGTCTCTCCACTGGCAGGGTCTATCAAGAAATACATATACAGACATAGCTTTTTCTCCTGCAAATTCTTAGGTGGTAGGTTCCTGAAACAAAATCCAGAAACAGAGGTGGAAACCAATAACTGGAAATTTTAGCCATGAATAAGTCTTATGACACAGATTGTTTGCTAAACCTTAGCGAAGAGGATCTTTTACATCATCCATCATATTTTCTTCTGAGCAATAGAAGAGCAGCAAAAAAATAATCAGTTCTGCTTCCACGTGAGGTGAGTCTTTTGATGAGAGGTGTTCTTAGCTGACTGCTCAGACATGTTCCCAAATGATAAGAGCACAGATCAAAAATCTTACACAGAAAATGAACTAGAAAGCCCTTAGAACCAGAGTAAATACTATCTGACTAGAGAAGGAATTCTGACAGGCTCCTATCAACTTTAATTACTTAAAGACTATTATCCATGTAACAAGCTTCCCTGGCACTTCTAAGGAATAGGTATATGTAATAAATGAAGAACTTAGTAAAAAATATTCCCTAATTACACTCATTAGAAAATTTAAGCTACAAGAAAACCAATAAAGCTTCTGCTGTATCTCACACAGACAGCAGTTAATGAACAGATATCTCAAGTCTGAATTAGCAAGCAACATTTGCTTTCTTGAATATGACACCTTAGGCATCATTTCAATGAAGGGGGATGTCTTATACATATTCTGAGTAACTGCTCATCCTCAGTCTGCAATTTGAAAACCATGTTGCCATTAATTAATGATGTACTCATGTCAGAATAATAACAGATATGGAAATGAACATATTGAAATTGTACATGAACCAAAAGAAAGGCAAAAGGCAAGTTACAGAAATGTTCATTTGGATTAATTATTTTCTTTGAAGAACTCCACAAATTAAATAGTGTATGAAGTCACTTGCTATCACACACCTTATTACATTGAAAGTTCTGTAGTTTTGTCTGCCTTTGCACACCTCCTCAATAATTTTCTTTCTGGGCTAATTTCTGTCAATGCAACTGTGTTCTCTATAAAAGATGACGCAGGAAGGGAATATTTCTATTCTATATCAAAGGAACCAAAAAGAATTTCTTTTACATTTCTGATTTTTATTTCTTTACCAAGCTGTACTTAAATTCTCTAACTTCCCATCTGAAATGGGTAGGATCCTGTATTGCATCTTACCCCCAACCAAAGCTTAAGGCAGGCAGGACTTCAGTGTTAATTAAATATGTTATGAAAACTGTTCTCTATATCAAACACTGTCCCTAGGTGCTAAAATGATTTAAATTGTAAAGAAATGTTAACTGTATACATCAAGAAACTCTTTAACTAATTAGATATTTTATGTTGTAAATGCAAAGCTAAATACTTCAGTTGATACTTTGATCAGCTAAATGCTGATCAAAAGTGTCAAGTAAGCTGTTGAGACAAGGTGATGCTTAATATCATTTGAACCAATTACACGTGTTTTGTTTCAAACCTGAAAGTAAATAACCTCTCACCTTTTGATTTGATAACCTTTCTCTTTTTCAACAGAAGGTCATTTAAGGTTCCTGCTTTTCCTCCAGTTTGATCCCTCTTGGAAGCAATACAGATTTCAACTCTCCTTTTTGTAGGTTATCTAAGACTGGTGCAGGAAAGGTCCGTTCAGGGCAGAGCAGAAGGAATAAAAGGTCATCCTAACCTTTTCAATCCTCTGCTTCACCCTGAACGGGGTGGTATTTTGTCACTGGGCTATATAATTAGTACCTCCTTCACTTCATTAGCTCTCAGGCACCCTGTGGGGCTAGTAAAAAACTGAACCAAGTTTCCAGGGAAAGCTTTCTCTCCCGTGTGTAATGTCTTAATTAAAAAATTAAGTCATTTTGAATCTTAAGACTTGGACAGGTTTAATTTCGATCACAAAGAGAGATGCAAAGAAGAATTGCTGTCTTCTACAGGAAAAGTGTAGTAATCTGCCTCACTGAGGAAAGGCAGTTGAGAGAGAAAGCTCTAGTATGATTGAGAACTAGAGTAGCACTTGTGCAGGTTTCATGGTAATTAGGAAAAATGGTGAAAAGGGTGAAAACTAGTGCTCTGCTTCCACAACTGCATTTTTGTGAACTGCTAATTACAAAATGCTAAAGAGTGAAGGGGGCAGTCAGCTTTAACCAAGATATTCTTTGTCAGATATAGTCCTTTCTGTTTAGAGACAAATTTTGCTAGAGATATTGAAATGGTGCAGTTTCCTGGTTAGCAAAGCCCAAGTCAGAGTAAAGAAACTGTTAATGAAGCTGCTCCTGGATCTCATGAAAAAGTTCAAGCAAGAACATAAGAACAGATATTGCAAGGGATCACATATAAGGAAAGTGTTAATCAGTGCTGGATGGAATTAATTTTTGTGCTTATGTAGTTGACAAAAATCCAGGTCTGGTGGAATGAAACGTGTAAGCATGCTTTGGGAGTCCTGTAAGGCAGCCTGGTAGCCCTGCAGTTTCCATTGCTTCCTTCACTCTTCATCACCCATATTGAGAGTTGGGGCAAACTTCCTCTGAGCTACTAAAAAAGAAAGAACATACAATAATTGCAATCAACTAGGGACTTCTAGATTTTTGCCCTTAAACTTTAAGCCTTTTTTTTTTTCCGTAAAATATTAATATTATGGATGGAAAATCATTTAATATTCAGTTGAACAATATAACATATTTAGGGAAAAAAAAACCTTTTAAGAGGGTATTTTGCAAAAACACTGTACCCAAGTATCTACAAAGCATGGAGGTGTATATACAAGGAGTGCAGTAAAGGCTTATATGCTGGGTTTCTCAACTTCTGTCTGCTATGTGAAAGAACACAGTAATTTACACCAAATAGAGATACTAAAATGCCCTGAAAACCCACACTGTTAGGTAACACATCCATGCTAAAGAACACACAGATGTTCTCCAGTCTAGATGTTGTGATGACCTTAAACAGAGACGGCTGTGAAAGGACCTGCTTATGGCAACATATTCAGCAGTAGATTATGGAGATCTGCAACTCGTGTCCACAATTTTTGTGCTCTTCATGTGCAGAAAATGTGATGTGGGAATCATTGGACCCACTCTTTTTGGTCCTATCTGTGCTGGCAAATCTGCAAGTTTGACCTCAAAGGTGGTAATGTACCATGTGGGAGAGAGGAGGGAGGAATAATTATCTAAGTTATATTAAATTAATTGTGGCAAGACTAGAACAGAAATAACAGAAAAAGCTAGTCTATGGCAAACAGCTGCAGTCTGGGCAATTGCTACAGATTGGAGAAAAGCTCATGGAAATATTGAAACAGAAACTGTGTATTGCAGTACCAAACTTAATTTGATTTTTCAGCTGTGGAATTCTAGTGCTTACGGGACCAAAACTTGTACTCAGTTTGACCCAAATGTTATTAACATTTGGTTGGACTATTAATTATTTTTCCTAGCAAAAAGGTCATTTGTCGTCAGTAGCCACATTTTAGAAATTATACTCTTGGGATTTGTTTTAATAGTATTGTGGGTTTTTTGAGGCAAAACACAGTTTCTGGAGGGATAGGATAAAGTGAAGGAGATAAATGTATATTAACTGCAGCCATTTGAATAGGCTTGTACCAACTGAGATGGATTAAGTTCCCTTGATGCAATACAACTTGCTTTCTGTATATACACAGAAGGGCTAAGATTTGGTGTCATCAATATGACAGGCTTTCTAGATCTTGAATTGTTTTTCTAAAATTGAGATCAAAATACTGGAAAGGTCTGGGTTTGGTAAGACTCACCACGTGCTTTTGTGATTGGGAGATTTTTAACAGTAGTGTGATGAGTTTTCTGATTATGACAAGGGTTTTGACTTTTCCTGTTTTCCCAAAGCCAGTGAGCAAACTATACCAAAGGATGTGTCATATGTATTAGAACAGTTGCACCTCAGCAAAGTATTTATAAGCATTTTGCTGCCAGCACAACTGAAGCAGTTGAGAAGTATTAGGGTGTGTGTCTGTACAGATTGAGGAAGGCTGGAGCTCAGCTGGATCCTATCTGATCCAGATAGGCTTGGTAGAGGCTTAGTATTTGCTGTTGGTCAACTAAAGGCTTGAGGCTTGGACTGCATCCCTATTTTGTTAGTCTTTGTGTTTCATATATCTCCCAGGTAAACACAGGAATATGAAAGGAAAAATACATGAGTAAAACTTAGGAAATTTTGGAAACAGGGAAATTAGGAAAGGCAGATTATAAAATTAACTGTGCTGTGTCTTATCTTGCTGCACAAGTGCAAGCTGCTCCTGGATCTCATGAAAAAGTTCAAGCAAGAACATAAGAACAGATATTGCAAGGGATCACATATAAGGAAAGTGTTTAAATGTGACTAAATGAAGTTAGCATTACTCTATTCAAAGCTTAAGAGCTCCTCTTTAGAGCTCCACGAAAGCTTTAAAATGCATGTGTCAGGTTGCTATGGCATTAGGCAGTAGTCACTTCAACAGCTGAGCCTCTCATTTGGGTTTTATTCTTGGTTTCACTTGCTACAAGCAGCCATTTTTCTGTTTGACATGCATAGATATATTAAAGAAAACAATCAAACAAGATCTCTTAGTGAGACGGAGGGCTGGAAGACAGATACTCATGACCATTTACAAGTTCTTGAGGTATTTAACTGGGGGACCAAAAGGTCTTAAAATGAAAGGGACCTAAAAGAAAAAAACCAAATTATGACACGGTCACCTCTGCTGTATGTGACTTACCTGAAAATGTAGTGTGCTAAAACGAAGTGTAAATGAACTAAGTAAGTCTCCAACTGGCAGTGGGTAGGCTGTGTTTCTGCTTTCTTCAGTGGGTCTTAAGTGACTCAAGCATTTGGCCTCATCATTGAGGTTCAAAGGCTATGGACCTGAGTGAGTTAATGTTTTGTGTGAAAATACTGGAGGACCAAAGCCCTGAGTCACAACAGTGAGGCAGAGTGACAGGTGCTTTTTCCCCCAAATCCTTCCCGAGCCTTGTGTTTCTCAGTGATGGGATTTTCAGAGGGACTGCCAGAAGTACCCAGCAGAGACCTGGCACTAGAAAAGCAAAAGATGGTCCTCAGTTGTACTGAAACTTTTGCAAATACTCAACACAAAAGTAAACTTCCTTTGTTGAAACGTTGGTATAAAAGCCATTGATATGAGTCCTACTAGACCCTAGGCTTTCAAAAGCCTTTGGAATATAGTAACAGAGAAATTCACACTGCCTCCAGAAGTTGACTCTCTGCCTAAGATTTCCTAATCCTCACAGCAGCTGCAGCTTTAGTACTTGAGAGTCATCTCTTGCTGACCCACTGAACAACATATTGCACAGGCAACAAACTCTACTTTTGTATATTTGCATGCTTTTTATATTCACACCTGAGGAGAGGGACTGCACGTGCTTGACCAATATGTGATAAATAGCTGCAGAAGTTAGTTCAGCTTGTAGGGAGCTGTGAAAATATATTCTGGTTGGGAATGTTGTGACAGTTACGATAAAGATGTGTTACTTAACTACCTTTGAGCATCTGGCTCTTCCCACAGGGTACTTTGTTTGGGAATATGATCTCTACAAACAGCTTCTTATTTCATGCCTGAAGAGTAGTAACTGAATGCGCTCAGACAAATTTACCATGAAAGTATTGTACTCCTTTTATCTTTTGGACAGAGGAAATTCCTCAGGCGATGTTTCCTTTGATCGGTAAATGCCAACCCAGCAGTCCACGGCTGGCAATGAAGCTGTAGGTATCTGTCTGCTCTGTCTTGACAGTATGGCCTAAACCAGAAATGTATGAAATTCATTCTCCAAGTTCCTTGACCACGCCAGCCAGGCATGATGACAGTGAAACTAATTGTTGGAATGGTGCTGTCCTAAACCTAGGGAAAGGCAGGAGGCAGGCTCATAGCACACAGCCTGTGGGACAGTCTTAGGACTGTAGCAGGAACCCAGCTAACAAGGAAAAATCCTCATTGGCAGGGGGTACAGCTTGTTTGCTTTTATCAATTCCCTGAAATTTGGCCTGTAGAGCAGCAGCACTTCTGCCAGCCAGGTAAGATTGATGCTATAAGAATAAAGCAGTGTGGATCATAGCCAAAGGTCTAAATAACAAGAATTTGGGATTAATAGTCCCAGTTGTTTAAGGAAATATGGATCTCTTTCTCCTAGCTCTGCCAATGGCGTCAGTCTATTTATGGCAAGGAGTCACACTCTGTTTTAAGTATGATTATCCTAACTTAACAACTTAATCTTGCTGCACAATATATTTTTTTTCAATCTTACTCTTTCTAAGACACAGATATTTGCCTGGCGAGGTACTCTATATATGGGTAGAGAAAAGTTTTATACTAACCTATCTGAATAATCGACAATACCCAGACAGGTTACTGTTCTTTCTTGCACCAATGCATTGCTGACACTGGCTAGGAAATCTTTATTGAGTTTATGTTGCCCAAAAGCTTCAAACCAACACTGAGTCACAGTTCTAACTTTATAGTCCCTGTAAACACAAAATGTTTAAAAATCATAAGGAAAGGGAGAGGTTCAAAATAAATATGTACCACGTACTCTTAAATTATTTAACCTATATAGTAAGGGTTAGGAAGTACATGCTGGTAGTTAAATATTTGACATGTATTTTCTTATGAAGAGTGAAAATCATGATCTTCCAAACTTCTTTTTTGGGGGAGATGAAACAGAGAAATGCAGGAGAACCTTCTAGATTATATTTTTCTATCAGGTTTGATAGGATTGGGAACACTCCTAACAGACAAAAGATGCAGAGAGCTACTGGCTGAGCTAGGTGGAAGTGACTTGTCTTTTCTTGAATGTAGAACTGTAGCCAGTCATTACTGTTGATCTGCTTCTTCAGTCACAAATACACATCTTATAAGTGTCTCCATAGCTAAAGCTGAAGTGATTTATTAAAAGTTTTGAGATAACAGATGACAAGAATCAGCTGCACAACATAAACTGATTCTGCAGAGAAAATATCGGTTCTGAACAGATGGTGTTATGTCCTGTTATGTATACTCATGCTGGTTGTCAGAAATGTATCAAAATCTGGTACCCAAAAACGTGGGAGAAGTGATGGGGACATTGTTACAAATCCACTAAAAGGTAGCATGTGTGTTAATTGTACTACAGGAAAAGCAGACCATTAACTAAGAAAAAGATGCCAGTTTATTTCAGGATAAGCTGTAGGTCCACCTGAAGCACACCTCAACTCAGAACCGTGCGTCAAACACTTCTGTCACAGAGCCAGTGAAAATGTGCTTTGTGTTATGTGGTGGAAAAGAACCAGTCCCTCTGGTTGGTGCTCTCATACCTTGCAAGACAATTAGGCACTGGACAAAATGTAGCCCTTGACCATTCCTCAGTATCTCACCTTAGCTGGTTATTTTAAACATATGATCTGTGTTGCTGGATTTGAGAGATGACTTGCCATGCCATTGTCATAACTGCTTGTGTTTTAGTACACCCAGTCCATCATGTCCTTAGGTGAAAAAGAAGAGCACCTGTGAATACTATCAAAAACATTAAAATGGTACCCAAACTGAATTTCTAGGCCAAATGGTCCATTCTCTATCACTTTTATTTCTTTGTCATGTCAGACTGATAACTGTTATATTTTAATCAATGGATCAGCATATCGAGGGTATTTTAGGATTCAAAGGCTATCAAAGTTAGGAACTCTTGCTAGGATAACAGAAGTATCACAGTTCAGACACCTTTACAGAAGTGGAAGTTGCTTCTTGTGGTTAAAGTCCTGTGTGCTATAAATACAAAAGCTGAAAACTGTGAATTTATACTGACTGTGAACAGAGACAGAGTGATAAAAAGGTTTATATTAATCTGGATTTCCCTTTCAGATTGTTAGAACCAAAGTGGCCTATTTTCAAGGACCCTGGCAAGACCTACTTAGCTGTGGCTGAGGTATCGCTGTCTGTAGACAAATAGTGCTTGGCACTTTCAATTGTGATGTTATTTCCATTTCAAAACCACATGGATAGCACTCAGTCATTCTTTTTGTGGTTCTATCTTGTACTTGACAAAGCCTGAAATCATACTGAAAGCTTAAATTTAAACATTGGATATTGCATCATAGACATAAGACAGATAGGATTTTTCATAGGAAGTCTAGCCCAGCCTTGGAAGGTCTTTTTGTGACAGATTCACTCAGTAGTAGTTTCCAGCAGTTGAGAGTGCCAAGTTGGAGGGATGCACATTGTTTCCTAGGTTTCTGAAGGTGAGCTGCAGCTCAAGTAGTGGGTAGCATTGACTGGCAGGATGACCCCTTGTCAATCAAAACACTGGTCTGTAGCAGAACTACAGCCTTGGAACTTTGTGATATTGAATATTACAGTTAAAGACTATATGGAAGGACCACTCAGCTAAACACCCAAGTAATATCCTCACCCTGGGAGTTTCCAATAGCATTGCAAAGCATTGTCCAGGATTTAGTCTGCAGCACAGAGCAGGCTCTAAGTATGTTGAATTAGACACATTTCTTGCATACTGCTTAATGTGTTTATAAATGCTCACGGTGGATAGACTGAATAAGACAGTGCACTTAGTTTTTCTTGCCATACAACCAGTTTGCTGTTGGAAGTTAGTGCTGCCACTTCTAGTGATTACCCTCCACTATTTCAAATTAGAGTTGGTTTGATAGTTGAACCATGGATTTATAACTTCTGTAATATTAATGAAGTGAACCTCATCTTCTTTTAAATATTGACTTGGAGGTTGAGAGGCAGAACTTAAATAGAGACCTGGGATTTCTTAATGACTTTTATGCTACCTTAGTGAAAATATCTTTACATATATCTTTGCCAAAGGATAAAAACAATTTTGCACGTTTAAGAAAACATTATGTGCAATTAAGACCCGAGGAACCACTGCATCTCGAAACAGAGAGGGGAACTGGTTAATCTAAATGAAATGAAGGGAAGAGGTGGCCATATATTCAAATTTATTTGAGTTAAGAGGAGGTTGAAAAGTTCTAAAAGGAGTAATTTCAGAAAGACTTTTTTGAATTCCATGTCCGTCTACAGTCCTGCTGAAGCAAAGGATATCTTTCAACTGAGAGAGAAAATGAGGCGACTGCTGTGGTTTCATCTGTACCTTCTGTGCTCACATGCCAGGTCCTGTCCCTGCCCAGACTGTGCTGAGCTGCAAGTGATTTCTGTTGTAAGCATGTTGTGTTGCAAAAAGCTGGATGGACTGCTAAAAGAAGAAAAATTTCTTCTGGTATTGCCAAACACAGGACACAGAAAGGGTGTGCAGGTGGGGTGTGCTAAATGGGTTTGGAGCTGTGCAGGGTGGTGGCAGCAGGAGGAACTTCCTTGTGATTATAACATTACCTTTAGGCAAACCACACATATTGAACTGTCAAGTCTGAGAGAAAAGACACATAGGAACTCATTTTTCTATTTGATGTGCTATGGTAGGGTTGAGGAATGAAAATGAAAAGGGAAAATTAGATTCAACCAGCAGTACTTAGACGGTAATGCAGTAAAAATTGGAAGGGTGCTAGCAGCCTTTAGGAAAGAATTGAGGGTTCAGTAATGCAGGTCATTATTTGTGTTATTTGAAGTGTCTACACTTCTGTGATTCTCTGACATGCTTATTTATATGGCACTTTAAAACACTAACTGCCTTGGTACTGGTAAGAATTGCTTGCAAGCATAAAAGCATCAAAATATTAAAGTAACTATTTAAACAACAGATAATGAACAAGAGAAGCAAGTCTACCTTTGAAAAAGCCAACAAAAGGTGAGAAAATTTTGTTAATTTTTTTTAAAACTGACAATGCTTTTAGGGACAGGTAATAAAAATATGGTATAACATCAATAAGTACCTTCAAACAAATGTTTTGATTGGTTGACTAATTGATTGGTTGCCCCATCCATCTTTTTTTGTCAGCCTTCAAAAAACATTAAGCCTTGCAATGGTTGATACATTCTTAGCCATCAATTTATTTTTGACCACTCCTAATTTATGCAAGTTCTCTAATAGTAGATAAAAACATAATCTGAAGTCCTTAAGTTGCAGTAAAAAAAGAAAAAAATATTTCTTTTATGAAATGCAGTAGTGAATGAGATATCTTATTTGATAAAAAATTAAACAAGATGACTGGATCTCCTTTTTTCACTTACCAAAGCAACTTTATTTTTTAAACTGAGAAAATACTCTTAAAAGTGATTGATCATATTGGCATTCTGCATAGCCTTTACCCACCTTGTTAATGGGGAAATGTAATCAATATTTACTTGAAGATATGCTCCTGGGATTTGCTATATATTAGAAGAAAAAATTTTACAGTTTGTTGCACTGAAGATTAAATTTAGATAAACTTGAACAGAATAGAATAGAATAGAATAGAATAGAATAGAATAGAATAGAATAGAATAGAACATTGGGGATTTCTGGTGACACCAAAGAACCAAATGCCACTGTGCTCACATTGTTCTGACACAGTTTTAATACAGCTGGCCTTTGGAAAATTTCCTGGAAGTATCAGACTGCTTTCTTGAGCACTTTAATTAAGCTGATGTCTTCACCATTGCCTTGCTTTATACAAAGAAAATATCTGCTTGATTGTGCTTACATTATTTGCACTGAGGATAATTTCCCCTGGTTCAGACCCTCTTGTACCATGAATGTGGTGGCAAGACAAAAAAAATCTTTCCTTTGTATAAGAGAACTAGTGCATCATTGAAGCCTGGGTTTTTTTTGCACCTTTTCTGCAGTTTTGTGTTTGTGTTGAGTAGGTTAAAAATGAGCTGCTTGAAACTGTGGCTGTGACTTGGAAAGGATAAGAGAGTAGTATAGTGTGTGTTTTCAATAGATCTGCTTGTTGTTCAAGGCTGGGAAATGAGAAGTGCTAATCTGTTTTTCTGCATTTGTTCTCTACTTCATCAGTAAAATTGCTTTTGAAGAATTGAACAAATTGCAATCATTTTGTCAGATAATGTTCCAAAATACACGTGGGTATCCAGCTTCCCTCAATCCCTCATGGTTTCAATGGTAACTTTAGTCTTGAGCTATTTCAGTAGATGCCCTATTTAAAAGAATATACAGCTGAGAGTGGGAAAAGAAAGTGCAAACTGCCAGTGTTAACCCTAAGTGGGTTCATTTGAAATTTGTTTTGTTCTGCAAATTCACAGACTTCTCACAAGGAATACCTTGTATTCCAGGCATTTCTTGTTCTTATCTGCTACACTTTCTGAGCTCCTCACCAAGTGAGGGGATATAATTAAGCTTTGACAAGGAAGCAAGCATCTTGAATTTGAAACACAAAAAAGGAGAGACTGAGCTGATAGGGGAAAGCAGACAAGAAGTTTACTTCATTGTGCACAAGAAAACGCTCATTCAGATGTGTAGATCAAAGCATGCACATCATCGTCAAGACCTGGGTTGGAACTTCTTGCTTTTCCCTCAGTAAGGGGAACATACATTACACGTATGTTGTCCCCCTTTGCTAGATGATAAGTATACTTCCTGACTGTTCAGTGCTTGTTGTCCCTGCTTTACCCTGGCTCTTGGAAAAGAGATTAGGATTAAAACAGGATTCCTCTTGGTCCTAGTGTCAACTGGAAGAGAGCTTTGAGGGGGAAATATTTGGTACTATTAGCCCTTTTTACATAAGATTTACTATTTTCATCAGAATTTGAGGGTATTCAGGCACCCATACTTTTGAGTTTGCCTAGATATGAAGCTGCTCCTAATTAAAAGTTCTAAATTCTCCAAGATATTCAGACTGTCAGTAGCTTGGTTCTTGATAGGCAACCAAACAGTATTTACCAAAATGTGAACCCAAAGTATTAAAAGCCTTTTTGCATTTTAAAAGAAATAGTTCTCATGCCTAATAAAATGTTACACCAAGTTAAGTTTTCCTTTTAGAGGCATTGGACCCCAACAATTTTTTTTCAAATAATAGGTATTTCAAGATTCAACTGGGAAACATTATCACTGGTATCAATTCCTGTCTCACTGCCCTTCTGTGCAATACACTGAGACTGCCAAAGTCTATAATAATTTTCTACTCAGTGCTCCATCTATAAAATATAAATCATTAAAGTTATGCAACTAATATTTCCTTTCACAGTACTATACCTGCAGCTGGTAATAGTCAGAGCTAACAGATTTAGAGCTTTACTTTTTTTTTTAAGGGAAGAAAATGGGATTGATAGTGCTGTTGTATGTGTTTGCTTAGTACTACCTGGACTGCCTATATCCTGTCACTCTGAAGAAAAAAATGCTATTAGCAGCACAGGAACCTGGTTTTGCTGTATTATTGAAAGAGGTTTAACTACCACCTCGGTCTGTAAGAATGGGAACAAAAATCTGTCAGCAAAAAATATTAATTTTTTGACAGGAAGCAAAACTCATTCTTAATGCTTTTACAGTAGACTGCATTTAAATGAGGGAATGAAAAGCTCTACTGAGTAATTTTTAAGATCTCAGTTATAAGTATTATAGAAAGCTCCTCTAGATGTAGAGAAATTCAAATCAAAGCTGCAGTACTTTGAAGACTGGAGTAATTGTAGAGCACCACTTAAGACCACCTACAAAAGCACTTGTTCTTCACTTACTTTTTCTGTAGATTTGAGCTCTGATTCAGTTACAGCTGATCTGCAATGGAAACAACAAAGTTGGCTCATTTTTTACTTGGGGATAGACTTGTCCAAAGCTGGTAAACTCCTAGATGAAAATGGATTTAGGGGAAGTGGAAAGACATTACAACCCCCCCACCCCCAGAGTGAGCAACAGTAGTGCAGGCTTCCCCTTTGCTGCTGCAGAAGAGTGCTGCTTTTAACGGGAATGCCTGCGAACCATCACTCCTTGTCAGTCCTCTGGTCCTCCATTCTGGAATGGGCTATGAGGATACTATTTACTCAAGAGTATTTCCTAGTTTATGCTTATCCATAGTTTGGCCAGTTTAACTTGCTTTAGGTGTGAACTATGAATAGAAGGTGAAGGTGTCTCTGACATTTTCCTTTTCTGTGTGGCGCTGTGCTGGCTGAAGCAGCTGTGACTGCCTGCACTGGGATCAGTGAACTCATCTAGCTGGGGGAAAAAAAAAAATAAGAAAAAAAGTGGATCATTTGAAAGATTGCTGCCAGTTGTGAGGAACGAGGAGAGAGCAAGTTGCCACAGTCCCGGGGAAACAAAATATATCCCGAAGTGAGAGTGGGAGTCGCAGTCTACTCCCCAAGAACATTCAGCTCTTGCTGCCAAGTCCTCTCTCTCGTATCTCTGGTCAGCTTTGGAAAAGCAGGATGCCTATTTGATATTAAGAATGTTGACTCTCACTTGCAGCTGGGGAGGCACACCAATGCACAGTTTAAGTGAGATGGCATTTGCACATGCAAATCCTCTGCACAGGCAAGAAAATGTAGGTGGTCCATAGCAATGCAATTGTTAAAAATAGGCAAGTTTCCATTCTTTTGAGATAGTAACAACAATAACAATGGAAAACACGCTGGGACAGAAAAGGAAATTATCTAGCTTTGAATTCTTGTGACTTTCCTTTTCTCAGGAAAAGGGAATTGCTATGGAAGAAGGAAAATAAACTTAAGGTGCTGATGACATTTCAAAGTTGTTTGTCAGTAAGAAGGTATATGTAAGCTGATCTTTAACAAGTCTATAAGTAGCAAGTAATTTTCATTCATAATATCTCAGCTTACTGTGTTTAAGATGTGCATTGATCTCTTTTTTTTTTATGGTATGCTGCTAAATGCTTCAACGGCTACCTTGCAGCCACATAAATCAAAATTAATATATTAAATGTCTCAAAGGTAACACAGTTAAAGGGGCTGTCCTGAAAACCTGCAACTGTGGTTTTTCTTATAACTAGTAAAGTCTGCTTATTCAACACATACATGCTTTCACCTAACTGAGATGTTAAATTTAAAACTTCTTAAGCCTTTAACCCTCTTTTGGAAAATTTTAGTCTGATGAGCACCAACCGCAAGCACTATGCCAACTACGCAAACAGTATGATTACAATAAACATATTACAATGAAAGCAAAATGGAATATTTCCTGTCATAAAATCTTCTATAAGCTCAGGTGTCATAAATTTCTAAAGCAGACAAATACTTAACGACTAACAGTGAGGTACTGAGTGAGTGACCTTGGCTGAAGCGTTGACAAACTAGTGTAAGTGAAAGGGATTAAATTCAGCAGTTTTGGACTTCTCTGATGGGTGCTAGTGGTAGATCTGATGGATCTGCTGTATTTGAAAAGGAACATAAAGCCTCTGTGATTTGCAATTAATATATTGTGCTTCCACTGGGTGAACAAACCAGTTTTACTCCTGTCCTTGTTCAAGGAAAATTGTATGAATTGCAAATCTGTCAGTAACATTATATCTCTACTGCGTTTTTTTTTAATTGACATAGATGTCATGCATTTCTCTACATCTCAGGGCTACTCAGCTCTGCAATATGATGACCAGGCTATTCTATTAATTTTGGCTTATTTTAACGTACTAATTTCTAATGCAAGGGAAGGAGAATGCTGAGCTTGGTTGTGTCTCTTTACCAACCTTTACATGCAGATCAGTATGTGTCAAATAATATGCACATATAAATTAATAAGGATAAGAAAAGTTACTTATGGAATTAACAATTTGGGGAGTTTAGATTAAATTTTAGACTATAGGGTATAAAAACATGTTAGAACTATCTGCCCTTGCGTGGTGTATTCAAACTACACTAAAGAAATTACTTATTTTGTATTTCATAGAATTACAGAATCATAGAACGATTTGGGTTGGAAGGGACCACAAAGATCATCCAGCTACAACCCCCTTGCCATTGATTCACTAGATCAGGTTGCTCAGAGTCCTGTCCAGCCTGGTCTCAAACACTCCCAGGGATGGGTGGTTCACAGCCTCTCTGGGCAACCAGTTCCAGTGTGTCGCCACCCTCACAGTAAAGAATTTCTTCCTGATATCTTAGCAAAACCTACCATCCTTCAACTTAAGGTTGTTCCCCCTTGCCCTATTACTACATGCTCTTGTAAAAAGTCCCCTTCCAGCTCCCTTGTATGTCCCTTTAGGTACTGGAAGGTGCTATAAGGTCTCCTTGGAGCCTTCTCCAGCTAAGCAGTCCCAACTCTCTAAGCCTAAACTCGTGGAAGGGGTGTTCCAGCCCTCTGAACATTTTCATCGCTCTCATCTGGACTCATCCTAACAGATCCATGTCTTTCTTATGCTGGGGACCACAAAACTAGGTGCAGTACTCCAGGTGAGGTTCACAGGAGTAGAGTAGGGGGGGAGAATCACCTCCTTCCACTTACTGCCCACCCTGCTTTTCATAGAATCATAGAATCATAGAATCAGATTGGTTGGAAGGGACCTCTGAGATCATCAAGTACAACCCTTTTCATGCAGCCCAGGAGCTTGTCAGCTGTCTGGGCTGCAAGTGCACATTCCCGACTTTTGTTGAGCTTTCCATTCACGAACACACCCACAGCCCAGCCTGTACTTGTGCTTGGGGCTGTCCCAACCCAGGTGCAGGACTTTGCACTTGGCCTCATTGAACTTCATGTGGTTTACATGGGCCCACCTCTCAAGCCTGTTAAGGTCCCTCAGGATGGCATCATTTCCCTCCAGTGTATTGACTGCACCACCTAACTTAGTGCAGTTAACTGTTTTGTTTTCAAAGAATTCTACTTACAGACACTTTATAGGTTTAATTTTGATAAGATAGTAAGGATTTAATTTTATTTGGATAATCTTCTTTACTTGACAACATGGTTGAGGACTGAAAGACGAGATAATTTAAAATCTCAATGAACATTCGGAGGAGAAAAACAGTAATTTCATTGCAGAAAGAAAAAAATCAGGTACATATTCAACAATAGTTTTCAAATTAATCCTCATGAAAACCTGTTTAATTATTGCAAATAAGGAATTAGAGAGACTGTACCTATCTAACAAAATGTAACCTTTGAACTGAGATAATTTCCTGTCTTGATTTAATTAGTGAGATTCTGAAACCCATACATTAAAAAAAAAGCACACTACAAATACCAGCAGTCAAAGGGAGTTACCAAGAAATGCTTCAAACTTCCTTGCTCTTAAAAATCTCCTTACATCGCTACTTACAGGTGATATCATACATAATTAGTTGTGCAAACTGTCCTACTGCTGGCATCACAGTGGGTAGACTAACTGCTTAAAAAACATTCATAGCTTGTGACCTGAAAGCTTTCAGAAAACTTGCATAAAATTCAGCCTATGTTTTTCACTCTACCTCCACAGCCATGGAGAGCTAAACACATTTTAAAGAGACAGAAGGGATGGGAGAGGGACAAGTGTGGGACCAAGCGAAAAACAGCCCACAGATGAGGTGTGAAAAGCAGTTATTTTCAGTTGGAGCCATGGGGTGAGGTTTTACCATATTGTGCACTTAATATAATGGAAAGCAGTTAAATTGCAGCAGAACACCAATATGCTGTGCTAAGCAGTTGCTGATACAAAACCATGAGCTTCTCTCGGTATTGCTGCTCTTTGTGTGCATGAAGCCATCAGTGCCTACATGTGTAGCATTCTCATAAAGCTCCCAGTAAACCCTTAATGATCATCTGCAAGACTGTGAATAAATGGAAGGTCACTAAAGACCACAGGTGGAAGGCTAGCCTACAGTAAGATAGTAGAGTCCTTAAAGCCTTGTTTCTTACCGATACTTTTGGTTTTTTGGCTACCTTACCTTGAAGTACCCCCACCTCTCTCCCATTTTGGGAGCTTTTGACTACAAGGACTGAAGTTCAAAGAAGAGGGGTAGCATGTCCAGTTTGAGGGTTGCTGTGCCTTATCCTGCCTGGGTCAACCACAGATGTGCTACATGTGGGGCTACAGACACAGACTCTGTGACAGCAGAGGCAGCCAGCCCTGCTCTACCCCCTTCCTGCTCCTCCCACAGAGACAATGGGTGATGAGGCACAAGCCCAGCTTGACCTTACTACTCCCCTTCACTGGATCTTACAAGCTGTGGGATGCCTTTGCTCCTCTGGCAGCTGGCAGGGACCAGTCCTATCAGGGAGAAGCAACAGAGAACAAGAGGGGGAACACTACCCCTGTACCTGGAAAGATAACTCCAAGGTTTGGAGGACAAACATGAAAACCTCAACAGAGAAGTCCCTGGAGGTTGGTGGTCCCCTTTCCACACCTGAGAAAGTGTCAGGTGCACCCAAATGACTTGGGTTTACCCACAGAAGGAACAGTTTTAAAATAATGGCTTGGAAATTGTGCTGGTTTGAAAGTAAATCAGTGAGAGTGATGAACCCAACTCAAGAGAGATTACAAGTCAGAGTTACAATTTACTAAAAAGATTACAATAAATACAACAATACAGAGAAAATGGGTTTTAACCCCCAAAGACAAATGGATAACCCAGCACTCTGGGTCAAGAACAGAATGGTGTTCATTAGCCTCTGTGCTGAGCAACATGTGGTCCCCCTGGGGGCAAAGTAAAGAAAAGGAAACCTATTGGTCTGGGTGATGGTGAGCAAGAACAGAGTAAAAATTAAAATATCATCTCTTGGACTATTTGGTCTCCCTGGACTGGAGGCTTGCTTTGCAGCCAAGGATATCTCCTCATGTTGTCCTGTTTCATTGGCCTGCCATGTATGTCTTTGTTAGCCTTGATAAAAGGATAGTCTTCAGTATCCTCATAAGGCAGATATGAAAACATATTTATCTTCAACTTCTTCTCATCACAGAAATATAGTTCTCATCCTCACTTGAAGAAAGGGGCACTTAGCAAGACACCTTTCATTGGAAGGAGACCTGCAGGAAAAATCTGTTGCTGGAAGAGACACAGTGAGATTTTATCCTTTTAATGGACTTTAATTTAGAGTTCTTTCATCCTTCTCCTATTGCCATGTTGGTAGGTGCTGGCAGATATAAGTAGTGGGGTTTTCCCAACAGCCAGAGGCAGAAGGTGTCTTTCTTTTGGACAGCTAGTAGATTTCCCCAGAAAAGGGGAAAATGAAATGTCGTCAGTGACTAATTTCAGTATATCCGGATACTTGTATGCTAGTGTGGCACACGAATCTAGAAAAAGAAACCGCTGAGAGGGAAGTAAAACTTGGTACATGGTATCAGTAACATATGTGTGCTGTGGCTAATCATTGCATTGGTTTTGTGCTTGATCCAGAGGCTTCCATGACTTTGGCTGTACTCTATGGTTGGTGCTGTATCTAGGCAAGCTGCACTATGTGAATATTGCCAAAATACTGTCAAAATGCTCACTGGTAACTGCAGTGAGATAGGGTTTATCTGTAAAATGATAGTTATATATATACCAAATATTTTGAAATTCTAAAAGGAAAATAATTTAGACATTTTGTATTTCAAATTTTTATTGCAAAATTTTAGCTGTGTGAATACTTTAGAAGAGCAGAATGAATTGGTTTAAGATGCTGATTGTGGAACATATTTTTGAAGAAATGAAATTAATTTAATAAATAATAGTGACAGTTTCCTGGGATCTACCTGTAGAGGAATGAATACTTGTGCCCTCATTGTTTGTTGTCTTTTGGCCTTTCTAAGAAAGCTTTGATTTTTTTTAAAGCAGGATTTTGAACGTAGACTTTCAGGGAACCTTTAGCCCAATTCTATTTTCCTACCTTTCTCTTTGAAGGAGTCTGCTATCTCGTTTTTCCCACTAGAAACTTTATGACGTCCCTTATTATACATTCCAAGAAAGCCCATCTTCTGTTTGCTTTTATTTTTCTTAGACGCTGTTCTGAAGCTGAGTTACAAGTATAAAAATGGACGGCTTGGGAGGACAATACATTTTAACTCATGAAGCCTCAAGCATGAAATCAGATCCATCATGTTTTTGCAGGTATCTGATTTTTCTTAAGACACCAACAGAAGTTCAGCTGCTTTGAGATCTGCAGGGAGCTTTTGCAAACATACGGCTTCTTCAGGCTGAATGTACTGCTTAATCATGTGTTGTTGCATAACAAGCACTGATCTGCAAGGTTTGAAGAGAGCTTTGTCCTGTGTTGTGAACAAAAAATGTGTGGTCACCATAAAGGGCTACCTTAAGTAGTCACAGAGGCCATTAACAAGGCAGTGTAGCTCATCAACTTTCTACTGTCTGAGGTCAACCCACAATTTTATTTCAACGAGTATAGATGACTCAAATGAACTGCAATATGAACAGGTCATGAAGGTCAGAAACCTTAAGATGAAATGCCTTCCTTTTCTTTGCTCTTAAACACAGCTTTTTCTGTTGTTTGCCTTTGGGAATGTGTAGTTCCTTCTGAAGTAGTGTGTTACAGACCTCTATTTTGAAAGAGTAGTTTAAAGCAGGTGTACAAAAAAAACACATGCTGATTTGTGTCCCTCACTTGGAAACATTTCTCCTATTTTAAAGGTCATCAAATCTTCAAACACTGCACAAATTAGCTTTTAAAGGATGTCCAGGCATTTCTGTGCTACAGGAAGAAATGCAAGGAGGAAGTTTCAGGAAAAGAAAAAACAGTACACCTGAAATTCTGTATTTAAATCAAATAAGCTAAATCAGCTTATTTGCTGCATAGGTTAGTTGCTGAAAGTCATATGAATGTCCCACACGAAGAACCAAAAGGATATACATCGACCTTCACGTTTCATAAGCTTTAAGTATCCATGGAATTGCATGGGGCTGATGAAAATTCTTTTCTACCCTTAACATGCACAAAGGCTTAAAATAGTTGCTTTGAACCTGCAGGAAAGGATATGCTGTTTAAGAAATACTTTGGTTGTAGGTGACTTCATGAGAAATAGCTTTGATAACTTATCTGCATTGTTCCAATTAATATTCTAATGAATCTCAGGTATTTTAAAATGATTTAATACTTAAAAACCTAAGAAATAGATTGTGTAATAGCATCAGTCTGGATTTCGCTAGAGGAAAATATTTTCTGTGTAGCTATAAAGACACTGAGTAGTGATTCTGGGTAGCACCTTGATATACTAATCTTTTGTTTCTTATGCTGCAACAAATTTCAGTAGCTACATGATGATTTTATTCACCTGTGGTCTTCCCTTTGCCTGCCCTAATTTAAAGCAATTGCAAGTCTTAGACTAGAATTTTAATCTTAAATACAAAATAGTGCTAAGGTAATTTCCACTTATTAATTTTTTTCAGCTTTGTGTAGGACACTTGGCTAGGTCTGAATATGTTCCAAGCCTTAATTCTCATAGTACTTATTGATGTTTTCATATTGCTCAAAAGGTCAGTGCAAATGAAGAAATTAATATCTAGGATCTCCATGAAATCATGAATCTGCTTCATGCAGGTAGAAGTAACATGTAGAAAAGTTTCCTGGCAGAATACTCTATACCTGTTCCCTGTTTTTGAATGTCTTAAAGCTTTCTGATTCCACTAAATTGCAGTTATTTCTCAGTTTTCCAGGTTACTACTAAGTAGCTTTTCTCAAAAGTAAAACACATGGTATCTTCAGCTCTCTAAAGGTCCGTATCTGTCTACCTGTGAAGACAGGCTGTGAAGTAATGAGTAAGCAACCTCATTTTTATTCAGCCAATCAAAAAATTATTCCTATCTGTCAATAACTTGTTCAAAACAAGCTTAATCTCTCTTAAATCTTAATGAACTCTTTTTCCTTTGCCAATTTCCCTTTAAGTTTATATGCACTACTCATCTCTCTGTCTACTAGAAGAATACTGTTAAAACTGCTATAAAACTAGCATTATTAGGTATTTTAACTTTGAAGATATAATGTTCCCCGTCAGTAAAGACTGCAAAGAAAAAAAGTCATTTATGTGCTACGGGCTGTACAATTGTTAATAATTGCAGGTTGTTAAAAGTACCTGCAAAATTACATGTCTGTAATTGCCTTAAATGATCTTTATAAATATTAAGAGATCACTCTATTTTCTATGTCTTAATTTGTTCAATTATACCAAGGAAACAGGCATAATGATAGTCTTTGAAAATGCAAGCTCATTGAAAAATAGGCATGTAGTTTAATTTTTTTGCTAGTTTATAATGTGTGAGCTCTGAGACACACACTAGGGTCTGCTGTATAAGGAACAGGCTATTATGAAGTTTCCTTTGAAATCGGAACGAAGTTTATCTTGGTTTCAAGTGAATTTATTTCTCTCTACTGATTTTTTTCTTTGGTCTTTAAGTTTGATCTTGATTTTGGAGCTTCTATATACATCTTAAATGAAAATACCTCTAAAGCTTTTCTGTTCTAACCACCTCATGCCAAGTGATAAAACAAGGATATCTGTGCAGCAAAAAATGTTAACATTTAGGTTTGGGTCAGCGAGACATGAGAGTTGCTGTAGGAATATCCATTTGGCACTGACACCTAGCATGGTATCTCAGGTTGTCAACACGTTTGATTAACGGATTTGGTAGCAGGTGGGAGAAGAGATCACTGAGGGCTGAACCAGCTCGAGTCGTTTGTGGTGCTGTCCCAGGGAATGTGTTAGCAGCACACAGTACACGATAGGTTTTTAGCCAGTAGCAATAGAAATTCTCAAACTTAAGACAGTGTTTGGGTTAGGGTTTTTTTTTTTTTTTTTTTGAGACACTGTCAGAACTTGCAGGTCAATTTGGTGTTTATGTGGAGATGCCTTAAGGGGGTGACACGTTCACTGGGTATAGAGGAAGTGGATGCCCAAAGAAGATCTGATGCTTTGGTAGGTTCAGTGTGCAATTAGAAGAGCTGGGCAGGAATTAGGCTTTTCTGATGCAAAATTTTTTACTTGTCTTCAGTGGCATTGATAAATGCTCACAGTTTGTGGGACTGCTTCCTCTTGTCCAGTTAATGTGAAACAGATCAAATGGCAGTTCCTAGTATCACAAAAGAGAAGGAAAACTAAGCCTGGTTTCCTGTGCTTTCATTATTTGAAAATATTCTGCTCTTCCTCTGACATGGTAATTAAAAAACACAGCAAGATCTAAGGCACTAAATATGGACACAATGACATATACATATTTAATAGGGACCTTAGCTTATAAATAGTCACTAACAGAAACTTCAGTGGTGGTGGTACTTGGTGGGTGAGTCAGTTTTCTCTAAAGAGTATATCTTATGTACAATTCAATAGGCCCCAAAGTATCTGAGTTAGTATAAAAGGTAACACATAGAATCTGGATGGCACATCCAGACAGTATGTTGTCTTTTTGTCTGCACCTTCCTTTTCTTAATGTCAAATACTGAGCAGTGAATGTTTTTCTATAGTTGTCATCTATTACGATTTTAAAACTTTTTTAGTTAAATATTTGCACACCCTAAGCACATACTGGAGGTCCTAAATTTAATGCCATCACAGCATTGAATGCATTGTGAAGGGTACTTGGATACTTCCCAGTTTGCATGTTCACACCATGCAATGCTCTGTTCAAAAGAGTAGATCACATGTGACGTGGGTAGAATGAGCATAGTAGTTTGGGTTTGAAGCACTTAAATGCTTAATAGACAGTCTTTCTTTTTCAGGTGCTATTTCAAGGCTTCTGTCCTTCCAGGCAAACTGCTGAAGTTATTAACTTTGTATATTTCTATATTTTTATATTTCTATATAGGCAATCCTTTCACCTATGCTAGGTTCTAGAAACAAAGTAAGAAAGCACTGTAACCACTGTGTCAGACCTGCTGCTGGGTAGGTTGGGGTGAACAGTGCAGCTTCTCCAGAAAGACATGCCCAAGGCTGGGGTGAGCCACTGAGGAGAGGTGGGGAAAGCAGTTTGAATGCCTCCATGATAACCTGATAAATAGCATAGCCTTCTAAAATCCTAGCCTAGGCAAAGTGTTTGAAATGAGCTAACTGCTGTCCCACAGAATTACATTAATAAGCAGAAATTTATTCTGGTTGAAAGATTGTATCAGGACTCCTATCAAGGGCTAAGACTGTGGTTGCTGTACCCTCTGATGTTTTATGTGAATACAAAATCTTATGAATTCAGTAAATGTTTTGTAAATAGATTTGGTCTAATAGCTTTTGACATTTCTTGTGTGCAAAAGGAAACAATTAAAATAATTGTACTCTTGTTCATTTGATTTTTGTCAAAATGTTGATAATAGGATTAGTGTGGGCTGCTGCTGCTGGGTTTTTGTGGAACAGCATCACTCGCTTCAGTTCAGCATAGCTTGTTTCTTACTCTCCTAGCAAATGGTTAGAGCACTAGTCACTGTGTTCCTTACCCTCCTAGCAAATGGTTAGAGCACTAGTCACTGTGTTCCTTACCCTCCTAGCAAATGGTTTGAGCACTAGAGTCATTGTGTTTCCAATGTTCTGTAATGAACAAGCAAGTGCTACGAGAAGTTTGTAATTGTGATGTTACACTGGAATACAAGCTTGTACTGCTCCTTGTGCCAGTTGCTGTTATGTTATTTGATGTGAATGCATCCCTTGCCTATTTCCTTAGTTCTTGAAACGCAAATAATTTGTTTTACTTAATTGTTTCTATAATTTATAAACTGTAACAGTTGCATCAGTTGGACGGCTGGACAGGTAGAGAGGTTGAGGTGGAAATCTAGTATCAAGATGTAAAACCAGTGTTGTATGTAACCTAGTGCATAAGCAGGTTTTATTCCAGAAAAGCTGGAGGCTGCTGCTAAACACAACTTCATAAAAATATGCTGGATAGAAAGATCAAGAGAACTACAGAACTGAGGCTAATCCTGTATATGAGACTTTGTAGTGGACAGTAAAGAATATAACAGATAGAAAAGTGTGTATAAAATGGGGAGAAGTGTTGCAAGTCAAGTTGGTCCTCAGATCCCCTCAGGGGACCCTGGTAGATTAAATGTGATGGTAGGGGTCAAGGTCAGCCAAGTGGGGTGTAAGGGAGAAGGCAAAGGAGATGGACCAAAAGAAGAAACTTGAATTCAGTATGAAGAGAGGGATGCCTTCCTACTTTAAAAAAGTTTTGGCTGTTATTGTGGGTTCCCGGAGGATGTTGATATGGTGTAAATAAGAAAGCAAATGGAACAAAAAAGGAAAGAGAGAAGCATATTTTCTATTTACTTTTCTGTTCATCTTATTACATATCCTGGTCTTGAATGTTATGTGTGGTTTTAGCCCCGATTGTCTCTGTCTTGGTAAATAAGAGACAACTTTAAAAAGCTGCAGAAAAAGGCAATTTTCATAGAATCAGTAAAATTCAAACATAAAAATTAAATTATGAATGGCATTGAGTACCTTCGTGGAGTCTAACTATATAGATGTAGCTGTTTCAGATATAGCTTTCCTAGAGCTAGTGCTAGATAACTGTTTTCTTGGAAGGAAAGGTGCACATATCAGCCATCATTCTGTGTTTGTATACATTCTATTCTACATACACATGCTATACTGCTAATATTAATTTTAAAGTTTGTTTGCTGTTGCTGTTATAGAGGTGCTCAACTGGACCCAATGCAAAAGTTAGTATGGGCTTACAATGACCATGTGAGCTGTAAATAATTTATCTGATTAAGTTGACTAAACAGTCCTTGAAACTTCATAAAAATATTTTTGTTCTTTGTGCTGGCTGTCTGATAGCAATGTGGAAACTCTTCAAATGCTAAATTCTTGTTAATCTAGACTTGACTAATGAGTGTGAAGCAAAGCAGTGTTCAGACTGCTCTAATTTGAATGAGTCATCATAGCCAATTTGGCATAGCCACTATGCAACAGTCCTGCACTGGAAATTCAGATACTGATGTCAAGCTTCCTTTATTTGTGGATACTTTCAGACAATGCTGAATCTTTCTCAATCTGACAGTTAAATTACTACTCTTTTCCCCCATGTCTTTGTGGCAGTAGAATGTACTTAATTAGATCTATTATAAATGGTGAAAAACTAAATTATGTCAGGAGATCTGGTATTAGATCAAGATCTTAAAAGCATAATTTTTAGATATTTCTTTAGGTGATTGGAACCAGTAACTTTTTTTCCTTTTTACAAGATGTCAAACTTGGTACGTGGCAATAAATCTATTGGACAGAATACTGGCTCATAAAAAGCTGGGGTCTTAAATCTTCTATGTGAATGGCAGCCAATATAATTGATATATGACATAGAAAAGCTGTACTGTGGTCCACTATCTGAATTTATTCAGTAAGCAAATAGAAACAGTTGCATTTGAAAAAGGTTTTCTGGCGGGCAAGAAGAATATAAACCATGGAGACTGTGAACTCTGTTTTGCTCTAAATGATTACAGTGACTTGGGGGTTATTCCAGTCATGTATGTTCTTATGTGTCTTCTAAAATGCAGAATTATCCCATGCACTAGGGATCTGACTGGAATGATTCTTGTGAGCTAATAATGCACAGACTGGTATTTGCCTTGTAATGCTGTCGTGTTTTGTTGCTATGCAAGAGAAAGCAGCAACTTGCTAATTTAAGTCTAACATTCAGATACCATTCTTCTTTTGTTCTTAACATAGGTCCTTGACTAATCAGGCACAGTCGGATCATTTGACTTGGCTGGAAGTTCCTATAATTTACTGGCTTCTTAATTTAGTGCTATAAAACTGCATAATACTAGCACTTGTCTCATGAATGTGTAATATTTCATAATTATTATATTTGATTTAAATATGATAAATCTTTTAATTAAAGTTTTCCAATGAAGGCAATGTGAGAAATAAAAACAGTTTGTGTGGAGGAACTGTTACTGAAGGGTTTGTGTGGCTCTTCTGCCTGCTGGGATTAGGTAGCACTTGTCAAAATTGTTAGATTAAAATAAGGCAGCGATATCTGTGATAAGCCAAATCTTTGAAAGCGGGTTTCTAATAATAACTTGCCCACTTCTGTGTTCCCTAAACCATTGGTTAATGATGGGGGTTTGGAAGCACAGTTGTTTATGCACTGCTATTCAACTTGAGCTATGGGACAACATGTGATTAGTATGCCTGTGTTCACCTCTGGCCTTGGTTACTGTCTGAGCAATTTCATGATAAGAGAGAAAGTTTTTAGGACCAAATAGCTGGTGATCAAACAAGTTCTTAGGATGATCTCAGACTCTGTATGGCCTGTGGTTGTGTTAATCCAAGTTTTCATTTGAAACTAGGCCTCATGTTTTGAGTTAAACACCTTCTGATTACTCTGAAAGAACACAACCTGAGTAACTGGGATGGCGATTAGAATGAAGAAGTTTCACAAAAACACATAAGAGCAAATAGTATGCATTTATCTGCTTACCCCATAAGGATAATTAAATCTGCTTTTGAAATTGGGAAAAATATTGGAATCATAGAAGGGTTTGGCCTGGAGCTGTCTCTAGGCTGACAAACATCTACCGTGTCTTCATAAAGAAGATGCTCCAACCCTCTGACTTTTGTGACCCTCCTGTGGACCCCCTCTGTAACACGTCTGTCCTGTACTGAGGACCCCAGAACTGGATGTAGTACTCCAGGTATGATCTCACAAGAGCAGAGGAATGTACAGGGAGAGGAAGGGGGGAAGGAGTTTGGTGTTTCAGACAATCACCTGCCAGGCTACTAAGTGCAAGAATAATTCTAAATGCATGGTAAATGCTGCAGTATGTCCTCTTACCATTAAGACATGTAGATTTTCTCTTGATATGTGAACAGCTGAATTAAATGAACAATTAAATGAAGCAATATCATTAGGCTCCAAATATTTTCCCTTTTATTCTTAGTTTCTGGCATTTCCCCTATCCATTTGTCCATAATTAACTTATTTGTTTAAAATTCAGTAGGTATCTAGGGATTTAAAAACCTAATGTGTCCTTAATCATGGTCAGTAATTTTAATCCTATTCTATTTGCAAGTGGGAGAAAAATGCAACTGCAAATTAAATTGACAAGAAGAGTTTGCCTCCTTTCTCCTTTCCTTCCAGTTATTAGACCTTAGCCTATTGCTCTCTTCTCTCCTGGATCAGGTCACCTATATGTTAAATGGAGAAATTATCAGGGTCAGTTTTGCATGTACATGTCCACGTGTGTGAGGTGTGCTTAGTTTAACATGGATTACTTTCCCAAAGTTAGCTGTAGAAGTGCAGGGGAAGGAGTGAAGGGGTGAAGATGAGTGAGTGGGACAGCAAGTGGGGAAGGCCTCTTCCCAGGGTTCATGTGTTTTATCCTGACCAGAAATGTTTGTATTGCCCATGCAGTGCTCAGTGTGACATGTCCTGCCAGTTTTCCGCTATTAAATGACAGTGACCAAGGGTTAACTTTTCTTCTCATTGCTTCTCATCCTTCCATCATTTCTGCATATCTCAGGTCTGCAGGTTGTCACGTGCAGGAATATTAAATATGACCGAGTATTACCACCTGTGCTGGGACCCTTTTAGTAGGACAAGCATGATTTTCCCTGGCTTTTAGTAAAACTATCTCCAGTTAATATATCTCATACTCCAGTTAGATAACAGAGTGTTGTCTGTACCACATAGTCTTTATGATGAGAAGCCTTACTAAGAGCAAGGTGGTATTTCTGAAGTGCGTGTTTACCTCCAGGAGATGGCAAGTATGTGGTCTTCAAGCAACCTAATTATTTGGAACCTGTTGTTGCTACCCATGCTATCCATTTCCACTGAGCTGAAGTTCCTAACTCTTGCCTCCCATTTCTTTTCCTCATGATACTGAAGTTTTTTGTGGTCATTGGGATATTGAAGCATTTCAGTAAATCATGGTGTGAAGTCTAAGCTGTCTGTTCTAAAACGTGTAAATCACATCGTTCTGTGTTTAAGGGATCTGTTACACAGTGAGGATAGATACTGGTTCAATTAGGAGCCCTTTCTATAGGGATCTAGGAGAAAGCACTGACAGGGTATTTTGGCTGTGTCCTACAAAATAGGTTTTGGCCTTTCTGGAGGTCATTTAGGCTAAAAAATAAGAGAGTAACAGTAAAAGCACAGGTCTTCATTTAGTAAAGAGGTGAACTTAATGTATCTGCAGTCTCCCAAAGGGCTAACAAGCTTACTGAGTAAATAAAAGGATGTTTAAATTTTGGTGTAAATCTACTTAAGTCTTCCAGAATGGGACTGGGACTACCATTTACCAATACATGAAGTTAAAAATGCAAAATGGGATAGCAACTTGGGGATCTCTGGAGGTCTTCTAGTCCAGAGCCCTTCTCAAAGCAGTGCTGATTTCGAAGCTGTCTTCTGCTTTCCTACCATTCTTTCTGGAAGTGATCAGTGGGACTAAGCATAACTTAAAATTGTAAACCTCTGCCTTCAGATAGGAGGGGCTCTTTCATAAAAATAGTCCTAAAAACATTCACAGGCAACATTTTGGGGTCTCTAATCAAGATGGCAGAGTTCTGACTTGTCAACAAAATTTTTCAGATTTACTTCTGAGAAGAATTTTTAATTACTAATCATTTCAAAGAAGTCTTGAAAGACTTTTCCTTCTTTCTATGAATCAATAACGAATTTGGAAAGAGACTCTTCCACATTTTATGATCAGATGTTTTCCATGCTGCTAACAGCTGCATCTCTTCATGCACACCCAGCAGATAGGATACAAGCATGTATGCTTTACATGGATGTCAATCCATGGCTGTCATTACAATGAATGCAAGCTCTAGTGGAAGAAGTTACAATGAACTACCAGTATACACATTTTTAAGTGACAGCACATGTATGCAATGAAGTCTGTGGTAGCTTGTGCATGTTGTGTGTTAAGGAAGTTGCTTTCAATAGACAAATAGGTGCTTTAATGACAGAAATGGAGCAAAGTATCTTGAAACCAGATAGGGAGACTGCAACAGCTGTTAAACTATTTCTTAAAATGCACCCTTACTACTATGGAAGAAATGCAAGACACATGGTGGGACTGCAGCCACTATTTATACACAATCCTTCAGTCCCAGGAGAAATTTCTTTCATTTATGAATATTGAAGCTTTAAAAAATAAGCCAACATATTTTATGCGTTACAGTGATGTACTCACAGTTGTGAATGTGTACTATCATTGTGTGGTAGATGCTAATCCTAGATTTAAAACTTTTTCTTTCAGGGTGGAAACACATTCACATCTGGAGCTCACTAGAAAGGGGCATTGAGAGTTGTTTGGCAACTTGGATACATAATTATTTCAGTACTGGAAGCATGTGCCCCTTACTTTTACAGGAGACCCAGTAAAAGGGCACAGTACCTCAGACTTGATGCAGATAAAGCTCATGTAGATGCAATGAAATATCTTTTATTGCTTTATTGAGTATCAATAGTATAACTGACATTTATTAAATATGTAAAATGTTATAAATATTCATATCTAAAAATTTCTGTTCTCTGTAGGTAAAAATTGACATTTTAATTTGACCAAATTAAGACCAAGCAGTGAAAGTACACTAGTAAATATTTTTTTCCAGGCAAAAATATAGTGGTTTAGGTATTCTTGTTATATGTATACCTTACTTTCAGAAGATACAGGTATTTCAGACAAAGCAAGGCTATTTGGAATCCTGCTAGAAAGACATGGATGGGTTTCTTTGAGAGCATTTCAGAAAGGAAAACTGACTATTTTGGGCCATCAAAAAACCATGGGATTTGCATGTATTTTGGGCACTTGCATATGTCCTCTTCCAGACATAATGTTTTTTGTAAAACTGCTTGGAACTGCCTTTTAAAGCATATCTTCATTCTAGATTGTTGCTCCAAATACGTTTAAGTAACTGACTTCTGGATTTTCATTCTAATTCTCTTTCCTCTGCCATGTCTGAGTGGTCCAACTAGACCTTTTTAAAATATAACGTCAGTATTACGCTGATGTTGATATTTCTTTTTATTTTCATAGTTAGTATTACAGATTTACCTTTTAAAACCTGGTCTCTTTGGTAACAAGTGTTGCAGACAAGTGGGAAAATTGGCATTCTGCTTACAAGCAAGGGAAGACTCTCCAGGAAGTATATTTTGGTGTTTTAAGTAAGATATTCACAAAATAACACATACACGTTCTTCCAAATTTTAGGCTGTGGTTTATAGGAAGTAGTAATTTGCACTTTCCTGGATTGCAGAAATATAGTCAATCCTGGATCTCAGCATGCCTGCAGAAAGTAGGCATGCATCTGTTAGCTATCTAAAATCCTATTTTAAAACTTCAAGGAACCTCCAAGTAAATCTTAAAGTTTTGTCAAGCTTCTGTGCTTGTTGTGTGCACTGCGGTCCCTGAAGAGAGAAGGCTACAGGGTCACACCTGTTCCTTGGAATGAATCGTATAATTTATGCTCAAGTGGCTTTGGGGTCACAATACAGAGAAACAAAATCCCCAAAGGAGAGAACAGATTCTTTCATCTGCATGATCTAAACAGGTGTTGCCACCTTTTATGCTAGCTGCCAAATCTTGGCAGAAAGCAATGCTAAGGAATAGAAGACAAAAATAAGGTAATAGTACGTTGTCCCGAAACTTGTGTTTCACTGGTTGATTTTCATTCCATGTGGGACTTGTGTAAGTGTATAAAGAGGAAGGAGATGTTGTTCTGTTTGCAGTATACTTTTCTGACACTTGGACATACTGAGTGTTTGTCTTGAGTTGAATAATCATGCTAGACTGAAGAGTAAAGGGTAGAAAAATACTGTATACATTTTTGAGGGGGTCACCAAACCAGAACTGAAAGATAAGGTATTCCATATGGATTTGAACTAAGAGAGTGCTACCTACCTTGGTTTTGTTTTCAAAGTTCAAAGATACAGTTAAAGGCAAGAGCTTGGCACAGAAACTAAAATTCTATGAAGGGGTAGGTTCTGAAACAAGTTGGTGTAACAGGTCTTCCTTAGTTTCAACAAAGGGTTTCTGCCTGAATTATTGGTTAGAAGTACTGGAGTAACATGGGTAGCAAAATAACTTGTTTACAATATGCATTTTTGAGGAATTGAAGACACTTCTTTTTGATCACCGAAACAGCAGTTCAAATCCTGAAGAACAAGCAAATGTGGTATTAGAGAGATTTAGATCTTTTCCACTTGATGTACATGAAATTCTTAAAGGAGAGAGGAAAAAATAACTCTATTCATGTAAACCGAAAAGAGACCTAACCTGATTGTATGGTTAACTTTTCAAGACAGAATTTGAAATTGACATGAAAAAATCGTAAAAATATATAGAATAATAGAAAAAGTAGATAACTTTTATTACTACTGCTGATATCTACTACAGCGCAAATAATTTGATTTTCATGTAAACCTTGTTTCTTTTTTTAAGGAAAAAAAAGGCCTTTATCTGTAATTGAGTTGAGTTGGTAACATGATCGCTAGTCTAGAGCAGATGTTGAGGAGCATCATGATTCCTTACGTGGATTAGCTGAGACAAAATGACAGCTACAGCTTATCCCTTAAAGAAGATGGACAGAAGACATACTTTTTCAGGCCAGAGTAGACAGGCCAAGATGAGTATGTCAGTACCAGTGTACTCTGAGAATGGGCTAAATGTCAGATTGTTGGGAGAGGAAATGGCTAAGGGTGTGATGGGAATGACATGCGATGAGAGTCTCAGCACTTCACCTGGGCTTGTGGTTACAGCTGTCCTCTCCTGAATCGCTATTTTCTTGACTCAGTTGGATGAGAGGCTTAAGCTAAATTAATGTGTGGCCCAGTAAGTTACAGGTGTTTTTTGTGTATAATGAGGGTACACTTCTGGTTTTGCCTATCAACAACCCAGGTGTGCTTTCTCCATGGCAAGCCCACTGATTCTAATGAGGGTGAGCAGAATGTATGCTGAACTTGAATGAAAAAGTGAAGAAAGAGAAATTAATCTGCCAATAAGGGAATATGTTCCCTTAGGAACCAGGTAGCTTAATCACAACTAGGAAATCAAACTTGACACCTTCATTTTTGTGAAACTTGATGTGCATCATAAAGTTTATGCCTGATTAATGTTCCAAGCTGAGGTGACACGGAAACCTGTTCTGCATGACACTGCAAACAAGATTGTGGGCTTCTGAGAACTGAAGTTTCTTCTCCTGTCTAATATTATTTTAGTGACTAAGCAGAATAATCTAATAGAGGTCTGCATTTGATAGGAATACTAGAAACCTTTGATATGGACTCAAAATTTTGCACACTAATTAAATATTATGTCCACACATACAGATTTGTTTAAACTTGTATCCCAGATTTGGAAACTACACTCTTCTGCTTCCCAGGTCATAACTTCATTTATTATTTTGTAGAATTGATTCCACAGAACAGAAATTTGACATCAAACTTGCTCCTCAACAGTTCTCATTAAAAAAGAAGGCATTATAAACTAACAAAACAGCCTTTGAAATAAAGCAGTGATGCAAATCTAAAACCTGAGTGCCATATGTAGCCACCTTCAATTGTTGTTTTATGTTGCCATTTGAAATATGTTCATGAAAGACAGGAGGAAAATGAAATTTGTAGTTATCCTGGTTAATTGTGGAGTTGATTAGGAAACTGTCAACAAATGATGACTCTCAAAAACAACCTCCATCCGTTTGTTATTTTGAAAGGTTGTTTACTTCTCTTATTTCAAAAATATCAAAACTACCGTGGTTTCCTCAAAAGCAGTTTCATAATAAAAGACTCAAATTTTTTTTCCAGCTGAATTAGGTGAAGCTGTCACATTATACTGGAGTGCATCCAAGATTTAGGTTATCCATGAGCTGTCTACCCAAGCTGCACTTGCAGTGCTTGGAAAGAACGCATTGGTCTTCATGGTGAATGAAAGGAAATGGACTTGTGTACTTGGAGACTGATGTTTGTTTTGGTTGTGTCTTTCCCCCTGTGGAGAGAATTGGTTTGATGCTGTTCTGGATAAAAGAAAAAACTTTCATCAGGCTGCAAACTCTGCTTTTGAGAGGAGGTAACTGATAGGACTGAACACACAAAATCTGGAGACGATAAAAGTTGCTATGTGGTTGGTTCCCAGACTTGTAGACTTCAGATATTAGCCATTCCAAGGCTTGACATTCGACCAAAGTTTTCTCTAAATGTCATGTCACTGTCTTGGTACACAGAGTTCACCTTATTAATAATACATTTGAAGAGCTGCCATTTCCATCTTGAAGTACTTCCTCTAGGGGGGAAAAACTCTGTGGTTATGAATTGGCAAAATTCCCAAATGCATAAGTTTGTATGAAAAAAGTGTATGAAACCCTAAGGGATTGCTTTGACAAGATTTTAACATTATTGATAGTCCTGATGTTCTCTCATAATACTGAATATGCATAGGTTTTTTTTCCCCTTTCTGTTTATTGAAACTGTTTAGCATAACACCTTGGCTTAACTCACTAGATTTAGTGTAGAGATGTAACCAGAAAGAACTCAGTTGCTCTGGTAAGTTTGCTGTCACAAAATAGAGGTAAAGGTTGCAGTTAATGAATGACCTGAAGTTTGGACTTTCAGTCTTGCATCTCTTACAGACTTTTTTGAAAGGGTAAAAAGTAGGAGAAGAATCAAATCAGCTGCACCCTTCCATATGGATCACATAGCAGGTTTTAAACAAACAAGAAAAATGGGTTTTATAGTATATAATTATATAATAGATTATATAATTATATATAATAGTTTATATAATTATATATAATATACTATATCATAATATTTTGGTATCCTAGAAAAATATATTGAGACACCCCCCCTCTTCTGCTCTGTATAATTAAATGTTTTTCTCCCTGCCAGTCTCTCTAAGAAATCTCACAGGATGATAGAGGATGAGTAGGGTAAAGATTAAGATTTTAAATGCATTGTCTTTAAACTTAGAAACTAATTGGATTCAATTTTTTTTTTCTCCAGTTGCTTCCAGCTCTTAAACTCTTAGTAATATTTCAGTTCTTCTGAATGTTCTCACTGAAAAAGTGTTCAAAGACAGTTTACCGTGAATTAAATAGTTAACATGGAGGCATTAGTTAAACTTTAATATTTTTGCATTATTTGAAATTCTTGATCCTTCTGATAGATTAGCATCAGAATTGAAACTTATAAATGGTTTCAAAAAAAGTCTTCCTTGCCTTGTTTGAAAAGGTTTATATAGAGGTTGGGGTGAAAATTATGTAACATGATCCTGGTTCTCCTAATACTGTTGGATTTCTAACTGTCTATAGACAATTGTTTTAGGATGGGACAGAAATAAAAACTCAGAGGAAGTCTGAGGAAAGCACTTCTGGGAACTATTATGCAAGAGCAAAACAGGTATTTGAAAGTTTGCCTATTACATTGTAGGCTTACTATGTTGAAATCAATAGAAATCTATATTCCTTGTGTGCTTCTTGAATTTGCATAAAACATCAGTTTATGAACCTAGGGAAGCACTGGTCCTACTGACCCATTCTAGGATGGTGCACTGGTATAAACAGTCTTCCTCTGTTTCTTGCAGTAGGTCAGACATAATTATTGAATTTTCTACTTATTTGTTACAAGTTCTTCTTTTGCATTATACAAAAAATCTTCAATGCTTCATCACAGTGGGTGTAACAAATATTTTAGAGAAAGCTGGAAAATAGGAGAGGCTTTGAACTATATTACATCATTTTGTTCTTTGGGAATGGCCATCAGGATTTGCATTTTTTGCAGAAGTGAGGATAAACTATTAATAAGCAAAGGTATATGAACAAAATTATATATTATTAATCAACTTTTGATATAGAGCATTTCATCTCTGCCAGCTTATGCAGCCCACATTTAAACTAATACCTTGTTTGAGGAACTGCTTATACTAAAAACAGAATTTTATTCTATTCTTGATGTCTTAAGTACCCCCGACTGTGTGATTGACAAGACTATATCTGTGTTACCATTTTGGGTTTGCAATCAGATTTTAGAAACATTAGCATTTATGCAGAAGTCATCATACTTACCAAGGTTTTCTTAGGTGCTTGTGAAGCATTAGCAAAACCCAAAGCAGCACGTTTATATGGAAAGAGATACAAGACTTTTTTTTTAGGCTTAGCTAAGGCACTGATGTGGAATCCAGGAAATGACCACTAACTACAATGAGAAGAACATGTAACTATTGATCTATGCAGCTTCCCAACAGCCTGGAGAGACACAAACAAGTGCAAGTTGTGGGACTCTTAGCAGCTATACTCCGTGTTGAACCAGGCTGGTAAGGAGAGGCTTTTGAGCACAGACACATGGAGGAAACTTGTACTAGAAGGAAATGTAAGCACTGTTGAGCAAGATTCAAAGGTCTCTCGTGTAGTTGCCAGGTAGCTTTGCCATAATACATCAGATAATGATTAAGCTGTTAGGGAGAAAAACATCACCAACAACATGGGATTGGTTTTATGTTATGTCCACACTGGCATTCCCTGTGTAGCTCTCAAGATCAAGCTGTAACTTTACAGACAGCCAACCTGATAGTAAGATCCACTTAGTTTTCTAGAGCTGGCAATCCAACTGGAATGTACCTCACTTGAGAATCTACAAGAAAGAGAATCCAGTGGTTTGATGAGTATAATGCTTCAGATGGCAGTGTTGCACTTTTAGCTACCTGCTGTCCTTGCCAACTCTGTGTCCAAGAAGGTGGTTAGATAAAAGGGCAGGGAAGATGTAAAAGTCTGTGGGAAGGCTCTGTCTGGTCAGCTGTCTTGGTTGCTCTGGCATGAGCCTGAGGCAATCCTTGCTGGAGCATATACCTAGACACCTTCCCTCTGGTAGCCCTGACCTCACAGCTGCCAGCTGCCAGAGTACGGGCTTATGATGATGCTTGAGTCCCCTTTGCTGTCTGCAGATCTGTGTACTGTTTCCCAACCTGCTGTCTTCCTCCTTTTCACCACTTCTTGCATGGGAATTAAACATAGTTCAGTAGTCTGTCTGTGCTGTGTAACCACTCTCCTTTTCCTATCTGAAAAGGAACAATACCATTTAGTATTGAATCATTTCACCACTTTCTTAGTTGGCCTTATGTTAGAAACTGACCATTTAAGCATTTTTCTACCTGCTTTGAAGTGGTTAGATTCTATTTTTAATAATGTACCCTTGGATTCCTACTGAACTTTAAATTAACATAGTATTTTCCTGCAGGGTTATAGGCATTTTTATTGTTAGAACACAGAAATGAGACAAAATATGTGCCATGATCTTCATATCAAGTAATGTTATGACACCCTTTATATGCCATCATTTTCCTTGGAGATGCATTTCACTTGATCAAATTTGCTTTTTCAGCAAAAAGTGGATAAACAAGACAATACAGAAGTTTTAGCCAAATGTAGCAATTAAAAAAACCCCCTGTTTCTTCTATTATTTCTCAAAATTTGAAATTCCTGATGGTGATATAAAAATAAGAATCTCTTCATTTGTAGACAAGGATGTGGTTGAAGCTTTTTTCCAATTGGTTTAATTTGCTTGAACTTGAATTTAATGTACTTGTGCTAAGTACTATAGAATATAGCTCTCCAACCTTGCCTTCCAATTTACTGTCTTCATGACTCACAACTTTTTTGTTTGCTGAATGCTAATAACATTTCATTTGAGATTAGATGGAGAGTATGTGGTGCTTACCCTTCATTTATGTTTCCTTTTCCTGTGTTATTTTTTGGCTATACCAGTAAAGCTGCTTTCTGTGCTTGTATCTGTAGAGAAAACTTAAGCATTCTGTCCAACAATGAAAGGAAAATTCTGTTGTTACTTGACCACTATTGTCATTGCTCATACATGAAGTACTTCAGCGGTTATCTGCATTATATTCTTAAAAGAAATTCAAGCTAGTGAAGTTCATGAAGATAGAATTATTCTGATGGATAAAGTCAACTTCTGCACTTTACTGTAAGTGCAGTGTAAGGTAAGGGGTGCAAAATTATCCTTTTGTAAAGAGCCAGAATGGTTACAGTGAGGACAACAAATTGCTCATTAAAGATAAACCAGTTAATCAAGCATGTTGCCATTTTTTAAACAGAAAAATAAACCTAATTTCGGCATGTAGGTACCTGGACATCTGTGTACTTCCTTTCCATGTTTGAAAGTAGATAGGTTATTAATTGATTTTGGTTTTCTGATCTAAGTATTTTAAACAGTTCTGGAAAGAATTCATAGGAACATAAGCAACTGGAAGATAACCATGGAAGTTTCTCTTCTTTTCCAAGTTGCTTAAATGATGTAAATTTTTATCACATGTGTAGGAATAATTGCTAGGTTTTTATCCCATAACTGACAAATAATGAAACAACTGATGCTTTTCTACTTTGAAATGGGCAGATGGTGTGTTATACATCTAACTGTGACTGTGGTGTGGGAGACTTTGTTTTGGGTTTGTGGTGTGGGGTTTTTTTTAATTAGAAACTAATACTTTATACAAGGGGATAAACAGGATTGGTGTTAGATTTCACTTTTATATAACAGCCATTGCTTATATGTCTTTGCCTGTATAGCTGTTGTGGCTTGCTTTGACAGCTAATGAAACTGATGCAGTTGCAAAGGAAATGAATGGGAAAAAAATTCTGTGTGAGGATTTTTTTATATGAGAATTTATTATTAGCTTCTTTGCTCTTGAAATATGGCTAGAGTCTGAGAATCAGGCATTTCTTGCAAGGCTATGATATGCTCTGTTAAATTGTAAAGCCTCACATTTACTACCTTTTGAGAGTGCTTTCTTGCTGTTTTCAGGGGGCCCTGTAAGTCAGCAGGCGTAGGAACCCTCATTAGTAGAATCAAGTAATTTGTTACTTTGATTTTTGTTTTGATGCATCCTTACAAGTTTCATTTGACACCAGTGAAGGCTTTTTAGTTGTGGCAAGGACTGAAAGGTTCTGTTAACTGCTCCTTATTGATTTTTGGAAGTGTGCAATAAGTATAGGTGGAGTCAAAGTATTTGTGGAAATATGCGCTAGTGAAAATCTGGAAGAGACCTGTAGTCTGAGGACATGAGGAAAATTAATTGAAAGATATCTTCAGCAGCAATATCATAAGAATGCATGAAATATGACCTGAAGACAGATGTTTTGACTGGTAACAGGAGGTTTACTGTTGCTGTAAAATGAGTGTATAACAGCCAGCAATCCAGTTTGAAGCTACTTCAGTTATGAATTATTCAACCAGGGAGAGTTTGACAGTAAAGTATTTCTACCCCACGTGGTTGGTGGAGACAGGGTATTTTTTGGCATCAATATAGAATATTGATTTATTCCCAACATAATTTGCAGGCCTGTGGGGCTGTATCACTTGGTATTGTCTATTTTGCTACCTCCTTTTATCAACCTTCTAGTCGACATGATTGCTCCCTGTTTTAAGAGATGATGTAAAATATGAAATTTCTTTTTATTTAAAATGTAAAACTTCCAAGTTGTCAGATGAGGAGTACAATAACAGTTGGCCTAATTGTTTTTTCATAATTTGTGAAGTCACTTTGGCTCATAAGTCTTGTGGTGCATGTCCCTCTGCAGGGAAACAGGACTTGTTGAAAATGATTTCAGAATCTCAAGAGAGCCTTTAAAGGGAAAAGGTGGGGGTGTAATAGCAGAAAGTTATTAACCAGGCTCGTTGGTGATCTCTGCTGGTCGTACAGGATGAACAAAGAAAAGTCCCAAACAAACAAACTCCTCAGTTTTTAATTATTGAATGGGCAGTGCTCTGTGTTGGTATTTTCAACAGTGTAGTCAGTGGAAAAATATTCAATACTGCTTCCTACTACTGTCTCAGATAATATTGGTGTTCAAACTGCCCTACCTACTATGGACCTATGTATTGCATAATTGGGAAAAAAATAACATACTTATATAAAACCCAAGTGCTATACCTCTGATTGTCATAGAAAGATAATTCATTTAAAAGTAATGTTAATTTTCACAGAATGAGTCACTAACCAAGGAATGACAAAAAATGTTGAAATGCTTCTATGCAAGAAAGACTTTCTCCATGCTGGAAGGAGATAACAGAAAAGATATAATAGACTTTAAAATCCTCGATGAAATCTACAGGATGGGTGTGGATTTCTGACACAAGAAATAGGGCTACCATCTAATAAAACTTTTAGAAAATTGCTCCAGTATCTCAATAGAAGATTGGAAGACTACAGAAGATTGCTTTAAACCTGTAGGATATTATAGTCTCAGAAATTGAAAAGTAGTAGAAATGGAGTGAAAAGGAACTGCTACTTGTATCTGAAGAGATCGTAATAGTCTTGAAGGGCTCCTCACCTCTTTCAGAAACAAAGCCTACCATAAAAGCTCAGTGATTTTCAGTAAGGCAAAAATTTTGCATGTAGCCCCTTCTAAATTAAATATAATCAGCTGAACTCATCACTTAATTTCCGCAGCTTTACACCTTTAGAGGGCTTCTGTCAAGCTACAACTACTGAATAATTTTTACTATTTCAGACTTCTGCACGCAGCCTCCTTGTGTTTCAGAAGCTGATGGGTTTAACGATGTATTGTTCTGACTTTTGACTTTGTTGGTTGCAGTTCTAGAACAAAGACTTCCCCGTTGGTGTACTGCATCTCTGAGATCAGCTGATTTAAACAAAATACTTGATTATTGAATTGTAGTTTATTATTGTGAATGCTTCAATCATGTTTTAAGCTGTATAGCTGACTATGAAATATGTCTTTTGGCTGCCAGTTCCTTCTCATGAGCCTTACATTTTTATTAGTCCCTTCAGGATGGGATTTTTCCTTCTTTAGGATTTAAGATAGCTGGTAATTGATCTTGTCTCCAGTCTTTTTTCTTGAGTATCTCTCTGCTGAAGTACCTAATGATGCCTTTCCGTGGCTTATAAAAAACTTGAATTAAGGCAGGATATAAATGATGCTTCTCTCAAATAATTATTTTTTGGGTGTTGCACTTTTTTATTTTTAATAGAAGTTAATAAATTCCAAAAAATATTGCAGTGTTATTGTTGGTCTTAGAGTCTCTAAATCTTAACAAGGGCAAGCTTGGGGGAAATACCAGAAGGAAAACACTTTTCTGTGAAAAAAATGACCAGAAGACTTCCTTCAATGTGGTTTCTTGCCTTTGAAGATACTAATGATTGTGCTAAATGTGTTGGTAGTCACTGGAAAATATGTACTGATTTTTAATCCATGGAGTGAGAAGAATCTGCTACTGATGTCTGAACACATCTTGGATTTTTTGAAAGGCTGACCACAGCTTTTTTAAAAATAAATGGCAATTTGCTTGTATCAAGTATTGTGTGACTGAATGGTGGGAATTCTATGCTGCAGACTGGGGGCTGCCAGCTTAGGGAGCATGGCAGAGGAGGTGTAATGCTCACTGGCATCAGCAGCAATGCAGGTTGGATGTCAGTCCTGCATTTTGGTAGCTAAGTACAGGGTGTTAGCCCTTCTTGTCATTGTGCAAAGCCCTTCATTTGAACTAGCTGAAGTCAACAGCATATGGAAATAAAAACTGGAGTAATTGTGATGCCTAGACAGGCTTTAAGACCTGAGAAATAGTTTAAACCTTAAAGGGCATCCAAAAACTTAACTTTTCAAAACTTGGCATTGTGTTTCTGATGACTGGCAGGCAAATGTTTTGTTATTTGATTGTTGATTTGTTATTGTCAAGGTGTGGGAAATGCCTTGATACAATGACTGGAAATATTCTACAGTAAGCAAAAAAACCACCCCCAAACTATAATCCTTGCTTGCTTAGACTTCAAATTTGATTGAATGGTTCAGCTTATGGGCAAGAAACTTTAAGCTGGTACTCCATGTAGAAACTGAAGATACCGGTCCAACAGCTGGGTTAAGGCTCATTGGAAAGAATGACTTGGAAGCAAAGCCACACATTTAGAATTCAAGAGAAAAGTTCAATAGTTTTAGGATGAAATTGATTTTAAAATACCTACCTGTATTACTGTTATGTTGCTAAAAACATCCTGACGTCCACATGGTGAAGAATGGGGGTTCTTAGTTGTCTGTACGTACCTTAAAGTGTGGGACATGTAGATGTGTTTACTGCTGTTGAATTACTAGATCCAAGAAAGACTTGAAGGAATCTTTTCACTTACCTGAGCTGCCTGGAAACCTACCTCTCTACTGATATCTTGCAGTTTTAAGTAATCTGATCTGTATGAAATGGATCAAGAAAATAGCCTAAGTAAATTCTGTGATAGGAGATTTCAAGAGTAATTGCTAAAATATTTTTATACTTTTGATTGTTTTCTTCTTTTTTTGAAACTACCACTTCCTCTGTGGGGAAAATAGCTTGGGTAAAGAGCTTCACTGCCACTGGATAGCTATCCTAATTTAGTGTTCTTCAACTCTTTTCTATGGTGTAGTTCAATTTAAAAAGTGATAGAAACTCAGACCATAATTACACAAGTGCTGGAAAAAACACCTATCTTTATGCATCAGCTTTGAATGCTAGTATATGTGAGGTACACAGAGTTGGAAAATATTTCCTCTGAACAAGGAAGGGAGTAAAAGGAGTGAAGAAGATGGGGCTTCTGTGGGTAGAAGAGTGGAGAGGCTGCAATCAGTAAAGGGTAAAGCAGAGTCACTCCAGAACTTTCTAATATAATTGATTAGAAAGGAAGGGAGGATACCAAAAATTGATCATATTTAATGCTAGAAATTTCCTGGCAGCCAGGAGGGTCAGCTATGTCCTGGGGGTCATCAGGCAAAGCACTGCCAGCTGGTAAAGAGAGGTTATTGTTCCGCTTTGCTCTGCACTGGGCTGGCTTCACCTTGGTTATTGTGTGCAGTTTTGGGCAACACAACACGAGAAAGATTTTAAGCTTTTGGAGAACATCCAGAGGAGGGCAACAAAGATGGTGAAGGGCCTTGAGGGGAAGCCGTGTGAGGATCAGCTGAGGGCACTTGGTCTGTTCAGCCTGGAGAAGAGAAGACTGAGAGGAGACCTCACTGCAGTTACAACTTCCTTGAGAGGGGAAGAGGAGGGGCAGGCACTGATCTCTTCTGTGTGCTGACCAGAGACAAAACTGAGGGAATTCCCAAAGTTGTGTCAGGGAGATTTATGTTGGACATGAGAAAAAGGTGCTTCCCCTAGAGGGTAGTTGGGCTCCGGAACAGGCTCCTCAGATGTGAGATGCTCGATCTGAATCTCACTGAATTATATATTGATATGGGTTGGGACTAATTCACTGTGAGTGTGCGTGTGAGGGGAAGGGCTGGGCCTGGACCTGCAGGTACATGGTAAGACCTGCTGAGAGCGCACGACCTGCAGCTGGCAGGGCCAGGTCCCTGAGGGCACATGGCAGAGCTGGAAGGGCTGCAGCCAACACAGCTGAGCCCACTCAGAGCATGCGGCATTACTGAAGGCCCTGCAGCTGGGCTGTCAGCCAAGGCAGACCTGCCTGGTTGCCCACCCACGCCACACCCCTGGAGCCTGTGACTGGCTAGACACACTTCACTCTGGCCTGGAAGGCACTGAGTGGTCAATGACTGGATATCCCACCTGGGAGGCAGGACCAAACTATATAAATGCACAAGACTCCACCTGAGCTCTCTCTTCCTCCTCTCCTGCAGTCTGCACCATGTGAACCATTGAGTCATGTAAGTAACCATTTTTTCTCTCTTCTTTCTCCTCTCTTTCTTCCTTCTCTCTGTACTATTTTAATCTGTTTTTTTCTTTTACTCTTTTCCTTCCCTTGTTGGCAACTTAAAACCAATGAATTGTGTTTTACGAAAGCTGGTATATTGATTGACTGTAGTGGGTGTTTTCCGTGAACTGAGTTTTTGTGCTGAGTGTTTTAGTTAAAAAGCTTTTCTTGGTTGCATTTTACTCCTGTAAAACCTTTTGCTAAAATGTCTTATTTTTCTCACTAAACTAAAAGAAATTCTCTTAGAGAAAGAGTAGTAGCATTTTCTCTGGATGCAAACTTGAGGTTATAATGAAACAAAAGGCTTTTAAAAAATCTTAAATAAATGTAGTTGCTCTAGGGAGCTTGTGGCTTAAAATCTAGAGTGTAACACCAGGGAAGTGGTCTTAGCACCAAGCCTGACAGAGTTCAAGAAGCGTTTGGGTGATACTCTCAGGCACATGCTGTGACTCTTGGGAATGGTCCTGTGCAGGGATAAGGGTAGGACTCAATGATCCTTCTGGATCCCTTCCAACTCAGCTGATTCTGTGGTTCTGTGATTGTTTGACAATGTTAATAAGTGGTCATAATTGTTAATAAGATCATAATGTTAATAAGAGTCATAATTGATATGACTCTTGGTTTGTCATCAGTAATAGAAGCCTTAACTTACAGACTTAACTACATCTACTTCAGTCAAGAAATTTTGTATGGAGTGATAACTGAAATGTGCTATTTTTGCTTCACAAATCACCTTGTGTTCAACACTTGTGCCTCATCCTCAGCACAATGTTATAATGGAGGCCTCTAATCAGAACTGTTTTGTTTTAATGTTTCTCTTTAGTCTCACTCCCTGACAGCCAAATCTTTGCTGATGTAATTGGGAAATGTTTTAGGGCTGCTGTCTGCTCGCCTAATTAAGAAAATGATTGGGTCCCCAGAGGGACATATCTCCCTAGGTGAGACAAATGAAAGAATTGCTCTCTTGCTGTAGCAAAGCCAATCTGAACATTTTGAGAATATCTCTAAGATCAAAGTATATTTTTAATTTTCTTTTGTGACTCTGCTGAGTTAAACCAAAAAGGAATGTAGCCCAACATACATATTTATATTGAAGGAAATTAACCACAATGATAAGTCATATAGAGAGGGCTTTGTGGCATTCACAATGAGATCATCCCTCCTGTACCTGATGAATAAAAAGATAATCATTGGTCTTTAGACTCTCAAACAGGTTACAGTACTCACCTCATACTTTCTTTTTTGTTATTGGCTTATTTTTCAGTAGAGGCTAATAATATAATGTAATTCTACCTAATAACCTACACACTGAAAAGTCAGGCCAAAATTTAAATGCAGGCAAATAGAGAAAAAAATCAAATACTAGTTAAATAGAAATTTCCAAAACTCTCTGATTTTAAGGAAGTACAGGCATTAGAAAAGTAAGTTGTAATATCCTATTGAATCTTACCTAGCTTAAAACAACCCTCCCCTCCAAAAACAAAAAAGCAAAGCCAAGAAACCCGGAAACAAAAACCTCCATCCTGATCTGATGCTTGAAAGCAATTATTTTCCTTCTTTATCTAAGACCAGGACAGAAACTGTGTTTATCCATGCCTAGTACAGTAAGCAGTTAAGGAAACAAAGCATAAATGTGTCACTCTAATGGACTTGAAGAGATGAGTGACTAGTAAGAATCTTAAAACATAAGCAATGAGATTTCAGAGTCCCATATCACAAGGAAGAGTCTAGAAAACAAATTTCCCCAGACTTTTTAATTGTGCTCAACACCCAGAGGTATAAAATAGCTATGGCATATGGCTTACACTATGATTAGTCTCATTTCTTGAAATACTTTAAAAATAATCAGCAAGAACTATGTTCCCTCTATGCCATCCATCTGGATAGTAAAATTAAGCAGAAAGGCAGTCAGACCTATTTAAGGACTGTGGTATTTTCCAACAAAAAGGGTAGAGCTAAGAAGCACTAGGGACAATCAGTATTCAGTTGTTAACAGCCATCACAATCTAAGTCTTCATGTTCATCTCAAAAAAAAAAATCTAGCCATGATGCAAACTTAATTACCTTCAGCCTGTGTCATTACAAATTAAGTTCATTTAGCCAGTTGCCAACAAATTATTGGAAAGCTAATGACCTGTTGAATACTGCAACCAAGCTTATATTCCCAACACCTGATTATCCTTGCTTTTTGAATAACTTTGGTTTGACTGTCATTCAGATGACTGAAAATGTTGAGTCAAACTGCACAAGCAGCAGCTTTCTAAGAAGGTAAAATTATGTACTGATTGGGAACCTGTTCATTCCAGAGAGAGTACAGCAAAGAGCTTTTAGTTGTGCTTGGGTGGAATTGATTGAAATGAATGTACAGCTTCCATTGGTGGGAAGACTGTATTGCTGCTCTGAATTAACGAAATATTGTAGGACCATCAGATCATCCTCCTGACACTTCTAGAGTTTAAAATTACTCAAAATATCTGCATTTGAGGAATTGTCCAAGACCACAAGAAATTGATTCACAAAATTAAACCCCTAGTGAAAGAAACACTTTGGGAGACATGCATCTCTGACATGTTAGGAATAATTAAATTCTATTTTTCAGATTGAACCCCTAGCAATAAGTTTTGTGATGTATAGGCACTCTTTGTTCTAAAGGAAGACCTAAGGAAATGAGAGTTATTAATGAACAAAATATCCTACATGAAATGTTAAGCTGTTTTAACCTTAAAAAGTGTATTTAAATATACTTTGGGGGAACAGGAAAAACCCCAACCCTCTAAACTCATGTTTTTGTTGTATTTTTAATAAAAAGTACAATTAAAAAAACATGGAAAAACTCTAAAAGATAGATGGGAATCTATAGAGCAAAATATTGTTCAGAGAAAGTAGTTTCACAGACTAGTTGCTGGCAATTTTTCTCTCTGACATAATTGGCTTAGTATCTTTTATGGTATACAATTTTTTCCTCATAAGTTTAATTATAATCTGCCATTTTATAATTTTCTCTGATAATCATGCTAAGGTAACTGAAAGTAATTTTTCTCTTCTTGAAACAGTAATCAATAAATAATGCTAGTAATAAATACTGAATGAAATATCATCAAAAAGCTGGGATTTGCTGTTTTAGCTCTGTCTGATCCTACAGAATACAGATGTTAAAATTGTGGTTGAATGATAATGGGAACTATGTGAACTTGAATAAGAACCTGATGGAGATATCTAAACAAAGGTGAATTTGAGCAAGAGTCAAACGTGATTAAAAGGCAATTCATGATGTATCGTTCTGGCCATAAAACAAGATTGTTAGTATTATCAAGTGGTGTGCTGAACTTAATTTTCTGTGTTTTTTTCCTCTATGAGCTACTTTGTGTTGGTTTAGATAATTTCCATTGTTAAATTATGGAGGAGACCATTCTTTAGAAAAATAGTGTTATGAGAAATAGTGGACTGGAGAGGGAGAATTGCGTGCAGATAATAGCCAGGTAACTGTGAAACTAGGTAATTTGAATACATTAGGGAAGTGATGTATTTTAGACCCAATACATATGCAGTGTATTGGGTCTAAAAGGCAATTGCATTCAAAATGCAACCACTTGATTTTTATGTAGTATAGGAAGGATTATTGTCCATAACATGCCTGTCATGTCTCAGGAGCTTGAAATAAGACAGTTGCACTCTCCCAAATACTGTTCATAAACAGCCCAATGCAGCCAGGTATTTCTATTTCATCATGAAATATTTTGGGTGGCTTCTTTATTTCAGAATTTCTAATCTGCATCTAAGCTGCATTTCAGAGTATAGGCTGAGATCAAGTGCTACAAGATTGACAAAAATGTCAGCTACAAAAAAACCCCAGATCAACACCCTGTAATCTTTCTTGTTGGCTGGAGGTGACAGCTCTGGAATTACAGATTGTGTCGCTTCTGCCTCAGTAGCACTTTGTAAAATTCAAGACCTGACACCAGGTATGGATTCATTCTCAAAATGATTAATTCTAATCAGTGTAGATCACACTATACGTAGTTTCTTGTATTGTTGAAGTGATGGATGCAAGTCAAAATGGCAAGTATGAAACTAACACACACGTGGATCTGTGAATGTAGAATGCTACACTTTGGTCTCTATAAATGTTTTATTGCTTCCATAATTTCAATTATATACCATTTCCAGCAGTCAGTCATTAAGTATAAAGCAAAACAAGTGGCATGGAAATAGCAGGCAATCCAACAAGTTCCAAGATCATCAAGTTTGGGATAGGATAAGAAAGGCAGAGAGTAGGAAGATAAGCAAATATATTTGATAAGGCTTAAATGTATTAATTCTGGCCTCAAATATGCTAGATGCTGAATACTCCAAATAGCAAAATCCCAAACTTATTGAATTTTTCAAGACAATAAATAAAAGCTGCTGTACAAAGGCACATTTCTAAGTGGATTGCAGAGAGCATGGGATTGCTGATCCAATGGACCCACACAGTCAACTTGTAAATATAGACAAATTTTCTTTCTTGCAGGAGAGCTTTTTTTATCATTAGTGGTCTGTGTGCTTTTGTGCATGATCACAAGCAGTACTGGTTCATACGTGTGTTAGTCACTTGATCTGGCTTCTTCACTTTCACTGAATGTCCCGTTTGGAGATTCAGATCAGCACAAGTTTATCTTTCTATATCTGATACTGTTCGGCATGGATTGAGTCCTTTGTCCAGAGTAAGTGCTAAAAGAGGATTTGTTACCCTATTTTCCCAGAATTTAAGTGCAGCAAAATGATGCTGAAGAAAGACAATGACTTGTGTAGGAGTTTTTCTGTTTCTTGATTTTCTAGCAGAAGTTAAAATATGAGCTGTCTGTCACCTTTCACTGAGAGCAGGAGGTGTGCCACTATTGAGCCACTGGCAGTATAGGCCAGGAAGAAGAAATCCAGTCTAGTCTTTGCTCTATAACATCAATATATTTTACTTGACATTGCTGGGAGGATATTTGCACCTGTCTACATTAACTGCATAGTTATACCTACAGGCAAAATTGTTTACTCTTGCCTGACCTAAAAACTCTTTGTTAAAGGTTGAGTGTAAGAGTAAATTAAGACCTGACCATAGAAATAGAAGCTGGCCTTCTGTTTCTACTATGTGTAACAGAAGATTGGCTGCATTAGTGCAAGGAGTTTTCAACACATGTTGCTGATTGCTGGTGAGAGATAATGGTGAACTACCAAAGGCTCTGTATAACTGTGCAGCTCAGAAGATACCTTCCTGCTAATAACACTTGTGTCATGTCTAGAAATTTGAAACAACTGATATTCCTAAAAGCAAGAGGTAAAGGGATGTTAAAATGATCAATTGCTCAGTAGGAATAATTAATGCTTTTCTTTTACTAACCAAAATGTTGGAGTTGATTCTGTGATAGTCTGTTGTCTTACCTTTAACACCACTTCCAAATTTTCTTTGTACAGTAACTGTAAAAACCAGAGGACAATGCCTTCAAGCTTAAGTATGCGGTGATACTGTGCCTCTGGTGAAATGGAATCTAAACCAGACATATCTCTGATACAGTTTGGGGTTGCTATGTGATTTAACCTGCACAGAATACCTAAATTTTCTGCTGAAATGCGCAGGCCTCTTCTGATAAATGCTCATGGTGTTAGAAATGAGAATGGGGGAGGAAGCAATTTGGTCACTTAACTCTTCCAGGAAAAAGATAGATGCTGCAAGAAATTATGAGTGAAGGCTAATCTAAGGTATAAAAAGGAATCCAAGCTTTTCAAATTTATCAGAAGGGAAAAAGAGTAAGTATCCCATCTATTACATGCATAACTTGAAGATGTTCTGAGACTTGGCTCTTATTTCAAGCATAATGACGAAAGTTTGCTCAGTTAAGTAGTAATGAAGATCTTGAGAATGTATATTACATATTGATGAATATTAGATGAAGATAAAATGGGAAAGCTTGAAGATATGCAAATGACTTTCAGTTTATGGTAGTGAAATTACATTATGGACTCATAAAGTTCATTTTGGGTTCACTCTATGGCAGCAGAATTAAAAATAAAAAAGTGATGTTAAGAAAAGTACAGTCTTGAGTTGTAATTGAAACATCAGTGATTTAAAAGGAATTGCATTACATAGCCTCATAAATGTTTCAGAATATATTGTGATTTATGGCAAGGGTGACTTACACTTGCAAAAAATAGTGCTGACCTTGCTAGTACTCTACTGTAGCTACTAGGAGACAAGTAGAAACTGTGACAAGTCAAAGCTTTTTTATACAATTAACTTGTTTTCCTGGCATCATTTTTGGACCTTTAATAAAGTACCTATGAATCTACAAAGTAAAGTCTGTAGTCTTCTGCAGTGCTGGCAGTTGTAATAAGTAAGTGGGAAATTATGAAGCAGTGGAAATTTTGAAATACTTTATTTGTGATTTTTAATCATCTGCCAAACGAATATTTATCTTTTGTTAGGATTGAAGTGAATGACCCTTTAGGAAGGCTAGAGAACAAAATTCTCCCTATAGTACTGTTCAATGTATAATAGTCATGTATTAACCATTTATTTATTTTTGAGGAAAAGTATACGGAAGAGGAACATGTCACTTTGCTACTAGTGAAGCAGATTATATCTTCTTAAATGCACAGTGAACTCTGAGGCAGAAAAGCTATCTAGAAACAGTCAGCACTGGACACATGCAATCTAAGAATTGGGTAAATGATCATAGTACAGAGCAGACATGCTTTGTGAGAAGTTTCTTTGTTAGCTACCAGAATGAGTCATTATCTCATTTTAAAAGATGCCTCCTGAAAACTGTTTGTCCTGTCAGGGAATATCAGCACGTTTCAGTACCTGTGCCAAAATGAGCAGGGATTTAACAGGCACTCAGCTGCAAGCCTTGTACTAGAGGTAAAGCTGGAAGATGAGGATGTGGTTATCTTTGGCTTGGTTACACAGCTACTTAGATACCAGCTGCAAAGTCCCAATTGGTTACAGGGCAAGTAAAAAAACGGTAACAAAAAGACAGTTTAATCCATTAGTGTTTACTGAAATTCTATAAGCTATTAACATTTGCATAACTTGAACATCAGTAGAGACAGAAGCCAAATGTTGTGTTTCAGGCTGCGGGAACCTACAAAAAGGTGTTGCCATATTGGTACTCAGCTGGCTAAAAGGTGTTTTTAATGTAAAGTATTCATAAGAAATAAAGCAGCTGTCTAATCTGTATTTCTAGAGAAGAGGAGGCTTTGGACAGAGAAGGCAGCTTAAAAGGAAGGTAAAAGACAGCAATGTTTATTTTAATGGTATGACAGTTCTTAGAAGGTTCTTGTAATCAAGAAAATAAAGACATAACTTGGAGAGGAAGATTCTGTCATGTGCTTTGTTTTGGCAAAGACTGTGTACACAGCACCTAATTCTATATTATGCTGAACCAGTCCTGTTGCATATCAAGCTACACATAGAAAAAGCTTGAATTACTGGACAGTAGAGACCCCTGCCTATCAACCTACTTTGTATGCCCATGGTTTTAGGATGTAGGGTGCATGTGTTGTTAAAGTAATTTCATAATTTGTGGCAAGTCAAAAGGAAGTTTATAGAGATTTAGTTGAGCCAACAGTCACTATGCCATAAGGTGTGCTGACATGTTTACTTTTGCAAGCTCCATTAAAGAGCAGCAGAAAAGCAAGTGAACAGGTTGTGACCATATCAATATAGTTTAAATGGTGTACAAGTATCACAGCACTAGGTGAGTGTGAGCATGTCAGTTACTTAGTATAACTTCTATTTGTGTCACTTTTTTTTTTTTTTTTTTTGTGGGGAGAAAGAGGGAGAGGGAGTAGGAACCTGAATGAAATTGGAGCCGCAACTAAAAACATTGGCCAGGATAGCCACTCTGTATTTGCATATATCTTGTAAATCCACAAACTTACCTGTTTTTTAATGGAGCAAAAATGAACTGTGATTTCATGTATTTAAAGCAGGATGTGTTCAAATACCTTCTGGTAAAAGAAAGGTGAAATTCAAATTGATGTGGAGTGATGATATCCTCAGGAACCAGCAGGCTGATTTACAATAAGAGACAAACTGAACAAATGATGAAGAGAAAGCGGTGGCCAATGTGTGGCTTCAGTGCATTAAGCAGCATCCTAGACTGCAGAAAAAATTACTGTGGAAATTTTTGATTTTTAAATCAGCAGTGAACCTGTAGAATTCAGAAGGTCGAAGTGTTTTTCAGTGGTATATCTGGATAAGTAGCTTGTGTGAAAGTTGCAGCTAGATAAGGAAACCTTAACAGTGAACTTCTGCAATATTACTTGCACTCTTGAATCAATATGGTCTCTCATTTGTGTGAATTGCTGTAGACAGCATCTAAATAGAGATAAGAATCTGAATGTCCACATAGGAAAAAGGATTTCATCTTACTTGGTGATCTGAGACAGTACAATGTCCTCTGCCAAGGTCATGTTTGCAGCGCAGATAAGTTGAACCCAAAACAACAAACCTTATTTTAATGTTTTAAACACTTAAATTAGCACCTTCCTTGGTGCTACCTGGAAGGTAGCATTTTGTGTCTACCTGATGGCTGTATGAGAAGCATAATGGAGAGAAGAATTCTAGAAATGCTTTACTCAGCAGAGCTTCACAAGAGGAAAGCAAAAACTCTTCTTCCTCACTAGGAACTCAGCAGGGAATTGCCCTTGCAATGTGACATTGTGACATTAACAGTCAATAAAACTAAAGAAAATGAAAGCAAAGCAAAATGATCAAGTGTGTTAAACTATGCTCCTATATTTAGGTGAGGAAAATCCTTGTGGGCTAGCTACAGAACTGATGTGCTTCTACAGAGCCTGCCAATGAGCTTTTATTTTTGATGATCCTTTCTCTGTGCAGAGAAGGAAGTCATCTTTCTCAGTGTCTGCTGCTAAACCCTTCTTCACCGCATTATAGCTCTTGAGTACAAGTAAGAGTACTTAATGGTACTTTTTTGGTGGTTGTCTGTGTTCTTAAACTCCCTAAATATCCGAACCCTTTAATCAAGATGTTTCTGATGTTTAATGGCCTAGTCCAAAAATATGTCTCTAGCCAGTACCTATTCAAGGTGGTACTTGAGGGATCTTTTGCCATGTGTATTTCCATGAGATGTGCTACTTCCTCCATAAATTCTCCTCCCTTCTGTGGCAGTGAGACAATTTTCTAGTGAGATGGTAGACTTCTGGGAGGTATACCTTAGTGAAGTTTCTGTTAAAATATGGAAAGTAGACAAGTCAACACACATGAGATATTTGTGAAAGGGGTAGTAAAATATAAACTAACTTAAATGGAAGAGAAGAGAGGAATAGTAATGACCAAAGCTGAGAAACAAGTCTTAAAATCAGTTAAGTATAAAGGAAAGGATTAGGTATCTTGGCTGTATTTGAGCATGTACTCAACTTTGGGGGGGGAGGAGTATGCAGATTAGCATGTCAATTGTCGCATTAAGAAATAAATATTATTGCCAATTTTTAAAGCAACTTGTTATAGCTTTTGTAAGAAGTGAGTAGGAAAGGTCAAAGCATTTAATGAAACCTTAGAATGACAGGATAATAGTAACAAAAATATATTTGCTTGAGTAATGAAGTGTGTTTAAAACAGGGGTATATTAGATCTGTTAAGTCTGATGTAGGCTAACCCATTGTCAAATAGAACAATGACAAGATCACACTTCATCTCTACATGACTGTACCCTGCAGGAACAGGATTAAGAAAAGGAGTGAGGTGGGTGTGCTAAATTCGCAATGTAGTTGAGCTGACCTGTCTTCTTTTTACCAAAGCATATTTTGTAACTAAGGTAATATATTAGTTTTCCTCTTGCCTCTTAACTAGCAATGGTATTGGTTCAAATACTGAACTAGCAATAATGCTATGCAAACATCAACTTCATAAGAAAAATGGGTAAAGGTACATGAGAGAAACTAATTTAAAAAAAGTGGTGTAGAAAACTTGAGTATGGATGAAATGTCCGGCCTTTTTTAAACTTGCTGCCTCAAAGATAGGCAAGAGCTGAAGCCCAGTGGAAATACCTCAAGGAATCAAATGTTTAAGAGTATATGTGTCCTCTTGAAGATTTCTAACCAGAAGGCGTTATTGCTTCCTGTAATGTCATAGACATTATCAAATAAGTTACTGAGGCTATAAGGCACAGGATAGGTAGGTAGTTATTTCACAAATGTGAACTAAGGTGTTCTGCGGGATCATGATCCTTTGACCCTACAAAGCAATGGTCCTTGGCCATATTTAAATAAGGTGCCACTTGACCTGTGATGAAACATTCACAAAGCATCTTGTATCTCATCATTGCTTGGCAGTTTGGACAAGAAGGATAGGGAGAAGACCACATGACAAAAATATTAGAATATAAGAAAAGATTTTCATTACCATGACAGGAAAATCGGAATATTGCATAACAGGCCCAATGAAGGCCATGCTGTGTGTACTGAAGATGATCACTGGCACAAGCTTACGAACTACTCGAGGTGCTCTGTGTGTGATGAAGCAGGAGGATGGTGAGTGGTTCTGTGGAAGGAAAATGCCTAATAATTTACTAAAACTAAGGAGAAGAGAGAATGCCTGAATGTTGTCAGTGTCCCACTGTTTTGGCTGGCAGTATTCAGAAACACAGCTGCTTGTCACTTAATCCAATGTCCAGTTAGGTTACTGATGCTTCATGGAAACCAAACCAGCTTCTGCTGGTTACTGAAACATATTTATGGGGAGCACTTCAAGCAGAAATGAACCAAAAAAACCCCTGCTCTGTGCATGCAGTGGGTTTTATCTGGTACTGAATGATGCAGCTCACTGTAGAACTATTGATCTAGTTTCCTAGAAGGCATACTGGCAGGTTGGAACTTATCTGACACCTCTTTTAAGCAGTAGCTATGACATGCAGATGAACACCTAGTGGTTGGAATATAAACAATACAATATTAGTTGTCCTTCTGATTTCTGGAAAATGGTGTAAGTGGTAGCTTTTGGTGATGTCTTATTGCCTTTTTTCAGTGTTAATCAGCAATACAACAGCTCAGTAGGGAGAGACCTGCTGAGTAAAATACCAGTAATAGGTGAATGTCGCAATACAGATGTAATTTCTTGTGCTCAATAGAAGCAAGGAGTGAGAAAAAACAACTAGGGACCTCAAGGGAGTAGCAAGATTTTTCTTAGTGATGTTTATCAGAAACCTAAAACCAAAAAACTTATGATCAGTCAAAAAAATTGCTAATGCCATTTGTAGCAGTTTGTCTGTTTTTACAAAGGAATGAATTCTGGCTATTTCCACATCCTTATTGCTCTTTTCACTTTGGGCAATGCTGAAGCAGGAAGACTTGCCAAATCTCTTGATTACTCAATGGAAAAATATGAAGGTCTTGAACTTTTGGTATCCTATGAAAAAATGAAAACCACTGGCACTTACCTTATCCTTGCCCAACTTGAACAAATTGAAAACTTGGAAATGAGAGCTATTTCTAATGTTGAAGAATTAGAAGTAACACAGCACTGTTTTTCAGTTGTGATAGAAGGGAATAATAGGATATCATAAGGCTTGTTGAAGTTTAGCTCCTGGGCCTGCACAGGACAGCCCCAAAGGGCAGCCCCAAGAATCACACCACGTGCCTGAGAGTGGAGTGGAAAAAAATGAGGAAAATCCAATGAAAAGCGAGGGTAGCAGTAGAAAGTATGGAAAGGCAAAATTCAAGTTGTGTTATCCCTTTGTTGTTTCAGAGCACATTATGATCTCTCCCAGTACCCTTGCACAAGTGCACTGTTAACTTACATAAAGCCAGTGGAAATGCAAGAAATAATTTGCTTAAATTATACTTTATTCAGGCAGTCTGACCTCTTCATGAAATCCGACGGATAAATGACTTCTGTTTTGTCTGTCTAGAATTCTCCAATCCTGAAATGGTGTCCTAGATACTTTCCTATGTCATTTTGTACTGAAATTTATTCTTACCTTAAGGTGTTTTTACTGCTTAACATTGAATTGAGAAGAAAAATACAGCTTTGGCTGCAAATAAGACTTTTTTGCCCAACAGGTTTCTGGTATAAGCAGCCACAGCAAAACTCTTAATAAGAGGACAGAGGAAGAGAGGGCAGGAGAGGAACTGTCCTTCCTCTGCTGAAAACAGAAGTGTGCCTTCTGAGGGACAACATAAATAGTTTGTTGTAAATTGTTACATGCAGAACCTGCATGTGCAATGAATGCTTAAAAATACGCACTCTTATGATACTGCTACAGTTCAGTTGATATTAAAATGGAAAAAAATCGAAGATAAGTATGTGTTGGTATAGCAATGATTGTACTTAGATGCACATATCTGAATTCATATGTTATCTAAAGTTAGAAATGTGGTTTTCATGGGGCTTTTTTAATCTTGTAGTCTATGCTGGGTGTCATTGCACTCATCTGTGATGGATGAGGAATAAAGGAGTTTGATTTTGTATCCATATCTTTGGGCACGCTGTATGTAATAGGGATTCAAAATTGACTTAAAAGTAACAGAACATTTTTTCCCCTCTATTATTTAGCAACTATAGATGCTCACTTTTTATGTGATAAATGTCAAGAAAATTATAGTCTACTGGAACTATGGAATTGCATTTATCCATAGAATTAAAAACTGATACTATCAGTTTCTGTTCTGACCATGCTTTTTGGTTATATTAATCTTGTCAGTTCTATTTCACCTCATGAGTTTTTGCAAGTAGAAGCTGCTGGTAGTTTTCTTCTCTGACAGTTGAAAAGGTTTTTGAGGTTTCCTAAGCAATCTGACCTTCCTGTAGACCTATGAAAAAAAAGATATAACAGTTTTAAAACAGAAAAAAAACTATGTGATATGAAACCATTTTTTTCTTTTCAGTTGCCCTTCAATTGCTTTTGAAAAGTCGGCTGGGTGCAGATGTAAAATAACCAGATTTAAAACCAAAACAATTAATGATGCTATTTGACCAAACCATTGTGTGCTAAAGATAAATTTCTACTATTTTGTGCATTTGAGAAATGATGGCTATAATGAAAATGCCAATACAGAATTAACTGTAGGAATTAAAATGAAGATGACTGTAAAATATTTCCTTTAACTATTTACTGACATGACAGAATGGCTAAGACAAAGAAATAAAAAGAATCACCTTTGAACAATTGTGCTGAAAGTGGCTGAACAGACAAGCAAAGATAGCAGCTAGAAGTGAGATTGCTGTTGCTGGCTGGAATGTGGGCACTTAAACAAGAACTCTTTTTGCTAATTGTTAGCTATCCTGCAAGACTTCAGACATGAGACTCCAGCCATTATGAATGTCTCTAAATTACTACTGGAACACCAGGTGAGACATCTTCATGTAATTTAATGGGATTAGAGGTGTCTGGAAAGAGGAAGGGGTTTACCAGGCAATAATCTGGATCCAGGCAGTGGATCTGGTATGCCAGTGAGCTGTCCATCAAAACAAGAAGCTGGACAAAACTGAGGCTTTGCTTCAGCAGAGGGCTACACTAACTGAATAGCGTATGGAGGTTTTGGCTGGAAGGAGAGCTATGTGGATGTCTTCAAGATTGCAGTGTATTTCTTTAAATCTCTTAAACAGTTTTTTGTTTCCCTTGAGATTATGAGAAAGTTGGTACTGGTTCAATAAAAGATGGGCTGCTTAAACTTAAACAGACTGCAATGCTTCTTGAGGGTAACACTGAGGTCTTCCCTCGATATTTGATATCCCAAATAATTAGTCTTTTCCATTTCTTCTTCAATTGGGAATGTTTGCTTTAAGTGTATGGAACTTGAATGATTAATTTCAGAATTATTTTTCAAGTTGTACCAGGGGAGGTTTAGACTGGATATTAGGAAAAACTTCTTCACAGAAATTGTGAAGTTTGTCAAGCACAGATTGCTGTGGTTGAGTCTCTAGCCCTGGAGGTATTTAAAAGATGTGTATATGTGGCATTTAGGGACATGGTTAGGGACTTGGGAGAGTTATGTTTACAGTCGGACTCAGTCTTAAAGCCTAAATGATTCTATGATTCAAAGTACATGACCATAATATTAAGATCAAGTAACTCTCACTGTAATTAGTTGCTTTTCTGACATAGCTTGCCACTTCAACAGTTTGTGTGGTTGTAGAAGAGTTGAAGTTAAGTCAAAGTTAATACTCAAAAATGGCCTTCATGTCGCTGAAGCAAATTGTTATAATCCCTTTCTAGTTACTAGTAGAAAAAGAATAATTGAGAAATGGTATTTGACTGAGCCTTACAGACATACTTCACTTAGAATGAAATAATCAATTCCTTAGAAATATCTATATTTCTTCTTTGGCTGTTAAAGCAATTTAAGTGACTATCCAAAATTGCCACCTATTACATCTATGGTGTAGATGTAAAAAAGTCTGAGAGAGATTGTGGATACAGTGCTTACCTGGAATGCCTGTCTGCTTAAACTACATTAGGAAAATTTTTAGTGATAGAATAAATACATAGATAGATCTTGAATGATTACTCTGACCAATTTATTACTATATTAATAGTCCAGGTAAATTGTTTCTGTATAGAAATTCATTAGTGTGTAGCTAGTAATTGCTACCTATCAGCATGCTTTAAGACTTAAAAGAGCACTAGTGTTTAAAAAAAAGTGTTATATTTCTACCTTTTCCTCTCTTCATGTGAGGTTTCCTGTGCTGGTCTAGTTTACCTTATGCAGTTACAATGCTACAATGAAAACACTTTTAAGGAATGTGTAATAATCTTGGTGCTTCCTTTTGATTGCATACTAAAAGAAATAGTTCTAAATCAAGTCAAGGAATAGTTTGACACTATTACTAGTTTTTGCATAAAATGTAGCACACAATTAAAGCATCTAGTTTGGTTCTTTTGTTGCCTTGTATTTTTTTTGGATCTTATAATAGTTTTGCAGTACTCAGTAGATCTCTGAAATCATATTTTATTTTTTTGGTTCACTCCCTTCTTGCTTCCCCCCATAGGATCTAAGTTGAGAAGAATGTTTGTGCAATGTTCATATACTCTTACTAACGTCTTTGTTCTAAGAATGGCTCTTGGAGTTGTGTAGGAATTGGTATTTCTTAACTTATATACTGTCAGGATTTTTTCAGTAGAATGAATGAAGTATGTAATTTGCACTTACTATCATGGTGTCTTGTATTTTTAGGGAAAAAAGTTGTTCCTTGATATGTGGTTTATGAAAAAAAAAACACCTTAACCTAATACCTTCAGAGAACAGATGAATTTGTGTTATCAAGTCACATTAACTATTGTGTTAACGTGAAACTGAAGTTCTACAATTAAATGTAAAGCCTTAAATGGCAGGGTTATTTCTTGTTGACCTGATCTGTAAACTACAGCCAAGGTAATGCAACACACACTCTTAATTTAGTGTTTGTAGTTTGAGTGGTCATTAAATGATGAATAGGTGCTTCCAACACAGCAAAACCTGTGTTGTTTGAAAATAGTTTATTTCAGATGCAACGTTTCAAGGCTTGATTAAGGTAATTGTTGCAGTTGACTACATTAGCTTGTTTGATGTATTGCCTTTTTAAGTTTTCTTCATCTTAATTGGAAAATATTTAACTATATCAACATTATGTCTTTGAGTAATGGGAAGGAAGACCTGCTAGCTGCCAAGTTGTCTTCTGTTACCTGCAGTTTAAATCTGAGAAGCATATGGCAGTAATCACACCAAAATGCTTTGCCCCACTTGGGGCTCTCTCCTTACTTTAGACATCTTGCTGTATCAAAGAGATTCAAGGAAGGGCTGGAACTTATGGTGCCCCTGGACACTACCTTTAGAGAGCAGAAGTGACTGTTTTTTTTCATTTGGGTTCTGGTTTGTTTGGTTTTTTTTTTTGGTCAACCTAGGGAAATCCATTTAAGTTGATTCACTTTTCCAGCCTGTAACTGAAGAAAATACTCCAACTCAAGCTGCTAGCACTATGGAAGAGGTATTCAATTAGCAGATTCTGTAGTTCTCTTTATATGCAAGTGTTTAACTCTAGGGGGGGAAAGAAAAAGTCATTTTTTTAAAATACTGCTACCAGGAAAACTCAGTTTCTTCTCACTTTTTTTTTTGGTCTCAAACTAAGTGATAGACATCTGCTGCTGTGGCAGCTGGAGAAGAGCAAGGCACATGTAAGCAGCTGATATGGGTATAGAGCTGACAAAAGGGTAAACTGGACTTTGGAAAGTAAAATAATCTCAGCTGGTAAATGCTAGAAATATCTAAGATTAAAAAAAATCACCCAAACATAAGCTCACGGATGTACAGTTAATGTACAATCCTAGCCAAAGGGTAATAATTCCTCTGCAGCATGTAGACGTGTGCAAGAAAAGATACAATTCCTTTCAAACTTCTTACAGTATAGTAACTGGGTAACTAAGTATTTCAAAGGCAGGGAGAAAATGAGGAAGGTCAGTTTATATTCACCACAGAAGTATTCGTGATGTTCTTCAGTCAATGTTGCTGTGTTTAGCAACTTTGCCTTGACTGTGTCCTCACATATTGTAAGGACAAGTTTTGCATGCTTTAGAAGCAAAAATAGGAAAAAAAATTCCAGTGGTTTACCTGACACAAAAACGAGTGCCTGGAAAAGTGCACTACAAAGGCTTATGGTTCTTCTGTTTTACTGTCTCCTGGCTGTCAAGTCTAAACAGTTCTTCAACTATTGTGTGAACTGATATTGATAACCTAAAGCTAAAAATCGTTGCACTGATCAAAGCAATACATTTTAAAGGATGAAGGATATTTGGAAGATAATTGTAACTGTAAAACAAACCTCAAAGAGACAGAACAGGTCTCACAGAAAAATGGCAATGTTTTAGTTTTGCTGGTTTCTACCTCTTCAGTGTTTCTCTAATCTTAACACAGAAACCATTCCTTTCAGGTACTTCTCAAGTCTTTGCTGAGAACAGAAATTAAGACTCAAGATCCACAGTCATATTCAGCCTGAGCCACGTGACTGCTGGGCTTGCTGTCTCAAAGTCAGGATAAGCTTGTGGTGTAGTGAACTGCCCTTGGACTTGAACTTCACATGGACTTGAAGTGAACAGAACAGTGTATATTAACATTGATGAAAAATAGGTCTGATGCCACTTGTCACCTCTTGAAGTCATCCTGGAGATTAGGCTATAGAGGAAGCAGAATCTGTTTAAACACAAGGAAGCACACTGTGTTTTGTTACTGGTGTCAGTTCTGCTCTAAAAAATAAATAGTGTCAGAGAGGTTCCTGTCAAAAGTTTGAATTAGACTGCTAAAATCCATCAGTAAAATATTAAAGTGATTAGAGACAAACTCAGATGGAAACCTGAGAGAAGAGTTATTCAAAACCTTCTCTTTCCCTAAACAACCCCTGTGAGGATGCTTAATGAAGTAAATTAGGCTTTCACAGTCTGAACACTTCTGTACTTAACTTTTTTCCAACTCTCCTTGACTTCTACATGGGGTAATACCTGTAAGCTTGGTTTGTGCAGACATCACAATGGAACATATGAATAGTTGTCTCTTTAAATTTTCAATCCAATCAATGAGCTCATTGATGAAGGAAAAATTTCTTGAACTCCGTCCCTATGCTGTTTGATTTGTGCAAGGCATGAATTGTCTGTTCAACCTGAAGTTTAAGTTTCTGAAAAACAAAGTTCATATTTAATCTCTTCAGGCAATTGTATGATTGGAAGACAAAACAGAAATGAATGAAAAATAAAAGGGGAATAATTTTTTTGACTGCAGTGAATTAAGGTAAATTATAAGGGAATCAGTTTTTCTTCGATAAGGTAAACTGACCTAAAAGAGAAATATAAGCTTTGTGGAGTAGTTATTTGAAGTTGCTCACCTACTGCTCAAAAATACCAAGGGACTAGTATCTAAATTTTATTCATGTTCATAATACTTCTATAACTTAAGGGAGAGACAACGTTAATCCTCATATTATTAGCAGTAAAGTACAACTATTTAAGGGACTCAAAAAAGGCCAGAGTTCATGGTTTCTATTTGAGTTAATGAGTATGTTCCTTTCTGACCTTTGGTGTAAGGGCTCTTAACTGAAAAAATGAGCAAATTTAGTATGCAGTACAAAATGTGAACAGAAGAGACCAACCATGTAGTTTTAAGTGAAATAAATAGTCGCAAAGATTGTCATTGAGCAGCCTGAAATGAGGGCTTTTTCCTAATGAGCAAGATGAAAGAAATAATTGTCTTCTGATTGTACAGCCTCTAGCACTAATTCCAATCAGCAGTACGGGGCAGGTGGTCCTGCCACCAGGCTCTTCTTCACTCATTAAGTGGAGTAGGCTGATGAAGCTGGCCTGTCTCACAGGCATGGAGATCCTGTGTGGTCTTGGCAAGGTATTCCTGTTGCTGACAGAGCATTCTGTTTTTGAAACAGGTATTTAGAGTGCAAATACGTTGGCTGTGGTGTTCACATAGAAACTTTCAAGTTCTTTTTCTAAAATATCAGTTAATTGATTAGAAAGACAAAGCTAGTAGAAAATTCAGTCTTGGGTGTTTACTAAGAATATTTTTGGTAGAGAAGAGGAATGCCATACCATAAAACATGTATTGATCTGGCGGGACAGATCTGGGCAACATGTTCAGAAACCTGCTAAGTGCACTGTGTTCTTTAGACTGACATAGCACTTTTTTAGGATGACCACAGATGAAGGGGGAAGAGATATTCTTAATTTTGGAAAGCAGGATGAACACTGGGGATAGGGAAGGAAAGAGGAGGCCAAGATTGTTGATGCTGCAGGGTGTTTTTTCTCCTTAAGTCACTCTGAAGCTCTTCACAGTAGCTTCAGTGACATGTCTTAGTGGAATAACCCTTCTCTGAGTCAGGAATAATTTAGCCAGGAAAAGAGGTCCTCCTACAGAAGCTTTTGCATTGTGCAGTCATCCCCTGCTTGTTGCACTGAAGAGCAGAACAAGTCAAATAATAGAAAACATTATCTATTATCAACTCCTTCACAAATTTATTTTAATGTTGTTTTTTAGAGGGTGAATACTGATGAGCATGTCACAGATGCTTGCTAGCATAAATTAAGATCACATGAGGTCTAAAATGTTCATCAGAAAATAAGTTTGCCAATAAGTTAGTGGAAGACCTGTCAGCAGCATAAAACATTGTGCAGTGAAGAGATGCACACAAGCTCCAAGCGAAACCAGAAGCAGGCTTAGATTCTGTGGGGAGCAATTTGGTTTATTAAACAGTCTTCAATTTGCATTGTTAACCAACCACTCATTTACCTACTGAGTTTTTTTTCTGCATAGCTGTAATTTTGCACATGGATAGTACACAGGCAGTGTTTGAGAAGGTTGATGGACTTTACCCGTCTGGGAAGACAAAGAAATGTTTCTGAAGATCAAAGGGCATTATTTGCCATATAAATTGATCTAAAATCACATGCAAGTACATAATATCTTGCCATTTCAATAAAAGAAAACACTATGTTGGTTTATATTAAAGACAAATGGACAATCTTGCACAAAAAAACCCCACCAAAATGCATTTTGCTGGACACTTGTTGCTCCGTTTTACCAGCAATTCTGGTTCTCACACTTCGAGGGAAGTAGGCCAGTTACTGCCCAGAGATCAGCAAGAAGACTGAGTACTAGCATAGGAGGAGGAGGAGATGAGGAAATACTGAAAAAATGGGTTTTCTTGACTAGTGAAAAGACTTGAGGGACTGTAAGCCTTCAAATAAGTGTAAAACATTGGGGGAGATCAAAGCAATGACCTATTCTTGCCCTACATTCACGGGGTAAAGAAGTCATAACCTAGAACTGCAGCAAAGGATATCTTGGGTTGGATTGAATAAAACTTTCCAAGGATTAAGCCAATTAAACATGGTATTAGGCTTTCTACAGAGCTGGTACAATTTCCAGTAAAACTGATGGGAGGAGGGATTATGATTCTGTCTGTGTGAATGATTTGAATCCTTATGGCCTACCCCAAAGTGAGAGCTCTCCTAGGACAATTTCCAAGGCTGTGTGGCATTGCTTTTGCAACCTAGAGTATCCTCAGCAAGATCTGAGGATCTATCTGTCTCAGGCCAAGCTGGAGGGATGCTTATGATAATGATAACAAGCACAAGGATTACCTTTTTTCTTATTTTGAGTAATACATACCCATGTATGAGATGTTTAGTAATTTTTTTGCTTCTATGTGTTTTCTCCGATGTGTTCCCTTGTTCAAGGTTTTCCTGTTGTTCTGACACCTGGCATGTCAAGTTAAACAAAATCTCTGGCAAGTGTCTGGGAATGACTGAAATAACTCAAGGAGTTCAATAGTTATATATATTAAGAAAGATAAGTAGAGCTGAAAGTAAAAAAGTGCTATATAGTTATGATTTAGAAAATCAGGAGGATCTGTTTGCTTGCTTCCATGAAATTCAAATAGATTTGTAATCTAGAAAGGCATTTTAAATTTATAGTCTAGTTGAAGCTTTATTTTCACACTTCTTGTGACGGAACACTTTAGTAAATTTTACTACTGAGTTGCGTTTACCAGCGTGTTATGGCTATGCAAATTTGGAGAAACTTTCATTTTCAACATCTAACTAAATTTTCTTATTATGACAAGGCACTTCAGAATCTAGTCAGAATCTCAATATCAAGTAAATCAACTGGTGTTTGAAACTTGAATGGCTCAGAGCAAGACTACTCAGCCTGCATCATGGTCTATTCAGGAGCTCAGTAGCTGCTCTAAATTCAGTGTATTAAAATTGGAAAATTGTGTCCCATGCTCAAGTCTGGACAAGGAAGGATTGAATATGCTTTTTCTGGAAGGAGATGGATGCAGAATTAGCTACCTGTGCCGGGGTGTGACCTGCAGTCGTTGCAGTGTGCGGAGGCTTTCTGTCTTTGCATTGCAATGCTCCTAACAACCAGTAAAATGAGTTTCTTGAAAGTAAGATTAACCAGGAAAGCAATGTCCACCCCTTACTCATTAATACCTTAGGACAAAAATCCCATGTACCTCTTTCCCTATGTAGTTGAAGTATTAAACTTAGACCAAAGTTTGCAAAATAAAAACTCCTGCATTTGGGGAGCTACTGAGGTAAAAGCTGTGGATTTTTCTTTTTTGGTTGTTTTAGTGACTTATTTTCCTGTATCAATTTTGATTGTGCATGAAATATGTCTGTGGCTCCAGGTTGAACAATGAAAAGCTGCTTTTTAGCACTAAAATAAAAAGGAAATGGCTTTGCTTCATGTAATATTATATTTCAGTCTTTCAGAATTAATTTTGATTCAACTTTGCTCCAAATTGTAATATAAGCTTTTCAGGAATATCTGAACTGTGCTGAATCCAGTGGAATAAAACCCCAAAAACTTCAGTGCTTGATTAGCTTTGCATCATTTTCTGAGCAATATGCAACTCCTGAATAGGTGTTCTTGGCTATAGAACAAATCTGAAATACACATTGGTAGTGACAATATTTCTATGAAATGAATTATGCTGAATAGTTGATTCACATAGTGAATTTTTGCTGCCATAAATATTCAGCAAGGAAGAGGCAAAGAGACTGGCTTTGAGGGTACAGGTCAAAACAGATCCCTCTGCTGTGACATGTTTGTCATGTCTTTCTAACTTAAGTTTCAGCATTTTTTTCACAGGCAACAAATGAATCCCAATACTCTGTTTAAACTGCTTAAGAAAAAACTTGGACTTTGTTTACTTTGAATCAGTTTGCTGAATATGACTATTTCGTGTTGTATGTATTTCTTCAGATGCTAGCTGTAGGAGTACAAATTTCATATATTGGTTTGACAGTGTGTATCAGGCAAAGTTTAGAAACACAGCAGTGTTGCTTTTAATAGTAGCACAGACGAGAGCATCATTGTCAGCAAGTCCAAGGGAATAACATGGAAACACATGCTTCTGACTGTGTTTACTTGAGGCAAGTGAGATCAGTGTATACAAATAAAGTTTGTGAGGCTGTACAGGAGTTAAAAAAGAAAATATATGTATGGATTATATTGATACTAAAGCCTAGCATAGCAAGCTTCTTGGAGCAGGTACAAGACTTCTAGTGCCCATAAGGCAGACAGCATTGTACTTACCTTGAATGGGTACATGGAGTACTTGGATCCTCTGTGACATTGCTAGCAGACAGAAAATCTGGGCTTTATCTGTTGCATCTTTCTATGAAACCACTTAAAGACCTGTTCAGTAAATAAACACTGTAATTTCTGTATTATAGTTTGAGCTATATTGTATATGCAGACTGTTTCTTCACAGAAGCTTTTCTATTGGAGAATACAAGTATATTTAAAAGAAAGCAGAGAACTGTTCTGGTCACAGAATGGGAAGAATTCAGAAAAAAAAAATCCAAGGCCTTTATTTATGGGGAGGAAAAAGAATTCGTTGCTTTCCCGTCATTTACAGAAACATTCTTTGCTATGTCCTGTCCTGCAGAATTTTATCTTGATTTGTCTTGATTTATCTTGAAGTAGGCTGTGGAGGCTGCTGATGATTAAGCACAAAAGCATATTTATGGATGGCTAGGTGTAATCCAAGTAATTGTTAAGAAAATCTATGCTTCCTATATTTATTCTGTGCAATGGAAATGAAATGTGGAAAGTAAAGAGAAAAGCAGCTCTTCCACACAGTTGCAATGTAAACTGTTTGAATGAAATGCTTAACCCAATTGTAGACAGAATTAGAAAATTTGATAAAGGTAAATAGAAATTAGATAAGCTTCCAGCTTCCAAGTACAGCAGAAAAATCATGCATATTTTGTCCTTACAAGATGAAGATATGTGGAATCACTTCACACATGTTAATTTATGGTTCTTTAGGTACGATTATTGAAAAATGATATTCTGTGAAGGCTTCTAAATATGTCTAAAGCTACCTATCTCCTACTATAACAAATCTGATATATTTAGGATGATGATGATTGGACATTTTTTTAAAATTATGGTGAAGATCAGCATGAATGTATTATTTGATGTCTTTGTACTTTCCCTTCTCAATTTAGTACTTTGCATTATAGTAGGAGCTAATAAGCCAGTGAAATAAAATAATTACTATATTTCCGGACTTACATCTAAGAACATTTCATGGTGACCAAGATCCTTTCTTTTTAGGTAGTGGCCTAAGCTGTTATGACTGCATCAAGCAAATCCAACAGCATTAATGACTGAAGGAATTATAAAATATTTCCTATAGAGAGCAGTGAGATGAAGCAGAGATATTCTTCATCATGCTTCACAGTGTTTAAAGACTAGTAGACTCATCCAAATTTTGGCCTTTAAAGCCATTTTTAATGCTTACTAAGACACTAGTGGCCAATGTGAAACTAGAAGATTTAATAGCATGGTAAAACTTTGCGTGTACAATTTTTCCTTAATTTTTTTTTCTACAAGAGAGTAGGTGGCATAAGGCACACTTTTTTTTTTTGTTCACTTGTTTATTTTTGTGGGTTTTTTTGTTTGGGTTTTTTACTGTTGTATCTTCTTCTGGACTTCTTCAATATCAACTTTGAGGTTTTTGAGTCTGTACAGGCTATTAGTTTAACAGACAGGACAAAAAATGGACAGCTTCCAGCAGTATACACTTGTGTCAGAGGATGAGTAAAATGTCTGGTTTGAATGTTTCTCTCCATAGCAGTAATAGATAATGTATGTTGAAATAACATGTAATAAAAAATTAACTAAATCACGAGGAGTGTAAACTAGATATTTGGAAACTCCTGGAGCTTATAGTACAACATAGGTCAAAATTCCTGAATAAACTGAACTTCCGTCTCCTTCGTCAGAGGCTTGCACTGGAACCCTAGTATAAAATGAAACATGGAAATTGATTATTTCTATTTAAGTGAATTTTTTCCTAAAAACGAAAATGCTTCTCTAAATGTTATCCAAATCAAATTTGAGAGTCTAAGCAATGTTTTAAAAATCTGATTTAAACCCCCAAGGTGGGGTTTTCTCCTGGTCTAATTTAAGACTTTTTCACGTGCCCCTGTGCTGTTATCCTAATTGCTCATCAGTGAGGAAGTGAATTTTATGAATTTGATAGAAATTCATGTATTCTTAAAACTGTCTAGCTTTCACCCAATATAATCTAGTGGTTTGGCAGTTCTCCCCAACTGCAACTGGAAGTGTGCCTCTGAAAGGCTACTTAAAAGTAACATTTAGATGAGTTTTGCTTATTTAGAACTCAATATTTTCTGTGTATGGGTATCATTTACTTCATTTTTTTGTTATTTTTGGGTGTTGAGCATGGTGACAAAAACTTGTTCCAAAAAAATTCAAAGAGCTTCATTACTGTTTATATTGCAAAACATGGGGTCATGTTTTCCTTTTCAACAGTCTGGCAGGTATTGATAATTCAAGTTTAAGGATTTCTGCACGGTGATGGTAATTCCATGGAATTATAGCTTTTGAGAAGAATTTTAATTTCCTCTGTTCTTCTAAAACCCCTACAAAATCCAACAGAAAGAAATGAATGAAAGCAGCGCTAATATTGAGAATGCAACATGCTGATATGCATATGGCTATTATTAGAATAGACCACAGGTGGCCTTAAACCATGAAGTACTGATAACCTCATTCTTGGGAATTTATATTGATTAACACCTATCCTTCTGAGGACAGAATTGACCAACAGCACTTAATTTTAAATGCTGTGTTATACTTTTGACTTCTTGGAACCAAGGCATTTCAATGTTAGCAAGAAGATGCTCAGCATTTCTTTAGGTATTTGTTGTTTTTACTCTTTGAAATAACAGACATTGAGTGGGAGTACATGAGATCCTCCTCAGAAAATATATAAAATCTCAGTTGCCCACATGAGAACCTTTCAAATGACAAATGAGATAGCAGGATAGCTTTGTCAGGATATCAGAAGAAAAAGCCTTGAATCACAGCTGTTGTTTTTTTTTGTCAAACGGGTACTGCTTCTGTAGGGTGCAATGCCTGGTCCTGATTTAGACTTCTGGACTTGTCAGTGTGTCTGTGTTGTGTTGGATATGAATTACTAGAGGGAGGGAACCAGGTGTGTACCACCCCCACCCGAGTGTGGTGACAAGAGGTGTTCACCCAAGGTACCGAGCAGCCCTCCTCTGCTCGCAGTAGGAGCAACTATCTGTGGGATTGAGTGCTTGCTAAAAACAGTGATAGCTGTTGTGTGAAGGAGTCACACAAATATTCTCACATTTGATTCATCAATTTGATTATGATGCACCAAGATGTCATCTCCTGGTCTTTCCTGAGAAGGGGAGAAATAAGGGCAACAATCTTCTGCCCGCTGTCTTGTGTAAATATCTGATTTAATTAATATTGCTACATTTGAGCCCTAAATGTTACTTGAAGCACGTCTGCTCTTGACAACATCTACATTTTTGAGAAATTCAAGCCATCAAGTGTTTTGGGGGGATGGTATAGCGTGAATCAACTGGATTTAGCAAACACAAGTCTGTAGCTCAAATTACTGGTACTGGAAAGGTGACAAAGAATGCATGGTCATTTTAGTGATGAGTAAGTCAAAACTACCTCAAGCTTTGATCCAAATCAGGTTTATAACTTCTAGTTCGAAGCATTCATATAATATGTAATGCTTTCCAATATCCTAATCCCATAAAAATTCTCAGTTTCAGAAAAAGCCCTTTAAGACCTTTGCATCATACTGCAGAAAAAGACAGATACTGTAACTATTTGCTTGCACTTATAACAGCATTGGTTCCTGTAGTCACATCATAACACACTAGTTTGAGAATACTGTATGCATGGCAATTAAAACATCACATTCAGCATTAGTTTTACATTTCTACTATGAAGTTGTTTGCTACTTTAATCTACTGAATGACTATTCCCTTTCTATTGTTTTAGGTTTGGTATATGCTCTTTGTCTAACTTTTAAATATATTCCTTAAGTTGATGGAGAGTAGTTGCTGTTTATCTTGGAACAGTCTTTTATGTTATAGCTTACAAAACAACACCTCTGTTACAATTGACCAGAGAGAGAACATTATTTAAATATCTTCAAGGAACCCCTTAAAAAAGTCAACATTTTCAATCCAGGTGGATTTCTATGATAATATGGGTAGATGTAGCTGAACATAAAAATGACAGAGGTTTGTAATGTAAATAAGGGAATCTTAAATTTCCCAGGAACTTGTTTGTTTGGCTAAAAACCCCAAAACAAATGAGCTGTGTGGAAACTGAGGCTTCAAAGCAGGAAAATGTCAAATTGCATGCTTTTGAAATGATCTTTCTAGATTAGCCTTGATGAAAACAGTTCAGAATGTGATGCTGTGCACAGAAGTCTATCTATGTTCAGGCTTGCTAGAATAAATCTGTTAAGTTCCTAAACTGAATGAGTGCCCTTCAAGAAAGGTTGATTTTTTTGATACTACAGTTTTAACTGTAGAAGCTGGTACCGAAATCTTTGGACAAGTTAGTACATATTTTAACTTGGAGCATCTAGTGTTGTTTATTAAGCAGATTAACAAGAATGCTTACATCCAGGATGTTTCACTGCATTTGCTGCTTTCTGTTTCCTCTTTACTTAATTTTAAAAGGATATGACATTAGGGAGGCTGAACGTGTCCACCAGCTGGATATAACTGAAGGCCCTCAGTAAAAACAATACTGAAAAATAACTTGAGCTTGTCTTATCTTATTTCATCCTTAAGACTTCTATAAACTCACTTCAGTCTTGCATAACATGAGCCATTGCCATCCCTCATGCTGAAGATCATAAATGATTTAACAGCACTTCTTTGTGAAATGATATATATGTAAGAATATCAACAAAAGATCTCAGCTTTTTTTTTTTTTTGACTTTTAATGCATGTTGAGGCTGGAACAATGATTTAAAATCTCACATGCAGTAAGTATTGTGATTCATACAGTTAGGTAAGTAAATGATACAGTAAAATATGTGCACAGTTGGGTTCAGAGCTTAATGCTTGGGCTATTATGCCAGTAATGAGTGTCTGAAGTAACATAACATAAAGACTTGAAATACTGTATTGCTTTAGACAGGAGGCTGGTTTTCTTTTTTTAGTTCAGGAGTGTTGTCAGGCTTTCCTAAGTTTTGTAAAGGATCTAATGCTGAAGAACATAATCACAAGTGGCACTCACCTAAATGTCTTGCATTTTGATGGGACTTCTGTGCCACGTGCACAGCCAGGGAGCTAAAAGATTAAGTTATATAAATTTTCATTTCAGGGTCTGGCTGCTTTATTTGTATATTATTCTCAAGAATTATGAGTAATACATCTCTTAAGCCAGAGCAATTGGAAGGAGATTTCAGTAGCTTAAATCCTGTAAATTGTAGCTGAATAAAATACAGTATGAGGCTGAAGTGCCTCGTCAGACAAGGACTGAATAGAAAGAGCAGGGTAGGAGCTCTGAGTTGGGGAGGTGAGTGAAATAAGTGATGAGTAGATTAGGTGGTGACACAGTATGAAAAAAACTTGGAAAGTAATTTTCTACTTAATAGTTACTTACTTGCTGGTCAGCAAGCAGTAGCTTATTCAATTGCAACATCTTGCAGGACTTATTTACAGGTAAAATTTTGGGGTTAAAATGCAACTTGAAACAAAATCAACCTCTTATTCCTGTTATTGCTTTAATGCAGCAGGAAAACATCTTTGTGGTGTTATGATGATGGCAAAAAGAGGGAATTAGTGAGGAAAAACTTACTTAAACAGCAGTGTAAGGTTTGGGAGGTGGAATGACGCTGATATAGTGGGAAGACATTTTTATCAGCCATTCCACAGAGCAACTTAGGAACAGTGAGGCCAGGGAAAAATTTACAAAAACAATCAAGTCATGTCTGTGACCGAGACAAAGGACTTGCCTGTGTGAAGCAGGAGAGGTCTGGCTCTGAGTGTTTCCTGTCCATGTGTGGTACAGTTTCTGAGAAATAAGATAACATTAGGATAAGAAGCCAGACAGAGATAGAAGGATAATGACCTTTTGAGTTGTCATTTCACAGAATGGTTTGGATTGGAAGAGACCTTAAAGATCATCTAGTTGCAAACCACTCAATTTCAATAAACACAACTTCATCCAGACAGAACCTCTCTCAAGTTCAATCAGTTACAGAGTTTGTTCAGTGCAGTCTGTCCATCTTCCCTGAAACAATTCCCTGGTAACTACAAGTCCTTCAAAAATTCTGAACTCTCAATTGCACCAGAAAATATGCAGATCAAGTTTTGATGTATAAATGTCTTTCACTTCTGACTGCTCTCGAACTGGTTTGGATACCAAAAAAATCACAAGAGAACAAATGAAATATTTCATGTTTTATAAGTCCAAGGAAAATCTGGACTTGAATAGCTGATTCTTTCTAAGGGAGAGTCTGAATTAAGAAATCTTGTCTTGCTGCAATTGCTACCCTATATTATTGGGGTAGTACTTAATTTCACATAGTACTTAATTTCTAAGGTGTGTAAGTAGTTGGATGAAAATTCTGTACTCAAAGTATTTCCAAAATATGTCAAGAAAAGTAGTCCCATCCCCTTATGATTGTCCTGATACTAACTAGAGAAAATTATGAAAATCTTTACTGAATAATGATTCATGGTATAGACCTAACTTATATCAAACATCTGTATTTCAATATTAAAAATTATATTTTTAAGGGTTTTTTTTGGTAAAGGGACATGATTAGTGTTTTAAAATATTTTAAAATAGATTTAATAATTTTTTTGATCCATTTTTTACACACCATGAAAGAAGCACACAGTAGACCGCTTCTTTACAAAGAACTTATTTCTCCCTTAAAACACTGCCTATTAATTTACTTAATCTCTATTTAGTTAGTGCTGCCAATATAGTATTCTGAATAATATAATTTAATTCTTTAAGATCTTCAGATATCTCATAAATATGCTGTAAAAGAGCTGCCTCATGACCTTTTGTTTTCTGTATTGCATAGCTTTTTGCCTTGGCAAAAGAATGTGTGTTCTGAAAGTGGGCGCTTCTATTTGTTTTAAATATTTTCAGATGTACCATCTAAGCAATCTTTTTGCATTCAGTAGTCAATTAATATCCTTATATTTGTCGATTTCAAGCTTGTTCTGGGGGTTGTGTGTTCCTCATCACTGAACTGATGTACTGTGACTTCTTGTCTTTATTGCTTAATAGGGATTTTCAAGCCTTCTAAGCCTTCTGTGTGTCAGAATGAGGAAGTTACCATATAATATTGGATTTCACACAGCAATAAATGCTAGTAGAAAAAAGACTAAGATATCAGTGACCTGACAAAGCAATTGTGTAAAGCTTTGTGGAAATGAAACCATTAAATTTGTTCTATGATTCCTTCTCTAAATTAAGTCCTAGCAGGTTTCAGATGCAATGTCCAATAAGTTGTAGTGTAAGAATCCTTGAAAACAATTTGAAACACTTGATAGTGGACTAGGGAGAGACTTAATAGTGTGTTTATGGTGTAAATGTTGTCTTTTGTGTAATGACAGCTGGAGGGGAGAAGTAGGACTTCAGCCATTCCCCGCTGGCCACACTGTGTGGAAAAAATACATAACCAATTCTATGAACAGCCCACTGAAAGTGCCTATATGCTTATCCAATCTCAAGGAACAATGATGTTGCCTAAACTTTCCCATCCCTCACCACCTTTAAGAGAAGTTAAGTCGCCTGTTGGTCAGGTGAAAGATGACAGACATGCATGGTGACTCTGGATGTATGGACAGACTGGGAAGGAGATGCTGGAAAACAGTGCTTTGGAAAGGGATCTGGGTGTCCTGGTCTAGGGCAAATTGAATATGAGTCAGCAGTGCCCTGGCAGCCAGGAGGGCCGTCCGTGTCCTGGGGGGCATCAGGCAAAGCATCACCAGCCGGGCAAGGGAGGGGATTGGCCTACTCCGCTCTGCACTGGGGCGACCTCACCTTGAATATTGTGTGTGGTTTTGGGTGCCACAATACAACAAAAGCTCTTAGAGAGTGTCCAAAGGAGGGCTACGAAGATGGTGAAGGGTATGGAAGGGAAGCTGTGTGAGGGGTGGCTGAGGTCACTGGTCTGTTCAGCCTGGAGAAGGGGAGACCTCATCCCAGTCTGCATCTTCCTCGTGAGGGGAAGAGGAGGGGCAGGTACTGATCTTCTCTCTGGTGACCAGTGACAGAACCTGAGGGACTGACATAAAGCTGTGTTAGGGAAGGTTTAGGTTGGATATCAGGATGAGGTTTTTCACCTAGAGGGTGATTGACACTGGAACAGGCTCCCCAGGGAAGTGGTCACAGCACCAAGCCTGACAGAATTCAAGAAGCATTTGGGCAGTGCTCTCAGACACATGGTGTGATTCTTGGGGCTGTCCTGTGCAGGACCAGGAGCTGGACTGTGACAATACTGATGGGTCTCTTCTAACTCAGGATATTCTACGTTTCTATGATAACTTTTAAGTTTTATAATTTTTAATCATAAAGAATTTATCCTCAGTAATGATCTGGAAAGATGTTAGAATGGTTTCTAATCAATTTAACAAGAGTCAGATGCACCAAGAAACTGAGAAAGAACTCTGAAGTGTGCATTTAGCATTTTTTTTAAAGATAAGGGAAATTTCAGTGAACCAGAGAAAAGAGTTTCATTTTGTTTCTTAGAGCATTAAGAAGGTATTGGATAGGAATGATGTAGGAAAAATCTGTAAATAAATTTTTCAAGAATAAAAAAAATGCTAGACCGCATACCTCATGGAAAGTAAATCTTACCAAGCACAACTGTTCCATTGGTCTTGGATTGTTTAATGTTAGAAAAGCTTTTTAACACTGGACAAAGCTGGGGGAGCAATAAATAATGGTGAAGACCCATTGGTGGGATCCATCCACAGAAGTTGCTGTGGGACATCATTGTGAGTGTGGCTTGGGTTTCTCAGATGGTAATTGGAAGCAGCACCACCCAATCCTGCAAGAGTTGTCACAGACTTCTGAAATTACTAGTTCCCTGTTTTGTGCCACTGCTGAAAGGAAAGGGCAATTCTGTTTTTTATAACCTTGGGAATATGAAGCAGTCAATTGTATTTGCTGTACAGGTATGACAACATCAGGAGCCTGGGAAGGGGAGAAAAACCCTGAAACAAACCACAAAATCTGCACTGCATTCAGAAAAGAAGAAAAACATGGTATGCCTTTCAGTGAGGTTAAGATCTATTATTTGAAAGGATTGAAAGATGAGCTTGTACTAATCCAAGTATTTTTAAGGGGAAGAGTCTTTTGACTGAAGATTGCTTTTTAATATAGCAGACAGTGATGAATTCTGTAGTTGAAAGGTGAACATACACAAAATGAGTCCAGAAATGAGACATGTATTTAATGGGGACAGCAACAAACAATTGAAATATCTTACCCGTGGATATGCTCACTTTAACCTCATTTCACCTTTGAAAAATTGTGCATCTCAAACATTTATTTGAGTCTGAGTTTGGCTTACAGACTTCAGGCAGAAATATTGAAGTCACTTGGCTTATTGTACTGAAGAGGTCAGGCTCAGAGTTTTGCAATGTTATGGCTTTTAGAGTATAGGAATCTGCGTTACAATATATGGTTAGATTGCTTGACCCTGATCACAGCTTGTATGCATCCCAATTATTTTTCTTTACTCGTCATTCAGACAGGAAAAATTGACTTTGGCTTTTTCTCCCCTGTGCAAGCATGTTAAGCTTTTTTTCCAGTCAAGTGTTCAGGGCTTTTGATTTTTTTTTTTTTTTATGATTCACAGAACTGCAAAAGATGTCAAGTTATTCCAATGAAAGTGCTTAAAGAAGTCTAACAATTGGTACCATCCTGCAATAAAATATGGAATATTAAATGAGTCTGTTAAAAGTTTGTTTCAAGGTATTAAAGTAAAACAAAATTCTATCGTGGCTAAAGATACTTCATGTCGTTGTATTTAAATAACTTTGCAGAGCAAACAGTGCAGGAAACTGGTACGTTAATCACAGAAATTCACATTGTCATGCCTCTTTGATGCATTGCAAGAATAAATACGGTAGCTTGAGGAATGCACATGAAAAATGTTACCGATACAAGGTAAAAGCAAAATTAAACCTATTTAAGTCTGTTTATGGCTACTCATATAGCACTTTGTCTGCAACATTGATAATCTATGGCAATCTGTTATGCCCATACATTTCACAAGGCTTTCATACCCACTGGCTTGCATTTTCCATAAAAAGCGTTATAGAAACTTGAATATGCAAGTTGGGTCCAGTTTGTTTTTACTTCTGTAAAAAAGTCTAAAACTGATATAAAGGATTGCTTCTTCCTCTGCAGCTTGGAAGTAGCCATTAAAATTGCATTATATAAATGATAACAAAAACTTATAAAAACTAAGTATGCAGACTATTTCAATCCTCAGTTTTTCTCCTTCTCCTTAAAGTAATTTTTTTTTTTTTTAACAAGACCAAGTTGCTGTTTGGGTGTGGAGAAAGTCCATAACAACCAATCTAGTGTAATTTCAGCTTTGGTACTGACAATGTGCATGTCCATGAGGCTGACTTAAAAACAGTTTAATATTCTATGATTTTTCAGCATAGGTAAGAAAGCTGAAGGCCTTGTAGCAAGTGAAGAACTCAGCCAACAGATATAATGTAAGACAGTCAAAAATCTTAGTGCTGGAAGAAATAGGATATTTAATACAAACATTAAATGCTTACTTTTTGATAAGTCAGGTGGAATCTTAGCAGCTTTTTTTTCTTATAGTATGTGAGATGGAGAAGTCCCTGTCTAGAATCTGTAATAATAGAAATTAGAGTTTGTATCCCCCTTGCAACCTTAAAAACATTATAAGGTCAAATACTGACCATTACTGAACATCCCCTGGGACATCTGGACAGAAGCAATTTGAAGAATAAAAAAGAAAAAAAACCCCAAACCCACAAGTATACTGAGTGAGACCTAAAATGCTCATTCCTTTGTTTCTAAAATTTTGCTCTATTTTTTTAATTTTCTACAATATAAAATTTAAAACAATTATATAGTTAATCTCATATCTCGTATGCTTCTATTCTTGGTAAGTATCTTCTGATGGCAGTATTTTATCATTAAACTTATCTTGGTTTCTCACTGAAACTACTGAAATCAACTTCAACTGACCAACAAAAGAAGCCTAGTCCAGAAAAAACTATTAGCTTTTTTGCTGCTGATTAATGCCATTAACTCTGGTTCAGTAAAAATTTCTGATGAACAAATTAAATTCTGTAGGTTAACTATCATTTAATCTAAATTATGCATCTGTTATGTAATTGCCATTATAAAATTGTTCCAAGGAAAGCTGAAGACTTTAGTGGTGGGAATTTTAATCTTAATGGAAAGCTCTTAGAAGGGAAGTTGGCGTGCCTAATAAGAAGCTTAGAGAATGGCTTTCCATGACATAGTAAGTTTTTGTCAGAACTCAGTGTGCTAATTTGAATTTCTGCCTTGAAAAATTGATGTTTATAGAGAAGGCTATTATCTAAACTTGGAAGGACTTGGTTTGTGTTAGTCAAAACAGGATTCTGGGTTCCACATCTTTACAGCGTGTTCATCAACCTGTTGACCAAGGTTAGTTCAAAATGGCACTTGGCTTCATGAGTTCACCCAGCATGTCTGTTAGACTTATAACAGGTAAAACTGGCAATCAAATTGTGATGTGGTTCAGACGTGGCTTGCTGCACTTGGACTGCATGGAAAGGACTATGCTAGAACTTAAGTCAACATATACTAACTTTAAAGAAGCAAGACTTTTTTTTCAGAGATTTTTTTTTTTAAGAGTAAAATTTAATGATTCCAGACTTCACTTTGTGATTTGTTGTAGTTTTGTCAAGGCGTGGCTTGATATTGAGGTATATGGAGTGAGAAGTACTGCTGTATATAATATTTTTTCTTAATCTATTTTATTGTTCTTTCCTTCCTTTCTCTCTACTGTCAACCAGCAGGATTTAGAGAGTGTTCTAGCTTTATTGTAGAGGATGTAAGAAAAATGAACATCAATCCTAGCCATGTTCACCAACAAACTTCTAAAATTTACAGTCTTGCTACACCTGAACATCACAGAATTGTTAAGGTTGAAAAAGACTTTTAATATCAAGTCCAACTGTGAACCTAGAACAGCCACCACATTCACCACAAATGTGGTCCTCAAGCGCCATATTCACACATTTTTTTGAACACTACCAGAAATGGTGACTCCACCTTCCCTGGGTAGTCTCTTTTAATGCTTAAAGACCCTTTCCATGAGACATTTTTCGCTAATATCTAATCTAAACCTCCCCTGGCACAACTTAAGGTAATTTCCTCTTGTCCAGTCAGTTGTTACCTGGGAGAAGAGAGTGACTCCCACCTTCTGCGACCTCATTTCAGGCAGTTGTAGAGAGTTTCCTTTCATCCTGGTTAAACAGCCTCAGTTCCCTCAGTTGCTCCTCATGAGACTTGTGCTCCAGCCCCTTCATGGATGATTTTTGAAATCAGCTACCATCTATAACTGAATTGCCCAATTTCATAGTATAAACATACTTTTGAAGGCTTTGCAAGTAAGCTTAGAAGGAAATTACATTGTTGTTTTAGTGCAGGACTTTAGGTTTCTATTGCATGGCTCCTGCAAGGCTAGTTTCAAACTCTTGAACTCCCCCAGTTTCTTAGATTCTGGACTGCATTTCTCTAATTTTGTTGGGTGCTCTATTGTATTCTGTAATAGGCTGAGTGCTGGACCACTTCCTAAGAGTAGTTTCCTTAAGGTTGCACTTCGAATATATTCTAGAATGATAAAAACCACTTCACAACCACCTTGTCACCCTTCTCACACTTAACTGTATTCTTATTTCTGTTTCTACATGGTTGTCTCTTCTACCTTCACATGCATTTATGAAAACACCTGATGGATTCATCTGTGTTAAAACTGAGCAAGCGGAATCAGGGTCCTGATCCAGGCTTATTGAGCACCCACAAAATAGCTCTTCTAGCATGGAGGGGAGGGTCATTCTGAAATAAGCAGAAATATTTAGGTTGAATGACTGTACACTCTCAAATTGTTTATCAAACTACAGGCAAAAGTTGTGCTCATACGTTAGCGACAGTACCTGCTCTAATTGGGAAGTTCCCCAGTGATTGCTTTTAACCTTCTTACTCTAACAAGGTGAAGCACTCCTGCATGATGTGCTGCTGAGGGACTGAGCTTCCACCCACTGGCACAGTCTGCCAAATAAGGCAGACAAAACTATACTGTACCACTGAATAAATTTAGCAGTGTCTGTTAAGGTAGTTAGCTGGGGTTCAAGTTGTTTAGACTTATGTGCACTTACATTAAGTATGCTCAAGTAGGGATTATGTAGTGGTGCTCAAGTGAAACCATCACTAAAGGGTGGAATTTTTGGTGAGCTGACTCCCACCTCTTGGCTGGCAACGCAAGCTGATGGAAGAGCTTTGTCTTGCAAGACCTGCTACCTACTGGCTGATGTGCTGGGTTGTAGGCAGCTAATGAAGGCAAGGTGGGATGAACACTGGGAGAGGTAGAAGAGCAGAGCAGAACTTCATGAGCAGATGCAGCTGAGGAAACAGGGCTTAAAAGCAAAGGCACGGACTTTAAATTCATTGCAAATTTCTTGAGAGCTGCCAAATTATTGTTGATATATGTAGTGAATTACTGTGGAAATTAGCATATTTGTTCTTTCTTCAGTCTAATTTTGGCCATCTCTTGTGTAAGTAGAAGAGCAGCTAAATCTTAACATAAGAACATAATGCAAGTCAAAATAATTAAGCCAAATAACTTGTTTTTAAAGTGACTGCTAAATATTCATAAGTGCTGAAATGTAATTTTTTTAAAAAGCGCCTTTTGTGTATGACTGTCTAACTTTTAAATAACCTAAATAATCTTTGAAACTGTGATTGGAGCACTTCAGAATATTTTTCTGTTTAATTAGTAATTACCTAAAGGCAGAAGCTATTATCTGGTGATTACCTCAAAGAAAAGTTTTTAACCAGGAAATGGACAATGAGCTGTATGGCTAATAAATGGCATATTCCTCACCAGGAATGCCAGTAACAATAGTCCAGTGTCTATAAATCAGGAAGAATATGTGGTGTCAAAATTACATCATGATTTTTCTAAAGGTTTATAGGAATTCAAAATTCTAGGTTTCCCTGAGGAAGAAGGTTCTAGTCACGTGTTTTAGAGATTAGTGGACCCTGAAATGGAAGCTTTCTTAAGAAAGAACTTGAAAAATTTGTTTTGAAGATAACTTAGCAAAATAGTGTGACTTTCTTCAAACTATGAAGGATAACAGAAAATACCAATAGCTGCACAGATAATATTCAGTGCAAATGTTGCTCTGTCTTTACAGGAGCACTTTACATCAGTGGCCATAACATTTGGGAATATGGAGTCAAAAGATGGGTGGCATGAGATCTGTTGCATTCTAAGGATGAAGGTGAGCTCCAAGAAAACCCTGTAGGGCAGCACTGCAAGCAAAGGACTTGTGAGCTAGGTTGGAGGATGTGGTTATGTGGATCATGGAAATGTAGGCACCAGGATTCTCTATTCTCAGTGCAAAATCCAGGACTGGGTCCATGTTGTTGAAAATAAAGGCTTGCCCTCTGAAAACCGTTTCTGTAATGTAAAATGAAGTCCTGCATCTTTCAGCTTTGAAGGTTAGCAGCTAGGGGTGAGACAAAAGCATAGAACTCCTGTAGTTTTTCTATCCTGCTACTCACCTCAGGTGTTAGAGCAGAGGGACCATGATTAAAAATATACAAGTCTTCATCAAATTCTAGTTCTTCTTTCACTACACAGTTTATGAAATGAATGGATTTAATATACTGTCAGATTTTTCTTCTCATATTAATTGATGTTCTCTTCTAGATGCAAATTCAGTGACAGGATGATACTTGTGCTCTTTGGGACAAGTGAGAGTTCTGAATTGTGGGAAAAAAAATATTTTTTCTGTTGGTGGTAAAATAGCTCTTGAACTTTTGATTAAAATCTATTAAGGAGTCTGCAGGATTTTTATTTTTGTTTCTTTCTATGTAGAAATAGAAAATCATATCATGGAAGAGAGCAGTCTGAAGGTATAAGTGGTAAATATTCCAGAATCTCAACAGGAAGCAAGTGACCAGAGGCTTAGTAAAGTTGTATGAGATCTGTCCTCAAATTTCAAGCTGGCAGTAATTTTTCCATTAAAACATAAATTGTGTTGTAAGATCTTTTCAGACCCAGACCTACCAAATGCGTTTTGCATCTGATTTTAGTGCTTTTTTTACCTTAATAATTTCAATGTGGACAGTGTGGAATCACTTCAGCTGGCAGACATGGCAATACCGTAGGGCTTTAGGCAGGGAATGAAGTAGCAAAAGGGTCTGAGATCACTACCAGCTTTTATCAGCTGTGATACAGAATGAAATGTCATTGGTTTCAACTATGTTTGCACTCAGTCTGATATCGCTACCCACAAGGCATCTGCTGGAAGATTTAATTTTGTCACACTGGTAAGTGTTTTTACCAGGGGAAATAGTTGAATGTGTGTAGCTAATGATAGGACACGTCTGCTGTTGTGCTGTCAGAAGCTTCTAACTAGATGTAAATATTTTACATAAGGCTAAAAAGACAAAGGCTGACTTGGTTTCTGCTGTTTGTACATATGTCAGTGCTGCAAAGGGTAAAACATCAGTCACATTTCTCTGGCTAGATTGGCTCGGGATATGAAGATCTCTGAATAGCTTGCTACTCAGATTGCAAGCACATTTTTACTGGCCTCTCTTAATAAGAAAAATGCAATCTCTGCAGGAGGAAAGAGATAAAAGGCCAGAGAGAGTAGAAGATAACATACTCACCTGTTGGAGATACAAAGTTGCTCTTCATTTTTTGCTGTGTACTGTAATGGATCCTGCTCATCAGATTAAAAATTGAATGGGTGTGTTAGGGATACAGCAAAATAGATACCAACTAAGTAAAAAGACTTTTAAAGAATCACTTGAAAAAGGGTAACACAGTATTTAAACAAAGGAACAGCTGAAGAGTCCAGCAGAGAACGGCCTGTGTTTCCAAGGGACTCCATCCTGTTCCGGACATGCAGATTAGAGCACTCTATGCCATTGTGTAACTGTCTACTGGCCTTATCTTTTATGATCTTTTAAATCTTGGGCACTTGGATTTTTGTGTTCTCCAAAAAGCTTGAAAACTGAAATTATGGAAATAAGAATACCCCATATTCAAGTTAACTTTCCCATTTTCTTTCTATTTATAACGAATAATTATTTTTCCCTTTGCCAGTTAATTTATATCTGGAAAAGTACAAAACCCTGCTAAAATGTGAATTCTAAGGGTTTTTTTTTTGTCACTAACAATTTGTCATCTTCTTGTAAGGGCATATGGGCTGCTAAAATTTGAGTTCAAAGGCCACGTGCTTGGACCATCCAGACTGCATGAATTATTTTTAGGCAGGCTATGTCAGCAGGCTAAAGGGAGATGTGCACCCTGCACTCCAGCAGAGGCTTGGGTGCACAAAAGCTGTGTTAGCAGTGATTAAAGCTTTTAGAAACGTCGCTGTGTGTTGCAGTGGAACACATTCTGGAAGGCATGTTGAGTAGGAGGTTCTAGTATCCCTTCCTCTCTCTCAGATAAACCACTGCAGCTGATACTTGTCTCTCAGCACTGAAATTTTCTCCTGCTGAATGTTGTTGAGACAACTTGCCTTCACAGTAAACCAACCATTTCAAGTTGCTTGAAAGTTCTTTCCTTCTAAAATAACTATTTGATTTTGAAATAGCAAGTATTAAAGAAGGTTTAAAAGCACAAATCTAAAGTCAAGAAAGTTAGAAGCTTGAAAATTGTACGAATTCATGTTTTTTAGTCCTTTCAAGTATGCGCACTATTAGGGAGAAAGCAAATGGAATTCTCTCACCTGTTCTTGTAGACGGTTACAGATATGACCCAAAATGATTTGTCTTACTTTCCTTTTATCAAAATGAAATTCACAGCCAAATTGAAGGCAGCTTCCCACATCATCATCCTTTTCAGCCAGATTTACAGGTTAATATTAAATGATTGCTTTGAAATACCTGCCATCACCATATTCCCTAAGACTGATCACTTAGTGTGATGCTTTGCGTTCTTGCTATAAAATATAACTCTTTTATTGTTTTAGTTTTTCTTTTTTTTTTTTTTCTGTTTGTTTAAAAGACAAATGTGTGCTGTCTGCTAGACACAGCACTGGGGGTGCTGAAAAGGGTTCATGTTGTCTGCCTTGCTTCTGGGTTTTTTTTAAATTTAGTTTTTTTAAAACATGAAGATTGTTGACACATGCCTTCATTTCTGAACATAAAAAGATTGATTCTTGGCTTTTTTCCCATGACTATTCCACTTTCTTTCTAGCATACCTTCATGTCTGCCTAGGACATTACGTTGGTAACTACTATTTTAATCCCTGTGAATTTTTTTTCTCCCCTCTGTTGTTTGATAGGCAAAAGAGGTCACATTTGTAGTTAATTTCACATGTCCCTGATAGGGAAGAATAGTTTTATTGTTCTAAACATCATGTTTTATTTGATTATTTATTATACCTTTTCATGCAGGGTTTGGGTGAATTAATGTTTGTACAAGTGACATGACAGGAAGGATCATTTCTATTGCTGCCCTATGGGGAATTCACTAAATCGGATGTGAAAACTGTGATATTTTCAAGCTCAGGTATTCTGTTCTCTCATGGTAGATGCTTCCTCTCTTTCTTTCTCAATTTTCACTTCTTCGCTTTGATAGATGTCTCTGTGTCTCCTACAGATCCTACCAGAAAGTCCATGTTGTTGTAGTAATGTTAGATTTTGCAGCATCCAAATGGGTAGTGATTTTACTCACAGACTCCAAGGTGCTGCTTACAGCTCTGTTGAAAGTTGAAGTTTTTCCTAGCTTTACAAGGGTACAGACTCATTTTTTAAGCATTTAATCTTTGTTTGAAGCAGTTATAGAGTCATTTTTCATCAGGTGACAGGAATACATTTTCCAGTAGTTGAAGGGCAAGGGTTCAAAAACAGTCGTGTAATTTTTTTCTTCTTATTGTTTTTAATTTTTTTAAAAAAATTTTAAGCAGTACCTTCATTCAGTGGTGCCCTTCACTAAAATGGGCTGCGGTAATCTCCACTATACAATACTTTAAACAGGTAAAGTCCAGTCTTCTCTCTTGGTTATGGTTTCCTTTTTGTCTATACCACATGGAAAAGTGAAGTCCAATAAGTCTGTTACAGAACTGGGTTTAATATTTCTTTTCTATTTTTAAAAGGAAGAGCCACCATAATCCCCATATTCTTCTTCTTTCTTCATTATGTAGCTGTACATGTGTTCAACTTAATTTTACTGGAAAATACAGACTTTGAAATAAATTAGTTTTGGGTAGACTTCCCACATTTAAATATATGCTGTCTGAGGGAAGTTGAAGTGTTTCTGCTAACTGTCACGACAACATATACACAGACATGGACAGCAAATAATCATAATCTTCTTATGTGTTAAGAGCAATCCAAAACCACCCTATCGCCTTTGAGTCTTTCTTGATGGTGGAAATGTGGTATATGCTTCTTGGCTGCACTATGTGGTCTTGCTAACCTTTCAGAATACCTTGCTGTACATAAAACCTATATCTGAAGTTAAACATAAGACAGATGCATTCTAATATTTTAAATTTTGTAAACCTTAAGTGTGAGTTGTGTTTTCTTTAGTAATGCTTATTATTGAGCATCTGTAGTCATGAGATTATAGTGCACCTTGTAGCTATGAATTTAGATGCATAAATCAAGTTGATAAAATATTTACTTCTTAGTCAAAATCAGAAGGGGAAAAAACCCAAACTAAAAATGCTCTAGCAACCTCAGGCCCCACCTTCTGGCCTTGTTGACATATTACCACAAATTGTTGTGAAATGAATCGTAAATGAACAACTCCATTGCTGCACAAGACCATCATTAACTCAATTGCTGCAACATTTCTTAAGCTAAGCTTTACACTTAAAAATTCAAACTGTTGTTTTAAGTTTTTTCAAGCGATGTTATATTCCTACTTTACCTTAGGCAACTGTGTTCAATATGAATAAGTGTCTGTATGTTCTTGCTTTTTGTTTGTTCTACTAAAGAATTGCTATATCAATATTAGCATGTGCTACTTGTAATATTATTGTGGTTGAAATAATGATGCTTGTAAAAAAAGTTACAGTCCCTGGATAGATTAACATTTCTACACTGATTTCTCTGTTTAGCTATGTCATCCTTACTTGAAGTCTTAAGGAAGGAGATAGTTAGTTTTGAGGCAGGAGTGACTTGCCATTTCAAATCTCACTATGCTGCAGTCTCATCTACCTATCTATCCTCAGTCCTAAAGGTATTGATGAAGGATATAAATTCATTCTTTCTGAATAAAAATGTTGGATATTGTTCTCTCTACTGTCAGTGAATGCTGGTTGCCTCAGGAATGAATTGAGAAGTTTTAAAAACATTTACCATGACATTACACATGGTTACTGATAACCATGCTTCTTGCAATAACAGGACACAAAACCAGTTCAAGGTTCGCCTTTATTTTCTGTGACAGTTAAAGGTTTTCCTACATTACAGGCTCACTGGTAGTATCTCATGATAGTTAAAACTCCCTCATGGCAATCTGATGATAGGTTCTTGATCCTAGTATTACCTTGAACTAAGGGAGTTAAGTATCCTGGGTCTCTGTCAAGAAAGGAAGCCCCAGCAGGGCAGACTTTCTAAACCAATGTCTCTTTCCTGTCAAGTGTATAACCTTTATATCCGCATTATTAAATGCCTACATGTTGACTAAAATGTCCCTAGCTTTCTCTTAAAGCCTTTGCCAGGCCAAACTCTAACACCTAGTGAGGAAGAGGCAGTAGCTCCTTATCAAGATGTACCTTCGGAAACTGTACCCATGACGTTGTCACTGGGTAGCTGCTATTTCACAAGAGATGAGGACCCCAGCTGCTTGAGTTGTCCTGTTATTGATGCCTGGAGGTGGCAGGCAGTAAATTAACCTACAGGAAGCACTAGTATCTACCATCATTTTTTGTCTGGCAGAATTTCTCTGAAGATGTAAACTTTGCTGTAGAGGATCTCTTCTTCTCCTTTGTACTATCAAGCTCCAGAGGTGGCCTGGAGCAGTATTGTTGGCTGCATGAATGATTATAGAAATCTATACTCATGGAGTAAATGCAGTACTCATTCCTGTCAATCTGACCTTTCCAGACTGACATGTGAAGAGATCATCTGGGTTGAATAAAATGTTTGCTCTAAAGTTCTCTCTTTTTTAGAGTCTTGTTGCACCACCTGCAGTTTATTTTGCGTATACGAATACAGGTGTGATTTCCTGTGGGGAGGTCTTGTATTCAGCACACCCATGCATCTTTTTTTGTCTGCTGAAACAGTCTTGCTGTGCAGTTTGTTACACTCTCTTGACAGAAGCCATCTGTTTTCGGTGGCAGGCATTTGCTGCTGCTTGTTGTCCTCTCTGACTGGGGTGTGTGATACCACCTGCGACGTGTACCCCACTAGGAAAAATGGTAGAGGTGAGGTCTAAAACCCAGACTAGAGCAAACACAGTGTTATCTGCAGTCTTGCTGTTTTATAGTGTTTCTGGAGGCTAATGCTTGAGATGTTACCTGTAATGTAGTTGCCATATAATAATAATAAAATAGAAATATGATTACAAGGTGATCTAAAAGGGATGCTGTATTAGTCTGGATGAAATCAAAACAGAGATTGAGTTTGCTAACAAGTCTAGCACTTTGTAAATTGAAATAATATCCTTCTGTCTGATGTTAACAGTATGGCTGGGAGTAGATGTTGATGAGAGTTTAGGCATTAGGTTACCTACCATCCTGGATAATTAAAAATTTTAATTGTGTCAGAGTGCAATTTTCCAACTGGACAATTAGTGTACTCTGCCCTAGTAGAGCACTCTGAGCACTTAGTTGAACTTCCCTCTCAGCTCTGTCCTTTGAGTATTCAGGTAATGTGACACAGTCTTTGTAATGTAGTGGTGTTCTTGAAACAGAAATATTGTCCTCAAATGCTCTGAGTTAATGCATTGTATACTCCTGGAGGCAGCTGCACTGAGTGAACAGTGAAATGGGAAGTTAAGGGGTAGGACCCATGTTGTATGGGATGTATAACCTGAACAGTAAGTCAAGATAGTACAATGTTATCTCCCTTCAGTATTGCTTCATTCATCTTTTCACTTCTCATGCATCAGTACTGCACCAAGCTTGATAGGCTTATATGATTCTGCTGATAGGGGTAGTAAGGACCACTGCATAAACTAAAACTTGCCAACAACTCAACAGTTAATAACAAACCTTCAAGTGCTTGTTAAATGGTATCTTTGATATTCCTTTTGTGGTTACTTCAAACACAAAGGTTTGTGTGTTGACTGAAACTGAATTCCAGAGTGATGCCGAAACAGGGAGCACAAATTTTGGCAGACTCTGCTGGCCCGTGCAGACCTGTGTCTAGGGTGGGTTCTCCTTGCCCAGTACTGCTTCAGTGTTGATTGCTGCTCAGCTAGTGACTGCAACAGGGCTAAACCCCAGGTAGCCAGTTAATAAATATGGTCTGTGTCTAGTACAGTAGATTGGGATTTATTGTCTGTACTAGAAATCTGACTATTCCCTGATATGATTTTGGCACCTAACAACTAGCATGGTCACAGCTCAGATCTGAGCATGGGCAGGACTATTTTCAGCAGGCATTTAGTGAGATTTGGAGCCAAAGGAAGTTTTCCAGCATAACTGTAGGATCTTTTATGCCAGCTGGCACGTTTAATTTATGTCCCTGAGTACGTTTTATTTGCTAGTATAGACAGAGCATTTTCTTGTTAAATTTCTAACCTTTCCCTACTAAAAATAGAGACTTAAAGGTCAAAGTATTTTCAGACTACCTGTGACTCCATGGAGAGATTAAACTCATCTTGCTGTCAAGCTGGATGATGGGTATATAAAATTTTCCTGTCAGCTGGGATGGGAGAAATCTTGGGCTGAGGACTGTGTAGTCCCTTTAGGGCTGTAGTTTCCTCTAGTACTACTTCTGAGCATGTAGTTTATGTGTTCTTCCACTGCATTAGAGTGCAGGAAATAATTGATTCTTGAGAACACTCAAGAGATGAGATGATATGATGAGAAAGGGGTAAAAGATGAACCTTTGTCTCTTAAATTAGTTTTTACCTAGCTGAAGATCCCTTATGCTTTCAAAATGTTGTAGAACTAAGTGTGCTGTTAATGTCTTGTTTTTCTGACTTTGGAGATTTTTAGCTATCTTGTAGATTGGCATTGTAGGAACCGTCCCTACAACCATCCCAAATCAACTGGATATTGATTTCAGAAAGTATTGAAGGTCAGATAAGGCTGTTAGTAGTATATCCACAGTCAGTAGGTCTCTTGAAAAGTGGAGAGCAGATTGGTAGTCTCAAAGCATGCATCCTGTCTGATCATGCATGACTAAGCAGAGAATTATGGCTTTCTCCTCATTTAAAGGGGAGAGTTGACTTCCATTTAATTTTTTATTATCTTTGTGAAAAGAACAATCATCAACACAAAATATCTTTGGACTGAAAGACATTTCTGGACTTCCACTGAAAGGGTGTTTTTTTTTTTTGTGAAATTTTTTAATATTTTGTTTCTGAAACTTGTGGGGGTTTAGATTGACTGCATAAATGTGTAGCTGTTCTATTCTTTTTGGTTTAGTGGATTTTTGCTGGTTTTTTTTTTTTTGTTAATTTGCTGACTCCACCTCCAAGTACAGAATTTACTAAAATTTTTTCAGTTGTAAAGCTGCTACATCATGTATCCCAGCCAGCAGGCTGTCCTTCACTATAGTCATATATAAAATTTGGTAGGAGTCTTCTGATAGAATACTCCAGAAATTTTGAAGACAACTATGTGTCATTGATTAAGTGAATTTTAACTTATAATTGTAATCAGACCTGTGTCATTCAATTAAAAAGCCAGTCTTGATTCAAGCTATCATTAACTCAACTAGTAGTGTTTATTGCTTGATTAAAACCTTGTTTTTCTAGATAATTGCATGATAGACAAGACAACTATGTAATGCAAATAAATTTGTTGATATTTTGATGGGAACATTCTAATTTTGTGAGTAAATTGTTTAACCAATTATATGTTGTGCTGTAAATGTATTTGTGCTAGGAACAGGGTACTAGGTACCAGGCTTAGAGCAAATACTTGTAGCATTGAAGGGGCCTTACATTCCCTCTTGAAGTGTTTGCCACCATAGTTTGAGAGCTTCTACACTTTCATTGTTCAGACCATGTTTTTCTTTAACTGGTTGTTCTCAGCAGCTATTTATTTTTCAGTTAGCTACTGCTACTACTGCAGACTTGAAGAACAGGTTTGTTTACTGAAAGCCTTATCTACTTTTTCTGGTTATATTACTTGATTTAATCAAATAGATCACCCCTTTCTACAGACCTTGTCTTCCACAGAAAAACAAACCACCAACAATCCTATGCAGCTAGAAACAGTGTCACCTCTGGAAGTCTCAAAAAGTGACCAGTCATGCAGGTGAAGAATTTGCTTTACTTCCTTTTAAGTTATTCATGAAGGAATTCTACCATTATGACATATGTTCATATTTCACATTATGACCCTCTTAAACGTGATGGTCTTGTAAAGAAATGGGTGAGGGCCTCATGGACAACATGAACATGAGTAAAACAAATGCTTTTTGCGCTCAGAAAGAAGTCTGAAATACAGTTATTTTGATCCTGCATATAATTTGAATGTTGCTTGACCTCCAGAAAAACAGACAAGGCCTCACTAAACCCTCATCTTCTATGTGATGCTGTTGGACTTTTCTGCCTCAGCTTCCTTATTGTGGCTGCTAAAGGCATGAAGGTGTTTTGCTGCTGGAAGGTAACAGTGTACTGAGGGGTCGCTATCCTGCCGCTCTTCACAACAAAATTTCTTTAGGGTGCTGAAGAGGTGATGTTTTTATATCTTGGATTTAAACATACCAGTATGTTGCATACAGGTAAAAAAAAGGAAAAAATCATTAGTTTGTGAGGTTAAACCTATTTTTTAAAAAACCAGAAAAATTATTTAGGCACTTACTGCAGTACATCAGTGAATGCACAGAGAGGGCGAGGCAGCCAGTGCCAAGGCAGCATTGCAGCTAGCTGCATATTCCCTAAGTGTTTTGCCAAGTAATATTTATCAAAAAATGATGTGGTTTTCAAAAGTGATAGCACTAGACTTTTTTATCACTTCTGTAGCTGTCTCATATGTGGACTGCTCCAAATCTATCTTGTATTTTAATAGGTAAAGTACGTTTATTTCTTTTGCTTCAGACTCTCACCTGTTGTCTTACTTCACTTTTAGGATTGACAGCATTTTACTTCCCTTCCCTTTTTTTATGAAATAAAATATTCTTTTCTTATATATAATTGCTTTTTCTGAGCAGTACATCTTCACTGACCTCAATCAAGTTGGACATGTTTATTCAAAAACTCAGATGGAGATAGTTTTTTAAATAGACAACCATGTAGTGCTGGCCTTTGGAAAAAAAAAAATCCCAAATCTAACTCAGTCAGTTAGTATAAAATATCCTTGTGATGCTTTGTCCTCACTGTTGATGAGACTTTGAAATTATATGTGTGAAATGCTGTGGTTCTGTGATGTGTCTCTGCTTGGATTTTGGGCCAGAACTTCCTGTTTATACATTTCCCAGATTTCATCCATTTGAAATAGAAGCTAAATATCTCACTGTGGGTTTTATATTTTCCTTTTAAAAAAATGCATTGCAGCCTGGTATTGTGAATAATTCCTACCAGAAAAAAAAAAAAAGGATGAAATTCTAGTTTTTAAGAAATACTAAATGAGGCATCCAATATATTCAAATTCTGCTATAACTGCTTATGAGTGGCAGCTTATTTGTTGCACTTTTTGATTAAGAGTATCACAACTGGAGAAAAATATGAAATCTGTAGTCAAATAGGATAAATAGTCAATCAGTAGGCAGTCATGATATTCCCTTCTGAGTAACATCTGCAGAAATCTTAAATATTGGGATATAGTTCTATGTGTTCCAAAGCTGTATGAATAAGTTAGTAAAAATTGTTTTTGTAGGATATGTCTTTAAATGATTGAGATTTTTTTTTTCACGATTTTAATGATTTGTGCCTTTTTTTTATATGTGCATTTTTCTATTAAATCTGGTGAACAGCAGAAATGGCAGCTTTTCGAGTAACTAGCCTGAGGGGTTTAACACAAAACATAGAAAGAATAGTCAAAACTTTGCCTATTTATGTGAACTCATTGGAGTGCCCAACGTGTTGCTTAACTATGTTGTGATTATAACTATTTACATTAGTCCAAATATTTATATAATGCACAACGGTGAAAGTATGAGGTGCTAAGTAGAGAATGAATATTTCCTTTACAAGAGAGGTGTTCCTTTCTATGAGCAGATGAGGTCTACATGTTTTTAGGAAAACATCTTTCAAGTTTCCAAGTTTTTTAGGAAAACATGCACAATACAATATACCAAGGAAACATTTGTTCCTTTTAATTCATGCATCCTGTGTTTATCAGCTGGCCTTAAATGTAGAACAGAACCTAAAGAAGCATTTATAATTGCTATGTTAATTCCTTCTTGTGAATTGGAGCGAGTTCTCTCATTTTCAGAATAGTGTAGACACCTCCCTGAAGGAGGAGGCACATCAGTGTTATTTTCTTAGCCATGGCCCCACCTATGGCTCTGATGGGCACTTCAGCATCCCCAGGGAGAAGGGCACAAGTCAGAGGCCGCAGGTAGTTCTCTTGTGAGGTGTTAAATTCACACCTGGTTAGAAGGTAGTTTCCTACAGAGCTTTTTCCTCTCCTGCAGTGTCTTTAAGTTAAACTAATAAATTAAAAAATGTGTCTGAAAAAAATTGCTCATTATACAGTGCATTATAGCCTTATGGTTTTCAAATTTCCTTTCCTCTTTTGTTGTCATGATCTCATAATAAACTGTTTAGGCAATTATTTCAGCTCTGTCATAGGCCAGAAAACAATTTCTAATACTTGCAAACAAAATACATTAAAAAAATAATCCTCTGTAGGTCAGAAGGGAATAGAAAACATAATGAGCAGAGCAAACTAGGTCCTATTGATAGTCCTTGTTTAAGACAGACAGGCCTTCTTTTCCAACACGTTTTTGATTACTAGAGCTTGCCTTTTTGTTTTCTACATTGCCAGACATATGCCTGAACCTTGAAAGGTGGCCTTAATACAGCTATTTATATTTGCTTGAATTCAAACACCCATTTAAAAATACAACAATGAAGTGCTGAGGTACATCAATAGTTGTGTCAGAAAACTAGGAACTAGATGATACTTGTTGCATGGATATTGCCATGTTATCTGGTGATTCTTGTTTTATATAAAAATGTGTACATACATACATATATATATATGATTCTTGTTATATATAAAAATATTTATGAACAGGCAGGAATGACAGGCTTTACATTTAGGAGTGAACTAAAACGTTAGCTGAGTGCTTTTCAGTTTTATTGTGGTCTTTATAGAAAACTGAAGCTCACTGCCTGAGCTCTGTTTTTCTCCTCATGGCTCCTGGGCTAGAAATTGGGTTCCACCTGTTGTGTGGGCAGGTGATGTTTGTGATGGGTGTTAATTGTTTTGGTGGGCATATTCTGAAAGACAGGAGGATCTTTCAGGTATTTTGTGAAGTTGTTTTCAAGCAAAATAGATGAAAAGGCATACACTGTTGTGGGATTTTTGCCATATTGGTCGACATTGTTAGCTTCAATGAATTTGATTGGGAATTCAAAACAAAACTTGAGCAGACTCAGAATAAATTAGAATAAAATCAAAGACAATATTTGCAGGATGCCCTCTGAGGAAAATCTGTAAACTTTTGTACAGTTCTAACAGACAGAAATCCTGTTCTCATGCTAATATGGCCAATAATGAAGAAACGTGGGAACAAAAATACAGTGGATGTGTTGTACAAGCAGAATTGTGCTGAACTAGGCTGAATAATGGGGTTCTCTATGGGATGTCAGCCAGCCCTTTAATGCTTACTGCTGCCACAAAAGCGCTTGCTAATCCTGCACCAGGAATTGTTTTTCTAAATCATGTCAGGACTTTGATTTCATTGTAATAGAGCAAGGCAAGGGAGGCTTGAGTCTGAGACTCGGGACAGACAGCTTGCCCCTTTGGAAGGATGATGCTTTGAAATGGTGTGCCATGCTGGAATTGCAGCTGACAACAGCCTGCACAAGGACCAGCAGCTTGAAGGAAGCACTTTGCTGTCTAATTCGTGGGCTCTCTTCTTACCCGGTAAATCTGTCTACTACGGACCTGGCTAATGGGAACATTTGGGACTCTCTTGTCTTAACTTGAATGCTTTTTTTACTTGCAACACAAAAGGGTGACAGTTGTGTCAATGCTGTACGGCAGGAAGAAGGAAACAGCAGCACCTTGAACTTCAGGATTTAGCAGTGCCATCTTACCCTCCAAAGAGGTTGCATCAGAAAGCCAGGTTTTAGATGCTGTGGGTAGAAATATGCTGGTTTCATAAGCATTTAGATGTCAAGGAGGTGTAGCAGAGGGCATGCATTCAAAATAGCTTCATTTTCTCCTTAAAATCTACACTGATCTCTGTTGTGTTTTGCTGATCAATACATAAATATGAGGATGGCGAGAGGAAGAGGGTTTTATTTAACAACAAAAAAACAAAGATCTGTTTGTGACGCTGTGTAGATGTATCTCAGTGTAAGAGCAGGGATTTCAAAAGGGAGGTAAACAAAGAAAAGCCCACATTGTTTCCCATTGAGATTTCTGTTATTAGGAGACTGGAGAACATTGAAACATACATAAATATGAACTATTGCTGAAGACAACTGAGGAGTTTGGTAATAATGTCAAGTGCATGTGGAAGTACTTAGCTCTGTGGATGACTCCTGGAGGAAATGATCTCTCTGCTTAGTACAAGACAAAGTGGCTCAGCTCACGTGGTTGCCTGGCAAGCAACATAGGTAAAGGCACCTTGCATCCTCCCATTCCTTTCTTTTGTCCACCACATTGCTTTTTAACACCAATTTTAAGGGAAGGTGATCTTTTGTGAAAATCTCAGCAACGAAGCCCAACTAAAGCAGACAATGATGAACGAGAAATGGTTTCAATCAGTTTCACAATGTCAATATAACTTTCTATTAAAAGCATGAATCCAGCTAAAAATCCTTCCGAGTAATTATTTTAATGCAAATCTGCCCGGAAATATAATCATAGGCTTAAAAAACGCGGTTTAACTAAAAATTATAGAAGTTAAATTTTTTGTTTATAATAGATGTTCTCCTGTTTTTGATCGTTCACAATTGGTTTTTGTTAATTTCAGTGTAGGCCATTTCTTAGATGTCTGTTCACCTTTCATCAAGTATGAATGCTCAGATACCCTTTTATCTGACTTGGACATCTTTATCTTGTACTCAGGCATAGAATTGTACAGATAACTTCATTATTCATTAAATTCTGTTATTGCTTTTAATTAAATAATACGAATAATTAAAGTCTCTGCAAAATCAACACTGAAGTGTCTACCTGTTATGAGTATAGGTAAGTTAATAAACATTCATTTGCCTTGCTCATTAAGAGAACCTAATGTTACTGCACAGCATTTTTACAATCAAAATCTAAAGCCCACAGAACTTTGTCATAAATCAGATTAAAAAATACTTTCTTATAGAGCTAAGTGACCTTTTAGATCAATGTTTCCAGATAAGATCCAGGGTAAGCTACTCTAAAGACAGAAAGCATCAATCTTAGGTGATTCATTTCCTCAGCTACTCCCAATGCAATTTAGTGAATACACAGTCTCTGCAATAAAACCTCTTCCCAAAAGGCTGAATATTTAAACTAAGATGTGCTAAATAAGTATGAGAATTGCATCATCTCTTGTATAAGAGCTATGTATGCTGCACTTGAAAAATCAAATAAGAAAACTTAATGAATACAGTGTTAGTCTTTGAAATGAACCATTTCTCTCTCAAAATCAGTGTTTCTCTCTTACTTCAATATGAAAATCATTGTGGTTTCAACTAGTATGTATTTTACTGCCCTTCAGTAGTCTGGGAAATCCTTATTGTCAAATTTACTGCATGCACCTTCACAAACACATATAAGAATGTTGACTTTTACTTGTCCTCTGTTTCCTGGGTGGAAGATAGGGAAAATAATTATTTACATTCCAGGAAGTAATTTTAGGAATTCAAATGAAAAGTATTTTGGAAATTTGAACTTAACAGATAGAACTGTTAAATCCTAGTGTTCATTTCAGTTTGCAGAAAGACAGCCAAGAAGAAATTAGAAAATGCTATGTGACTTTTCTTTTGTAAAACAAAACAAAATTTTCTCTGAGGAAAAAAGTATGGTATCTAAAAGAATGTCCATGGGTGGAGCTCACTGTTGTCACCTTTCTCAGACTGAGACTGAAGTTGAGGCATCAGGATTAGGGAGTGCATTGAGAGAGACACCTTGGAAATGGGAAGATGTGGCAAGCAGCAAATAGGGCAGCAGGAGGAAGGTTAGATTTCCTTTGGTCTGTATTTTGGAGCATGCAGGGTGAGCAGCCAGATATGTTCATGGGTTAGCAACCAAGGTAGAATGACAGGAAACGGATAAGGAGTTGAACCATTTAAAGATTAACAAACAGTTGTTTAAAAAGGTACATGCTGTTTTGTTTGTTTATTTTTTCTTCATAGCCTAATGTGCCAGAGAACATCCAATCACTTGCTATTGTGGGAATCAAATACACAAAGTAACAGTTGGTATTTACAAAAGAGACAGAAGACTTTGCTTCTGAGAAAAAGTTTATTAGCCACATCAGAAATCATGAACAAAACCTGGTAAACTTGATTTGATAAGCAGACTTCCAAAACATGAGCTACTGAATAACAGCGATTTAGTTGACTTGAAATACTAGAATACATTTAAAGGCACCAAATGCTTTAATGTATGTCTCTGTGTAACCTGAATCCTTCTTACCATGTTTCTTTTATTTCCACAGCCCAATTCAGAAATTTCCCAAGTGTTAATTAAGACATAAATTATATTATGGTAGACAACTGACCAAGTTAGGGAGCAGTAGAGGCTGTAGTCAGTCACTTCACCGTGCAACAGAGAATTCCCTTTGGTAGCCTGTGTCACACAGCAAAAAGTCTGGAGGTGATGGTTACCTTTGCCTCATAAAGGACATTATCATGTAACAGACAGATAAACTATTCCTGTGCAGAACAAAATAACAAAAACTGGTAAAAAGTGAGTTCTGTGAAAACAATTCAGTAAACCTGCGCTAAGTATGGGAAAAGATACCAAGAAATGTAGATGCTGGGTGAACTTGCTAGGGTTCTTGGGGTTACCCTCTCCAAGTGGCTGATTTGTTGCTCTCCAACAGCTTAATATTTAGATGTCAAACAGTAAATATGGTATCTAGAAATAATACCTTGCAGTCTTTGTCAGTGTATCTCTTGTACACAATGCTGAGCTGCCTTAAGATAAGACAAAATTGTATGACTTATTTCTTGCTCAAAATAGAGGCCAGTGTGACTCTTTCAGCCTATTCCTCTGTCCTTTGGACAGAAAGCAACGATAGATTTGGCTGCTTTGGGTTTGTATGTATGCTGTGTGTTGACTCTGGAGATGCTCAGAAGAAAAATTAAATGAGAAATTGCTGAGGCTTGTGGCTTTTCATCCACTAAGACAGTAGTTTGGATCTCTCTTTCCTTTGAGACTGTTTGTTATCATTAAGATGTGGGGACCTTCATGCCTTGGAAATTCCTACTCCTCTTCTGCATTGGGCTGTACCAACCTATTAAGACCAACAGTTCCCAGTGTCTGTCTCAAGTTTGGTTTCCTTGGGTAGTCAGAGCGAAAATGGTTTTTGGCTTTCTGGAGTCTCATAAGTAAATTATGACTGACAAATAATGTTTTTGATAAACAAAAAACCATAAATAAATGTTGCTAATTACTCTCAGCTTTAAAAGCTCACTTTCTTAGCTTTTTTAACTTATTTTCATTTCTCTGGGATCAAGGTAGAATCTCTGTGTAGTGAGGTTTTTTTTTTTTTTGTTTGTTTGTTTGTTTTGTTTTGGGGGTTTTTGTTTGTTTGGTTTTTTTTGTTTGTTGTTTTTTTTTTCCCCAAGACAATCAATACCATTAAAGTAAAAGAGGATTTTTTTTTTTATGGTTCTATTGTTAGTGTCCTTCTGACAGAAGTAAAAAATAGTCGATATTCAGTAGTCATAATTGCTATGAAGCGACACCAACAGAAAACGTACTGCAAAGCTTTGTGCTAACATGCTGGCTGTCAGTACTAAATGTGTTTACTTTTCAGAGTTGTTGTCACCTTTAGCTGTCTAGAAGGGAAAAAAATAGCAGTTAGCAGAAGTAATTTCTGAGGACATAATAATTAAGAGGAGGTGAATGTCAATTTGTTCAAATAGGTTTCAATATATGCTATTTTTTTAACATTATCTACTACTCTGGCAAATTAATCCTCTAAAATACAGCTTTCTGTATTGAGCATTGCTGATTCAATGGTTATTTCCTATGAAGATGATCATAAATAAGAATTCTGGGGAACACACAATTTAGGGTTTCCAGTACAGAAACAGCTGTTAGCATTGAATGGTTGTGTATACTCTGTCAGTGAGGGTTTGTTGCTGCCCTGGGTGAGCCATTGTGGCATTCCAGGATATGCAGCTTGATAGCTGCCCAATATTTAAACAGGGGGAACAGCTTGCATTTCAGGCCCCGAAAGCTCTAACATTCCTTTCTCACACAGTCCCAGAGGGCCATGTGGTGCCTTTAATTGGGAACAAGTAAGTATTAGTCTGGTGGCTTGAGCAATTCAGGAGATGAAATGAGACAGAAGTTGTCTCTGCAGGTGGGTTAACAGCTGCTGCCAAGTGCCTCTCTATCTTACTATCTCAGAGCAAGCCTCAGAGATGAGCCTGAATAATTTCCGGTGTCATATAAAGACTGGAAAGCAGCAGGAGAGATTTGTTCTGATTCTTGTGAAAAAGATTGATGTAGTGTTTGTTTTTGAAGACTTGAAACTGAGAGAGAAATGCTTTTCTGGTTCTCCAGTCATTTAAAGTCTGAAAGTAGGTATGCAAATTCTAGCTTTTTTAAAAGTGTTGTAAGCAATAGGCAATTAACCCTCTAAATGCAACTGCCTATAATTTAGGTATCAATTAACTTTGTCTTAGTGCCTCACAAACTGTTACAAATAAGTAGGACAATCTGTCTGGAACAAGTAGCTTGGAAATGTAATTACCTGTCTTATTTGCAGATGAATGTTTTTGACAGAAGCTTTAAGGAGGGGAGAGAAGGATATCATGTGGAAATAGCTCTGATAAAAATAAAGTCACTTCTCTCAGTGCAGTCCTATTCAAATAAGAGGACCCTCCTGCTACCTCCCCCTTTTTATCTGTAGATTTACCATGCTATTACTGCTGATGATATATCCTAAACATGAGTTTGCCATAATTAGCAAAGGGGAGAGCAAGAAGAGAAATTATGATATATTAAGCAGAAGATAAAGGAGATTTCCTTGGGAAAGAAAACCAACAAACTCTTCAGTGTTTAGCTGAGCTATCTTCACTCTTAAAATATTTTACGGCAAACTGACTTTTCCGTTTCAGTTTTGCACATCTCAGTAATTGAAAGAGGAATGCATTTTCCCATCAGCTACATATTGGAGGCTCATGCATCAGCAGGCCATTTTTATAAGTGCTTATCTGTGACTGTAGGAAAAAGGTTTGCTCTCTAAAAATCCATAAAAAGCAGATCAAATATGTGTAATCTATGCAACCGAATCCAGAGCTGTGATCTAGCTGCCTTTTATGAGCTAATGAGGGTCACTGAGGGGCAAGTCTTGAATGGAAACTTCTAGGAAAAATAAAATTGTAGTAGGAAGTACCCTTTAGTGCATCCATAAGTGGTGCTTGCCCTTTGACTCAGTGATACAATATAGCTTGAAAGATACTTATAATAGTTTATGAAATCTTCTGGGTTGGTGTCCAAACAGATCAGTGGCTTTTAGAGCACAGCACAACAGCTTCACCCTGGAAGGTCTGGCATAATGCAGTGAAGAACACCTAAATATGTGGTACTTCTAATGGGCAAAAACACAAGCTGGGGAAATAAAAACCTGTTTAATCTCTTTAAAAGCAAACTAGCTAGATGAAAAGATTCTGTTTTCCTTCTTAATGTACCATTGGTGAAAGTATATTTATACAAATAAGAAGTAAATTGTGGAACAAATTTTCCTGAGAAGATGTAAAAGCTACAAGAGCAAGTGGATTAAGGAGCAATACAGTAGCTTCATGAAGAAATCCATTAGTGGCAATAATATATGAGATTTAAAGGCAGTCTTCAGATCATGAACTGCCAGTTTGCCAACACCTAGAGAGTACACCAGGAGAAGGATGATTCTGTGCGTGCCTTACTTCCCAAGTGGACTTTCCTCAGCACCAACTCTGCAATAAGTTAAATTCAGGGGATATTCTTAGAATAATAAGCACATACAACAGAAAGGCTGTTTATAAAGCAGAACAAGCTTTGTTTTGCTAGTCCAGAGCTTTGAATAAAACAAGGAATTATGAAGAGCTGGGAATTTGGGGACTGATGCTAGAACAAGGCAAGTGAAGAAAGCAGAGAGGCAAAGCACAGTGTGTCAGAGAAGACTTTAAGGTCTTTCAATAAAACTTTATATAATCACAAATCCATTGACACCAGATAAAACTACACTCACTTAACTTTTCTCATAGAATGGATCTATTTTTTTTAAGCTTTAGTGAATGGGTTTTTTTCAAATCATATTGCTGAAGTGTTCAGTAATCCCAGTTCATAACCATGGTTTCCTGTAAATGCACCAGATTACCAGGTGACAAGGACCTGGACCAAGACCCAGGTTGCACCCTGTAAATTCAATCAAATGTGAGTGCCACTCTGTGTCTGAAGAAGGAAGGCAATTAAGAAGTATTTTGTTTTGTTCTTTCCTGGTAAGTTTACCCAGACCACTTCAAATTTCCTGGTACCTTGAGAAAATTGCAGTGTAGAGTATAAGATTTTCATCATGTTGCAATGTTACCAAGCCAGCACGAGTATTGCAGAGAAGCTGACAAAAAAACCCCCAAAACCAAAACAAAAAACCCAAACAATTTAATGAAAGGCTTGTACCTCTGTTTAGAAAAACTATATTTCACAATGATTTAATCTGTTTTTCATCCTTTGCATGCTAGACTTACTCTTTCTCTTGACGGAGATATTTTCAAAGTTTTAATTGAAAATTTCTTCAATCTTTTTGGATTCAAAATAATGTATGCTGAAGTGAAAAGCTGAGCATGGTGAGGACAAACATTCTGAAATTAAAACCTTGAGATTTAGGCTAGTCCAAGAAATTAAGCATACATGCAGTTTTGTGAAGAGTGCAAGTTCTGTATTATGTATTATGATCAAAAGCCCTGGAATAACTCAATCCTGTCTTTAATCAGTCTTTTAAAATAGTTTTCTAATTTTGGCTGAAGGCACATATTCAAAATGAAATTTTTAGGACTTCTTACCACCGCCGCCTTCAACATGTGAATGAATTAACAAAGCAGCTTCTGGTTTTCATGCAAAATCCCCTTTTAAGCCACCCTTGGAATACACGTTAGCCCTGAATTTTGTCCATGGCAATCTTTTCTTTCTCATCTCATGCATCTCCCAATGGGTATTAATATGAATAATTGATCAACACAAATAACCCACCCATTAGTAAAGGACTTTTGGTCTATAAAGCAGACTTACTCTTCCCTTGGCGGTATTTTGGAGTGCACAGAGAGCATCAGAAGCACTGATCATGTATTTACAGGGCTGTAAGTGCAGAGTGAAGTTTTGTAGTAAGTCAGCAGGAGCTCTCCCCATGCAGTCCCTCTGAACTGCTGTGGCTGCAAGATGATACAGTTTACCTCCAGGAGAGCAGGAGTGGAAGCGATCTGTACTCCTCAGACTGAAGTAGCTTCCTGGTGATCATGTGTAGAGGTGAACGTGGCATAATTGCCTGCTCTGCTTCCGCAAATAAACGCACTGGTTAATGATACGGGGGGAGAGCTGCTTCTGTAAACCTTCATTTTAAACACAAGTGCTTGGAAGCAGTGTTACCTGCAAAGAAAAAGATGCTGGGGACTTAAATGAAAGCTGGATTTTGATTGCTGAAGTAGTGTTTGATGGTGAATTCTTGTCGCTTCTTCAGAAGATAAACCTAAACTTTTAATTAAGATGGTGTGTCCTTGCACCCTGAGGCTTCCCAATAGGGGTACCTACTGAGGGAGGTTAAAAAGAAACCTGTTTAACACAGGCTTTGTGTTAAACGAGATACAAAAACTGACCCAAAGAACCTCGAGCAGGCCAGTTTCACTTAACTGCTATTGAGAAAGCTGTGTTAAATAATGGTGGAGTGCATAGGACATAGTGCTATGGAAGGGGACAGAAGTGGAGAAGATGTCTAGCTATAGACTCTGTAGAATTTTTAATGCATTTTGTCAACTTATATACGCACAATTCTTGACCAGTATCACTAGGTGAAAGGTGCTGACACTGCCCTCTAGACCTGCCAGCCTAACTTTTCATGGACCTTCTTTATGTTTTACTTTGATTTTCACTCTCTTTCCACAGCTCCTCTTGTTGATACATAATGTGGGTGAAGAAGAAAGTCTTTCTTTTGAGGAAATTAGTACAGTGGAAAAAGCACTAGATAAGGGTTGAGAGGAGAATTCTCTTCCTTTTTGAAGCTGTCCACCCTGTTTTTGAATAGTTGGCACCTCCCAGGAGAGGAGGTATGTCTGCATTTTTAAAGCCAAAGTGTTGTTTCACACTGTGCTTTCCAACAACACTATGTTTATAAAAGAGCTAGTCATCTCTGCCACTACTTCAGGAGAGAAAGACTGTATTGAAATAGTAAATGAAATTTTGATAGCCTTTTTGGCCTTATATTCAGATATCTCTGCTTTAGTGTTAGAAGAGAAGGCATTTAATTATGCCCAGGAATACTTGCATAATATTTGATTGTCTTTTAAGGAAGTATAGTACTTGACATAAGCAAACTGTAATTGTAAATCCTGTGCTTGGGACAAGACACACATATATATATATGTATATATATATATATATAAACAAGTTTAATAAATAGGATTTTCTGACATATATGTATATTTGCTTTTAGATGTGCATAACACTGTGTCAGAGGCTATGAAAAAGGTTGATTTAGTACTATCACGTAGGACAGTTGTGCACACAGTTAATCTGTTAACACCTGTGTGGGTTTTTTTAACTCCTGTTTTTGATGAAGGGTCAGAACCTCTAAATGGCACATTCAGTGCTGTTCTCTCTGTAAATGAGTACTGAAGCCCTGAAAAAGGAAAGGATTTTAGCAGAAATGTTGCCACAGCAGAGTTAGCAGGAGCAGCTATGAAGTGACATATTTAAGATGCTAATTTTCTCAGTGGCAGTCAGATGATGGAGTCTTGTAATGGTTTCTGTGGAGGGGAGTTAACAGCTGCCATCTTCTCTTAGTGGATGACCATACCAGAACTGATTCCTCAGGCACTGTGAATTAGTGTATGGAGAAGAATGAGGTGGAGAGGATGGTGGTGTTTGTCATTCCTGATGCACAGCAGACAATGTTTAAATCACAGTTTGATGATGGAACTTCCAAATTTATTTTCTCTGTGTCTGTGTAATGCTGAAAGCTATCAAAACCACAGTCTGAACTATATGTCTCTTACTATTTCTACTGTGTATAAACCCCAAAATTCTTCATTTGTTTTCTGCTACAAAAACAGCAAGAGGTATATGGAAATATCTTGAAGAAATAATTTGCATTCTAATTCTTTGCATACCAAAAAAACTTATATACTAGGAAGACTTCCTTTGTCCCCTGCTAAATTTATATGTCCACTGATATCATAAAGAATTGCAACTTCAATATGCATGCTCGATTGTGTATATTACAGTTCATTAACCAGCCCTCAGGCTGACTAATTGTGCCAGATGGTATAATTTCTGTGTGTACTTGACTTGCTATGAGTGTTACTATCTTGGTTCTAATATTTATCTGTAGTAAGTGTGTGGGGGGGGAAGGGTTTCTAATTCACAAGCACCTATCCTGAAAAGACCAATTGAAGATGGAAACAATTTAACGAGTTGTGATTCCAGATATATCAACAGGAATGTGAACAGTCAGCATTCGTCAGGGGAACTACCAAATGAAACTACAACCTTTGAAAAGCTTCTAATAAGCCTTTGAGCATGCTGGTTTGGAGTTTTGGGGACGTTCATGACCATACTTTTAGGGCTTACAGGAGCCAGAAAATCATGTTCTAATACGAGTTCACTTTAACGATGAACCTCTAAAATACATAGTTGCATTTTATTTTGTATTTGCACAAAGATATATTGCACCCTATTTTGCACTTTCATCTGAGGAGCACTGCTCCTTAGCACTTGGGGAATTTATCTCCTCCTGCTCACCCATCTTTCCTCAAGCTGACGTGTAAATTTAGTCAGGATGATCATTAGATTGCTTTCCCTAGGGACTCAGTAGAACATTGTGTGTACCGTCCTGACTCTTGGATGAGAAGTGTTTTATTTATCTAGGTAATTTGTCATAACACGTAAACAAGCCAAATCAATCCCAAAAAAATTTCACAGGGCAGTGAGTGGAACCACTTCACTGAGGCTGAATGTAACTGAAGAGGTAACTTGCAAAACCTGGTGGGGCACTTCTGTTGGAATTATCCTTCCAGTGATCTTCACACAATTTAGAGGCTGTGATTTCAGAGGGAAGGAATGATTACTCGAAGGGTGCCTTCTGTCAGTCTGTTTTGCTCAGGGAAAAAAAAAACAAACAAACTGGAGCCAGGGAAAAAACCCTTCAGTGGAGAGAAGGCTAAACCAGCAGAACACGCCTCTATTTCATCAAGCCTCCTTCATGTCCATTTGGCTTATGGAACTTTATACCCATTTTATGAAACATCTGTTCATATTGCATAGAATATACTTAACTGTGTGAAATTTGCAGAAATCCAATGCTTTATGCTCTTAGCATTCCTCTATAGGCTGTTTCTTTAACTACATGTCACGGAGTTAAAATAGGTTTTGAAGCTGAAGAGGTAGATAAATTTGGAGGCAAAGTTAATACACCTCTGAAGAAACTGCAGAGTCTTAGGATAGGTATTGAATAATCATGTTGATAAGCACAACAAAAAGGAAAGGAAAGATCCTGAGCTGCAGTGGGATTAATTTTTAACAAACACAAATAATCTGTGATTGTGATGCTAACACAAACCAACAAACTGCTGTACAACCTCATTTTTTTCACGGAGAAATCAGGGTTGCAAGATAAAAAACAGTCTAAAATAGAAGCTAAACTCTTATTTTGCTTTCTGATGCCTAACACAACTACTTACACAGTCAATAACTGCCAGAAGAATAGTTTTAAAAAAAGGCATATTAAAAAGCAAATCTTCCCGCAAGCTACTTTAATTTTGTCACAGCACAGCACTTATCTTTTAATTTTAGTGGTAATTAAATCCCTTCTCTTGTGCATCTGAACAGAAATGGCATAGTCTTAACAGCTTCTTGAAACATGTTGTACTTTTTTTTTTTCGGCAACAGGCAAGGCAGGATAATTTAATTTATTTAAAAAATGTGGTTTGGAGTTGTGTACTTGGGAGGCTTGTGTGCCTGTTGCTAGGTTTGCCTTTCAGTGCTATGGCAACCGCCGAGAAGTGGGGCGCAGCGGGAGATGGCGGCCGCGCCGTGCATCCCAGAGGACTCGGTGTCCTTGGGGTTAGCAGACAGTCCTACACCAAGGGGTTTGAGTGGAGATGAGTGTTTTTAAGATCCTGTGGCTTCAGACCCACCTGTCAGTCTTGTTCTCACTTTCCCCAGGGACCGAAACTGGCAGCAGAACCTAAGCAGCAGCTCTCGATGTCTTCTCAGTGGAAAAAGAAAACACACGGGCAGGGAGCAAGAGCTGGGCAGGATTTTTTAAACTTGTCAGGACCATGCACAACCTCACCTGTCAGCACCTTGACTTATCCAGAAATGTGTCCAAACGTAGCTCATGGTATTTGCATGAGATGCCTTGATAACTGCAAATATTTATTCAAAATGTTAATTACTGGCCTTCTGGCTGGTTGATGTGTTTATTTTTCTGAGTGCAATAATTTTCTATGAAAAGCTGTGCTCTTGCAAACTGTCTCTTGACAAAACAGGTATTTGAGCTCGAGTAATTCCATGACTGTGGCCCTGAGTGAATAAGGGATAGTGAGTTTGAGCTTGATCCCTGGGATGTATCTTCTGCCCAGGGGGGCAGTCACCCTGCTTCTCTCCGAACTTTGATGTTTAACTTGGGCGTGCTTCGATTTGGGTACCTCGCTCCCTTTGCTGTGAACTTGAGATTGCATGTGACCTCATCCTGTCGGTAAATGTTTACAGCCATACCATTCCCAAAGGAAGTATGGTTTCACCCATACTGAAAAAGCATGTCTGCTGTGGTCCCTGTGCTTATCTTTGCCTGGCAGCCTAATCACTGTGGGGCTTTTCTCTGCTTGCCATTGGAAGGTTTAAAGTACAGGCCCTCCTCTGGTGCTGTCCAGCAAGGTGCAGTCACCCCAAGATCTTGCCTGGCTGGAATGGGGCACATTACTGCTAGTGGTTGCTGCAGGGAAAAGATTGCAAGATGTGGGGCAGGGGCTGTTAGACACCCTTCACAGCCCCTCTGTGAAGATTTTTAATTTAGTGGCTGTAGTTCTTGGCTGAGGATGGATGAGTGCATTGGTATATTTATAGCTGTTATTGCTTTTCACTTTTTTTCCTTTTGTGTGTGATTTTGGAAGGGGAGGAGCAGAAAGTGATCTGTTAGTTTTTTGGGCTTGCTTGTTTTTTAAATATATATAACTGGATTTTTCAAAGTCCCAGACACTGCAAGCACTGGATTCTGGTGATGTTTTTTCACTTGGAAGTAAACACAGATTTTTTACTTATTTAAGGTATGTGTCCCCATATGGAAGAGGTTTCAAATGGCTGCTGCAGTAATCTGATTTGAAGCTTTCTAGTTACTCAGTATGATTTTTGTTCATAGATTAAAAAAACCCCACAACTTCATTTTACCAGTTACAGTGTAGTGTAAGTTACTAGGTTTATATTTTCCAGTACCTTTCTAGATATCAGTTTGTAGCTGAACTTCAGTTTCTGAAACATTTGCAAAACATGAGTGGTTTGGGTTTTTATTTTTTTGTCTTAATGTTGTGGTATGCTTACCTCCAGAACAACAGGCTTGGATTTTATTAACTAGACTTGTCTACATGTAGTCATGACACTTGCAAACCCGTAATATATCCAGCAGCTAAATTCCAAGCCATGAGGAGAACAAGTCTTCCATCACGTAGTGTTAAAAACTAATATATATCATTACTTTTGCAATTGAATATTCATCTTAGCTTAGATTTTGGGCAAATCAGCTGCCTGTGTCATGGCCCTAATTTTAGTTTCCTTTCCTATTTGTCCCTCTTACTTTTCAAGATTTTCTAGTCACCGTGATAGTCATGACACGGACAAGAGGTGTAACCTAGAAAGAAACTGTTCCTTACTTTGAGTCTGCTGGTTGGAGCAAGGTGCAGCACTGGGTGTTAAGCACTGCTACCTCTGGTTATTGGACATTTATTGACTCTCAGCAAATTGGCACAGGTGAGCTAGTGCTGAGTTACTGGTGAAGGAACAACGTCTTCACCCCGTTATATTTCAGTCACTTCCAGGACATTTTAATCTGTTGTCAATACACAGCTGAGTCAAACGCCAGGAAGCCAATGGCAGCACTTGCTGTGTGTGGGGACAAGGGCAATAGCAGCAACACCAGCAGTGGTAGCAGCTTGCTGTGTGTTGACGGCAGCACCAGGATTGCAGTGCACCTGATAAAGGCCTGAGGGTGTTCCTGGGTGACTGATGCCCTCAGGCTGCGTGTGGGGAGTGACCAGGTGGCAGCAAAGACAGACAGCTGCTGGAGGACACCCATGCCTGGTCATAATCCCTCTGCAGGGATCTTGAGCAAGGATGACAGGCAGCCACATCCTCTGTGTCTCCCTGTGATATTAGCACATACTGGGACTGAGGAAGCTACCCAGATAGAGTTTCCAAGGGAGCATGGAGCTCTGTAGGTCTCCAGCTGCATGATATGCCCAGGGTATCTGCTGATTCCCAAGGTCAACAGCAAGAATGTCTGTGGGAGGTGGGCCCAGGTGGAAGAGCTACTTCGCTTGGTGACCAAGGTTTGGGATGAGGAGGACAAGTTGAGGAGCACCTGTGAGTCCAAGAAGGGGGCTGACTGATTGAACCATGATGCCCTCTCTGGAACAGAAATGTTAACTAGGTACAAAGCCTGGCAAGAGGTATCCTGCACTCTCTGACTGCCAGGTAGAAGGTGAAGGGAAATGAGTCTCTGCTGGGGACAGGGAGAGAACCTACTCCTTGTCTGCCTTGTCCTTCCATGTGGCTTTATGCAACAGGCTTTGGAGTTGGATGAATTGGGACTTGATGAGATTGAAGATGATCCAGCCATTCATGGGGAGTCACCAAGGTCAAGTCAGCCCATTCCCCATGTTGAGAAATATATTCAGTGCAGGTAGCTCAGTTTGCAAGCTGCAGATTGAGCTCTGGGTGGTGAAAGCCCCAGGCAAGAGGCCAGGAGCTGCTGATCCTATGCATAACAAAGGGCATGGGGACCTGCGGCACCAACAAGTGATGGACACTCAGAGACACAGCAGGAGTCTCTAACCCTCACTCTTTAACCACGTTTAGACTGTAAGGGTATAAAAGCCCAGGGTTTCCTTTGTTTGGGGTCCCTGCTCAAAGGCACCCAGCTCGAGCTGTTATTTTATTATTTAGTTATTGCACCAGGATTAAATTATTTGAAGGATCTAGGCTCTAAGACTCTGCAATGGGAAACCTGGTCTGGCTCTGTGAGTGTGGGGTGTGTAGCTGAGAAGGGGCTTTGGTTCCAGCTCAGGTGCTGCAAGTGTGACTGCCAGAGCAGTTCCTAGATGGTCAGACAGGGAAGTTTCATTAACAGACACATCATGATTGCATCCATGGAAAAAAAAAAGACAATTTAGTATTATAGGACACTCCCTTCTGAGAGGAGCAGCAGGTCTAAGCTGCTGACCAGACCTACCTTTTAGAGAAGCTTGCTGCTTCTCTGGGGCTTGGGTTAAAGACATTACCTGGAGACTTCCTAGCCTGATATATGCTTTTTTGTATGTGTACCAATACCAATGAAGTTGTAATGAGAATTTCAAGGGTGATCAAAAGAGACTTCACAGCTTTGGGGAGCTTGGAAAAGGGAATGGAAATGCAGACAGTATTTTTCTCCATCCTCCTGATTGTAGAGAATGACAGTGAAAAAACCAGGCAGATCTAGCTTATCAGTGCCTGGATCCTGAGGGATGGTGTGCTGATGCAGGCTTTCATGCTGCACCGTGATGTACTGAGTACACTGGAGCACATCTGAAGTGTTTGTATATGAAGGCAGGCTCTATGTGGAATAAACAAGAGGAGACGGTAGCTTTTTCTCAGTCCCAGAGCTAAAACATCACTGTCATAAGTAAGACTTAGTGGGAAGAGTCCAGTGACTGGAGTGCTGTGGTGTTTATAGGCTCCTCAGGGAGAGGTAGGCAGGGCAAGCAAGGAGGAGAGGCAGTGCTGTGTGTAAAGAAGAGGTTGGATTGTACAGTACTTGCAGTTAGGGATGATGTGGTCAAGAACCTCTGGGTAAGGACAATTAAAAAAACTAATGAAGCAGATGTGAGAGTCTACCATAGATAGCTCAACCAGCATAGTAACACCAATGCATTATTCTAGAAGGAATTAAGGAAAATCACTGCAAGAGTCACCCTTGTCCTTATGGGCAATCTCCACTTCACAGGTATTAATTGGGACTATCATACAGCAGACACTAAAAGGTCTAGGAAAATCTTGAAGCCCTTTGAAGATAACTTTTTGATACAGATACTTAGGGAGCTGACTAGGAAAGATGTCTTCCTGAATTTGTTGTTGGTGTGTGGGTGAAGTGATGGTTGGTGTCTGCCTTGGCCACAGTTATCATGAAAAAGGTAGAGTTTAAAATCTTTGGTGATATGAAAAAAAAAAAAGCCCTTGTTAGGAGAGCTAACATCTTTGGCTTTTGGGAGAGCAGACTGTAGACTGCTCAAGGATCTAGTTAGTAAGGTGTGTTTAGAACCTGCTTTTGAAGGAACCGGACTCCATAAATGTTGGTCAATGTTTGAGACTGTAGAAGCAAATAATTCAGCGCGTCAAAGTACATGGACTTTGGTAGTCAGGTCAGGTTACACAGGAGGGGAACAGATGCAGCTCACACCGCAGGGAGAAAATTTATATGACTAAAACTCAGTTGGAGTTGAAGCTGGGCAGTAGGATGGTGGATCACGAAAAGGCTCTAATCATGTTAACAGCAAAAGGAGGACTCAATAAAACATTGGTCTGTTACTTGACGAGGCTGGTTACCTCACAAGTAGGGATGGAGATAAAGCAGAGCATACTGAAAGAGTTGTCAACGTTATTGTGAGACCTCTCTCATTTATAAACAGTCTGGGGAATCTGAACAGGTCCTGGTTAACTAGAAGCTGGTAAATTATTCTAATTTTTGGGAAGGGCAAGAAGGAAGACCCTGGTAGTTGTAGGCACTTTATGGTGCCTGGTAAAACTATGGAGAAGATTGTTCTGGGAGTTAGTGGAAAATACTTGGAAGGCAATGAGTCAGTCAAAACCAGTATGGCCTCATGAAGGGAAAGACATAGCTTACTAATTTAATGTCCTCTTAAGAGAGATGATTATTTACCTAGTGAAAAAAGAAGACAGTGAATATGTTGGTGTTTTGGTTTTGTTGGTTGTTTGTATTTTTATTTTAAGAAAGCTTTTGATACTGTTTCTCACAGTATCCTGGGAAAGCATGAAGCTAGACACGAATACAATGGGATGGATGAAAATTGGTTGAAAGACTGGGCTCAAAGCATTGCAGTAGAGGGGTTAACATTTGGCAGTGACTAGTGGCATTCCCCACAGCTGAATTTAAGGACCAGTTTTCTTCAGTGTTTTTATCAGTCATCTGGACATAGGACTCAAGTGCACACTAAGAAGTTTGCCAACAATACTAAATTATGAGCTGTTGGTTCCCTCAGGGGTAGAGCAGCCTAATACAGAGAGACTGGAGCATGGGGAAAACCCCACCACATGAAATTTAACACTGACCAATGCCAGGTTCTGCATCTGAGGTGGTATCATCCTTGCTCCCCAAGACTGGGGACCAAGAGGCTGGAATGTTGCCCTGCAGATAGGGATCTAGGGCTTCTGGTTGATGGTAAGATCAGTATGAGTCAACAATGTGCCCTGGTGGCTAAAAGTACTAAAAGGGCTAACCCTGCTCTGTGGTGCATCAGGCACATTATTAGTGATTGTCCCATTAAACCCACCACTGATGAACCTCACCTCAAGTACTGTGTGCAGTTTTGGGCTCTGCAATGTGAGAGAGAGAGAAAAATATTAGAATGTATCCAAAGGAGAGCAACAAAGATGGTAAAAGGTGCCTGATTTATGAGGAGTGGTTGAGGACATGAGGTTTGCTTAGTGTAGAAAAGAGGAAGCTGAGTTATGGTCCCACTGTTTTCTACAACTTCCTCATAAGGGCATTTCCCCTTCTGCTCTCCCTCATGTCCTCTCTGATGTGTGGTGATAGCATGCCAGGGAATGGCTTAGAGCTGCATTGGAGAAGTTCAGATGGGATATTAGTGCCACTGAAAGAATGGTCAAGCACTGGAACAAACTCCTCAGGGAAGTGATCAAGTCTGTAAGCCTTGGAAAATGCTCTTAAATATATGGCTTAACTTTTACATTACCTTGTGTGTAGCCAGGAGTTGGACTCAATGATCCCCATGGGTCCCTTCCTAGTCAAGATATTCTATATACTTATTGTCCTCTTCTAGCTGAAAGAAGATGCACATTATGATATTTATAGAGTAGTGTAAATTACATTTGTTTGTTTTTTCCACGTGCCTATATTTGTGAAGCAAGGAAGCTCTATTCCACCTTCTTAATGTTTGTAATGCCATGGAAATGAAAGATCTGGATTCTGAGTTTTCTCATGGTAGTTTTCAACATGTTCATTCTTTTCTTACCCTCTGCCACTGCTTAAAAGAATAAAATCTGTTAACAACAGGCATATGTGACCAACAGCTCCTCCTACTTCAAATCTGTCTTTAAGCTTCACTTTTTGGGAGTCCATCCTACATTAACCTTCTGCTAGGGTTTATATCAAACCAAAAATGCAGTAACTATGGTGCTTTGCAAATGTGTGTGTCTGTGAAATTGTGAACTTCTGCGTTTGCTAGTCTGTTGATAGGGTATGGCTGAAATCTGTTGGCAAAAGTACAAATGTACATTCTCTGAAAATTGAATAAACTTTGAGATGCACAAATAATTGAACTTTTAGGAAATAAGGCACTCTGATTTAACTGATATTTTAGAATAAAATGAGGATCCTCAAATTCTGAGGATTTAATCCTTAGGATTCATGATATAAGACAAATAAAAAGATGGTGCTGAATGAATCAGTGGCCTAACCAAAGAAACAAATGTGATCTACTTCACTTTGATTGTTTAAATTCAGCCCTCCTTCAGGTAGGGTTTTAGGGAAGGTTTGATTTACTTCATTACAGGAAGATTAACATTGCTTTCTCTAATACAGGCTTTTAGAATTCTGCTCAGATATGGTATTTGAGGCTTTTGTGCTGATAACTATAGACTGCTTCATTCATTCTGGTCCATTTTCAAGGCTGTACCTCTCTATCACGTATGTCAAACATCTGTGTGTCTGGAGGGATCTCCATCACTCAGAGGGATTTTTTTTTTTTTTTTAAAGCAGAGTATCTAAAAGGAAAAAGGATACTGAAAGCTAAGAAAGAAAATAAAAGATTTCAAAAGAAGCAGCATACCCACAGGCTATTTCTAACTGATAAGAATTCAACTGGCTGTGGTTTTTTCCAAGTGAGTGGCCAAATGAAGCTTTGCTATTTGACATTCTCCTCTGCCTCTCCACCTGTGCCACACAAAGACTTTTAGTCTCTATCCTCTGAATAAAATCTATTTCTAGGTCAGGCACACCTCACATTGAAAAGGGAGTGATTTGGCAGAGATGAAGGAAGGTTCAGAGCTCTTTTACTTTTACTCCCAGACATGATAAGTTTAATGGAGTAGGATCTGTTTATTACAGACAGAAAACTAATTATAACTGTTCTCTTTTAAAAGTAAATGCTACTCTTCACCTTGAAATAATATCAGAAGTGATTGAATATTTTCTTGATAGTAGGATAAAGGCTTCTCTAATATGGTTGTGTTCTTACACATATTCAGGAGAACAAGGAAGGTGTCTTGCAGGGTACTGAACACACAAACTTATTTTCTGCAGAAGGAGGAAAATCATGCTGTGTGAGCTGACAAAAGAAGAGTAAACCTTGAACAACTAGAAGGCAACCCAGTGTAGAGCATTATGGGGTTTGGCTCTGATAGCTGCATAACTCATTGTAATTCACTGACATCTAAACCCTTTTTTAAAAAAAGGATGTAACTAGAAGTCATTGCTATGTTAAAATTGGTTTTTTTTAATTTTATTTTTTACTAGACTCACATAGGAAAGAGAAAGGAGAATTCTTCATAGAATCATAGAATTGTTTGAGTAGGAAGGATCCTTGAAGATCATTTAGTTCCAACCCTCCTGTCATGGGCAGGGACACCTTTGACTAGATCAGAGACAAAGGTGCTCAGAGCTCTATCTAGCCTGGCTTCAAACACTTCCAAAGATGGGGCATCCAGTGCCTCACATGCAAATGAATTAATATGCTCTTATTCCAGATAGGTGTCCTGAAAAAAGGCAAACTGCAAAGAAGGCTGTGAACCTCTGCTCTTCTTTTTCCTTCCTACTCTATCTTCATACTGCATATTCTATCTTCACCTCCACCACAGCCTGGTACTACATATAGTGCCATCCAAGTAGCATTTAACTCCGATTCATTTTTCTTCTCTGTAAGAGATCAGGGTTGCAATTGCTCTAATATCTTTTAGTCAGATGTAAAATGGACATAAGAACAGTGCTCACAACTGGGAAGATTGATTTATTTATTTAAGAAATCACACTGGCAATACCTGTTAAAAAAGTGATGTGCTTTCCTGGCTCGGCAAGGAAGAGAGTCCTGATTCTTGTGCCAAAGGCTGAGTGTAACTCTTTCAAGAAATTAAAAGGTTGGCTTAATCTGTTTGTTTGGTGCATGGGGGTAGGGAAGTGAAATTGAGGAGAGGAAATGTTTCAGTAATTTTTTGTGTTTGTTTTGGAGTCTCTTTTGCATGTAACTAATACTCTAGGGCTCAAGTTTGTCTTTTTGTCTTTCAGACTTAGTGAAAATAATAATTTGGTTCTGATAATTTACCAAGTGATGAAGGTTTACTTGAGAGGATTATTTTATTTTTTTCCAATCTGGATCAAGCAAGGCTTTTTCTTACAGACATTCTGTATAGACAGATGTAGTTATATTTCAGTTAGTACAGATACACCGCTCATAGGATTCTTAATTTTGTTTGATCAGCTGTATAAAAGACAACATTTGAAGGTGTGGTTTTCTTGAAAAACAGGGAGAATGATTTAAGTAGAAGGAGGAATCATGTATTTTGTGAAACTACTAAAGGATAAAAAAGGGCTTTTCTGCAAATATAAAAATTATACCCTGTTAATGTAAGATGCATCAAATGCATGGGATTGGGGTGTACTTTGCTCAACAATGAGGACTGGGCATAGTTTGGGCCTATTTAAAGTAAATGGTTCAGAACCATATCAGGGACTCAATTCTATGCTGGCATGAATAACAGTCCTACTTTCAAAGTACTCTTTCTTCCACTCCCCCTCCCAACTGCTGAATATTAGAGGTAGTTACAGCTGAATGCTAACAGAAGTTACAGGCAGTGTGCTGTCCTGACTTCTACATTTCAAGACAGACACAGGGGATTTAATTGCTGCTCTTGTAAGTAGTCAAAATGACAAAGGCAATGTAGCATACCAAGGAGACTGAAGTTTGGGGCTCTGCTCTAGCTGGAAATAGAGACATCTCTGGTAGGCTATGACTGAGGCTTATAAAGTTGGTGAAGGCAAGAGATGAACTATTATTCACTAAATCTCACCACAGAAGAGCTAGGAAATTAATTGAAATAGATTTCAAACACATAAAGCATACTTTAATACAGTGCACAGTGGACTTCTGGGGGTTATGGAGGCAGACAAAATGTGATCAGATGCAAAAAAGGATGACAAACTGTGAGGGATGACTGGTCTGTAAACAGATAGGGGATAAGCAGGGATATGACTTCTAACATTCATAATCCAGTTCTTATTGATGCTATGGGAGCACAAGAGTAATGGACTATAGGTAGTGTTGAGTATCATATGTCTTCCTGCCACTGGGCAAGGTTCACCATGGGTCTGGCCCAGTAAGGCATTTTTTGTGCCCTTAACGTAAGTGGAAAACTTTCGTTTAGTGATCAATGTCTTTTTTTACCCCTGGTGTGGGAGGGGGGAAGTCTAAACTGCATTTTGACTTAATTTGTAGTCTCAGCTTGGACCCCAGCTTGCTTACCTTAGCTGTCATTACACTTCAGAGCTGAAGCTGAGCTGCTGACTTGTGGTTTGAAATCCCAGGCCCAAGACTTACATCCATTTTAATGTGCAGTACAGACGGAATGGTGAATTGCAGCTGTGGGCAGGGGCTACCTGTCAGCCCTGTACCTGAGGCAGTCCTGATGTAATCAAAACCAGGCTTCATGACTTTGTCTCCTGCCCTTTTACTGGGCAGCAAAGGAAACCTTTGCCTTCTCTCAGCTGAGAGTGGTGCTGCTTGCTGCTCCCCTGCAGCCAAGCAGAGTATGACAAGGAGAAAGGTCCAGGACTTGGCTGCAAGGCACGGCTGTCTTTGCTACCTCCCAGCCGAGATTTTCTTTTTTGCTTGACTGTGTAAGTGCACAGCTCAGATCTGCTCTCCTGTTGCTTTTAGTCAAATCACAGGGAATAAAGCATGATGACAGAGGAGCTCTTGGGCAAACACCTGTCTCACCTGATGATGATAAACACCAGTGACTGCAAGTCGCTGTTGAGACCGATGTCTGCTTGTGTGAGTGCTTTACTGATGTGCTAAATTTGATTGGAGTTACTGGTTTGAGTAGAAAGGTTATTGCTGCCAAGAGTAGCTGTCTCTCAATAGACCCAGCCTTGGCATGGGTCCTAATTTGGATAGCATGGGCAAAATAAGTAGACTACCTGATCAAAAGTACAGCGTTTACTCAGCTATTTGAAAACTTCGAGGTGCCAGACTAAAAGATATGCAGAATTTATGGAGTTTAAGATGTCTTCATTTTGTTCTTTGTGTTTGGTGTTTTTTGTTTGTTTTGTTTGCTTGTTTGTTGTATTTCGGGGGGACTGAGGATTGGACACCCAGTGTGAAATAATGTGTGTGGAACTTAGCTGCCCACAGGTGTTTTTCCCAGGGCCAGAAGGAACGGCTGTTCTTCCAGATCTGGTCTGAAGAAGGAACTCTGAGTTGCTGCTAGTGTAGATGTTCCTTTAAATTCCTTCATCCTAATATGCAGCAGCATAAACATATTATTTACCTAATTTTAAAATACTGAGGTGTTGGTGAAGCATTTCAAAAGCCAAGTATACTGTTTTTATTATCTCTTATAATTTGTCATTTTTTGACCTGAATAACACCTTCAAATATGCTGTGAAAATAACCACCACACAAAATATACCATGTAGATTATGTAAGTGGAAGAATATAATTTGTTTGGGAACTAAAACATGCGGAGATAATATTGATGAAATAAAAAACTATTCTGTTAAAAGTGGTTAGAAGTGGAAAAGCTTACCATGGGCTCATATAATTAAGGTGTGGAAGTCAATGCTTCTAGGTGTCAAGTTAGGTCTTTGTAAAGTAAAATCAGGAAATTATGTTAATGTGGCTGGACAATATGAACTATGGTATTTAGCTACAATTGTAAATTACAAAAATACATGAACTCATATGTGTACAACATAACTCATGTACGTTAGGGAGAAATGTTTGGGTTTTTTTTGTAATTTGTTCTAAGTGGACTTCTTTTTAGTTAGCTTTTTCTGAAGCATCTTGTTCCGGACACTTTCAAGCAGGAGAGCAATGTAAATTAGTCATTGATATTTATTTTAAATTCTATTTCTTTATTTCACCAGTTTTGCAGAATGTGCTTTCCAGATGTTGGGGTGCTCCATCCCTTGGAACGCACAAATTTGTGTTTTGTGGAAATGCAGGTGTTGGGCAAACCATCTTGTACTAAGAGCCATCTGTTTCAGAGACAAATGCATCTGGTGCTAGCACATTTGTGAAGGAAGTGGGTGAATAAAACACTGAGACAAACTCAGAGATTTAGTTGCTGGTGGTTGAACTGGAAGGAACTTTGAGGCAGAAATATTTTGCTACTCATTTCCAGTTCTGAAAGTGCTATATGCTGCTGCCGTTTGTAGACTAGGTAAGGCTTGGTTGCTGGTTGTGCTGGTGTGTCTTCTGTGATGGAAAGTAAGAGCTGACCAAGGACAAGGATCTGTCCCTAGGCAGCATTTTTATACTCACAACTAAATTTTATAGACAAAAGCAATTGGTTTATTGGCCCAAAGACACCTTTTTCTGTTTAGATGAATTGTTTGTAAGTGAGATGTAATCTTCCAGTTTAGAATGGTCTTGAGAACTGTATGCCATTTATGACACTTCATGTGAAGTTGAATCAAGGCTTCAGGCAGTGGCTGGAACATAGCACTGTGGATTTTGCATTAGAGAATTAATCCTTGTAGCTGGCTCTCCTTTCAGGTTTAGTTTCACATTTTAACTCCAGGTGCTTTCGAGGGGGTACTCAGCTGTCAGATATTGATATGCACAATCCTAAGTAACTGTTTGTCCCTGTCTCTGTGTGACAGGGACTCCTGTTCTTTGCCAGCTCAACACCCGGCTGAAATGATTTTGAAATCCTGTTGGGGGCTTTTAAAGTAATATGAAACTTCAGTTTTCTTTTTCTAGTACCTAGGTTAGAAATTAATATTGGACTGCTGGAAATTAGGAATCTAGCAAATATAAGTGTTTTTTATATTATTTTTTTATTGTCAGAGATGACTGGTGTCTACTTTTCACTAAGCACTGCCTCAGCAAAGCAACCCAAATTTGTAGTTACAATTGACAAGTCCAGGTTTTGAGTTGGGTGCTCTCTAGAAAGCCTAGGTAAAATAGTTCTGACATTGTTGTGCCCGTGTTTTAGAAATTGAAGTATCCAGTATTAACCTGGGAACAAGTCCTGGGAGTTCTGGAGATAGCTGATGTACTCACACCCCAAAGTCTTCTCCTGTGGCCTCTGCTCCAGGAGTGGAAAAAAAGTACAAAAGTATAAAACTTCTATTGTAATGTTCCTGTTTGTAGCTTCACCACTTCAAGTGCTATGATAATATTGATGCAGAGAAAGGGAAGGAGGTTCTGTCATTTTCAAGCTTTATAGACTCAAGACTTTCTGCTTGTCTCCTGTTGGCCAGTCATTGGTTTTTGCATATTCTGAACCAACTGTATTCACACTAATCACATGTTCTTTTTTCTATACAATACCTTGAGAATTGGAGCTTTTAGGTTGGACTCAATGATCTCAGAGGTCTTTTCCAATCTAATTGATTCTGTGCTTTGCTGATGACTGTAGCATTCACTTGGTATGGGAATTCAGTTGGACAAATGATCTATTCTTCATTTTCCTTCAGTCTCCATTGCTTCAAAAGTGTTGATATTGAGCCACAGCATTTGGGATTGATAATAGTTAAGTGTTTCTGAAAATGAAATTCACAGAAAACATCTGAAGATCTTTGGAGGTATACTCATTAGGCATGCTGTCCTCATTTTCGAGGGTGGATATTTAGGAATCCTATTTGAAAAATATGGGTATTATCATAGCTTGAAATATTTCAAATACAAAGGACGCGTTACTGGTTTGCGCAAAGTTTAAGAGAGTAATAAGCATATCCCTGTTATGGCAGCACATATGCCATCCAAGATTTGTCGTGAAACAATTTATTTACCAGCAGACTAACAATCTGTATTTCCAAAAATCCTACTTGATGTGAGAGCAGCTAGATGCTGCAAGGAGTTGAAATAACTTTGAGGTCTACCCACTTTGACCTTAGATGTAGGCCGTATATGCTAGATTCCTAAAATAACTTTGATATCTATATTAGACTAGTTGTCAGACTGTGTTAAGCCTCACAGCCTGCTGTGTTTCAACATGACTTGAATAAGCTTTTAGATCATGGCTTTAATCCTAGAGATTTTGAAGTAGCACCAGCATGTCTTTTAAAGTACATGGGTATGAAGCAGCTGTTGAAAATAGAATGCCATGGATGAATAGACTTCTCTGTTACAGATATAGGACTTGCTACCATTTTTCCTTGAAACATGTTTCTGCAATGCACTTGCACATGAAAAATGCATTGATTACAATGCATGTGCTGTGAAGAGCACAAGTATAGGATAATCTGTCAGCCCAACTGCTTATAGATTAGCTTCCAATAATCTTCAATATACCCTTGTCGCCCACTCGCAAGTGTATGGCTTTTGCATGTAAGAGCTACATATACAACTGGAGTGAAAAATTGATACTGATTTGGGAAAATGAGTTCAGCTGGTGCCTACTGCTTTGTAGCTCTTAGGCTGATCCCATAAGCATGCAGGCTCAGGTCCACATTCCCAATCACACACATAAGAGATCATGGTATTAGTAAATTCAGTCATCTTTGTCAGAAAATAAAATACAGGAATACGAATGCACAAGCAGCTTTGGACCTACTTGCTTTTCTTTTTTCTTCACTCTCCTTTTCCTATGTGCAGACCCTATACACTTACATTTATTCTTACGTAGTCTTTAGATTTAGGTATATTAACAAAAAGGGGCTATTGAGTCAAAAGCTTGGTAGAGAATAAAATATATGTTACTCCTGGACTAAGTCAGAGGAATGGCAAGTGCCTGCTGCTTCTGGAGCAAAAGAGTTTATAGAGAGCCACGGTTATCTTGGAGATCCCCCACACAGCAGGACCATCAAGAGCTGTCAGCAATTTCTGGCTCTTTCTAGGTGTTTGGCCACAGAAGAAGATGGCATTTTCATGCCTGGAAAGAGAATTCCATGATCATGAATTGCCATTTGATGTCCACAGTGGGCATTGCAATCTCTGAGCTGGAATGGATCCAGTTCATTAAAAAGCATTTGAGATCGACTGCTGACTGAGCCCCCTGCTAACAGCTCCTGCTGGCTGAGCCCCCTGCTAACAGCTCCTGCTGGCTGAGCCCCCTGCTAACAGCTCCTGCTGGCTCACCCTTGGGCATGGCTGGGCAAACCTTACTGAGTAACCCTTGCAGCTTTGGGTCTGACCTTCTGCTTCAGCCAGCACGGCTGCGAGCTGGTGGGTTGCTTGGGTGTAAGCTGGGCGATCTGCACTATGCTGCACTGACAGTCTTTAAATAAATGTGTGCTTTCTCTCTACCCCTTCTCTCTTTGATATCCATGCATGCAAGTGTGTCCTCATCTCCCTTTCTGCTGCCAGGGATGATGAGCAAATCACAGCTTATGGTATAGCTGTTTCAAAGCTGTTTGCATGTGCTGGTTGCTTGACTGAGCCAGCCAGACTTGAAAACAGAGCTGTGAGCTGTAGTCTTCCCTTCATTAGAGGCAATGACTTGGGCCTTGTGTCCTCTGTACAGCAGCAAATTTTCTTAGAACTTGTAGGACTTTACCTCTTGTCTATTTCCTGACAAATGGAGCTGAAATTTCTTAATGAGTTCAAAGTTGTTGGAGAGATCAGGTTAGTGAGAGGCAAGGGGGAGAACAAATCAATAATTCAATCTTTTAAGTAATCTTTCCTTAGGACCCAATCTTTAAATAACCTTTCGTATTTTCACCTCATCTTGGAGAAATTTGTTCCAGTCTTCAGTCTTGCAACAAGTGGTAAAGGAACACTTTGCTTTCATACTGTGTACTGAAGGATTTCTTCAGTAGCATGAGTCCTATGCTGCCTAAAGGAAACCCTCTGTTCTGTTTCTAAACTTCCCAAGTTAGGCTGAGAGGTGTAGAAGGGAGGAGGGGAAGTCTTCACAGGCAGGACTGTGAAGGTAATTGGGGGCCTTGGACTTAAAATCAATGACTTGAATATTGAAATCTGAAAAATTGACACTTATTTTTGTCATAAATTCTTGGATTCAGTCCAATATTTGAAAGGTTTGATTCTGCTTCTAATTCAAGATACATTCTTTTAGAAATAAGTTAGGTATCAACACGTATTCCCCTGGTAATCTCAAAGTGAAGTAATAAAAAACAAAGGAAAGAATAAAGTTTAGCTCAGTTGAAATCGATACTTTGTGTGCTGGCAGGTTCAAGTGTGCTTGCACTATAATCATTACAGTTCATACTTTTCTTGTTCTCCTGTATTGCCCAAGATCATGACTTAACTATAAAGTTGGCAGTGGAAAAGTTTTGAAGTCAATTACTCTCATCTTTGTTTGTGTGACCGGTTTTTGATATATTTTGTCTTCCCATTGGACTGTTGTGAAACTTCAGCTATTTTAGGAAACATGGTTGATTATCTCTGTAATTTCAATGGTAATTTTTAATGCAGCAGTTGTTTATTTTTTCAAACCATTCATTTAAAATCATCCAGAGAAGCTTTTCCTGTTTTATCAACTCTAGTTCAAAACAGAAACAAAAAATAAATCATGAAGCTTTGTTGATGCAAAACAGACCCTTGTTTCTTCCAGGTTAGATTTGCAACCACTCTTGCAGTGTTTGAAAATCAGGCACAAATCCACTTCGAAAGTATGTAGTAAATTCAGCATGAAACAAGAAAAGCTATGACTTAGTTAATAATTCAACAGTGCAGTTTTGTTAGTTACCATTTAACATACTAAGAAGAGTATGTGGTAAGAGAAATAAACATAAAAAGGGTCAATCATGTGAGAAAATTCCATATTGGTGTGTAATAGCCCATTACATCACCTTTGTCAAATGAAACCAAAGGGTTTGCTAACTCTCTCAATAACAACTGATTCTGTTTAAAGGGAATAAGTAGAGACATATTTATTGGAAGTGTTTTTGAGTATATTGTCTTGCTGTTTAACTCTTTCACAAAACAGTAGCTGTGGAAATTCTTAATGAGACAGATAATATCACAGGGAATTCCTTCTCATTGCTTTCACAGTCTTGCTGACCTGAACGTTTGACCTTGACCAGGACCACTTTGAAGTGGTATTAAAAAACCACTTGGAGAATATTTTCATTTGATATTTTGTATGATGAAGTTATTTTCCAGAGTTCGTCTTCATGACAATGAACTATTCATATTAAGCAGTGCTGCAAAAGATAATCATGCAGGAAATACTAGAAACACACGGGAACAGTTGGAAGATGGAATAAGCAACTAGCCAAAGCCAGTGAGTAAAAATATAAACTCACAAAAAACCTTGCTGTGAAAGGTCTATGGTTGAGAATCAATGCTGATTTGCACACTGAGCTACTATGGCCAGGTTGAAATCAGCGCTGGGCGTCCCCATCTGCTGTACCTACAAAATGACAACTGGTTCTTTTCAAGTCATGTTTCTCATTTTCTGTGTCTCAATAACCCTCACCTGCATGCTGCTACTGTGATATGGAGATTAGAAAAGAGTTCCCAGAAGACAAGGCATAGTAGAGTTACATCAGGTGTCTGTTATCTGCCCTCAACCAGGTCAGGCCAGGCCAGAGTAGTGTGGGGAAATTAACCTTTGAGACCATTTTGCAACGAGAGAGGATGATTTCTTGGAGTTTTTGATGAGAAGTTTACAAAGCTTTCTGAGTGTTTATAAACTATTTGTTTCCAGACAATTTTCCCTGATGCGTAAACAAATGATTGCGGTCGCAATCATTTGAATTTGAGAAAAGACAGAATGGATCAACTCAAAATATCTCTAATGGATTTTATTGGGTCTGAATTAGGCAGGAGTGAATCTTAAGCTATGAAATATTTAAGTCAGAGGCTACCAAAGAGTGGTATTACAATACAGTAAACAATTAAAATAGGTCTGATGGTTTATATGCTGGTAAAAGTAGTTATCACAATTTGTTCCCTGAAGCTTCTTTGTGAATCTGGATTAACTTCCCAAACAAAAGTCAGAGGACCTGACAGAGTAGTGGTTGGTCAACCGTATTGAATTGACCAGCCTTCTTAATGGAAAACCATAAGGAACTATAAAATAATCCATTGTGCTGTTGAGAGTGCTTTTCTGTGGTGGCATGCCAGCTTTGGAATACTTGATGCCTCCATGACAGAGGTGCTAAAGCCTGATGCTGAGCATTGCCTCAGCTTTGTGCAGATTGCTAGAAGAATCAGGTAACATTTGGGGTTTGAATTCTGGTCTTGAGTCAAACTAGCAAACTGTCTTTTAATGCCAGCACCATACACTGTACATTCCCCATGCACCCTCACTGTAAATACTTTTCTTATTTTAAAGTTCTTCTCCGCATTAGGCTGAGGTCTGCTGTAGTCATTGTTTACTTCAGTGGGAATCAACTAATCTTGTCCTTTAAAGGGACATAAGACGCACTCAGAGGAGGATTGTACAGGTACTAGACAGATATTTCTCATTTTCTTTCCTGTCCTTTGTTGGGCTTACATGTAGCTCATTGATTACATTTACGTAGTAAGAAAGCTCATACTTTAACTGAACTAAATTTAGTAACAGATAGAGAAAAAAATGAGTGTGTTGTGTAAGTAATACCAAGTCAAGTCCATAATTTTTTAAATGTTCCTATAATTTTTGTTCTTGGTGCCAAACATTATACTTGCTGTGAGAAGTTCCTGTGAAAATAGGAAAGCTAACTCCAGATTTTCAGAAAAACAAAAAGGTAATCAGTGTAACTACGTCAATACAAATAGCCTTCCTTAGGTTTAGTTTTGTGTACTTTACAGATTAGGAAATTCTGATTTTCCGCTTGGCAACTCCACTTAATATCCAAACCAATCTCAAAGACTAAATGAAACCTTTACTGATACCTCTTAAATCCCATCATTACCTATGTGGTTGTGACTCATGTACCACTTAGTACGAATCAGATATTTAGTAACCAAAGCTACAGACGCGTATAGAAATCTAGAATATAAATGGCATCCTATGTGATAGTTTCATGATTGTAGTTTTCCCCTACATATAGACTAGCCAAGTGTAATCAAAATATTAATTATAGAAGAGGAGAGGGAAATAGAGGAGCAGATTTGTTCAGAGTGAGATGATGCTGTTAGAGCATGAGGTTTTTTGTTAGGCAGAATGTATGGGAAAAGGAGGTATCTTTAACTGGAAATGCTGTGATGTTGCTGGAAGGAGCAGACAAGCTTTTGAGCAAAACCCTTAGCTGTGGCTGAAGGTTCAACGTATGGGGTTTTTTTTTGAATGCTGAAGAAAGTAAGTAGAGTATTAACATTGCTCTGTAAAAGGGTTTTGCCAGCAAATAAGGAACTGTAGCACAGAAATAGCGAGTAATGACTTTTTGTACAACTCTATAATAATCCTTAGTGATTAATATTGATATTTAAATAGTTTTGCAGATTACCATCTGCTCCCATAATCAGTGAAGTAAATAAGACCTAAGTGACCATCTTACTCTGAAGTGTGTATGTATGAATATATACACATACTGGTCCTATTTGACACTTAATGTGTTCACAGTGTGTCTTATTTTATTGGATATTAGTGCTTGAAATGTAAAGGTCATTGATGTCTTGAAATTGCGTGAGATATGGATAAAAAGGCTTCACTTCACTGACACTTCCATTTTTTTGAACAAAACCTGAACTGCAGACACCTCAGAGGGTGGATCATCTGCATTAGCTTGCAGCAGTGAAGTGGGAAGTGACAACTGACTGGAACCCACAGAAGGAATATATTTGTAAACTGTGGGACTTTTAAATTAAATTAAGTTGATATTTGAACAAAACCCAGCACTACCCATGTTCTGTAAAAGACCCATGGGACCTCTGACCAGAATAAGGGCAGAAAAGAGCTGCGAAAAAACCCTAGATGATAATTGTGTAACACTGTATATTATAACAATATTAGAAGAGTTGGCTGGAGGCAGATAAGAGGTGGGGGAAGAAAAGCCCTTCTGTAAAATGAAGCACCTTTTGTGGACAAGGATTATTAACTATGTAACAGTTAAATAAAGCAACAGGCATTAGACTTGAACTCCTGAGAGAAAACTCCAGAACTAATGCAGCACCATTACTTTCATCCAGCTCAATAAAGCAAGAAGATTTTAGATAATCAGAAAATTCTAGTTAGCAAGTGAATTATGTGTGTTAGTAATATCTCATGGAGAAAGATGAGATCACTGGTTGAACACTGCACTCAACATGTAAATGAGGGTACATATGAAAAAAGCTGAATAAATGCAAAAAGGCTGCTCTTTTACCCATTTTATTTTAAACATAAGAAAAGATGCTGAGGGTTCATTTAGGAAGTAAAGAAGGGAGCATAGGGAATTTCATCTCAAATTCTAAACCAGTGACATTTTGTAATGGAAAAAGGTAAAACCTCAAAATATGTTTGTTTGACAATGGGTTGCCTCAACAAAGTAATAAAAGATATTTGCTTTTTAGAGGAGGACATATTTCAATCTTCTTTAGCCTCCATTTCTCTGTCAGTATTTTGCAGATGGAGTTCCTTCCTTGAGAGGCTTAACATTCATTTTTGTGCAGCTGGCTCATAGCCCAGTTCTGGCACAAAGTGAAATGCCCTGTTTTGAGCATTAAGGTGATGCATCACTCTTGACCCTTACCCAGTGCACAGAACACACTGCATGTTAATTAAAAAAAAAAGATCTTATTTATTCTGTATTCTCAAAACAAAAAAGGTGTGAGGGGGGAGCGGGGAAGAGACATGGAACTAAGGCAAAAAGTCTGCTAGCAGAATAACGGATTCCAGTCACTCCCAGATCGGAAACTTTCCACACTAATTCTCTGCTTCTTAAAATATGCTATGACTTCTGTGCTGAGAATCACATCCAAACTCCATTTTTCACAAATATGAAGTAATTAAAAAATGTATTCCAAGAATATGGGTGCTTTGTGTTTTGTCGTGTTTGTGTGTGAAACCTGGTGGTGATGGGTGGCTTTAATGGCTTTTTCCTGCTGTTTTGGGACAGCCAACTGGAATACAAGGAAATGTTTGTGTATAGCTCAAAACTTGTGAGTTAAGTACAGCTCAGCATAGTCTCACTGCTTTTTTTCTTTTTTTTGCATGAGGAGCAAACATACTTCTGTCACTACACTAATGTAGGGTCACTCCAAATTGCTCTGCAGGTGAAAATAAACAGGTACTTTAGTTCATATTACAGTGTAAATGGAGTGTAAATATTACAGTTCAGGAGTGTAAATAAGGAACAGCTCCAGCTCAGTACAGTTGCAGGGACTACTGTTACAAATTGATGATGACCTAGGCCTTTAAGAGGGGCATCACTCATGAAAGCTTGAAAGCTCAGTATATCGGCAGAAGATGGGCAGATAAAACAATTGTTGCCAATTACTTGTGTTACACCATGCTTGGAGAGATGCTCTGTTATGTAAGTGTCCCAAACTGGGGGGCCTCATGAATAGGAACAGGTTTGTCCATGATGCTTTAAGCTTCTTGAAACAATAGACTTGGATTAAGATTGCTCTAGCAATTCCCTCTTTCCTCCCTTTCACTTTTTGTGCCAAGCAGCATTAGCACTGTGGTTTTGTTAATTTGGTTTTGATGCTTATATAGAACCAGAAACATTTTCTGACTCTCCCTGGAATATGTGCAAATGTAAATACTGACAATGCAAAGAAACTCTTTTAGTCAGTATAGCATTGCCAGAACTTGCCAGGAACAGTGATGCCTTGTGGAAATGTTGAAGTCTCTTAGTTGACCCTGACTTGAGCAGAGATATGAACTCTATGACCTTCAGAAGTCCCTTGCAAAATGAATTTTCTATGGTTTTATGTTTTTAGCACTTCATCAAACAGGCCAGGGAAGATGGGTTTGTGATGCATGTCATTGCCCTGCTGGATCAGAAAGTTTTGATCTGTCACTTCAATACATGCTATGGGCTTCCAGGCTGGATTTGGTTATCCTACAGTCCCAGAACTATGTGGAGGTGAAATAATCAGCCCTCCAATGCAGTGCTAATCTTGGTTTCCAATAGCTGTCAGTTAACCTTAATGCACGAAATTCTGTAAACAAGTGCTGCCATTTGGAGGCTTTGTTTCTCAGTGATGCATCTTACATATGCTTGAAAGTACCTGATCTGCTTTGATATCTTCAAAGTCTGCCCTCATTTAATTGTTGTGACCACATTTGCATTATTTGATTGCAGTTTCTGTAGAGAAAGTAGTTTCTTTCCATTTGTTATCTCTGGTTGCTTCTAACATTCTCGTTCCTCTGAAATTCATTGTTGCCTTATTAAAGTGAGCTGACAGGCAAGATATGCTAAAATAACATTTGACATAACAACACTACAGATATTCCATATACCTTCCAAAATCCAAGATTTACTGGTTTGTTTTCTAGTCTGCTCATTACTGAGTAATATGAAACCTGTGTTCAAACAAAATATTTGTGTTGGCACTGAAGGCCTTCTGGGGTTTTTTTGGTTTGTTTTGGGTTTTTTTAGAGACTTCCTATACTCTCATGTAATACCTGTTTGAATAAATTTTGAGTTTGTAGTATCTTCTGTGCAAAACACTTAAAGGATTTGTATCAAGACCCTAATATTTTATAGAAAACTGAAGTTGTGTGTGTGGTGAAGAATTGACTAGAGAAAAGTAACTCCATTACAGTTTTCCAGAATTCAAGTTAAGTTTTTACTTAACTTATTTTTTTTTAATACATGATGAATATAAGAATAAAACCAGCTTCTTTTTTTTTTCCTTTTTCCCCTCCCCCCCCCCCCCTTAGCACAGAGGACAGGAAGAGTTTGTCTTCCAGGTCTTAAGAAGTGTGAGTTAGCTATACACAAAACCAGTAATGTTATGTACTTTATTCAAATTGATATGGTTCTCACTGGTTTTGGCATAGCAATGAAGTTGATCCTTTAATCTTTTGATTTCAGCATGGCTCTCAAAAAAAAAAAATCTATTTCACAGAGTCATGCTATCTTGGTCTCTCCTTTTCCTGGTAACTTTTATATGTTTTGACCAGTTTTAAATTTAGGTGATTTGTGATATTTTATACCATGAAACTGGATGGGCAGGGAAGAGATGAGGGAAAACCATTAAATATGTTAATCTGAAAAGCATACGCTGCATCATTAGCTCATGATATTAGACATCAAAAGGTTTAATGGAGTTGAACATATTGAAACATGACTTGATAGAAAACTGAGCTTTCTTATTTAGGTTTGGACATGAGAATGAAATTTCTGGGGCTTTCAGTGAGAGAAACTGTAAAAAGTATGTTGAAAGGGGGAAATGGTGGAATTGAACGGTAGTATTCAAAGCTATAACTGTACCTACTAATGTACATTTTATTCCCTCTCTAATTTGATTTTTTTGAAAATTGCTGGTGCTATAACTCAATGAGATTGCAGTGTGTGCCTATCAAGCCTGAGTAAATGCCTTGTGTAAAATATGGCTGCATTTGCATATTATCAAATCTGGATGGTCAGTCACAGGATAATTTATGTAAAATACTTTCAGCCTCACAAAAATGTTGGGGTTAAAAGGGACTTTTGAAGGTCATCTGGTCCAAACCCTCCACTCAAGCAGGGCCACCTAGAACACAGAATCATGTCCAGATCTTCTGCAAGATTTAGATCCATTCAGCTTTATAACACCACAAATTCTGATTGTTTGTATTACTTCAGGCAAAGTTGTTAAATCTTGGAAATTACCTCAAGCAAATGCTAATAACTATATATCACTGTTGTCCCAAGAAAACAAACTTCTAGTGGCTTCAGACCTCTTAAAGAAATAATTCACTGTTTTTGTCTCTCTTCCTATTTTCCCCTCATAAATACAGCTAAAATACCATATAAACATGCAGGGATCTTTTCAATTAAAAACAAAAACTGTAGGAAAATGAGTATTTTTGGACACAAAGAGATGTAAAGTGTAATTATTTTTATGTGTACTTGTTACTAGTAATTTTAATACAGAGAGCTGTGGGTGGTGACTTGGACTTCCTGATTCTGCTGAATATAAAGAAAGAAATGAATGCATAGAAAAATCAACTTTCGCAGCTGACTGAAGAAAAGGTACAGAGAAAGCAAACAATGATCATAAAATTGCTCTTAAGGGCCTTCTGTGCTGCCAGTTTCCAAGTCCAGATTACTTGTCTAGCAAGCTTCATAAATCTTTTCTGTAACTCTTTTGCCTCTTGTATGAAATAATAACATGAAGGAGAAAGTATTAGCAAGTGAGTTAACTGTAGCCCTGACACTTTTTTTTTTTCAATCTGAAATTGCTCTAGAAGACATTTCAATATAGGTCTAGAGAACTCTCAGATTTTTTTGAAAATTATGAATTCTCTTGTCTCCTTTTAAAACTTTTTTTAAAAGGAGGAATGTAGGATCTGGCATACCTTTGTCTTTATTAGTAGTAGAGAAGTGGAGTGTTGGTTATCAGTTTAACATGACAGTATGCGTGGAGATAGTCTTTGTCAGCTGCTTAATTGGAACAGTGTTGGAGCAAAACCTAGCTTTCTCTAAGTAGCTGAAGATAATTTCTCTCTTTTGGAAATATTTCTTCTTAATTCCATTTATTGATTTTCTTGGAATATCAAAGCACGAAAATGAATCTCCATTTATATTTTCCTGTTTTGCAAAATGGAAATTTCTTTGCCTGAGACAATTTTTTTTTCATGTCTGTAACTGATATGATGTCTTGCAGGTTTTTGCAATAAACATGGCTGCAAGAGGATGTAGAATGCATCACGTTGAGTGAATTTAAGTGATACTTGTAATTCTGAAGCCTGGTTTCTTCTTTTTTTTTTTTTTTTTAATCAGATGTCATAATCTGCAGGATGAAGAAATTGAAACCTTGCCTAAGTTAGGAGTATCAGCTTACCTTAGTGGTCAATCCTCTGCTTTCTTTGTCCTTTCCTCCAGTTTTTGCAGTTCTTCTCTCTTGATACTGAAAGAAACAGCCAGTTGTGTTTCATATATTCAGAAACAAACCAGAAGAAACTATTTGATGCATAAGTGTTTTGAAGTATTTTGCAACAGCAACATTTGCCTTGGTTGCACACAGGACTACTCAGAGCAATGCAAAACTTGAAGCAATTTTTCCATTTAAAGTATCACTCAATCACAGGTATTATGTTGGAAACAGGAAATTACTATCACTTAATGCAACAATTTTTGTTTATGTCAGTCATGAACAGGTAATTATGCAGCTGAAGAATATGGCCATTAAGAGCTAGTGGGAGAACTAGTCAGAATATAGTGTTCCTGAATTTGTAGTGCTGGACTGGAATTTGTTTCATCTCTTAGGTTTTCTACCTATAATCAGAGATTGGCTCATAACTGCAGTAGGTAATCTGTAGTTGAGGAAGGAGGAACTTAGTTAAATGCATCAGACTTTCTTCAAATTACTTACATAGAAATAAGAAATGAGATTATTGAGGGTCAAACTTAGATGAGGGATGACTTAGAATCACAGATATTTGAACTTTCCTTTCAGAATGGCTGAACTCATTTCGATATTCTTAATTTTTTCCTGGGAACTCACGTACTTTCACAGCAGCTTGTTCTGAAGGATTAGCACTTGGCTTTGGGGCTGAACAAAAATTCATCTACTCCTACTTTACATGTTCTAGCTGTGATGCCCCTTAACTGTACTGATAGCATACCACAAGTGGTTATTCTACTGTGTGTGAGTTGACAGGCTCTTGGTACAACTTTCGTACACTGCAAGCATCTGAGATCAGTTTCTAACAAAATCCACAAATTTTTTATTTGCAGTCAACTTTCACAGTGTCTGTAGGGATCAAAAGCTTAAGCAGATATTGATGAACTGATTATGTCTACAAAGTCAGCATGACTGACGTAGCAACTTGCAGTTTGACTTTCTTTATGTTAACCTACTGAAAACCAAATTGGATCCACAAACTTCTAATTGTAGAAGTGACGGCACAGCTATGTGAACTGCCTGCAGTTTTGATAAGAGGTTTGTCTGTTGAATATTACCTTAAATGAACTCCATGGTAGGCCTATAATGTGAAAAATATGGTGGCCACATGATTTTTCAGTATTAAATTAACTAAAGCTAAAATTAAGCAAGTGTGAAACAGGATTGAGTGAATATTAACTTTGATAGTGATTGGTCACAGACAAAGTTCAGTGTTGTATTTTTATGGAAGTACATTTTAATGTAAATGTTGTATTAAGATTTTTAATTTGTTGTGATAGAGTGAAATCTGTGTGTGTAATTTGAGTCTAAAATCTCAGTATGTCAGTAAAAAAAGAAAAGATACATAAACCAAAAGAAATGAAACTTAAACTCCAAACTGTAAGAGTTATCACTCTCTTTATATGCGTGCATATGTGCTACTCAGAATGGCACAGCTGATTTCTACCCCAAATTTTTCTGTTCCCACTGTGATGGGTTAACCTTGACTAACAGCCAAACTGAAAATCAGCTCCTTTCCCCCCCTCATCAGGTTCCCCTGTCCTTAGCAGGTTGCAGCAGAGAAAATAGGATGAGAAAGCTTGGAGAGATTGTTTACCAGTTGCTGTTGTGAGCAAAACAGACTCATCTTGGGGAAAATATCTTGTTGCCATGTAAAAGAGATTCAGGCAGTGAGAAACAAAAAGGTAGGTGTTAAAGTAACACCTTTCCTCCCCCTTTTCCCCATCTCACCTTCTCCACATTTCTGACTCATTTACTGCCACCCAGGGGTGTTGTTTAGGGGAGAAAGGTGGAGTTATGATCAGTTTATACCTGTTCCTCTCTGCTGCTTCTTCCTCTTCCTATTTTCCCCTCTGTTATGGTTGGGATCTTCACAGTCTTCAGGGGAACCTCTGCTCCAGTACCTGCAGCTGCTGCTTCTCCCTTGCACAGCCAGTGTGTTGCCTACACTTGTGCGTCCACAAATGCACAAGAACCCATAAGGACTTTACCAAATGGGGAGAAGTGGGTTGTCCAGTGTATTTAAGAATTGTTGGAGGATATGTTATGTACCAGTTCAAGTAATGATCTTGTGTTTTGCTCAAATTATATATTTTTATCATGTTAGTATAACCTTGCATAGTGGTGAGTTTGAGATCACTGTAAACTGCTGATCATCTAACAAGCAAACCACATAAATTTATATCACTTAAAGGCTCAGTTGTTTCGCAAAGCTTGAGCATCTCAAAAGAATTCTAGTTAATAGAGGTTTGCAGAGCCTAATATTAATCTTAAAAATAAGTCATATCTCGTCACGTGTGGGTCAAAGACTTCTCTTAGTAACTCAGAAATTGAGCTGTGGGAACCTCAGGGCAAAAAGTGTAACATCTGCCTTGTAACATCAGAAGTATGCAGGTTTTCCAGTAATTTCAATAATCTTATTTCACATCCATATTATGTAACTGTTAAACATATCCTTCCTAATAAATTAGTGGATAAAGCTTGATACTCTTAGCCGATGCCTTGAACAAAGTTTCTATGCGTTGCTGTCCCATTCAAAGCTGAAATACAAGATTTTCACTCTTGGTAGAAAGCTCTTTATTCTGATTATCTAAGCCACTTAACATTTTGGGTGGACTGCACACAACTCTTTGTTGATGGTGATCTTTTTGAAGGACCAATAAAGGGCACAAACTATTTGAAGACCCCCTAAGAGATATGAACTAATGTGCTGAGAACAGATTAGACAACCAAAGACGTGATAAAAAGAGAATTAATCACTAGGGTGTCTGTCTGCTGATATACAGATAGAGACGTGATCATTGCCAGTTTAAGTCAAATACATTATCCCACAAGTAATGCCACATGCTAAGGACCTTCTGCAAAGACATTTAAATTACACAAATCATTAGGCTCAGAGTTTCTTTGACATCCTCTATCAGGTCTGAAATGCCTGCATTTGGCAGCTTCATTAATTGTTCAAGATGAGAGAGAGTGATGCATGGATTCTCTCCTAGGCTTCAGTACAATAGATGCAGGTTTTATAGAACCCGAACCCAGAGTGGATTGCTTTTAAAGGTTGTACTGCTGCTGATGGGCGAGGCACTCAAGTTTCTTTTGCCGTAGTGCAGGCAAGAGGATGATTGCCCACTTAGGAGTCTTTGAATTGCATGAAAAATGCTAAAAAACAGGAAATACGAATGTGCTGCACTGCTTTACAAATGCAGAATTTTCTAGGGAATTTATCTACGATTAGAATTGCTTAGGGGACTACCAATTGAAAGGTGAAAAAAACCCTCCTGCTATAGTTGGCCCAGGGGCCCAGCTGGAAAGCTGCCTTCACACCTTACCCCCTTTCTGCAAACAGGTGTGAGGTGGGGCTAAAAGGCAGCCTCCATCTGTGTGAGACAAGGAGATGCTTCCTCTCAGCCCCCGATGTTGAACTGAGAATGAGGATCACATTGTGCATCCAGTGGAACCGCACTGAAGAGATGGATGCGTGGGGGAGAATTGGCAGAAAACCAAATATATGTTAGAAAAATGCTTTGGATATTAAACCTTAACAGCAAGGTTTTTTGTCACAGCTGGATCTTGACTCCTTTCCAGATTAATTAAACAACTTTGCCAGAGAAAGTCTCTGCAAATGTAACTTCTGTTACTTACTTCCAAAGAGCAACAGGAGAAATCATTCTCCAGGTAATTAACCACCTCTGTAATTGTTAAAATTGGTTGCACAACTTTGTAAGTTGGTAGATCCCTGCTGAAATGATTATATTTGTTCTTTGTTGTACAGTCTTATCAACATCAATCAGACAAACAGATTACGTGGAAGTTGTTCATCTTTGATTTTTAGTGTCAGAACATAAAGATAAGACCACCCACAAACTTGTTTCTTACATCTCAATTTGTCATCTAACTTTCTTCTCCTGTATCTTACTGTGTTTTTATTGTCTTGCAAAGATAATTATGCTTCATAAATTCTTTCGGTAACTGAGAGTTAAATGCTCATGAAAATGAAGGTTTGTCGCTGTACTTTCAAAATGGAAGCTAGTGACATTAGGGGGAAAGAAAGTAAATAAAATTTATGTGAAAATGATGATTTTAGAGAGGTTAGCACTTTTTCCCATCTCAGTGGTTTCCATGATAAATATTTTTCCACATGAGTGAACCAAAATAGTGTTTTATTTTGCCTATTAGTGTATTCTTATTCTGTGGAGTATTTCATAATGTCAAATAGCTGTAATAGAGAATGTAGTGCTAACTATTTAAGAGTCACCTGAGGGCTGGTAGAAGTCTGGTAAGCAAAGGGTCCTTCTGGTCCTATGAAGTTAGTTTTTGTATAGCTTCATGCTATTATTTGTCTGGAGGGATGTAGAGTTATTTGTTAGTGTGAAAGATCTCATTTGAAACAGGGGACTACAGTGGCTAGAGCAACCCTCCCAAAAGAACCCTACTGTATTCAAAGAAACTGTGGCAAAATTTTTCTTTGCAGTCGCAAAAGGTATAGCTGCTCTCACCTTTCCAAATGCTTGAAAAAAAGTTTTCTCAATATTGTAATTGTCTAAGATGGGAAAAGGTGTCCTAGTCTCAAAACCTCCATTTTGTACTCTTATTTCTCTATATACATAGGATCAGTCTGGCCCATGTATCATATCCCTGATATGGGAGGGAAGACTTTTTTTTTTTTACCTAAGAAAATGTCTGGGTCTATAAAAATTTAAATTACGTGGACTTTAGACTGTATATGAAATTTATTATTCTAGCATATATTTGACTTGCAGTCTGGTGGAAATAATTATGCTTTCCTGGAAAGCAGTGTCTCTTTTTTCCCTTCAGATTTAATAAACTTTAATATTTCAATGTATTTTAGCAATTGTGGACAGGTATGTTTTATTTCCTTTGAGTGCTTATGTCTTAATAGAAATTTATGCAAGTACTTGCTGCTCATTCACAGCAAAAGAGAAGGAGAACCTGCCCACTAATACACTTCCCAACTAGACTTCAACTTCCTCTGTAGGAAGAGTAATCCTGGTATCCTGGTGTGTAGAACTCAGCAGCACTTTGGCTTTCAGGTTTTTGTATGCTGAATGAAGATACAACTGGTGAGGTTGCTCATGAAACAAGCAGCAGGGATAATCTGCCTGTAGTCAAGGAAATTAGGAACAGGAGATAGCAAAATTTTTGTATGTGTCTTTGGAAAGAGCAAATAGAAAATACACCTTTAATATGAGGGGAATGATACTTTGAATAAGTTGAAGTATTTTTGCTGAAGGGTTTCCTACCACCTTGTTTGTTGGAAGCATGAACACTGATTGTTGCATTGTGCACATGTTTTATAGGATACTATTGAAAATATAGTGCCTACCTGCATTTTTAGCTTAATCTGTTGCTGTCAACTATGATACAGGTTTTATACAAGTCCGATAGATATCTGTTATGTATTTTAAAAACAAATTAAGAATAAATAAGTACTTTTTTTTTAATCCTTTGATATAAATTAATTTTACCTGTAGTCAGCTTTTATTTGGATATTTTATTTTGTTACTGATTTTGCTTTTATCAAAACCTTTTTAATTAGCAGTTTGTTTAAGTAAGATGTTTTAGATATACTGGATTTACCCATAGAACCCTCTTTATATTTAAACATAAATATATGGTTGATAGAATGCCACAGTTAAGGATAACTCCAATACCTTGCAAAAATAAATGGTACACAGAAATCCCGGGTAAAAGGCAACTGGAGGCCTGGTCTTTTAAAAGTGAAAATGGGGAGCTACCAGATTACTAGCAGTCATAGAACTACTTTGGTTTCTAGAGAGAATATCATGGCAAATGACAAAAAAAAATTTGGACATGAGTGAGAACCATTATGTACTTGTCAGCAGATCTTGTTGGAGCAGCCCAGTCTGCTCACAGGATGGCTAGAGGGGCTTGTACATAAAACAGCAGCAGTGGTAGAAGTCCCTGAGTATGGGAAAGTGTCCCATGTTTCACAGAACTGCTCTCAAAAGCAAGATTGGGAAGCAGTGGTAAGAGGAATAATGATAAAGGAATAAGCAGCAGAGAGGAGGAGTCTGCCCTGTCTGGTGATCTGAGTAATGTAGTAGGCCACCATGATTTAGCCCTTGTTAAGGTGTTGTTTAACTCTTAGTTTCTCACTAGTTAATATCAATTTCTTACTAATTTCTCAGATCTCAGTCCCCTCGTGTTCTAAATATAACTGCTGTTTTTGGACTGACTTCTTCCTCTAAACTAGTAAATCAGCTGTGAAAGGCAGAGTTACAACTTCATTTACACTCAAGTGCTTTCCTGACCATTTATTACCTGTTGATTTGTGGTAGGGAGCATAACAGATGTTTACTGTCTGATGCTGTTTGTCCTCATTAATCACGATTTGTATTTAGGACAGGTTTTGCAGAATGAGATTTTGCTGCCCATTGGGAGGCCTGTATTGGGATAGCATCTTTCTAATTTCACCAATGAGCTGCGTGGTTGCAGGCGAAAACAAGGACAAAAGAGTTACCTACCCTTTGGTAGTGTCCCAGTGATACCTTTGGCCCCATCCATGTCAAGGGGACCATAGAGAATTAATCAGTACATTCCTCAAAGATAGCTGCTCTTGTATGTATCCTGAGCAGAGTTGCTAACTGCCTGAATTCTGCAGAGATCTGTGCTGTTTTCAGAACACTAATAGTTTCTTACTGTGGGAACCACTTCTGTCAGACTGATCTTAGTGATTAGGAATGCACCTACATATGGGAACTGCTCCATGAATGAGACGTGGCTGCTTTAATAGCATTTTTGGTTGACCCATGGGGCTCCCAGGATTAACTGGGTCAAGGATATCTTGGTGCTTGTCTGCCAGTTTCCATGTTGACTAAGGGAATACAGGGATGATGGAATTTTTCCTATGGTGTTTTATCTCTAATATATTGACTGTTTTTGTAGAGAGATGAGATCTGAGAAGGAAGTAGAGGAACTCTTCCCTGTGTCGCTATTTAAAGTGGTCTTGTCTGATATGCTTTCCAATATGCTGTAAGGATCATCTCAAATGCATCACTGCAATGGTTTAGCCATTCACATTGTCTGCTACTTACAGTTCATCTTCCTTAAAGAACAAAACTTTTGCTCTTCAACTGAGTTTTTACCTCATAGAGCACAAGCCTGTAGACTTCCAACAAAAAAGTAGAAAATGAAAATTGTCCTGATAGCTCTAAGGTTTGCATGGTAGGCCTGCTGTGCATGTGTTTGACCTGATTTAAGTACATTGCAAGGCACTCAGTAACCCTAAATGCATAATGATTTGCTGGTATTTTAAGTTTAGGAAGAGTTCCTTCAACATGTGACACTTATTATGTTTTCAGTCTCTTGGATTTGTTTGCACAAAGGAGTTGACAAAGTAGAGTAAGATGTCTCAGGTAGTTCCTCTGTTGCAAAGGGTTGAAAGCACAGGTGTTTGCAGTACTGAAACACGGCTTTTGCTGCAGAAATTTGTTTTGTCTGAAAGAGCAAGTAAATTTGAGGGCTCATTTCATGTGAAAGCCTTTTGTATTAGGATTGGTTCTAATTACGCAAATTTCAGTAAATGTGTTCTGCAATTGGTTTGGGCTTGAAAATAATTCTTTTTCCTTTTGTGCCGTGCAATTCCACAAGTATAAGAACTATATGCAAAATTTTGGTGTTGACCAAGTCATGCATTTTCTTTATGTGAATGTAATTTATTACTGCTGTTGTTATTTCTTCTGAATAAGAGCGTCCAATGTGCATATTTTCTCTGCTGAGAAAATTCAGCATTTATAATTTGGGGTTTTTTTGTTGGTGGTTTGTTGGTAATCCTAAATTTCTCAAATTTCCCTTCTTTTCTATGTTCCTTAGCCTAAAGGTTAGAAAAAGAGTCAGAAATACTCACTTTCTTGATCTGTTGAGTTTGCTTTTATTTCTATTTATGTTTTAGTTTTAATAGACTTCAGAAGCTCAGAGAAGGTACAAACTCTGTAAGCAATGATAATTCTTCCTGAAGTGACTACCTGGTGCTCTTAAAATATCATAAGAGGTGGAATGCTTATTATTCTATCCTAGCTGACGAGAAATGCCTCTAATTCTGAGATTTGGGCTTTTTTAAATGAGAAAAAATATTTTTTTCTGTTTAATATCTGACTTATTAACAAGTATTTAATTTACAATTTCCTTGTTTCTAACTTTGCAGTCCTGAAAAGCATTTTTTGAACAGGTGTACTTACAGAAGTCTTAAAAGAGAGTTTAAAAATCTTTTGTACTTAGAATATTGAGAGATGCAGGGGGGAAAAGGGGAAAGAATATGAAAACACCTGGCTCTCAGCAAGAAGTTTTACCTAAGCATATAAAACCTTGTGAAGAACAATGAGGTAATGAGATGTGAAGGATAACCTGAGTGGTTAGAAATCAGAAGTAAAAAATGCTCAATGTTTTTGCATTAAAGTATACATTTATTTTACACAAAACAAATGCAACCACGCAGTCTATGTATTTTTAAAGGAAAATGATTTTTTTTTTCCACTAACAATTCATGAAATCTTCCATGAAAATGGAACCATTAACTGAGGGTAGATTGACAGGTCAGTTTCTAGCTAGGCGAATACATACAAATATGTATACTATAACTAATTTCAAGAAACTTAACTGATGACTGTAGAAACAATACATAGAAAGTGATCAGACATAAACTTTAAACCTTAAGAGCTTTGGGCTTACTCTAGTGTTGGCTAGAAAAAACCGTAGGACTGAAATCAAATTAATTGATTGGTTAAAAAATAGCAGATTAATATTTTAAGGGAAGACTGAAAAAATTCAGTTAAAAGCTGTATTTAAAGGTGGTGTTTAAATGGAACTTGCATCATGGAAGAAAAGCAGAAAGTTGGTCTCTGAAAATCTCTACTACAATTGGGTCTTGGCTTCCTTGTAACTAAAAAGAAAAAGGGAGGGGGTGGGCTGTGGGGAAAGGATTTAACTTCAATTAGTTATTTTAGCTAAAAGAAGGCTAAATCTTAGTGAAGACATAGAAGAGTACATGCTGTATGACTAAAGAGGCTGAGAAAGGTTCTGTGAGCTCATGTAAAGATTTACCTGCCATGTTAAATGTGATAATGACAAATCTAGTTACCTTCCGTAGGGCTTCACTCAGGGTAAATTCAAGTTAACTAAGACAAGTTAAACTCCTCCATCCTCCCTGAGTAAGGATAGGTGCTTGGTTTACAAAAATAAAGAATGCTAGTAACCACTTGGACTGCACTGAAGTTGCTCAAGAGGAACTTTTCTTTGCAAGATCTTAAAGAAAATATAGCTTTTAAAGAAGCACAAGAAGATAGTGCTAAAAAGGCTTCAGAATAACCACTGTGCTTACTAGGAAAAAACCACCAAACTCGTTGAGCTAGGAATTCAGTTATGTTGACTTTCCTGCTTGACATGAAGGTATCTCTTCCTATGCTTGATGTCATAGAATCATAGAATCACAGAATCATAGAATCAAACAGGTTGGAAAAGACCTCTGAGATCATCAATCCCAACCCTTGATCCAACATTGCCATGGTTACTAGACCAGAGCACTAAATGCCACATCCAGTCTCATCTTAAAAACCTCCAGGGACAGAGAATCTACCACTTCCCTGGGCAACCCATTCCAGTCCCTGATTACCCTTTCTGTAAAGAATTTCTTCCTAATATCTAACCAAAACCTCCCCTGGTAGATCTTAAGACCATGCCCTCTTGTCCTGCTGCTGGTTACCTGGGAAAAGAGACCAACCCCCACCTGGCTACAACCTCCTTTCAGGGAGTTGTAGAGAGTGAGGAAGTCTCCCCTGAGCCTCCTCTTCTCCAGGCTGAACAACCTCAGCTCCCTCAACCTCTCCTCATAGGACTTGTGGTTGAGTCCCTTCACCAACGTCGTTGCTCTTCTCTGGACCTGCTCCAGCATCTCAATATCCTTCCTGAACTGAGGGGTCCAGAACTGGACACAACACTCGAAGTGTGGCCTCACCAGTGCTGAGTACAGGGGAAGAATCACTTCCCTGGTTCTGTTGGCCACACTGTTCCTGATCCAGGCCAGGATGCCATTGGCCTTCTTGGCCACCTGGGCACACTGCTGGCTTGTGTTCAGCTTCCTGTCAATCCACACTCCCAGGTCCCTTTTCTGCATGGCTGCTCTCCAACCACTCTGTCCCCAGCCTGTAGCACTGCAGGGGGTTGTTGTGGTTGTTGCAGGACCCGGCATTTGGCCTTGTTGAACCTCATCCCTTTGGAATCGGACCATCTCTCCAGCTAGTCATGCTATTTCATTTCAGTTTTGGGGTAAATGCTCATAATGGTCCAAATCAGCCCTTTGTTTCACAAAAGATATTTCACTTGAGTTTAATATGGCAGGAGAACATTAGGAACAAGACCTCTTCCCTGATGGGGATGTGTTGTGGTTCTTGCATCTGTAAAACTGCTGGAAGGTGAACATGAAATACTTTTATTTCCTCCTAGGAAAAATAAGGGAGTCTGTACTTTTCTAATGCAAATGCTTCATTGTGTAACCAGCAGCAGGTTTTACAGATCTAGTGTTTGGAGAAAGCAGAGCATAATACTCAGAATTAGTGCTTATAAGTAACTTCATTTTAAGATAAATTAAAAAAAAATGCAAAGACCAACTGTATAAAATTTTCGGTGTCCCATGTGGTGACCATATGTTAATTACTGGAGGAGACCCACAAATACAGATGTACTTGCATAGATTTCCTGTACTGGAGAAAAACAGTACTTGGGATTAGCAAATTCACACATTGCTATCAGAGAGAATTTTAACCTATTTCTTTCTCATGATTAAACCTTTAAAACAATTTCTCATTGTGGTTGTAGCCAGGTAATTTTACCACTTTTCTTTTTTAAAGTATTCCTCTGTCACTAAGTCTTCAAGAGCCCATCCTACTTGAATGTAGTGTTGACTACCACTTAATGATTTTTTTTTTCTTCATAAGTATATCAGATGAATAAGCATATTTGAAAAATACTGAAATAGTCTTGATAAACTGATAAAGGAGTTACCATTGAATTTGGTCCTAAATATGTTTTTTTCTACTGTAGTGGTTGTGCTGTGTTCTCCTCTTTCCATCAGAGTAGAAATTAATTATCTCATATTTATATGCTTATCTTTTTGTGACTGTGTTCATGCAAAACATGATCAATGGACAATTTGTCTAATGTGGACAATTATGGGGTTTCCACGTGTTTGCTAGCTGCATTATATTAAAGTGCAGCATACTGACTGAAGCTTCTCCAAAAGATGCCTGATCTCAGATCAGAAAGTCACACTGGAAAATATATAAATGTTCAAGACATCATCTGATAGTCTGGCTTTTGTCCTGTGGTTTCATACTCAGAGTTCCCCAGCATTATTTAATGCTTTCTCTAGAGGGGACAGTCTGGCCAAAACTCAGTAGGTCAAGTAACCACGGAAATCAGACAAAGTAGTACGACACTCTCCTACTTCAGATTACTGCTTTTCATCTGCTTTCACTGTAAATTGGTACAAGAGTTTGCCCTAGCTGTCCCTGCCTTTCTTGATAAGATAATGCAGAGGCAACAAATACAGGCTAAAATACATTACAGCTCAGTGTGGTCAGTGGATTATTTGTGTTTTGTTGTAATCCCTTTTATCTGCAGAGAAATATATAAAGAAGCTACAGGAATAAAAGCCCGTAGTATACACACCAGGGAAAGGCCTGTTTCTGAGGAAGAGCAGAAGTCTGAGGGTAAATAAATCCTTTAAGCTGTGATTGCAGCTGTCTTATGTTTCAAAGTAGGCAGTTCCAAAAGCTTAGGAAAACAGACAAGCTTTAATGATGTCTAAACAAGCTAATAGATACACACTGGTCTATCAGTAGGAAACAAGCAGTAACAGTGTCTGTCCAACAGGATCTGTCAGAAATTTTGCTTAGCGTCAAATGCTGGAGTTTACTTTGGTGACAGATTTGTGGTGCCTTTTTAGCACTCTACACTGTGGAATACATTACTGGTGCTTAATATTCTAACTGGAAACACCTTACAGACACATATAGAGGAGTAATGCACCCTCCAGTGTATTTAATATAAAATATATGGGAAAGATATTGGGTCCCATTCATGAAGAAGGAAACACTATAGTTGGAGATGCTTTATTCTGAAAATAGAGAAATGTCTTCTTTGAACAGCTCTGTGTTTACTACTGAAGGCTAAAATTATATGGGTGTCCAATCCAATATTAAACTTGCAGTGATGTGGAGTGGGAAATTATGTGTGGTCTGGAAAGGGAGGCCAAGCAGCTACATGTGATATGTACTTAAGAAATAAGAGTAATGGTGCCTTAACCTGGTATTTATTGCAGCACAGTAATCACAATTTAAGTGAAGAGTGTAATTATCTTCATTATATCCACTGATTTGGTTTGTTCCCAAGGTCTGGGGCAAAGACTTCTAAAATGTAAAACATTAACTAGACAAGCATCATTGGGTGTTATGAATGACAGTAAAACTAGTAAAACAGGGCAGTAGGGGTACAACGAAATACTTACATGCAGGCTGCGGTCCAGATAGGGAAATAAGCAGCTGGAGAAACTGGTAAAAGTAACTTTCCTTGGGAAGCCCCAACTTTCAGTCTTTTTGCTCATGTGTGGAGTAACGGCTTTGTCAGTTTTCTGTGCTGATATCCTTTTCCTTTGGGGAACCTTCAAAACTTAACTTGTCAATCTCCTTTGAAATGGTATGGTGTTGAATGTCAAAGGGAATAACCTTTTGCTGCATTGGTCTCTGATCTGTCGACTATCACATTCCCCATCTTTTCCCAGTTCTCTGTTCTTTTGACAAGGGATGGAAGTCCTCTATTTTATGGTTTGCAGGGGGTTGCATTGCTTATATAATTCTGTTTGAAAAGCATGGTCAAAATAATCATGAGTAGGATCATAAAAAAAACCTTCTTTGACCAATGCACGAGAACTTCATACAAAGTTGTTCTCACGCTGAAGTGCGACAACCAGTCTCAGAGTGATTTTAGTAAGAGTTTTATATACAACCAATAAAATATGTTGCTCTGAGGCTTGCACAGGTCCCTAAGCAGAGAATGAGTCTGTGTAAGCATGTTTTGGTAAAGTCCTGATGGTGCTGAAATCAGTTAACAAGGATTAAAAAAAAACCAAACAAACAAAACAAAGCAAACTTGACTTGGAGTGCTGTCCAAATTTCTGTTCTTTGGTCACATTACAGAGCCACTGGCTGACTTTATATTCCTGAGAATTGCTTAGAGAGTTTTACCTCTGATGAAGAAGGCTGTGCAGCTGAGGTTTCAAGTGGTGTGGAAGCAGGCTGGTATTCAACATTGCATGCTTCACAATTCATGGGGGGGAAAAAATAAGGAAGTTCTTAAGAGTTTGGCCTTTAACCATTTACTGTGGGTGGGTGAAAACAAATTCTGGCAATGTGGAAGATTTATTTTATAACAGAAAACTTGCTGGGATTTGAATGTGTTTGAAGACGAAGCAGAATGTTCCATAAAACTAGAACTATGTGGCCTTTGGTTTTCAACTATTCACAGATGCCAGAGACAGCTTTTCAATTCCAAAAGAAGACCATTGTCCATTCTTAGAGAAGAGTACTAGTTATCACAGTAAATATATGCTCAGATGTCAGCCTCAGCATGGGTTCTTAAATTAACAGTATTATGAAGCTTTTTCATATTCAAGCTGCCTAAGTACTTGTGGACCCTACTGCATAGATCCATACTGTTTGTTTCTGTGGGCGCAAACAAGGAATGTTGGTCTGAAAAAATGAAATGCTAACTTCAGAGTGTTTACAAACCTTACATCTTTTCTTGGCAAGAACGAGTCAACATGTAGAATGCTTGAATGACTACATAAACTTGAAAATTGGAAGATTAATCTTAGAGCTGGAAGGGGAGAGATTTGGAGGTCAAAAGTGAAACAATACCATATGATTCAATTCATCACTACATAGTACAAAATGTGACCTAATCATAGAGTGATTAGTATGAATACTATTGTAACTCTTATTCACGTTGCTCTTTTTTCTAAAGAAGAATTGGTTATAACTTACATATATGTTATGAGAACTTTGACACATTTTTCTAAACTGTAATTTTCAATGTCTTGGTTTAGTTATAGTCTTGCAGTAAGGTGTGTTTCTCCTTCTCTGGTTTTATGTCATAATATTACCTTAGCATGTTAACAAGGAGAGTTAGTCTAATTGTTTCCTTGGCTTCATTGGTTAAGATAGTTTGTGCTTTCTGTATTTCTCTATTCAATAAATAAGTATTTCCTTGGTTCATCAAATCTTCACATTTCTGCTGAGGAGGAATACACTTTACTAAAATGCAATTTTAATTACTCAGAATGTCTACTGGAAAAATGTTCCTTTATCAGAAGGCACTATTTGTCACTGGTTGTGAGTTTTCTAGTGAGTCAGGGTTTGTGGAAAACTAGGAATTCACAGAAAGCAAGATCCTAAACATCAGATGTTCTGGCTTTCCTGCACCTCTGAAAGACATACAGATGTAAGTCTCCAAGAGTGCTGGTTTGTGAGACCTTGGTCCTCAGAAGCCTCCAGGGTTAGATGTTCTGCATGCTTGCATTTCCCTTTATACATGGGTTTCCAGGCACTGTATCGTAGAAGTTCGAACTGGATTAACTCCAGGATCCAGCACTAGCTTGATGCAATATCCATCTCATGACATAAAATGATATATAAATATCCTTGGACACAGCCAGAGCTGTAGTGTGTATGGTTCTGAACAGCTGAATCTAACATGGTGGTGGACTCTTCTTTCAGTAGGAGCTGGATTACATGATCTGTAGAGATCCCTTTCAACCCAATTTATTATCTAATCCTATGATTCTCCCTTGGATCTAAATTTACACCGGGAAGCATGGGAGCATCAGCATCCTATATGGAAGCTGGAGATGTTGTCTTGGATTTCTTAGCAGGAATATGTGCAGAAGAGCGTAGGTCTACAGCTTTGGCAACTTTGAGCTCACAACTGAGACAGCTTAGTGTTATGCCAATGCAGCTTAGTGTTATTTCTTCTGCTTTTGTGGTAGTAGACTCCCTGGATTTCCTTGTGCAATTGCAACAGCTGGCAGAATTCTGTATTTTGAAGCAACTAACCAAAACAAATTTCTTTCCAGAATTAAAAGTTTCCACAGACATAACTTTTCTTAAAAAAAAAAAAAAAGCCATAAAAATCCATCGGAAATTGAACTGAAGCTTTTTCTTCTAAATGATTGCATTTCGTATCAAACTTATATCAGTCCTGACAGAAGTTGATGAATCAGCAATAATTTGATGCATTTTATCTTACAAAGCCAATCAGTTATCTACTGAAAGACCTATGCTAGATTTTCTCTGTGCTTTAACTGCTGTTTTTACTGTGGTTCAGACAAGGATTTGCAAAGGTCATCTCATAATAACTTTACTTTTGAGTATTCTTGTTGTCTGGGGACTTTTCCTAAACTACTTGTGTGGATTTATTTATTTATTTATTTATGCTTTCCCTAGAAGAAATTAGTTGAATTAGTAACTCATGACTATAGTGTAGATAACTGGTTTTTCTCTTCTATGAACTTGAGAACTTGAGTTTTTGTATTATCAATTTGCAAAATGTCAGTTTAAAGATGGAATATTTCTCAAATGTGAAACTCAGGAGTATTTATGCTAGACACTACTAGAAATTTAACATGATTACTATAACTATTCTACTGCAAACCATTAGGCTCCTATAAACTGACATTAGGGCAGATAAAACATCGTTTTGTGAACAAAAAACCAAAACAAAACCCTTGGAAACAATATTTATTCTTAAAAATATATTAGTAGCGAAGCACATGCTGTGCAAATCAGTGCCAAGGTTTGACACCTCTGTTTTAATTTTTCTTTTCGAAAGTTATGTATAATTTGTGTGGATAAGGGGTGGGAGGCAGAGCTTTGATATTGGTATGTGCACTTAACTAACTACAAGTTAGTAACAGAACATCTCAAAATGTAGCTGAAGTTGTGCAAGACAAATGCAGCTAATTATAACTTAAATAACTATATGAACTATAACTAATCTCTTCTTGATATTTTATTACTATTGTTTCCATTTCTTATTATCCTTACTCTAGAATTAAAAACAATAGAGATTAGCTTAAGCAACTAAAAGAGATGTGCTCCTCCACTTGCCAGGTCCCTTTCCCTTGCTGCTGTTTAAGCTTCCCATTCCAGTAAACAGACTGAGTAATTGTAACATCTCACTGCCTTTTATTTTCATGTTTATTTCCTGCAATAAAGCAGATTTAATTCCATTCATTTATTCAGTCTGACAGGAGGTTACGTCTTCAGTACAGCATGAGAATGGGTAAAATATCTTTTTGCTGGAAGCCTTATCATCTAGGTAATTTTATTTATTTTAGTATAATAAACATCTAATCCATGGTCAGACATTGCCTGGAGCCTCTCTTTATTTGCAATGTTGGAAGACATTTTATTCATACAGTTACCATGTGTCTCAGATAGAACCTTGTGAGTCTTGAAAAAGACTGTGAACCAAACACAATTGCAAAATCAATTCTACAAGAGCTCCTTTCGTTTTGGAAAGGTTGCCATTTATCTAGGCTCCTTACTTGAATGGCTACATGTAAATAAACCCTGGTTTTGAGTTTTTAAGCTGATCATCAAAAGAAGTTAATCAAAAAAAGAAATTATGGTAGATCAAAATAACGGTAAAATTGAAAGTCTTTTAAGTTAAATATACAATACTGGCAATTTAAGAAATGTTGATGCTGATGTAACTGTGTCCTCTTGATGACCAGTGATAAGAGTTATATCATTCCATAGTTTTTCAGAACTGGCTGATACGTGACCATAAATTTACCCGTCTTTTTAAAAAACTTTCAGATGAAAAGCTTGAAATGAGTATGAACAAATCAACTTTTCAAAGAATTTGGAATTGCTTTGTTGGTTTGGTTTCTCTGATGACTCAAATTCACAAGGAAAGATCACACAGACTTTGCTTACTTAACTGACTAAACAAAAACAGTGATCCTTCTTTTCCTGAGACTCTTCAGTCACTAGCTGGCTGTCACAAAACTATTTTAGTCCATTTGAACTGAAGACCTGAGACTTAGTCTGCCCAGCCTCAAAAAAATGAAGTTCCCCCCCCCCCCCCCCCCGGATTATGCTTGTTTTAAAGTTTTGGTGAGATGGGCTGGCTGGTGTCTGTCAGATCTGTTGGTGTTCAGATCACAAAGGTCTCTGTCTGGTGGTCATGCTTCAAACCATGAAAGAATAGGGCAACCACCACTCAGGAGAGTGTCCTCTGCTGATACTGATACTGGCCCAGGTTAATTAAGTTTCCTAAGAAAGCTGTCTCTCTCTGACCATTCTCTAATACATTATCCATCTCCTCTTAAAACCTGCGGCAGGCAGGTGAGTGAGTGTTTTGGGAAGGAACTGGGTGGTCTGCAGGTAGGTTGAGTGGTAAAAAATCACCTCCTTGCCTAATTATCTTTTACCAAAGCTTTCAGATAGGAAAATAGGGAATAAGGGCACTTCTGTACAGATACATTTATACCGCCCCTTCTGCATCTTACCTGGGTGAGCAAAATCTCCCACCTGGCCACCAGATGGGGGCATTGCAAAGATATTGATTAATTGGCAAATTTATCATATCAGTGAGTCATTTTCATGTAAAAATCGTGTCCTTTGTCTATCATTCCACATTTTTATAAGCGTTCCACACAGATGAAATGCCTAATCATCAATTAATGTTAAATAACAAGAAAATACCCTTAAGAAAGCCTCAAATAAGATTTCAAATAATTGCAGCAACTCCAAGGGCAAATTTTCTTTCTTCATAAGCTTTTTGAATGTTGTTTCTTGGTTTTGGTTACTATTTCCCACTGTTGGAAGTAAAAGGCTTTTTCCCTTATCAGTTTTACCATGTGTTTACCAGATGATGCTTTTGCAAGCATTACAAAAGCCTGCTTTTCACTGCATATGAAAATACAGTGTAGGTTGTGTTTTTCATTTGATAGCCACTATCTGTTTCCATGATATGTTAAATTATCCCATTATGTTTCATAAAGAGAAAGTGTTTGATTCTGTTTTGATTTTGTTCTTACTCCTCTAAGGCAGCTGAACAACTAGGAAAATTCTTCATAAGCTAAAAAAACTCCCCATCAGTGATTCAGGTTATTTGTATTTGAAAGTTAGTTTAAATATATTAGGAAATGGATTTGACCGATTATAAACTAGAAAAAAAAGAGATGTAAACCTGTAAAATTCATGGCAATTCACTGATGTAGAATGCATACTGTTCTGTGAGTGAAGCCTTCAAAATGTCACTTTGAAGTAATTAATTATGGATTTCTACATTAAATAGATGATTACTTAGGGTATTTTCTAAAGATTGGATTTTTCTTACTGAGTAAGACCTTTCTTAGAAATATCTTATATGTGAAGATATATAACTACATATTTCTAAATAAAATGTAGCTTAATGCTTTTACTTAGTGCCAAAAGGTTAATGAATAAAGGAAAAATAAAGCTCACAGGACTTTTACTTAGGTAGAAGTTGGGCAACTTTTAGGCTGACATTAATTCATACCATGTCTGTAATCTTTATCATGAGAGATAAGATAGAAAATGTCCTGTGGCTTGCTGATCTGATAAAGCAAACAGATTTGATGAGAAGCAGCAGAATGAAAAGAGATAAAATCTGCTTTATGGGTCTCTTTGTAGTGCTTCAATAAGGTAAAAAGAGTATTTTTTAAATTTTTAAAGGCTAGGGATAGTTTTTCAATTTATTTGATAATAAACTTCTAGTTCTTGTACTGAGCTGCATTCTCTTTCAGTGTGAAGAAGGTGTAATATAACAGTAAAACCCACCTTTTTGTTGTGGGTGGAAACAAGTATGTAAAACAGTTTTTATTTGAAAACTTTAATTTCTTAAGAAAAAAGTGAGGAATTGAAGGCATAATGAGTTCTTTAGCTTCCCACAATTTATCTTCCCACTCTGAATAACACAGTTTACACATTTTTATGCAAGCTATAGTTTAGTTCAAGCTGTCTTTCTATAATTTGCTTCTGCTGCCTTCTCAAGCCGGTTGTCTTCTGCCTTTGAATTTCTGTTCTTTTAAATTTTTTGTAATTTTCTCTCTTTGTTTTTGGTAGACCCTGGCAAGGACAGCACTTATGCATATATGTTCATAGAGATAATAAATGTTTTCTGTATATATTCTCTGTGAAGGTGACTGCATTGTTATCTATACATCTGATCCTCTAATCACAAGAAGCTGGGGGGAGTTGTTGTTTTGTTTTTTTTAATAGGATTTTTTTTTCATCATATCAGACAGAAACCCCTCATCTGGTTTATCTTTTGGCCCAGATATGTTATCAACACATAAAAACTTGTGAAACATCTCATAAGGATTGTTGTATCTAAGTTGTCAGAAAATATTTCTGCAATTATCTTTCTGTATCTGGTAACATGTTTTAAACAAGTGGGTAAGGGACATTAAGCAAGGAGATGTACAGAACAAGTAATGCAAATAGTTATGCTGAGCTCAGTATCACAAGGTTATTAAGATGCAAATTTGTATTTGTTCATATTCCTACTTGTATATCTTACTTCTGAATTGCTTTTTCTGTCCTTTTAACTTGATCTTGCAACAGGAAAGATAAAAGTCCTTAAAGCATAAGACAAATGTTGATGTGATTTGCAGCCCAATGCTGATGGTCCATAACCCCTGTTCAATATCAGATCCTGAGCTAATATTAAGGTACTAAAGGGGACTGCTGACATAACTAAATGAAATACTAGATAAGAAAGATGCCTACCCAGGTGTAAGCACTTACACCTTTCAGGTCAGAATATCCTGGTGCTCTTTCAGGCGTGGTGTTGCTTAGGTTCATCTGACTTGACATTTTTCCTACCATCAACAAAATGCAGCAGTTCTAAATCTGTGCCTCCAGGAACTTGCAAATAAGAAAAGTCTTTTTAAAACCAAGTTATCAGTTGCAGAAATCAGCAGCTCTTGAAACAAAATCTCTCTCCCCTTTCTTGTTTTCTCCTGACAGCTAACCACAATGAATTGTTGGATTGTCATCTGCTGTTAGCTTTACTGGAGAGGGGAGTGCTCATCCTTGTCCTCTAACTCTCATTTACTATGCAGGTGCTCCCCTTACTTGCTGTGCGGGTGGGAAACATAAGAGAAAATACAAGTCTGTATAATATAAATAACAGTGGTAATTCTAAAATGGGATTCCAGTAGGATGAAGCACAACATGCTTTCAAGTATTTCTGCCAATTTAGGCTGACCAAGGGATCTAGGAATAGGTAAGAAAGTAAACCTGTAAAAACAGTCAGAGTCTTGCTAAAAATTCTGAGCTGTGAGTCCACGTTTTTGTATCTATTCCAAGACATGAATAATGAAACGACAGGCAATTTTTCTTGGGTAGTTCCATTTACTCCCTCAGAATTTGTGCAAGCCATTGTTCATTGAACAGAATTAAAAAACACTGGGGAGAGCACTTCGTGGTGCCAGCTACTTCATCCCAATTGCAAAGAAGAGTTTTGAAGAGATTTCTAATTTTTTTTTCTCCTCTTAGAGGTCCTTTGCCTTTGATTTTCAAGAGTGCTTATATCTCTGTGTTTTTCTAGATAATACTCTGGCACTCACATGCTAATTGTATTTTGGTTTCCCTACTTCTGCAAAGTATTTGTGATCTGTCTGTGCAGCAAAAATTATCTTGAAAAATTTCATTTCAAGTGCAGCATATCTTAATTTCCCATTTACTTTTGTCTTGTGGGTAGATTTTTCTGTTGTCTGAGAAAGCATTTTATGGCTGAAGTATTTTCCTCCGACTTTCAAACAAAATTTCTGGTACCATGGGAAAGTTGAGCCTGTGCTGTAGTCTGTGAAATCGCTTTCCACAGCTTAGGTACCTACTTTGCAAAATACTGTTGGAATAGAATGGTTTACAACTGGTAAGAGTTATTTCATCAGTTCAAATGAAATTTAGCAATGAAGTTAGACATGTCTTGGAAGAGAAACACAGAGACAGCCTGACTGTCTAGGCACTAGTTTTGAAGAGGCTAGATTAAAAAGGCTTGACTTCCTTTAGAATCATAAAATGGTTTGGGTTGGAAGGGACCTTAAACATCATCTTGTTCGAATGGACAGGGAAATCTTCTGCTAGATCAGGTTACTCAGAGTTCCATCCAACCTGGCCTTGAACACTTCCAGTGATGGATCATCCACAACTTCTCTGGGTAACTTGTTCCAGTGCCTCACTCCCCTCACGGTAAAGAATTTCTTCCTTATATCTAAATTAAACCTACCCTCTCTCAATTTAAAGCCATTCTCCCTCATCCTATCTCTGCCTGCTTGATCCTTCTCACTCTCATAACCTCTTCTGTTCATTTGAAAGGCTGCACAACATTTCAGGATTTTAGCAGGTTGCTCTAATGGTCTTCTAGAGAAGGCTGAAGAACAACCAAATAAATGAACCCTTCCACAGATCCTGAGGTCTCCTGTGCAAATCACCTAAATAAAGCTGCAGTAGCCTGTAACAGTGCAGGAGCACATTTAATTAGTACACAAATTAAAATCAACAAATGAAGCTCAAACCAAAACCAAGGCGGCCAGGAGAGAGGAAGCACCTTGGTGCCTAATTCACTTAATGGTTTAGGACCATACCCATGAAATACTGAGAGGTAGTGCTGCTCTGCTGGCACGAACATCAGAGGAATCCAGAGCAAAAAAAACTGGCATCCAAAGTGCAACAAGATTATTCCTGGCTAGAGAGTATTACAAGATGAAGCAGCATGTAATGTAGGGAGGGATGACTGGGGGTGGGGAGGGAAAACTGAGGGGAAAATGATTTCATTTTTCTTTATAATTTATGTTGAGGTTTTGTTAAGAAAGTAATTCTAAAATTAGCAGAGTGTATATTTGAATTGTTTTACTTGGACCCAGGAAATGATTTTTTCAGAGCTGTCATGCAGATGCACAGATGAAATACTAGAACTTTTGGGATCAGAGAAATAGGAAAAATAACAACTTTCTTTTTTTCCCCATGGACATTTCAAATGCCCAGAATAAGTATTTATGACACATGCAGCCATTCCTGAAATCAAAGGCTCATTAGAGCTGCAGATAAAATGCACTAATTAAATGGTTAGTTGGAAGTTTATTTTTAATGTGCTTTTTATGTTGATGTCCACAAACCAACTCAGTTAGAGGTCCCTGCATTGCCAGTGCTGTAGAGATCTAAATCAGCCATCTTTCTTAGAGCTGTACTATAAAACTTGTGTTTGCTGTTTAAGATCTATTTTTCTCATCATCCAGGCTAAAGGATCTACTGACACCAAGCAATGCTGTTTTCACTTTTCATGTCTGTACTCTTTTCTCTCTAAAAAAGCTTTACTCTTCTCTTTTTGTTGCTAAGAGAAAAAGCCAGTTGCCAAGGAACAAGTGTCCAGCATGCACTCATGTGTCCTCTGTCAGATGTCAAAAGCATCCCTCCTAAATATTTTCATGTGCATACAGCGGACAATTCTTAGACAAGAGGGAAAGGAAAGGTGGGATTGGCCAAGCCTTGCTCAGTGATGTTCAAAACACTACCCACAAATAATCTGCTCTGTACTTTTTTTTTCTGTAGCCCAGACAAAGGATAAAACACTAGGAGTAAAACTTAGAGGGTTTTTTCCTTACTCATTTAGAAGTGAAATTTGTTCTTCCATTTTAAAATATCTGATGTTAGTGTTATGTGGTCTGGGTGTTCAGAAAATCCTCAGAAAAAGAGCAGCCCAGGGTGTGGCTGAGCAAAGTGAGGCTGTGGTTTGTTCCTCGTAGGTTTGTTCTTGAAACTGTGAGCATCCATCCTGTTCCTGAGGTCTACCACAGTCTCTGTGGCTCATGCTGGGAACAGCAGGCAGAGTAGTTGGACTGTTCTTATCTGTGTGCTTGGCTTTACTCCATAGTGTAGAATTAAATTTCCCAGTTCCCAACTTCAAGCTGTTTGGATTTAGCTGGTTGACAACATGTTAAGTGAAAATCTCTTGGGTGAGGAAGAGGCAGTGTCTGTCCCATCCTATAGTCAGGGCTGTGTGTATTGTCAGTTGTCAGCAGTATATTATTGGTGTATGGAAAAGGCACTTCTGGAGTATCAAATACTTCCCTTGTTCATTACAGCCTTGTCATGACACATCCTGTGCTAAGGATGCTCCAGGTTTTTGTACCTTGTGTACAACCACTGCATGTGGTTGTGCTTGCATATGTTTCCTCATCATATTTGGGGAAGATTTCAAATATATCAGTCTGTGCTTGCCAGATTGGTTGATCCTGAAATGATTTGTGGCTGCAAGTAATTTGAAGAGCCATTGGAAATTAAATGTAGCCAGGTAACAATTGGTTTAAGAAGTTTGTAAATGCTGAAATTTTAAAAAGCTGAAGAAGTTGAAAGGAAATGTATAAATGTTATAACAGTTTTATTACACCATCAACATAAAAGTATACATTTGGTAGACTTTGGTATATTAGGGCTTTGTGCTGGCATAAATGGATTATTGACCTAAATTAGTATCTCTGTTGTCTTAAAGACGCAGCAAAACCAGTAGGTTTTTGCAGTATACTCTGCAAAGTCTCTGGATATGGGAGAGTTGCATCCAATGACTGCTACTGTAAGGAGTGCTTCAGCCCCTCTGGTTGTCCCTAGATCATCATAAACAAAAGGGGAGAAAATGTTTTCATTTCTTCCAAGCCATTCAGTCACCAGCCTAAGCATAACTTTGGTCAGGACACAACCACAGAAAGGACTTATTACTTTCTTTTTTAGCATTTCTCTTTGCTGATTTCCAACCATAAACAGTTTTCCCTTCCATTTTACCTCTGAAATATTTTAAAATTGGCTTGCCAATATCTTTGGGTTTTGAGATAAACATTAAGTCACTTTTTGTGTGCTTTTTTTTTTGCCTTTTTTTTCTTTTAATTCTCAGAGCTGCATGATGCAACACTGTGCTGGATATCACTGTCTGTGGTCCAGTCATGCTTTTGGGCTTGGTAGAGGAGGGCAGTGGAGGGCTAGTTCAAGTCTGAAGCCAGTAGTGTCTTGTCAGCAGAGGGGAAGCAGCTCGATATCCTGCACTGGTGCTGGCCACTGCTGGTTTTATTAGTGCTTCATGTTAGAACTTCAGCCCCACAGCCACAGCCCCTGGTTTAACTCAACTTGCAAAAACATTTCTGCTTGGAAAAATAAAAGCAAAAAAAGTCAAAGATGCTTCTAGTAATAAGAAATGCTATCAAACAAATCAAGGCTATTATGGAGTTTTAATCACACCCTTCTTTGTGTTGAGGTCACTGTCTACTGTGGATTTGTCAGAAATCACAAAAGTCACTGTCTTATTTTTCATATCTTGCAAAACTCAGCTGTTATCTATCTTATCTCTCCCAAGGATTAAGATTACAGCCAGGTGTTCTACCCTTTCATTTTAGAAAAGAATACAACTTGCAGAAAAACATATTCTTTTTTTATCTTGCGTTGGTAGATCTCTGTACAAACAGCTTGTATTGTCCTCAGCTGATTGAGTTTGTTGAACAGGTAACTGTGAAAAACAGACTTTCATAGATAAGGACCTCAAATTTAAACTATTACCTATTTGTGACACTTAAGTGAGGTTTCTATACTGTTCTTGCCTCATAAAATGAAAAAAATATTTTCCAAAATTCTCCTGCAGGGAAGAGTAGTGTACATACTGTTTTTTAAAAATGATAGCTTCTCTAGGAATTGATATATAGGAAGATGGAATCTGTTTTCATGGACCATACTCTGGGGAAGCTTGATACCCTTTTACAGTTGTATAAAGCAAACAGAAGGAATGGGGATATGAAACAAATTAATTTGTAGTTTTGAATGAATATTCGTTTTGTTGTTTGCTCCTCAGTAGCATTTCACATAGAAACAGATTTGCAGTTTAGGTGATTCTGATGATGAGTGAAGGAGTAATTGTTTCCTACTTGTAAATCAGATTTACCTGTTAAAAGGTTTCCTTCTTCTACCAGTTTGTTATTTCTTCTGAGTTGCTATTTAGCAGCATGTAAGTATGGTAAAAAACACTAAAAATTTGTTGAACATTATTGTTCTTTGCTCGAGTCTTTTTTAAAATGTATTTTTCACAGGAATGCCCTTTATTTACGTAAAACAAAAAAGTTAATTTTCTTGTGCCTAAACTCACTTTCTTTAAGGTGATTGAAATCAGTGGTAATGCAATAAAAAATTTATAAACAAAACTGGCTTTCTGTGCAGTACTTCCCTTAATAAATTTGAATACAGTTCTGCCTGGTGTCATACATAATATTTCATTTATACAAATAAGCAAACCTATCCTGTCTCAAAGATTTAACTGATCAAGTATTGGAGAAGATACTTGGAGAAAGTGCATTTAGAGGGTTTTTCTTGATATGCAAGCCTGTTTTTATATGACTGAAATTGCTTCAGTGATTTTTATTCTACAGCATAACGGTTAGTGATAGACTTATGGATCACCCACTGAAATAACAGTTTGCAGTGAGGGTTTTGGCTTTGGAGAGCTATACCTTGTAGTAGCATGGAAGGGTACTTAAAAATATTTTTTAGGCAGAGAAGAAGTTTTGCTTGCTTTGTGGTCATAATAGAGATGGTGTAAACTTTCAGTGTTAGTAGAAAACAAAAATTTTGGTCAAGTCTGCTAATGTTTTCCTGTAGAATATTAACCTCTTCTATGAAGAATGCATGGCAATACATTCTCTTATAGATATATTTCCTTGTGAATTTAAGACATCATCAGGTTTATGGTGCAGGTTACTACTTTATAACTTCAAAAATTTATATCTCCAAATAGTCACTGTTCCTTCTGAAGTTCATTACTGTCTAGTGATTATTCAGCATTTTACTGCTTTTGTTAGCATTACTGCTTGTTAAGAAGACATTATTTGTTTGTTAGTGGTGTAACTTTCTTAATGAAAGTCTCTTCAGGTAGATTTTAAGGTTTTAATTTGGAGATTTGAAGATGCCAGAGAAGGTGTGAAATTAAACAAGGTCTATTTTCACGGAAGCTTGGGATTTATTTATATGGATTCTTCTTTTAAATTTTCAATTTTCTTTTCATTTAGAAACAAATTTGGATAAAGTTGGATTGATATATTGTGATGCCTGTATTTTTTTTCCAAACCTTGTGAAAAGGAACTTAATTTGATGACTCTATTGACAGTTAATTACTTCTAGTAGATTGTTGAGGGACCACTTAATAAAATAAACAAACAAGGAATTCTGTATCTCTTCTTAGCTCTCTATAAAAAACTGGTTTTGGTGTAGGTGGAGAAGCCTTTGGACTATTCCAGAAACAGGTAGAAAAAAGCAAGAAATTTTTCTTTTCATTATATAGAATGCTAATTTTTCTTCCTACAAATGTGATTATTTGAGGTTAATTTTTATATTTTGATGATCTATGACTAATAGGAAATGTGTTATCTGAACATTTGTTTACTTTATCTCTGAAGCACTCTGCATTTTAATATTTTTGAAGGTGATATAATTGACAGATGGAAGTAGCAGCAAGCCACAGGTCCTGTCAGTGTGTGGATATACTTTGCTAGGACTACTGAAATGACAGATTTCAACATGCCTTGGCATACAGCATGCTAGGGATGATTGGCTTTCCTAGGCCCACAGTGCAGTTGTCCCAGTAACCTATAAATATCGACATGCAGCTTTGCACAGTGTGCTATGAGTGATTGACCTAAACAAACACAATATATAGCTGACCCAACCTCCTATGTATGTTAGCAATATGTCCTCTCAGTGCTAGTGTGATATTTCATGTACTAAGTCGGCAGAGTGTCCTAAGAGCTTGGTTTTCCATCAGAACTCCAGAGCTAATCTCAGTCTGCATGGCATGTGTGAAACTTTTCCCTTGTGCTAGGTCTGTGTGCTCATGAGCTACGCTATTAGTCCAGTTTAAGAAATGTTGAGATCTTGGGATGTTGCGGGGCCAAGAGATCACTTTGTTGTAATCAATGACAGGAATCAGTCAGTCCAGAGTTACCTACAGATACAGTGACTCTGGTAGGCTTTTTTAACTTGAAATTAGGCTGCTCTTTTTATTGTTCCTGATGGGGTTTACCTCAGTTTACTCATCATTACGCTTTGCCCTCAGCTGCTAACAGAAACTGCACTGTTAATGTATTGAATGCAACATCACCACAGCTCTTTAAATTAAAGTTTCAGATTTGCCTTAGACTTTGTCTTATTTGTTTACTGTAGTTTTTGGGGAACTGCTCACTCTAGTGTATCGTGGCTCAAGCTCTTATCTCGGTGCAGAATCCAGCAGCACACTGTGCTGTGTGATGTGGCTGCCAGCAGCCAGATTACATGGCTGCTTTCTGATGAAGTCTGTGGGCAAGAACATGGAGTATATGATAGTAAAACCATAGGGGGTGCTTCAGTTTCTAAAATACCAGCAGTTGTTTACTAAGCGTGATTTCAGGTCCAACGTTTATTAATCTCAGAAGACATAAGGAGACTGAAGGTGGGTTGCATGAGCTTAAGAAAGATCAGGATTTCCCCTTCATGGTAGGAACATACGAAAGGACACTTGTGGGAAAAGAGTCATTGAAAACAAATAAAGGAAAGTTGATTCTTTGATGCTTTTTCAGTGTGCAAGGTGCCAAGAGAGAACTGTTCTTTTTCCCCAATTTATTTGTTTGACAAGTTTGTCTATTTTGCCCTTTCAGTTCAAATGAATCAATTATAGACCTAAGCAAGAAATTAAAATTACTCAAAGTAATGAATATTTTCTGGTTAATCACCTCTGTAAAACCCTTCTTTTAAAATTCAGCAATAACTTGTCATCTCAAGTCTCTTGTTTAACTAGAGATGTCGCTGTTTAGGCAGCTCAGGTATTGACAGTGCTCCATTAATCTCACACACCTGCTTTTAAAGATTTGCCAGAAACTGATGGTTGCACAAGCTTCTTCTATGAGTGGAAGGAATGAAGAGAGTAACACGAGTAGGAGGTGAAATTTGTCACTCAGTTTCTCCTGTTACTTTTTTTGTCTGTTTAGAAACACTAAAGGACTGGGTTTTGGACAGGACAATGAGATTGGCTAAGAATATATGGTCTTGATCTAGAACAAAACAAATATATTTGAATGCCTGCTCAGGGGCAAGTCATTGGTGTATATTTGTCTGTTTGTACATCAGTCATTGGTGTATATTTGTCTGTTTGTACATCAGTCATTGGTGTATATTTGTCTGTTTGTACATCAGTCATTGGTGTATATTTGTCTGTTTGTACATCAGTGCACTTGTGTATTCCCCAGTGGCTATCAGTTTTTGCCAACTTTGATATCTCTTCGTAGTATTCTAGCCTTCACAGTCTAAGTCTTACAACTTAATCAGGGTAGAGGTAAAGTCATTGTGATTGCAAAGATAGTGAAGGATAGGTAGAGTTAGGGGAGTAAAAGCACAACATGAAGTTCTTGTGAAGTATTTCCTGCTATGTAAAAACAAGCTGAGACAAGAATGTCTGCCACTAATACATTGCAGATAAAAAAACCATTCAATATGAACTGCTGCACAGTGTTTTCAAAACGACTCCAAACCTCTTGTATCTAGTCAATAATCTCAGATTCTCTGATCTCCCAGGGATAGGTGTTCACGCTGTAAATTTACAACTAAACTTTATGCCTAAAAAAAACCCAGCCAAATTTCAATATTTTATTACCCAGAATTATCTTCTTAATTCCTGAAGAGTAGTGTCTAGAATACAGGCTAGAGTAGCTGTATAATTAAAAAAAAATTAAAAAAATTAAATAAAACCAAGTCATCTGCTTCACTGTATGGTGTGTAAAACCTCACTGAAATGACTAGCCATATTTCAGTATGTCTGCTCTTGAGTTAGGGTGCATTTCTGCTCTTTTTTTTTTTTTTTTTTAAGGAAAGCTATGATAAACATTTAGTGAGACCTAGTCAGAAAATATAGTTTGTAACAAATGTGGCATTTAAACCATTGCATGTGGGGATGTGTAGCACCTTATTACAGGCCGCAAACAAGGCAAAGGACTTATGTATGACCTGTGAATTTTTTTGTAGGATGTGCATGTTGGAGAATGGGATCCTAACTTCAGCTGTCATGGCTAAAACCTTAAATTTGGAGCTGTGCTTTACAATGCCATAAGAAACTGCCAAAGTTCACTGAATGAGACAGAGGGGAAGGGTAGATTATCTTGAGGGTCTGTTAAAAAAAAACACAGTTACTGTCCCAAAGGTAAAGAAACAAGATGTTAAATCTCTTGTGAATATTTTGTTTCCTAATCCAGTATATGCTGACACTTTCTACTTGAGAGTGTTATTTTTTTCAAATAATAAGTTGATTTACTGCACTTCTGTGCATTTCATTGTTTGAAGTAAAACCACTCAGATAGCTCAGGGTATACCAGTGATAAATCAGTGAAGTGTTTCCTTACGAATATGGTCATCGTCCATGCTACTACAGGGAAAAAAAAAAAAGAATTAAAGATGAATTTATAGATTAGTCACAGCAACACAATTTGGTCCATCTTTCAGAGAGAACAGAAAAGATGACTACAGTCTTGGAAGCTGACCCACCCACACTGAGCCATCTACACTCTACTGCCCTTTAGTGAGACAAAGGCCAAGAAGCCAAGGAGAGACTTTGTCTAGAAACTGGTGTTACAAGGAGGGCTTAGGCTGTATGGATGTAAGGGAACAGAGAAGATGAGGGTGGAAATTTCTAACAGGTGTTGGAGAAATCTAGAAAGATGGCGAGGTTTCTTTGGATAATCACGGCAGGGTACCAGGAGACGTGAAACAATATTAACTTACCAAAGGATCAGATGCTCTGAGTGATGTCAGACCAACTTCTCTACTGCATATTCCGTGGTTCTGCAAGGCAGAGAAATGTGTATCTCTGCTGCTTTTCTGCATCTAGATGTAACCTACATTTTATTAAGTGCTTGTAGTTTTATCTACTATCTGGTCAGTAAAAGGAGAGATTTGTGATTCCCTTGTAGCCCTCCAAACTAATAGATGTTTTCAGATATGAGGAGTGGAAGAACTAATGTGTCAGAATGGATGGCAGCTCTCAGGCTTCACAGGATAAATATCTGCCTGCAGTCGTATCTTCATTAGAGAGCTACAGATGCCTAAATAGAAGCTAATACATAAACTGATGATTTTTGCACTAATTACAGATATATAAAATGTGTGAGGGTTTTAATTTTTTTTTGTTTGTTATGTATTGCCCTTATTTTGTGGGAGGTTAGCATATCTGAATATTTATAGCATAGTTACCCTAGTGTTTGCTTTAATTATTCAGGCATTTGCATGGATATGTGGCAGAACATGACTCTTACACGGTTTCCCAAGTTACCGTCTGCCAGCTGACACCTGAAGGAACTGTGTACATTCCATAGCCCAGCATGATTGTAAACTGAAATACATTATCAGTCTCAGTGTAAAAGTTAATAGCCTAAAAACCCACCCAACCAAAACCCCCCTGTCCTATTATTTCCTACCTTTTTAAAGTTTTATTAAGCTCGTGTTATTTATATATGAAAGTGTAAGTATGAGCAGGCATTGTGACTAACCTGGTGATTAGTAACTGTAAAATCAATAGGACAAAATTTTTTAGCTGTCTGCATATACCTAATATAGAATGTTGTTACCTAAGTTTTTGTTTGATATATTGATCTTAGGGTCTAATTCTCATATTTGAATATGGTGATAAATAGCCTGGTATAGGGCTCTGCCATTAATAATTTAAGTCACCAGAGTGGACACATTATCCAGGTGTATTAAGGGTTTAAAAAAAAAAATGTTCTTTATTTCATTATTCATGTTGTTATTTTTGTTATGACATTAGCACTCTGTTGGTGATCCACCTCTAAAATCAGATGAGCTCTTAGCTGGAGCAGAGAGACGATCACCTCAGCACAACAAAATTCAATGCTGGGCTTATAATAGGATCTCCATGTCTGATGTGCTTTGGTTTGTTGGTGTTTGGTTGGTTTTGTGGGTTTGGGGGCTTTTTTGTGTATTTCTTTTGACGTCAATCAAGAATGACCCATATCAGTTTGAACATAGAAGTGCAAAACAAAGCAAACCCACCATGAGTGAAAAACCTGCAAAGGTGCAACTGTGCCCTCTTGATTTGCTGTATTTTCCTTTGTGAGGAATACTACAAGATTTTACTAATAGGACTACTGGTAAATCTCATGGGATTTTGTTCATAATTTTATTTTGAGCTTTCTGATTTTTGTTCAGTCTGTTTCTGATACTAGCTTCTGATTTTTCTCCTAGCTTCTGATTTCTCTCCTTCACTCAGGCCATTAAAATGTTGCTCTAGGTATTGTCAGATCATAATTCTCTCATACATTACTCACACGTTACTCTGTACATTACCTTGCTCAATTATTTGATTAAAACATAATTATAGGGTGCCAATCTACCAAAACAGATAGATGAATGAAAATTTAACTTGCAAGTATAAAATATTTGGATTCAGCTGCAGAAAGGAAAAGACTGACTGACCGTAAAAGAACTGGCTTTTGGGAATGATGCTTATCTGCATCAGTACTATAAATGCATTTTACTTTGAAAAACTTCCCAGAGGGTTCATGAGGCTTGCTTGTTTGCTTTTTACTGTAAATCTGGTTGGGCTCAAGGGTTTCCTTTAAACCAGTGTTATGAATGCACCCTTTTGGTGGAATTACTAAAAAACCTTTTCAGGTAATATTACAAATGTAATTACAACTGAATTACTAATTATCTAAACTAACCCAGATGCTGCCACAGATGGAAGTTTTATTTCATGTTGTTTTCTTACTGTTGCCTGCAAAATTTTGTCTTTGTGCATACATTTTGAAAATAATATTTTGTGCTCTTAGAACGGCTAACAGAGTCCCTCCCCTAAGCTGAGGCAGCTGCTAACTGGGAGATGAGTGAGAATAGTTTCCTTACAGTGTTTTTGTTTTGTTTTTTTTTTCTTTTTTTTTGTCTGCTGAGCAGAGGCCTTTGGCCTTGAATTGTCAAATGTTTGGACTTTAGATTTTCTGTTTTTAAAAATATGAATGTGAAGCAAGTTAGAGCTCAGCTTTGGTATTTAGGTGCCAACTAGTCCAGAATATACCTCATAAAAATAAATCTGATATCTGAGTTAATTATAAATGTTTTTAATAGAGAGGAACTATTTTAATTTTGGAAACAAAATTTACAGAAAGATTGTTCCTAGCATTTACCTGAAAATACTTGCCCTAAAGAAATGTCTTGTTCATGTGACAGGGCTGCAAAAGTAGAATAAATCAGAACTGAATGAAGCAGTTGGATTTCTTCCAAGAAACTTACAACTGTATTGGAAAAATTGAATATGCAATGAGAATTAAGGAAGGATTATAAGAACATATTAAATTCAGTTAGTAGGATAATTTAATAAATTTCTAGTCTAATGAAAGGGTGGAATGCTCTCTTTTCACCACTTTTATTAACGTGACTAATCTTTACTCATTCATATGATGCCGATGCTTTTTCTCTTAATGAAATTACTTTTGTGGTACTGCAGCATTAGGGGAGGATATGTTAGCCTGTAAGAAGAACTGAAAGCCTGGGATAAAACCAGGGAAGATGAATATTAAAAGCAGTGTAAAGGTAATGCAGTTTCCTTTCCAAGTCCTCAATTCTCCTGAAACTGCATTTCAGTCCACATGTGCATATACAGAGTTCTTGTTCTATCAGCAGGATTTAATCGTACAAATCTGTTTTAAAAGCAGTGAAAAAAGCAAGATTAAATCCATCTGTTCTTGCAACAAAAAGTAGATGTTGTGCAGATGTAGTGTAGCCATGATGTGTAGCCATGTCATGCAGAGAAATCTCTCTTCATGTGCGGAGGTTGGGCAATAAGATGTGACATTTGGAGGAGGAGATGGGCATGTCTTAGCCACAGTAACTTTGGCAATGGTTACCAAACTTGGAGCAAACTGAAGGCACAAACTGATCAATGGGGACACTTATGCCAAGCTCTTGAGAAATTATTTAGATATTTTTTTTTATGCATCTTTAAACACACGTACTAAAAAAAGTAATTAAAATTGAAATGCGTTAAAAGAGTAGGAACACTGATATCAGTAATTCAGTATTTTCTGTTTGCTATTGTATGAGAGTATCCTCTACTGTGGCAGTATTTCTATCATTGAAACTTTCAAAGAGCTTTTAGGCTGTCTGACCTCTGCATGTGAAGTCTCAGAGCCTGAGGTCAGTGTTCAAGCTCTAGTATATTGGGCTTGTCATGTGCAGAGTCCCAGTGCTCCTCAGAGCACTGTGCAAGCATACAGACCAGCCAGGAATGAGATCCAAGAAGGGGCATCTCCTATTTGTTTCCTGTTCAAGTAAGTTGGGCTGATAGTTGGAGCTTGCACATTTCCCAAGAGCAAGGAATTAAACTGCTTTTGAATAGCTCTCTGGTGCCTCTCCCCTAGCCAGGGACTGGTACAGGCAGCCAGTGAAAATAGCTTACAAACAGCACAATTTCACAGTAAACTGAGTTTGTGTTCTGCATCAGTGTAACAGATGCTAATATTTTCCAGAGCACTTGCTGTCTTATAGTAGTTTGTATGATGCCCTTGTTTTCAGAAGGCTCATGAGAAGAATAGTCAGTAATTTACTCTGGAGGTAGAGAAGAAAGGTAGATTTTTAGTGTTAGAAAAGAATTGCAACGTGTCTAGATTTATTTATTGAATAAATATTGGGGATAAACAAAACTTCAGGTTTTTATCCTCGATTTCAAGTTCATATGCTAAAGCTATGTCCCAGAGGATGCAGCTGCTGACTGTCAGTCCATCCATGTGAATTGAAACAATGGCAGCAGATGCTGCACTGGTCATTTCTAAAAATGGTTCTTCCTGTATGTGTTCAATGAATCTTTACTTCCACAAAAGTGTATTTTTATATTAATTATTACCTTAGTCTCTTCTCCATTGAATCTTCTGATAGGCCATGCAGAGAAAGCAGAATGAATAGAAAAATAAATAAAACAGTTAAATAAAGTTTAACAAATACATCAGAAAGCATACTCTAATCCAAGCACAACCCATTTCTTTCCCACCTCTACTCGAAAGTGGAACATCAGTTTCCACTGCTTTTACGAAAGACTGAAAGCTCCCCGGTTTTTAAGTAAACTCTGTCACTAGAGAGTTCACAGAACAGTGATGTAAGCAGAGACTGAGTGTAAAAAATGAGAAAAATTAATTAAACCAGGCTTTCTAGTGTCATGTGTGTTTTTTGTTTTTAAAAAATGGTGCTTTTCCGGTGTATCTTAACATCAGTCCAAGTGAGGAAGCAGATTGGGCAGAGAAGTATGACTATTTCACAAGAATGTGAGCTCTGAGAAATACCTTGTTTCTTGGCAGGTCTGGAGACAACCTACTATGTGGAGTTCCCCCTGGAACCATATTCTCTTACAAAAACTAATCAGCAAGTAGCTGAGAACCTGGCTTTTTATTGTGCAGAAACCATCAGTGAAGCAGGTTTTGACCCTTGGTTGGCAGTTTGGAGTTCCTTGCTCTGTGACCACCAGCTGGGAAGGTGCCCAAGAGCTCTGGTGCTTCCCTTCTCTGGTATCTGCAACAGCCCAATTCTTAGGCAGATGCATGTAAATAAGTTGGGAAAAATTGACCAGTCTCTAAAATATCATTAATGCGATAAATGAGCAGTTTACCACTACGTAATTTTCTCTGCTTTTTCTCTGATAGGATGTGAGAATAAGTGAAAATATGCATTGGATCATTGCAGTAGCATAAGTAACTATGGGATGCCAGGGCTGCTGACTCCTGACAAAGTTGCAGTGGGATGCTGAAATTCTAGGTTCAATGACAGTGCTTTTTGTCAGTCCCAGAATGCAATGACAGTTTGTAGCTCTGAGGGGTATTGAGGTATAAAACTGATCTTAAAATGGCATGGTTAAGAGACACCTGACACTGACAGATGGAAAAGTCTAGGTGACATTAAAGCTGTTTAAAGGAAGTAGTGAATAAGAAAATCAGTGATATGTGGTAAAGCTTATGTACATTGCATTTTTCAAATATATTACAGTGTAAGTCATTGATTTTGAATGATAACTGTGATGCTGCTTTTGCAGCAAATAGAATTATATACAGAAGGCTGGAGCAAATAAAGTAAATGTGATTACTGCTTGAAGTCCTCTTCAGAGGCATTTTATTTGGTAATAGTTTAAGTATAAGTTAAGTGGTTCTCTAATGGATAATGCAATATTACTGACCCAATAGTAAGAAATATAAACATTACCAGTCATCCCAAAAATAGTTCTAACAAAGCAGTATTAGACTATTGAAGGATTTTTCTGGGAGGTTTTTTCCTTAAAGTGCAGTTGAATATAACATTTTATGTGGTATCTTTCATTTGGACTGTCTGAATAGGCCTCTGGAGCTGATAAAAAATGGAAGGAAGGAATGAAGGTGTCCTGCTTTCAAGATGGTCAAAGGAAACTAATGAAGGGAACTGCCACAAACAGTAATAGGATAGTTTAAACACAGCCAGAGGAATAGCACAAAGTAATGAATGACATTAGACTGACAAGTGATGCACACCAGTGGATGCTGACAAGGAGGAATCTAGCAATTCAAGGGGCTTTTCTGAAGGATTCTGTCTCTTTGTCCTCCTAGTTCTGCCTCTACTTCTCTTGATATTGTTTTAAGAGAAAAAAAAGTATGACTAGAAAGAGACTGCTTTGCTGTTGCTCGTGGAGCTTGACTAAAATAAAGAACACCAAAGGTAGACTATTTCTGAAATGACCAAAGGATCATTTCAATAAACAGTAAAGGGGATTGATATTGAGCTTGAATTTACAAATCTACACAAGTGGCCTCTTGCATCTGAACACTGTTTCAATTGTATCTCTTAACAGAGCAGAGATTTTCTTAGGAAGTTGAAGGAAAGAATTTTAGTGGGTCCATTGAAATTGAAATACACCATAAAAGCTATTTTTTTGGTGTTTCAAACCCTTGGTTTTGTACTGTAAGTAGTACTTCAGGGGGTTGAGGACTGGGATAAAACACAAGCCTGGAAAGTATCTACAAAAATCACTTCATGCACTTGCTCAAAAATGGCCATAAAAAGGGTGGGATTTGACTGTGACTTTAGGGATACAGAAGAACTTAGCAAGAGAGTGATGTGCTGGTGTTCCTTCTTTACATTCATTATTTTTCTTTCCTAGATATGGTTTTTCCTGTGAGTTTTATACAGCAACTTCGAGGGCTACCACTTTTTCTGCCGGAAATACATTTTTTGGAAATACAGCTTCAGTCATGAAGGTTGGTCTGTCATGTACATGAATTATCATGCTAACAGGACAAGAGCCAGGGAAATTGATCTTGACAGTTCTAACATTGTGTACTGAGAAATAACACATGATAAGGAAAATTAATGGTAGTAGCACATCAGCTAGTAGAAATGTGACTGGCAATTTTTGCTTGTATATGCTTTCTGGTTTGAGCCATGGAAATTATGTAGAAAACAAAAAAAAGTGACAACTTGAACAGCTGCCTATTGAAACTCAGTGCTTGATTTTATGAAATTTGTAGATTGGTTTCATCCTGTGATTTTACTGATCATCACTGTGGCATCTGCTAAAAGCTCTCATCATAGATATTTCTAACACATTTCTCAAAAAGTATTAATAATTCATTGGTTTGTCTTGTTTTTAGGGCTTTTTTTTAATGTTCCTTGTGTGTGGTGATTTCATGGGCTCACTATCGAAGTCCTGGGGCCAAACTGATCCCCAGTGTATATTCTTCAAAGGTAACTGAGGGCAGGAGGATGGATGACAGCCAATTGTCAACATTAGGAACAACTATTTCCTGGAGTCACATTGAATTGAGTCCAAACAGAATACTGGATGTCAATGTACCTGAAAATTACTAAGTTTAGAAACTCACTTAGGTACCCTTCTGTTGAACTTGCATTCAGAAATGACCATACTGCTAAAGGCTATGTGCTAGATTTCTATCTAGGTTTTCAATTTTCTGTGGGTTTAATTGATCTCTACTCATTTACTATTTGATATCAGCATTCAGAGTTTTTCTTGTCAGTCATACTTTCGTGTTGACTAGAGCTGTTCAAAGTTTTCTGAATCCTACCTTTTTTTGCCTGAATTACATGAATATATCATATAGGAGTAATGCGTTTTACCCAATCATGAGTATTTCTTCCTGGCTTATTGTCTTTGCAGTCTGCATGCTAATTTGTTGGTTGAGTCAAGTGCATGAAAATCTGATGTCTTATATAGGACTGGATACTTGGACAAATATCTGAGGTTGAAGAATTAGGCTGTTTGTACCCATGTCCTGACACAGTCAAGGTGCATAAAGAATTAAACAAAGATACACTATACTGGTGGGGTAAGAAGTGACAACATATAATAACTAAGCCAACAAAAGTCCTGCAAGGATTAGAGAAAGTTATATTGTTCAATAACTACATATTTGAGACTTGCCTTATAGCTTCTAGAGTCTTATTTGTGTAAATTTAGGTGTTCCCTGTTTCTAGGGATCTGAGCTTGTTTTCTTCCAATTTACACTTGCTAAAGGCTAAAGGCTCAGCTTTGCATGTCCCCTGATGTACAGCGATGGTGATATGCCAATATTGCTACTGTGCAAACAGTTATGAGTTGTATCACAAGAAAAAAGTGATTTGCTTTAGTGGAGAGGGAAATCCCACAAAGATATTTTGTTAGTAATTAACCTTTTGTGGGTTTCATGTCCTCATGTTTTCTTCTGGATAGCTGGATATCTAGCTCTGTTTCTTATTCACTGCTCCTGGCATTGTTTCATTCTGCCGTAAATTCTGCTCTGTTTTCTCTCCTGTCTGTGATGACTGTTCTCCACGTGTTTCTTTACTTGTACTACTTTTCTGTCAGTGGCATATTAAAGTTTAGCTAATGCTTAAGGTTTTATAGGAAGCTGAGACACTATATGCTAGTTTTATTGAGAAGGACTGCTCCCATGCAGTTCATCCATACCTTGACTGTGTGTGTGAACTGAGCTCTGTGCTGCCTTCCTTTTGAGAAGTCACCTCTTTAATGCATTGCAAAATCTGCAGTATTAGAAAAAACACTGGAAAATTGTCCATATTTAAAATGGGGTGCAATTGATGAAGCTTTCTGTAAGTGATCTCTGTTTCTTAATCATTCTTATGCATCACTTGGAACAAAACAAACTTTTGGTATTCTCTGGCACTCTGGGCCAATTTTTACAGGACTTAAGAGTTAATCAGGGTTTGTGGTGGTTTTTTTTGTTTGGTTGGGCTTTTTGTACCTCTTGATTTTGATGAGGCGTTTGTTTTAGGCAGTTTTTTTGGCATCTTTCTAAATGCTACACAGCTCCTTTAATATGTTGCCTTATAGTATTATTTCCTGCTTCCATCACAGTAGTTCCTCAATTTTACATAGTCTGAATTTAAGATCTGGTCGTGCAGAGCTTTTTATTCCTTGTTTTTCATTCAAGTCAGAGGTACAGCTCTGCCTCTCCTGTATCCTGTCTGAAGGACAGCTATCTGGCATTGAAGATGAGCATGTCTAGAACGGGTGTTTGTTTTGTGAGAAGGTAAGATTCAGAATCTAGGGAAAAGGGAAGGTGAGTAGTTTAAGCCCCATGGCAACTAACTGTCATGCAGCTGCTCACTCACTGTCCCCATGCTCCAATGGGGAGGAGAATTGAGAAAAAAGTAAACCTTGTAGGTTGAGATAAAAACACTGTAATAATTGAAACAAAATAAAATATACTACTATTAATGATAATAATAAGTGTAATGATAGGAAAAGATAAATACACCTGAGAGAAACAAGTGATGCACCCTAAAATTGCTCACCACCTGCTGACTGAAGCCCAGCCTGTCCCTGAGCACCAAATGGTGGCTCCTGGCCAGCTCCCCTCAGTATATATACTGAGAATGACGTTCTATGGTGTGGAATATCCCTTTGGCAAGTTTGGGACAGCTGTCGTGGCTATGCCCCCTCCTGGCTTCTTGTGCACCTGCTTGTGGGTAGAGCGTGGGAAACTGAAAAGTCCTTGATTTAGAGGAGGCACTACTCAGCATCAGCCAAAACTTCAGTGTGTTATCAATATTATTCTCGTACTAAATCCAAACCACAACACTGTACCAGTTACTAAAAGAAAAATTAACTCTATCCCAGCTTAAATCAGGTAAGAGGGTTAAAGGAAAGGAAATTCAAAATATAGGGTTGTGTACTCAAAAATATGGACAGTTGAATTTCATGTGATTAACAAAAAGATAAGAAAATTATCAGAGCACCCAAAGATCAACATTTTGGAAACTTATTAACTATTAGTGTTCTGATCCAAGTGTTTTCTTGTTAATCAAATCCAGTGGGTCTTCCTGGTCATAGTGTAACAGTGTAGTAAAGCTTAGATCATTAGAACAGACACCCTTTTTCTCCCAGGATGAGAACATGGATAGAAAAGGAATTTGCATCAGTAGGTATAAATCCAGACTTTGAAACATTCAAATTTAACTAGTGCAAATAAATATATCATCTCTTTTGTAGTGCTTAAAATTTACCCTTACACCTGATTTTCTGAATTTACTTTGACTGATGGATTTGAGCCTGTCTTGAACTCTTCTGACATATCAAAAGGAAAAGCTGAAAAGATGCAAAAATGTTACAGTCCAACCCTAGATCGTGGAGCCAGCACTACTTTACATATAGACAGTTGCTGGCATTTTCTTAACTTGCAACTGGGTGCCTCAAAGTAGTGCCTTAAAACTGTGCTTTCAAGGGATGGTGTAAACTAGTGTAGTTCTGTCATTTGCCCTTACATTTTATTCCCGTGACTGAGCGGGGTCTGTTTTTACTGGACTCATTTGAAAGAGGAATGAAGTTTCTACTACTATACTTGATGAATTCTGGAGGTGGAAAGGATATTTGTTTTTTTTTTTTTCCTCAGGCCACCCTAATACTCTACTACCAGCTTTTGATGAAGGTAGAGTAGCTCTGTCACTAGGAAGATTATTTTCTCTATTTTTTCTTGCCACCTTTGTTTTTTTACTCTGACTTGTAATGAATTTAGCTGTTTTGTGACAGAACTCTTGGTGACATGACCAGTAGGAAGTGGATTTGTTTCTTGTGCTGCAGTGAATCAGTTGAATGATGTTATAATGGATGTGTTTTCTGCATATGAATACTTGAATCAAATTCGGCAGCAAGTGTTATGACTCAACAGCCATTAATTCACAGGTTTAAAAAAATAAAAGTAAAAAAAAAAAAGAACTAAGGTAGATTAATCTTCATGGATTTTAATGACATTTGGCTTCTGCTTTTCTTCTGAAATTGCATATGAAATTGTGAGGCATTTATATCTCCATCTCCATTTATTCATACTTATTTTTTCCACCATTTATATGGGACTACTACTACTGACCTTAAGTGTTTTACTGTGTTTGTTGATAGCTTATTTTATTTTCATTCAACACAAATGAATTTTTACTGGTTGAGTACTTCAAAACCTGCAACACCTACTGTCAGCTGTATGATGAATTCCTTTGTATTTCTGAAGCATGAAGAATATCAATTTACTGGAACCATTATAAAACAGTTCTTGTTTTTGTGTTATTTAATAATAATTGTTTGTATATCATGAAGTAATTACCTTGTTACAGAGCCGTCAGGATAATAAGTAAATTTAAGTTAGGTAGGGTACTTAACTTACTGCAGGGTAGTCAGTAGTCCTTCAGAAACCATGCTAGTATTGCTTTTGCCAAGATAACTAAACTTATTTAGGTTTCAATGAAATTCACTATTTTCTGTTTCCATTTCTCTCCTTGAATGATTGCCCTGACCAAAGAATATATAGAATGAGGGTTATTAAAAGCCTGTTTATCAGTGGAGGTATTTTTATTCTGTGGGAGACAAGGTAAAGCCCATGCCCATTTGGTAATTTGGCATTTATAATGTATAATAATTCCTCTGGAATGGTTGAATTAGACTCTGAGTTTAATTTGACTTAGATTAGAAAGAAATCTTTCTGTGGATAAGGAAGAATAAAATAATTTATTGTCCACGTTTCTGCAACAGGTTCTGAAATTGGATATATCCAAACCCAGAAAATCTGTAAAGAAATTTTGTGTGCTATTATGTCATTGCTGCAGGCTTTCTTTTATATACAATTAAGTATTCTATTAAACCCATAATGTGTTTTATATACTGATTGTTTGATCTGATGCACACCTTCATTTGGAAAGTAAGCTCTAGAGATAGAGGTAATATGTTGGCTTGGAGACCCTCATCAGACAGTAATGAAGAAAGAAAATTAAAATTCTTCTCAAAGATGAGGAAGAGAACTTAGTCTGTTTACAATGAGCAGACAAAATGAATAGTGTCCTAGTAGAATTGTGTTTTGTACATGTATTAATGTAATTATTAACATAGTGTATGTGTACCTAATAAGATTAGATATACATCTGTCATCTTTGTAAGTATGGCATTTGTGTCTTCGCTACAGTGGGTTTTGTATTTATTTTTTTTTATACCATTCTATTATGAACAGGTAATATAGTTTTGTATAGGTGGAAATAAAGCTGATTTCCATCTCAGTAAATTGCTTAATAATGATGCCATGCTTTTGCTTTTGTTTGTCATCATAAGAGAAAAGACCATCCATTGCTCTGGGTAAAATGAGAATTTTAATTAGCCTTGCCAACAAAGGTCAATAGCTTTGTGAATATTATGGTGATATTTTCCAAAAAGAATAAGACTAACTCTTATGTTGGGAAGTATTACCCTGGTCACGTTCATATTTCCTCTTGGAATACTGTGTAAATACAAAAGTCAGTGAGCTAAATGTTAATCAGCAATATTTTGTGGCCTATTCCTGAGCAACATTTAGATGCTCATCTAAGGGAATATTCATTTTTCTTTGTAGCACCTGCCTAGCAAATAACATGAAAGTTATCATAAGTGGGGAAAAACCGCTTTCAAAGCAAACTTCAGAATCCCTGTGACAAGAAGCCATATTCGTTTTTCTAAGCACCCCTGTAGGATTTTTCCTGAATTAGTAACTCTGATTTACATTCAGGTTTTACTTTTGGGCTTTTTTCTACTTGATTAATAGGGTAAGCTGAAGTGGATGTATTTTAAACAAACAACCAAACAACAACAAAAAATGGATCTGGACAAGAATGATCAGGTCTTGTTTGGGTTTTATGAAAGAAGGCCTTTAAGGCAATACTGACTGTTCTCTTTGTTTAAAATGAAGGTGGCCTCTGCTCTCTGCAGTGGTCCAAGCTGAGCACTGATGATCTTACTTGAGAGATTTTATGATGCTAGTAGTTATTATGTCCTGTATTGCCTTCTAGTATCTTTTTTTAATGTGTACCTTGATGTTACATCAGGGTACCCCAAGTGGAGTGGTATGTGTGGTCATCAGATACTCAGCCTCTGTCAAATGTCAGGAAATATGCAATTTCTGAAAGAATAATCTTCATTGACCATTGCAATATCTATCACTTTGGAGTTTCTCAAATGCCAGCACTACCAAAGTACTTTCTAATTCCACCACATCAATGTTATTTTATAGCATTGCTGTTTATTCATTTCTATTCACTGTCTATCTCGTGAAAAACCTATTAGGTCATGACTTTCAGGGAGAAACTATACACAGAGCAATATTACTGTACTTTTCTATTTAGTTTTATTCATTTTAAACAAGCAAACTAAATCTCTGAAGACTTCATTCCTTCAAGGTACTTTCTTTTATTTATATACTTTAAAGTATAATAAAGTTTTAACCTTAGCGTAGGTTGCTATAGAAATTGAACCCGTCATTACGGCTTCATTGAAAAATCAAGCTTGGAAAGAAGGATAGGTTCACCAGGAACAAAACCCTGTCTTTAAAATCTGTTACCTTAGATAATGATTGAATGTGACAGGAGTGAAAGATACTCAAGTAGAAAAGTGTATTGATTTGTGTGTTAACTCTGATAAAGCTGCAAAATGTTCTCAATGTGCAATTCTCTAGCAATTTGATCAAAACAAACTCTCTTAATCCGTTTATATAATTAACCCTTGCATTCATTGCATCTCTAATGTATGTGTGTAATTCCTAGCGTTTCACCACTACCCAAAACCACCAAACCCAGAGCACTTGCCAGCTGTGGGGTGAGGAATTGGGATCATTACACATGAAGTCCTGTGTAAAGCACCTTAAAAGTAGCTATTATTGAGAGAGGTGTTTTCTGCAGGTAGGAAACAAAGGACTGCTTGCTCTGTGAACTTTTTGGGCCTGGGAACTGATACTGAAGAGTAACTTTAATGTTTGTTCTTCCTATGGTACTTGACGTGGATAAACAGAAATCTAGAGATAAAACATGTGGTACACAGTTGTGAGTTTGATCTGCTTAGAATTTCTTCCCTGATGTCTGTAGATGGGAGTTAGTTTGGACAGTTATATTCTTTTTCTGCTCAGGTTCATGCTTAACTGAGAGGATAGAAATGTCAGGTGTATATAAAGTTGTGATGACCTTGTAGCTGGAGTTAAATCCTCTCTCTTAGTTTTGTTTTCTGGCTCATTTGCTCCAATACCATGTCAAATTTATGAGGCAAAATATATAGTTGAAAAGTTCTGTAGCAAGAGTTTAAGAGCAGAATTGAGAATTTAGACTCAATTTTTTTAAAATAAGGTTTATCAATTCATTAGAATATCCTAACTTGTTTCCATTATAATATAGAAAAGCTAACACCTACCTGTGTAAGGGGCCTTATTCAGTACTCCTAGCTAACACTCAGATCTTCTTGGTTGCACCTGCAGAAAGCATGTAGGAGGGGTGGGATTTGAGAAAGGTGCACCAGGAGGAAGATGAAGAGTAGGTAGTCTGCAGCACATGTTCATAGCTGCAGAGGAGTCTCCTCTGGTTTAGGTTCTCCTGACATTTCTGTTAAGTGCCTGTCAATGCTGGGGCCAAATATGACTAGTTACAAGCATTAAGCTTTCTGGAGTTTTAAGTTTATCCAGCAAGTGCTAAAGGAGTTAGAATCTATTCTCTAAAGCAACAGATAGGATGGGAATGGAAAGCTTGACACTTTGCACTGCCCCCTTTTTCTGTTTGAGGAGAGGAGACAGTGCAGGGCAGAAAGTAGCTCAGTGCTGGTAGGGAGGTGCTGTCCTTTCATTACAGCTATTACATACAAACATATTCAAGTATGCTTCAAGTGGCTTTGCAGTGTCTCTCACTCAATCTTTGCTAATTCCATAGAGTGTTTTAGGGACAGTTTTATTGGACTGCCTTTTTAGTTAACTGGCTACAATCTACTATCAAATACACCAATTTGTGTGTATGTTTCTGTATATTTCATTCCATAGGAGCTCTCTCATTCAATCATTTCTGATTTAAACATTTTTGTCTTATATCACAGGATAATGCTGTTTGGAAAGGGCTAGACATCTGTAGTACTTGTGCATGTATTATTTAGTAAGTGTTCTCAATGTCTTTTAGAAGACAGCAAGCATATGAAGTACTTTGCAATCACTGAGCAATCTTGTCAAGAGGAATCAGACTATGGTCCTCTCCTGTGCAGTCTGAGAGCTGCTTGATCTATTGATGGCTGCTGCCTCAGTGTACTCCTACTGGAGATCATGTTGCAGCTGTGCAAGCCAAATATTACTGATCAGCCCAACCAGAGTGATTAATAGTCATTGATGACAAGTAACTTCAGGTGCTGTAAAGTGGGGGGTTTTGTTCCATAGATAAATGCACAGCTACTTGTTGCACTGGGATTCGAGAGGATCTCAAGCTGCACAGAGTTAGACTAGATTCTGGATGTCCCGGTGCTGTGGATTTTTAAATTGCAGGAATTTTACTTTAGACTCATCTTTGCATTTCAATCATTCATTCTAAGTAGGTAGCACCCCTGTTAAATATGCAAAAGCAGCTTTTGTGGGTGGGGGTTTGTTGAAGACAAAATAGTCTCCTTGAGAGTCAGGGGCCTACAATACCATTTTGGTATGTAGACACTGTCTTTTGGGGAGGAAATCTTTCATTCCTAAATAACCCCTAGCATGCTAATGAAAGTAAGGTACAGTGAAATTCTGCTTTTTCAATTCTGTCCTCACAAGAATGCTATCCTACTCATTTATTCATTCATATTTAACTGTTTTCATGTGTGATAGATTTTATTGCATGAATCTGGGACCCTGTGTGAATGTGGATCTGTTAAAGTATGAGAGTTGAAAATGCTCTCTGTTTCTGGATGTCTAAGAATTTAATCTGTTCATTGAGGAGGATTGTTCTCATAAAACAATGTTTCATTTATTGCCATTAAACCATATCTAAATCATGAAGAGGGAAGAAATTGTCTTCTAATGTGTTTTGATTGGGAAAGCCAAGCAGTGAAGGTTTATAATAATAATAAAACAAATGAACAAATGCTAGTGAGTTGCTTTGCAGAAAGACCATTAAAATAAAATGAAAAATTAATTGAATTGTGGATTCCAGACTGGTGTTCTGATGAATCCAATGCAAAAAGTAAAATCTGTGCATTAGGAAAACTTATGCCGTGGTTGCTCCCAGCAGTACCAGCATAAGAGAAATGATTAACATTAAAAGGAACTGTGCAATAAGGGATTTAAAATATAGCACCACATTAAATATTATCGTGAGTGCTGAAGAACTGGGATTAAAATAGTTTATGCATAATAGAAAATAGATTCATTTAAAGGCAATCAGCCAAATTTAGAAAAAGATTGAATTCTCATATGATACTTTACCTGGAAAATGAGTACCCCTGATTGTTTTTGGTATTTATTTATTTATATTGTATTTGGTATTTATTTTTGTATCATTTTGATACAGTGGGTGGGAGCTTGGTAATCTTTCTGGTTAGCTTGACTCAGTTTCATCAGTATTGTTGTTTATCATTCTTCTTTCTAAAGAGTTGTTTGGGGTTTTTTTTTCCACTTATGTCTGGGTGTATTTGTACTTGATTCTCTCTCTCTCTCTCTCTCTCTCTCTCTTTCTGTACTGGAGAGAACCAGAGGTATTGAATTGGAGGAAGGAGACTTCCATACAAGGTCTCTGCCCATCCAAATTGTCTCAAACTGAGACACAACACTTCCTTAAAACTGATGTATATTTTCATTCAGTGTTGGAGGATGGAACTAAATGTAAGCAAAACCCAGTCTGACAAAACCTGTTCCCAGCTTTAAAACTTTCAGAAAGCTAAGAATGAGGAGGAACTTGCGTATGCGATGGTGTATTTCTGAAACACTGGAATTATAGAGAAGTTTTAGAAAATCCCACAGCTGATAAAATATACAGAAATTACTGGGGGTAACATACAATCCTTTCTCCTTCCTGTAAAAGATACTAATTGAGGTCAAGCAGCAGTGAGAAAAAGTGTCTAGTAAAGAGGGAATTTATGGAAATGTTTGGCTCCAGCATGAGTTGTTATTGAGAGATACTATCTTAGCTGAGTCAATAACACTGAAGGTTCATCAGGGACGTCTGTGACAGCTCATCCCAGGGAATATCCTGGCACACTTGCAAAGCACCAGCTGAAATACTGCTGTGGCAGATAAGGAAGCAGTTTGTATGCCACTACTAGTATCTAATTGCTAAACACGTGTCCACAATGCAGATCTCACTGGGCTTTGCTGTAATCCCAGGTCAGAGTTCCAGAACTGGTAAAGAGCAAAAGGAAAGAGACAGTTGAACTGCCATAGTGGAAGATCTTTCCAGAAGTTACCCTTGGCAAATAGCTCAAGGAACATGCTGGGATTTGGTATGTGCAAAAGCGCCAACATCTAAAGTGAAGGAGGCCAAACCATTTTAACTCTGATTGCTTGCTTCACTTGGTTTATGAACTGTCTAAAACAAACCTTCTGAGTTAACATTGAGAATTACAATTTTTCTTCGTAATAAACAAATAATACAGCAGAGGGGTAGAGAATAAAACACCTGCTGGAGGCCAAAAATCCCCATGTCTTACTAAACAAATACCATTAGAAGGTAAGGTTCTCGAAGAGCTTTGTGAACTCCTCCTCAATAAATTTTTTACACCAGCAGGAATAGCAGCATAAAGGGCAACCAAGACTTTGTTGATTTTTCATGCATAAACAAAATTGATGGGTCATCTGTGTCAGTAAAGCAAAATGAATTAATAGCTCAAGAAGAACTTGGTATGTTCAATCTATACCGTACTTCTATATCCTTGTTGCTAATAGGCATGTTTATGGTATCCAGCTAATGGTCCAGTCTTAAAACCATAGCTACAGTTTGACTTATAAAGGCATTAAAAAAGAAAAGGATGAATACTCAGAGCTCTGTGCTCTGGATTCTGTGTTTGACTTAAGGGTTTGGGGCTGGAGAGGGACTTTCTCAAACGTAAGATAATCATATGCATGTTAATGGCAGTAGTTGCAAAGAATTCCTCTAAAACCGCTGGTTCTACATGAAATGGAGACAAGTGAATGGAAATTGGGGATAGGCTCTGACACCAGGAGACTGGTCTACCTTGTAGCTTTTGTCCCCTATATGGTGTGGTGGGTTGATCCTGGCTGGATGCCAGATGCCCACTAAGCTGCTCTATCACTCCCCTTTTTAGCTGGACAGGGGAGAGAAAATAAAATGAAAGGATGGTGGGTCAAGAAAAGGACAGGGAGTGATTGCTCACCAGTTGCCATCTTGAGCAAAACAGGCTTAGCCTGAGGAAATAGATTTAATTTATTACCAATCAGGATAATGAGAAATAGAACAAATTCTTAAAACACCTTCTCCTCCACTCCCTTTTTCCTGTGCTTAGCTGGATTCCCAAATTCTCTATCTCATCCACTCAGTGGCACGGGGGAATGGTTATTGTGGGCTGCAGTCACAGAATCACACCTTGTCTCTGCTTCTCCTTCCTTCTCAGAGGAATGCCTCCTCACACTCTTCTGCTCCAGCGTGGGCTTCCTCACACAGTTCTCCACAAGCTTCTCCAACCTGAGTCTTCCCACAGACTACAGTTCTTCTTAAACTGCTCTAGGGTTTCATGGAGTACAGCCCTTTAGGAATAGACTGCTCCAGTGTGGGATCCCCACAGGTTCACAGGTCCTGTGAGAAGCCTGCTGCACCACAGTTTTCCCATGAGGTCACAGCTTCCTTTGGGCATTGACCTGCTCTGACATGGGCTCTTCCATGGACTGCAGTTGGATCTCTGCTGCACTGTGGACACCATGGGCTGCAGGGGGACAGCTGCCTCACCATGGTCTTTACTACAGGCTGCAGAGGAGTCTCTGCTTCTCCACCTGGAGCACTTCATCCCCCTCCTTCTTCACTGACCTTGGTGTTTTCAGAGATGTTTCTCTCACATATTCTTATTTCTTTCTTCCTGGCTGCAATTTCTCATGTGCAATAATTTTTTTCCCCTCATTATGCATGTTATCCCAGCAGTGCTACCACCATTGCTTGTGGGCTCAGCCTTGGCCAGCAGTGGGTTTCTTTGGAGCTTCCATTGGCTTTATCAGACATGGAGAAGGCTTCTGGCATCTTCTCATACAAGCTGATTCTGTAGCCCCCCCCCCCCTCCAAAACCTTACCAGACAAACTCAATACACAGGGTTATCTGAATGGGTGCTCTCCTGCACTACTCTACCTGATCACAGTTGTCACTGCTTCTATAGAAGAGATAGTAGAGATGTAGTTTTTTCATATATGGGATAAACTTTCCTTCCCCAAATTGTTGTTCTGCCTCTACCACCAAAGACACTCTCTAGAACACTCAGTATCTTTCTCTTGAGGCTGTGTAGTTCTGCTCTTCATACCTCTGTCAAACCATCCTTCTTTGTCAATGATCTGAGTTTCTTCAAGCCAGAGATCTCTCTTTCCTACAGGCATAACTCTTTCCACACAGCAAGTACTGTGCCAAAGTCTTCCTGCACAGCAAGTTCCAGTTCCTGAATGCCTTGAGGTGATGATGATTTAGTACACCAGCTTCAATAAAGCCAAGCCAAATATATCTTCTAAGAGCTTAGCTTTGTTTATGCTGAAAAAACTTTGTAATACCTACTGAAAGATGAGAAACCAGTTAACCTTTGGAGCAATTGATGTAAGCTTTACCATTTATGCATTAACAAACCTACTGTAAATCAGTGGATCTGAGTAGCAGTTTAGTATGGCATCTAGGTATTAAATGTGTTACAATAAGTCATGCTTTGCTCCATCATCTTTAAAGATTGTTCTACGATGGAGGATGTGCTGAAGCCTGATCAGAACATCACTTGTGCTCCTATTCCATATTCATGATAGACAGAGCTTATGAAACAAAGTACTGGTTTCCTGTGCTTCAGCTTTAAACTCCATATTTCTGTCTTATTGTCCTTAATCATATTTCTGCTTTTCTTGATGCTTCTCTTGAGTTCAGTCTAGGAATGATGAGGAATAAACCAGGAAAAAAAATAGCTTGAAATAAGCAGGCACACTCATTTCTGCTGACTTCAGGTTCACAATAAAGCATTCAAACCGCGGGGTTGCTACCCCTCAGTACAGGCTGGAGGATGAAGAGAGTGAGAACAACCTTGCCAAGAAGGACTTGAGGGTAATAATGGATGAAATCTGTGCAGTTACTGCCCAGAAAGAGAACTGTATCCTGGGCTGCATCAAAAGACACGTGACCAGCAGTTGAGGGAAGGCTTTCTACTTCATTTTGGTGACAGCCCATCTAGACTAATGTGTTCAGTTCTGGATTCCTCAGAACAAGAAAGATGTGGAACTGTTACAGTGGATCCAGAGGAGGGCCACAAAAATGATAGAGGGTTGAAACAGCTCTCCTATAAGGAAAGGCTGAGGGAGTTGGGGTTGTGCAGCCTGGAGAAGAGAAGGCTCTGGGAACACCTTTTTGTGACCTTTCAGGATTTAAAGGAGGCTTATAAGAAAGATGGAGACAGACCTTTTATCAGGGCCTGTGGCAATAGAACAAGGGGTATTGGTTTTAAACTCAAAGAGATTGGATTCAGATTAGATGTAGGCATGAATTTTTTATGATGGAACAGGTTACTTAGAGGGGTGGTAGATGCCTCATCCCAGGAAGTTTTTGTGGTCAGATTGGAGCAACTTGATGTCCTTGCTCATTGCAGAGGGGCTGGACTAGATGACCTTTAAAGGTCCTTTCCAATCCAAATCATTTTATGATGTTCAGAAGTTGACTCATAACTAATTTTGAGGAAAAAACTGCCTGTACATGTAGGTGAAATATATACCCTCTTGTCAGCTATTTAAAGACAGTGATTAGTTTTCAGATCAAAGCTGTAAAGAAAAATCAGCCAGAGTGCTGTCTCAGAGCAGAGGATGCAGTAGTCTGTGAAGCGTGCAGCAGTGTGGGTATGTCAGTGGGAACTCGGCAGAGGTGAACTGTGCCCCCATCACCTTGGTTTTCGGGAGGGTTTCTCGGTGCCTGCTGAGCTCCACACAGTTCAGCACTGCCACAGCTGCCACTTTCTGAAGTACTTGCTTGAGAGCTGAGCACCATGGTAGTCATAGGCATACACTTAGAAGAAAAGAGGTGCTATCAGTGTACACAGACAGCGTACACTGTGTACTTTTTCGGAAGTTTAACGTGCTCTGTAAGGCAAATACAATCAAAGCTGTATGGAGTATAGCTGGCTCTGGGAAAATTATGCTCTCATATGTGCCTGCAGTGGGACACTGTTCCCATAACTGTGGTATATGTGGTTTCACAGCTGTCACAGCTGTATTCTCTCACCTTTTTTCTTTCTGATGTAATATGCCCTTTAGACTTTCCTGAAATACTCACCAAATGCTGAAACAACACAAACACTTCAGTTTGGGTTAAAACATGGTAAACTCCAGGATTGTTTTGTAGGGAAATCAAACTTTCTTGAGAAGTCTGTGTGCAAGACAACTACTTAATATTCTCTGCAATATATGATATTTTATTGTTGTTTTGAGAGGGTCAGGGTTGCAAGTGCACTTATTTTTTATTGTTTTTCCCTTCTTCCTTAAGTAGTTGAATCCTGTATTTTTTAAAATTTAGGCATATGTCTTCTGATGAAAACTGGACTGGCTGCATATTACACATTCAAATCAGCGGCAGCTGGGAGAATATCAACGAGTGGTACACTGGCAATTATAATGTCAAAGCTAGAGTAGGGTGGGGGGTGTTTGTGTTCACAGTCTGTTTATGAGAGGAATGTATCACATTTTTGAAGCTTGTCCTTCCTGCTGAAAGGTTTCTTACCACCATTTTTCTATTCCAGAGACTAAGTCTGTGGCAAAGAGCAGTGCGAAATTTTAGGCAACTTTCACTTTACTTAAGGACTTCAATGTCCAGGAACTGGTGATTTTTTTCTGAGAGGTAGGGTGGATTAAAGCTGCACCAGTAAATCTGTAGAATACAGCATTGCTTTATGGTCCTGCATATCAAGTATACTGAAGCTGAAATTAATATTTCTACTTATGTATTCCTATTTTGTTAATGCACGGTGGCAAGGGCAAAATTGTTTTTGTGGAAATAGATTGCTTTTTGTTCTCACTGAACATGTGACAAGACATTTTTTTCATGGTATTTTCCTTTTTTCAGACTTTCATTTCTGTTCCTAGGTACACGTGTAAGGAGAACAGTGAATATTGCTTCTTTGTAGCTGGGCTGTTTTTTATTCAAAGATTCATCAAGATCAGATAATACAAGTCTTGACACTGTTTTCAATTTAATTTTATTCAATTATCTGAAGTGCATTATTCAGCTTTGTCTTTTTTTTTTTTAATTCTTTCTGCATCTGTAAACAAAAAAAAATAATAATAAAAATAAATTTTAAATTTGACTGATAGGTGGTCATGAATTAAAGATATTTAGTCCCAGAACCTTTCAATGGAATAGTTCTTCAAACTGTTATCTTAGACAGTTAGCAGTAAGCTAATTGACTTTTAAGGTGTCCAACCTGAAACTTCAAGGTAATGAAATGAATGGACCATGCCACAGCTCCTGTTGGCAATGGAAGATAGCTCTGCTTCTATCTGCATCACTAATGTCCATGCAGATGTCACCATTAGGATCTCCAGTGCTGTACAGGAAGGGTAAGGACTTTGCCACACATTGTTCAAGTTGAAACTGCCATGGAAATCAAACCTATATATTTTGGTCTCTCTGTAACCAGAATGCAGGCAGTTGAGTCCTTTTCTTAACACAGAGAACAGCTCCAAGCTTTCCACTAGAGGAGCTCTTAAGTGTTCCTTCTTCCTGTGGTGAAAGAGTCTCTAAGAGTAAATAGAAGGAGAGACAAAGAGTGTGTCCCGGGGGCAGGGCAGCAAGATATTTCAACCAGATTTCGCATCTTTGGTTATCTCAGAGAGTGTTTTCTTAGAAGAATACATTTTTAATAGTCTTCTTGAAGCCTCAAATATTCCCTAGTTAGGAGCCTCTTCAGTTTAAATACTAAGATTTTTGGTGCAACAAGGTAATCCAGAATATACATGAAAATGGGAAAATTAATAACACAGCACTGCCTTCTTTTTAAGCTTCAGTCAGTCCGCCAGTAAATGTGTTCTCTGTTTTAAGTCTCATTAATTTCTTTGAAGATGTCATTGGATTTTTATATATTTGTTCACTAAAAAGGAAGCTTCTATCATTTGGTGGTAGTTCCTTTATGAACAGAGAAATTGCATGGCAAATCCATATATGTGACTCCCAGGACTGACTACACTGGCCTTTCACTGGAGCCTGGGCAGAGAAACCAGCTGTAGAAAGGAACTGGAAAGAATTCTTTCTCTAATTTCTTATGTTTAATTACACCCAAATGTTATGTAGTGATGAAGAAGTTACCTACATGAAATACTTTGCTTTTAATTCAACAAAGTAGAAAGAGATTCTTGAATAGAAGAGCTTTCCAGGAAAAGTCATGAATATTTCTTCACACAAAATTTTTCTGTTTTTTAGAAAATAATATCAGCTTTGAGGAAGGGGGAAGAAAACGTTACTTAGAAAACCAAAGACCTCTAACTTTATCTTAGTTCTGAATTATTTTAAATGCTTTAGTTAATTAAACCTATTGAGCCTTTTGTTGAAAAACAGAAGTATGCACAGTTTCTTTCTCAAGCTCATTACTAACAGGGTATTCTACACACAGGATAACATGATGGAAAAACTGGAGCATTCTATGCCAGAGAACATGATAGTATTGCATGCTGCCATTGCATGTTCATGGCTGTCAAAATTCTTGGTGCAGTCAGTGTTTATCACACTATGTCCGTGTATCTTGCATCAAAGTGCTCTTAGGTACTATTAGGACGTGTAAATGGGGAATAAAGAGCTGCAGGTACTTTTTCTACAGGGATCTAGTAGTCAACCATTTGATGAATACTCAGCACTGAGGTTTTCATCCTGAGAATCCGTTGCAGGCTGCAGATGTTGCTAGTTGGGTATTTTCTTTCAGGTGCAGGGTGTCTGCATCAGTAGTAATCTTAATAGACTCAGCAGCTTAGAAATGAATCTAAGAAAAGACTATATCAAAAACATGGCCCCTCCCATGATCTTAGCTGTAAGGAAAGCAAGTAATGTCTCCCATTTAATGTGTTTTTAGCCTTCAGTTAAAGCAGATGTATAAACAGTTACATGACCTTGGCTGATACAGTGGCAAGAATAACTGCAAGAGAGGAAAGAATTAATAAAACCAAGGACGATCTAAACTATTTTTCAGCAGACAGTGCTGACAGTAACAGAAAAAAAACATTTGCTCCTGGACAAAATCGATGATCTTGAAAATCATCTCAGAAGATCTAATCTTGACTCCTTCTGATATGCCTACAATTGGGAGACTGCTGATGCACTGGAGTTTCTGGGCAGAACTCTTTGCTCTGCAACCTGATTATTTGCCCTGTGCCTAAAAGTTCCATGGAAAAAGTTAGACTGTGTAAGAGTCCAGATTTTTCTACCTTGTTTCTTAAATAAAAAGATGAAAAAATTGCACATTTGTACTTCTCCTTTCTTGTAGCTAGACCAAATTTGTTCTTCTCCACTCCTGCAAAAAAAATGCAGCTGAGTTAGACGATAGACAAAAATATGCAGGGATGCAAAAAATGAACTCTACTTGTGGAGAAAACCAGATAATGTTCTTTGTTTGCATAGTGGTTTTGATAGACTGAGTTTAAGGAACAAAGCAATAATTTACATTTTGTATTGCTAAGGATACAGAAAAATGTATTTTGCTTCCTTTAGAAACAAGTGGTAACTAAAAAAGAATAGAATGAGCAGTTTCAAAAACAGACTTGTGAAGAGTAAGTATTTTTAATAAAAATCCTTCAGAGGAAATTTTGTAGTCAATTGTATTATTACTCTCATATTTTTCAGTAACTTTAGCCAGGAAACTTTATTTTAAATAGTAATACTGTGTGTGAATTTTATATTTATTTTCAAAAATACTGCACACCTGTCCTCAAAATTTGACTGCTTATATTTAAGGAAAAAATGCCTTAAGTTATGCAGTTTCAGTCTGGGTCTCTTTTATATCAAAACCAGCTTTGCAGCACTTGTATTCTGGGGGTTACAATATTCTGCACAGTGTTTTACCTTGGATATGAAGGTGACAAGCTCGTCAGTAGGGAAATGGTTATTGTGGTATGAGTAGGTAAATAATGGGAAAAGGAAGATAAGAGAACTTCTGACGTCTTCCCTCACCATAATCATCTTGTCCTGGTATTCTATTTGCTCTTCTTTCACCCCACTTCATACCTTCAGCAATTCATGAGGAAATTTTAGAAAAAGATAATCTTCAGGCTGACAAAGGTATATTCTAGAACTGACTGAGGAAAATATGACCTCCTTTACGGGATTTAAGGGGTTTATGTTTTTTTCTCTCCTTTAGTAAAAAGAAAAAAAGAAAAAAGATGTTCTTTTGGTAGCGGTTAACACAGGATAAAACAAAAAATCTGCCCAACCTCTTTCTGATTCCCTTTCTCCCCTCATGATAAAGATGTCCCTGTATTAACTCCTGTCATCTGACTGTAAAAGACCTAAATGTATGCCCCTTGGCACCCACTGACAGGCATCTTTGTATAATACAGAGGAATAATTGGCAATCCTTTGATGATGCTCGATTTTCCCTAATGGAATAGCTGTAGAATTCTTCAAGATGTTATTAATAATTGTTGGTATGGGAACTGTTACTGACTTGAAAAGCTCAGGAGCATTCAAAGATGCAATGGCAGCACAGGCAGCCCTTCTAACATATTTTTCTTGTTCCAGGAACACTACTGAATTAGCTCGAAAGGCATATGGACTCTCTTTTTTAGCATAAGCAATTGTAACAAAATCTCAAACTGTGAAAAATTGCCATTGAAGTTAATCAAAGGATCTTACAACAGTAAGACCTGGAGGATTTGACTTGGGAGCAATTTACATTGGAATCTGACTACACAAGATGACCTTGTAGTTTTGTAAAGGTCATCTTTATAGTCAAAACTGTCTGCTGCATTTTAAAAATGCAGAAATAACTTTTTGAGAAGGTTATCTTGGAAACAAATTTGTATGAAACATTATATTTGTTTAATTATACAATTGAAGACTAATCAGGGAAGAAATTTAATATATATCCAAAACCAATTTGTCTGTAGGTAGTCAGAGTGACCTAGGGTAAAGAGCCATGTTCGGAGGACAGCAAATTTAATTCTCAATCAAGTAAGAGGCATTTTTACTAACTATACTTTTTTCAGCTTCAATTAAAAGTAAGAGTAATCTACATGATACTTTTGAAATTCATGTTCACACGGTGATGTGAGAATATAGTTGAACACTAAATTTTACTTATGAAATGTGGAATAGTGAAACTTTGGTGTAGATGCTATTCTGGTTTAGAAGGTAATTTCTGAATGTGGGTGGTAATATTTATTACTTTCAGGCAGTATAAAGGCTCTACACATAAAAGATCTTGAAATGACATTTAGTGACAGTCTGAGTTATGAAAAGACTAACTATTTGAGACTATTAGACTCATTAAAGAAATATCATTGTTACTGATTGAAGCCTGGTAGAATTGGTGATATTGCAATGTGGGAATATTTAATATTTTTTTATTTTGCACACTGATGTTTATCAGATACCTAAAGAGTGGAGTTTTATGGATATAGTTGTTGTGAACAAACAAAATATGGCTCAAATGACTTTTTACAGACTGCTATCACTAAGTTTTTCAGGAATATTAATTAGAAAACTTCCTTAGTGCTGTAGATTACATGATGATGTGAAATGGTGTGGATGGGTGGAGTGGAAGGAAAAAGTGGGGAGCAATATAGTCCCTCCTGACATGCATGTACGAAGGCATGCTGTGTGCTTTCTCTGCAAACTTATCTATGAAAGTTGTCTTTGCTATTGGCCCTGAATTTTCTTGCATCCAAAGATGAAGTTTATGTTGGAGGCATAACTGGCGACTTAAGACCACAATCTTACCTTCTGGATGCCACTGTCAGGACAAGATGGTGTGGTGAGGAAGAATAATAATATAGTTTCCAGCTCAACTGTGAACTTCACTAGCTGAGTGCTTTGTATCAAAGCAATGAAAATGAAAAGACATGTTCTGCTTTTGTTAAAAAAGAATAGAAAACCTGAATGATTGTGTCAAAAGCAACTTTCCCAAAGCAACCTACTAGTTGGAAGGAAAAAAAAGAAAAACAAGCCAACCAAAACTTTCATGTTTGTGTATGAATGCAGCTGAAAGGAAGCTAACCCAAGTATTTCAGTGAAACAGGGGACTTCCTCCAGGAATCTCAGAACCTTGGGACCAATGGTAGTTCAGTGGGGTGTCAGCCCTACATGTATTCTACTGTCAGTCACAAAACAGGCCATGACCGTATGATGAGGGATATGATAAGTATTCACCTCGAGAGAACAAGGTAGCTTCTTTCAGTATCAGAATATGTGTTGAGAATTTACAAAAGAATAAAAGAAGACACAGAGGAATATTTTTTCATATTGCCTAATCCATCTAATATATGGTACAGCACCTTGAGATTTTAAGATGAAAAACATTATTCAGACAGAGGGATTTTGCAGTGAACATCCATCTTCAACTCTGCCATATATGTGTAATGTAGCTTTTGAGTGATGACTTGGGACTGTAAGCAGTGGGTTGCATCATCACAGGGTGCAAAATTCTGAAGACGCTGAAAGCTGTGTCTTTGTTACACAGGTAAGTCAATATATATTTAAACGGCATTGCTGTAACTGCCTGAAAGTCAATACGGAAGTATTACTGAAGTCTGTATGACAAGTGACATTTTTCAACATTGAGCTCAAAAAGTTGACATATGAATAGAGATGCAAGGAGGAAAAAAGGAAATTCTGCTGTTCGTCAGAAACTGGAGAGCACATAAAACTGTCAACTGTAGGAGGAACAAAATTGGCTATTGCCTTCCTTTTCAGCTATTGCTGCTCAAGAGCCAATAGACTAAATATGACCCATAGTTTGTGAAAATGCTGGTGGAATTTTGTTGTATATAACATCTAGAGTTGATATCTGAGATCTGTCTGTTTGCAGCTGACACATTAAAATTCCTGACTAGTACAGAATCATTCTTTTGGATCTGCATTGCTGACCATTTTGAAGGCCTTTTTCTAGTGAGATCTCAATTGCACAATCCAGTTATTCTTGATAGAAGAACATACATGTTAAGAGAACGTGTTTTTTCCAATTCATCTAACCTCATTATTTTCACTGAGTCCAGAGATGTTTAAGACTCATATAAAAAAAGGTAGTGGCTGTTAGGGAATGGAATGCATTGCTGTGGTGGGTTGACTGTGACTGGATGGCAAGTACCTTCCAAAGCCACTCTATGACTCCCCTCCTCATCTGGACCAGGGAGACAAAGTACAACATAAGGCTAATGGTTGAGATAAGAACAAGAAGGTCACTCACCAAGTACCATCGCAGGTAAAACAGACTCAGCTTATTTATTTTCAATCAAATAAGAGTATGATAAGGAGAGATAAACACAAATCTTAAAACACCTTCCACCCCCTCCTCCCTTCTTCTTGGGCTCAGCTTCACTCCCCATTTTTCTCTACCTCCTCCTTCTAAGTGACACAGGGAGAATGGGAATACAGGATGTGGTCAGGTCATCACAAGTTGCCTCCGTTGCTGCTTCCTCCTCACACTCTTCTCCTGCTCCAGCATGTGGTCTCTCCCATGGGAACCACTCCTCCACAAACTTCTCCAATAGTGGTCCTTCTCATAGGTTGTAGTTCTTCATGAACTTTTCCCATGTGGATACATTTCCACAGGGTGCAGTCCTTCAGGAACAGGCTGCTCCAGCCTGGGTCTCCCACAGGGTCACAAGTCCTGCCCGAACTTCCATATTGTGGGCTTCCATGGGGTCATAGACTCCTTTGGGAATCTACCTGCACTGGTGTGGGGTCCTCCATGGGCTGCAGGTGGATTTCTGCATCCCTGTAGTCCTCCATGACCTGCAGGGGCCACCATGGTCCTCACCATGGGCTGCAGGGGAATCTCAGCTCCAGCACCTGGAGCACCTCCTACCCCTCCTTCTTCACTGATCTTGGTGTTTGCAGAGCTGTTCCTCTTACATATGCTGACTCCTCTCCATGGTTGCTTTTGCACGGGGATTATTTTCCCCTTTTTAACTATGTTATCCTTGGGGCACTACCACTGCCCCTGAGGGCTCAGCCTTGGCCAGCAGTAGATCTGTCTTGGAGCCAGCTGGCATTGGCTCTATCAGACATGGGGGAAACTTCTGCCATCTTTCACAAAAGCCACCCCTGTAGCCTTCCCCACTCCAAAACCTTGCCACACAGATGCAATACAATTGGTGAAAGTGAATGCAGTCGTGCAAATGAACTCTACCTTCCACAGTGTGACTGCACGGAACTGGAGCAGGTACAAGGAGGTGATTCTCCCCCCCGTACTCTGCACTTGTGAAGCCCCACCTGGAGTGCTGCATCCAGTTTTGGTGCCCCCAACGTAAGAACAACATGAAACTGTTGGAGCAAGTCCCAGAGGAAGGATGCAAAGTTGATAAGAGGACTGGAGCACCATCCCCACAAAGACAGGCTGAGAAAGTTGGGACTGTTTAGCCTGGAGAAGAGAAGGTTGTGTGGACACCTCAGAACAACCTTCCAGTATTTGGAGGGGACCTACAGGGAAGATGGAGAGAGACTCTTCCTCAGGAACTGTAGCTATAGGGCAAGGAATAATTGGTATAAATTGAAAGAGGGGAAATTTTTACTGTGAGGGTGGTGAGGCACTGGAACAGCTTGCCCAGGGAGGCTGTGGATGCCCCAACTCTGGCAGTGTTCAAAGCTAGGTTAGATAAGACCTTGAGCAACCTGGTCTAGTGAGAGGTGTCCCTGCCCATGGTAGAGGGGCTTGGGACTATATGATCTTTAAGGTCCATTCCAACCCTTTAACATTCTATGATTCTACGATGATCAACAGCTGCAATTGCCAAGCAAGTGCTGAAAGTGATTCCTTTGTGACAGAAAACCAAAAGAGCAGAGATGAGAAAGTAGTTATTTTATGAACCATGTTTCAAATAGATTACCCTAATAAGAGCTGAAAACTGGTCAGCCATTGTCTATTCAGTTTTGCAATGTGTAGCACATGGCACCAAGACCGGTTATTTGAGTCCAGTTGCTGATGAACACTTGTCCACACGGTAAAAAAATCACTGATGTTCAGAGGTCTTTGTATGTAAACTTAAAAGATGTACATGAAGCTGTACATTCTCCTGTACATGATGTAATTACTATTTAGAAAATATAGGACTGGCTGACTTGGTACCAGGGAAGTTTGTTTTGTCACTTCAGAAACTAAAGTATTTCTGTGAAGAAATACAACTTCAGCTGGTGAGCATGGGAGTGAAAATCTTATCTGAAGTTCTTAGAGTTTTGTGGTTAAACTCACAAGCAAACTTTCAAACTATAAGTACTGTACAAATTCTCTTGTGTGTGTGTAACTCTAGTGTGTTTTAGAACATTATTGTTGTTAAAAATCTTGCTACTATGTCAAAAATCTGATAAATCAGAATGGGGAGAAAAATCCTGAGCCTTTCCCTGAACTCATAACGCTGAATGTCTCATTAGGGACAACACACAAATTCTTGCAAGACTCCCAGCATGGCAGTTCGCTGACCTAGTCAACAAGCTGTACTCAAAACAATAATCCCATTCACTTTACAGTGTTTGCCTCAACGAAAGTCAGAACTAGGCACTTCACAGAAGCATGTGTGTTAAAATTAACACAGGATTTTAAAGGAAATCAGGATTTGATATTCATTAAAGAGGAAAGTTAGGACTTGAGCGCTGAGTTTCTGCGTTAGATTCTGCTCCAAGTGATTATCAACACAGTGATTAGACATTTTTCATATGATTAAAGGTTTATATTGCCAGGGATTAATTTCCTTTCATTAGACTCTACAGACAAAAGACCTTGCTCGGGATCATAACTTGAAACGAAATGGTTGTTTTCATGTGACTCGTTATACATAGAAGCAAAAAAGAGAGATGTCTCAGTAAAGCAGTCTGCACTGCAGATCTGCTATCATATGAAAGAGACAACAATGTGTAGCACCTATAAAAAGTTCTGAACTTTAATATCTGTCACTGATGTTATAAAATCCCATTCACTTTATTGCTTGCTGTACAAAATACCAGTCACACTTGAGATCCCTTTCCTTGATGGTGTGAGGTGATTCTGTCTAGTTGCCCCTTTGGTTTTTTTCTTATTTTTCAATGTTCAAAATGACAAGTGTTTAGTTTAATATTATCTGTCATAGGTAAACATCACTTCATTGATTCAGTCATTAACAAGGAAAAGCCAGTAAGAGGAAAAAGGTGCTAAGGAAACCAAACACAAGTGGCAAGGAACCCTCTCAAAGGGGTATGATATAGACTCTGTTTTGATTGAGTTGGTTTTTCTCCCTTCTGTTATTTCTGTGAACTTCTTCTGTCTGACTTGAAAAATATCATCCAATTGAGCTTGCTTTTTGTTGACAAGACTAACACACTGTGACACACAAGCAGGGTTTCTTGCAGTTAGGAATTACAGTTTTGTTTAAAGGGAGCTCAGGTCTTTCGCATTTCAGCCATGATTGTGAACACATATCAAATGAATTCCTTGCAGTAAACATTCATTTTGGCAGCAGAGCATGTGTAGTTAGAGATTCTGTTATTTGTACAGTTTTTTAACCTGTAAGTGTAACACATCTTGTTAATCTTAACATCACTACTTTGCTAAACTGGAATTTGGTGAGCTTGATTTCATATAGAATTAACTTTCTTGTTCCATATTAATAATCATCATATGACTGAGATCATATTCTAATGGCCTATTTCTCTTTTCTTCTTTTATTTATTTTGACATTTCTATGGAACTTGCATAAAATGACTAGCCTGTATGTTTGCTCTACTTTTGTAGTCCAGGAGGTCAAGAGAAGACAAGAAATTTATACATTAATAAGAGACATGGATTAAAAATCAGCCCTATCCACATATTAAGAGTTGAAATGAGCATTTACAGTCTTTTTTTGAAATTGAAATTAAATTTATTTGTTTGTTTACTGCTATGGTCCCTGCCAGTTACTGTGTTGAAGGTACCACAGGTATGGTACTCAGCAGCTGAAGACAGCACTGAAATAGCTCTTCTTGCTGTCATGCAAGAGGAAGAAACATTGGTTTGGTTCTGTGTGATTATTTTGTAGTCTGTCTTAAGCAGTAACTGCCCTTCAGAAAATCTCTGCCCAGCTTTTGAGAAAAAGGCACACAATTATCAGAGCAAATATTCGTTGCAGGAATGAAGGGAACACTTCCTTTTGGTTCCCACTGAGTTTGAGGATAATAGTAAACAGATCACATCACCTCTATAATCTCTGCTGTCACCTAATCAGACTGCTTTGGAAAGAGGGCTGAACACGGACAAAGGAAGCAAAACTTGTAACTTCCCTTGGATTTTCAGTTTGGAAATGTACTTTGTCTTTTTGTCATCTTTGGTTACATATATAGGAACAGAGACTGCCTGGGCTCACTCTAAGTCAATCAAGTTGCTCCTCAGAGCCATGGAACATTCTCACAGCATGCTCAAGATGTAAGGTTTCCAGCTTCTTTATTAGTTATAGTAGAAACTCTGATTTAAAACTGACTTATTTGTGAGATACTCCCTAAACCTGGTGTCTGAGGCATTGTTGTAGAACAAAAAGTCATGGGCAAATTTTAAATTAAAGATCAAGTTCTAAATCTAAGCTTACCTTAGGAGGAAGTAGCATGTTGTTATGTAAATAGCATCAAGATTAACCTGATCCATATGCCCAAAGAAACCTATAAAATCCCACTTTTTTTGTATTGACATAAGTTTTGCAATGATAGCTATTCTGTCCATAAAAAGCTGATCCTAAACAAATACACCTTTGCATAATAATCTGGATTGCACTTTGTATGAATGGTAAAAGATCATATTTTAAAAGTTCATCACATTCTACCTTATGCCAGTGAAGACTAATCTTAGTATAGTGAGGACACTTACCAAATGCACTAACCAAGGAAAAGGAATGAATGTTTCTTAGTTGTCTTTTGTTTAGTTATTATTTACTTTTTATTCAGTTTGACTAAATATAAGTCTTAGACTTGAAATGCGTGGTGTTTATGGTCACAGCAAAACCTTCTTTTGATGCAGTTGGTAGTCTGGCCATGTATACATGCTTTTGATAAAAGTGTACTTTTCTAAACCCAGTACCCTTTGCCATGGACAATTAATACATTAACATTTGCTAATAGCTTAGTTGATATTTCAGTCCAGTGTTTAGATACTGCAATACAACCTTTTTGGTTCCTCCAGCCCTCTAGAGGAGTTATTTTTCACATTTCTCAGCCTGAATCAATGCAGTGGTCATCTTAACCTTAATGGTTCTGTAGCAGCACCAAAGTTACTGCCATTAGTGCTTAATAGTTATTCTCAAAATCTGCTGTTGAGCATTTGATTGGTGTAAAACATTAGACAAAACCACTTTTTAAAAATTAATAAGCAAGTTGTATTTTGTATTGTGATACTTAAGCAATTCACCTTCTTGGACTTTACTTTTATTAGCAGCTATGTGTGTGGCTTTTACTGTTTAGTTGGAAAGACATGTGCTGCATTAATACACTAGGACATTCACATTGTCTTTGGATGGTTCAAGACCTATCAGAGCTCTTGCCTAAAGAAAACAAGCGTTTTCTAAGAAAGATTTGAAAACTTATTTCAAAACAACATCACAACATGTTTTGTGACCAAAACCGCATTAATCTCATTAAGTTAGTAAAGCTCTAAGTCAGCACACTGCTTTCTGGATTAAATTTTCTTTGTTGGAACAAATTTTTCTCTAAATATTTTAAGGAATACAGACTAAAAGATGGTAGGTGTTCATATGATGAACAGCCCACTGGAAGGAAAAAAACCTCTATGTTACCTATTAGGTCTGCAGTGGAAGCAAATAAAACTGGTTAGAAATAAACGTCTGTGGTAGAAGAGACTTCATTCAGAGACTTAAAAGTTTAGTCATCAGAAAATCCAGAGAGCTCTATGTTAATTGGCCATATGGCTGTGAAACACCAAAGGTTTCTAACAGTCTAGATCTGTATCATTTTACTTGCCTACAGAAACCAAGCTGCAATACATATTGAGTTTCCTAGTCTAGCCACAGAAAAAAAGTTAGCTTCTATGTTTCTCTGTAAATTAATGAAGGTATTCAAATTGTCAGACACTGGGTCCTTTTGGAAGCAATGTTCCTGTAGATCAGAGCAAGTTTTCTTTTTTCCTAGGGTACTAGCATTTTTTAACACCGTTTTCAGCTAACCAAATGGATCATTCCCCTGAGCTGGGAAATAATGGTGTTAAAACCTGCTTGAGAATCAAAACCATAAGCTGGAAAGCTTGTGTATGCTCCCAGTTTTGTTGATTTTTCTGAAGGCTCTGAAAAGTCCTGTTGCCCACCAGACAATTAGTGCCAGTAATATTTTCACCCCAATTAACTGCTACTGGAGTTACAAAAGACAAATGAAAGCCAGCCTCTGCTTTTGGCTGACAAGGAGCTGTCAACCTCCAGAAGTTGTCTGTGTTGAGAGGGTGTACCTGGACAGCCTCAGGGACAGGCTGCTTGGTGCTGGTGCTGATTTCCAGGGAGATGGACTAGAGGTTGCAGTCTGTAGAGAAGGTGTGAAAAAAAAAATACTGCTGACATCAATAGGTTGCTGAAGATGCGATGCAGAGCCTCACGATGTAGCTCTTTTCTATAGATAATGGTTGTATCCCTGTCATAAGTTCCCCATGAAAAACATTCTGCATCTGTTACTTTGCTGTCTAGGGTGCATGAGGTGGGAATGTCTTCCCCATGTTGGTCGTACGGTCTGGTGGTCTCAGTCTAGTGACCTTCTTATCTGTGTCCTAAAAACTCACAGTGCTGACTGGGATTGAAAAGGACTGGAAAACAGGCATCAAGCTCCTGACTGCTTTCTTCCCAGTACGTGGTGCCCATCTTGTTAATAGACAGTAGTAGGGTGTTATTGATCAAGAATAACACATTCTTCCCGAGATGCAGGACAGGAATTGTATTATCTTTGTTTGGACAAAGAACAATTTACAACAGCTCAATTTCATTGGTGTTGTCTTTGTGGACAACCAAAAAGATGCAGAGTCAGGCATGATTTCCATGCTTGTGGTATGACCTTGTGTTAACTCTCTAACTCTTTAAGTTCAGAGATGTAGATATTAGTGATTGCAGGAAAAGTAAAGGCTGGCCAATTGGTCGCCTTTGCTAGCTTCTGAGTTATAATTCATTAGCTGTTGAAAATAATGAGTTAGACAATAATTTTAAAGAGCTGCCTATCTGAACTACTGGTTATTTCTTTTAGAATTCCAGGAAAATTCCCCTGGCCAGTTTTCTCCTAGCTGAGAGAGGGTGTTCCTGTGAATTGTCAGTAGAACGTTTTCTTTCTCATTCCTTCTCTCCCTCTAGAATGAAATGCTTACAATTCCTCATTTATTGATTGATTCTTCATTAAGCTGTTACAGAAAAAACTCTGAAATAGGTTTTTAGGTTTTCATTTTCTCTTTAAGTCAAAGATTCTTTTAAATGGGATCAAACTTACTTAAGGATCTGTAAACTGTAAATGAACAACACTTTTCAAGTGTCATCTCTGTACTGGTGGATGAGCATATCGTAAGGAATCAGTTTCAAAATATTATGATACACACAGAAAATCCATCTGACATCTACTGTATATTCCAGTCCATGAAAATTATAAAAAGTGATTCATCCTTTTAATTCATTGTATAGCTAGCCAAGTCATATTTTATTTTAATTCCAGTCCTAGGAAAATGCTGTGATTATGCCATACTACTAACCTGCTGAAGTTAAATCAACTCCCAAGATTTAGATGGATGAGTGAAACACGAACACTAAAGTCAAGCAGGTACCTATGCAGAGAGTGACCTAATTATGCTAGATGCTCTTCTGTTCTTAGAGCAAACTGTTTTCAGCTTTACAGTCTAAACAGTGAAAAGGATGAGTTGCCCTTTTATCAGCCTAGTGTTTGCATTATGTGGGCAAATGTAGATCATGTGCAGTTAAGTATGTTGTTAGTGCTTTCCCAAATCCAGACTTTAATAAAAAAGCATTACATACTTCAGAACCCTAGGAAAAACTTGAGAAGTCAGTAGAAGATCTGGTGGTGTAGTGTTACAGTGTGATCTTTTAAAAAGTGTGGATAAATCTCATTGCATGGTTTGCAGTACTACCAAAACCTTGAAAAATTCCCTTAAATTATTATTCCTTTATTATCGTCATTTTCCTTTTTGTCAAAAGTTGAATCAGTTCTCAAACCTCATAATTTATTATCCAGTCCATGGAAAGTCTATCTCGTGGTCCTCTCTTTATTTTTTTATTTGGATTACAATCACTGCAAAGTATCAGAATAAAAGAAGGTTGGGTTTTTTTGGTTTTCAGTTATGTGATGTTCCTCTCCTGATGAGGAAGATAAAAAATTAATTATTGAAAGACCAATTTTTTAACTTGTTTCGCTTATACTGGAAGCTTTGCGAGTGCATGTTGTTTTTTGGTTTGCTGCTCTGTGTTGCCTTTCCTGTAGCTGAGTTGCTTTTTGGCCTCTAAAGTGCAAAGAATCCCCTTCTTGAGACTAAATTCAGCAGTACAGTATATGGCATTTTTCCTTAGAAAAGAAAGTTTTTAAAAGCTAAGCCTATATAGAGAACTTTGACTTCGTGTGACCGCAGACTTCATCACATATGCTATGATTCCAGGAAGAATGAAGTAAAAGGCAGGTCTCTAATGTGATAGTGTTTAATTATTTATAATGCTGAGTGTTTTTTAATGGGACTTATGTACCTCTGATCCAGATCATTCCCCCATCTCTTCCCTTCAAAATCCAGAAATAATGGGGCTATAGCATTGTTCAGCACTAATATTCCTTCTTCCAGCTCTTAAACCCTGATTATACTTATAGGAAGATATGATGGATATTTAGACTTTGCACCTTTTAATTTCCTCTTTTTTTTTTTGATGGACAGTTTTGTCGACCAATTGGAGATCTGTGATTCTTTCACACGGCACGGCAATGCTGACAGGGTTGAAAAATAAAATCATACTTAATCATCTTGTAATTGTGTATAACTTGAAAATCGAAGAGCACATCTGTTGTACATTTTGCTTTGGCTTCAGATGAATACACAATTACATCCAAAGTGTTGACCCTAATTTGCAATTGTACTGCTCTGCTTTTCTGAGCTTTATAGAAAAGATGTACTGCTGTTTCTCAAATTCATACATGTCCCTCATACAGATCCCTTTTTTTTTTTTTAATATACTCAAAGCCCTATAAGGAGAGGAGCAGTACCAGCCTCTTACAAATGAGGAGACTGAGACACAGAGCACAGTAGAGACCAGCAACCTTTAACAGGGTATGTACACAGCTGCAAGGAGACAAAAGTTTCCAGAGTCCCGTGGAAGTGATCTCAGTAGTGAACCAGTCTGGGAATTCTTCTTAGGAAGACCATTCCAGGTTAGCTAATTTATTCCTATGTTTGCATTGGAGTCAACTTTAAGTATTATTTACTTGTGGATTTTGCATAGCACCCTTGCTTAAAGGAAGATAAAACTTAGGACTTTATATGGTGTGTTCTGCCAGTTTTGGACAAACATGAATTCATGTAAATATCTACAGAGAAAGCATATTAAGAAAAAAAAGGCGAAGTGATGTTTAATGTGTCTTTCTATATGGAAATTAGCATGTTCCCTGTGCTGCTGCACAATATACTCATTGGCTTTGTATTTCGTGATACAGAATGTTGTTTTTTCCCAGACTCAACTTAATGATATTTGGTGAAGGCAAATACAGGAACATATTTACATTTTAGGGAACTATAAAAGTGGGTCAAACACAAATATTTCACCTGATCGTTAATGTTCCAACAGTAGGGAATGCAGAACAGTCTTGACAAGAAATCTGTGCTGCTAATGTGAAATGAGCTTTATGGATCTGTGAAAATAAATAAATAAATTTCAACAGAGCAAAACAGATTAATAATTAAAAACAAATACTGGAACATAACTCAGGAGGTGTCACCATATGCAGCTGGTGTGACTCATGCAATAAGCACCCCTTATTTAGCTTGCTCTGAGTTCTAGTTTGGAATTGTCTGCTGTTTTGAGCATACCCTCACTCCTGTATATCCCAGTATACCCTAGCCACTTCTATTTAAGACCAGCAGTAAGAAATACTCCTCATTTCTTGGAATAAAAACAGCACAAGTATGAATTTCCCTTCAAAAAAAGTCAATAATCAAATAATATAAATACAGATCTAGGAAGAGAATGAATAGAGCCCAGAGCAAGCAAGCTTATCTTTACAGCCAAACTGCAGGCAGTAAGATGCTCAACAGGCTGTTATTTTGTACTAGAACATTTGAGAAGCAGAACTGAAAGGCAGCTGACTTTCTCTCTTTCAAGACCATTATTTTGGATAAGGAAATTTGGTCCTTGTGCAAATGCTAATACCTGCATGCTTGAATTTAATACCTGATTGACAAGTGTGATGCTTTCAAAGCATTATCATTCCCTGGTGTATTTTCTACATGTTAACTTGGTACTAGCATAAAGGAAAAGGATCTGCACACAGTTCAGAACTGTTATTTTGACTAGGTGTAAGCTTATAATTTTTCAGCAGTATCTATGCAGTACTTCCAAACACATATTTAGGTGCCTTTTGGGAGATAAAAGCCCCTGGTCTAAAATTGTATTCCTGTTGAGATGTTTTGCTAAAAGGGGGATTCAGCTACTATGAAGTAAAAAGAGTAATTGAATGAAGAACAGTTTGCTAAACTGAAGAGGTTGGGTCATTGTTTTAATTATTGTAGACAAACCTAATTAACTTACTCTCACGCTCTGGACATGTATTTATGCAAATTGCAAGAAGAGGAGAAAAGAATCCTTTCTCTGCAATGAACTCATCAGTTCACGAAAGCTCTCAGTGGTGGATTAGTCTGGGAAAATTGGAAGTCAGACTTGGCTATATTCTTTAATGGAAATATAATCAGCAATACATCTTGATGAAATGTGCACTGCCATCACATAATACCCACTTGGAGGTGAGGTAAGGGCTGGAGGCAGTAGTCCAAAATCATTAACATCCCCCAGGGTGAATATAATAGGATGATAAATGCTCACTGGGAAAGGATTCATTTCAGTTTTCAAATGCTTTTGAAAGTAGAACAGAAAGTCAGTAATTTTATATCAATTTAGTCAGCCCATACTTTAATTCAGGAATGAAAGACTTTATGTCCATGCAACCTCGGTGTATTTGTAATGCCTGAGTTGGGTGGTGGCATTATTTCTGTTAGCTCTGTTTCATCAAAGGAGGGTGGTAGGATAGGAATCATCTGGTGTACATCTCAATTCATGTAGATATTTGGGTCAATAGACTAGCCCTGACAGCTTCCTTCCTTTTTATTTCTGCCAGGAGTGTTAGGGCAGGGATGGATCAGAAACAAATGTTCATCCTGGATGTTTTAAAACCCTTTAGAGAAGGAAAAAAATGTGGCTTGGCTATTTTGGTTCCAGTATGAGAAGGTAATGTTTTATCAGCTTGGTTTCTTTAATGAAAAAAAACCTAATTTGATTTTAATTGGCTCTCTAAAGTGTCATTAACCCCACAGAATTAAGTCTTCTAGGATATAGACTGTATCGGTCATAACACAGAGAGCAATATCATTGTGTCATTTGATTTTAAACCTTCATATATTTTAAATCATCCTTCCCATTTTAAGGGATGTAAAAGAAGAGAAAGCACTGTTTCTCTGCTTCTGAATGGATATAAGAAAATGTTACTGCTTTGTCTGAAGTATTGGTCTTTGAAAGAGATCTTAAAAAGAAAATTACCTTCACATGAACTATCTTGCTAATAAATCAGAGTCCAGTGTCTACACTATTCATAACTGAAAAAAATGAGGCATCTCTGCTTAGTAAAAATATGCTATATATGTGTATACAATAAGTCACTTATATAAGGAAGACAATTGCACCTTTCTTTTGTTGCCCTATTTATTGAGGAGTTTAGTTTTACTGGGCAAATGCATCATGCACTTTGCAGTACCTCAGCACATCCACACCCTTACAAGAGTAGATGCATCTAGCACGTGCTGTTAGTAAAATAACAGCAAACAACTATCTTGGAGTTCTGACCTTTGACTTAGAACAAAATAGAGAAGCTGCTCGAAGTAAGATATGTAGGGGAGATGGCACTTGTACTACTCTCTGCCTCTTTAGTTTACTGTCACAGTGACGACAATAAAAGAAGAGCAGTAATGCTGCTGGTGCATAATATTTGCATCTAAGCACTACTTAAAATAGTGTCATTTGATCAAAGGCACATTTAGGCACAACAGTTCCTGCAAGCTCAAATTCTCTCCTAATGGTCTTCTCATGCATCTGGAAAATATTCAACTGTTTATCAGACATTTAGGAATGCTTCAGCATCCGGCTAGGTATGATATGAACTAGAACTCTAAGAGAAGCAGTAATGAAATGGTTTTGTATTCAGAGTGGGCATTAAGTGTTGACTCCTAGTGTCCATCATTACAGTACTGGAGAGAAATTCTAATAACAAGATAGGATGAAAGCAAACAAGTGTGTTGAATATAGCAGCTCCCTGTGTAGATACTTAAGAATGTTTGCATACGGATATTTGGTGGATAAATGAGAATCCTGCTTAATGTTGCATGTCTGAATTGCTCATGTTGTCAAATGTTTTACAGACTGCTAGGGAGTGGACAATCCTGCACGATCTGGAAAAGATCAATGAACTGCAGTCAATGTGCCAAGCAGGCATGGAAAGATGAGTGTCAGATGCATGGAATAAAAAGCATGTGGTGCATTTTATTTGTAGGAAAGGCAAACCTTGTTGGTAGGAAAAGCCACATAGTCAAACCTTACCAGGTAGGGTGCTGTACTGTACCCTAGACAGCTTCGGTTCACCTCAAATGTACAAAGAACTGTGTTAGTTCTGGGTTCTGAGAGCTGAGCCCAAAGAGCACAAGGACAAATAATCAAAGCAGCGAATCCAGGGTTGTTGTGTGTTTCCTATGTTTGCTTTACAATTGCACCTCTTTGCCCTGATGTTGTTGGCTGGGTGTTTTTGCTTTTGTAACCTTTGTGCTCACCTTTTGAGCTTTCAGAGATTTGAGGGAAACTGATTGCAGAGTAAGGTGCGTATTATCCCTTCATGAGGAAGGAATTTTCTCTGTTAGATATGTCTCTTCTAAAGGCTTTTCAGGGGAAACAGGCTGATTCAGGTATGAGTACATAGGAGATTTGGGATACTAGCTGGCATCCACTTTGAAGGATTTACTTAGGCCTTGGAACCTGCTACAAGTATACAACATCTTTTAGTGTTGTTACACCAGTTTCCAGACAACTGGACTAAACACTTGTCTGTGATATGTCAGAGGTATCTGACAGACTGCCACTGCTAAATTACTCAAGGTAAGTACTTACAATGGTCATTCTTTCTGTTCAGTGATACTGTGAACATGTTACCCCCGGCTGAGAAAAATGTGGGAAAAGCAGACTCAATTGCCTACAGGTAACCTGCCTTTCATTAAAGAAGCTGTGGAAGAAATTGGCTCTCCCTTCAGGAATTCTCTTACCATGTCCTATTAAGCTTATTAACATGATCTTAGAGACAATCTTTTGGGAGGTACTAACTGTCTGTAGATGCAACAGAATATAAATCACCCCTTTTATAGAAGGGTTGTAAGTGTAGTATTAAGCTCACTTTTGTGCCTGAAAAGGACCAAACTAGCCTTCCCCTGATTACCCTTTCCCAGTTTGCGATATCCAGGATTATAATTCAGATTTTAGGGGATGTTGGTGGGTATGGTGATACCATTTTATTAATCACCTCGACCAGGAGCATAAAATTGTGTGGGGTATACTCATTTGACAAGAGACTATAATAAGAATTGTGGGATAACCAGCAAGTACAGGAGTGCCTGATGTGATTAACTGCTTTTGCAAGGGATTTAGAGCATAGAAGTTTGAGAAAGGCATTTTTGCTGCCATACTCTAGTTATAAAAACTCTTTCAAATTCTCCTGTATTAAAAGAAATAAATTCTGCTGATGAATTAGCTTAATATATCCTTAACTTTAAGAGTGTTTGACAGTTCTATGCTGATTTTATCATAATGACATTTTGCAGCTGTATCTTTGTGAAGCTGGAAGTGAGAGCTCAGAGAGCTGTGCTGAGAGTCAGGCTAGAGAAAATTAAGCGAATGGGATCTGAATGTAAAACTTCATTGGCAGGTTTCAGGCCTGGAAATACTTTTTAATCTAGAACTTAATATGAGAGGAAGAGAAAAAATTTTCTTCCAACCAGAGCCACTCTGGTCTGCACCTCTCCAGCTTGATAGACTAGAGAAGAAAGCAGGATTACAGACATTTTAGATAGCATCTTAGACTTTGCAATGGCAATTAATTTTTTGGCTGTTCTGGTTTTAATGGCGACTTTTTAAAACTGAAGATAAGATATTAACCCAGCAAAGCAGTCCACTCCATGGAAGGACATTGAGGGAACTGTTGATGTTGTGGATTGCTAAAACCTACATCACAAGTGTTTTTGAAACCTTAAGGTTTGAACTAGGTAAGATATCAAGGACTGTTGTCTGCTTTTCTACAGAGTTTAGGCTGAATTTGAATTCTCCAAAGTTCAAGACTCCAGGAACTGGAATTAGAGCCTCTTAATTTCTTCTTCTTTTGTGTTTCTCAGTTTATGAGTTTTAAAAGGTAGAGGGATTTAAGGATATTTATTTTTGTTTGTTTGTTTTCTGGGGTTTTCTTATTGTTGCTGTTGAGCCTGCAAGTAAACATTTAAAGACCTGTGTCTACAGATACAGTGCTGAATTATCACTCAGGGTAAGGAAGACCTCAGCTGAATTCCATATGCATATTGCTTATCAATTTTTGAATATTGAGGATTAATTACTTACCACTTGCCTTTGTGTTTTAGCCAAGCTCTATATTTTATATAATAGACTGATGTATCATTCTTAAAACAAGAAGCTAAGGAAAAGAGGAAAACATCTCTCAGATTAAGGGGGAAAAAGAGGTATGTGCCACCCCCAATTCACACTTCAAACTTCTGAAGCAGTCTTGTAAACATGGGCAGGAGTCTAAACCACAAAAACACAAGGAATAAAAAATTTTATCTTGATGACTCCACCAAGGATTGTTCAAGCTATGGATCAGGGCAAAGACCATTGATTCAAATGCAGGATGCCATTTCTCTCTCCCTTTTGTTGCATGTTTCTCCCCTGAGGTTGCTCTGGCTTCTGTAAGTGACCTGCATTTTAGTAAAACTGAGGATAAAAACAAAAATAAAAGTGGAAGAGAGATGGTGAATGTTTTATGTTAAGTACCAAATTTTGGAGGGAGAACATAGCTGAGAACAAAAGTGTGAGGAGCTGGAGGCTGTGTAGTACCTTCAGCAAATTAAGGATGAAAATGCTTTTAACTCTCAGGATAGGGCTGTAAGTCACCTAAACCCTCATGTTTCTGATCTAATAGGCTTTGGCTCTAAGCCAGATGTTCCACACAGAAGGTGGTCTTTCTGCAAGGCCCAAATTTGTCCTTTAGCAACTGGATGCAACCTGCCAGGCACTGGTGACATGGTGTGAGTGAGAGGCCGGTGTGATGATGCAGAACAAATGAGTTCGTCAGACTGTTGGGTTTGTTTTTTCTAAAGGACATCACTTTAATATGTGCTCAGTTTCCCATTATGTGGCTTAAAAAATTGAAGCCATGTAATCAAAATATTATCTTAATTACACTAATTACAGATCCTTATACTGAGAGAAATCTCAGGATATTTCTAATGTGAGCAGCTAATTAAGGTCTAGTAGAATAATAACATCTTAATTGCTTATGCTTGTGTGGAGGTATCAATTTAGAAACAAACTTGTATATGACCTGTTATAATATGGTAAAAATAGTCATGTTTGTAAGTGCACTTAAGATAGAAGTGCGTGTTTTGATTTGTTTTTTTTATTGTCTACCAGGAAAAGAAATTTTTAAAACTTATGATCCTTTACTGAGAACTACATTTGATATATCGTCCTTCCAGATTAATCTGGTTACTCGTTTTGTAAAATAGGATAAATAAATTTAGCTATGTAATATTACAGGTGAATTCTATTTATTTGTCACTTGAAAGGTACTTTGCACTTTAAAGTTTTGGCTAAAGAACCAATTCTGAAACCTTGAGGAGGCAGTCAGTGAAGACAGACCTCTGATGACTTGTGGTCACTTTTTGCCCTTGGGAATTGACTTACACACATCAGGTCTTTTGAGTGTAAAGCTTGTTAATAAAATGTTTTCTTTATGCCAGGTATACACAAAAATGTAGAGGTTCAATATACACCTTACTGGAAAGGACACACCAAAAGGAATATGCAATGAGATAGGACTTGGTTTTCCCTCGGGCCTTTGCCTTCGGCTTCATATGTTGATCTGGGACAAGTTTCCTAAATTGTAGGAGAAGCTGCTGGATCATCTGCTGGGATCACTTTAGGCATCAAGCCCAAAGATCCTGTTCTGGCTCTAATAAAGGTAGAATTAATTGCAGGCCACATCAAAATTTCACTTAGGTTTAAAGGAGTAAAAGCTTTAATTTTGTTTTAATTTAATTCTTGTTTAGTTTTGAGCTGCTTCCAAATGTTCCAGCCTTGGCTAGGTTCTCTGGGCACCATCTCGGGATCTTCAAGGGCAGTGCCTGGCTGAATCCCCATGGCAGCCCTGCTCCTCCTGCTCTGCAACCTTGCAGCAGGGGTTTCAAAGTGTGTATTGAATACATCTGTCTGCTTATATCTTAGAGAGAGCTTGGTGGAGCCAGAGGGGAGGAGGGGGGAGTCCACTGCTGACCAAACTTGGAGAGAACCTCTGCTAAAAGGGGTTGCATTGTTTTGGAACAAAAGTTTACCCTGTGCCCTCAGCTGCTCAGTAATCCTTGACCTTAAGAAGAAAAAAAAAATAAATTAAAAAGCTTAAAAGCTATGCTGTGATTTAGTCTGTTTTCTGGGAAGCTTAATAAGATAAATAAGATACAGCCAAAGGTCTCTCCTGTCACAGACTGAGAATATTGCCTGTCCAGCTCTACTTTTGTCTTTTCTCTGGGTGAGATTCTATCAATTTCCATGATGAAGTTGTTTAACAAAACAATTTTGATCACTGGAAATTGATGCTTACCACTACGCTGTCTCATCTGTGCAGTTCTCACAGATTAGTGCAAACCTTGTGAATACATACAGTAGCATTCGGGTACTGTATATGTAGGTGAAAATCACCTGCTGAAATCATAACATCAAATCAGCTACTAAATCATAAAATCATATAATGGTTTGAGTTGAAAGGAATCTTTAAAGGCCATCTAGTCCAAACCCCCTGCAATGAGCAGGGATGCCTTCCACTAGACCAGGTTGCTCAGAGTCCTCTCCAACCTAACTTTGAATGTTACCTGGGATGGGACATCCACAAATTCTCTGGGCAACCTGTTCCAGTGTTTTACCACTCTCATTGTGAAGAATCATTTCCTTATAACTGATCTAAATCAATCTTCCTTCAGTTTTAAAACCACTACCCTTTGTTCTATCACAATAGACCCTGCTAAAAAGTTCGCCTCCTTCTTTCTTATAGGACCCCTGCAAGAAGTGGAAAGCCACCATAAGGTCTCCTTGGAGCCTTCTCTTCTCCAGGCTTAACAACCCCAACTTTCTCAGCCTTTTGTCATAGGAGAGGTACTCCATCCCTATGAGGTATTATTCTCCAGAATTGTTGAGCATCGGTAAGAGTGACTGGGTTTCTTTTTCAAGGGATGTAGCCCTGAAAATTATAGATAAATATGATAGATAAATACTGGCACCTCTTTTGTGGGGGGATGAAGCCAGGAACTAAGAGATTTTTAGTGAATTTTTAAATTATATTTCAAGGACGTCCATGTTCTATTTGTTTCATAAACAAGTTATCCCCATCTGTTATTGTGAGACTACTCTCCACTCATAATTTCTGAACTAATTTTAGTAGACATCACATGTTTTGGAACAAACATTCACTATCAAGCCCAGCTGGGCATACAAACTTGCAGGTCAGCAACAGTAGACGATGAAGTAATTCAATATCTGTTTGATTACTCAGGGCAATCAATTGTGTTGGGAAAGGGGAGGATCATCATCATCAAAGAGCTCTGCACTTCCCAAAACTTCAGTCCCAGTTAGGTCAGTTAGCACAGAAGTACTCTTTTCAACACTACATCTTCCAAGAGTACCATTATCTTCTTTCCCTGCATCTTGAGTGGATTCTGTTGTATTTCTGGCCTTGCAGTTGAACCAAACTGCCATCATTGATTGCAACATTCCTTTTGAAAGACTTGAGAGCCTCTTTTCAGGTTCAGTTTCATATCCCTAAGACAAATTCTTATTGAGTATCATATCTTCCACACTGAGAACAATTCAAAGCTCAGTCCTTAACTTCAGCTTAATCCTTAGCATCATCTTCCTTCCTCATAATTGTCTCCATGTGTGATGTCTCACTTTCTTCCTACAACACCTTTTATTACTCTCCAAGATCAGAAGTGTCTTAAGGGAAAACTGTAGTCATTTTTCTTTGATTTCTTAGACTAACTAGCAATAAAAGCAAAAGCTGTGAGCTGGATATTTTCAGTCTTGATTAGACTTCAAACATGAGATTTTTTTAGAATAGTAGCTGGAGGAAACAATAGAAGCTGCAGAGGTAAAGGAACAAATTGTTCTCATAACATACTTAAAAGTAAGGTGAGAGTGCCTATGAATGTAAATGCAAACAAAGCCCTGCAGCCTTCTTTTACAATGTCTACATCAAGTCTTCTTTCTGAGATTGCATCTTTCAACTATTCTCAGTCTCTCTACTTATACACAAATCAATCAAAACTGTTCTTGTCAAGTGTGGAGTTTACCTCTCTACATAACAGTGTTTTTATTTTAGGACTTCATTGGTTTTAGTATTCACAGGAACAGTTCCAACGTCTTCCTAGATGAGAAAGTGTAAAATTATCAGTAAAATTATCAGTGGATAGAACTTCAGCTGTAAAGGACCTCAAATTGACCTGGATGCTGGTTTAAAATTCAATCTTTCATTGCATGGTTCAGGTTGTCTTGGTAGCATGATGGTTCCATTGAAGTTTTATCCTTGGTTGTCACTGATACATGCAGTTGTCACTCAGTTACTCAGCTTTTTGTCATAGAAATGCAGTAGAATATTTTGGAAGCACTTTGATGCTAATGTCCTCATTTTATTGAAGTGGCATTTTTTCCATGGCTGAAATGAATGTGAAGAACGCGAAGAGTAGAGTCATGAACTGAGAGTGTTCATGTCACCCTATAGCTTCATTTGCCTTATACAGTCTCCTGTTATGATTTGATGCGTCTTTGTGATACAGATGATATGCCTGTGTCTTGGTCTGACAACAAGAGTTCTTAAGAAACAGGTCATCAGGAAGCAATTTGCCATAATCATTCTTGCAGCCGCAGCCTTATTACTGTTCACATCTGAAGGACTGCAGAAGAGAGCTGTGATCTGAGACAGCTTCTTTGCAGGCTGCATCCAGGACATGACCCATGAGCATGCATTTTGTAGAACAAATGGGAAATTTTTTTCTGAGCTGCGTAGGATATTGTAGTGGCCTGCTGGGCCTCCATCTGTGATCCATGGGCTACATTCTGTGGAGTGCTGCTGATAAAGCAACACAGACAGTGACACTTTCAGTTAGCATTGCTGGTAATCTGAAACCTGGGTTCAAACTGCAGTAAATAAAAGATTAAATACTGAGCCCTTAATAGAGATAGTTAGGATACAACTGTTTTTATTCCACTTAGAATGTGCCTTTCTCAATAGCATTTCAGTGAGAGGCTCAGCACTACTGGCAATATGCTGCGATACCGTGTCTTTCTGGTAAGCTTTTTTCTTAATACTCCAAATTTGTAATTATGACAACTGAAATTATTAATCCAATTTAATTTGATCTCTTTTAAGACACTGGAGATTTTATTATTTGCATGCCCTCGCACTTGTCTAATTTAAAAGTTACAGATAACTGAGTATTTCTGTGTTTATGGTCTCTAATAGCTGTGTGATGTCAGTTCTCACATTCTGTAAAATTTTAATAAAGGAATTTAGGATGAAGTTTGTTATTAAGTGTGAGATGGATCCTGCTATTAATATCAGTATTATGTTACTTTTGCCAAGAGCATCAAAGTCAACAAACCTGAAAAGAACACAGGGGATGACTAAGAGTTATCATGGAGCTGTCGAAAACAAATTATGTCAAACCAATTTAATTTCCTTCTCAAATCCTCCCAGGGTAATAGGTCTCGTGGTTAGAAAAGAGATGGTAGATGTCATGTACCCTGACTTTGTTAAGGCTTTGTTCACTGTCCTATATTACAATCTCATAAGCAGACTTAGGAAACATAATGTGGAAGAAATTAATAAGGAGGGTACAAGGCTGTTTTGAAAATTGTATTTAGAGCACTGTCAGTGATCAACTGTCAAAATGAAAGAAAGAACTGACTGGGATTCTGCAAGGACCTGCCTAGGCTCTAATACAGCTCAACATATTTATTAATGACCTGGATGGTGGAATAGCATGTGTGTCATTAGATTTGAACCTAGGATAGACTGAAAGAATGACAGAAGACAAGGTTAAAATTGAAATGATCTGTGCAAAATGGAGAAACTGGCTATAACAAATAAGATACCTTCCAAGAGGGAGGAATGTCTTTGTAGAAAAAGGAATGATCAACTGCACAGCATGATCGTGGGGAGGTTCACAAGCTGAGAGGTAATTAAGAGTTATGTTGATGTAGGGCAGGCAAACATCCCTGGTGGTGTTTACTGAGAGTTGCTTGTTCTCTGTTCAGCACTAGTAGGATCCTGAAGTGCAGCAAGATTTCAGTTTAACAGGAGGAAAAACACTTTTGCCATGTAGATGTTGCACACTAAAATAGGTTTCCTGCACGAGTTATGGCAGCCAGTAAGAGATTTGATAAGTAGGAAGCAGAAGGAGCAGGAGTGTTGGTAGAGCTGTCAATAGGGTTGGAGGATGGAGTTAATGAGGATACTGTGAGAAGTGACTTGTATATAGCTGTTTTCTGTCCTGGTCTCCTTCACATTTCTTGTGTCTCCAAGGAAAGCCCAGAAAAATCAATTAGCTGGATCGGGGCAAGGCTCATCCCACTGTCCATTAATCATAAGCTAGAAGAAACTTATGCCACAATTGCCCCAAATATATGTTCTACCTCAGCCTACTGGTCATGGTGCTTCCCAAGGCTGGAGTAAAAAAGATCATCCAAAGCTGTGTAGGAAATGCCATAAGGAGACAGTTCATACATTTCATGGTGACCGTAGGACAGAAAAAGTGACTGAATACATCCCCTAGAATGAATCCAGTAATATTTCAAAGGCTTGTTGTTAATGCAGTGAAAACATAACTGGAGATTCAAGCATTAAAAAGTTGAATTCATGGAAAATTAGGTATGAATTTTGTAGTCAAGTAGGTATCTTATGAAATAGGGATTTTATCTCCTTAATTATAAATAAAAAATTTATAGTACTGGAACATCTAGTACCTTTAAACCACATACAAGGCCAATATATTACCATTTGAGTTTTCTTTGCTTATTGAAAGTCCACTCTATATTACAGTAACTTTTTATTGCATTATTAGAACAAAGCAAAGCACATGTATTTTCCATAAAAATGTAATTGTGATTAGCCTTAGGAAAAAAACCCTAACAAAACACACATAAAATTAAGTTTATGTTCTCTGATTTCAACTGTTGGCTTTGAAGTTGCCTTTGGTTGTAGAGCTACATGTGCTAGTGTTCTGGTGATGGTGGGAGACAGTATACCCCACCATCACTTTACTGCAAATGATAAGAAAAAAGAAACATCCCCTTTTTTCTGAAGTTCAGAATGTCTCCTAGTCTTAAGAGCAAATTACCACATTGGTTTGGCTGTTTTCACCCTTGAGTTGGTGTCTGGATCGGGTTTTAGCTCTCCTAGAACACAAATAAGTCTCGATGAGAGATTTATTTCAGGAATGGCAGAATCAAGGGTGTTTTAATGAAATGATAACTAAAAAAAGAAGAAAGGAAATCAAGCAATGCACTTGACAAGATGAAGATGTAGTATAGCAGAATCATATGATGTTCCCTGAAGGTGAGAGTAATGAGTAGAGTATCTTTAGTCCCCTAGTTGAGTGTTTTAATAGTTATGGAAAAGGAGAAAAGAATGGCAACATGATTTTTTTCTTTTGGTTTGGCAATGGGTAGATTAGGATTTTAGGATTACTGTATTAATTTAAGATAGAAATAAAAGAATTTTTTTGTAAACTCTTGAGGGAGTTCTGACATAAGAGTCTCAAGAAAAGAGTGAAGAAAGCTAACTTGGAGAAGCTTCGTGGATGTATTTATTTATCATGGAAGTTAAGTATATTAATTGATCAAGATCCACAATTATTTTGAACAGTATTAAAAGTTGTTTAATATACCATATTAAGGCCTATCAAAACATGAAGCTCTTTTTAAAAAGTACAAGTAATTGCCTCATTTTCTAATACGTTGCAGGCATAGGTTTCAGAACAGCACACTGTGACTGACACAATAGCTAACAAACTGCAAATACTACAGGAAAACAGAGCATTTTTCACCACTTAAAGTCTTTTATCTCTTCCTGCTGGCTCTGTGAATAAGCAGCATGCCATGAACTTTCTGGACAGGGATAGGTGAAGACCTGTTGTAGATGAAGAACATACTGCCAGGTAGGCATTGGCAGCTTCCTGAATGCTTTAAGGAATTCAACCTCCTGTGTTGATGTTCAGCACAGGTCCTTTGGCTCCTCTCTGAGAGAGGGAGTCAGGGACATTGACAAGCTTTGCCAGAGCACTGGGAATATCATTAATGTGAGGGCATTGAGAAGGAGCTGGAGATAGTGGTCCCAGGTAAATCTGCACCACTAATATAACCCTGTTGAGTTGTGGGGTTAAAAAAATTAGCAGAAAAGAGAATTTCCTGCAGTTCCTGATGCTGAAACTGTTTTAAATATATACAAAAGGCATAACTCCTTAAAGAATTGAGATTGTTTTCTCCAAAGAGTATGTCTTTACTTTTAATTCCATCTCTTTATTAAGTATATTTTTATAATAAATTCTGAATACCTTACGAAAAAAAAAGTTTTATCTTCAATACCACCTGATGGGCCTGATGATCTCTGTCTGGCATATAATGCAGTTAATTTTATATGTGACTAATGAGCAAGAATCCTTCTCCTGAGTAACTGTGACCCATATATGGGGAAAACTCTCATATCTTAATTGCTTGACCCTGAAATTAGCACAAGCAGATGGGCCTGAACAGATAGTGAGTCTGACATGAGGTAAAATAATTTATTTCTCTTTCCAGCCAATTTCAGTCTCCTTTAATATCTTGTGGTTGGCTGATGTGAGGGATAGCAGGTTAGTTGTTTAACACCTGTAACTTGGTATGCTCAGCTGCAAGGTAAATTGCTATCTAGTATTGAGAACAATATTAAGAAAAAGATGTTGCTTAATTACAAACTGAAGTAGGAACTTTATTATTGATTTTCTGAATAGTTGTGGATTAATTGTTAAATGTCTATATCCCTGAGAACTTCGGGGAGAAGATAGTATTTACTTTTAGTTTTGGAGTTTAAGTAAATTTTAAGTTGTCCCTGTTTCAAAAATAGCTTCTGTGTAAGTTGCATTACCTTCAGATAACCTAGACAATATCAGTAAATTTCAGCATTGTGTGTAAAGTAATTCAGCACCATATGTCATTTGCATGACATGGTGTCATGTCATATTAAGAATAGGACATGAAGAATAGTTTATGTCATATTAAGAATAGGAATTTGACTGAGGTTTTGGGGGGGGGGGGGATTTCTGTTACAGTTGTGGCTTTGTATTGTTAGTTGATGCTGAAAGGCTGTTTGACTGCTTCATACTTGCACCTTTTTCTGACAGTTCCTCCAGGAGGTGTGTCACAGGATGAAAAGCAGCCTGTTGTTGGCAAAGATAGTTTGACCTCATTACTGGGGCAGACAGGTGTATTCTTTAATCACAGCCTTAAAGCCTCAAAAGCCCCTGGACTTTTTCCAAGATCAGCTGGGATTAGCCTAACCCTTTGATGTTGCTTCAGACATCCCAGGGAGACACCAGTTGAGAAGGGTGAGTAAATGCTGACTGGCTACAGTCCTTGGTTACTTGGGCAAGACATCTGTGAGAATGATTTGTGTGGGAGAAATTGGACCAAAAAAGAAAACTGTTTCATGCTAATTGCAATTTCCAGTGGTAAACCTGGAGGTGAGCTGCTCCTGACAGGCTCTTAAACTAATTAACCCAACAGTCCAGTACCCCATGCTGTGTAATGTTACACAACTATGCATAAACAACTCTGTGAAGATTTATTCTGACCTCAAACTTCGAATAGGCTCGGCTGAAGTTAAACAGGCTGTTTGAAGTGTCACGGTGATCTGCAGTCCTCCTGTCTGATGCACTACATGCTTGACTCTAATTAACAGTAATCAAATAAGGAAAACCCTAATCAGTATTCAGCAGCTATTACCCTTAGCTTAGCAGAGAGAAAACATGATTTCGGAAGAGAAATAAACATGTGGTATTGTGTGGAACTACAATAAAGTCCTTTAAGTGGCTTTGTGAAAAGATTTTATTCTTGTAATATGCCATTAAAGAGTGATCTATGGCCTTAGGGGATAGAAAGAGGGGGCTGGGGAGGAAAGAAATCCCAAATTATCCAGATTTGGTGTTTTCTTCCATTGAGCCCTCTTTTTGGAGTGTAAGCAGCATTTTTTGTCTCTCTTGACTTCGGACATAGTGTCAGTTGTCCTGCACCCTTAGCAAATACAGGCAAAATGTTTTTATAGAGAAGTATCCTCCTCTTCCTTAAAATGCTACTATCCATGGTTCGTTCTAGTCTATAAGTACTCATGATTTTGTGAATGGGGAGTTAGGAGTAGGGCTCTCATAGATATCCGTACCCACCACATCATGATTTGACTATATGCTCTGCTTCTCACAGGATCCTAAGGAGGCTTTTAAAACTTTTGAGGAGGGTAGAAAAGTGGTGTATGAGATAGTGTTCATCACTGGATATGAATTTTGAGCAATGAGTCTCTGTACCTTTAGGCTACACTGTCTCTTTATCAGTGATGAGTGTTGAGAAAAGAGAAAGACACTCAGGAGAGGTCTATAGTCACCCCAGTTACCTGAAAGCTTCCTATGGTCTAGAAGATAAAGATGCTTTTAGGAAATAATTTTCTTCTTTGTATGACTACAACTGATGAGTTTCCTGACCTACTTGTGCATGCAAAAAACATGGACTTTGACTGTCAGTGAGTGTTCATTCCTTGCCCACAGTTCTGTACTCTTTTCACTATATCTGAACAGTTGTTTTGCACAAAGTCCTTCAGCCCAGTCTCAAAAAGACATTGCATTTGCTTAGCTTCAAGTTCTCTTTCCCCTTTTCCTGTGTTCCCAAGGACACAAATGGATGCTCTGTGACTGAAGGCCTTTATTTCCTCTAAAGTACCATGGGTTTGTGTATAACTGTAAGCAATTTCTCTCCTGACTGTGCAATTTCCCTTGGTGATGTTTAAAGGAACATTTTTAAATTCTATTTTTAAACTGTTAGAAATAGCTCTCCAGAGCTTCCACTGCTGAATACTAATAACTTTTTATATTAGCATAAAAGGATAGCTTTATCAAAGATCACCGTTTTAGGGGAAAATGGTAGTATTTGCATCTCAAGAGGCAAGGGGAAGCTGTTCATAGGTTTATGGAGGGTTTTGTCCTTTTCTTCAGCTTCCATAGTTCTGCTAATGCTAAATTAAATTAAATGTGCCAGAGGAGCTGTGGCGAGTGCTTGCTAATATGCATGCCAGCCTTATCAGAGGGTGTTACAGAATGCTGATTTTTCCCAGATGCATGTAATTTTAACACCTGCTCATACTGAAACTTAGATTACTTTCTCCTAGGACTATTTATAACTAAAGCTGTTGTTGGTGACTTTTGTATTTTTACATCAGCCCATATGGCTGCAAGGAAATGCAGAGAGATGTACATAATGGAACAAAGGGCAAATAATTGTCTGGAAAACCCAGACTGCTGTTCAATATGTCTGGAAATAGTGTAGCAGCAGGCAAAGTTCAATTAAATCATCTTGGTTTTGTGTAGGAAAAGGATTTGCAACCACAGACTTGCCCCTCAAAATCAACTTTCTTGTTTACCACAAGCATATAACTCATTGAATAAAACCTAAGGTGATCCTGGTAGACCACCAGGTATCCTTCATCAATAACAGCTAAGTAGCCCTGTCATACAGGAGCACTGAAAGCTGTACCTACCGTGACCTTTTTCCCCATACCACGTTGCGTGAGTCCTGTGAACCTCCAGCTAAACCCAAGTTGAACTAAGTAGGGAGAAAATGCATCTTCTGTCATTGAATCCAGCCATCATTTTCAGGAAAAGCTAATGTGTCACATCACACTGCAAAATGTCTATGCTTTTCCATGATTGTTTGAAGGTTTCCTTCAGAAATGTCTTTTGTACAGTGAGCTGCAGAAATTAGAGGAATTACTTGAAGCTGTCAATATGCTTGGAATTTCTGAAGAAATACTTATTTCACTGGTATTTTACAGGCTGGATGTTATCAAAGACTGGCTATTTCCAGGAATCTATAGAGCTAAACACCTTCATTTTTGTTCCTCCTTCATCATACCACTCAATATTTTAAGGTTCCAAAGATAAGTGAAAATTAGACCGCAGATACAGCAGTATTTTTGCCTTTTTAAAATTTCTCCTCCTCCTGCAACCCAGGTGCCTAATGTCAGGGCATTCCTGTTCCCAGTCCGCAAGATTTCACTATGATGTAAAATGTAATCTGATCTGTGATGTGGTCCCAAGGAGAAGTTAAGAGGCTCTGTGACTGCCATCTGCCCATCACTGGTGGAGTTTTGCTGCCTAGTAGCAGAACAGATTGTGAGCATCCCCTCGTCTGCTGAGTTCGTATCCTGGTTGAAATAGATGGTGTTGGAAGTTAACGGCTCCCAGCCGTGAGATACGTTGGCTAAACAGTGGATGCACCGCAGGGACTGCTGCATTATCTGCTAGTGCTGTGTCGGGGTGGGGATGGGGTAAGCAGCTGGATACAGCAACTTCTGGTACCGCTACTGACAAGCTGTCACAAATCGTGAGCTACCACACTGTGCTTCTGATCTGTGAATCCTTTGACTTGAACAGAAATTGTTCAGTTTCCAGTACATCTCAACACAAATTTTTATGAAGCAGCATGAGGTTCTAGGCCGGACAGAACTCAAGAGTGAGAAATACTGCATTATGGGTTTTTTTCGTCTGGTTTTATCTTTTTTTCCCCTTTATGCTGGAGTAACACATTTCCTCACACATGAACTATACAATTGATGTTTGTGCAGACCTTTCAAAGTTGAAATGTTGAAATTGGTATGCAAATATCATATACTACTGTTGTATCAATTGATGACTAAAATTTATAATTTTACTCAAATTGTAGTTTTAATTTTTATGAGTGGGGTTTAAAGTGCCTTGTTTGGGAAAGCACTTAAACATGACATCAGCCAGATGCTATGTTGCAATATTACCCCTGTGATAATATTTTAATGAATTAAAGTAAAGTAGATCCAAGACTTGTCTTCTCCTAACACCTTATCTTCTCTTTATTTTTCTTTAAGTATTCGATTCCATGTTTTCTCATATTCATAGGTTAATATGAGAAAAGGTCTATCATCAACACCTTTTAATATTAAAAATTATCAAGTTTAAGCATATTCCTTAAAAGTGCCCATTCTATTCTTTCTGTTTTCCTTTTTTATTTTCTTTGTACCCTAGTTGTTTTCGTACGCTATGAAACATTTAATTGGTCTTTGAGAACTGGGAAAACATGAAAATGTTTCTTTCTCTTTTGCTGGAGAAAGAATGCATGTTTTAATTTTCCCTCTTATTTTTACCCGTCGCTGTTGCTTTTGGTCACAAATAATTGCTCATTGTTCTTCATTGCTGTATGGTATGGTCAGTGATAAACCTGAATTGCTTCACATGACTGCATGAATCATTCAAGTTTTAATAAATTCAGTGGCTGCAATTATAATTTATGAGTTCTAACAGATTTGAACTACACTAATACTCTGTCCTATGCTGAATCTTGACCATGCTAGCCTTATTCCCTACTGCAGAAATTTTAGGATCATAGTCTCCCTAGTTTTTATCCTCTGGTAATGTAGAGAAAGAGGCATCTTCAGAGGGTAAATCAACAGCTCTGAAGTTTAGAACAGTCTCCTGGCAATGTCTCTTTTAGTTGTATTACAAACCTGAAATATCTGGTTCTGAGTACCTCAGGTGCTTAAAACTGGGCCAGTCCAGGCACCTGTGCCACCACTTCTCTCAGTTTTTGTGGGAGAGCCTCTTTTGGTACCTCATGCTTCTGGGTTTGCTGCAGTCGATTCTTAGAGGGTGTTTTATGGGCTCTGAATCACTGAGTTTTCATTAATGTAGGTTGATCAGACACTTTATCCTAGGTAGCTGCAGTATTTTGGAGCACACTTCCACGCTTTAAGTCTGATAAAGGTCAGATGAAAATAAATCTGCTGCACAGCTTGCTTCTTCTCCAAATTATTCCACAGTGGCGTTATGTTTCTGGGAGAGGGATGGTGAAGCGTCCCTGGCCAATTGCTACAGCACACAGTATTTTCCAGTGTGATAGGGTTATTGTGCATGCAGTAAGTCTAAATTTGTACCATTTTTCTTCTTCCATATTATTTTTAATTCTGGAGAGACTACCTCTGAGAATAAGGGTGTTGTTTCAGTCTCTGTTTTCTGCTAAGGCTTGCACAAGGGTAGCAATACTATCTTTGATGGAATGTCTCCTGTTCCACAGAGGATGAGTAAACTTTCTCAGATGTTTCATATGGGCCATTGACATGTTCTAAAATGAAACTGAAACACTGAATTAAAAAGATTCCACTTAAATAGGTATGAAATAGTTTTTTTGCATTGGTCTTAAACACGTTCCAGGCTTCCAGTTTGGAAGTTAGATTTGATTAAATAATGAGATTTCTCTTAATAACACTTTTGTTTGACCTGATGTAAACGTGTTGTAGCTGGATAAGTTCTATACTTGTTGGTAAGGCTGTGTTTTGATTAAAAAACTCTAGAAGTTTAGATTCCTAGTTTATTTTACTGATTTTATATCACACTGCAGATCCTTTATCCACAGTAACATCTGATCTCTTAAGAATTTGACAGGGAATTTTTTAGTAGAGGATAAATTCCTACCTTCAGCATCATAAAGGAGATTAATTTTTGTTAGCATCACTCTTTAGCACTGCTGAAAGATGTCAAAATGTCTGCACTTCAGAATGAAAGTGTCTATTTTATCAGCTTATCAGATAGTTTACATGCAGTAGTGCTTTCAGATTTTTGAAATGTCACTGTATTTTTATTGTGAATTATCATGGACATTGACAGATTTGATCTCCAGGGTTAGAAACTGAGGTATTAGATGGGAGAATGAGTATCTTAAAGAGGTGATGTAATCTTAAAATGTGAATAATTCTGGGGTAAATTGAGAAGACTCCAAGTAATTCAGTTTGAACTGAGACTCTTGTGAACTGTGATTATTTTAACACTGAGCTCAATATTTTGTTCACTTAGTTGAAGCCATATGTGTATGACAGTCTGTCTGTATATATATTACTCTTGGCTGTTGCAGAACAAAGGGCATCAACCATGTTGACACATGGATACACTTGGGTCATCTAAAAACAAAATGATTTGGTAGTTGTGTATATTGTCTCTGATTTCCAACCACAGAATATGGTACCCAAAATGTCATATGAGTGTCCTCAGGTGTCATGTTTCCAGAACCACAACAGGGCTGAGCACTGGGATGGGGAGGTGTACCAGCCATTCTGTGATCTGCTTCCCTTGTCCTAGTTTGCTAACTTGTCTGCTGACTATTGAAATTAAAGCTTTTACCAGAGATCCATTTATTTTTTGTAGACAATATCTGTTGTTAAACAGTCCTTTTCTGTACTGTTCATGTCTCTTTTCAATAAATTCCTTAAAAAAATAAAATACACTATATGTTTCAGTTCTATGTGGAATATCATTATAACAGGATAGTAGACTTACCTGCTCTGTTTCTGACGTAAATTTTTTCTTTAAAAGGAATGTTTGGATAGTATCCAAGGTCTTGTTCAGTAACCTGGATGGTATGAGATTCAGGCAGTACTGGTTTGATCAAATTAACACTCTTCTGATTAATTTAGAACACCTAATTGTTTTCTGGGCTTGTGGCACATTGTGACCCAAAGATCCTGCTTCTGAGAAGACAACTGTTAAGGGCAGCAACATAAATGAAGAAGTAATGTGATTATTTGTTCACCAGAGTAGTCTGCTTTTGAAAGAAACTGTGGCAGAGACAGTGCCATGATCTGGCAAAGTTGCATATCTTGTCTTAACCAAGTACTAAGGATGAAGACAGGGAAAAAAAAGGGAGTGGGGCAATTTTTAAAGTGGAACAGGGATTCAAAAGAGAAATGCCATTTTCTCCATAAAGATGAACTTCCACAGAAGAATGTTGATGGCATTTTGCAATTAAGGCTGTAGGGAATGGATGTTTAGTAGCATCTAATACACTTGTATTTGGCTGCAGCTAATGGCCCTCTGGGCTATAAGTTTCCCAAAACAATGAAACACAAAATTTTCAAATAAAACATACTCTATGTATGTAACAGTTCAAGCTACCTCTTCATAGCAGTTCTGAATGTAAAACTCTTCTTGTAGGATTATTTGCGTGACAGCTGCCACAGGTGCAGCTCTAAAACACTGAGTTTAAAACGTGCACCAGGTTTGTGTTTACCAGAGTTCTTTCCATTTCAGCTGACCTACAGATCAGAGAGCAGAGGTGCTTTTTTCTTTGTGCTAGATAGGTCTGATGTACACTGGGGAAAATGAGTTCTGTCAGGGAATATATCTCCCTGAGCTTTTTGCTGGTACACAATGGAAATTTGAGAGAGAAGGACTCAAACTGTAAACTGGCTATATGGAAGTCTTACATATGTGACTATGGGTAATACTTAGGCATGTGACAAAGCTCTTAGACTTAAAAATAGTTCCAAAATTTCATTGGCTTCTGTGGAGCATGGGAGCCAAATTCAGAATTACTTGATTCTGAACAAAAAGATTATTCCACAAGAATGGTGCTGATAAAGTGAGTGTCGCTAAACTGACCTAACACAGCAATGGAATCATATTTATTCTTCTCACCAGTCTGCTAAACTCTGGTCTGCTTGAAACTTTACAAGTTTATTGAGTTTAATGTAGTTTTATTGAGATCCTTTTTTTTTCTGCAATAGGGATTTCTTTCTGTCTTTTCGTCAGTCATTTATCAAAACTTAAAGCAGTCAATTCTGTTCAGGCAATAAAATATTAAAGAGGTGGCAGTACTCACCAGTTGCTTTGCTAAGCACAACAGGGACAAAATGCTGCTAGTAGTCCTTAAAGTGTTCTTTTCATCTGGTCGTAGGGAATTGGAGGTGTCGTCAAGGGTTTACTTTGTCCTGTGTCTCTCCTTGGCTAACAACAAGCTCGTCTTTGACACTTTTAATAGCTGATTTTCCAGCCTTTGGGACTTCTGCTTAAAGGTAGATCACTGCTTGAGAGCCAGGAGGCTGAATTCGATTAGGTACATTTGACTTAAATGGGCAGGCAACTCACTTGACTTCCCTTTATGGCTTTGCAGCTGCTCTGTGCTCATCCCCCCTGGCCTCTGCAGCAGGTGGTCGTGCTCAGCCGACCTCTTTGGGAGGGCTGTGTTCCACCCAGCACCCTGCAGGTCTACTGAGTCGGGGGTTTGGTCTCAAAGAGTGTCGACATATCATTAACTGTGCTGCTTTTACACAGGAGACTCTGACGCAACTCATCATATGTGCCTGCAGTTGGTTAGTTGGTTTTGGGTTTTTTACCTCCTGTGTGGGAGAAGAGTAATCATGGGATGACCAGCATGTCTGCAGTCACCAATCTATCTTTTCCCACCAGCATAGGGCTGCATTCCTGGTGGGCTCTCAACACCAACTCTTCTACCTAAGATGAAGTGCCACTGTGCACTTGTTTGTTTGTTTGACGTTTTTAGCAACTTAATTACTAAAAGAAAGAAAAATCAAAGCAAAATGAACAAGCAAAGTAACAGAAAACAAACTAACAAACAAACCTAAACCTTACAAGTTTTTCTAGAACCTGCTACACTGATTGTTTCTCTGTCAGTCTCAGGTCCTGGAACTAACTCCGTGTGTTGATTAAAGCCTTAAAGACTTTCTGATTTTTGTTTTCCTCTGCCTCATAAGACATATGATTGATTGCAGAAGACTCTGATACACAGAAATAGCTGGAAAAAGTTTAAGCACTCGTTTTGGAAAGAAATCTAAAACCTAACGTGGAACGCTAAGAGTCAGCAGGATTTTCCAGATTTGCAAACTATACCAGAAGGGGAAAAAAAATTCTAATGTCTATATGAAAGCAAGTGCAGAGATGTTGCAGGCTGTACAGAGAGTTTTCAGAGTTACTTTAAAGGAATCAGGAGTACATAAAATGGGTAGACTCTTCAAGGAAAGATATACATCAGATGACTGATGCCATGTTGCTATCAGTTGTTCCACTGCCATTTGAAGAATCACTTTGCTCCTTGAATATCGTGGTAGTTAACTACTGTACAACAGCTGTCAAAATGCATATTGATGAAAAAGCACACATTCTCCAAGATTACCAGATTCCCTCTTGCTCTTTTTACAGGAAGTGCATTAGTTTTTAGTTGATGGTTTAGACTTCTAATAACTGTGGCACTTAATTACGAAAATGTCACATAGAGTTACCAAGATACCATTTTTCATACTTGTTCCTTGTCTGTTAAACTCATGCTGTGGTCACACAGTGTGTATTTGCATCTACTACAATTGCAAAATGGGCATTAATTTTTCATCAATTTTTGTATCAGTTCTCCCCAGACAAGTTATGTGCTCAAACATAGACCTGGTAGTCTTGCATCCCTGTGAACACAATGACATGACTTACAAATTGTAACATGCAGAAATTATTTGTGCAACAGTATATGTTTATGTAATGTAGGATTTTAATAAAGTAGGACGGAAATCTAATTTTTAAAACCAAATGAGCAAAGCCAACCAAAAAATATCGTGGATACTTGATGTGAGTAGTGTTTGCATACCAACATAACGTGTTTTTGATAAATCCTTCTGCTTGTTTCAATAATCAAGATAGTAAATTCCAGTATTTTCTGCAACTAATACGTAAGAGAATTCATTCTATGATGATCTAAGGACAATGATATAGGTGAGCTATGAAGGTAGAGAGCTGATCACTTTTAAATATGACAAGCATAAGCTATTTTGGAAACAACATAAAAGCTCTCAGGTGCACAAGCTACTCTCCAAAACAGAAAAGATAGTAGCAAGCTTTGAACCCAAATATATGTTGGGAACAACCTTTATAACTTCCACTAGGAAGGCAGTGAGATTGACTGAAAGAGAGTAGTGTCTTATACCTGTAGAATATAGAGTTGTTGGGAAAGGAGATAAAGTGGTTGCCTATATGGGAAGGACAGAATTATGACTTTAAATACCCAGTAGAATTGTGATTTATCACTCAGGAGTGAAAGACCAGAAAATGGAGGGATTGTTTTGTTTTCCCTCACTAGCAAGAGAGACATTTTTTGTCTGTATGACTTCATTCTGGTTTGAAATGGTTGTTCAGATTAATCTGTGTAGATACTGGAAGGGTACTGTGAATGAAGTGTTATGTTCCCAGAAATGCAGAGGTAAGATGTTGACAGTTCTGTTGTCATATCTCCACTACTGACAAGGTAAATCTCCCCTACAAATTTTACACTTGCCCAGGCATGCTTTAAATTTTTTTAATGTATTTGGAGTTCTCCTTTCCGAGTAAACTCCAACTCCTTGTGTAGTAGAGATAGGAAGGCATATGAAGACTAAAATAATTTGTTCTAGGAGGAGTTAGTATGTATTGCTATTAGTTGCTGATTTTTCTGTATAGGCACTAACTCTAAATGACACTGAGAAAATTCAGGGTGGGACTAGAGGCTCACAGTGCTTTGGTACTTCTTTCAAAATCTGACTTAATTCCTTAAATGGGTACCCTGCTATGTAATTGTTCTCTTGGTTGTACAGGGAGCATATTTTTCTCAGAGCAAAATGAGAATGTAAAAGAGCTTTTCTTTGGGGATGTTTCAGATAGTTGCTGGTTTTTTACAGGAATAGATATGCTTATCTTTGGGGTTTTTTATTACTTCAGTGTATATAGCTGCTTCTAAGCAACCATTTTGGTGGTTGATCATGCTACATGAGAAATTGATGGTGATAAGGGAGTATTCTAAATTTGTTCATTCAGAAGATGAGTTTACAAATTTGTGGAAGAAATTAGTGTCAGAAGCCAGACTTCTTATGAAGATAATCAGAATATCATCTATTTATTAACAAAAAGATGCAAAACTTGTCCTTCAAAGCAGGAGAAAAAGATTGCTATATTTTGGGTCTTTCTTGGTTCTTATCACTATGTCTTACCATATCCAGTTCTATTTTCTTCAGAACTTGTGCCAGAGAAAAGGGTTGGAACAGTCCTCTCCAGGGTATAGGATGCAGTAATTCCATGATCAGAGAATTTACTTCCTTTTTAAGAGCATGTATGTGTACCAGTTTGCATTGAGACTGTGACTGACAGTTAGACATCAGCAAATATGATGAACTGTTATTAGTTTCTCTTACTTTGTTAATCTTGTGCCAATGGCAGAATGCTTTGTCAAAGGAGTGAGTGCTTAACGTGATCATAGCATTTATCATAATGGCTCAAAAGTGTGTATCAGCTTGTTCATATGCAGCCAAAAAGCTCACATAGTATCTACCTCAAAAATAACTCAAAACCATGCTTGATTACCTTTCTTTCTCACCTGTTGTATATATTATATATCCATTAAGGGTAGTCATACAATGAAGAACCATCACTGGAACAAGCAGACAATCAACATAACATTCAGTTCCATTCATTTTCAGTTATGAGCTGCAAAAAAATAATGCAAATAGAGAAGAGAATGTATGTAGGCAGAGATAAAGCCAAATATAATCACACTTAACACTAAAAAAGCTCTGTCTGACTCATTCACAAAATTGCACCTCTGAAAAACAGTCTTTGCTTGGCTTTCTGCCTCCTGACATTTGATTAAAGTCAGAATTGAGCAGCCCTCATTAGAACTTCAGTGGAATGAATTATACTTAATAAATATATAGCATGTGTATATAGATATGAATGCCAGCACTGTGCACCCTATTATTAACATCCAATTATGTGGATGAATAGCGACTTAAACTAGAATTTTTTAGACCTATAAATTTTCAGTTTTAATGTGCTGCCACTTGTATATTTACTGTGGCTGGAAACCAGTGTAGTCCTCTGACAAGAGCAACTCACTACCAGATCTCTGACGTACCACAAAGCAGTGGTGACTCTGGGGTTTGATAAGAATGGGACAAATGGTGAAAGGAAAGAGGAAACATAAAAACATTGAGGCAACTTTTTAAAAGACTTTCTGTGAATAAAGTGCTCCAACAAAAGCTGTTAGTGGTGTGGCAGGCTCTCAGGATGGATAAATTCTGGTGAAACTATAGTACAGCTGGAAATACTTGCCACTGAGATGTTTTTTCTGTTTTTGACAGGGAGCACTGATTTAGGTTTCATCTTTATAATACATTTTTATGCAAGGTTTCAAGTTAAAGTCAGGGGTAAAATAAAATTGTACTGGCTTTGATTGACTCCTATTATTTCCTGAGTGCTCCTCTTTGATGATAGAACAGACTCTCTAAACATAAATATGAAAAGCTGGTATCAAGGCATTCACAGTCCTTTTGGGTTTCTGTAGAATCATCAAAGTTTTATCAGTAGCATCCCATATCTGTTTGGCAAACATTCTCAGGTTTGTTGAGGAGAGGATGGGTTCTTCCAGATGAAGTTGTCACTGTGGACTTCCCTCTGCAGCTATGGGAAAAAATCCAGGGTGCTTGAGTATGGGCTCTAGTTCTGTCAGTGAGTAGGTGTCATTGTCTGATAGAAAAAGTGATCCAAGAGGAGAGATAGAGAGGTTGGCTGATTTTTTTTTTTTTTTTTCATATTCCTTCCCTTTGTAAATGTGGGTGGTGAATATATCTTGAAACTTAACTGGTTGAGAAGTGAATGGCACATTGCAGGAAAAGGTATCTGGCTGCTGCCAGGATGAGGGTTCTTACTGGTTGTATTGCTTTTGAATTAATTATCAGTAACTTGAGCAAAAGAGAATGTTTGGCTGACAGATTTTCTGTTGGAAATTGAATCTGGACTATAGAGAACATGATGGCAAATGCCGTCCATGTTTTGGGAATTTCACATAAGTCCTAAGCTTTTTTTCAATTGCATGAAAAATATTTCTTGGTCTTGTGACTAAATGTGGCCTGACTAAAATAAAACTATGTGTTTTAGCTAAACTACTCAATAACAAATGTTGCCCCATCCTATGTGGGATGCTTATTGGAAGCTTATAAGATATGGATTAACTGGAATATAATTTGGCTGCATATCACATTCTCCTATATAGTCATAACCAGGACTTCACTGGCAGGTGAGAGGGAAGGATGATGTCCCTTAATATCCTGTAAATCCTTAATATCCTGTAAAACTTGCTTTAATGGAGGGATCCCAATTAAGCCCTGTAATCCACTGATTCATGAATAAAAATAAACATCTGCAGAAAGATAGTGTAATAAAATCAGTTTAATTTTTCAAAGACTCACTATAGAAAAGAAGGCTTTGATAAGGAGTTTGAACAACTTTCTTTTACCCTAGGATTTTTTTATCCTAACAAAATGTAAATTATTTTAATGTAAGTTACTAATTTTAAAGACTAGAATACTCGTATTTCCTTTTTATGAAGCATTCTGAACAATGAGGAGAAAATGAGATCATTTTGGGTGGCAAATTAATCCCTTTTGGTAATTGTTCAGCTGTGGAGGTATAATGCCTGCAGGATGCTTTACAATTGAGAGTATGAGCTAATAATGTTCTTCTTGCTAAACCGGAAAGAATAGGTCTGCTGTCTAAACACTAATTCCTTGATTTCTGTCTAAAAATGTAATAAAGTCTACTTCATGCTGCCCTTACAGGCTTTTTTTTGTTTAATCTCCTTCAGAGATTTATGCCGCAAAGATATTATTATAATGTTTCTTGGCATTGTATTCTAAAGGAAACAGTTACGGTACTTTCATGCAGCAATAGATTGAGGAGAAAGTTAAGTTTTGCTATTTTTTGGAGCAATAAATGTGAAGCACAGGACAGTGATATAATCAGGCCTCATATTAGATCAGGAAATGTGATTCAGAGGTCTCTGGATCCTGCTGGGTTTTATGAAATCCTCTGGGGTTTCAACTGTTGCCTGAGCTGACTTTTGACTTGAGCACTGTCAGTGACTCACTGCCGGTTTTTGTCGTGAATGGAAGTGTTGAGTGTATTTGCACTTAGTCTCAGCTAAGTGCATTGGGGTCTCAGGTGTCATTTAAAAACAAGATTCTTGATCTGATGGGTGCAGACACAACTTAGAGACACTAAAGGTGAAGCTATGAGTAAACAATATCAAGCATTTAGTGGGAAATAAAAAATTCCTTTTCCTTTTTTATTTTTCTTGACAGCAATTTTTGGAAACCTCTTACTGCTATTATTAAGGTTTTTAGTGACTTCAAAGTAGTTCTCAGTTTTAACTGATTATTTATTTCTGATTACAAATCACAATCACATAAAATTGCAACGCTTCAGCATCTTTTATCAATCACTGTTGGCAACCCTCTTCAAAACTGTTAGAATAAAGCATCAACTGGAACTGTGTGAGATTAAATGATACAGTTGGTGAAACAATTGTGATTCTCTAATTCCAAATAATTTGTCAGAATAGTTACGTTTTGTTGCATTTTGCCAGTGTAGCAATTAACTTTTTGATTACTCTCGTGTCCTCAGATGTAGCTGCCCCTCCTCTGCCTAACTTAGTTATCTGCTGCAGCAGTCAATGGGGACACTGTGAGTCCTGGTGTGTGATATTCTAACAGGTCTTGCAGGTGTTTTGGACTTTCTCTGCTTCAAAACTCAGTGAAAGTTCTTGACAATTTTGGGAAGGGATGAAGATGAATTGCTCTAAAACATCAGGATATTTACATTTATATATGCATCCACACAACACACACAGACATTTCAAAGCTCTTTCATAATTGCGACCTTTCTCAAGAATTACCTTCTTGCAATTTGATAATGTTTTCTGAAATCCATGTTTAAAAGTACTTTCCCAGAAGTCTATCAAGGCATCAAGTATGATCTTTTGAGTCATAAAATATTCCTCATTTCCTTCCCCTGAGTGAGGTCTTACAGTTACATGGCAGTTTTAGATTTTTATTTTGAGGGCTTATAATTTACCTGAAACTGAGAAGACCTTTGTCATAAATTAAAAAGACAAATAAACTCTGTACAAAACATAGCAAAGGATATAATTATATTCCCATCATTGTACAGGGGAGGCATTTATGAGTACTTTGTGGTTTAAGTGAGCTGCTATGCTTGCTTCTTTTAAGAACAGTTACTTTATAGAACAGCTTTAGATGTGAGTTTTGTTTTGCTTTTTAACAGCCAACTTATATTTCTGTAATTGTGCCTCTGAACATGACATTAGTTGTATCTAATGTCATGGTCTTAGGCTGAAATGTCTATGACCTTCTGTCCTATGAAATCACCAATATATTTATGGTTATCAGCACGATTCTCCTATTATCTTTTAATTTAATGTGGCACTGCTCTTCCCTTTCCAGTTTCTGAGGCAACACCAAGGTCTGCTTCTATTCTTGAAAATCCAACTCTTGTCCTTTGAGTCCATTCATCATATCCTAGACTCTTCTCTGGCAGCCCCTGTTTTCAGTGTGCCATTAAGCTTCTGCTTTGCCCTTTCTAGATGTTCTGGATCCACTGGCTTGCTTTGTTCAGTATTTATTACAGTTAACAGAATGAAATAGAAGTTTCAACTTTACGACCTTGGCTTAAAACTTGTCCACCATTTTTTATTCTAGTTTTTTTTGTATCTCCACCTAACTCTATATGAAATACAGCTGACCTTTTCTCATAACATGAAATTATAGAAACATACAGTTTCGCTGGTAAAAATGCATTACGTCTAAACATCTTCTCTTATACCTGAACTATAAAATGGTCCTAAAGTGGCAGCAAGGGTTCTTGAATTTATAGAAAAATAGTTGTCCTGATTTCACACTGAACTACTTGGACTGAGTAGAGAATCTTCAATTGTAATGTATTAAACCACACTGAAACAAAGCTGTGCATGTCAGGCTTGCTATCTGTCATGGTGTAGGCAGCAGCAAATTACTCAGTGGTTAAAAGATTTGATGTTAAGGCACAGTAATGGAAGTGAAACATGCTTTTCATAATAAGTATTTCATAGCAAAAAAAAAAGAAGAAAGCATTTATTTTTGTCCATAAGCATCTTGACTTCAGTTCAAGAGAAACAACATGACCAAAATGTTGTGGCAATTTCTCAGTCACTGGCTGTTTTGATTCTCAATGTGGCACAGCAATTTAGAGAAGAAGTTGAGGAAAAGCAACTGCACAGTTTAAGGGGCTTAACCCAGCAAAGGGGCTGGGTTAAGTTGTTTGGGTTTAGGGGTTTGGATTTTATTTCTACTTGGGATAAATGCGGACACATAAACAGCATCAGGGTATAGGGTAGGACAGGACAACTTAATGTTCTTTCAAACATAGTGCAAAACTGGCTGAAGCTGGTGGCCAGACTAGTTTCTACAATATGTCATCATGAAACTTTTGATTTGTCTGTTCTGGAAAGAAAGATGACACATAGGTTGTTTTTTGTGAGTAAATGGGAATTGCACAAGGACTACTTTGTAATTTGCATAGGAATTCAACCACTACTACCTAAATAATGTAAAACATGGTAGAGGTTTTTGCAAAGAAGATCCTCAAGACTTTACTTGTCTCAGTGCTTACTGGAAAAAGAGTCTACATGCTCGAAAGCTTGTCAGCATTTCTGGTGTGGGTTTTCCTCTCTGTGCCTCTATATTTTTCATCTTTCAACTCACAGGCTGCCACAGGTCTGACAATAATCCTTCTCCCTCTGAAGGGGCAATTGTACTTCACCACTGGGTGGGTCAAGCCACTGATCAAACTACAGGTATTCTGTTCAAAATACTGTGTATTTTAATGCACATTCCTATGACTGAAAAGAAAAAAAATCTTAATATAAACTTATTCAGTTGCCTTCATGGGTTTTTTTAGAAGTAGTTCAGGGCAGTTTACTGTTAGCAGTTTTTGGTAAATCCCAAGTGCTGTAAATTCCGGCTTGTTCACAGGTACATCTATGATTAAAAAAAATGCTGTGATGTTTTATGCGGCTCTTCAAAATAGGAGAGAACCAAAGGGACATGATTTAAGATAAAGAGTGTGATTGAGCAGCAAGTATGTTTGAATATGTTCCTGTGGCTGTTAAAGAAGCTTAATGATTTGGGGGTTGCTTTATTTTAAGAATCCCTTTGGCTTGACGTTAGTATTCACAGCAGATGCAAAATTCCCTAATTTGAAACTGATGTGTGCTACTCAGGGAAGACAGATCTCTGAGTTAGCTCCTCTGTTAGTTTCCAAATTCCATGAGATCTGATAGTTGGGATGTAGAAATCAGCTCTCCAGATTGCATTGAAACTGTGGTCTTTCTGCTGGGACTGACAACTGAGAAATGTTACATGCTCTAAGAAGTGAGCTGAGGCCATCAGTTCTTCCCATATGTCACGGAGCTGCTGCCAGAAGTTAATGACTTTTAGCCATTGCTGTTCTGAGCTTGCTTTATAATGAGCAACTAGTGACAAGCTACCTATCTCATTAATCCTAGAGCTATGAAAAGTCTTTTTTAGTTTTCTCAGGATTATTCCATGCCTTCAGCAGAAGCATTTTACTGCTTCCAGAAGGCTGAAGGATGCTTGGGAAACAGACTGCTGGGAGGATGTTTGGTAAGCAGACTTCAGTTCTGTGTGGGTTGTTTTTTTAATGTTATACTATGCAACATAACTACAAGTGAGGAAACGTTAGCTTCAGCCAGTGGTTTGGATGAGTAATTACTTATGTTTTCAGTTCTTACTTTTAGACGGGAAGTTAAAATGATTTAAAAGTAAAATTAAAAACCAAAGGGGTGGTATGCAGTAGTACATTTCAATGAGAAACTGGAAAGTGAATCCTCGAGGAAGTCCATCTTTCTCCTACCTGACAACTCAAATGCAAGGGCAGCATGGCCTGATCTCAGCCTGTCTGATGCAAAATGGTAGATGTACCTTTTTAGTAGTCCAGTCTTTTGGCAATGAGTAACGGTACTCCTGGCATCATATTGGACAGACAGTAGAAGGGTGTACTTTCATGTCACAGATATGCCTCAACAGGCATCAGACTTGCAAACCTGCAGGTCATAGGGAAGTATGTAATAGGGTACAGAAAGTCATCCATAGTGAGACCAAAACCCAAACTGCTTCTTGCAATTGGAGCTAGCTAATTTCCAGCTCTGTTTCTAGAGCCACTCTTACTCTTTTCCCACCCTATTTTTCTTTCATTTTGGATGTAATATGAGTGACTTCCTTCCTGTGACGGAAATACTGATCCAAGCTACTTGTTTACTCTGAGAAGCTGTCCCGGAGGTACATTTCCACCTTAGGCTGTGGCATAACAGGGGGAGACAGACAATCCATGGGACTGCACCCTTTTGCATCAGTTGATCTATGCTAATAGGCCAGAGCTCTTCTATGTATTCCTACTCTATTACAGAGTCTAGTGTGAGTTTGGCCTGAAATGGATGATCAGTGGGAACACTTCAGGGCAACAGTCTCTGTATAAGTCCATGGTGTCATTTAATCAACACACTTGCATACTGTGCGGTTGCAAAGGAGGCAGAGAAATTATACAAACGGTGCCACTGTGAATCACCAGCAACAGAAACCCACAGACTCTATCAATTATAAGACTTTACTTGCCCCTCCTGTGTTCTGCTGAACTTTCTTTTTTTTTTAATTGCTTTTTCCTCCAACTAATTGATATAGCTTTTAAACACAGTGTTAGTAGCTGAACTTCAGTGTTCCAAGCCCGACTCTTTTAGCTCACGTTTGACTTCTGTAATAAGTGGTTCAAAATGCAGTTCACTGGAGACAAGTTAGTTTCTCACATTGGTTATTAATAGCTGATATTACTGAACATTTTAGACAAGCTCTCTTTCTCCTACATGCTCTCTCTCATGTGCTTGCTTTCTTGCTCTCACTTGCCCTCACTCTTGCTCTTCCTATCGCTCATCTGCACTCATTCATGCCCTTGCTCTCCCTCACGCTCTTCCTCGCTTGCTCTTGCTCACTCTTTATTCTTGTTCTCCCCCTTTTGTGCTACCTCATTCACCCTCACCCTTTATCATGCCCTCTTGCACACTGCCTTGTACACAAGCTCTCTTTCTCTCCATTTCCCTGTTACGCTGTCAAAGTCAGACTCCTGAATTCCAGCTGCCTAGAAAATCCTTTAAAGTATCTTCTCAATTTATAAGCTTTTAGAGATGCACAGTCATACTAACTCTGTTGGCCTGTCTCTCATTGCCTCAATTACCTTGTACATATTGTTACTGCAAAATGTTTTTTTGAAAAGTGAGAAGTTTTTAAATGGATTGTAGACTGACTCACATTTTACAGTATAAACACCTACATTTTATTCGGTAATTACAGTCCTGGAACACTTTCTGTTTCTTACTTCTGTGAACTAAAGTTCAGTGTGGATTATGCATATGGCTCTTGGCTTTAAGTAGCAGTAGTCAACTTTTCATCTGTTTTAGCTCTCTGACATCCATAAAATTGCAGATTGACTTTTTGGAAATTTGGTGAGGTTTTTAAGTTTTGAAATTTATTTTCCTTATTTCTTGCAAGAAAAACAAACGTGAATTTATCTGTTGATTCGTACTTTCTTCCCCACCGTCTTTTTACCACTCCAGTGAACAAAATGAAAGACCAAAGGCTGAAGATTTCTCCATTTTGTCAGAAATCCCTTCCCTTCAAAACCAAGCTATTTTTATTTATTAAAATAGTCCTACTGGTGTGTTTGGTTCAATTCACTTCATAAAGTAGGCAGTATCTAATTTAATTTGTCTCAGAGAGTATGTTTTAGATGTGAAACTGTATTCTCAGAAACAGGATACAAGTGACTTCTCACGTGTCTTTGTTGTTGAGGGAATACTCAGGACACACAGAGTCAGATCCCACACAGCAAAACACATGAAGTGTCACATGATGATAAACCACTTGTATTAATATATATCCATGATTATTTTTCTGCCTGTGATTGTTCATTTAGTATGTACAGATTTTGTATGCAAGCGGCATACAAAGAAACGAGAAAGTTAAAAAAGGACTTGCAAAATATAAAGGGAAAATTTAGTTGAGGTTAAAAATGTACTCAACTCCACGTCATTAAATTAATTTTAAATATTCATTTACAAATGCCACTATTGTAAGTTTATGCTTGAAGGTCACAAATTCTAATCCTTGTTTAAAATCTGGCTATACTCTATGAATGTGCTTAATTTTAAATTCTTAGGAATAAAGCTTTGAGCTGATTTTCATAGGCTGGAACTGGATCACTAATAGTAATAAAGGTTGTGCCTTTTGCAATTAATATTGGAAAATACTTTTTTTTGTGATGGGCAAGCAAACAAGCTAAACTCATTGCGTCAATTTTTTTTTTTCCCACAGAACAAGCAGGCTAAAGGGATTTTATATTTTGCAGGTGAGTGCATGCTACTTAGCTTTGAGATTATCACAAGCTGAAAATGCCCCAATGTTCTGTTTTGCTTGTCGAATTCCTGAGCACACAGATTTTTTTTCTACTGGAGAGCTCAGGAGCACAGGATATGGGCTCCAGCAGGATGCACTGGCTCACAGTGAGAAATAGATAGGATGAGGCATTCTGACTATGACTGACTAGAGACAGGTTGGGACTCTTTCTAAATCCATGTATGCGCTTGCATACAAGGGCAAATAATTTTCTTGCCTTGCATGCGTTGTCTTCAGAATATGTCTACTGAGACTGAGGTTTGCCAAAACATGTTTGAGAAAACCATTTTGACCATCCTTACTGAATAAATGGGGCTATTAACACAAAAGAGATTCAATAATTACATGCTCTAGCACTTTATATACAATTACCTTCCAGTGACACTTGCCTTTTAGCCCAGGAATGCGTGACAGATGTCAGCAGAGTTGTTTTTATGGATTTTTTGAATACCTTGGAAAAAAATTATTTCATTACATTTCTGGTGCCTGTGCACAGGTTTAAAAGAAGAACAAGAAAATGGGATATGTTTTTTGGGAGGGAGATTGGGTAGTATTATAATTGGCCTTTGAGTTATTTTTTTTTTCTGAATTATGACAGTTGGATATTATCAGTATATTGTCTGCTAACCAATATTGTAACACTCTCAGCAACAATTTATGTAATGGAACTATTTTACTGAGCTCTAACTTTTGGTTGTCAGAAGGATTTTAAGCTGCTGCTTTGTTGTGGGGGTTTTTTCTCTCCTTTTTTTCCTTCTTTTTTCTTTCCCTTTTTTTCTCAAATGAATCACTGCAGTTTTTTGCTACTGTTTTTGTGTTTACACAAATGGGTACCTTAAAAATGTTACAAACATAAAAGCTAAATTGTTTTGACATCAGATGTTCCAGGGTAGATTTTTTACAAAAATGTAGTGTAGACTGTTTTGCCAGCCCTAAAGGGATAATGTAATGAGTGCATTAGTGTCTGGTATAGTTTCTTCATTATTGCAAGCAAGCAGATTTTTTTTTTTTAAAATTACTTAATTGAAGCCAAGGTAAATTTTCCCAACCAGTAAATCAGTCTAGCATGCATTTTCCTTCTTCAGGAAAGAAATGAAGTCCTCTGTTTTCTTATGTGATCAACCGTTTTGCTGGATTTTTTTAAACAAAAAAAATACAGACCAAAACAAAAAACCCTTTGGCCAAATGGAGAGGAGTTTCCTATTTTCATCTGGGGAAAAGACAAAATAATATTTGAGCATAATTTTAAATATCACTCTGGTGTAGGGATCAGTCATGCTGTTTCTTTGCCTTTTCTATCAAAAATGTCTGTAGAACTCTCTTGTTCTTAGAGAGCAGGAGATCATAAATAACCACATTTCTCCCAGAGTCTGACAACTGTCTGTTTTTGATCCTCAGCTGACTTTGCTGATCCTGAAGAAACTCCATAGTATACAACAATAGTCTAGCACAGTAATGAGTCTGCTTCCTAAACAAGCCAGCCCTGTGGATGTCTGCTTACCTTTTATTTTCAGCATAATCTTTATTCTAAGCAAATGTAGAATTCACCTGTAATAATGCAGTGTGTATTTAAGATACTACAAATATCAGTGAACAACCTTTAATAGGACATAACAGTTGTCAGGATGTGTTGGTAAAGGTTTCCCAGAAGAGACTATATTTCAGCTAGAAAAGGGCAAACCTGCCAACTTATTTTGAGATTAGAAGCACAATCAGTGGGCATGTTCCACCAACTGCACAAAGAGATATTGAAGATAATACTTCATCTTCAGATGAAGCATTGCCCTTTCTCCAAAATAATATCTAATTATTAATGCTTGCCCAAGAATAGCTGTGCTGCTTCATGCATCTCACCTTTTTAATACCTGCACTTTTAGACTTGGTCTTTAGGATTTGGAACATCTAGCATAACCTTTAGAGTTTAATTTTTGGTATAAATTAGGTAAAGAAAAATCATCTATTAACCATTAACAACAGAGCTAGCAGGTCACCCTTGACAGTGACTAATAATCTTCAAAGAGAACTCCATGATGAAAAAACAATTGCTGAGACACTGATGACAGCCTATCAGAAAGTTATTAGCACACATCACATTATCACAGCAAAAATAGCAAAATACTTTCTTTGTTCAGAGAGTGAAGGATTTTAGAAGATAGGGAAGATGCATTCACAAAGTTTGGCTTTCTCACTGTATATGGGGAGTATGAATGAAATGGTTACATGCATCAAAGGAGAGAAGGGACACATGGAGCCATCACAAATGAATTTTAGGAGAGCTCTGTCTTCAGTTGGTACTGACACTTTCTACTGGTTACTTTAGTTGTGCATGGGACTTGGATGAGCAAGGCATTGAAATTTACAGCAATTATACAAAACAAGAGAAGAACGCACCTCATTACTATGTTTCTGCAGAATTGTATGCCTCAGCAAATGTGAGTAGTTGGTGCTTTTAAACATGTGAAGACATACCTCTTCCTCTGTAAGACCAATGGTCAGAAAGACCTGGATTCTGGGAGCTTGTATCCACATATTTTGCTTATGGGAATTCTGTTATTCCTGCTCTTAAGTAGGTGCAGGAGTCCTATGATTGCTTTTTCTTATCAGAATTGTCATGAGGTATTCAGGTGTTTCTAAGCATTACATAGGTGCTGTGTTTCTAAAAATTAAATGACTTGGCAAACCTTGAAGATTAGTAAATGGATAAACTCAAACTAAACGTGTTTGAATTCGGTGTCTCCATCCTATCTTTGCTAGTACTGTAAAATTTTACCTCTTTCTATTTAGTGTTTCAAAAACATACACACTGAAGGTTTTTTAATTAAATTAATCTGCTTCTGAGCTAAGATACAGATGTGCAAGGCTCCAGAGGTTAGCTTAAGGCTGAGATTCACTGCAATTTAAAACAGGAGCTCTCTGTTTTGTATATCAGAAGAAAAAATGAGACTTTTTTCATTTCCTGTTAAAGGTCATGTTGTTTTTCAGAAAATGTGCTCAGTATTTCTCCTTTAGTCATGTTAGCATATTAGCCTTTGAGGGAAGAAACACAGTGAGTTTCCTTGAATTGCATAGTTGCTCTTGATCTCTATTCAGTGTGATTTGCCATTTCCTACAGAACTGAGGAGCAAAATTAACAAGATTACTATGACCAGTCATCTTGTTTTGGCACAGCCAATGCCTAAGTCTTCATGTTACAGCCTGTAAAGATTAGTTGCTTGATACTGCTAGAAACAGAATTTAAGAGAACCTGATTTTTCTGGAGTTCCTAAGCTCCAAAAAGTGTCCAAGAGTAGACAAACTAATGAAGTATGCATTAGACAAGTGGACATGGAGATGGACTGCAAAGTAGCTGGACTGTTGGCCTCAGAACGTTGTGATAGTGGCATGAAGTCCAGCTGGAGGCCAGTCACCAGTTGCATACCCCAAGGTCTGCACTGGGGCCAATACTGTTATCCTTGACCAGGACAACAGGGTAGAGTGCACTCTGAGCAAGTTTGAAGAAAATGTGAAGCTGTGAGGAGTGTTTGGCACACCAGATGTCTGTGTTGCCTTTCAAAGGCATCTTGACAGGCTGGAAAAACAGGCCAACAAGAATCTCATGAAGTTTGACAAAGACAGAGGCAGGGTCTTGCATCTGGTGAAGGATAACTCCCTGCACCAGTACAGACCAGGGGCTCACTGTCTGAGAAGCAGCTTTCCAGAACAGGCACTGGGGGTCCTGCTGGACCAAAAGAATTGAACATGAGCCCCTGGGGCAAAGCAAGCTGTACTAGGAAGAACATTGCCAGGAGTTCGAGAGAGGTTACCCCTGTGCTCTACTCATTCCTGGTGAGACCATATCTAGAGCGCTGTGTCAGGATCTGTCCTCTCCAGTACAAGAGGAGACATGGACATAATGGAGCAAAGATCACAAAGAGGATTCAGGGAGTATATATGTGGCCGTACAAGGGGAGGCTGAGAGAGTTGGGATTGTTTAGCCTTGAGGAGAAGGCTCTGCATAAGAAAATATTTTGCTGGGGGGAGAGTTTGCTACATTTTGCTACACTGTAACAGGCTACCTGGAGAGGCTGTGGAGTCTCCACCCTATGAGATATTCAAAACTCAACTGAGCATGATTCTGTACAACCTGCTTGAGCTGAGTGGTTTGGACTAGGCAACCACCAGTTTCTGAGATAAACTGTGATTCTGTAACTTGGTACAATCCATGAATCCCTGGTACAGTGCCAGATGGAAACCATCACAGTCTCTTCATGAGGCTAGTGGTTATTTAGCCTGAAATAAAGGTAGGCACATTCTGCTTTTGACTATACTGATCCACACAAATAGGAATGGAACTGTGTTTTTATTGTGCCAGACCTGTTTTCTAGCTGCTTCCACAATATTGACCCGCTTAAATGGAGATAGAAATTAAGTTTCAAGTGCTGAACATATCCAATTAATAGAGATTGCTGAGTAACTCTTTTGCAAAGCTCCTAATCTGCAAACACTTTTCTAATCGATAGCTACTTCTGTTCAATATAACCCCAAGGTGACCGTATTCTGTCAGCTGAGAGTGAGACATGGAGCTCTTGAAAACCTGGAAAGATTCATGTCTTCAGGAAAGATTTTCATTTTTTTTCATTACACCCTAGAGCAGCATGAAAATCAGCATTCCTCATTCTCTTCACTTATTGGTATGCTGATCTCTTAGCTGCACAAGGGTTCCAATAGATTCTTTTTCTACTGTTCATGCTGTGATTTAAGGGTCATTCCCTGATGGGACATCTGTTGGTGGGTAAATGCTTGCATACCTTCCCCAAATCCTTTGTGTGTTCTACTTCAGTCATTAACTAAGTCCAAGCCAAGAAGTGACATGTTTAGAGAATTGCCAACAGTGCTGTGAGTGAATTGAGATATATTGGCCAAATCCGACCATTATATTACATTATTTTACAATGTATTCTTGCTGTAGTATATTTTAACCTGCATTTCATGATGAGAAAAGCCTCTTTGAACTTACCTGCAATGTGTAGTGGTCCAATTAATGAATATTCATACAGAGAAAATGGTGTCTGTTGTGACGGACATCAGAAAAACAGTAATTGGTTTCAGGATTGATGGATGTTTATGCTGTAGTTTACCCAAGACAGCACATGCTGGAAGCGTTAGCATCCTGTTTCCCTTGTCAAAGCTCAAAATGAGTGGAAAAAAATATTTTTTTTTCTGTGCAATTTGAGTAAGTGGCAATTTTTAATTTTACACCATTTTTTCTGTCAAGTCTCTCTCTAGGTGGCAGAAAATTGTTGCACGGGGTAAATCTCTTACTTAGCACTATTGTCGGGGGAAAAGAGTTGCTGGTTCAGATGATGCTCCTGAGCAGCATGGAATTTCTTTTATTTGACTTCAGAGCTGCATCAGAAGTAGCTGGTTCTCCTCTATGACCCTGAATCAGAGAAACATACCTGCGCTCAATACCTGTCACTCAGCCAGCAGGAACAATAAAGCTCATTCAGCATGTTGTTCCAAAGGGACCCACAGTCACATCAGGTCCCCTGAAATCTCTGTGCCCATAAGATGCAGGCAGATAATCAAACAGAGGAGGAACACCAAGAAAATGACCAAATTCACAGATCCTTGGGGAAAAAAAGATGAATAAATTTCAGGCTTCCAAGCAGTTCCTTTATTACATCTTTCATTTACTGAAAGGAGGTACCTGTTCAAATGGTATTGAAAGAAATAAACATTCAAATGACAACAATGTGCTACAACCTGCAAGCCAGAGATATCTGTTACAGGATGCAGTGCAGTTTCACGTTGCAAGGCATGATGAATTTTTGCATTCCACAACTGAAATACTGTATATGAAACTTGTTTATTTGCAACTTGTTTTTCCCCAAATGCATCAGTACTTCAAGGGCACATGCTAAAAAAGCAGATGGATTTACAGATGGAACAAGGCTGTTATGGATTTCATATCATATTTTTGTTGCTTGAGAGAAAGTAGGGAAAATTGCCTGATATGTAAAATTGATGATTAATGTCTAAGTACTTACACGTGACAATCATTGGGAAAACAACTTCATTTTTCTGCAGGGATTCCACAGAGAACATGTAATACACAGAAAATTTTCTGTTCATTCATCCACATAGCAGTGGAAAAGACTGAAGGTAGACTGCAGAAGTCTATCCTTCAGTCAGCTTACTCTAAAATGTAGTGGGATCACATTGTAAACCAATTTTATCCCATTGATCAGGTGGAGCTTGAGAGATGGATGGATTTTTCTTGATCATTAGAGTAGCAGTCCTTTGTATCTGGCACTTACTCAAGGGTAAGTAGTGCCCTGTGCCCTGTGAATATCATTTCATCAGTTCTTGCAGGGCAGCAAAGCTATATTACAAGATGCTGTTTCTGGTGGGACAGAAAAAAAAAAAAGTCAACAAAAGCATGTTTTGCAATTTTACATGAAGCACAGCCTTTCTGAACCAGTTTACTTCTCTGAAGTCTGTAACTGAAGTGTTTTTATGCAGCTTGGAGGCATACATTGCTTAGGAGCAGACTGCACTCCTGGTTTCTGTGTGTGTGTGTATGCGTGCCTTGATCTCTTGTTCTATGAAAAAGCCTTTTTCCTTTTCGTGGCTAGTGAGATTTATGCAGTTGGCAGGCATTTCAAGTTGTAATTGTGAGTAGCTGGATGTTAACCCAAACGCTTTCTTTGCATACATGCAATAAGCAATAGGGGGGAAAGAACCGAAAGGGCAAACTAGTTTGCTTGGTTATACAAACAAATTAAGTGACTACTGCTGCCCGTCAAGTCTTTCACTGCAATAGGGACTCACTGCTCTTGTGAGTTGCTGGTGCCAAGACTATTACATGTTGTACCTACCATCAAATCAGCTTTCTATACTAATTAAAGCTCTTGGAGTTCTCTCTTGGTATCTTGTGCAAATTGGCTGTAGCTTTGGACATAGGCATAAATATGGGGTTGTGTCAGTGTAAATTCTCAGCACCATTTATTTTGATTCCTGGAACGTGGAAGAATAGGGCTTAATATTTTCGGCTTCTTTCTACTACTTTAATTAAAATCAATAACTGTCACTGTGATAATGGATGGTCTTCCTGGACAAGAGCTATTGGCTGTTCAGAGAGAACAGAGTGAAGGGAAAGGAGTTGTAAGATCATGAATTGTCTTACCCACTAGATATGATGTCAAGATCTTTCAAACACTAATTTTTTGCATTTGTTGTTGAGAGAAAAGGTGAGAGGATGAATGGGAGTGGATAGTATTTAAAGATAAAAAACTGATCTCGAGCTGTTTCTTTTAATTTAGTTTCAGAGATGAATGGGGAGATTCTGTTCTAAGCACCGACCCTGACTTTTGCCAATGCTGTATTTCCAGCCTGAAGAGATTTTCAGACTAAATGGAAATCACACAGAGAACTCTGTCACTGCTTAGGCTCTGTCTTGACAGTCAGTCTTCATTTTGGGTGCTGGCCACCATATCTCCACTACTCAGTCAAAAATTAACTTAAGTTTAAAACAGTGTGTTTGAACTAAAGGTCTTTCTTGGGAATAAATGGAAATAATACATCAAGGTATTGTTTATATTGTTTGTTCTACACCTGGCAAATCCAGAGAGTCTTACTGCATGTTGAATTGTTTAAAGTGCAGAAAACATCCATGGTATGATATATGTAAGAAATGAATGTATCAAATGTATTCTATTAATAAAGCAAACTATTCTTTTAGGTTGTGCCTTTCAGAAAAATAATATGCAGTTTGGCAGTGTCAGAAACTATTTCTTTTTTCTTCTTTTATATTACTTCTTTTTAGTTTAGGCCAATCTTTTTTCTATTTCATTTTTCCACACAGCTCATCAGGGTAACTTTTATGGCCACTTTCTTTAAGGCAACAGAACTTTCATGAGTGAAGTTTACTTGCTTTAGGATTTGGGTATAAGTTATGGGGGAATGGTCTAAAATCATAAAGTAATAAGTGGGTCTTGGAAGGGTACCCATTTACATTCATGGAAAAAACCAGAACATTGAAATTCCCAATAAAGCTGCCACAAAGCCACACAGGTCCTACCTTAAACAAGGATGCAGAAGCCAGAGAGCATAATTTTGATACCAGTTAAGAAAGTCCAGTTAGCTTTGTCTGAAGTTCATTTAAATTTTGCATTAGCCACAAAAAAGAAGCTATTGATTAAAAAGTGGGTTGTTATCGAGCAGTTCAAGCTGGAGGCTTGATTTCTCTTTCTGGTTTTCCAGGCATTGTCTGTCTCCTCTGTATTCCACACAATTGTTTTCTATTCCTGCTAAACCAGTTGGACAATTTAGGGAGTAAAGCTTCATAATTTAGTGTGTTCGTGATGCCATGTCTATATCAATATTTTTATTTTTTTATAGGCAGAGAAGCTTCTGAGGATGGTACTACTTACAGAACAATAAACACAAGGAGGGAAATACTGGTATCATCACATTAAAGTTTGCCTTATATGTTCTTTTAAAACCCCACTTGACCCCTTTGTCTGCCGGTATACAAAGTAAGTTGAGGGCAGGTTGCTGTACCCAATTGACTAGTGTATGTTAGGGCTTTGTTGTGCTCAGACTGTCCTCTGTAAAAAAACTGAAATGAAACAGCAAAAATTAATTCCTTTTTGTTGCTAAGACAGCAATATTTGAAGTAATGTTACTGATTCTCACTGGACATGATATAGGTGGATGAGATGGGCAACTCAGTCTTACCCCAGAAATAATGAGAATGTGTAAAGAAACTTTAGTCAAATATGATAATAAAATACTACATCTGCCCATGAGTCTATACCCCAATTTGTAAATAACAATGGGTTTTGTACTCAGGTGTTATAGCAGGCAGTATTTCATTTGTTAGGACATAGGCTAGTGAGCTTTAGAGAAACAGTGAGGTGTCTGGGGTTAATATGCAACATGCTACAGCTACTAAAAGCTGAATCAAAAGTGTTCCTTTTCTACACACTTTTCTGTGGCTTTATACATTTTATCTTCTGCTTGACTGGGTCTTTTGTCACAATATCAAAAAAACTCCAGAAAAAGCAAAACCAAAAAAAACCCCTCTAATTCTGAAAACACAGAGAGAAAAAAGGCTCTTGCAAGACAAGACAATGCACTGGGAATATATCTTGGACTGGTATTTAATTAGATTTACTACAGTGTCTCTTAGAGTTAACTGTTACCTCAAGAAGGATGTAAGGGAAGTGGCTTCTCACTAGTGATCATCTAAAACATTGGAAATAAGAAGTGAGAAAATGATAGAGTCTGTGATTCATTCTATTTTTTGCTTAAAAATATGCAACTGCACTTTAAAAATTGTCTGTAATTTTGAATTTATTTTTTTTTTTCTGTTTTAAGTGCTCTGGCACAAAATGGTTTAGCTAAATCATGTATTGCTGGATATATCTGAACATTACAAGTGGAAAAAAAATCTTACCATTATGTTTTGTATCTTGATCCTTAATCCTGATCACAGAACTCCTGTTCCTGTGATTTTAGTTAGGTTCTGTTTACAAGTTAGGAACCTTTTTGACTTTTGTGTTTTGTGTGACTTCGTGATTGAGGTCACGATGCAGTTTTAAACTATGATTTCATCTTAGAGCTCCAGGCTATGCTTGAGCACTGACTCTCAGGTCACTCACGCAGCAGAATTCATTGTCTTCCTCCAGTCTGAAGTTGTCCAACTGTCCCCTCTTGTCCTGTAAAAACTGAGTACTTGGACCTTTATAGTTGCCGTCAGTGCAAGCATCTGGGACCTCTCTACATAGTTTTTGCAAAGCACTTGAGAGGCCAGAGAAATAACAGACGAGGAGAAACTGGGATTAAGGGAATTACTCATGTTTTTGCTGTTGGGAAATGGAGAAACTGCAGGGTGTCTTGGCACTTCCCTGACTCTATCCAGATTCGTCCAACACCAAATTCTGTTATTATGTTGTACATACCTTGTTATTCAAGCACTACTTTAAGAAGCTACCCTGAAACTGGTAGAGATTGGGGTGGGAGGAGCGATTGGATAGGATTAGCACTGCAGACCGTGTTAAAGTATTTTTCTGACTAGTGTGGTGATTTGCATTTTATCCATCCAACATGCTATTTGTTTATAAATGGCCTGTATTCTTGCTAGCAGAATGTGAAGAACAATGGAGATGATTTCATGCATCAGGGTGTCTGTGCACACAATAAAATCCCAGGAGAGAGAATAAATTTGGGGAGTATGGGAAGTCTGAAGCAGAGTCTGGTGTATAACTAGGGTTTACTTTATGGAAAAAAACCCAAACAATCAAACAAATATCTGAAGACTAAAGAATGAAACATCCTTTTGCTTATACAGAGAGAGGGTATTATGTTCTTCCTTTTCACTGAGACTGGCTGCTTGCTGACCTGGTCAAATACATGTAGAATATAATTTTTATAATTACTACAAGCAATGTGTTTTGTTTTCCACATATTATTTTTCTGCCTGGATGCCATTTTCTCTCCTGTTAAGGAGATGTTAGGCAAAAACTGAGTTATTGCAGCCACACAAATGGGATGGCTCATGTTTCTTAGCTGGTCTAAAATGGAGTACATGGTAATTACTTCACAGATTGCGAAATGGGTGTTTTTTTTCTTTGTCTCTCTAATCTCATTATTAGAGAACATTCTCTTATAATACAATGAATAATGGCATTCAAAGGTTTCTATTAGAAATGTAGAAAAAAATGTCTGAAGAATTCAGCAAAGCCCCAGTGTTGTGCCTTTGGGTGTTCTGGATGCTGATATTTTTCGAGGGTTTTCTGGTGAGGCTTCTTTTCAGTTTGTTATTTTGCACAGTTTTTCCCACATAAATCTTTGAGTCATATAGACCTTTGCTGACTCCATCTATTCTGACCTTTACTGTTTAGTGTTCCTGTAAAGAAAGACACAAGGTCTATGGTGATAAGGGATGGAACAAATGTCCATCCCACCTGGAAGTTAAATACTAGATTGTTTTAGGGTTCTTTCGTGAGCTCATAATAATTACTTTTTATAAGCCTCCCATGAATTGAATTAGAATAATAATATTTATGTAAACTAGCAAGGTCTTTTTTTGTTGACCCTAATACTAGAGCATTGCATGTTTCATAAGAAACAGCAAACAGAACTCAAGACCCTTATGAGGTTCAACAAGTCCAAGTGCGCGTTGCCGCACCTGGACCGGGACAGTCCCAGACGTGATTACAGACTGGGAGAGGAACTCATTTGAGAGCAGCCCCACAGAGGAGGACTTGGGGGTTCTCATGGATGAAAAGCTGGACCTAAGCTGGCAATGTGCACTTGAAGCCCAGCAGGCCAAACAAATCCTGGGCTGCATCAAAAGCAGTGTGGGCAGCAGGTGGAGAGAGAGTATTATGCCCCTCTACTCTGCCCTTTTGCAACCCCACTGGAGTGCTGCATCCAGCTCTGGGGTCTCCAGTATGGGAAAGACATGGATCTGTTGGAACAAGTCCAGAGGACAGCCATGAAGATGGTGAGAGGGTTGAAGCATCTCTTTTGTGAAGACAGGCTGAGAGAGTTGGCGTTGTTCAGCCTGGAAAGAGAAGGCCCTAGGGAAGATCTTAGAGCAGTACTTAAAAGGCTTTTATAAAAAAGAGTGAGAGCAACTTTTTTAATGGCGGATAGTGAGAGTGGTTTTAGACTGAGGGATTTAGGTTAGAGATTAGGAAGAAACTCTTTACTGTCAGGGTGGTGAGACACTGGAACAGGTTGCCCCATCCCTGGAAACATTCAAAACCAGGGTGAATGGGGCCCTGAGCAACCTGGCCTAGTGGTTGGCATCGCTCCCTGTGACAGGGGGTTTGGAACTAGGTGATCTTTAAGGACCCTTCCAACCCAAGCCTTTCTATGATATGACTCTATGATTTCCTAAATTACTAGTTCTGGCTGAAAAATATGTCGCCTCCAACTAATAACTTTTATGAGTCCTTTTCAAATCCTATAATACTTTCACAGGATGTTTCTGAGTGCACCTAGTTGCGGAGGTTCAACAAAAACTCTTTGGATACAGCAATTTCTGAAGCATTGTGACTCCACCTTCTGAATGAATAGCTTTAATGTGTCATAACTGTCTTTCCCAGTCATCAGCTGCTTTGTAAATCGTGGCAGTTGATAGCATATGGGGTTCCCGGAAAACAATTAGACAAACCTTTTTTTTTTTTTTTTATCTTTCCCCTCATCTCTCATTCCATCTGAACCTATCTCTTTTTCATGGTAATTTTAATGTAAACCTTTTTTGTTTGGGCTTTTTTTAAGGCTACGTAGTGTCTGCAGCTGAGTGCATTAGTGGTGCCCTGCAATCTGGGGCAGACAAGTTCTATATCAGTAATTTAATAAGTCATACATAAAACAAAACAGCATAGATTTATTTTGTTTTAAAATTGAATAGGGTCAGCTGTGTGAGCAATGTATCTGCCAACTATTGTCATTGTCCTGTCTTGGCAAGCTCATTTATCTTGGTTAGTAAACAACTTAAAAGGCAGAGAAGGTGCATGGCTTAAGGGAATGTTATTAGGACACAAAATCTCTGGTGTCTCATGTCTTGCCTAAATCCAGGCTAAATAACTTATCAGACATCTCCCACCAGTAGGCAGTTAGGGGATGCAGCTAAATATATGACTGTTATTAGCAGGTGACAGTGGGACCGGCAGTTGTCACAGCTGGGAGGTCAGCACAGTTAAATCAATCACATTCAAGATGTCTTCAGAGAAAACAGTAGAGGTGAAAGCTTGTAAATTCTGATAATCACCAACATTTGAGGTGCATACATGCAGTATCAGAGTCTTAAAATGTAAGGGCCAGTGACTGGAAACCGTAGGCACAGATGCTGATCCTAAAACTTTTTTCTCCTTTTAATCCTAAATTCTTTGGTATGTGGAATGCCTTATGTTTTTCTTGTGTGAAACCATATGTTTTCTGACATGTGAAGCAGTTTGAATAAGCCACAATAGTAAAAATTGGTGAACGGGTTGTTTTCCAGTCACTTATTTTCTTGTACCATCAATTCAGTAGTCTTATAGTGATGAATATTACACCAATTTGGAAATGAAGTAGTTTAAACATGGATGCACAAACATACTGGATGATGAGGAAGGGCGTTCTCTGCTGAAGAACCACAGTAAAACCACTATAAATTAAAAACATATAATCTGTCTGCATAAAAGCCAGCAGGAACTTGCAAAGCATTTCTGGGGCTGTTAAAAATGACTGTATTTCCCAGCAGAACTCATTACCCTAAGAGCATCCCTGTGGACTCCAAGGACCCCAGCTGTATTTGAAGAGTATCTCAAGGGTAGTTGCTTCCTCTGGGCCTGAAAGCAACACTGCTTTCCTCTTTTTCTGAAGGCAGCACATCCTTAAAAGGGTATATTTAAAGGAGAAAAAAAAGTTTCAGAATATACCAGGTGTTATGTCGACACCTGCAAAGCTACTTGTCATGTCAACTGTAAAACTTGGAAAATTCTATTGTGAAAAAGTTTGAAACACTTGAATGATAGAAATCAATAATAAAAAACTCCTATTAGGGTCATGTATACTACTCAGTATTCAGACTGCCATAAATCTCTCTGGTCCTATTGTCCTTTTCTTTTTCATTGAAGTAGCATATTCGCAGTGTATTTCTCTATTTTACTCCAGAAGAGTGTTTCACAATGCACTTTATGTTACTGCTTGCCTAATTTCTTAAAGCTTTTAATTTTTTGTAGTGGAAAGATTAAGTTGTTTGATTTTGTTTTTTTTTTTCTTCCACAGAGTGAACAATGATGAGAATGTGCATTTCTTAGGTGAAATTAAGTATCTGAAAGGTGCTGAATCAGGCCTCAAGTCTGTTCTATAGAAATGTTCTTCAGCTTTGCAAATAAAGAAATTCAGTGGTCTGTAATGCTTTCTGCTTTGTTGCTGCTTATTCTTTGCAACATGAAACAAAATGTATGGTAAAAATTTCATAAAATAGAGGTTAGCAAAGAAGTCTAGCAAGCCAGTTAGAGGTTTTCCTAGGAACTGTCAAAGCAAGGAGTACAAAGTGTGGCATGGGCAGATGATACTGGCTAGTGGTCTGACTAAAGCTGCAGATTTCTCATGAGCAGCAACTTTTTTCTCAGTGAGCAGGGTGTCAGAGTGCAGGAGAGTCTTTGTTGGAAGATAGTGCCATGGGTGTATGGAGGTATGAAGGCTACCACCAGAGGACACCAGGAAACAGCTGGAAATGCCCTAATCGAATACTTGGAAACACAGAAGTAGCTGAATAGCTGTTTTGACTCTGTGAAGTTGACAACAGGGCCTTTCTTAAACTTCACAAGACTCCCTTTTCATACACTTTAGAAAAGGATAAGAAACAGTGCTGATGTGAGGTTGGCTTGGTTGTTGCATTCACATTAAAGCGCTGGGTTTTCCTGAAAGATTGGTGTGGTGACCATCTTAAGAACTGTGTTGTTACTTGGCCTACCAAAACAGCAGAGCAATGCAACCAACTCTCTGCATGAAGAGACTGGAGATACATCAACATCAAAATTGTGGTGTTTACACTACACAAGATTAAGAAACTAGGTAAAAATAATTTGGCAAGAACTTCCCCTATTAGAGAAAATAAAGACAAGTGGAGTTTGTACAAACAGGAGAGAAAGGAAAATTAAAAACCTAGTTTGAAACTTCTTTTCCATGGATTTCACGTTGCCTAGCATTACATTTTCCTTAGTTACTTAAGCAGACCATTTCTGTTGCAGCATTGAAGATGAAAGGCCAAGGATCAAATCTGCTGTATTATTTTTTAAAAACTATTTTTTAACAAGATAACAATATTTATGAAATCCTAAAATTATTCAAAGATTGTGTCACTTCAGTACAGCTTTGCGAGATTACTACCAGTAATAATAGGTTTGACTTTATTATTGGATGAAGATCTTCATTAATATATATCATCTGTTATTTTAAGAGGAAAAAGCGGAGGCCTCCACTTATTTAATAATTGCTACTTTTTCATTATTTCTCATTTTGGTACCCTGAGTTCTTTGTATGAAAACCAAATGCATGTGAAAGGACTGAAACAACAGGATGTTTCTGTTTCAATGGCTGATGGTATCTGTTAGTAATTACTGTATCAGTGATAACACTACCAGTCTGTGAAAGAAGCAGGCTTCTAATAAACAATGGTGAAAAGTGAAATTCTTTCTTAGGAAGGGGTTTATCTACCAAATTAAGAGGCAACTGTTGATGTTGCTGTAGAGTTAAAATAAATGTATAAAAGATTAAAGCCATTGGTTGATAAAGTAGGAAGCTGCATGAATGAAGGAAAAAAATACAAGTTTTTGATGTTATCTGTTATCTTAAACTGTGAATGCAACCAAAATTATGAAGGATTGAATGGTGTTGTTCTCAAATATTGTCCTTTATTGTTTTCTTGATAAGCAGCTACTCAAGGAGATTAAGTTAAAAGTATCCAGATTTCTGGTTTGTCAGACAAGAGGATCAAAATTTACTAGTTGTATGTTATTTTCCTCCGTAGTTTTTTCCTAGCGGTGTGTGGTGGGCTTTTTTAATTGTGAAAAACAGTTGTTGGAAAGAGCTAGTCAGAGTTTATCAGTTGTCTGACTACTGCACTCTCTGAGAACTTAAAATGTTCGCTGAGAAGTGTGTCTTGGCATTTTATTTGTGTAGTTCTTAAGAAAGTACTTATCAAAAAAGAATAAAAAGCTAGGTCTGCCATAGATAATTTTGTCATCTGTTAATACCTCACTGAAGTGAGCACTGCAATCAGAGCAACTCATCGTTCTTGATCTTCTCAAATGATATAATTCCGTAATCCTTGTACATTTAGAGAGAAACTAGCAAGACACCATCCACTTTGAAACATTCTGCAGATGGGACTAACCTGAGCTAGACATAATTAATATTTTAGTGTTAAAAACTTAATGATAAACTTAAAGCCAACTGTAAAGCTTATCTCTTTTAGCTCTCTTGAGGTGATGTTTTCCAGCCCACCATAATCATCTCAAGACAGGACCTAGCAGAGGGTCCTGATGAGCAGGAGTCAGGCAATTTGTTTAGTAAGAAGGTTCAGATTTTTTCAGGATTTCATCACATAAAGTGTGTTTTAATGAGACGTGCTATTGCAACAGCTGTAGCTATTTAAACTAGAAACCTTTCTTCTACTTCTGCCTTATGAATTGGTAAGCTTGAATATAACAACAAAGTGAAAGGGCTCCTTAATGGCCTGGGAAGGCAGCTGGACTTGGTCTTTTGAAAAAAAAAAAAAAAATTCTCTAGTGCTACCTTCCCATTAAAGGGCTTGCAGGGGGGTACAGTAAAGAGGGTAACAGTGTGCTTGTGACAGAGAGGGTACCAGAAGATGTGGGAGTCCTGAGGTCTTTCTTTAACCAACCAGACACAAAGAACCAATAAGTTTCTTCCAAAGAAGAGCTCTCAGTTTCCTTGCTTAATTATATGGGACTGCCCCTGTTCTCTGGCACACCTAAAATAAACTGGTTTGAGACAGCAGTTAACCACAGCAATTGCAGTGTTTTATTGGCTGTCTAGAAAACAGGGAAGCAATGAAACTCTTTTACTCCCATTCTGGATCAAAATGAAAACAATCCTCCACACTCCCAAACCCAAAACTTAGACTATCTGATCACACTCCGATTAAAGAAAGTGTTAGACAAAATAGTGGACAACTTTCTTGTGATGAATTGTCAAACTACACTATAACTTTTACCAAATTGTTTTAGACACGTGCATGGCAGTGAAAGGTTTCCCAAGGATATTCCGTGGGTGCCGTCATGGGTTCAAGAAGATCAGTCAAAGGCTGAAGTGGCTTTGAGGAGACTGACCGTCTTCCTAGGCTGTGAGCCCTGAATAGAAGGTAAATGTCCATCTTCCTTCAGGTGTTTTACCAGAAGGGGAGAAAGGTACAACTGCTCCCACACTTTGAATTCTTAGGGCTTGCGACTTTTGGGGTTTTCTGCTTTATTCCCTTGAAGGCGTCCAGATCTGCAGAGGTTTTTCAGTTCATTTATGGTTGAATTTCATTGTCACTGATACAGGTCACTTAGAATATACTGCGCTGCCACTGACATCTTTGTGAATAGATAGTATTTTACACACCATGTATGTATCTCTTTCTTTTTTTATTCCTAGAAAAAGCAACTTTGAATACAGAAGCTAACTGCATGGTCTTAAAAGTGAAAAGATATTTCCCATTCTATGTTTATGGGGAAGATTTCTGTAGAAGTTGTCTAAAGATTGATCATCGCTAGCTTTTCTCCCTCAGCTTTTTCTCATTCGATATTTGACCAGAAAAACTAGCAATTTTTAGCTGTTGAGGATTCTTGATTCTAGGAACTGTATGACTCACTAAGTTTTGTTACTCAGTGATCATTTTTTTCATTTCTAATAAACAGCTAACTTTTTTGGGGGGTGCAGACGGAATAAGGAGGAGGCTCAGTAGAATTTTGATAATAATAAACCAAGTTGTGTTGTGTAAGTACTAGTTGGAGTAAAACAACTAGCTAAATGTGTGCAAGCGAGCTTAGCACAAGGCTCAACACCATCTTTCACAAGCTTGGACCACTGTCATAGTGCAGTTTGTACAAAGCACCTAAAGTCAAGAGTAGGATACAAAAGCGACTTCTAAGAAGGCTGTTGAAGAGAATAAACTGATTTAATTTCTTAATTAATATCACAGCTTCCTGCTCCATTTGCTGTAGTACTCAGCTCCTTGGATAACTCCTGTGAAGGTATTTTCTGTTGTGCCAAGACAGAATCACACATACACCATGTGGAGTGTACAACCATTATCTGTTATTAATACATACAGTAATGAGCTGGGACTAACACTTTTGGGTGGAGATTTTATGTTTTCCTTCCATGAGTCTATCAGCCAAACATCTTGCAGTCAGATGTGGAAGAGTAAAACTCCATGGCATCTTGGGATGGAATGACACACAATTTTACTGAGCTGCCTCTGTTTTTTCTATCAGACTTCTTATTTTGTCACAGTGTTACCTTTTTCTGGATCTGTGATCTTACTCCTTGCTTGAAAACTGTTAGTGAAGTTTCAGTTTGCCCCTTTTCTTTCTCTGTTGTTTCTTTACTTATACTTTCTTCTCTTCCATGCTTTGGGAGCCTGCAATCTCTCTTGCCTTCTAAGATGAGGGTATAGCTATGGTTTCATTACTACGTATTTCTCATTGAAACTGGCCTGATCACATATTTCCTCCGTTTTCCACTGCATATTTAAGAAAAAAGGCCTTAGAAGTACTACTTATACTCATTATGGATATACAAGCAGTGCTTGAAACTAAACAAAAACTTCTGATTTCTGAAATTATATTTGGCAGCTGTGATATCAGTGGGCTTTTGCTTATAATTTTTCCATTGCAACTGAAAATTCAGTCAAAATTTAGCACTAATAGGCTGTGTAGAGCTAATAGATTGCTTCATCTTTTTGTCATCAGACTGAATTAATTTCGTATTTCAAAGCTATCTGGATTCAACAGCCTTAGCTAATTTAGCAAATGCAGTTGGTCACTACCCTGTAAAAGTGGTCATTCCACTCTCCAGCTATGACATTGCTAGGTCATGGAAACATGTGCATTTCAGTTGTGATACACATTGGTTTAATACATTTACATCTTATCTCTATTGTGTTTGGGGTTGTTATTATTATTATGTGGGGGTTTGTTTTTCTTGTAAACAACAAAATATGTGAATATGATGCCATGGTAAGGAAGAAAAATTTTGAGAAGGTTTGCCAGGAAAAAGAAAAAATCTTTCCCTCATGATTAGTGTTGGTTTTGCTAAAAAGTAATTCTTACAACTCAAGGAAGAAAAAAATCTCAAAACTTTTTGCTGTTGTCACATCTTCATCTATGGTTTTCAATTGCCTATATTTTGATATTAAAAAGCATAAAGTTGTTACATGGATCCTGGAACCTTGAGCTCAATTTAAAGAAGGGATGGCTAATTTTAATGCTGTCTTGTCAGGCCATAAATTTCACAGATTATGAGTGTGAATAGCTGGAAGCAATGTTCTCTTTCTTTGGTTTTAAATTCCACCGCTGTTCTTTTCATGGTGTCATTCTTGCGCTTCTGAAAGGAGAAAAAGGAATACTGGCTGTCACAGGAAAACTCTGTAATGCCTCACAAAGGAAGCCTATCTACTTCTCTTTTTCTTAGGGTAATTAATTTGAGGGCTTTAAATCCTTTTTTAGCACGCTGTTCTTGTATATTTACAGTTTTATGAGTGCCTTTGTTGTTGTCTTCCTTAAAATGCGATTTTTCTGATGGTAGCATAAAAGCTTTCAAAACACAGCATAGTCCATTTGACTACTGGTTGTCTGTTTGCTGTCTAATTTAATGTCCAAAGAGTGAGAAATAGGACTCTGGTATGCAGTACCTTGCTTAGTAGTGCCATGGAAGGGAGGTTATTTGCCATGAATGCTGTGCACAAGGAAGTAGTGGAAAATTTATCTGTTAATTCCAGCAACTTTTAGGAACCATTTTGTTTTTCAGTCTGTAAGTTCTGAATACTGTTAAAGAGCACCACAAAAAACCTCTTACCTTGAAAAACTTCTCCATTACCTTTCAACTTGTCCATTGTGCTCATATTTTTCCTCCATCTGAAAGTCTCATCAGTCTTAGTGCTAGGGGGAAGAGCCTGGCAGCATGATGTCGTTTTGCAAGGTGTTCATGAATGGGAACATTCTTTTGTTCTTCATTAAAGAAAATATTAATGTGAGTCATTAACATATTTTCCCAAATTGCTCTTTTCTTTGCTGATCACACCTATACAAAACATGTGTTACGAAGACCCAATCCCACAGGCGCACCTGTGTCAGCTCTGAGTTCTCTGTTCACTTAACTCTGTCTCCTGGTCCACTCCAACATTTGTGTCATCTTACTCTACACTATGATCTGTGGAACAGAAGTGTTTAAGTATCCAAAGCTGTTAAAATATGCTCTTTTTTCTGAACAAAAAGCATGACAGATCAAATTCTGTTTGTATTTGTGCTATACTTTACTGTGTCTGTCAGTTTCTGTGGTAAAGCTTTCATATTCTTGCTAAATTGTTCTGGACTTCATGAAGAGAAATGAATGTTATGTTGCAGGCTTTACATAGTCAGAAATATCTGTGGTTTGGTGCTTTGTCTTCACTTGTTATTTCATCCTTTTTTTTCGTTCAGTCCAGACAAATGAATTTTCTCATTTATCAGTTTACTGTGCTTGAGTTTTTCAGCTTCTTTTTTATCTTCTTCCTGTAGAAAGATGAATCTTTGTGAATCCTTGACTCCCTGCGAGGAGTCTTTTGAAATTAATGTCTTCCTTAGTCATCTTTTCCTTGATGTGTATTGGAAGGGGATTTTTTTTTTTTTTATTTTTAAGACTACTGTCCTTTCCTCTTGTGTTCCTCAATTGATTATTTCTCTTTCTCCTCTGTATGACTGTTTTAAATATTTCCTTCATGGCAGTTCTTTACCCAAACTTTTTTCAAAATATGAGAATATTACTTTTAAGTACTCTCCAAATTGCTATTCAAAATATATAAAGTGTAGTATGTCTCCTTTTTGATAATTTTCTGATTGCTTTTCCTCACTTTATTCTCTTCTGGGGAGAAGTAGTGTTGTTTGTTTAAGTGTGAAAGAGTGTATTTCCTGACCAGCTGCCATTTTTGTTCTCAGGCCTTGGGAAGACTCACTTGGTATCTGTGCAATTAAAGAAGCCTTGGTTGTAGATGGAGGCAGAGCTCTGGTATTTGGCTTTTAAACCATAACACGCAGGCTGCTATCAGGTGCAGGCTTACAGAAGAAATGTTTCAGGGATGTAGCTCAGGATAAAGTTTGTATTCACTATCTAGGCATTAAACATCAGTGATTCTTTATCACTGGTGATGACTTCATCACTGGTGATTGCTTCATGCTATGACTGAAGAAACCCCACATGTCCTATTTAATTTTTGTACTTTCTATTCTGTTGGGTATATTTCCTAGTCTAAATAGGAGGGCATACTAAATAGTATGCTTGTCATTCTGTTCTTGTAGTTTTATAAAATACAAACACCTGATTTCTCTCTCTCTTTTTAAATCTGAATGGTAGATTTGTGGCAACTGAGCCAACCTGGGCAAAAATTAACAACTTTTGTTCATTAATTGGAATGGAAAACTTGGGCAAACTGCTTGTAATAGATTCTCCTGGTCTCCATCCCCATGCCAGATCTCTAAAAATTCCTATAATAATAATAATAATAATGCCTTTATTTGGTGTTTTCAGTGATTTGGAGAAAAAGCAGAAAGGAATTTCCTTGGGAATTTAGTGTCCCCTTCTCAAGCAAGCCAAAGCAGAGTAATGGGATGCTATAACAAACTTATTTGCCTAAATACCCCTAATAGCCCCCTGTAACGTATTTAATGATTTGAAATGATCATTGTTAGTGATGGTTCTTGTGAGTCTTAGGGAATTATTTGTGCTGTTCACCTTTAAGGTGTTAGACAAAGCAGTCAGACCAGGTGGGATTCTGAAGAGAGCACAGTATAGATTCTTCCAGAAAACAATTCTGCCAGGAAATGGTAGGACTGGTTCCTGTTTTCCTGGTAATAAAAGGTGTCCAGGGGAATTATCCTTATATTTTGGGTGCCTAAAGTAGAAATCTAGAGCTAAAGGAATATTCCCGATTTTGTCTTCATTTCCTCCTTTTTTCCTTTCCCCATCATTATATGCTTAATTCATAGTATGTCAAATCTGTGGACATATATAGCGGCTTGTTAATTCAAGCATAGCTGGAAGCTTTTAGTGGTTATTTTTGGGCCATCTGGAACATGAACTTTAATCTTCCTAGGCTGTATTTTAAAAGGGCTGATGGAGCCATTTGCCAAAGTTTAATTTGACAGAAGAGTGGTTTTATCTGTTCTATCAATTAAAGCACAGTCTATTTCTTATCAGTCAACAATGTTATCAGTCAATAACTGTTAAATTCATTATGTTCCCCATACGGTGACCATTCTGTCATTGTCCCTTTCTTCAAATACACCTTTTTTTTTAATTGGAGAACCTATTACTTCTTTAACCAGATTAACCAAAGCATGTTAATCAGGAATATAACTCTGAAATGTAACAAGGAACTCAGCCCACAGAACTCTGATGAATGTGGAGGCTTAATGTAGCAGAACAGAAAGCAAAATGGGGATGACACTATCCTGTCAAAATCACTAAAACCTTTTTCGTTTCAAATTTAACTAAAGAGCAGGTCTAAGCTAATAAAAACATTGTGACCAGTGCATGTTCATTTATCATGACAAATTCACTGCCTTCCAGAGAGCAAACACCTGCTTCATGTCAGTGTGTTCCTCAAAATAATAATTTGGGAGAAATGAATGTGGTCTATTTTTTAGCATTGTCTGTGGTAGATGGAATATTGGTTTTAAGGTATGTTTATGTTTTGTGGTTGTAAACTTTCCACAAACATATTGTGAAGGTTTGTTTTGGTGTCAGTCCTACAGAAATGCTGCAGTATGGACTTTGAAGTGAGCTTCCTGGTATTACATATAAGTAAAAAGTAGTGCTGGGAACAGTAATATATCTTTTTTCTCTCATTCTTCTGAGTCTTTCCTGAGCCTTAACAATGACTATTGATAACAGCACCTATGAAGTCTCCATAGCTGCTGTATTTTTCTCTTTCTATTGTGGTATCAGTACTTGCTGTCTACTGAGTATTCCTAAATATCATGAGATATTCAGCCAAGAATGACTCAGATTAGACCACTGAAGAACAAAATTCACACCCACAGCACAGGTCTCACAATTTCTCTCTGTGAAGGTGGTGCTGGTGAAGACATATCAAAAGGAAGAAGGGAGCAATTATATGACTCCTCCTATCTTGAAAGATTCTGATTTTTAATAGGTTTTATGAGCTGTGCGGCGTGCTTCAGTTCTGTCTGCATTCAGGAAAATATGCAAATGACTGAAGAAAAATAGAATTTGTAGTACTGAAACTTGCAAAGGGATATGGGTAAGGTGGAGATTCTCAGGAATATTTCACTTTTTTAATTTAGCTCCTATGTTTTCCTAAATGTGATCAGTATCAGGGAAATTCCATCAGGTTTCAGTGTGCCAAATACTGGGATTTGTAACCACAGTGTCCCACAGAAAACTGGTAGTTGATTGTACTCAAATGTTCTAAATATTTGAAGGATTAAGTTACTGATAAATGAAAATGAAATAGTAATTCTGATGTTACCTTGATAGCTATTTCTGTACTTTTTTTTTTCTCAAGAAAATTTTACCAAAGCACTTTGAGAAAATGAAGGCTGCATCATGCTAACACTTGTATCAGGCCGTGTGCCTGATTCTCCATCTGGAATCTTATTTTCAGGCAGTCTTTCTGACCTTGACTGTCCCAGTTGTTCAAGCAATGAGGTACAAAGACCTGTGTGCACAGCTCCTGTAGGAGTGGGGAGCTGATGGCCCTGTCTGAGGTCAGACATGCTAGAAATGGGCAAAGACCTCCAGAGAACTCTGCCAATTTATCTTATATACGAGCTCTCTGCTGCCTTTGGCAGCCTTTCAGAGACGAATACACTGGATTTTGCATATGCCAGGTGATTTGCACCATCTACAGCACAGGAGTTTGTTGAGCGGAAGGAAGATGGACACTTGGTAATTGATGTCAGTCCTTCATTTGGAGAAGGAACAGCTACCGAGACAGAAAACTCAGGAAATTAAGATCTTGGCATTTATGCAAACAAGAAATATCACAACTGGTGCTGTGTCCTGAGCCTTAATATCTCTCATTTAAATGCATGTACAAGGTGTAGAGTTTATAGATAATTCCTATAGGCTAGTGATCACATCTGTGTGGGCACTGCAAGTATCAGTGCAAGGGGACCTGCCGTACTGAGATAAGAAACATATGTATGAAGTAAAGGATGTGTTGTATTGTCTCAGCTGCTTGGTGTTGGAATGAGCAGCTCAGCTTTGCAAAGTGAAGGGAGTAATTTATATACACATTTATAAAAATTAATCTTGCAGCTACTCCATCTTAAGGTGTTAGTTTTTGGATCTTGACAGATGTAGTCCCTAGGGCTGGCTATGGTGGTGGTGAAATGATTGACTGCAATGCTTATCATCATGGCACAGTAACAAATAGTTCAGTCTGGCAGCTGTCATTTTCCTAAACCCTTTTTCAGCAAGTGCAAAGTTCAGTCGAAAAAAAAAAAAAGAAAATATATTCAAAGGAAGAAAAAAAAAAGAAAAAAAGGTCCAGACAAAACAGTCAAAACAGTTCTGTGGCAGTTGTATGGGTATGACTTGACTCTAGACCTTAAATCTCTACCTCATAATGCAAAGCATTCCCTCACAGATCCAGATGTGGTCCAGGCAATAAAAGGAAGCCACAGCCATCTAGTCATATTGCTCAAAATAGCTTAGTGTTGACAAAGGGGATCTGAATGGACACTACAGAGTAAATTAAGACAAGAAATTCTGGTCTTGCTTCCAGTAAGAAGCACCAGCGCTGGACGGTGCTAGTACAGAGCTCATTTTACAGTGAGCCTAGCAGTGTAAAATTCGATTCTTGCCATGTGTCACATTCTTCATAAATTAGGTCAAAGCATAAATTAGACCACAACATACTCGAGCTACACCATATTATATTCACTGAACTACGATGCTCACTGTGAAGATGTGTTATTTTTGTCTTTTGTATAGGTCATAAGCTGTTTACAGAAACATTCTAAATTCAGCTCAAAGTTTTCTTTCAGGGACAGTTTGGGAGGAGGGCTGGTGGTGGTATATTGTCCAAAAACTTTAGAAATACCTGATACTTTTTTGAATGATCCCATTAAAATGTTACTAACTCTGTACTGCCTGGAGAATACAATTACCTCTTTTTCAAGGTATAAAAAAAACCATTGTGGTCACTGTAGCATCCAGATTCATAACATCTCTCCTCTTACTATGATTTTTTTTGTAGTTTCTTTCAGAGATGAGCAAACAAAAGCCATTGCACAATGTCTGTCACTGTCCAGCAGACTGGATATGTAGAGGTTGAGCAGACGAGTCTGGAGCCCAGGCTGAGGGCATGGATGTGAGTTCTCAGGGCTCTGTTGTGCATCACACAGATCTGTAAGTGGTGGGTACATTAGCCCAAACAGAAACAGGTTCAAGCTGTGGCTGTGTTGCCCTAGCAGCAACAAGTAAACTGTATGCAATTGTGCAATGCTTTGACTTATCAACTTCTTCAGTTTGCACTCCACCCGAATTGAAGAAAAAGGCGTGAATATGTATATATACACATATTTACACATTCATTCATTTATATACATGTGTAAACATATACACATGCGTATATATGCACCACTAGAAAGTATGGATATCTTATATCATCATCAGAATAGACTACTTCAAATTTTCATCCATAATGTTGTGAAGGGAAGAAACAGAATTAAACTCAGAAACAGGTGAAGAGTCCTTGTTCATATGAAGGATCCTGATATGATGGCAGTTTCCTACATCATAGTGTTAGTCTGTAAAACATCTTTCTACGGAATATCACAAGATTACATTAGTATATTTAAAATACTCCTGGGTGATTCCTGATTCTTTCTGTATGAAACCCAAGAGCATTTACAGATAATTCTACCATATTCCATCCTATGCTTTGGAAAGAAAAAGCCAAAATTCAGCTGTCTAGCTTCTCACAAGCTTGCTAATCTATCTATAATTTTGAGCATTTAGTTGTCGGTGTGGTTGGATAATTAAAGCATATTCCATTAGCTCAAACACATAAGCATTGTTACCTGCACTGTGGTAATCCTGGAAAAAGGTTTTTTGATTTTTGTGGGGAGCTCTTCCTTTTCCAGTAGAGTTTACTAGAAGCAACAGCAGCAGAAGAATGCAAACATTTGAATATGCCCATAAATTTTTATTTACCCATTGCATTTTTTTTATTTCAAATATCCTATCACTTTGCTGTGTTTTTAGTTACACTTGTTTTCTGCCTTACAATGATTTTTTTCCAAGGGTCCCTATTTGAGGAGACAAGGACTTGAGAAAATCAGAGAAGGCACTCTGACTTTGTATTTATAGCATAAACAGTTTGCTTTACATCTTTCTCATGGTTTTAATCATTGTTGAAAAGCTGTCTTGTATGATTTTCAATATGCAGACTTCAATAGTTCCTTTAGGAGGTGTTTCTCAAAAGACAAAGCTGGAAAGCCTGCCCCTGTTATTTCCTAATGTCGATCAGTCTATGGCCCAAACAAGAGCCTGTAATGGGCTGCATGCATTGCTTCCATCCTGAAAGGTTGCATAAGGCCTGATTAGCAAGCTATGGAGCTATGTGGAAGAAGGTGAAAGAAATTTGTTCCAGAACATCTCTCACATCAGAAGGTAAGAATGCTTATCCTTGGAACTGATTGACACCTTATGGATGTGTCAATCAAGTAGGGCTAACCAATCTGAGCAAGTGCAAAACGTTTGAACTATTTTGGCACTTTTTCCCACCCAGCTATTCCTATGGTTTTCCTGCTTTGTTTAAAAGCAGGATTTTAGCAGTGGGGAGAGGAGGACTCTCTTTTCTCCTCAGTGTCCTACTCTCTCTTTTCATGCCCCTACTTCAGTCCCTTAAATGTCTCTAGACTGTAAAGTGCATTAATGTTCTTTCAATACAGTCCTGTGAGGATTTTAAGAAAATATATAATTTAATGGCCAGCTCAGTCCAATGGCTTCTTAAAGATCTCTGGGCATCTCATCAACAGAGGTGGGTGGGAACACTGGCGGTCTCAGAAAGTTTCCCTATCCAAAGCAGAAGGAAATCAGGGTATTTGAAAGGTTTCTATTGGAAGATGGAAGCTATACCAGAAGACTTAACAGTTTAGTGGCTGGGTTACTCACCCGGGATGTGGGTTCTAGCTTACAGATAAATTTCACTTAAAAAGGAAGATAAAGGTTCAGTATTTCCACCCGTCTCAGCATACCAAATACTTGGAGTATCACACAGTTGGAAGGAGGCTGAACTCAGTCCTCAAGAGAACTAAAATCATTCGGGTAACTTGGGGAGCACTGGGTGTAATTTTGCCATGCACAGAGCAGGAAGGAGAAGCAGCTTGACCAGTTCAACATGTCCCTGCATATTTGGGCTGTTTGGTACAGCTCAGTCTGTACCCACTGGGGAGATGGCACTGCTCTGGGGCCTCCTACTCTATCTGAACCCTCTTGGGAATTGTGTAGAAAATTTTGCATGGAGAAGAAATGTCTGAATTCAAATGTCAGTGCAGATCAAAGGGGCTTTCTCCCTGCGGAGACTTTGTCTAAAAAAGGCTTTGTATTTCTGAGGGTAGTTGCTGTTTACTGGCCCGTGGTAACCATAATTACCCCTGCTGTTTACCAGGAGGGAAATTCTAAGGCAAATTCCTATCCAGTCTGTTGGGGCAAAGTAGTGCTTTCCATTTTCCCTTGTGGAGCTACAGTGGGATCACTTCTGATGGCTGCCCATGCTGCCTTCCAAAACTTAGCCTGGTCTCTCTGTTTCCCCAGTAGCCAGTGGGGAAGGAGTATAATGGCTTGTTCATACATGTGTGAGCATGTGTAGCTCAGTGCTGCTCTGAGCATGCATTTGCTGCCTCAGTGACTGACCTTTCAGGGCCGGTCTGAGCTCCTGCTGCTGCCGCAGACGAATTTGCTGCCATGTGTCACTGTAACTCTTTGCCCAGTGGCTTGGAGGAATTGCTGTGATATCATCAATTCCCGTGCCCTCTTCTGCTTTCCTGTGTCTGTCAATATTGTTCTGACTTTTTTCCTTTACTGCAGGTCACAAGGTATCTACCTCTTTGCATAGTTGTAGGTGAATTTCTGATGCAAATGGCTTGGTTGTTTGCGCTTCTCACAGGGCTTTAATTCTCATGAAAAGGAATTAAAAAAAATACCATGTACAAAATACATCATAGGAGGAAAATACAAGTCTCTATCTGTGTTTAATTTTTTTTCTCTTTAAATTGAAAAAAAAAGAGTAGCTCAGAAATCGAGGCACTTGACTATTGTAGATAACAATAGTTATGGTGAGCACTGTTTGGCCTGGGGGACAGTTTCTTATGAATATATCCACATATATCTATATCTATATCTCCTTAATAAGAGGTGGTTTAGAAAGGTATTTGTATTAAGTTCATAGGCTTTACTGTGGACTTGGTGAGCCAGAATCTGCTTTGGATTTGTTTGAAGCAGATGTTAAACAGAGAGAAGAGACTGACATATCTGTAGTGGTTCCATAGCTGTCTGAATTATTGTGAAAATCCCAGCACTGGAACATCTCTAATATAAGACACATTTCAGCAGTGACCATGGTAATAAAATCTCAAATGCCTCATTCTCCTTTCTTTAAAGTCAAAAGGAGGAAAAAAAAGATCTGTATCAGTGCAAACACAGAGCTGTTCCTGGCCAACATGAAAGTATCCTTTTATCTAAAAAAAAAAAGAGAGTAATTTTGTTGTTCAAACTGTCTATTGCAGGCTGTACTCTTTTTAAGCAAATCTGATGCAATGAAATAATTCTTCATGCATTTGAATGGTTAATTGCAAAGCTGAATTTCCAAAGGACAGTGCCTCATTTCTGAACTGAACATCTGAACTCACAAGAGAGAGACAAAAGATGAAAACGGCTTGTAGCTGGAATTTAGGAAATTAATAAAAACTGGATAGAAATCATGAGTTACAGACTTAAAAACCTGCCTGTGTTTCAAAGACATATAGGGCTGCCTTGCACTTCAGTGAGTCAAGATGGGCATCCTGGCCAGCTGGCTGGTTGAGGGCAGGCAGCTGGGACTGCAGTGTGTAGAGAGCATCAGGGGGTGAGGCATAGAAAAGCCCCCAGTATGGACCCTGCCTCTGGCAAGGGCAGTTCTGCTAGTTCTTTTTGATATCTGAGATTGAGTTGCCTTTCCCAGAGCTGATATGCAGGAATAAAAGGGGCTAATGCCACCTCACTGTGCTACCCTATTTTAACAGGTATCTGGTGTTATACCAACTGCTTGAGACACAAGAATTTTCTTTTAGTTTAAAGGTATCTCCTGAAACAAAGCACTTATTTGGGGTTGAGATGGATTTAACAGAAGACAGGTTTGAAATCGGTGGGAGACAGAGGCTCTTTGTAAGTCTGCAGAAGCTAAAAGTTAATTTTCTTCCTAGTATCTAAAAGGAATTATACCACTATGTTTATAGTAGAACCTTCAGTAGGGGGTCAAACATCTGCTCGATAGAGCAGCCCACCACCAGGAGCGTGTCTGATTAATCCTGCTGTGCCATGAAGGGGCATCAGTCCTATCAACACTTTAGCACAGTCTTTCACTTGTTTCAACAATTATCTGCTGCTAACTTACTGTAGTAAGAGTTGATAAAATAGTGGGGTTACAAAGAAATGTTTTTTGTCAGAATATATTTATTTGTAAATTTGCTACCTTAACATATAGTTTTAGGATTAGCCTGATTTCAGATTATGCTGCAGGATGCGAAGTCAGGATTTTGATGGGCTTTAATTACACATGTAGAGTAATGATGGTGCAGTTATCCATTTATAAATGCTTTGATCACTTGGCACAAAATAATGCTCAGATTTACTGCTCTATGCAGTACGATAAAACTCCCTCTCTTGATATAAGTACATACACCTCAAGAAGGTTGAACTAATTGCTTTCAGAAACAAAAGAAAATTTAAACTTTGTGGGCAATTAAATTCTCATCTACAGCTGTAAATTATTTTAACTACCCTATACAGTATAGTTTATCTGCTTTTCATAATGAAGTAGCATCAAATAAGCACAGTAAAATCTTCTAACAAAACATTTTCCCATTAACAATAAAAATAATCCTTTGACACGTGTTCCATTTAAAATTATTTACTATAGTAGGAGCATGTGCACAAGACTGATTTACAAATAAGGACAACTATCCAAGCAAAGAATGATAGCATGGCAACAGAAGTGGTTCTTTCTTTTCTCTTAAAAACATCTTTAAAAATAGTGCTTCATCAAAAATTTGGTGGGATTTTTTATCAGCTTGCCATTGACAAAATGATTCATTGTGTGCCATGTTCATCTAGAACACTAAGGAAACACGTTGCCTTGAAAACATTTGTCTATAGTGCCTTTTAAAAGTTTTAAGTAATCCTGCCAATTTAGAGATCCAAATAGTTAGAAGCTGTCTTTTTTCCAAAGGAAGATAAAAGGAAGCAAACATCTATGATGACTTACATACACTGAACCTAATTGAAAAAAACCACAAACAAACAAAACAAACCCACAGCACACTCTGATGTCCAGCTTTATTGCAGTAGAGGATTAAGTCTCTCTCCAAATTTCTTGGACCCCTTCTAGAGGGAGAACACATACACATGTCAGTGTTTTGGTAAGTCACTTCCTGTAGATAGGCTATATTGTCCTCACATAGTCTGTCATTAGCTAGAAGAGCTGGAAAATGCTAACACTTTTGAGACATGACTGTCCAGTTTGGCTTCATGCAGTAATTTTAGGTCTGACTTTTCCATTTAGCTTGAACCCAACTTGCACAACTGTTTAGCTTACAAAAGGGATGTTTTCATTCTAGAAGGAGAATGGCTTATGTAAATAGGTAGGTTATGGAAAGGCTTTGTCAGAAAACACTGTAGTAGAAGACTATAACTAGATCTATGAATGCAGAGAAAAGTTACTCATCACTGGTACTAGGAAATATTTGATGCCCTTTTTTGTTGTTTCCATTTTTTTCCCTAAGCTGGTTTGGTTTTGGGTTTGGTTTTTTTTTTCGGTCAGAGATCCGCGAAGTTCCAGTGCTCAAATGGAAGATTAGAAGTACATAGTTGCAAAGTTTTATCACAAGTATCCCATCAGGTTGTCTTTGTAAATTTGCCCTCTTCAGAAACTAAGTTTATTAAATTTTTATAAAAACCTAGAAAAAAAAATTTCTAGTCATCACAGTTGCAAAGGGAAACTGTAAAATATAAGTGAAGAATATTGTTAAAATTAAAATTCAGAACAGGGTAAAATCTAGTTTAAGGCAGTTTTTTAACTTGGTGATTTTACAGCATGTATTTTGAAGTTCTGCATTGTCAAAAGCATCTTTTGTCATGTTATACTTATCCCATCAAGAAACCAAGCAAAATAAAAATGCTGGTAAAGCATACTTGCTGTAACTTCGTGCAAGTGTGCTCCTTCTGCTGCTAAAATTTTTGTTGAGAGTTTTTTTATTCCACTCATGAAAATAATGGATATAAAATAAATTTTCAACATTAGAAAGACACAACTCTTGACACTCCTGATGTCTTGGCATTCCAATAGAGAACATTTTCACCTACACAGACCTGTGGTTATTTTATATGGTGCATATGTAATTTTAAGGGTTTTTATGGGAGAGAAATTTAATTTCTTTAATTTTCTTTTCATTCTATAGCCTATTATGTTGTCCTGAAACTGTCAAAATTTAAAATATATGTGAGTTTTTCCTTTTTCTACGGGTGGCTTTTCAGGAGTCTTGATTTTTCATATTTTCGAATTTGAAAAGCAAAGCTGCCACAGATGACAAACGCATGTTGGGGAAAAAAAATAAAAATATTGCCAAGACAACAGACATTTTTCATGGCAGAACATTAAAATTTTAGCATACCGTAGTAACATTTGTTTTGTGATAATATTTTTATGTACACGTTGTAAGATTAATTTAGTTACCTTTGCAGAGAGAATTGTGAGCACAAGAGTTATCAGTGACATTTGACCTGAATCTAGAAAGGCTTTTAAATTAGATTTACATTTCTGTTGAAATTTCTGTGTTTGTCCCTTGCACTAATATCTGAAAATATTCAAACATTAATGTATAAATCTTCATAATAACCTTCTGTTGTAGGAAAACAGTATAATTTTGACTGAAGAAAGTCATCTGGCAAATGGGAAGATTGAAGTGCTTGAATTAAGGGCCTCATCAAGATTGATGTTTTTTTAATCTATGAGTAAATTGCTGGTCCAGATAAAAATATTTATTAAATTGAGTAAAACTCTATACTGGACAGATCTTCTCCTCAGATAAACCTTTTCACAGGGGTCTATCTGTGTAGATGAAGTACTGGTAAGGGATTGCAGGGGTCTGTTGTCAGCCATTCATTAAATAGGTATAGTTTCAGGCTAAGTAGTTGCCATCGGGAATAATTCAGCCTTATTTGTCTTGTTATAAATTTTAACTTATTCATGTTGATATAGCAATTCATTGATGTATTGAAATAGTTGGTGACCTGAGACTTGGTGTCACATCAATGGCAAAAATGCAATTAGCTCCCTTCTGGTGTATAGATTAAGCTAATGGTTTTGTCTGCCATCCTCCTTTAATGACTTGCTTGGTGGCTATGACCAAGTCACATATCGGAGAGTGCGATATCCCTCACTTATAATTTTCAAAGTAATGTCCAGATAGAGATGGTGGGCAACAAGTGTTCTCAGAGTTGAAATCTGGTCTGTGGCATGAACTTCCACAGGAATATGCTCATCTTAACCCTTCATTTGTTCACTGTAGTGACTTGCCTTCACCAGCTTATTTTTCTCATTGAAATGCAACAGCAAGGAGGTTTTTATATCAAATCCTTACAGTTCTTCTTCTGGAAAGACAAGAAAAAAAATGACAAAGTACATGTGATAGGTGTTATTTTGTTACAGGTGGGTAGTAAAAGTTTAATAACACATAGGATTATTTTCCAAAGATTCCCTAAATTGGCACTATTCTATTAATGTTGATGATAAAGCGCTGTTTAATCCTTTCCTTTGCCACCCATCCTATCCCTCAAAGTATCTGCTTTTAAAGTTCAATCTCTTTTTTTTCCCCAGCACAGTGGTAAAAGCATTTTCCTCTTTGAGTTATATGTATGTGACTTAGAATGCCTCTCTGGTTAGCCATCAAAATTCAGATCTCATGTTTCACCTGCAAGTACCCCAGCAAATCCACCTGAGTAATTAGAATTAAAAAATGAGGCCAGTACTCACAGGAACAGGACTCTTTTCTCTATTTGACACAGCCTGTAGCTTAGTGTTCATTTGGGGTTGACACTGAGCAGTTAGATATTCTAATTTCCTCCTTCCCTTCTGTTTCACAATGAAATGGGTTGGCTAGAAAGCCACAGGGAAAGGGCTGTCACCCTGATGAAAAACTTTCAAAAATGTCCCCATGCTTCCTCTGCATCAGGAGGAAGTCAAGACCTTTCAGCTTGTTGTGAGAAATCAGAGGCAACAGCCAAGTGGAAGAAGTATCACCTGAGACTGGGAAGATGAAGAAATGTTAAAGTCACTGCTTAAGGCTCAGGACTTGGATAAAGTCATCTGACTTACAATGTAGTGCCCTCAGTACAGGTCCATTGGCTGAGGGCAAGATGCAGTGCCTGACTCATTCCTACCTATGTTTCAGCTTTGTTTCAATACAAACATCTCGAAATATCATAAATTTTTTTAGAGTAAAATTTCCTTTAAAATATTCCAGTGAAAAGGATTTTTCTGTTATTCACTTTCTGTAAAAAGTCTGTCCTAGTACAAGACCTTTCTCCCAAGCAAAATGGTTTAATTTTCATCTCAAAGGACTAGAATACAGTGTGTGGCTTTTTCTTTTCCCTGGTTAGCTTGATGCACAGTTTTTAATGATCCAGTATTTGACAGATCTTGAACTGGCTACAGAATGACTAGCTCATGGCACAGATGTCCATGGAGGCTCCCTAGTCTGACTGTGATCAGATACTGTCATATGTTACATCAGGGAAAGACTGGAGGCCATGGAGTTTCCCTTCTACACTGAAAAATTAATGAGGCAAGAGGATGGAGGCAGCCTAATCTTTTAATAATAGTCCTCTTAGGCTCTGTTACAAACTCTATTAAGTAAGAAATGCTTCTGATGAGCACAAGGCATAATCTTATCAGAGACCAAAGTCTGTTCTCTGCGTGGAACCCTGGGTGTGCTGCGGAACAGCAAGAACCTTCATGTCTCCTGGATGTTCTGTGGCCTCCTCCTGGCAGTATTATGTTGAAACAGCGACTGCACTTCTGAATAGCATGTTTCCTTGTGATTATAGCCTGGCTAGTTCTCTCTCTTCTTTTAGTGTGTTCCTCTTGCTTACTTCTTACCTTTCCTTCAGATGAGATTCCCAGCTCAGCTGGACCAGGTATAACTTCACTTAACAGGTTAAGTGTACTACTAGACATTTCACAAAGGGATTGCCTGACATTATATAGTCAAATACCAATGTCAGAATAAAAAAATCAATTAATAATATCCTTTTCGCTTGAATTGTAGCTTGATGGTGTTACTAGCATTGCCAATATTTTATTTGAGTTTGATTTGACCCTCTGAGAAGCAAGATGCAAGGGAGAAATTTATTTATTTCAAAGAGAGAGAAGAATTCAGAATTGACAGAAATTCCCTATCTCTTTTCATCCATGCCTTTAAAAATTATTTTCTCCTTGAGTTTTCTTTCTTTAGGTGCAGCACAGGAAAATCATCTCCGTGTTTGCTGTGTGTTCACAGATGCTTGTACATGTGCATGTTACCAGTTGCTGTTTAAAACGCTTTTAAAGTATGCCTACCTGCAAATGTCAGACTCCTACCTAGAGCTGACATCCTGCTGTAAATCCTGGCCTGCCTGTCACCCTGGGGAGGACTTATGACTCCAAGAGCACGGTAAGAGCAGACGAAGTGTTCTAGCCTGTGCACTGGCAACACGAGCGGGAGCAGCAGAGGACACGGGGAAGGAGGCAGCTCAGTCCCAGAGAGAGGCATGCACAGTGAGAAGCAGCAGGAGAACTGCCAGCAGCAGACTTGAAAGCAGAATATAGATATGTTTGTACATGCCTTTCCTACTTCTGTCTCCTGACCTTCCTGTCCCCATCCGCCCATGCTGAAATTACCATAACCCATTTTCAGGGCAGACAGTTGCTCTCTCCAACTGGCTAGTGGTTTCGGAAGAGCTTCATTGCATGAATACAAAGAAAAAGTTACTAAAACTCTTCCTTATTTCCACTTCCCCCTCCTGCTGCCTCTCGGCTCCTTTTCTAAAGCTTGGCATAGAGTTAAGCCCTAAAACTGTGACACCTTTTCCATAGCCATGTCATGCTCCCTTTCTTACACCTCTCATTTCTGCTATGGTGCTGCACTCAGCATGCAAATAAGCTTTTCTGAGAGCTTTTTCTTTTAAAAGCTAAAATTGTTGCCACCAGTTTACCAGGTCATGCTTTCACTAGACTTCATCATTCACGGGTGTTCAGTTTTAAGAAGAAGTAACTATTGTGTTTTTCAAATTCTTGAGTATAGAGCAATTATTGTGTTTTTCAAATATTTATTTATGGCAAGCCTTGTAAAATCTCATGTGCTATGTACCTGTATCTGTTTATGGATGCAACTCTCTTCTCTTGCTGCTTCCCTAGTTGTTTGTATTTCATTAGCATCTAGAAGCCTCAGCAATGACCCAGGATCCTTTAATTATCTGTACAGGGGGAAAAAAGAGTACCCTTTGAGGAAATAAACATAAATATAGTGGAATTCTGAAAGCTTTACACTTGTTACTGTTTAGTTTTCTAGATGTGTATTAAAGGGAGTATGAATGTCAGCCGTTGGAAGTACATATGGGAATTTGTCATCTCATGAGACTTCTGGTCTAATTTTTATTATTAATCTTAATGCTGATGGAATATACAAGTTTAGATGATGATGCAGACTGGTTTCTTTTTCCCTTTAACTAGAAACATTACTGATTTAGTAGTGGCTCCACAATTTTCTGCAGCAAAATGAATGCAGAAATGTACAACATACCAATTAGACTATCTCAGTTTAAGCACAGCAGTACACAGGCTCTTTTGCTGAAGACAGACTATATTTATAGTTTTAAATGAAAGTGTACACACACATGCTTATGCATATACATTTTTGTACGTATATGTATATGTACACATAAAAATAGTCTAAAAGCAAGAACAGTCATGGGATTTGCATTTACAAAGTAGAATAAGACTCTACAAATAGATCAACTTGACCTTATAAGTGGTCTCTTGAAGTAGCCCAGCACCTCAGTAAATTAGGAGCAGGAGTGCAGATAATGTAAGGAAATGAGACATAACTGCCCCGAAATTAAAAAAAAACCTGAGCACTTTCTCATTTTAGGGCAAGCATTGACCCTTAGGGTAGCATCAACAATTTTATAACATACTCAGAAGCACATATCTCAGTGGCACAGCATCACAAGTAGCCCTCCACTGAAAAAATCAATGAGAGAATAAACAGTGTGGTAGGAAAAAACAGAGTGAGGCACATTTCCTTCTGCCATGCAAGCTCATCCTTTTCATAAAATAAGAGGAGGTTAGGGTAGGAGAAATATGTGGAACGTTCAACTGCTGAACAAATTCCTTAAATGTTTGTTATAAACAATGCTAAAGCAATCACAGGAAAGCCTGTGATTCAGATTGAGGTTTACATCTCTCCAAATGTATACCTAAGAGGAATTTTTATGAATGATACAGTTTTGTCTGGTTTTTGAGTCTAATGTGAAGAATCTATATTAACATACCAAAAGAGGACTTAAAACAAACAACATGCAAAATAAAACTAAGCTTCTCATAAACTCCAGTTAACTTGAGGACTTTATCTGCTATTCACTAGAGGATGAGCTGAGGGAAACAGCAGGTACTCAGAGTTTAATCAAAACTTAGGTATGGGATGTTAAAATGGTACATCTGTTTTGAAATTAAACTAGACACACAGTCATCTGTCTTTTTATCTTTTGTTGATCTCTAGACATCTCCATCTGAATTTCTAATCAGACTCATGCAGATGTGAATATGTAAAAGTTTGTTGTCTTGTATCTTTGATAATGACCTGAAGATGCAACAGCATCCGCTAGAAAGGAACAGTTAATAGTTCTTATTTGGACAATCTGGGGGAAAAAACCCCACACCAGATTTTGGTCTCAACAGAAAAGCAGTATAAACAAACCTAAAAATAGGTGAAGAGTGCCTGTGTTTAACCTGTGTTTTGCTGGAAAATTTTGATTGTCAGATCTGCTGGTGAGTAGATCTGTTTGAGCCTGAAGGCATGCCTGTTTTTTCCAGCTGATCCCATCAATGCACACTATCTCTGGCTTACCGGGTCTATCTACCTAGATATAAATATTTAAAGGGCAAAGATATTTTCCCTGACATTTTATTAATAATCACATAGCACTTGTACATTGTCCTCAAGATACTAGAAAAACACAAATCCTCTCAGCCATCAGTAGTGGCTTGCATTTAAGGTGGGAAAATGCAGACAGAAGGGAAAAAGTGTGCTGCTACAGGCTGAATGAATGAATATTGTTGATTCTTGGTTCCAGTTTGTCCTTGATTTATTGCACACAGCCCAGGTCAGTAACAGGGAAGAAGCAGTTTCCTAAAAATAGCCACATAGTCAGAAATACCAATGCACAAAATATGGTTGAAGCACTTACTTGAAAAGTGTAAAAGAGTCTGTATTATACCTATGGAGTGGGACCTTGGTCATCTTCCAGAGTCAGTAAAGAAAATTCAGATTCCTAATAAAGGCAGTTCTCCACAAGCTTCCTTCATATAGTAAACATCTGTCAAATCAGAAATGGAAAACCTAAATCAGAAGAAGAAAAGCAAAAATCTGGTATCTGCGTTCAGCTAGTTCAAGCCCTATTCTGCACCCCCAAGTATTTCAAATTATTTAATATACTTCTTATTTTAATGCAATATGGATTATAAATTGTGTTAACATTTTTTACTTTAACCTGTGTGTCTTCTAGGTTCTGATTTCTATCACAAGGATTGCCACTACTCTCTGAGCCTACCACCAAATGCTTTTAAAAATGCTCAAGTATGTTGACCTGCCTGGGAAGCTGCTCAAGATAATCTCTTGAGGAAGAAAGTAGGTGCTATTTTTATTGTAGTAAAAGATCCTGTCTAATCTACCAGGAGATAGTAGGGATAAGTCATCAAGATGAGATAGATGCTGGGAGGTTTTTTTTCTGCCAGTTACTTCTGCTCGACTGTTTTCATAAGTCACTTGATAGCTGGGCATTTGTTAATTTTTATTAAAAAGTATTATTTAACTACAAATGTTACTAGGGCTGTTGTAGAACATTATAATTGTTCCAACTCATGAGGATTTTGGTAAAAGTGCTTTGAAATTGCCAGGCACAGTTTAGTGAATATGGATAAAGAAACTATGAAACTAAGGAATAGTACTCATTTGAGAGGCAAGCCTGGAGTGAGACATTTCTCTCTTCAGAGCCTGGGACAGGAAACAAGCATAATAGAGTAGAATACTCCTGGCTAGCCATGGTCATTAGCCTGGCACCATACGTTTCCTTAGACATCACAGTACAGCAGTACTTTTGTCTGATAGTATATTCTACATGAACATAAGAAAGGAAAAAATCCTAGAAGTCAGGAATTAGTTTTCAGATCTATTTCAGTCATCTGAAACAGATGATAATAAAGAAGTGAACAATCTCGGTAACGCGGGAAGGTTCCCTCGAGCCTATAATCAGGTTACAGCACAAACATTAGCTGGGTATTCTGTAATTTGTAATGATGCACTCAGCAAACATTTTATTAAACTTTGAGACAGCTATTCATTAAGCTCAGCTTTGGACCATCTTCAAGTGAATTATACATGTCTCTGTGGTTATTTTTGTTTATCATAGGGTGTGTACTTATAAGTCACGTGAGCATTTTTTTCATAGTTTTCATTTTTAAAGGAATTATACTGGATCAGAGCAGATAGATAACAGCAAGTCAGCAGTTATTCTCTGTCCATTTTTACAAATAAGCTTGATAAATTATGAAAGCATTCAAGGTGGAGATGAGGGAGACCATGCTAACCACTGCGAGTTTGACAAAAGGATGAAAATCCTCTTAAAAATGAAATAATCAGTTTCTTAAAACATACTGTGTGTCTGTCTTCATACAGAAACATTTGCTTTATTGTGTAAATGATTAAAAAAGCACTTCTTGCTTGCTATTAAAAATAATCCAACCCAAGAACAACAATAAGAAAACCAAAACCCCACAAACCCATAAAGGATGGGTTTGAGGTCAAGTGCCTCAAACAGCTGTCTCTGCATTGGAATTGGCATGCCATTGAACAGTTCTAACATCTTGGAGAGCAAAGCATCTTCTGTACATCCTGCTTTTGTTAATGCATCAGCTTTTCAAATTTTCTTTCTTCATTAATTCCTCACATACGTCTTTCCACCACCACTGGAAAAACCTGATCATCTTCATCTATTCATATCCTTTTCCTTCTCTTTCTTCCTTAAAGCAAATACCCAAAAGCCTGGTCTTTTTATCGGGAGTTTTCTTGTCAAAAAAGAAAGTCAATCATTTGAAATAGCATAAGTAGTTTTTAGGAGTAAAAGAAAAGTGGTTACTGGTGCCTCTTAACTCTGTCAGGATATCTTAAATTCCATGTTGTGAAAGAGGTTGATGGTTGTACTAGTAGAACGTTTTCATGTACACCTATTTAAATGTTTGAAGCCTTCTACTTTTATTTGTGTTTGCCACGAATGAGCGTTTCTTTCTTAGTTATGATTTTACATTATTAGATAGTACTAATGGTCCATCAGCTCTAGTATCATGTCTCTACAAAAATCCATGTTTAATGCTTCAGAGAAAAGTGAAAAGTCTATGGTGCCTTCAAGAAGCTGACGTATACTCTGAGGAAACAGGCATTTGGCTTCTGTTGTCTACAGTCCTTGGCCAGCTTCGTGAAACATCAGTTGAGATTTCTTTTGCCTTAGTAAAACTAATATGCATTAAAGGTACTGAGGGTAGTCCGTCACCTTGTAAATCCAGAACAATTTGGATGAAAGAAACAAGATATAAACTGACCTTTAGGGGATGAAGGTGTAAAATGCCTTCGTGTTTCAAATCCCAATTCAGTAGGAGCTGGGCTTTGTGGAGTTTACAAACTTGTAGTTGATTTTTGTACTTTATATTATTTGTAATTGCTTTCAAGTGCTGTAAATCTGTAATCTGTTTTCCTTAGTTTACAAAGAGTTTGATACACGACCTTTGTTTTGTGAAGGATTTTCTAAGAATCATGTTTAACCTGTACCATATTCAGAAATTCACCACCACAGATAAGACAGTTACCAGCTGTGGAGTTATGAGTATTTACTATTTCTTTTGGAAAGCACTAACCTTCAAATTTGTAGTATCACACATACAGAGAGTTTTGGGGACATTTGAATATCAGAATTTGATAGAGGATGATGTTCAGAGACATATCACCATTCCTTGGATTTTATTTTTTTTTTCCATAGTAGAATATTATAAATAATGTTCATTCTGAAATGATCTAGTAAAGTGTAACATTGCTGCAGCAAAATCCATGGTTAGTATGAAGAATTGCTTTTGTTAGCTCTTGTTGCCCAGTGAACTTTTTCATACATAAATGTCTAAATAAATTTGCTAAAAGCTTTATCTTGTGGATTTCAGGTCAGGGTACCCTGATGGAGCAGAGTTAAGAAAGAAATGCTATCAGTATATTTTTTGTGTCTGCTCAAAAAATACACAGATGGTTTCAACTCCAGGACTGATTATCCAGTACGCTTTACAGAGAAAATGAAAATTATATGAGTCTTTTTATTTTAGATGAAACCTTTTTCAATATGACACTCCTACTTCAGATCAATGACAGGTCAGCGATAACACTAATACTCTGCACTGAAAACTAACACCTGCTTTAGTATTGATTTTCATTGAATGTGTAACTGGGTGGTGAGTTAGCAATATGTTTTTGGAGAGACCTCTAATACTATAACCACATCAACTGCTACAGAAACTCCCAGAGATATTTGACCTCAGATAAAAATTTATAGTGTATATTTATAGCCAGCACCACAGTTAAATGGATTTTAAAATGGATTCATGTCGTCACGCTAGCCTGCTTCAGAGGTTATCAGTATAGCAGGTGAGCTTGTTTGCTTGTTGTTATATGTGAGCAAGAGCTATGAGCTTTAGTTAAAGACAGAGCCAATCCACTCCTGGTCATAAACCAGAATGGAGAGGCTCGGGCCATTCAATAGACATCATGTGCTCTTCTTCCATGCATTAATAATGGTTTCTTTGTGTCAAGCAGGTATGTTGTTTCTTAAGACTCATATAGGAAAACAAGGATCAGGACACCAGAGCTTATTCAAATATGAGAATTTCTTGTTATTGGCACAGACTCTCTTTTTAAGATACACAAAGTTGTTGCATGTATGGTGTCACGTTCAAAGTATTGTTATATATATTCTTCTTTAAGATGACATTTATACTGAGAAAAAACCTTTGATTCTGTAAACGCAATTGCCTTTTTTCCTCTCTTAAATTCATACACAGAGGTAAAACCTGTCTTGTCTGAGCAACAAGATTGAAGGAGTGTTCTACTTTGCTGCATTTCCTGTTACTTAACCTCAGTCAGCCAACAAACTTGTGCTGGCATCCAGATGCCTAATTCTTCTACATCAGCCTAGACACTCAATTGCTTTTCTTCCATGGTTGCAGACATCTCAGAAAGGCATAGAGAATGCCACAACATACAGATTGCATCCAAGACATGAACTTTATAGCACATGCAAGTAGCTTGAGTCAATTGATCTTAGTGCAAATGTTCTGCTGCTTAACTCCAGAGTTGATGCTGTTTGACTAAAGCAATGTCATGTCATTCCAGCATGCTTGACCTGCATTTGTCTGCACGTACATGGAGTATTCAAGTCCTGGATTTCTTTCATGATCCTTCTATTTTTGTTGACTGTTTTTTTTTCCCCAAAATTCCTTTGATCAAAATCCACAATAACTGCATCACATCTATTGGTTATTTATTACCCTTTGAGCATTGTATCACTGAAAACTTCAATCATGGAGTCTATGACACAATCACATGCATAAAGCCAAAAATATTTTGGGTGAGAACATCCTAGGAAAAACAGTGCTGATGAGAGACGACTGCAGTGAAATGCTGACGCATGAGACCTTGACATTACAAGCTCTGGCAAGTGCATTGTGCTTGGCAAACTGTGATGTGCTGACCTTAGGGTCATGCAGACAAACAGCTAAACTGCTCATTTCAACCAAAGTAATGGGAATAGGCATGTTACAAATAAAAGGGTGCCATCAAGCTGCCTTTCCAGCACAATCTGCATGTAAATAAAACAGGTTTACCTCCTACAGAGTACATGAAAGTAACCTTCAGAACATTATTACTTTACATTGGTAAGTATATCTTAGAAATACTTCAATCATAGTATTAGGAATTACTTGGACTGGTTGCAAGATGAGAATTACATTTATATGTGTTGATATTTCTTTACCTGGCTACCCTTTGTAATGGAGTAGCCTAGTTAGCTCTTGAATTTTTTTTCCTGCAAAAATATGTGGAGTATAGCCTAGAATAGGGAATTGCTTCATGGTTAAGACTTCCTCCTTGGAGATTATACTCTAGAATTACTCAAATATCTGGAGGTGGAAAAACTGGTTCAAATAACTACTCTAACCACTCTAACCACTGGCTGTTCATTTGAGCCTCTCTCCTCTTTCTCATCCTCTCTGTCCCTCTGAATTTACCTGTGGTCTCCGAAATCATGATAAGAGTTATACTGGAGCTGATAGGTCACCACCAAAAGTTTGTGAGAAGAGGCTTATTTTTTCCCTTTTGGTGTGAAAAAAATTCTGGCCAAAATTCTGTTACATATGCATATAAACCTGATCTTTATGCAACACAGTGTTTACACTAAGATTGTGTTCATTTATATCACTAAAATGAGACAGAACAGCTTACACAAAAATAGAATAAAATATGTTAAATCAACCATAGTGTAAATTCATGGCCATCATATTACATGGTGACAGTTCAATATGCCTTGTTTTGTCTAGTGTCTTTCAGTACATGTGGAAAACATTAGAAAGTAAAGCTGCAAAATCTTAATTCCCTGGTTACAAAGCACGCTGCTACAAGTTGATACAGAATTATTTTGTGCCATGGGTGTGCTAGTGGTCTTCATAATGCTATAAGGTATTTGATACAAATTGAAGTGTTTTTACAGTGGATGTTCAATATTTTAAGGAAAAGTTTGGGGGATTTTAGTCAGCAATTGCAATTAAAATGTGTTCTTTATTAATGCCTTAGTGTAAATGATATTAGGCAATCCATGCATAGAGAAACAAAAAGAGAAGTGTTTGATATACCTACTTATTTAACTTTCTGTAACTGCATATAAGATAAGAATGCTACTGCAAAAGAGATTATGTTTATCAAGTAACACCTATTTGTGGAGTGTGGCAAATGTATCTGGTTGCTTAAACCAGTGAATCGAAATACGATTTAGCTGACACACATCTAGAAATGACATCTCACTTTCAGCAGCCTGTTCATATCTTAGAATCATAGAATAATATGGCTTGGAATGGATCTTTAAGGGCCACCTAGTCCAGTCCCTGCAATGAGCAGGGACACCTTCCACTAGACCAGAATGCTGTGAGTCCTGTCCAACCCGACCTTGAATATTTCCGAGGATGGAGCATCTACCACCTCCCTGGGCAACCTGTTATTTATTTCATACACACTTTGGAAATGGTACAATGTAATGCCTATGTTCAATATTGCTTGTCATGGCTTGCCTTTGATGTATCCTTATTGAGGTTTCTGTATATTAATTATATGCATGTCTCAGTGGAGGATGATAAATACTCTGTTATCTCTGCTGTGAAAGAAGGAATCTGTGCAGGGATCTGGTAACTGGAGTAATTTAGGAAATTAAATTGCAACCAAAATTAATGAATTAGATACATGTGTATGAGTTTATTATGATATTGCTGGAGGAGGGTTTTCTGTGCTATCCAATAGGCAATTCTGCATTTAAAGTTGTCTTCTTGCTCATGGATGTCTCTCTTACGTTATTATAAACAAATGGAAATTGCAAATAATTATAAATTCATGGAAATAGTATTATGAAAGAGTATCTAGTTATTGGTATCAAGTCTTGAGTATTTCTTTTCATCTTCCTGCATGCCCTAGCTGACATTCCTAGTTTGAGAGCCATAGTTATTTGGTGTATTTCTGTTAAATTGTGTGAGACACTTCTATGTATGAAGACTTCTGAGGTGAAGACTTTCCTAAAAGGGTCTGATTGGGCTGATCAGCTCCTTCTGATTCAGGCTGAGTGACATAAAAGACTTCCAGCTGTTGTTAATTCAAATTCCAAAACCCTCAGAATCAGACACAGTGTTTAACGTATGTTTTACAGCAGTACTTGTGTAAAGCTATTAATTGAAACTATTTGTAGGATCTGTTCAGAGTGAGACTTGGTACTGATGATGAATGGCTTCATTGTACTAGGTCATTATGGTCCTAAGTAATTTTGTTAGTTGGTACTTTTTATTTTATACCTAAAAATCAAATAAAAATGATGAATTGCAGAGAAATGAAAAAAGGTATAATTGGCAAAATAGATTATTACGCCCTGTGATTGGAGGTAATGAGTTGCAGCAGGAATTAAAGACAGAGCTTTACCAGTTAAACTGAATTTAATCTGTCTAAATAGTGAAATAGATATTTTTGTCAGGCCATAACCTTCTCAGGCTCTCTAAAGGTAATATGGATACAGCCTATGTATCTTTAAACTGATGGTGTTCAAGGGGCTTTAACCCCACAGTTTGGATTCATAACCAGTGTGGGTAAGTGCAAAATCAACCCAGAACCAAAAACAGCCCTACCCCCAAACCTACTAAACAGCCTTTTGTCAGTCTGTGTTTATACATAGCCTACCTCCAAAGACTCATCTGGTAAAAAGAAAAGTCCTATACAGAGCAGAGAAATGACTTAAAGATGAATGCTCAGCACTGCATAGTTGTATGCTCAGAACTTTGAAAGTAGGAGTTAGTAAAGTGGCAGATATTTGATGTGGCCATAGTTCAGACCAAACTGGACATTGCTGTAAAAGGAATGGGTATACTCTTGCTGCCCCCTCTCTTTTTCAATAAATACATTAAGGTTTAAGCCTGTGCTCTGTAAAATCCCTGATATATGTAGCTGTACAAGGAGTAGGACCCATTTGATATCTCATAACTTTGTGAATTGTTGTATCATTCAGTGATACAACAGTATCTGAAATGATTGGTTTGCATCTTTTTAATGTTTTATCACATTCTTGTCAACACATGTTTATAAGGAAAAAAACCTAAGGAATTCTAGAAGCAGAAAAGGTAATTTAATTATTTTGAAAGCCACAAAAATAATTGATTTTTATTTATTGCCAAGGAAGGTAATTTTTTCTTCCTACATTAATACTTGGGAGGACTTGCTATGTAAGAAATTTCTTTTCTTATAAGTATGGATACCTCATTCACTCTGATTTTCCTGTTGCAAATATATTCAGTCTAACAAAGATTTAAGAATGATCTTGTAGCTTGAATTTTTTTGTCTTTTAACTCTCTATGCAGGCTTTAGAAATAAGTCCATACATTTCTTAGCAAGGAGCATGTTAGCTAGCTTTCATTTAGATTGTGAGTCCTTTACTTTTCAATTTCTTTTATCCATTAAAAATAATAAAATACACCAGCAAAACAGCTCTCTGAATAAAATCATTCTAGGAGCTGTAAAAGTTTGAATTCACAGTACAAAACGGAATGTTACTCATGCAGGGATTGTGGAATGCTAATAAGTTTGGCACATCAACTTGCTGCAGCTCCTTACAAGACTTGTAATTCAAAAAGTTCACCTTGAAGTTTGCATATAATTTTGCCATTCTTTGTACATGTAACTTTTATTGTTAATAGTGGCATTCTTTTATATACCAAGAATGAGACAATCACATTTCAGTAGCAGCCTTGACATTAATTTCCTTTGGTAATTTTTTTTTTCTCTAGGTAACTTTCCCCCCTTTAACTTCAGTTATTGTGATATAATCTCATTTTATTTTCTTTCTCCTCTAACTCCTGCTATTGTCAACAGGTATTGCTTTTCCAGTTAAACACACTGCTTACTGTACTTTTTGAATTTCTGTATAATTTTGACCAATCTTCTTTCTTTTATGGCTCCTATAATGTTACAAATTTATTAGTTAAAATTTTTGTTGGTTTTGTTCGTTTGTTTGGTTGGGGGTTTTTTTTGTTTGGTTGGTTTTTTTGGGGTTTTTTGTTCTTTTTTGGTTTGGTTTTGGTTTGGTTTGGTTTTTTGCTTTTTTTTTTTACTTTTTTTTTCTATTTCAACATGCAGACTGCATTTCTACTTCAGCTTTTTCTCTTTCATTAGAGCTTCTAAAGCAGCATGGCCAGCAGGTTGAGGGAGGTGGTTCTACCCTTCTACTCTGCTCTCATGAGACCTCACCTGGAGTGTTGCATTCAGCACTGGGGTTCTCAGCACAGGAAGGACATCGACCTGTTGAAGAGAGTCCAGAGGAGGGCCATGAAAATGATTAGAGGCATGGAACACTTCTCCTATGAGAAAAGTTTGAGAGAGTTGGGTTTGTTCAGCCTGGAGAAGAGAAGGATCTGGAGAGACCTAATAGAAACCTTCCAGGACTGAAAGGGAGCCTCCAGGAGAGCTGGAGAGAGACTTTTTACAAGGGCATGTGGTGACAGGACAAGGGAGAATGGCTTCAAACTGAGAGAGGGAAGATGTAGATTAGATATAAGAATAGAAATTCTTTACTCTGAGGGTGGTGAGGCACTGACACAGATTGTCCAGAGAAACTGTGGATGCCCCATCCCTGGAAGTGTTCAAGGCCAGGTTGGATGGGGCTCTGAGCAGCCTGGTCTAGTGGAAGGTGTCCCTGCCCATGGCAGGGGGGTTGGAACTTTAAGGTCCCTTCCACCCCAAACCATTCTATGATTCAGTGTTGCTAACTACCCACTGTCTCCTGTGTTAGGATTCTGAATGTTTCATATCAATTACTATGAAGCTGAAGATTTATGAAATCTTTGTAATATTTTGTCTATGTAGCTACCAATAAAAAAAAAAAAAACAATGGGAGGAAATACACAGAAGATGCAGCCAAGGGTTAAAATTAAGCATTAAAATATTTTTGTGCCTCTTTTATCATATTTTTATACTGGATGAGAAATACATATATTATATGGGAAAATAAACCAGGAAATTCGGAAAAGGTTTCATTGTGAATTAAAATTGAAGTCTTTAGTGTAATATTTCTAGGGACCCCAAAGGAATAAGCTTTACATTTCTTTTACACTCTCTTATGTATTCTAACTGTGTGCATGAAGAGGTATAAAATTCAAAAAGCTGAGTAAAAAAAAATAAATCAAATGCTTAGACAATGAAATATTAATTTAATTGGTACTTAAAGACACCTTGTGAGGCTCAGATATCAGTCTCAGACTTGGAAATGAGCATGCATCCAAGTAAGGTATAATTTCTTGCACAAAATAATGTTTCAAGAGTGTTAAAAGACTAGAAAGTCAATATTGGGGTCTAACCTCTGCAGTGATGTAAATGAGGTTTTTGCAATTTTAGGGGTTTTTTATATACTTAAACCCTTCCTTTCTCTCCCCCTGCCTTGTCTGTTAGACTGTCTTGCATGTAAATGGTGAAATTTTCACATGACACCTTCAATAGCCATCTTAAATTTTGAAAAATGCATATATCTCCCTGCAAACATAGCCTGAGATATAAGCATATAAAAAGAATTTGAAGCAAAATAAATTCACCTGACTAATTTCTGTCTGAAAAGCATTTCATCTCTCTTTGCTCCTCTCCAGAAGACAACTGTCTACAGGGAGGGAAGATAAACGCCCCTGTCTTTACTTCTCAGCAAAATATCTCAACCATGACCAAGAGGGATTGCCTAGAGGCATGAGAGATGTGGCACAAAATGTCTCTTCAATCTTTGTCTCTTCTGCAATCACCACTTAGTGCAAATTTATAGTATGAAGCATTTCACGAAGATGACTTTTCAGGTGAGAACTGGGCTGAGACCGATTCGCCTTACTCAGCCCACTGGACAGGCATCTGGCAGGAGGTAACAATATTTGCTGTTTGTTGTGAGCTAAGAACAGGGTTGAACTGCATAATCTAATGTTTTATAGCTCTACACCCACTCCCATGAAATTCCAGAACCTTAACATGTGAATGCCATATTCTATTACAAATTACTTTCCTACTCCATCAACGTGTTTCCCTCAACCAGGTGTTAAGAAAAATCTCCTCAGCCCCCCCTAGCTGTAGCAGTTCCTCAGCTTTGGATACTCCTGAGCATAGACTTCTTTCTCTCCTCAGAATGGGGTTTTATATTCTGACTGTAGTTATACCATGCAGAAAAGACGGTTACAGTCAAGCCATGTCCATGGAAAGGCCTCATGCATCAGGCAAAACACTTCTGAAAGACTTAGATCGTCATTAAAACCTTTCTGCCTGGCTGTGGAGAAGACTACATTTGGGATATGGTATAAATTCTCAGCTTTCTGCCATCATGGAAGGTGAATCATAAAATGAAAGACATGGAGAGGTGATTTGGGAGGAGTGTCTCCCTTTGACAGGAGGCTGAAGGTCCTCTATTTATATCATTTGATGTAGGAGGAAAGGAAAAGAGTGATATGAACAAAACCTGAGAGCTAAGTGAAAGGATTATGTACAAGAAACAAGACACTTTTCAGTGGCTCTGAGTACATTTGGGCTGGAGTGCAGAACGTGGTGTAAGCTTGGTATGCCTTTTGGTGATAATAGGGATTTAAAAAAAAAGGAAAACCTATGTAATATAAAATAGGATATATTTATGAGGAAGATTGTATGACAACCTTGTTTACAGGGTTGTCAGGGGACCAGATTTACTCACCTGAAAGTCTCATATCAGCTCTATGTTTTTAAGCTACACACCCTTAATATAGCCATCAAAAGTAAAAATCATATTTGGACAAATCCTGAAAGGTGTATTTAACTGCTACTATCAAAATCACTGGGAATATGAAAAGCTAGTTTACTAGTCTGCCCAGAAATTCATATAGTAGAAAAGTGTGTTTGATTATAGAGTATTATGCTACTGTAGGTGGGATAGTATTGAGCAGCTCACTTGTTAGGGGGTTGTCTGACATGATTCAGATATGAACACCTTGTTTGCCACTGAAAAGCAAGCCTGCAGGAATGTAGATATGTGTTCTTGTCTGCAGAAGATAGAGAAGAATAATGTAAATATATTTGATATAATGGGAACAGCAAATCTGTTTAAAATATTCTCAGCAAGGCAGCACTCCAGGAGCTTGATAAAAAGGAGGTAAAATAAACAAATCTGTTTTTGCAATAGCTGCATATCACTAGAGCTGAAATTGTTGGAAGAAGGATAGTGGAAGAAAATAATGAAGTATCAAAAAAGTGAGGTGATTGTGTTGTGCTGATAGCATGATTTTGTTAAGGGGGTGATAAATAACCATGTTTTAGGCAGATGATCTGATGAAGGATAGCAATACAGAAATTAAGAAAGAAAGGAAAGGGACTTGTCTTTAAGTGATGACAATCACAAATACTGATTTACTTTTTAGCTAAACATACCATCTTCTCATTTATTCTTTTTAGATTGTAAGAAGCAACTCAGTTGTCACATCAGATGATGAAATTAAGTTTTTTATTCCCTGCCTAAGTCTTCCATCTGGTAGCAATATAAGTACAACATGATAATAAATATATTCTTACTAAAAGGTCTCTGACATCTCTCTACAGGAGCTCCGTCAGATAAAGTTCAAATTTTTATAATCTAGCTAAGTAAATCTTTTGGGTAGGATTAAATCATAAGTTGTCATTCTTTCTTGCGTGAGTACTCCTTAACAATTTCTACAGTTATTTTGAGGCTTTGAGCACTTCAAAATATGTCCTGTATGGGTTAAGATAAAGTTGACAGGACCACCAGGTTGTAAGCAGCACCACGAGGTTGTAAGCAGCACCACGAGGTTGTAAGCAGCACCACGAAGCCAAGCTGCAGACTGCTCACCAGTGGTGTACTGCTGAGGGCAGGGATCCTTCCCCACTCTCTGGCACTGGTGAGACTGCACCTGGAGCACTGTGCCCGCAGTTTGGGGCTTCTCAGTTGAAGAGAGAGGCTGAGGAACTGAATGGAGCCGGATCCCAGTAGTGGGACACCATGCTGGTCAGGACAGGAGCATAGGGTGTAGGAGAGGCTGTGAGATGTGGAATTGTTCATCCTGGAGAAGGCAATTCTGAGGGGAGGGAGCCCTGATTGCTACCTAATGGGAGTGTGTAGGGGAGACAGAGACAGACTGTCTGCCAAGGGACACAGTGACAGGATGAGAGAACGGATGCAAACTGAAATGCAGGAAATTCCCATTTGGAACTAGGGAAAATAAATGTTCATAAAGAACTGGAGTAGGTTCAAGTATCACCATTGGAGATACTTGAAGTTTAACTGGGTAAGGCCAGAGCAAACAGATTTCATTCTGAAGTTGGATCTGAGCTCTTCAAAGTAAGCCCTACTCTGAGCAGAGAGGGTAGACTGGATAAACTCCAAAGGTCCCTTCTGTCATAAATTATTCTACCTTCCTGTGAAAATTGTTCATTCAGATATGGAGATATTTTCTCATAATTCAAATGGGTAAGTTGAGTCAGCGGTTAAATAGGTTGCCTAAGGTAATAAAGCTATTTAGTGGCATCAGATTTAGTGGTATCATATGTGCTTTAAACCTTTCTTGTTCCTCATTTGAAATATGCCTTTACATATTTTCATAGAATCTATGTTTATCCTAACTTACTGAGACAACTTTTTTTAGCAAACTACTGATCCGCGAGGTATTAACAATACTGAATATACAGTTACCTATGTGCTCTTTAGACTTTTTTTTAGATTTGCCCTTGCAAGTTTTCATTTATCACAGTGAGCTGGTGACCGTGTCAGGAAGACGTGACAGTTTCATTGCATGTGTGAAGGAATATACAAGGTTAACCACTGTCTTTAAGCAGATGAAAGAATGACATGAATATACGTTCAGTGATTCCAGATGACACCTCGTTTTTGTTAAGTTATTATTGTTCAAATAAATATGAGGAAAAAAGTAAGCTGATCTTATATACATACATACGTCTGCATATACATACACATATCAGACTGATTTATTAAAAAACACCCACCAGCACATAGGAACTGGAAAATGTTGACTTTAGGAGCTACTGGGGGAGTTTGAATTCACTGTTCCTCCGCCAGGTTGTATGCTGGTTCCTGGTGTGTTGGTCAGCTTCTGAGGAATAGGTGCCACAGCCTGCTCTGTAGGTACAGTTTAGTGCCTTACAAGTGTATGAAGGTTACCTATACCAATTCAGTAAAACAGTAGGTCAGAGTATTCATGTGTAAAGGCTCTCTAAAGCCGCTAGTAACTGTAATTGATGGGCATGTTATCTGAATATAAACTGATAATCATGTTCCTCTGAGCCCTGAAGATTTTGCTTCACTTCATACCCAGTGTACCAATGCAAAGTATTTCAAAATATAAAGATGTAAGAGTGTATTTGCAAGTCCTGCACTCCCTGAAGTCTGCTAAACTGAGGAGCGGAGTTTCTGCGTAGAAAGTCAATCAGTTTCTGTCTTGCCTTGCCTCACTTCTATTTTTAATTGAAAAATTGTGACTCAAAACGAAGATGAAAGAGTCAAATTGTAGTCTATTTACTAGAAAAAAGCTCATGCTATTTATGACATTATAGTTTTCTTTAAAATACAAGAGAAAACTTCTGCTAAGTGCTTGTGTATAGCACAGCCGTAAATTCTTGTTTATCTGCTGTGCTGCAGTTTGTGCGTCTGTGTTTTTCGTCTTGTTGTGATTACTGAAGAGTGTTTTTTTCCTTTATTTTTTGGAGCTCTACAGTGCTGGCATTTATCAAGAGAAGACACACAGCGCAGCCTTGCATAAATAATGGCAGTGGGCCAAGTACAGCTGAGGTGGTTGCCAGCACAACTCCATTGAAGTCAAAGGAATTGCACCACGGTGAGTTTGGCCGTTGGCTCAGGTCATGGAGGACTTTAACATGACAATTTTAAGTAATGCATCAGCTGTTTAAGGCAGTCAATTCTGGGTTTGCTTCTTAGTTGAATACTGTATTTGAGCTATTACAAATAAAGGAGCTGAACTTCTGCTCAATGGAGTGAATGGGGTTTTTGTTAGTGGACTACTTTTGCAGTTTCTCTTCTCACTTAATCTGCTGTGAATAGCTAAATAACTCAATTTCATAAGAGGTCGTGACAATAGTACTGGGATCTAGTGAATTCCTGGGAAGATGCACAGTGCTGAATAATTTGTGGGGTTTGTGTTCTAATCCCATACTTAATATATTGTATTTTAAGTGACAAGATGCTTCCTGTTGCAAGCACTCTTTTGCTTTCTTTCATTAGAAACCTGTAAACAGCACTGATTTTTAATGGTGTCTGGTTTGGTTTGTCTTCCTGGCTGTTGTATGTATCCACTTGTAGTAATCAGCTTGGTAAATAAAGAACTAATGAATAAACAGCTCCTATTGTGCAAGGACAGAATAAACTGTGCTAAGCATTTAGTAATAGGGCAGGTTGGTAAGTTTATAATAGACTTATAAACACACTAAAAAGCCAGAGACTTATCAGAGGAAGGCAATGCAGATTAGGATGTTGAATTTGGGGGTGTATGAAAGAATGGCAACCTAATCCAGACCTCAGATTCATATTGCTAAGTACTGCTAAGTTAGTATCAAATAGACTAAATAGAGGTGCCTGTCACTTGAAATTCATTAGAATTCAGGCCTGTGTTTAATCGATCATTGTTAGCCCATGATGGCATCACATCTTTTTCAATAGTAGGTGTTCTTCTTACAGTCAGGTGTCAGGGTCATGCAGTGAATTGAGAAATTGTGGGATATGTTTAAATCAAGTGGCCACACAGATATGTCTCAGGACTTGAAGAAGTTAAGTGCCCACAAAAAGAAGCTAGTGAGTAAATTGAAGGATCCCAATGACATTTCAGGGGTTTTTTTCTTTTTAAATGTCAGATTTTGTGCCAATATTTCCAAGCCCTGTTGATGGAGTAGAGAAAACAGGACTAAATTATCATTATAAGAAAACAAATTTTAGAAAATATTGCATGAAGAGAAATTTAAAAAGCAAACCAATGAACAGTTCAAGCTTGTGCAACTTTGTGTCATATTTTACATTTCATAAAATAGTTTGGCCTCCTTGATTAGTGGAAAACCCCCTACAATTTTGGAAATAAATTGTCATTTAAAACAATAAATCTGTTTACAAGTTTATTAAGGTACATCCAAAATTTGTATTTCAATTACTATAATTTTTAAATACAATATTCTTGCTTATCAGTAGGCAAGTGTTATATATTATCTTGAAGAAGAATATCTACCCCAAAGGTGGAGGTGTAGCTAGTTTTTTTTGTCTAGTTAATCATTAAGGATCAATAGATACCTCTTAATGACATATACTTAAAGATAGTATTGCAGAATTGGAGGTAAAATTTTGAAGAAAAAGAAGCCTCTTTCATATAAACAACAACAACAACAAAAATCCAGAACTATGCTTTTTAAAAAGCGTGTCATTAAACAAGAGAGACTTGTTTTATTTATTGTTTTAATAGTATAATTTTCTCAGACTTTTGCTATGAGTAGGCTCAATAGAGATTTTTGTGGGGAAAAAAAAACAACAGAAAACAAACCTGCCTGTCCTTTTATGTAAAGAGGAGTAAAACAGTGATGAAATCAATGTGTTATTCTATTAATGGATAAGAAAACATTAAGGATTAGTCCTGGGGAAAACACATACCTATATCTGTTCATTTCCGTAAATCAAACTGCCTTCACCCTGTATACTTCCAAGCTAAAAAAAGGTCCAAGAAGCAGCCCCAGTGCTAGACAGGCTGTACATTGTATGGGCATGAGCTCCTAGGATCTCACAGCAATATATGGCTACATTCAGCTTTCCTGTGAGCCAGGAGCTACTATTTGCTCTCAGGTATAATTTGTTCCATTAGCTGCTGATAGCCAAATAAATCAGATTACTGGATAAAACTTAACAAGATCTGTATTGTCTCTTCCTTAGAGGCAAGTTTCACTGCAAGCAGTTGGTGTGTAAAGTATTCTTCCTACTTGGCTCCCTGATCTTCAGCAATAATGTGCTAGAGGCAGCAGAGACAACTTTTAACCACAATGGCCATGGCCTTGACTGTGTCAGGGGTTAAAACCAATGCTACATAGATGACTGAGCAAAAACATACCATGTTCTGTAGGGACAATTTCTAAAGAGGTTTACCAAGTTATTTAATTTCTGAGTAATATAAATGCTTCATTGGAAAGTCAACCTCGCCTTTATTAATAGGCAAATTACTGGAAAAAAACCAGCTATATGAACTGTATATAATCTGTCTGTGACAAACTGTAGTAGGCAAGACCTCCAAACAGAAGAAACTAGGTGGTCCTTCCTTTGACTGAATCTACTGTTGCCAATCTACTAAGCTAAACACACATTTCACAGCTTGTTGCTCCTTGAATACATTCAACTGAGTTCACTTTGTGTGCCAAGTACTTGTTCAGAATACACTGAACATAACATCTAGTTTTTCTGCCAAAATGGCCTCTGTCAAGCCTCCCTCCTGCATTTAGCCAGCTACAAAAGCTGTTCCTTGCTAGTGAATTCCAGTACCATCAGTGTTTTCCCTGAATTATTTCAGTAAGTGCTCTTCTTTCATTGCTTTATAATGTGAATGTTCAGTTCCCCAGTTTTCCAGAGGAGACAACAAGGCTATTGCTGCCTTGGCAAAAAGAAGGCTTGGAAAGGACGCACAGACTAATACTTTGCTTGCCTTCTGTTGCCTCTCTTCTTTAATATACTCAGGTTTGTGTCAAACAATTCATTAAAGCATGTCCTTAAAATCTTTCCAGGGAAGTGGGGAGATTCACTCTGCTTGCGTTACATGTGCTACCTTAGAGCGGCTTCCTTTTCAGGCTAGTCTGCACCTGCTTGTCTGTCATGTCCCTGGACAGTCTGGAATTATACTTGCAAATAGAATTGTCAACTTTTGTAGGGATTTGAACACAGTGACATGCATGCTAATTCTCTTGTTGCTTCTAGCCTCAGGCTAAATAACATTAATTTTCCTTGAATCGTTCAGAGGAACATTCGGTACAGGGCATAAAATTGGATTTGGTCACTCAGGGTTAAAACAGTAAACACTTTTATTGATAACTTTCCATAGTGAGGTTTTCCAGTATGCACACAACGGGAGACATATTTTGGGGGTTCTAGTATAAATAAGAAAATGATGTAGCTCAGATAAGCCCTGTAAAAACAAAGCCTCCCACTAGACCAGGGCCCAACAGTTATATTAACTCTTTCATTGCAAATTTGATTCAAGTGTATATTTTGGCAGCAAGGAGCAATGTGAAATCATATGCTCATCCTTGCCAAAACTGTATTTCTGAGGTCCCTTTGTATTTAGGTGCCTAGCTGCAAAACTAAACCAGCAATGCACCAGTCATCAGCGGTTCCCATTAGTCAATTTTTTAAAAAAATATGAAGTCTTGGCCTACATTCCAAATATGTGCAGTGTGGCAGTTCATTAGAAGAAAAATAATCTTAAAGTTTCTGTCCCCCCAGCTCTACATTTCAGTTTCATTTTTCCTGATGAACTGTGGGACTTGGGACTGAGCCTTTTTCCAGCGGTTGGGAGGGGCGGGGGGCAGGAGAAGAAGTCACATCCTGTGTGGTATAGCAGTGCAGTTCCTTTGCTGAAATAGGCAGCAGAGGTTTGGCTCCCCAAAACAGCACCTTGAAATGGAAACAGCTACTCTGGATACAGAGCTATTGTGCAAGGGGGGGTGACTGAATGCACCTGTACCAGCTCCAGTGAGCCCAAGAGGAATGTGATGGTGCCTTTGCACAGTGCCACTGAGCTCAAGGGGCTTTTCTGGAGAAACAAATTCATTCTCATCTCCACCAGAGACTCACATTTCTTCCCTTGTGCTGGCACTAATGGTGGGCTGGACTTTGGGAAGACAGCTCAAGGAGTTAAAGCAGCAGAAAATTAACCCTACTAAGAAGAAATGAAATAGTCTTCTGCTTAATAAGTGTCTGAGCCTCTGCAAGAAAAGTAAGTCATCCCATCTCAAGGAGAGCTTGCAGTTAAATTTCCTCAGCTGTATTTTAAAAACTGATTAGTAAGTAATTTGAGACGCTCTTATGGGGGTTCCAGCTAGTAGGTTCAAATTTATTGGGTTCCTAGTCTATAAGCATTATAAAGGAAACTTTAAGAGTCACCTGATGGGCACCACTTTGGCTGCTGGTTGTTACCTAGTCTGATTTTTTGAGTCCGAGTGAGGCACAAAAGACGATTTTTGTTTATCAGCAATGTATAGATATCTGACCATGCTATAACCATCACTCTTCTGAATCTCCCCTCCCTTCTGTTTCCTGAGGATTTCTAATTTCTCCAATTATCTCCCTTAGCCTTTGCTCCCCTGTCCCTGTGGCAAAGGCACGCTTGAGTTATGACTTTTAGAGCATCTTTTCAGTAATAAATGTTGGTGAGAACAGCCCTGAAAACTCCCTTTGAGGCTTCTGAACAAGAGCACTACATCGTGACACCTCTGTACCTCTGTTATGGCTTTGATGTGGTGAAGCTGTAATAAGCAAGATCCAGATTGTGGAGGAACGGTACACACTAATTTCTAATGTATAAAAGCATTGTTACAGAAGGATATAAGGCTCCAAGTTTGCCTGGTTTACCCCAGGTGCCTCAGTTGGACTAATAGGATGATACTTTGCCAGTGGGACTCTTCACAGGTTTTGCAATTGGCTGCTTTATAATCTTGTCAAAAGCTGGTGAACCGATAAACAGAGCTTGCTTATGGCAAGTCAGGCAAATTTACTGATGAGGAGAGCAGTTCTGCTTCAAGGAACTTCTTTTGTCTACTTATTTCAAACCAAGAAAAACCTTATCACAAATAGAACAAGTCAACATCTGATTTCACAGTAACTGTATTCTAGCCTATTCTGTGAAAATATTATCAGAAGCATTCAATTAAAAGGAGGCAATTAAAGGGCAGCTCAGGCATCTTGTTTTGCATATACAGAAGGTAGAAGTCATCTTCTTGCTGGTTGAACTGTCTTGAAGGTTGCAGCCTTCTCTGAGCATCAGAGCTGTTTATGACCCTGGAATAAAAGAGAGGTCAAACAGATTTTTTTAAGATGCATTCCAAGAGGATTTTTTATCTCCTGCAGAAAAAGTTCAATGAATTTATAGGAGAACACCAGGAATGAAGACAGTGCAGGAAGCTCACTGCTGTTTGCCTACCACAGTGAAATCAGTTAAGCCACTATCAGAGAGTTACAAAGATCTGGAGGCCTTTCCCACACTGGCAGTACAGTTGTACCAGCTCATCCTGCAACAGAACAACACTTGCTAGCTCAGCTTCACTGTCTTCCCCAACCACATGTACAGAGATTTTGTCTGAGTTGTTTTACACATGCACTTAGAAACATGAGTCTCAGCCATGGACATGTAGGCTTTATGTTACATAAAATGGTATGCACAGCACACTGGTTTTCTGAACTGTAACCTCTTTTTTTCCCCTCTATATTTTATTCTGTAGACTACAAGAAGCTTGTGCTTTCACTTTTGAAAGAGGGTTTTTATCTACCTCGATTTTTTTGTATTTGGTGTATTCATATATTAGTGCACACATGTAATGCTTACACATGTATTTATATCTATATACACTTATACATGGAAAACACATGTAAAACTTACTAGCATGTATGAAAGCTTACACTTTTTCTTTTTTTTCCTTTTTTTTCCTTTCTTTTCATTTTTAATATAAACTGTGATTTACATTGGAAGTTATATCACTGTAGCATTCATTGCCAGAGAACCTGACATGAGTTTTTGGTTGGGTGTGGAAACTATCGCCCCATATTATTTTCCTTTTTATATTGTATTTCTACCTTTCACATTAAGTGGTTCCAAGAGATCACGATTGCCAGGGCCTTCTGCAGTGCAGCTCTGTTTGACAGCAGGTATTATGCATGTGCTCATAAGCAGTCAGCTCCATCTTTGAATTTAGGGCTAACTATTAGCTGATGAAAATATATGTACATTAAATAGATATGCTCACATTACCCTGTCTTGTCTCTTTTACCTGGTTTGTTTCTTCAGGTAATGCTTTCTGCCCCGTGTTGCCCTTTCCCTTCAAGTTGCCCTTTCACACAAAGGCATGTGTGTGTCAAGGAAGAGGGAGCATATAATGAGTCCTGTTCCATCACGGAGAACTAAAGAAGGCCACTGTTTTTGCATGTCTTGCACGCTTTTTCTTTGACAAGTTATCAGATCTTCTTGATGTCATTACTTGTTATTTGAAATGGAGATATCTACTGGCTTCTTAATGAGTTTTTGAATGACAGTCAACATTGCTGCATCCAAAAGCAACGGATGTAAGTATTCACAGTATTTGAATCAGTATTAAGTAGATCAGGAAGTAATTTGGAGTGGAGAAAGGTCTTCTCTCTCTCATACGCGTACACAGTTAATTTCATTTTGTCTGGGGACCCAGAGTTATGTTTATGCTTAGATCTTCATATTCTTTACTTAAAAGCACTGATTTTACCAGTCCTAAGAACAGGTAACAGAGATGGCTTGTGGTGACTTGACTCAGCCAGTGGTGACCTTTGAACACAGGAAATGTCATGGTGAATTTTACTTTGAAATCTAGCCACAGACAATAGAAATTGGAGATTTTTGCTGTTTGCTAGAGCAAGAGTAAGCCTACAACAAAGTTAAGCCATTTATTTCTTCCTCTTCTCTCCCTTTGCTTTGCTTTTTTCCCTCACCCCCTCCATGAATTTGTACATGACAAGAAACAATAATCTGAACTGCAAATTTCACATCAGTTATTGAATATAGGCCAATGTTGGTGTCATGATTTGTGTCTTGCTTGAGTCAAAGTTCTGCAGACTGAAAACAAATTTCCCTTAACCGTATTAGCTCTGCCATCCTCCAGCAGCAACAACAAATGGCAGCAAATAAGAAACTTGACAATGTTTTTTCACCCACTGATTCCCTTTTCCATGTAGTCAGGTATTCTGAACTTGAAAGCAAAACATTTTGTCGTGGTTTTCTGTCTTTCAGCCACCGACTAACATGACTTCCCTCCCTTGTCAAAGGGGAGGGAACTGATAAGATTTTCACACATTGAGCGGTTCTCTTATTTCTAGCCCCAAGAGGGAGGCTTTCCAGAATGCCTATACCAGTGTTAGGAGTGAATAGAGAAGAGTCAACCAGGTCACTGTCATCTTGGGGCACAAGCTAGTGTTTGCAGAAAGCTTGGATAATTTGATTGCTATGGTACTGGAAGGTTAATATGGGTCTCCAGGGCACTATTTCCCCAGGGCAGGCAGAAATCAGCTGCTCTACAGTCACTTTGACCTAATAACTCTGCTGGACTTTCAGACAATTTTAAGAATTATGCTTATTCAGTATTTAGATGTTGTTTTGTTTTTGTTTTTGTTTTTTATTGCATGAAGGATAGAGATTTTGACTTCAAGAAAACTGAACAGGAGCTAAACTGAAACTACATCATTCAACCTTTTTTGAGCATGAAATTTTTGAAGGGTAAATGAGTAAAATTTAAATAGACAAAGAGTAGTCAAGCAGTGGCAGCTGCCTTAGAAAACAAAGGTGCTAGAGCCAGGTGAGAGTGAAAACTCCCTTATGCTCAGAAGGCAAATGATTAACCAGTGACATAGGTTATAGCATGAGCAGGCTGCCCTTCTCAGTAAAACCCTCTTTTTTTTCAAAAAATGGGGGCAAATGTGGAAAAAAAAAAAGAAATAAACCCATTGTGTCTTAGAGAGATAGCTCCCCGGGATCAAACAATCCTCTGCATGGACCTTTTCATGTGTTTATGAAACAGTATTTTTCTTTGATGGCACAAATGAACTCAGCAGCTCAGTTGTTAATATGCCAGAGACTAGTAATGTGCTTTCTGTGCTTCTCAGTACGATTACAACTTTTGTGTCTCTCTACATGCATCTATATGTGTACGTATCAAAACCTTACTCTTCTTCTATTGCTTTGAATATCACCTGGAGTTTTTTCATTTACTTTTAGGAAGAGAGGGTAAATTCATATTTGTTGCTGAGGAGTGTTTCTTCGCTTAATGTGAGACCCTGTGCATCACTCAGTGCTCCTGTGAAGGAAGAAGTGTCCCTAAAGTCACACAGTCAAAGGCAATTCAAAGAAACTCACTTTGTAAGGTAATGGTCCTTTCTATATCCCACAGTGGATCTTCATGACTTTTCTGCTCCAGTATCATGTGACTAAAGGTCATGTGTGAGACAGCAGGTCAAACTAGAGGAAATTCACCATTTAGAGCCTTCAGCTACAATGGGGTCAACACCTCAGAATATGAGAAGAAACATTTTAATAACACTGAATAGAATTTATCATTTCTTTGTAATTCAAACCAGAACAAGCCCAAAAATAAGGGGTGGAAGGGAAAATAAAATAACAAATGTGAGGGGAAAAGAAGCATAAGGAAAGGGAACAGAGAGGACAGAGGTGAAATAGTGTTGTACAGAAAAGCAAATATGCTTCTCTGCAAAAAATACATCAGAAATGCCTTACAAAAAACACAAAAGCTTTAATGAGAAAAAGTAAAGGTAAAGAGGTAAAGTGTGATGGGCCATGGAAAGAAGATACAAATGCTCAAGAGGTTACTGCATGTTCTTAAACTTTCTATTATTTTTCTTGCTGACATGGCGTTGTCAGAATTGTGATCTGAAATGGCTTTTTTTTTCCCATTATTTATCCGTTTCAGCTTGAGAGAGTTTCGTTTTACCATTTGTAAGAGGTGTTTGCAGAGATGATTTTTTAGGCCAATTTTGTTATACTAGTAATGCCATTAAGAGTATCCCCAGCTTTTGGGAGCATCATGTGACTCTTTCCAGGTAACAACGCTGTGCAGGATGAAGGAGGTTATATACTGAACCATGGGAGTGAAGGAAATAATTCTGTGTGACTTATTCCCTTTCTGCAGGTCTACCAGAACCAGGCAGACTCTTTCACCTTTTTTGTGTCTGGTTTTATCCATCAGCTTTCTCTTAAAGCTAAAATTATTTTAAAATCCTCAGGTAGTAAATGCTATGTATTCACATGCTAAACAAAATTGAAGGCCATAGTCAGCACCATTGTAAAAAACACACCCCTTGATGACCTTTCTTTTTCCAAATGCATAGCCATGCTCACTAGATTCACCCCAGCAAGGGGCTGTTAGAAGGGCATTTGCCAGAAGTCAGTGAGTGCTCCTTGCAGCCACTTAATACTGATGTTAGGGGCAAGATGCTTAAAAATGCATGGCAGATGGCTCACAGCAATGACGTGAGAGGATTTATCCTCCAGGAGACAACATTTTATTCCTGTTCTTTTGCTGGTGACTTTTGTCATATTGAGCAAGACAGCAAAAGCTAGGGTAGAATAAAATATTATGTCTTTCCCATGAACATTTCAAAACACAGTTGAAAAGGTTTTTGTTTTGGAAATGAATTATTCAGTTTTTCAGTGTAAAACAGAGAGATTTTATTCATTTGGATTGGAAATGGGAACCATTAATTTTATTTTTTTTCTTTTCAAGACTGGCTTTTTAGTCACTTGAAAAAATTAATCTGGTAGTAGCTGTAATCTGCCTAGCTTTTACTGAATCAAAATGTTCACATATACAGACATAGATACAGTAAATATATATGGATAAATGTATACAAATGTATATATAGGTTGGGGCATGAATGTATGTAGATATAAGAATTTGCTTGAAAACAAATGAGAATGACCCCAAGTTCAGCGTCTGTCTTCTGAGGTATTCTGAAGTATTAGAGAGAGCCTGGGTTTGTCAGGTGTGATAACCTTGCCTTGCCATATATAAAGTTTCCATGTGTATCAGTGTCTCCTGTGACCTTTGATTGAGACTGTTGCAAGAGTTCAAATGGGAAGAAAAGACGTAAGAAGTCAAGTGGATAAATTGAAGAAGGCTCCTCTACACCACGGCACATTATTACTCTCTCTCCCAAATATCAGGACAGTAACTATGAAAGCAGAACTGTGCAAACAGTCTTTCTGGTGGCATGATTCTAATTCAGCTTAAATTTTCAGCTGAGTGTAATAATTTTTCCTTCTGAGCTCTCTGGTGACAAAGGAGAGCTGTCATCTGTGTAGGGTGAACTTTCCACCTCACCTTAAAAGCTGGCAGTGCTTTAATATATCAGACCAAAAAGTCCTGTCTTTCTGACAGACCTAGTGTGGAGTCCAGAGTGCAAATAACTTCTTTGCTGTTTGCACTATTTGATTGATTTTTATTGAGATTAGGAAAACAGGTGCTCTCTCTGCAGTATGGTTTTCCACACAAACGCATGAGTGGTCCTGTCACGTTTTTTCCTGAAGCAGCAGCCCCCTGCTGTGGGTGCAGTCACTCCTCTTTCACACACATGTAGCTAGAGCACTGTGTACAGTCACCAGGTTCCACTCATTCCAGGTACCAAATTTGAAACACTCAGAAAATGAGTTCTCGGGGTGTTTTAATGTTGCATTGTACCACATTCGTTCGGAGTGGATTCACCTTTTACGTCAGCAGGACTTTGACATTCTCAACAGTTTTAAATATCGAACCTGAGGTATCCAGAAAGTGGGTTATTTCAGTCTTAGTGTCAATGAAAAGCTATGCTTAAGACAAATGATCTACATTGACAGTTAAACTCACGTTAGCAGAGCCATGGTGTTGCAATATAATAGGGTAAGGCACGATGCTGGTCCTTCTGTTGTCTTGGAGCACACCCAAACCGACATGCCATTCAGGGAAAACATCCTACTCCTGATGTAACACCGTACGGAGCAATCTGAGACTGATTCACCCATTTGTTGACATCTGCATCTTCCTATTTCAGAAACAGACTGAACAAAGTTTAGTTATCTAGGCAATTCCACATAGGATTCTGAAAAACGAAAAGCAAATGCCAATTTAGAATGACTTCTCCAGCTGGGATATATGACCTCGCAGTGAAGTAGAAAGTCTGAGGACAGCTTAAGCAGGAAGACAAATCCACTGAGTTCAGAACTGAAAGGTGTAAAACCACCTGGAATTAGCATGATTCTTTTATATTAAAATCCAAATGATCAAAAGAAATGGAAATTTTGCCACTCAAAAGAATTGAGAAACTGATCTTTGTGAAAAACAATAAAAACCCAACTGCCTAGTTTTTTAGCACAAATGGCACGTGAATACGAACATCAGAAAGAGCTGTGTATACTTTACAGTTCAAATGCACGGTAAGCTTAGTAAAAGTTAATGTGTTAAGGGTTGCAGCTGGATTAGAGAAATGTGAAAAAGGCATGCATTTCTTTTTTTTTTCTTTTTTTTTACCCATGGTATCAGGTTATTTCACATCCCTCTGATATATTCCCTGTGAAATTCAGTCGTTTTCTGGTCAAGAACAGGACTCTCCAAATTGCAGGAAGAACTTGAGTTTACTGGAGTCTTTAGCACATGAGTCAGCTAGGAAAGGAACTTCCTAGGCAGAATCATTGGGTGATGACACTGGGAATGGAATGTGCCCTTATAGCAAACAGCTAATTAAAACCCTGAAGATAATAATGCACAGGGGTCTCTGATGGCCAGGTGACAAACCAGAGGACATTTTTGATCTTGCCTAGAGCCAAGGGAAGGTGTGTGTGGCCAAAGTATCTGCAATAGTGGGAAAGGTGAGTGTCTGCAGGTGTGTTGCACTAGTTTGTGCCAGGGGCTGATGTCCCCCCTGCAGAGTCTGCGTCCTGAGCTTGGCATCTCAGTGCCAAAGGCCTTGTGGGAAGGAGGAGCAGGACTTTGCACTTGGGTGGCTGAGGAGTGCTATTGGTTTTTTTTAGTCTAGGTTTAGTGATGGAGTGGTAAAAAGCAGCATGAGGTAGAGATAGAAACAGTAACATCGTAAAACAGCAGAGCTATTGGAGGGGGCAGTGAAGATCTCATGGTTTGGCCCATCAGCATCAAGAGAATGAAAAGAGGGAACAGTACAAGAAAAAGGATTTGGCCCAAGCCTTTTGTGGCTAACTATGTATAAATGTGGAAAAACATGTTTTTGAAAAAAAATGGGAGGTTTTCTTTAATACATCGTTATTGCTTAAACTATTTTCTATTTTGGGATGGCCAGGTGATTAAACTTCCATTTTCTAATTCTGAAGAAGACGAATGCCCTAACTGACTATGAAAGTGTACTCCAGAAGCACACTGCAAGGCTGTTTCCACATATAAGGCAAAAACTTAAGATGCTAGATTTACATTCCCTTAGCACTTGGGAGAATTAAAATCTGCTGTAATATAAAGGGTTATCAATGAAAAAAATTACTCCCCACTCTATTCCGTAGACTGGTGCTGCCTAAGTTTGCAAGCCTGTATGTACAATGTATGTGATATCTCTTCATCCAAGCCTATTGTGAGGAGTTTTGAATGCTGCACCTGAATGATCTCAAGCATCCAGAGGAAGCTGAAGTATTTGTAGGTTCCTGATTTGGGAGAAAATGGAAAAACAGAGAAGAGGTTGGTAGTTTTTATAAGTGGTGACCACATATACAGTTTAATAATTCCCTGCCTCCCAGAAAATGCCTTATAATCTCTAGAGAAATTAGGAATTAAAAATTCTTGAAATTAAGTCTCTTTTTATTTCTTTTTAATTTACTTTTTGATTTCTACTTCGCTGTTAAGGACTACTATGAAACTCTCCTTGGCTACCTCTTTCCCAGCAGACCAGGAACTACTCTGGGGGATCTGAAGGAAAGCTTTCTGGTTTTAACTAGCCAAGCCTTTGTCTTCCCTTTACTGATGCATTTCTGTGGGACACCAGTCTGTCTAAGGACTTTCAGGAAGTGAAGCAATTAAGGGACATTATAATAAAGAGGGGGAAAAAAAAGGCAAAACCCAAACTGTCTTTTAACTCTATGCCCCATTAAACTTCTGGCAATTACATGTTCAGAGCCTTTGTCCCCTTGTTTCCATTTTCCTTCCCATGCACAGCCACATGTTTCTGTAGGCTGCAAAGTGCTGTACTCCTCAGCCAGTATCATTTTCACAGACTGTTGTGGTCTGTGGTTCTTCTGACTGCCTATAGATACTTTTTAAAGTGAAAACTACTCTGTTGCAATGAAAATTAATGATATTCTAAAAAATAAGACTGACCTGTCTGAGTTGAAATTAGGTACTAGGAAGGCCAGGACAAAAGGAGTAGAAAGACGAGTAGAGGTCTAATGATGAACCAGTTACTGTGCGCAGGCACCCATTGATCCCAGTGGAGCTGTGGGTCAAGGCAGGATTGCTCACTTTTGGCTGGCTTAGAAATCATGTAGAAAACCTTATTTGAAAGCAACCCCCCCTGTAAGCCTGGAGATCATAGGCTATGCTAGGGAGAGGGGATTCCAGAGATGAGAAGAGTTTTGGACATCTAATGGAGAGAGATATTTTAAGTCAAGCCCTGAGCAGGCCTGAGATATAATTATTTTGCTCTTTTTTTGTTGTTAGTTTTAATAGAGATTTCTGAAAGAAAAAAGCAAGTGTACAAATAGATGACAGAAATAGCTGGCCTTATTGGCTAGCAGAGGAAATACGAGCAGAGCATGAAGGGCAGCCAGTATGGGGGTAGAGGAGAGAGTGGAAGTGAGGGATAGGGAGCGAGTGGAAGGGGCAGGGAGCAACTCACCTGCAGGGCTAGCAGCTCTGCCAGAGAGGAGAGCAGTACTGTGCCATTCTGTCACTGAGGGAGAAGGCAGGTAACCTTCTCCTGCCTCAGCAGTACCTTCACCAGAAGAATAAATGTCTTGAAAAATTTTGATAATTAGTTACTGCAACTTAATCATATGCCTTGCTTAAGTATTTCTGCTTTTCATAACATCCTGGTTCTTGAATGATTCTTGCATGCAGAAAAATGAGCTGATTAAGCAGCAGGAAGGTCAGTGTAATTTTAATCTGTTTCTGAGTGAGGCTGGGACTGGTATTTTATGCTGAACTCTTTCCATTCAGACCCAGTCCTTTACACTGCAGTTAATTCCTTACAGAATATCTTCACTCATGTCTTAAAAATAGATGGAAAGTTTAAGTTTATATAGCAAGAGTTCCAGACCCCGTGGCTTTGCATATCACACTTGCACTACTTCGAAATTTAACAGGTTACAGTTGAAATATCTCACTGAGCCTTCACCAACAGCCTCTATAGGCTTCCTGCTGTGTCTCTTGATGAGCAGGATCTAAGCTGGTGTCCTTTCTTAGTCTGAACAGGTTTTAGATCTGTTCTGACAATCATATTTGTCCTTCCTGGGTAAACTGAGGCATAAATCTGGGAAAACCTTTTACACAAAATGTAATTTTCTCCCTGTAAGAAAAGATTACTTGAAAGTATGTCATGTTCTCCCAGCAGGTACTGTCAAAGGGCGATGTCTGCCTCCTCACAGGAAGCACAAAATACGGTGTTAGACCACAGCTGCCTGAAACCTTAGGCTAAGGAAAGGGAAAATAATCACAAAGTACCTTTTTAAATGTTGCATTGGCACTTGCTGGAAAGCAAAGAACAACCCTATCCTGCAGAGCTGACATTTGAGGGGGATGTTTTGTTATTGGTTTTCAGTGGGTTTTGTGGTAAAAAAATGTCTTCCTCTGTCCTGATGGTGTGTTTTCTACCTACCTTCCAATTTTCAGGGTACCTGCACCCTGCCCACCTGCTTCTGAACCCTTATGCTGAGAGCTCAAATTTTCAAAACACTTTGGGATATTTACCTTGAGCTATCTTTTCAAGTTGTCTGCAATTTAAGATGCAGTTGAAAAGGCAGACTTTTTCGATTTGGCAAGCCACATTTGACTACAGGATGCAAATACCACCTAGGGTAAATTTTCTCCTCGCACCTCCACCACCTTATTTGAAACTCAGACACCCAAAAGTCTCTTACCTGTTTCCCTTGAGTCTCCATATTTCTATATGCAGTAGTACCATGCAAGTAGTGTATTGGATAGGCAGAAATGTCTTCCCTGGGCTGTATTTGTAGGTATAATAACTTGTCTTGGGAGTTCCTCTCATTTCCTTGTTGCCCCAAACAGGGAATCACACTCTACACTGCGACTGATGCTCCTCTTCACAAGTGAGATCAACTTGAGAGTAAAAGCAACGTTGGAAAGAAAGAAACAAACAGGGAGGTAACATCCCCAGTAAGCAGTCAGTGCTGCTGCTGCCTCCACATCCCTGGGGTGCTTTCTGCCTATCATTAATGCAAAACCTGCCTGCTCTGAAAATGCGATAACTGTAGTTGTGTTAAACACAGAGAATGTGCTTGTTTTCCTGCTAACTCAACATGTACAGATACTGAGTTCATGACCATTTGTTTACTAGCACTGAGTGGGTTTGGACATATGGCCACCTACCTTTTGACACGCATCTCAGAAGCAGCTGCATGATCCTTGAAATGCCAGAGAGTGGGGCTGCAGAACAAATAGCAAGGTGAGTTTAATTAGCTCGTGTATCACCAGTGCAATGCTAATGCCTTTACATGAAGAGTTCGTATTCTGATTTCAGTAGTTAAAAATGTATTTTTGCTTGTTTCATAATTTATTTTATGTTTTAAAGTTTCATTTATGTTTATTTTTTAATTTATTTTTAATTTATTTTATTTCACACTGGGAAATACTGCAATGCTTACAGAACTGCATGGTAAATAAATAAGTATCATAAAAATTATGTGAAAAGTATTGGTCTCTTCTGTGACTTTATTTTGTTTTTATTAATAATGCTAGCTGAAGTGCAGTCATTAAGATACATATATACATGTGTTGAGTACAAACCAGGTGTGTGGGAGAGAACTTTGAAAAGGACTTGACATTTCTGCAGTTGTTTGCATGAATATCAATGGCAAAGTTTTTGACTTTCATGGGAGCAGAGTTTGGCTGCTGTTAGGAGCTTTTTCTTTTCTTTTTAATCCTTTAAAAGAGAATGGAACCAATTTCATGCTGGCTATTCTCAAATGCATCAAAATAGCTAGCGTTTAGGGCCTTTTCACTCCCTGACCTCCTTGCTGAGGAGCACCAGTGTCTGCCTGCCCATTTGGAACTACTTTGAAATCACCAATGTATTAAGGGAGACTTGAGAAAAATCTTCATTATTTTAGAGGACCTTACACTGCTGTCTGGCTGTACAGAAAAACAAGTCTCCTACTCTGAAGAGCTCACAGCCTGAGCAGGCTTGATGGCAGCAAGTGGGGTTGACAGAGTAAAATGCCAAAGCTAAGTGATAAAGGAGGGAACTGGGATAACTGAGACAATTGGTAAAACTGTTCACCTGTCAAATTAGTCTTCATATTTCTTAGAAAAACCCTATACCTGCACACACAATTGACATCCTTCATGGACTGGTTTTCTGGCAATTAATGGGGAAAATGTCACAGCAGCAAGGAAAAGCTGAGGAGGGAGGGATAAGGAAGGGTTAATACAAGAGTGTTTGCAGGACAGATAAGTTAAGCACCATCAGCAGAGAGGAGGAAAACCAGGAGATAATGCAAGAAAGTGAGAAAAAGGGCAGTTACAGAGAACTCCTGTGTGAAGAGACTGGTGCTGCAAAACCTGGAACACTGAAAATGCCCAGATGGATTAGGACCAAGTTATTTCCTTTATACAACCTTTACTGTTGATATTTTTACTAGGACGGTATTTGTTGTCTGGTCTTACAATTCTCCAAACTGGCTGTTGCTGTAACCTGACAGATAATACGGAAAATATTCCCAGGGAAGCTCTGCACGTGATTATTGTATTTGCTGCAGCAAAAAAGCACTTCCTAAATTTCCTTTTCTGGTATCTAGGTATTGATGTGACCCGATGATGTCTGACTGCCCTCATGATTGTGTCGCTGATATCACTGATGTATTTTTACTGAATTTTGCTCACCCCGGGGGTGTGGCTGAGGAGCCTAAGCTGTCTGGGTGGGCTCCTGTCAACCACAAAATTCATTCCCCTGGTCTCAGAAAAGCACAAACTAGAAAAAGTGGTGAATGGCTCATGGCTCCCAGCCCTTGCCTAAATATTAGGAGTTAGTAATTTATAGATCTGTGAGTAGTTTCAGATTTGCTTTCTCTTTGTTTTTCTGGCACAATCTTTTCTGCTAGAGTATATACTCACTTCATCCTTTAACTTGCATGTTCTCGAGACACCTTTCCTAAGCAAAAACTGTCTTGTTACCACTACACACATGGAAAAAAACACACACAGAAAACCCTCAGCAGTTTGCCCAGATTCACAGAGAAAATCTGCAACCAAGTGTTGCACTGAAAGCACATTGCTGTAGGTACAGTAACCAGATGTGGAAGGCTGTTTACATATGAAGAGGTCTATGTCAAGTATCTTCTTGCAAGCTGCTCTGTTGATTGTTACTGGAGCAGCACAGGTGCTTGTAAAGCAGAACTGTTGGAACTGAGTAGGCCAATTAGTAGAATTATTTATTTTGCACATTCAGACTAGCTTAGGCAGGGACATCAGCTGTCCTTGGGTTTTCAGTATATAACACTATACTGATGAATATGGGAAAAGAGACTTAAAACTTTTCATGTATTCCAGCAGAGTCCTTTATACATTTATTTGCCTAAAAATGTTGGGTTTGCATCACAATTTGTTACTGAAGTGCCCAGTCTCCTATTAAAAGCTAACAATGTAGAATCAGATAAATGATTCAGATGTCTTATGTTTTCTAGTCTGGCACCTAGAAATCTTTAATTTGAACAAAAAATTTGTCACTGAATTTTCAAGGATGTGAAATTCACAGCTTCTCACTAACTATTTTATTTTTTTTTTTTTAATTTCTGCACGATTATTCAGTGAGGGTTTATGTCTATTTTAGGTCTCTATTTGCCATAAAATTTTCTCAAGAGCTTCATTCTGTGGACAGGCCTTCTATTGAACGTATCATTGGATTTGGTGAGACACATTTGCACTTTGAAAAGAGTCTTTCTGTCTTCTCTGCAGTTCTAAACTGTATCTATTGCAATGATCAATGCTGATCATGGCTGACTCCATAGTTCAAGTCAATCTGTAACTGGGAGGTATTTCTTGTCCCTGGCTGAGGCAGGTGAGGAGTCCTCAGGCCTAACACTGAAGCTGAGTCATCTTTAGCCTTACAGTGCTTTAATTCAGAACAAAGGCTGATTTATTTTGCTAAAGAAACAGTCGGGTGTAGAGATTCTCAGAGTGGCTACTTGACCAGACAGGAAGACAAACTTCAGTTCTTCGAAATTATTGTTAAACAGACTGTGTGTTTGCGTGTATTTTGAAGGGAGAAAAGGATGTGGCTTGATCAACCAAAAGTTGTATTTCAATAATCTTTAATAGTTTCAGTTTTCCACCATGTACACTTCCTTTACACATTTATGTTCTTAATGTCTTAATCAGCTATTACTTTAGGACTGGAAAATTTGGCATATATACTTTCAGTAAAAAAAATATGCACAGGTATATGGTCCCTTGGCTATGAAAGCTTTGTCTTGAAGAAGTCTATTTATGGTAAACTTCCTGACCAGCTCTACTTCGTCTTCCTTCCTGTATGCATTTAGCTAGCCCCAAACACATTTCTGAGACAAGGTATTTTCTTTGCTGCTTCTTTTAATTTCATGTTGATGTCTTGCAGCAAAATAAACTCTGGTAGAAGGGCAGAAACTGTAGAGTGAGATTGGAAATGTCTTGAGTTGGTCAGATGTGATAGCAGTGTCTCTCTCTGACTCAGGAGAGAATTGTGTGGAAGTGACTCCAATGTGCTAGTTTGTTCTGAATTTAATAAAGAACCTAGCCAAGCATTGCACACTGTGCAAAAACAGTCCAAACACTACCAGACTAACCATCTTGAATGCAAAAGAGACTGAGACAGATAGCAATGTACAGCTGTCCATACCCAGATTTACCAAAGTGGTACCTTCTATACTCCCATCATAGCAACATTTACCCTCCGAAGAACCATTGTTTTACTGAAAATGTATCTGCACTGTATAAAATCAGTCTGAAAAAGATATGACCTTATCAAAATAAAGCCTGGTATTAGAGATTAAATTTTAATAGGACCCTCATTTTTTCAAGCAAACCAGATCAAGAGTTTGCCCTTTTACTATAGCAGTAATTCCAATTATGAGAGGTGTAATTAAGGGCATGTCAGTGGCCCAAATAGTGCTCATATGGTAGATTATCTAGACCTTTTACTAATGGACTGGGAGTAAAATAACTTCCTAAGGTATTTCTCCTTTTGTCTCCCTTCCGGACATGAACCAGCTTTGCTCTCAAACAAAGTGGTGCTTGTGGTGTTTATCAAAGGTTTATTATCATGTATACCCACGCATGCTGGCGTGGAAAGCTCAATATCCATTTTCAGATGAGGACAGGAATCAAGAGGTTGAGACAGTGTGAGTCTGGCCTTTCAAACAGACTTTCATCATTGACTGAATTGGAGTTGCTGCAAAGGTTTGAAACAGTGAAAGTTGCTTGCTAAGGTACCTCATATTAGGGAAATAGAGTACCCCATAACAACCTGCAGAGATGAAGCTGGATATTTTTGATGTTGTGCCTGAAAAAATTTACTAAGGGTAGAAGTATTACATCATTTCTGGAGAAGGAGTTAGCACATGCTGGAGGAAAATATCCCATTTTCCATTTTGGATTGTGGCCTAGTTATGGCTGATTATTAGTGCTGGTTTGTTTGTTGATTTTTTTTGAAATGAAAATCTTCACTTATTTTTTTGGCTTCTCCTGTTCACTTTCTCAATAAGCTTTGATTCAAAATTTTCATTCTAACAGACAAAGTGGTCTTTCCTCAAATGTAGTCTTTAAGTACTATCATATAACTATTTAGACCATCTTTTCATGAAGACCAAATTGTGTGACATCTTATCCAGTTCTCTCCTAAAATTATGCTGATGTCTCATGTTCTCTTCTTGGCTTGCAATAAGCTGTCATACTTTTGAATGGGAATCTCCAGGAAAGTGTCTCAGCAAACAATGCTGCCAACTTGGTAGCTGATGTGCTTGAAACAAATATTTCTGGAATTACCAAAACTGACAAGAGCTGTGTGAGTGGTAAAGAAGTAGACAAAGAATTTCAGGGGAACTTGAGAAATTCTGTTTCACTCTTCAAAGATTTGCTTCTGTCATGATTTAGAAGGTCATTTTACTTTCCCTGCAGTGATAGTTAAAGCAAAATCTTTGCCGCAGAAAGATCTCTCATCTGTCACGTCTTGGAGTGTGCAACACTAGAAGTGGAAGATCAGGAATTCCTTGGATAAAGATGTCTCACAGATCCCTGTGTCATGTCTTTATAGGTAGTTTGTCAGGTTCCCTTAGCAGCCAATGCTCTTCAAAGATCAATCTTTCACTAATTCAGAGCAACGTTTTAAAAAATTAAGAAGTATCTTCCAGTTATTTAGTAGGTTGGCTGTGGTACAGTTAATGGGAAAAATATTTGGCATTTTAAGAGCCCTCAAAGACTCAAGAGAGAAATGGGTTTAATTCTTCCCAAGCCTTATTGATTCTTAAATCACACTCAGATTGGATTGATCTGTTTAGAATTTAGGTTTGTCGCTATAGACAATTAAAAAATGTCAGAGTACCAGCAAAAAAAAAGAGTGAGAAAATACACATAGAGAAAATCTCATCAGTTTTCAAAAACATTATCTTTCTTTTTTATACTGACTAGGCTTTGTTTGGTATTTTTATAAATTGGTTATCTGCCTTTGTTTGGAAAAAGATATTTCATGAGCCTGCTAGAACTGCTGAGCAGCAAAGGGGAAAGATTCCCAGTTACAACCACCAAGCAAGGACTTTGTGGCAGCTGCTGGAAGATCACTTTAATCCAGATGCAGGAACAGTGATTTACTCCTTTTATTAGAGAAATAAACCCTCAATATGTTCAGCTCATGACCTACAACAATCTGACAGGGCTGGAACAGTGCACTCCACTAGAGAGGGCTACAGTAGTTTCTTTTTAAAGGTTGTCTCTTTGGCAACGTTGGGTTTACTGGGATTTACAGACTGTGGAGGCTGCCTTGGTATTTCTCTGTGACCCTTTAGGACAAAGGAATAAGTTTTAGTCCTTTCTAAAGTCTTTTCTTCTTCTCTCCCTTTCTTTTCCAACAACACATCCACTCACTATGTGTGATGTTTTCCTACTTACCTACATAAATAAAGCTGATTGCTATTAACCTCCTGCCATTTCTGAAATTATCAGTAAATCTTTCTGTGTATCTGCTTGCAAGACTAACTAAGTGGGACTTTGGCCTTTCTCCTGAGGAGACCTGTCTTCTGGCTGCTTTGAATTAGGAATGGGATACACACCGTATAAGGATTAGGAGAGAAATTCCTTTGTGCAGGAGTGCCTGAAGAAGTGTGCCAGTGAAATAAATAGCAAAAGCATATTCTTCACAGCCTGTGAAGAAAGCAGAGCGAGGGGAGAATCAAGGGTAATTTCACCAGGGTGGTTGCAAATGGGTGTAAAAGGACATTTCCAGTCTTCTTGCAAGACTATCTGTAAAGCAAAAGCAATGGGAGGGTGTGAAGAGATAAAGAGAAGAGGTTAGGAGAGAAACCAAGAGCAGAGACTGGGACATGCTTCAGGTGCAGACACCAAGCAGACAAAGCAAAGGAACTACCCAGAGCACTTGCAGCTGGATGGAGGAAACGGAGAGGGTGGATGTGCAAATATGCAGACTGGAGGAATTAATGTGCATCTTATGCTTAAGGGGCTGTTTTAAACCACAGAGAACTGTCATCGTCATCAGGCTCATGTGAAAAAATAAGTAGAGTGTAAAAGCTCTTTGTGTTTTAAACAAATCAACAACACATTGACATACATTTCTGGAAAAACAGCCTGAAGATGCATCGCTGGCCTGTTTTAGAATGATGGGTACAAGGAACAGCAGAGAATGGCTATTCCATAGCACAATCTCTTCTTTTCATGACTTCAGACTGAGCTTGCAGCAGTCACTTCCAGAAGAGCTGCTGCTGCCCAACAGAACCTGGTGATGCAATTCTTTACAGCAGAATCTCTCAGCAATACAGGATTAGGAAAATAAACTGATGAAAAAGGGGGAAAAATCAAGCCCTCATTTCACAGTCTGCCAAGATTCCCTGGTTTCTCTTCTTTCCTCAGACCATATGGTAATGAGATTATTTTATTATCCCAGTGCAAATGTTGAACATGGGGAGGGTTAGAAAAACTACCTTTGTGTTTTCTGAAAAGGGAGATGGGATTTAATCATTAACAAGTTCATATTTTTATTAGTATTGTATTTTTTCTCGTCAGAACAATGACTTTGTTTTAAAACCACATTTCTTTAAAGGAAAACCCTCCCTAGGAAATTGAAATGGTGGTTTTTATGTCTATTCAATAGGATTTATTAATTTCATTTCACTTTCAGCAGCTGAGGAGACTTGAAAATCCGAGGAAGGCTCCTTCATCAGGTTGCAGTGCTGGGGACAGGAGGCAGCAGTGTGTGTGCTCCCTCTAGTGAGCTCTGCCCGAGGAGGAGACCTGGGATCAGGCTGGCTGGTGCTGCTGGGCAGCTCCCAGGGCTTCAGCCACAAAGTATTTCCTTTCCACAGGTAAATTCATACCAATTCTGCTGTTCAGTCTGCAGAATCTGGTTACACAGACTGAGTCACTGCTGCAGTAGGGGAACAAGAAGGCGTCTTCTTGGTTGGCCACTGGTTTTCTGGGTAGGTCATTGTACTCTGACTTTTCCACACTTGTGTACAGTGTTTCTGAAAATCCTTTTCAGCTTACTAAGACAGCTCTTTAAACCTTCTTTCAACGAACATCAAGTTTAAAATAAAGAGGAAGAAAGCACTGACTGATTTCATAGCTTAAGATGCTCAGGTAGAAGGAAATCTTGGTGGAAAATTGTCCCCTGAAAGAAACTAGTGAGTGATGGAATACATTGCCAGCACAGCACAACTCTGATCTGATGTCAAATTGCTCACATGTAACCTACAGCTCTACCCATTTCATCATACTAACTCTAGAGTAATGTTTGCTTAGTATATTAATGTTGAATGGGGAGAGAACAGAGAACAGAGTCCAAAATCTAGTTTTTACTGTGCATTTCTGTATTTGAGTGGTGTATTGATAAGCATATCCTCTTAAGGAGAACTAGGATATATATCACATATCAAGTAAGAATTCAAATGAGAAGTAATAAAACCTGCATGCTGTACTTCAGACCTGGTTCTCTCTCTTCTTGGTCCGCAGGAAGGGTACAAATGAGAAGAAGAGGAAGTAAGTTTTAGCTTTGTCCTAGTTTATCCTCCAGCCTCAGAAACACCAAACATAAAAGCAGAGGACCAAATTATTTAAGAGCCCTGTGTGATTATTCACAGGGCTAGTGATAACAGGGTCTGGATTTGCAATGGAAGGATAAGGATTCTGCTGAAATGGTTTCTTTCTCCTCTTGGACAGAAAGGTACCTTCTGGTTGTTCTCATAGTAAACTACAGTCTTGAATAGGGTAGCATGAGAAATACAGGCATAAGAGGAAAAGGAGTGAAATGTTTGTTTGGAATGTCTTACAAAACCCCCTGGGAAATCTGGGTTTGGATAAACAAATTATGAGTTTAAGTGAGGGAAGTAGAACATGACTTTTATTTAAAACATATCAGTGATTAGGCTGTTTCATAATGCACACAAATCATTAAACCTCCAATGCATCTCGAGCTGTGAGCTGGAGGCAAACCAATAGATTGCACTGCCTTCCCTTTTGGCTTCTGAAAAGGGCAAAAACTGTGTAGCCTGCAGGGGAAACAGCAGTCTTGGCAGCTCTGCCTCAGCCTACTTCTGTTCCAACTGTGGCAAGTGGAAAAGATGTTGACCTCTAAGCACAAATTGTCCATTCGTCATGATACCATAGAAATATCTGAAGGTAGGCTAATATGTAACTTTCAGCTACTTAAAAAAAAAAAACAAAAAACAAAAAACAAAACAACAAGTGAAACCCAACCCATGAATTTTCATGCATCTCTCTGTCTTTAAGTAGTTTGTGATTTATCTAAATACATATATATGTTTCTATCCTTATTTAAAGTCTACAAAGCATATGGGTATATTTTCATATACTGGAGACCAGACAGAACCTTTATTAATATTATTAATTATGTATTAATATTAATTATTTATTAATATTGGAGATTGTGAAATTGTTGTGATCACTGGACTGGTTTTTTGTTAAGAGTAAAATGTATGTCAAGCTCTATTAGTTTCTTTACACCTACTGTTTCTTTACACAAATTCTGCTGCTTTATACAAAATCAAGCATTTAATAAACCCTCAAGTCTTCTTTCTGTACTAGCCTTAGTCAGAAATAATTTACAAACAAAAAATTGTAAAAAGAAAGCCAAAAAACTTACTAGGCAAAACTGTTCCCAATTTCAGTAGCCGTATCATTCATGTACTACATAACTTGGCCCTGAGAACTTTTTTCCACCTGCCTGATTTTTACTGGCATGAAGGTTCACAAAACAAGGTTGAAACTCATTAAGTGTTCCCATCTCAGAAATCTTTACTAATATGCAAAGGTACATATGAATGGAATTACAGCAGAGTATAAAGACTTCATGATTCCAATGGCTGACAATACTGCCATAGAAGAAACTTGGCTTATCCATGGAAACCAAATGTTCTCTAGAAGAACTCCCTCCTTCCCCACCCCCTTTTGGCCATACAAGGACTAATTGTAGTGTCAGCTGCCACAGGAATGTGAGGCATGTATCTGGTGTATCAAAAGAATAGCAACTGCTGGCAGCAGCATTCCTATTCTCCATCCACTATTGATGGCACAGGGAGCAGTTTACACAATCTTTGTCCTGCGCACAAGAGGGGGGGGGAAATTTTACATTTTTTGAAAAGCTTTATTTCAAATATACATATATACACATATATATCTAACATACACTTACTTTTTGGAAGAAATATAGTATTTTTGTTTGACCACTGCTGGCTACATTCTCTAAGCATGTGAGAAACTACAGATATTTGGGGTTACAATGGTGCTATTTGCTTTTTAGTAAGAGTAGCTTGAATTTTCTTCTCAGTAATGATGTGAAAGTTCTGGCCCACTAAATAGAAGATGATTACTGTGTTGGGAGTAGGAATATTTTCACTACTTCCTCAGCTGAAGTGCCACTCTTTGAAGTGTAGTAAGCTAGGTATTAGTCCAGCATTTTATGTCAATTCTCATATCAAAGCTGGCATTAACCTGTAAGATAGTTGCGTATCTGGAAGGCCACCAAAATTGGGCCCTAAAACTTCAACCCAGCTACAAACCAAGACAGTGGTATAAATTGACTTTTGGAGTTCAGATGCTTAAATAGAGCTGTCAAATAAGTACAAAAGAAAGTCTACCATTGTGGAATATAGAGCTCCTGTTATCTGTTTCATGCAAAGTATGTACAAATTGAAATGAGACAAAGTTAGTGATTAACTTTAAGCATGAGTCCCTGCTATGCTAGATGGTTCATTCTGACTGCTGTGATTTAAAAAAAAAAAAAAAAAGTAATTTTTTTCTTATTCAGAATGCTCATAGAGCTGAATTTTAGTGCCTTGTGCAGATAGCTCCTCATGAAAGAGCATCCTTGTTGCCTTTCCAGCAGGCTAGATCTGGTTCAAAAAAATAAAAGCAAAAAAAAAAATTGTTTTTGAAGCTGTGATATTAATTTTAATGAAGATTTTTTTAACTGCCAAGTCTTACTCAACTATACTGTACAAGTGAATGCACTCAAAGCTGTAGGTAAGTCAAGTGAGTACAAATACATACCCTCACAGAAGGTATGTTGTAAGAACTTACCTTTTTATTTCTTCCCCTTCACTGGCTTAGAAGACTGAAGATATCCATTCCTACAGGTAATTAAAGAGACCAAACAGTCCTTCAGACAAATGAATTGCTAAGAATTTGAAGTTAAGAAAGTCACCTATGCTTTAATTTTGCTTGCAAAAAGATTTCCTTCTGAGGAGACGATTTCACATTAGATAAGACTCCAGGAGTCCTATCTGTTTGTGGAGCCTGCCTGCATATCCTCTGTTTGAGGGAGAAAAATGGTTTTGTGGTGATGGGGTAGTAATTTTTGCACACATGCATCTTGATACCAAATATTTGTAAAATATTGAGGCTGTGAACAAAAGTTGCTCTGACAATTCAAAATGGTAGCCCTGCGATTCAGCATCTCGAATTTCAAAAGGTGACCATTCAGTCACATGGGAATGGAATTAATGTTCAGCTAAACTGGCACATATTTTTTTCTATCAAAGTACTTTTTCAGTAGTTATTCTGGGTTTGTAGTCTTGTAAATCATAATACTACATTCTTTCTTTCTTAAAGTGGGACCTGCTTTTTCAGAAGTTGCTATCCGAGCTGAAGAGACACACCCGTGTGTAAAATGAAGCCAGAGGTTTTACTGTAAAAAAACCACAACAGAACATCAAAAAAACAGACAAACAAAAAACCAACCAACAAACAAAACCCCAAAACCACCGCCAACAACAAAAAATACAACACCCCCCCCCCAAAAAAAGAAACCAACAAACACAGACCACTACTCATAATAGTAAAGCCCTGTTCCATTGCAAATATTCTATAAGATTATTACTTAGACGAGAGGTGCAGGTTAGATTCATAACAGTCAAGAAACAAAGAAGATTAAAGAGCCATTAAGCTTTGCATAATTGTTGCCACCATCCTGGGGCTACTTAACAAAATTTAAAGTACTAACAGTTGACTCATTTTATCACTTTAATAAGGAAAAAAACAATTTGAGAGCCTAGTAAAAATCTTGAAAAGAAATAATTAAATATAGAAATAAAATTAAGTGCACTTTAAAGACTGCTAAAGAGTCTTGTATTCCATAAGCCTTAAGGTTTTTAGCACAGGTTTTCAGTTTCTGGAAAACAGATACAATTCTTTATAACCTACACATAACCTGGTATTGGATGTTTAGAAAATACTATTGAGACTAAAAAGCATGTTATTTCTTTGTTGGTTATATTATTTAATGTATGTGGTATGAATTATTTAATCCTGACATAACAAAAATAGAGAGAGAGATGTTTTCGTTAGTCTCCAATTCAGATCATGTTGCCTCAGAACGCAGCAAGAGGGAAAATATTCTCAAGTCTTAATTTTACCAGGTTTATGTCAAAATACTGAGGTACGAGCTATAAAAATGATAGTTTTAAAGTTTCTTGTTGTAGATATTAAAGGGATAATTAAATACATAAATTTAAATTAATATTTAAAATTGATTTCTTCTCCAGGGCAACAGTGAAATAATGTCTGAAACACTGTGTCCAGTGCTAGTCATCCAGGTCCAGGAAGTTCAACTCTATTTACAACGTGAGAGGAGAGACTATTGAAAAAAGTTCTGTTAAAAGGTATTCTCCTTTCAAATGAAAAATTAAAAAGGTTGACTTATTTATCCAGCAAAATCATGGCTGCAAAAAGATAAGATATTGCCTAGAATACAGGGAGCAGAGCAGGAGAAGAGCCATTTAAACGAAAGGGCAGTGTTGTTATGAGGTTAAATTGGAATAAATTGGCTATGAATAAATTTGGGATAAATATTAAGCACATTTCTAGAAGTTGCAGAGCAGTGGGGTCACAAATCTTTGACCTTACTTCAACAGTGCAGCAGGGAATTTTGATGAGACTGCATGAAATGAAAAGATCCAGCAACTCCTTTACTCCTGTCTTCGTGTAAACAGAATGAAAACACCTGGGGATTTATTGTGAATTCAAGGATTCTTCATTCAGTTCACTTTCCCTACTTTAAATTGGGTTAAGGCTATTTGACTTATGAAAGAGACTTTCCAAGTGGAAGTGTCAGTGCAGTGAAACCAAGCCACATCACTCTTCATGGTTTCCTTGTCTGTTGTTCCTGGTTGCCTTGTGCCAGCAGAGCCAGTGGTGTCTCTGGGAACAGCTTGGGAGCTCTTCTCTCAGCCAGGCTGTTGCCTTAATAATTCAATCATGCTACCATCCTCTAACTCTAGTTGTTTCCTTTTTTGCTGAATCTCAGATTGAATTGCCCTGAATGTTAAATTCTAGTTTTGTTACAGTTTGAGTGCATGCTGTCTTCTAGGCTGTGTCTGGCCGGTCTTCTGACTCCTTTAACACAGGTGGGTGAAGGGTTTCTTTTGTTGAGATGTGTTTCTCTATGAGCAATCACAACTGTGAGTTCTTGGTAAAGATGGCAAAGTCATACTTTCTGCCCTCTTCTATTTTAATTCTTGGAAAAGCTTTCACAAATTTCTATTTCTCTTCTGCCTGACCTCCCCGTACTTTTCCCTTTCTGAAGGGGAAGAGACTGCAACTCAGGAAGTTCTTCTCCTTTGTTTTTTACTCTGGTACCTTCAGCAGTCTCACTGAGAACACAGCACCTCAGAGAGTTAGGCTGGTACAGTGAAGAAATGCTGAAGCTAAAGCTGGACCAAGCAGTGGGGGAACTTCTTGATCCTGCTTTGCTACCAGAGAAGTGTTTGTGTAACTATACTATTCACGCGGTGTTTATGCTCACGTTGTACAAGACTTATTGGATAGCTGACAGGTAATAAAGCAAGATGCTTAAAAGGTTGGGGATTGGGCATGTTTCCCAAATCCAGGGATAGGGCTATTCTGGGAACTTGCTAGAGGGGCAGAATCTACCTCTAATGGGTATATCTATCTATTAAAAAGCTGCTGTGTACATTTACATGGTTTTGGTCTGTTCTTGTAGCTCAGATGGAGGATCCCTGGCTGCAATTTAGTGATATCCAAGATTGATGAAATGGGTGTGACTGTAACTGCACTAATTTTCACTGGCACTGACAGCCCTCTGGAATGACCCTGCAGACTTCTGGCAGGCAAGATGTCAGTCTCCTTCTTGGTGTTTCTTGTATGCTGGTGACAGGCTGGGTGGGATCACTCAGATTTGGGTTTGAAAAATAAGGAAAGCCTTTCAACATGTTTGCACTTGAAAGATCCCAGTGGAAGACAGACCTGAGCCCAGTTTACTACGACTTTCTCCACAGATGAAGTTAAAATTGATCACATTTATTTTCACAGCTGTTCAGCTGTGACTAGGCAGCATTTTTAGGCTGTTGGATACAGCAGGCCTTGAGCAAGGTGTGTGTAGATGTTTTCTCAGGTAGTACAGCTCCTGGGGTGGCAGTTTCATGGCAGCCCACACTGACCCGTGGTAGTGCTGGTGTGGCTCTGCTCTGGGAGGGTGTACACAGTCCTTGAAAGACAGAGCATGATTTTGTCTTTGGTGGCCAGGAAGGCCATATGGTTTTCTCCTACATCACTTCTTTCCTCTTCAGCTGTACAAACTGGGTAAATAATTTGGATTAAACCAGAGACAGAAGACTGAGTGGGACCACTCAGACCATGGAGCTTTGTCCCTGTACTTAGAGGCAGTTAGACCTTAGACACTTGGTGAGATGTCACAAGCCTATGCTGGTGCATGGGAGGAAAGCAAGATTTATGCTGAGCTTCAGCTGTGTCCCACTTCAGGACAAGAGGAGAAATTTCCTTAGATGAAAATGTCTGAATAGTCTCAAGTAAGTACATCATACATCACACCATAAAGGAAGGCAAAAAGAAACAGCTAAAACTGTCTCCTCCAGTCTTGCCATGGGAGCAGAAAACATCCTTCATATTTTCAATGAAGGAAATGTTACATAAGTAAAACACTGAATAATTGGCAGATTTTGAAAAATACAATTTAGTGAGAAGTTGTCAGTGAAGGAAGATATGCTTAAAGGGAGGGCTATGCAAAGGTCAACACTGAATTCACTACTACTTTATATATGCAGCAGTGGATGTTAAATTCCTGCTCCTAACATTTGCAAGTGTATTGGAGAGGGGCTTTACCAGACTGAAGAAGAAACAGCCCTTCAGAGAGACCAGGAATACTAAGCAACAGAGTCCATTTATATGAAATGCATTTTAATATGTCTAGAAACATAGAACAAGATAAACAGCAAAAGGAAAGCAGTGATTCTGAAAAGAGATCAGAGGGGGCATTGTATCAGTGTGAGAGTCCCTGCAATGACAGGAAAGTTAGCATTTGCTTTGGAGTATGGGAAGAAGAACATATGGCGGCAGCAACATAATTGTCTCTGTGAGTGCAAGTCAGAACCTGAAAATTGTTTCCCTTTCATACTTTTTAAAAGGATATTAAGGAGTATGAAAAAGAAAGCAATACTGATTACTCAATGGGAAGAGGAAAAGCTGTATAATGAGAAAATTGCAGATCAAGTTGTTCTTTATACTAGAGCAGACTGAGAAGTGAATTGATTAGTGTATAAATGTTTCATGGTAAAAACAAATGGATACAAAAGAGCTCCTTAATTTAGCAGAGAAAAACACAACAAGAGCTAATAGCTGGAAACTCAATGGGACAAGCTCAAAATTAAGTATTAGGCAGGCAGCTTATATTATTATATTTATTTAGCTGTTATTAACCACTGGCAAAGTGAACACAAATCAACAAAGGCAAGGGTGGGATATCTTCAAATTAAGAGCCAACTGTGATCTAGTCTGCTTAATACAGGTAAAATATAAATACAAGCTACAGAGAAAAAATTTTTCTGTCAAAAAATTTAAAAATTGTGTTGTATTTAAAATAATGTAAGCAGTGGGGAAATATTATTATACTCTTTTGGCAATGTCCCAAAACACATCACTTGCACCTCTTTTTCAAATACATGGCTACATCTAGTTACAAATTATTTTCATCTGAGTGTGGGTTTTTTTTCTTAATATTGATGTTAATTAAATTGATATTAGGATTTCTTGTCACCACCTGTAAAACACTGACCTTCCTCTGAGCCTGACTCCTCCTAATTCAGTAGTGTATGGAAGAGGATACAGTCCACCTTCTTTTGTGGTAGTGAAAGTAAATGTGGAAGATGCCAGAAAAAAACCCCAATGTTAGGGGTTTTTCTAACAAATGAGAAAAGAAATCCAGAGAGACTTGTTCCTCAGGATCTGAGAGAGATGCAGAATTGCTAAAGACTCCAGAGCTGCACGAAAGCTGTCACCTCTCTGTTTCTAAAAAGTAACATAAGCATCAGTTCTTCTATGAAAAGACTCAGGGGACTGCAGACTGTGCTAGTTTGGGCTGGGACAGAGTTAATTTTCTTCCTGGTAGTTCCTATGGTTCTGTGGTTTGGACCAGTGACCAAAACAGTACTGATAACACAGAGATGTTCTTTGCTGCTGCTGAGCACTGCTTACACGATGTCAAGGCCTTTTTGGCTTTTCTTGCCACCCCACCAGTGAGGGGCTTGGGGGCACAAGAATCTGGGAGGGGACATAGTGGGGACAGCTGACCCTAAGTGACCACAGGGATATTGCACACCACGTGGTGTCATGCTCTGCATATAAAGCTGGGGGAAGAAGGAGGAAAGTGGGATGTTGTCACTGTTTTTTCTGAGTCACCTGATCCATCATCCCAATACATGATGGATCCCTGCTTTCCTGGAGATGGTTGAAACTGCACCTGCCCATGAGAAATGGTGAATTAATTCCCTGTTTTACTTTGTACAGTTCTCCATCATATCCATTATTTTGACTTGAACAGTCTCTGTGCTTGTTTGGGTTGGTTTGTTTGTTTGTTTTCCTCTGGTTGTAACTAGGGTTTAAGCATCTGTCTGGACAGCTTTGGATCTGCAGAAGTTAAACATCCTGTGATTTGTCTTCAGTTGTAGCACTTGAGTCATTTTAAAAGACACACATCATGCACTACTTAAAACTTTTGTTTAGCTCATTAGTACTTTAAGTGTAGCTTAATGATATGCCAGATGCTCTCCAGTTCAGAGAAATATGCTTTGCCTGCACTCCCCCATCTGTGTGTGACTCTCTCCTATGAAATCTACTTACTGCCGCAGATTTCTTCAGACAGATCAAATTGCTTCGTGGCCCTGAAGAACTGATTCCTCATCCACTTTTGTCCAGTTTGCACAGCTCAATTGCTGCTTTGTGCTCTGCTCCCAGCCTCAGCCCACCAGATATGCTGCAGGGTGAGTAATGTGGCACATTGGTGAGGCCACTGAGAACAGGTTGCTACACAGAGATCCCTGGAAGGTCTTAGGAGCTTTGAGGAAGATGAATGAAATAAAGCTGCAGAGCACCCTCTTGCAAACCTTGCAGAGTCTTTTAGCTTTAAACAATGTGGACGGTATCAGCTGTTGTAGATACTGTTTTCACTGAACATTTCTTTTTCCTTGGCAGCACCATCATCGTGATACGCTAAATATTCTATTTGTGAATAGCATGTTTAGTGCTATTTTTCCTCTAGCCCTTAACCAATGTAGTGGCTTTCTCCATGTGCTTTCCCAACGAGAGAGGAAAATCTTGATCTACTTAAGGAAAAGTGGTGCTGCTTCTTTGTTATTAAGATTCAGGTCTCTTCTAGATTGTTTCTTCTGTGTAAATTTTTGGGGGAACAAGTGAGAAAGTGAAATGGAGGACAGAAAGGATATTTTAGGCAGCTGTTCAGGAACCTGTGAAATAATCTGAGGTCTTAGCCCCACAGGTGTCCATGTGACATACTCCCCATCACTATTTATAACCTTTTTGGCTTTACAAGCAAAGAGGGCAGGACTGTGCATGGAGATGAAGCCAGTTATTTTTCCCGTGCCTAGATGTGGCACTCCAGTTGATGGATAGAGATACTGGGAAAGAATATTGTGAAGGCTGTGCCTAGAGAGCTGGTGCTCTCTCACCCCCAAACTGCACCTAATTTTTGAAGGGAAGGGGGGAAAAGGACTTTCAGACTCCAGATTGGTTACAACAGAGCCTTTCATGAGAACTGTAATCAATTCTGAAAATTCTTCTTTCCAGAAGCCTCAGAGATAATTTTTTTCAGCATATGTGACAATAAAATGAATGTAAAAAGTGTTCATATATGGGATTTCACATTGAATTTTAAAGCTAAAGCAGTGTCAGGCTTGGTGTGAAAGTAATTTCATTAATTTCATTCAGTTGATGATCAGTTACAGCTTTTATATCTGCCTCAAGGTCAGTTAACTATAAACTTACATGGTAAATTGGTGAGGTAGTATGTTTTAAATTATGAAAAAACAACAGTTACAGTGCCTGGTA